>NC_141135.1:8712500-10150000 GCF_053477565.2 Lygodium microphyllum
TTAAGTTGGCTTTAACATCAGCCTACAACCCTGAAGGCAATGGGAAAAGTGAGAGAGGACATCATCCTATTCTCAAAGCTCTAGCAAAGTCTTGTAGAGCAAAGATCAAAGAATGGCCTAAAATGCTACCTTTTGCATTATGGGCTGACCGGACTACTCACAGTCCAGTGACTAGCTATATGCCAGCTGAAATTATACATGGATAACAACAAATTATGCCAATTGAAGAATCTATTCTCACATGGAGTCTTCTACCTCGGGAGGAAGGCATCAACAGAGAAGAGTTGCTGACTTTACGCATATGGCAGCTAGAAAGAAGGCACGATGATGTTCAAGTAGCTATTGAGAAGCTAAAGACAGCAAGACTAAAGAAAAAAAGAAGATTTGATAAGCGACATCAACTTTGACCAAGAGCAATTCAAGAAAATGACAGGGTGCTTGTCTATGACAGCAGTCTAGACAATCAATACAGTGCCTCTAGGAAGATAGTAAAGCATTGGTTTGGCCCATATGTGGTAAAGGTCATTCATGACAATGCCACATATTCATTGGCTGAATTGGATGGAACAAGCATGAAGATACCCATAGGTACAAAAAGAATCAAGCTCTTCAAACGAAGAGAAATTTCAACATATGAGCTAGAAGACTTGAATATAATTCAAGAGCATGAAGACATAGAGGAAGATGAAGAGTACATTGACATGGCAGAAGATACTTCTTCTGACATTGCAAATCCGTAAGACTTTGGCACATGCCAAAGGATGTGCAGGTTAGGAGGGGTGGATGTCGTGCCACTATGTGCACACCGTGTAAAAAACTCTAGAGTGTGGCTTCTTTTAGATTTAGAGAGCCAATGCCACTTTAGGCATTAGTGTTAGTGTCCATGGTTCAAAATATTATATTTTTTTGGATAAGTTTCTAGTCAATTTTGATATTCTAAATATTATCTCTTGTAAAAAAAAATCCATAGAACTATAGAAAACTTCTAGATTAGGATGACATGTAAAAGAAAGCATGTACATTTTAGCTAATTTGAGAGGATTTAATACAAAAAGAGATATTGACGAAATCGAACGATGCGGGATCGCTATTTTTAGGCAGTGAACAGCAATCCAAAGTGGGAGATGAAGGAGTGATTTGGCTGAATTTTGGCCAAGTATCCCGGTATTTTACCCCCCTTTAGGAGCTAATGGAGGTATTAGATTGGTGATCTGAGCAACATAGAGAAATGTATTATTTTGTACACGTTTTTGTCTATTAGAGTTATATTTTCTCATAATGCTGAAAGAAACTGACAAGCTTCATATTTGTTAGTATTCTTCTATATTTTCTAATTATTTTTTGGAGTATTCTTCTACATCTTCAATCTCTTCAAACCCCTTCTCTATCGTCTACTCCTCTCCCTAAATCTACCTTCCCCCTTCTGTCTCTTATCTTCAAGAACTTGGCTTGAAACCTTCAACCCTTTTCTTATCTCTACCATCTCGAGAGTCTAAGCTCTTGAAACCCCATACATTCTTCTCTTGCCAAACCCTTGAGGTGACCTTCCACCCTACGTGTTGTGACAGCGGGGAGTTGGGCAGGGAGACAACGACGGGTGCATTGTAAGGTTATGTTCTAACTATAAACCCATAGACCTTTTTTAGCATCTCTTATCTCATCTTGCTAAACATCACATTTGAGCATGTCATTGATTAATGTAAACACCATTTTATTTGCTTCCACACTTCATGGTCATTTTGTAAAGTATTAGACACTACCATTACCTAGTGCAATCAATAAGACCTTCCCATCATGGCCATAGCCTATGTCAATATTAGACCACACTTCTTGGCTATTTTGTAAAGTATTAGACACTACCATTACATAGTGTGATCAGTAAGACCTTCCCATCATGGCCACAGCCTATGTCAATGTTAGACCTCAAATCTGTAAGTTCAATGGAAAAGACTTTCATCCATGGTAGGTATTAGAGAAGTACAAAATGATGGAGTAGGGTTACTAGCCCTTCATCAAAGGGACCAAAGTTATTGACTCATCCAACCCTACTAATGTAGAAGATGGTGAAAGAGCACAGGCTATAATCATGCTTCATTTGGATAAATCTTTGATTCATCACATTGATCAGCTCTCCATTGCCAAGGAGAAATGGGATGAGCTTGAAAAGCTTTATGGGGCTAAAGGAAAGAACTCTAAAATTTTCCTCAAGATCAAATTTTTTGGCTTGGAGTCTAACAAGGAGAATACTTGGGTAAGTTTATCTCTCATATGAAGGGGCTCATGGCATAGCTTTCCTCAGTTCAAGCTCCAATTAATGGTGAAGATACCATTTCCATTCTCTTAAAAGCTATAAAGAAGGTGTTTCCAACCCTTGTAAACTACTCTTACAAATATCTCTAATTGGACCTTGGAAAGCACCATCCAATCTTGTTTGGATGAGGAGAAAATAAATAAAAAAGAAGGAAGCACTAGTAAAGCATCTACTTCAACAACCCATGACTCTTGGTTCATACCATTTTCACTAAATGCTCATTTTCCAATAGAAATAGACATATTGTAAGCAACTAACTATTGGAAAAAATATTCTGAAAAAATGAAGTGCAACAAATTCAAGAAGACAAGGCATATCACCAGTAAATGCCCTACCACCCCTGAAGTACCAAAAGAATCGGAGGCCAACTATGTCTCCATAGTACCAAATGATTAAATCTTCTAAATCTATAAATCCTCTACCTATAAGCACTCTTGTAGCTTGATTTATAAAGGCATTCCATTTGATTGAGAGGGGGGGACATTAAGATGACTTGCAATCCAATGCCACTTTGTCATTGAGGGGAGTGTTGAGAGATAGGCATGTGAACCTAGTATATCCAAGGGTGGATAAGGGTAGATGAGTGTGAATGGATTGGAGTGCAAATGAAACCCTAACCCTAGCCATCCAGAGGCTATTTAAACGTCCCTAAGGGTCACTCTCAATGTGTGAGAGAGTACCCAATTGTACTTGTGAGCAACTTACCTAGCAAGATTTTGTTCTTTTTGCTTTGAGCTCTCTTCTTCCTCTTGTGAACACTTTTCCATGCTCGCTAAGGGTCACTCTCAATGTGTGAGAGAGTACCCAATTGTACTTGTGAGCAACTTACCTAGCAAGATTTTGTTCTTTTTACTTTGAGCTCTCTTCTCCCTCTTGTGCACACTTTTCCATGCTCCTACTCTAATATTCTAACAACTATATCCACTACCTTCCCTATCGACACATGTGCATTGAATAAAACATCATCAATAGACTCTACCACAATAACTTCAGTCACTAACTAATCCATATTATCAACTCCAACATATACTTATGTGCATCCCCCACTAACACTACATCTATAACCTTAGTCAATACATCTGTATCATTAACACCATCCTACTTATAAGACCCAAAAAGTAGTTCCCCTATCAATATCTTTGCATCATCAACATCCTTTGACACTACATCAAAATCTACACTCCAAATAAAGCAGAGTTGATGCTACATCTACATATGAAAAGTACATCATGCAAATCATCCATAGGCAATAAATCCTCTTCTACTAATGTTTCAACCCAACCCTCTATCACATTATCTACTGATAACACATTGATAATACCAGGTAACTCATCACATAAGGCATGTGTATCATTTGTAGATAGACTAAACCTCTTCTTTAAGGCTTGTAAACTTCCATTGTAACTTAGGAAATTGTGCAAGAGTTCCTAAGCTTTGTAATGCATATTTTATATTTTCCCTTTGTCTTAAAGTTGTGTAAGCTTCAAATGCAACTCTTGCATTTCTTATCCTACTACTGCTAGTTCTAATTTGTGAGACCTTGTAGATGCTTGATTTAGCTTCTTGTCTTGCATTGCATCTTATAGACAATACTCTTGTTTAAATTGTATTTTATCAAGCCTAGAAATTTCCTTCATTACATCTTCCCAATCTATTGTCAACCCTCTCTTTGTATTAGTATCTTCTAAAAGATCCAAAATACTTGATTGAAGTGTGGAATCTATTGCATGAACAAACAATTCACTTTTGAGTGTCTCAAGTGTCAACTGATATTTTCTTGATAACTGCACGTATCTAATCTCAAATTCCTATAGTAATTCTAACAATATTAGCCCCTTAGCACGTGTAGTAGAATAAGGAACTGATGAATCTCCCATGTCTGCACTCCTTCCAATAGTCTTCATATTAGGTTCTTCTAAATTTCACCGAGGTGTATAGGAAAGAATGCCTGAACCACGGAGATTTAGATAAAGAAGGTTGTAGAGGATAGAAAAGATTAAGAAGATGAATTGATTATGGACATTCAAGAATCAAACACATTTTTTATGACATGTCATAGCCCTTTGATTTATGACATGTACAATAATTTAAGATCAATGCATGCATTGCAAGTAGTAGTATAAACCATTTTTGGGACAGTTTCCCAAACACTCTGAGTCAATAGCTTAGGTGATACCCTGACATTGATCAATTCACTACTGTACAAAGGCTCCAAAATCCATGGTTTAATCATGCAACCATATGGTAGAAGGTAAACATGTGGACATAGTATGAAGCAGTAGAAAGTATAAAATACTGATAAACACCTATATGGGCCACTAAATACCACTTCAACCCTATTGTGAAAGTTTATTACAATAGCAATAAATACCTCTTTCTACTCCAAATCTATTCTAAACTTGAGTTTTGATAGTATTCAAACCTTCTCTAGCGTTAGAAAGCTAGATTCAATCAATAGCTGCCTTCAAAAGCAAGTTCGATGCTCTAAATTAACATCATGGACATCATCTTGGCCTACTTTATCCTATTATTTCCTATCAAATTTAGCCAATAAACATGATAAGAAACTCAGTTCTTGTTGTCCAAGTTCATCCAAAGCAAGTCCTCTAGATACATCATGCCTTTCTCACCTGTATAAACAAGCTTAAGACTTCACATGTAGCATCCAAATGCAAATACTGTGCTAAATGTTGTATTAGAGCACTATGTATCCTATTGGATATCCTATTTTGACAGTCATTTCTAACCCCAAAACATCCATCAATATCTTCCCTCGAAGCTTCAAGTGCTAGGCTATGATTAGGGGTGTACCTGGGAGTATCTTCAAGCTTGAAGCATCATGAATCATGATAAACGATATGAAGGAGTTATAATGCTGAAATTTTTTGATTTAACAAAGAGGTCTAATTGCTATCCACACTTTTGCCCCATGATAACACATTTTTTCCACCCAAAAATATCCAAAAACTCTTGATTTAAGTCCTTAAGTCCCTATCCCAAGGTCTCATGCATATCTTCCCTCAAACTTAAGTTTTCACTTGATATGTGACCTCCTTCCCTTCCATTTCTTCTCATGACATAGCTAATACTTGCAATTTTACACATAGACAAGATACTGAAGTGATTGATATTCTCATAAAGCTTGTACATTGCATCCCACTTGCATCCCACATGTATATTACTAAGCTATTTGAAAATTGGTTCTTTTTATGCTTTCAACTCCAACATATATAATAATACAATAGTGTAATGCGCATACTGAATATATGAAATGCATATCCCATGTCCTTCATCCCAAAGCTCTTTTTGAGCAGAGTTTTCAAATCAACCATCTCATCTTGAGCACTCCCAAAAATTAATATATCATCAAAATATAGCATAAAATGATAAGGCTACCATCATGAGCCTTCTTCTTGTAAATATACAAATCCATATCACTATGGGAGTAACCCTATGAATACATAAATGCATAAAAGTTAGGTAGTCATCTTGACCACATGAGAGAATATCTCATCAAAATTCAATTCCCTTATCATACTTAAAACCCTTAGTAGCCAATCTAGCATTATATTCTAGCTTAGGGTGACCAAGGGTACTATTCAACTTGTATGTCCACTTGCATGGTAATGCATATTTTCCTTTAGGAAAAGGAATCAAATCGCACATAGAACTTTTTAATAGTGAATCATCTCATACTACATGGCTCTCTCCCAAGAGTGACTATCACCTCTGCACATAGTCTTCTTGTAAAGTTAGAGACTCATTAGCATCTATCACCATGACATAATGCACAGAGGATGCAAAACAATTACAAGTATGGGAGGCTCTAGTGGAGCCTCTCAAGACTAGTTGAGGGGCATGCATGGTTTGTTCTCTCTATCCAGCATCATGATCTTGTATACTAGGAAGATCCTCAACCACTACATTAGCTGCAACTATAGTAGGCTATCTAAATGGGATTTGCTATATTGTAACATGAGGCTCTTCGTGAAAGATCACTCAACATACCTCAATCACCTACTCCGGTTTCATATGCATATTTTCATTATGGAATATGACATCATGGCTTTGGATAACCTTCTAAGCTTATGGACAAAGGTGATAGGCCATCTCACCTGCATCGCCATATCTAAGAAAGATGTATTTGATGGATTTTAGATCCAACTTATTGCACTTGTCTTTGGAAATATAACAAAAAACCTCACATCTAAAGACTTTCAAGTGTGCATAAATGAGAGGTTTACCATACCATACCTCCTTTGTAATTCTACCACCAAGAGTAGTGCATAGAGATCTATTAATGAGATGAACAATAATAATACCCATCTTAGTCCAAAAGTACTATGATATTCTTGTATGACTAAGCATACTACATACTCTTTCTTGAATAATCCTATTCATGCACTTTGTAACACCATTCTAGGGTGGGGTGTATAGGGGCTTACTACCCCTCTCATCACAAAGTTGCTCAAATGCCTTAGAGACACATTTTCCCCCATTCTTAAATTGTAAGCATTTAAGCCTATGCCCAAACCGATTCTCAACCATAGTAACAAAACATTGAAACGTAGGTAGCACCTTTGATTTTTTCTTAAGGAGATAGACTCAAACCTTATGCAAATAGTCATCAACAAATGTGACAAAATACTTAGTACCACTTGATGATTAACAACCAAAGAGAGTATAATAGGGAGGAGATTGAGCTAATACACCACTTTCCACAAGCAAGAAACACTAGAGTGCTAAATGCAAGTGTCTACTCTCAAAGAAATTTCTCAAAATTGATTTTCAATATGGCCATCCATAAAATTGTAGTAGATTTATAGCAAACATGCAAAAGATTAAGCTCCCATTTCTAGGAATATTTGCATAGCAACCTAGATATGTTATGCAACTAGCAATGCAAGACAAAGCATAAATCACTAAATACCAAAGAGTATCAAGACATTCAAGGTGTCATCTACA
This sequence comes from Lygodium microphyllum, assembly GCF_053477565.2. Taxonomy (NCBI): domain Eukaryota; kingdom Viridiplantae; phylum Streptophyta; class Polypodiopsida; order Schizaeales; family Lygodiaceae; genus Lygodium; species Lygodium microphyllum. Next base: position 8,719,777 of record NC_141135.1, read on the forward strand.
TAGATGCATACCACAATGCATGCTAAGCATGTATCCACCACTAACAATCCACTAACATAGGCGGTACAATGTCCAAGTGAATGAAAAATCATCCCACAAGCATAAACCTTTGTAGTGCATGACAGTGTATGCATAAACTAAGAGAGCATAAAAGAGTCTCCAGATGACTCAAATGAACCAACCTCTATGTAAAAAATACCAAGTACTCACACTAGAAGTGAATTTCGAGTGTCCAAGAGTAAAAAGCACCGCAACACACAAAGCTCATAACATTTGGATGCCCAAAGTATATTATGTATACATTTGGGAGTATATATATACAATATGTCTTCAAATATGTAAGTGAAGAATCACTAAAAGAAATAGCCACTACCCAAATGCAACCAATTGAGCTCAAATCCAATACATGGAGCTCAACATAAGCATATCCTTGCATGTTAACTAGTTTGAAGACATGATGATCTAAAGAAGAGAAGGATATGGAAGCCTCAAATTTTTTGGGACTATATGCTTTTGAGAAAGGAAATCACTTGTTGTAAATGAGAAGCACCTCCCTCCTATGAAAATTGTAATTCAAGTTAATAGCACCCAGCATGGAAATGTATATCTAAGTGCATGTAAAGAGAGAAGACCCAAAGGATGGGCAAGATGCCCAAGGGATTGGGGAAATCCTAACCCTAGATTTTGTGTATTAAAATATTAAAAAATAATGGAAAAGGCTATTCATATGTATGCCAACTTTTGGTTCTTATCTTCTTGCTTTTGTAGGTAGAGAGGGAGAGAGAGTTCTTTGTGGAACTCATCTTGTGTTGCTTTCACCCATTCTTTGACTTGGTTAATATGGTAGCTAGTTATTGCATTGGGTTGGGATAAGAATTACCCTTAATCATAGTCTCTTCTATGGTTTGTGGTGCTATTGTGGCACTTTCTGTGCTAGAGACTAGAGTAGTTGGTGGGATTAGAGAGAGACCTTCACTCTTAAGTTTGAGTTTAGGTCTCTTTCTCCTTTTCTTATCACTCTTTTTAATGATTAATGATTCATTCATTGTCATAGGGCCTACCATGTTGATTCCCCCTACTTTCCTTTGTGCATGAGTGATAGCATACAATGGAATAGGAATACTATATTCATCATTGATCATCTCCATTGCAAATAGTCTTAAGGGTACAATGGCCTTGCTATTACTTACCTTGCATTGTGGATAGTTAGAGTACATATGTGTGATTTTGTATTCCAGGAAACATGGATCCATTTTGTTCCCCTTAGCTTACTCTAGCTTCTTTTGGTATCTCGAGGATACATGTCATGGTTTCTTGCAAGTCCAACAAGAAATAGATTCCCTAGTGGATGGCACAACTCACCCATGGCCTTGTCCTAATATCATGATTGGAACGGATTTGTAATCCCTATGGACTAGGTCCCCATCTTCATCATAAAAGATGAAGGGGTTCATGTACGCATTCTCTTTAATGGGTTTCTCAATGAAGTGGATTGGGGTATCACTAGGTGGATATGTGATTATGGAGGTCTAGGTATTCTTGAAGGATTGATTTTTGCACTTTGCATGCTTGCTTAATGTTTAGGAGGGGTCAACAATGCCAACTGTTGGCCAAGCATGTTAAGACAACAAGCTCAACATGTGAAAACATTAATGATGGCCTGCCTAGTTAGATGAGTCTGCACGTCTACACTCAGCATGTCGTAGGGGTGTGTAGGGTTGAAGGTCTACCGTAGGGGTAAGAGGCAGAAGGGTGTAGGGATATTGAGAGATGAAACAATAAGAAAAAAGTATAGTTAAGAATTTTGAAGATTTGGTAGAGATAGATAGAGGTAAAACCCAATAATTTCATTTCACATAGCTTAGTAGAGCAAGTAATCTACAATACATTTGATAGACATGCTCAAGACAAAGGAAGATGTATACATCTACTAGGACGTTAGCCCAACACAAATCAAGACTATGGCTTAGTATATACACTGATACATGATTTATCTCCATTGAATATAATCCAAAAGTTATGGGTAACACCTCGAAATTTCATACATACATCAATCTACTTATGGTAGATGATAGGTAGCATTCATTGTTGTTGTGCTGCTATGTGGACACAGTATGAAAAATCATGGAGTGCATCATCATCCACTTTTCTTATTGATCTAGAGAGTCAATGACATATTAGTCATTATTAGTGCCCATAGTATGGATGGTTCAACAATATGACATTTTTGAATAAATTTAGTCTATTTTTGATATTTTGAATATTATTTAATGCAAATATCCAAAAAAGGTATAGAAAACTTCTAAAATAGGGTGATATGCAGAAAGCAAGTCACTTTTCAACAAGTTTGGGAGATTTCATGCAAAAAGAGGGCTTTTGGATTTGTGCGGGATGCGATCATAGTGTTTAGGCAGCAAACAATGCTTTGGACGGGAAGAATAAGAAGGAGTGATTGGGGAGAATTCTGAGCAGGTGTTTTGGGGTTTTACCCCCCTTTTGGAGCCAGCAAAACCATCATATTTTTGGTCTGAGTAGCAAAGAAAAAGCTAGTGTTTGATGCGTGTTTTTGGTCTAAAAAGGGGCTCCAAGAGATCTAATGCTTGGAGATTGCTTCCAAGTAGTAGTAGTGCTGTAATTCTCAGATTCTATCAATACATAGTGCTTTGAATTATTGAGCTTTGTCTTTATATTGTGTAAAGGCTTTTCAGATTTGAATCTCTTGCATATTCTTTTTCTTCTCTTCTACCTCCTATTCTCTACTTCCTTCTCTATCTGACCCTTGGCGGATACGACCTTTCAACTAAAACCCCTCTGACATTGGTGAACCCGATGTGAAGGATCGTCGCTCGGAAGGAAAGGTAGGAATGGAGAACCTTTAACATAGTTTCTAGTATGTTTTGTAGCAGTTTAGTGCAAAATATGAGCGTGCTTATGTAGGTATAACAACAATAATAGGTGATGCAGGCTTCTACTCAAATAGAAACTATTGTGATAAATACTCTAGAGGCAGTAGAGCGTGAGATGAAGTTGTTTAATGGTAAGAATGTATCTAGATATTTGCATACCTATGCTCAAAATATGGAGTTCTTTGGGGTGGCTCAACTTGCATGGAGCTGGTATTTTGTATGGGTCATTGTTATAATACATGAATTGAAAGCCCAAGTTATTGAATTGTACATGTAGGATGATGACTGGTTAGCTTTCAAGAAGACACTCTAGAGAGAATTTTACATTGAAGATACCAGTTTGATTACCCACAATAATTTCAAAGAGTAGATTCTAAAATCCAATAAGGGTCTTGTGGCTATAGAGTTATTAAGAGAATTTGAAAGTTGGTTTGAGTAGTTAGATCTTGTAGAATAGTATGCTCTTACAAGTTAGAAAATTAAATTGTTTCTACAAGCGGCAGATCCTGAGATTCAAGAGAAGCTTGATAATTTGTTAGAGGATCAAGCTATAGAGACATGGCTTAAAACAGAGTGGAGGCATGTTAAGGATGCTGCTACTGCACTAGTGAAAAAGCATAGAAGAAGAGAAAGATTGCATGTATCTAGCTTGCCCACTATTATGAGCAAAAATTAGTATTCTGTAAGCCACCTACTTCTATGGCTAACCCTATGGCTACACCTATTGTTCCTACTACTGTTAGGAAAGTTGTATTAGATGGATTAGTTAAAGGTATGTGGGATCTTTAGTTTGAAGTTCGTAAAATTGGATGAGAAAGGACAAGAGGAAAGGGAACGAGTAGTAGCCCTAAACGAGGGAAAAGTTGTATATGGTGTGATAATTTATAGCATGAAAGGAAGATTGTGCTGCTTATCAAGAGGCCTTGGCATAACATCTCATCTTTTGGAAAGATGGAAAGATCCATGCACAAGAAATGGGATTATCTCTTGCTTTGAATTTTGGAAAAGGAGTTATGCAAAAGTTGTTAGAAGACTTGGCTATTTGAAATGCTTGTGCGGCTGCACATGCTGCTACTTTTGGTTTACAGTTGGATAGAATGCTTGGCCAAGTGATGGTTGGTCCAAAGGTTGTGATATAGACACATGCTTTGCATGCAGCTAAAAAGAGAAAAGTTACTGATAGTGAAATGTCTCATGTAGGGCAAGACATTCATGACATAATTAGTTGAAAATCATTGGTAGATGCATATTTAGCAAAAGTGCAAAATACGAATGTACAAGTGAAAGAAAAACAAAAGAGATATAAAGATACTTTAGGAATATCTAAGAGAGTAACAAGAAGAAGTGTGGATCAACCTAAAGTTGCAAATCATCCACCTCTCGAGCATGTTATGAAAGAGGTTGGGTAGGAGCAAAAATGCAAAAGCAAACAAGAGTTTAAAAAGAAGGGCAAGTAACCAGGATATAAGATATAATTTGATATTAAGATAGCCACCGATCTTAAGAAGGTTCTTGAATAATAGATTTTAAATTGTCAAGTAGAATTCACTTTAGGAGAGGTACTTGTGGCATCACCAACAAGCAAGAATTTCATGACGAAATCATTCACATAATTAAGAGGAAGCATGAATTTCTTGGAGATACCACTAGTGCATTGCTGCAGTTTGAAGAGAAAACTTATTTGTTGGGATTTTGGGATGAATATAAGCTTAATTTAAGTGTTGGTTTATCAATGGGAGGATGTTGCTAATCAATGGGCAGCATGTGAAAAAGAGAAGAAAGTGGCTGAAAATGCATTGTCCTATAGCAATATGCATGGTGGAGTAAGGTAGATGCAATAGTATAGGGAAGAGACTCTAGGATTTATTCCTCAAAGTCATTACAGAAGAAATCACTGGGCAAGGGCTACCATTGAAATGGTAGTGAAAATAGAGGAGCGTGAAACTCCTTGTGTTGCTTTGCTTGACCATGGTGTCATGTTGCTACGCAGACACAATGTGAGAAACTCTAGAGTGCATCGCCATTCAGCTTTCTTATTTGTAGAGGAAGCTTACGCTCAATCGCCAAGACCCACAGACCGCTTATTGTTTCAAGCATTTCAAGGAGCTCTAATGGCTATCTCTCACCTAGCCAATGCACCGTCGATCCTACGAGTGTAGTGAGCTTACATTGATGCCGATATGAGTTGCCTCCTCTCTCACACACAACGGTAGCTCCACGATCCTAGATGCTAGCTCAAGCATCCTCAAGCCTCCTTCATCTCCAAGCTCAATCCACCATAGCCTCGCACATGAGAAAAGAGAAGAGAAAAGAAGAGAAGAAGAAAAGAGGAGATGGTGAAGAGCTTCACCCTCTTGATCCCTCACTCCCACACACTCACTCTCTCACACTCTCACACTCCCTCTCTCAAGAGTACACACAAGCAAGGAGAAGAGAAGAAGAGAAGATGAAGAAAACTCTTGTTAGCCACACACCAAAGAATGAGCTTCCATTCACTTTTTGAACTTTATATACAAGCCCTAAAATCCCATGGGCACCCATCCTTCTTTTACATGATCGACCGTTATGGCAAGGTCCATTCTCTATTTCCTCTTCTAGCCTTATGCCTCTAGTCTACACGCGTCTAATATTTTACACTTGGCATAGGAGGACCCATGGGCACCCATCCCTTTTTTACATGACTGGCTGTTGTGGCAAGGTCCTTTCTCTATTTCCTCTTCTAGCCTTATGCCTCTAGTCTACACCCGTCTAATATTTTACACTTGGCACAGGAGGGAGTCTGGCACTCTTTTACACGAGTTTTTGGAGTTTTTTGAGATGCCTTTCATTTAAAATTACGCTTTTGGCCCCAACTTAGCTTTAGAGACCGCCTGTGTGTCTTTGCTCTTTTTCCATCCCTTTTTTTATTTTTCATTCATTTTTCTGCCTTCTTGATAGGGGTTAACATTACTCCCCTCTGAGACGGGTGCCTGTCCCATGGCACTTTTGGCTATTGTTGGGGTTTAATAAGCAGTTGGAAAAGTAGTCCTGTGAGGGTAGGGCCACATGTAAACTCAGGTGCTTGTGGAATCTTGGTAATGATGTTTGTTGGAGAAGCCAAATGGATATCAAGTGGATGATGGGGGCCTCCGAAGTCGGTGGTTTGTCGCCTTTGTGATGCCTGAAAGGAAGAGGTGCGGTGCTCTACCTAAGGGGGGTGTCTATCTTATTGTGTAGTGAATTGTGCTCATGCTAGTGGAATGGGGAGTTGGGTCTAACCACAGGCTATCTTGGGTGATGTCCCACAGTTGAGGACCCCATTCGTGCAAAGGGAGGTGCAGTACAAGTAGCTAAGGGTGACATATAGACTAATCATAGGCGAGTGTTACCTCCCTAGGTATGTCCTGCCCTTGATGGGCCCTAAGTGTGAAGTGGAGGAGCAAAAAGGGCTAGGGGGTTAGGAGCAAAACCACCTGACCGAAGCCACTAGGCACACCTAACTTGAGGACCCCTAGGTGCAGTGATCATGCTTTATGTGGTGCTAAGTGCTTCTGCAAGTGAGTTGTTTTTTCCATTTCGTGTGTAATGTTATTTTTGCTTTTCCTTTCATGATTTTCTTTTTCTCTCTTTCTTCTTCTTTTTTTTAAAAAAATAATAGTATTACACTAGTAGAATGATAGCCAATGCCTAATTCTCATCATCTGAATTAGGCGAAGAAGGGGGTCGGATGGATTTTCTCAAAAATTGATAGCTTTACATGTATCCTTTCAGATTCATGAGGACGTGGAGGGAGGTGGTGGAGAGGAAAGAATGATTGCATCTAGTGAACTGGCTGTCGTTCATGTCTTCCAGGAGAGCTAGGAAAAAAGAGGGGAGGAGGCTAGCCCTCATCATCAGATGTGCCATGGCACAGCTGTCGATGGCATTAGGGTCAAAGAATAGGGGAGGCAGGCCACATTCTTATGGAGTCGGATCCTACTTAAGTAATAATTTAAGTAACCTAAGATAATTACATGTAGTTATGAAAGCTGGATCGAGGCATGAAGAGAAATCCGCGAGGAAATGCATCATGGAGTCATCCAAGCTTTCTGAGTTGAAGAGGAGGGCATGTTCAAAGGAGACAACATTAGAGTTGTAGATGATAGGAAAATCATAACGCCCATAGAGGGTGGCATCAAAATCCACACCTACCCTACGAGGGTACCGTATGAACGTGGGGTTGTTCCTCTCATAGGGCAGGGTGTTGCAAAAAGCCATCCAAGTAAGCATGCTGATGTCGCACACCCGCCTCCTCCATAGGGGTTGGCAGTTATATCCCTGTACAGTATGTGGTACTTCAAACACTTTGTTTTGCCAAAACTCAGCTTCTTCATTTCCCCAAAGAGTGGGGGTCTTCTCCCTTTCCTCCAGGCACTTCTGTCCTAGTCAACTACCAATCGTGATCACCTCCTCCATCACCTTGAGCAGTAAGACCCTCCGCAGGCTATTGGGCATGAGGAAGCTGAAGGTGAATGGGTCTTTTTCTCTTTCCTGCCACTCCCAAACTACCAGCTTTGCGTGGAATCCAGTGGGAATGTCATCAAGGCAAGGTGGGAGGGGTGCAGACGGGACTGACTTGGCCCTTAGTTGCTTTCTGGTTTCTTCAACTAACTTTCTCCGTCTTTCCTTGAGCGCGGCTTGTCTCTCCGTAGATGGATCAACCTATTGTTGCTCTTGGGAATGCGGTGAGAGGGGTTGTGGGATCACCTCTTCTCTGAATCTCCCCATATCAAATTCAAGCTCAGCCTCCTTCCCTTGCCAGTCTCCTTGTTGTGCTCCTTCTTCAAAGTTTATTATTGCATCAATTTCTTGGGTGGTTAGGCCGGCTAGTAGCACATACTTTCGTTGCTCTTCTAGGCTCAGCCTAACCTTCACAGGTTGGGGTGGCATCTGTGGCCTTGCGTGTAGAGCTCTGCGAGCGATACTGAGTTTTTTATGTATCACCTCCAATGACTCTCCTTCTTCTGGGCGGGTGGTGTCCATTAGTGTGTTAATGAAGGCCTTTTGCTGGGCACTGAAGGCTATTTGGACGGCTTCTTCTTTGCTCTCTACGAGGATCTTTTCTTTCTCTACCAAAGCGAGGCTTCGTGCCAGTGCCTTCACCCTTTTTTCATTTTGCACTGCCCATTCCTCTGCTCTCTTGTTCATCTCTTCCATGCTCTCTCCCTATTTCTGTACCAGGGTTACAAGCTTCTACTCTTGGTCTTTCAGTTCCCTGCTCATGTTCTCTTACTCTTTCTTTCCCAAGCATAGCTAATTGGTCATAGACTCGATCTCCTTTTTCTGCTGCTCCATCTCTTCCTTTCTCTCTTCTTCTTTGGCATTCAATTCCTCCATCATTTACTCGATGTTGACAGTTTTCGCCTCCAATTCCCCATGTTGCATCAGGAGGAGCTTATACTCTCGTTGCATCTACACCAATTCCTAATTTTCATCCTCCAGCCACTACTTATAGCTCTCCTCCATGTCCTCCTTGGCCTTCAATTCCTGTTTGAGATCAAAGATCTCTCTTTGTTGCATGGCTATTATGCGGGTCTTTTTGAGCTAGAATGCAGCTACCGACTCCTTTTCCGCCACCAACTTAGCCATAGCTATCTTCTTTTCCTCCTTAGTCTTCTCCTGTTGGGAGAACATCTTGGCGACGTACTTATTATAATTGGCTACTGGCGTCACTATTGTGTGGATTGGAGTGGCTGAGGCCTCCACTTTTCTGACGTTTCTGCTTCTATCTGGACTCAGCATCTATGGCTGGTCTCTTTTGCCGCGTGGCCATGGTCTCCATGCTCTTTTCTTGGGCCATTTCTTTATTAATAAAATATTGCATTCATGCCACAAAGTTGGAGACATCTGCATTCGTGGGGATACTAGGGGTGAGGGTGGTTGGTTCTGTGGGAGGCAACATGAGGGTAGGGATAGGGTGGATAAGGGCCTTGCCTTTGCCTTCAAGGACAGCGGGCGGTGTGATTTCTGGTACCTGTGTGCTAGAACTAGGCCCTTCTTGCCTCAGTGGGCTCAAGGCTCCCAAATCATTGGCCCTACTCTGTTGCTCGATTGATCGGTGTGTAGCTTCAGCCAAGTCCTCCTCCTCCTTCCTTCTCAGTTCCTTTTCTTCCTCAACAACTCTTCTTTTCCTTTCTTCTTCAGTTGTCCTGCATTCTTCCTCCAATTTCTCTTTTCTTTCTTTTCTTTCCTTTTCCTCTCCTCCGCCTCCTATTTCGATACCTTTTTAGCCTTGTTGACTTTTTCCTTTGCCTTTTCTTCTTCTTGTTTCTTCTTCTTCTCCCTCTCCTCGGTCTCCTTGAGGGATTCTCTTTTTGCCATCTCCAAATTCTCTTTCTCCTTCTTGCGGCCTTCATCCTGCTTCTTTTTCTTTTGTGCCAACTTCTTCTTGGGTTTCTTGGCCTACCTTTTTGCCCGATTATTCTTCTTATTCCTGCCCTTCCTCATCATTCTCGGTCCTGTCACTGGAGCTCTCTTGGTCCTGGTGAGGAGGTGACCTGTCACGTGTTTCTCCTTCTCCTTCTTCTGCATCTTGTGTCTCCTTCACTGCCTCCTGGATGAGCGCAGTCAAAATACTTCCATAGCCAATGAATGAGGCCTTGGACAAGGCCTTCTTTCTTTTTGTGGCCTTGGAAGCTGGAGACTCCCCACCTGCTAGTGTACTTCCTAAAGCTAGTGCTTTAGCCGCCTCGTCAATGGTTTTGCATACATATCCATTCCAGTCGACTTCATCCAAGGGTGTGAGCTGCTACATTCTCTAGCACAGGCACGTTGATTTGATGCATTAAGGAGTTGTGGCATTGGCTGGAGAAGAGCGTGTGCACTAGCTTCGCTTGTAGTCTAGCTTCCGCATCAGGAATGTCCTAGATGCTGATGCCGTCATTAGTTAGCACATCCTCCCTTTTCATTTTCAGCATGGCATAAAATCCCTCTTATGCTTTTTCTCTATCTTCGACTCCAATCCCAGCGCCTTCTCCACCAAGGCCGGGTTTAAGTGAACTTGCACCTATTTAGCATTTTTCTCCCCTTCCCACCATCACGGTGCCGCACTTCTGGTCAAGGTCGTATGTCTTAAGAAACTCCACACACTTCGTGTGGTTAAGCTCTTGCGCAAATTTCTCAAGGTACTTGGTGAGGTTGCATTGCTCGATGACTCTCTTGGCCGCTTCCTCCTTGGCCACCACACCCTCTATGTTATGAATGGTTTGGAACTTGAGCTGGTTGTAGGCGCGGTTTTCAAGGGTGATGCAGTATTGCGTTCTTTCCTCCTCCGTGAATGAAAGTCGGTGGGTGCGGTCTTGTTGGGACATATTTTGTTCATGTCATGATCCCAACTTTCCATTAGTGCTTTTAAAATAATAATTTATTGAAAAATTCATAATTTGTTGGAAAAGAAAGACTCTATATGTTTATTGAATGAAAGCATTAAAATCCAATCTAATGTAGAATCTTCCCTTTAGACTTTAACTTTTTACCCTTTATTTCAAAGTTCTCGTGCCATTTTTCGTGCCTCGCTCATTGTTTACATGTTTATGCGTTTTGCTTGATTTTTCTTGGTTTTAATTTGTTTCACCTCACCCCCTCCCCTTCCAGCTCGAGAAAAATCCTAACTAGGATTGAAGGTTAGGAGGTCAAGGGCATTCTGCAATGGATCTAGGAGTTACCAGCGTAGGAAGCAAGTATAGAAATTGGGGTTGTACTCTAACTGAGCTTCGCGGTCTAGATCAAAAGTGATGGGACCTAAAATGGGTTGGCACTGGCTATGGCACTAGCGGACCTCATGCATATGACAGACAACCCCATCACACGGCCTCGCGGGCTAGGAGCATCTAAAACTCACTTTGCACTAAATGCTTATGACGATTTTGTATTTGTATCCAATATGTAGTCCAACGTTCACCTTCCCTTCTCCTCAGAGGGAGATCCCATAACATATAGGCATAATGCCTCATAATACACACATAGAGAAGCACCCCTCGGCTAATTGCCACAGCTCCACTGCGACTCTCCTACACCTCGAGGATTGGCCCCAAGATGCATCGCTAACACATATAACATTCGCACAAACTCCACTCTTTTATAATTCAACATTCCAGGAGATTTTAATTTTCCTCACAAAACTTTTCCCAACGGAAGCACCCGTCTAAACCTATAGCTTAGGTTTCCTATCCTCTCAGCGTTGGTCAAAGTTTATCAAACAATTGCAATGCATTCTAGGAGATACCACGTGTGTGGCATGCTAGATGCAAGGTGTATGACGATTGTGCACAACCATTTTATGATTAAAAAACCAGCCATGTGAGGTGTGGAAAACAGCCCTTTCATGAATTTTAACTAAGTGTTACGTGCTACGCTGCTTTAAAGACTAGCACCGAAACTTTCGTGCTACTAGTGCCTATATTTAATTATGGAATGATCCCTAAATTCTATGCACAAATAGAGAAATTAGAATTTGTATCTTTTTAGTAATTAGATCGTCGCACAAACTTTATCCCCCCTTCACCGTTTAAGTGTTGCTGCGGTGCATAGGTATAAATGGTTGTTTTGTATCATTTTTGTATGTAAAAACCAATAAAAACGTACTATAACACAAAAGACAAGGGCAAACTGAGAATTGACCTCATGCTTTAACCTCTCCAAACATTCACACACATAAATCTTATTTTTTCATATTTTTTAGCGCAAAAATCCCAATTTTCTCTATTTTTTGCTATTTTCCTATTTATTATTCATAAAAAATATGTATTTTTTGGTTTATTTGTGTTGGCTTATATTTTGACTGAAAATTAACATTTTCTCTGAGTTTATCCCATTTCCACTCCTTTCTTCCAACTCAAAATCGAAAAAACCACTAATTTCCATTGAAAATGACATTTTACAGGTTTTAAAGAATTAATAACCGCTCTAAATCATCACGGGTTCTGCATTTCTATAGTTACAGCCATCGAGCATGATGCAAACAAGGTTCAAGAAAAATTCATCGCATATGAACAACATTTGGACCATGAAGCAACAAAAACAAGCAAATTTCTTCATAAAATTGCGTGTTTTTTAATAATTATTCTGGGCAACCCACAGACTGATCAACAACCATCCTTCAGTGCTAAACCTCTTTCTTCACCCTCCTCTTCATCTTGGAGCAATCCGATCACAGCTGGACAAGCATCCTTCAGCCCCTCTTCTTCTTGATTCTTGCACATGAATTGCCTCTATGCAAGAGAGAGAGGGAGGAGAGAAAAAGACTGGTTTTTTGTCTCTTTGCTCAGTGCATCATTCCTCGCATGGTCTGGAGCGATCGGAGGCGTAGAGAATCTTCATCCCACAGCCAAGAGGGTTCCTCTCCATTTGCCTGATCAAAAAATGATGATGAAGGGGGGGAAAATGGGGCGCAAATAACTGACCCCCCCCCCCCTCTAACGTTTCAAATCGTGAGCTTTTTAAGCTCTTAATTAGAGCTTTAAGCTTTAAAGCTCAAAAAAACTAGTTCATGACTTGGATTTCACACTGCACGAAAGTGGTTTTTTCAGTTTTGAGGGGGCAAATGACATCAAAATTGAGATCCATCTGGACGAGTGGTTCCGTGGCATCGAAATCTACAAAGCTGGGCCCCATCACGCTCTTCCCAGCTTCCCGATCCAGTAGCTATTTCACAACCCTGAACCTTGCGGGGATTAAATGGGCTATCAAATGACCTCAAAATGGAGATCCGAGACTTGCATTGGATTCCTGACGCCATTTTTCGTTTAGGAAAACTCCAACTCAGCCAAAATTAGTACTAGCACTTTAGGGATTTAACGCTTAAAATTGTACTGTTTGCCACCGCCGCCTTTGATGAAGTCTATTTTTTCCTTGATATTTGTAAATTTTGGCTATTTTTAAGCACTTATCGGCATCAATAATCATCTGTCAAAAAGGTCGAATGCCCACGTGTGTGATGTAAGTGAGAACATCTATTAGAAAGTCACCAGAAGCAACGCGACTAGAAATATGTAATTCTTCCTCAGTCAATAGGCAATCGAGGTAAGGGTATCCTTTGATGTGCTCTTCCATGGATCGGCCACGAAGAGTGGTTAACACTCTATACGAGGTTGGGGCGATGTAAGTGGGATCATACTCTGCTGTTTTGATTGCGCGGTGCTGCTCAGTGTTTGTCATGACTTGGCACCCTCAACTTTCCATTGCAACCTAAGAGTATACCAGTGCCTCAAGAACGGGGATTCAGTATCAACAAGTTTTGATAATTCTGCAATTTCTTGGTCAGTGATGGCAAAAGTGGTTCATTGGTCATATGACATGATGAGGCATTGTTTGAGGGCTTGCTCTTTGGAGATGTCACTGTTGAGCAATTCAGTAGCGAAGTTAGCTGCTTTTGCGAAGGCAAGTTCAAACATCTCCCAAGAATAAGGCATCATACGAACTTCAGTTGCAAAGGGTTCATGCAACAGGCCTAAGTCCAAGCAGTCATAGCTCAGAGCTAGCTCTTTGAAAGTGGCATCTTGTCATCTAATGCAATCAATCACGTCATCCCCCATATCTTCGGCTAGATTTGAGGCCAATGTCAAAAATGATTTTTGCTCATAGGAGGGTTTAAGACGTGCTAGTGGTTGGGGTTTGATAGCACTAGAGCCTTTGACAATGAATAGTTGCGGCTGCGGGTGTTCTTGAGATTGCGGTTGGATCTCTTGGATTAGGACTGGGGAAGTAGCAACGACGTCCGATGGACTGCTGCCTTCAAAATGGATCAGGGTAGTCAGATTGGCTCTAGTGGGTGATGACTCATGTGACAATGTTTGTTGTTTGGGTGGATAGGCTTGTTTGACTCTCTTGGGCATGTGCGCGGATGAGCTTGATGGATGTGGGTCTGGAAAGCGCTGCGGCTTATGGTTTTGAGGTTCTATGGGACTTGGAGTGGTCAAGCTTGAGGGCAACGTAAAAGTAATGCCTTTGGCCATGTGGGCTTTAGAGATCCATATCCATGCATTTCCCTCATAGTAGCCTTGTGCATGCAAGAGGGCTTTAGGGACCCATCTTTGCTTGATCATGCATTGATTTCTGTGTGATTGCGCCTTGGTTTCCTAGGTCTAGAGTTTCGGGTCTTATGAGGATGTGTGCGTCGACTCCTAGGCGGCGGTTATGATTGTTTAGGCTTCCATTGAAACCTAGGTTGTTGGGCCTTAGCTTTTGCTACTATGAGTAGCAGTTCTTGAGAAATGGTGGGTGGTGGCCAAGCACTACCCCCTCCTTAGATTTGGCTGCTAATGCTTCTACCGGTGGCCTTGTGGACTATGATGAGGTCACACAACCCTTATTGAAAGCTATAACAATGCAAACGTTGCCTATGGCGAGGTGGATGCACTGCAACTCATAATCAACGTTGCAATGAGTTTGCTTTTTGAAGGTTTACCCTAGCAGCGACTTTGTGTCTACGTCTTTGGCGTTTGGCAACATGTAGAAGATAATTGGTATAATCTTAGACTCGATAGAAACGAGGGCTCTGCACTTGCCGAAAATTGTGTATGAGCGGCCCCCATATGGGCTTAATTTGGCATTAGTGGGCTGTAATGGTGGTTTGCCAAGTTGGGTCCAATGATCGTGAGTCAAGACATTGAATTCTGCTCCCTCATCGATCAAGGCATTGAAGGCGCATGTTCGCTTGGCAGTGACCGTGATGTGCAGATATGTAGGCTCTACAGCTTTCTCATCCTCATCATCGATTTCAGTGATTGTGGCTACTCGTACTTTGATAGGCAGTTCCAACATTGGTGGCTCATGCAAAGGATGCGTGGGAGGGTAGTACTTCTTGACATGATTGCCATTGAAGAAGCCTATTCCCTCGCCGTCTAGAGTCTCGAGCTCAACGTTTCCCATTCGACTGATTGCACGAACTTTGAAAGGTCCAAGACCTCTAAACTTCATTTTTTGCTTATGCCCCTTAACTCAGTATAGGAGCACTGTGTCGCCCTGTTTTCGAAGTCACCCTACTTGACGCGCTTGTCAAACCAGCTCTTGCATCGTGCCTTTTCACATATGAGCACATGAGTGGCTAGAAGGGGAGTCTCCGAGAGGCGTTCAAGTTCAACCAGGCGTTGTGTCCATGCCTCCTTTCTTTCCCATCATTCGTGAAGTCCTATTCTCGGGCTAGGCACAAAGAATTCTACAAGGAGAATTGCTTTGGTTCCGTAGTTCAACCTAAAGGGGGTCTGGCCAATAGCCATTTTATAAGCTATGCGGTAAGCCCACAAGGCTGCCATCAGCTTGTTATCCTAGTCGCTAGGGGAGACAGAGACTACCTTGGTCATGACATTGACAAGAATCTTATTCGTGGATTCTGCCTGGCCATTTTCTTGAGGGTAGTATGGAGAGGATTTCTGATGGATAATTAGGAAGGTGGATAGGAGATGCGCTATCACTTCATTGATGAAGTGTGTGCCCTAGTCATTGACTAGTTCGATGGGGCAGCCGAATCGTGAGATTACCTGCTCCCACAAGAACTTGGTAGTCGTTCGAACATCTTTCTTTCATGTTGCTCTCGCCTCTGCCCATTTCGTTAGGTAGTCTATGGCCACAATGATGTATTTGGCATGTACTGTGCAGCGAGGTTGATGGGTCCTATGAAGTCGATTCCCCATTTTTTGAAGGGTTGTCGTGCAATGATTGGGGGGGCCAACTCCATTTGATCCTTGCAAATCGGGACCTTTGTCCGCTAACATTCATCACAATGCTTAACAAATCATGTTGTATCACGAAACATCATTGGCCACCATAGTTGAGACTGCAGCACCTTGCGGGCCATCGTGTCTCCGCTAAAGTGTCCACCAGTAATTCTGTTGTGTGCCTCTGAGAGCACGTTGTGCATCTTATGCTCGCACACGTGTGTCCCTAGATTATTTCGCCCTTTCCTACTTCAATTGTCTGCGTCTCAGGTGGACGGGTAGGTCCCCCTTGGTGCGTCGGGTCTTGGGCAACTTAGGTATTTCTGGGTTGCTATTCGAACTTACCTCCAACATAGAGTCGAACTCCCCGTCTTCACTAGAAGAGGTGGTCTCCCCTGGTGGTCACAATTCAGATGGTGATTCTGTCCTAAGCACTGGTGTCATTCCCGATTGGGCTAGGACTACTTGCTCAAAGTCTATGGCTCCTACGTGTTCTAACCAGGTGTGATCACAATCCATGCGTATGACCCCTCGCTCTAACCTGAAGACACTCTTTTTCTATGGCTTGGAGTCTGCCCATATTTGTTCTATTTCATGCCCCTTAGTGTCATATTCTATAGTATCTATCTCACCCTCACTTTCATTACTGAAGGATTGGCTGTCTTCGTATTCATCATTAGAGTCCTCTGCATTAGACTGCTCGTCGTCTCTTAGGGCTTGGAATATCCCTTGTCCATGAGGTTTAAGTCATGCACCCTGGTCCATTGCCACTTGGATTCGTCTAAGAGATCATGGAGTGGTTTGAACTTTGCTGTTGGATTGTCAGCTAGCTTGTTCGTTAAATATTCCAGAATCTCCTGGAGTTCTCTTTTGTTGTTTGGCACTTGGAAGGTGACACGCTTAGATCTCCCACAAAGGGTTCCTGCCATCATGCAAACTGGTACGGAGGGCATTGTCATAGAGTTCGTGCAAGAGCTGCAAAACACGGGGTTCAAGTTGTAGCAAGGGAAGAGCTAACAAGAAGAACTCAAATTTTTTATGCCAAAGATCACTATATTGCTTGTCAAGTAAATTACAAGAGATCCATGAGTGCTCATTCTGAACATTCAGCTTATGCACGAATTTGCATAGGCTAAGCATCTGTCGGCTGCAATGTTTTGATAAAGCTCTTTTCATAGACCAGTGTGAGCAGGGCACTAAGTAATTCATCCAGATTCAGGACTTAGTTGTATCGTCCTCAATATGCATCAGCTAAGAAGGCTCCCAGATTAGGCAATATGGTGATGATTCCTGTCCAAATGTTCACACTTTTGGCTGCAATGACTGTAATTAATCCATGGAGCCTGGTTGTCAAGACTCCCATCAAGCGCTTCAATTCTCACAGCTGCCGTATTGTAGTAGTTCACAAAGTATATAAAGCTATACTCTGCTTCTTTGAAAATGTACAGTAAATCAAAGTGCATGTTCTGCCGATCCTAAGGGCAGCAATCCCTATGAATAATCCTTAGAAATACATACAATGCTAGCACAATGAAGTTCTGAGTGCAGCAATCCCTGTGAACAATCCTCAGAAATCCATACAATGCCAGTACAATGGACTTCTAGAGTGCAAACTGAGAGTATAGGCCCTTGACTGAGCAATTACTTGCACAAAGCCAACAAATATCTGTGGAGATTACACTTTCCTCGAGAGATGTGTATGCTTGTCAGCCGAATTGAATGGCTATCTGCTGAGGTGTTGTGCATAAAATGGAATGCTGTTAGAAGCGCTGTGTGCCAGCCTTGACAAGGAGACGAATCCGCAAACCATAGAATTGGAGACGCCTCCTGCAGTGAATTGTGTCCGCCTTTCAGAACGCAGGAATGTACAAAGGGGAGGATGGGTGAGGGAGCGAATAGGAGAAGGGCGGTTCCGCATGTGCTGGAGAGAGTGGACCACAAGCACGGGAGCAAGCGAGAGAGCAAGATTCGACGAATTAGACTTCCCGGGAACCAGAGATAAGCTTGGGGATGGAAATTTCCCTGTAGATTGCCAGAATGAGACGATTAAGGATCGAGAGGTTATGTACAGAAGCCTGCTATTGCGAGAGACAGACTGCCCATTAATTGCCACTAATCGATTCCCTTCGAAACTCTCTGCTGCTCCTGGTTCCCCCCCCCCAAGGATGAAGACAGGCCATTTCAAGCTCCCCAAAAGCGATGGCGTCCCTCTGAAGATCCTCCCCGCTATTTCCATCGATTCCCTCCTTAATTGCCTGGTAAAGAGCAAAAAAAAACTCCTTTTTGCCAAGAATAGGCTCGGCCAACACCAGTAGTGATACTGTAGCCAAGCAAAAAGCTTGCCAAATAGACCACGTTCCAACGCAAGAAATGTTGAATCCACGGTAAAGCCCCTGGAAGACCGTCAGACTTCAGAGTCTTCTAAGGATCATTGCATCAGCTATGTCAATAACCTAGGCTGGTACAGATCCCTTGGCTCCACCTTAGCACTGGCTATGAGCTTCACCTTCTATTCATAAAGCACGTCAATCAGGGTGATAAATCTCCTTACCAATTCATTATGAGAAGATGCCATCTGAGGAATGTTGGCAACAAAAATTGTATGGATAGACATAGCAATAGCAAGATAATCGGAATCTCCCTTTGGCATCCCACAAAGTTCCTCAAAACTGAAGCATGCAATGTCACTAGCTGCCTTAGGAACTTTTATTGAGTGAGAGCCTTCTCTCAAAACAGTAGGCTCTATAGGCCTTTCTCCTAGATCCATCCGGACGGGCACCTTTAAGTCGATAATCTGGAGATCTTCTGTGGGAGCACGGTTTGATGACATTACCATCACAACCCCAAATTTATAGAAACTTTCTAAGAGTCTTCTTGTAGACATCCAAGAGTCCATTGAATTGATGTTTCCCTCCTTTCTTTGCAGTCTTGACATCATTGGCAAGGTGAGTTCTAGCATAATCAAGGGAATACACAAGAAGGAGGGAAGAAGCAGTCTTTGAGACAGCCGCAGAGACTCCTCCCATCAAAAAGTCTACGGCAAAGGCATATGGACCCTTCTTCTCCATGGCATATAGTGCTAATGTATCTTCTTCAAAAATGCTTTGTCCCGCATATTACGTTGGCCTTGTTCACGTGCAACCTTTATCTTCATAGCTTAAATGTTGGCTTCTACAAAGCTTCCTTTGATTCCACGGTTTCCTGTACTTTTCTTGGAATTCATCATTGAAATTGATAGCATAATAATATTCTTTGGCATTAGTTTTTCATATTTTTCTGACACACACACAACATGCACACAAACAGAAACACACACAAACACAAACACACAAGTGGAGTATGTACATTGGATGCGGATACTAAAAAGGACGGAAAGATAATGCAGCAATCAAACACAATGAAACACACATGAAAAGATAACACAGATGCACAACAAAAATGGAGGCGTTTACAGCTCGGATGCGTAGCAGCACATCATCCACCCCCTCTAAACCTGCACATCCTCCGGATGAGCCAACTATCCAGGATCATCCAAGTCCACAAACAGGTCCAGTCCTTCATCAGTTTCTAGTAGACCTGTTTCTCCATCAGCTTCATCATCCATATTCTCTGCTTCTTCTACTAGAATTTCTTCTGACTGCTCTTCTTCTGCCAATGCTTCAAGTGCATACTCTTCATCTTCTCTTCTCTTGAAAATCTTGACTCGTTTTCCAGCAATGGGCACCCTCAATACCTTCCCATCCAATTCAACCAACTCATAGGTAGCATTGTCAAAAACCTGTTTCACCTCATACGGTCCAAACCATCTTTGAACCATTTTTTCTCATGTTGCTATGCTGATTCTCTAGGCTATTGTCGTAGACTAGAACCCAATCTCCCTCTTTTATGGCTCTAGGCCGCAAGCGATGCCTCAAATCAAACCTGTCCTTGTTTCTGAGTCGGGTTGCCTTCAAACAATCAACTGCTAGCTGCACGTCTTCTGCCCTTCTCTCTAGTTGACGAATCCGAAGAGCTAGAAGCTCCTCCCTTGATAAATTCTCATGCCATGGAAGAGCACTCCACGTAAGAGCACAGATTTCAGTAGGCATGACAGGTTTTTGCCCATACATCAACTCTGCAGGCATATATCCAGTAGTCACGCTATGTGTAGAGCGGTCTACCCACAATGCAAAAGGTAGTAATCTCGGCCAATCTCCAATCTGACCTCTACAAGCTTTTGCCAATGCCTTAACTATCGGTGGATGTCCTCTTTCACTCTTGCCATTCCCCTCTGGATTATAGGCAGTAGTAAGAGCCAACTTAATCCCAAGCCGTGAGAAAAATTCTCTAGCTTCGTCTGCATCTAGCTCTCAACGATCAGCTGTAATCTTGCCTATACATCCATACCTGCAAAATATTTCTTCCAACAAGAATTTACATAGTGTAGTAGTGGTCTTCATCTGCAAAGATCTGCCTTCAACATAGTTTGTAAGATCCTCCCTGGCCAAGACAAGATATCTCATTTGCCAAAGTTCCACTGGCAAAGTAACCAAGTCAACCACCCATTTATAATGCATACATAGCGGATAGGTCAGATGCAATTCATCGCGATGCCGCACTAAAGAGTAAAGCTGACAATCCCTGCAAGTCTCCACAAAGTGGGAAACATCCTTATACATCCCTTTCCACCAGTATCTTTCTTTTATTTTCTCATAGGTAGCCCACACACCTCTATGTCCAACCCAAGAACTCTCATGAAACTGTCGCATAATCTGTATCTACATCGCTGCCTCACAAACTACTCTCAAGGGTAGGCTGCCTCTCTTCTTTGGGTGCTTCCAAAGAAAACCATCTTTCAAGAAATACCCATAAGCCTTTCTTCTGATTTTCTTGAATACATCATCTGTCCAATCAGCTCTTCGAGTTAATGAACTCAGATACTGACCAATTTGCAGCCACTTGCCAACATAGAGTTCTTCAGTAAAGGCTTCAACAGTAGATACATGACAATCATGAACAAGGATAGAAGCTACCAACTCTGTCTCATCATCTTCTGCAAGCATTGACTCCTCATCCTCATATCTTGCTCTAGACAGCATGTCAACAACTGGATTATCTTTTCTTGCTATGTGTCGAAATTCTGGATTCATTGATTTGATGTAAGCAATCCACCGAAGCATTGCTATATCTGGAGTCGAATAGCTAGTAATCATGCCAAGCAAAGGCAAGCAATCTGTTTCCACAACAACTGAAGCACCAATAAAATACCCTTTATCACACTTCACTGCAATGACTACTTCCCACAACTCTCTTTTAATCTGTAGATATCTCCTCTGCCGCTCATTAAGAACTTTAGCTCCAAAGCAGATTGCATATCTATTCCCATCAGCATCATCCTGTCCCAGTGCCCATCCTATGCCAATAGGGCTGGTATCAACTGTCAACATGATTGGCCGTCCACACTGATAATCCACCTTACGAAGAGTAGGAGCTGACTGCAACAGCTTCTTGAGTTTACGCATGGCTTTCAAATGCTTCTCTTCCCAATGAAACTTCTGCCCCTTTCGAAGCAGCTGATAGAGAACATCTGCTGTGAGAGCAAAATGAGGAATCCAAATCATGTAAAATACACAAGCTCCCACAAATCTCCGCACTTCTGAAGTAGTCGAGCAATACTTTGCAATCCAGCTTATGGCATCCACCTTTGCAGGTGAAGGCTTCCTGCCATAATAACCAACCATATTCCCAACTATGATAACTTCATTAACACCAAAGACAGATTTCAGCCCTGAAAGAGTCAAATTCACCTCCTCTAATCGTATCAATATTTGTTCACAAGCAACCAAGTGTTCAGCCACAAACTGTCTACATCCTTGCAAATCAAGACTCTCATTCTTTTCTTCTTTTGCATAACCCTTAATAGGCACATCATTTAGGAAAGGCATGGTATACTGCGGAATATAGTCTCGCAAAACTCTATGCATAGCATTCATCATATGAGCAACTGAGTTGGTGGCACCTTGAGGCAAGGTACACATCCTCACAAGACCAATATGTGTCCGCATAGTAGTAATATCCCTGCTTTCCAAGGCAAGCTGAAACTGGTCATAACCAGAATACAAGTCACCTAGGGAATAGATGGCTCGTCCTGCAAAAGCCTCGGCAAACTCATCCACAACTGGACCTGTACCCACATTCCTGATTGTCACTTTATTCACGGGCTGCATATCCTGAATAAATATCAAGGTTCCATTCTTCTTTGGTACAGTAAACCACCTATTAGAATAGGGCACAGAAGAGGGTTCCAAAATCCCCATCTTAATCTTCTCATTCAACAACTCTATCAGCTTTGGTAAGTGTGCTCTAGGCACAGGTATAGGACGTATATTCCATGGCACATGAGGGACAGTGAAGATGACCATAGGCGCAACCAATTCAAGGCTAATGCAGCCAATTTCATGAGGAAAGAAAGCAAATGCCTTACCATGTCGTCCAAGTATCTCTCTAAAACATTCTTTTTCCACTGGAAGCAAGAAATCATCATTTCCAATCTTCAATTCTGCAAGAGTTTCAGCTGTAAATTTATGTCCAATATTTGCAGGATCTCTCAACATAGGCTACTTTATAGCTTTTTCTATCAGCTCATCACTATCAGAAGGAAGCGGCCCTGCAACCGGCTTAACCTTCTTATCAACTGTTTTATACTTCGTGTCAACCTTGGCATCAGTCAGGCACTCTTTACTTTGCTACAATTTCTGCAATTTTTCAGCAACTCTCAACTCTGTTGGCTGAAAGATTTCAGCCCTTTGTTCTATGGACTGCATGAGTGCAGCCTAAAAGTCTATGTGCTGAAATTTTTCAGCATTAAACTCTACTGGCTGAAAGGTTTCAGCCCTCTGCTCTGTGGACTGCCATGATGCAGCCTCATACTCTATATGCTGAATTTTTCCAGCATTTAACTCTGCTGGTTGAAAGATTTTAGCCGTCTACAACTCTGAAAGCTGTTCATGATCAGCCATAGATTCAGTTTGCTGAGTTTTCTCAGCCTCTAACTCTGTTTTCAGCATAAAATCAGAAATTTCCTGATACATA
The DNA here is from genome assembly GCF_053477565.2 of Lygodium microphyllum. NCBI lineage: Eukaryota > Viridiplantae > Streptophyta > Polypodiopsida > Schizaeales > Lygodiaceae > Lygodium > Lygodium microphyllum. Next base: position 8,742,425 of record NC_141135.1, read on the forward strand.
TCCAAGGTTTGCACAGGTATGATCTTTGAACCCTTACATACATCAGTTTTCAGCATATGTCCCATCTCAGACAATGTATCTGCATAAGACATTCCTTCATACAGCCCATCCACATGCTCTTCTGCTTGCAAAATACCTGCAGTCTTCAACTCTTTCTCCTTACGACCAATGTACTGCGTGGCAGCTCTAGACAAATCTGAAATTTTCTAATAACTCACTGAACTATTTGAAGAAAAACCAAAAAACTCAGTGGAGAAAGATTGGCTGCCAGGAGGCGAGATCTCCTCTTTTCTCCGCTCCGTACCACTGGCGTCTTGCAAGACAGGGGTACCTAATGAAAATCCAACTCCTTCGCAGGTAGTGGTGCCTCACGCAAGGAGTCCCTGTTTCTCAGATGATTTACTCCAATAGTCATAAACTGAACAGCTTGCATACCATCCTTACTATGCATCCGTGCATAGGCTGAGCTGTCATCCATCACTTTCGTCTCCATTCTTGCTTCTGTAATGAAAGGCTGTCCAAGAATAATCGGATAAGAGCAAGAATCCTGAACAAAGCAATGATAATCCTCTTCAACATTACCAATAGAAATTCTGATGCTCGGACAAGCAGCATACATATCACGAGAAGTATTATTGGCTGCTCTCATGCGGCAGCCATGTTCTGCATCCATAGGCCACTTGCCACTCTCATAAACACCTCGAGCAATAAGATTAATCTTAGAACCATGATCGACTAAAGCAACCAAAGGAATCTGTTTCTCTCCAATCCTTACCACCGTCTCAGTGGTTGCTCTAGCCCAATGATTGCGTGAAAAATGGCTGCGAGGAATGAGGATAGGGGTATCATCATCCTCATACTGCATAGGATGAACTATTTTCTCCAACTGCGGGTTGACAGAAGCATTCTCAACCATCACTACATCATCATGCTCTTCCCCAAGATCTCCATGCCATAACCCCTGTAAAGCAGGCCCTTCCATTGCATGTCGTTTCCTCTGCAAAAGATCCTGCATCTGATCATGTATTTCTCTTCTAGCAATCCCAAGAGCTTCACCAACAGTAAAAGTGACTTCACTATTCAAAATTCTTTCATGAAAAATCTTACTCATATCCGTCTACATATCAAGGTCTAACAAGAGCTTGAATCCTGGCTCCTTTCTTGGTTGTCTTTTTTCTTTCATCTGTTTGTCTCCCATAGGTTGCTCAGGACCTAATTGTGCTGGAGAACTCATCATAGGTGGAGCTGTAACAGGTGGTGAAACAAAGTCACCCCCTCTAGTCTTTTTGGAGGTGCTGAGACCCTCCTCATCTCTTCTTCTCTTTTCCTCAACCACGGCATCTAAACCCTGTGTTTTCGCCATATAAGCAAAAATAGAATACCTGTCAACAGGAGAATCCCATGCCGTTTCTCCTCGGATGCGGGATCCCACAGAAGTCATAGTGGATGCTTGAACTTTCCCTCTTCTCGTTATCTCCAAGGCAGAGGACCATAAAGCAGAGTCTCCATCTGATTTCTGCTCAAGCTGGACTCCATAAGCTGAAGCATCTCCTCTAACACTCACATAAGCTGATCGCGTAGCCATATCATCAACGAGCTTCTTCATGCCTCCCTTACCAAAGTTCGTGTCAAGAGGAGCACCAGTCTCTGTCAGCCATATATTTCCATCTTGTCCCCAAAACACTACATTCTTCTTACGCACTTCCTGAAAAGCATCACAATCTCTGCAATTTTGGTGCTCTGTACTATCGCACCAAATACATCGTCTCCCTTTTCTTTGGCCAGCTAGGAAAGTAGTCACTGGAGCAGGTGCTACAACAGGTACTGACATAAGTTTCTCTTTTAACTTCCCAACTTTAGCTTTGACTGCCTCTAATGTCAAATTGCCAAGCCTTTAATAACATCATCTACGGATAAGGGCACTGGAGCAGTAGGAAGAACTGGTGGATTTACAACAGAAGTAGGCTTAGGCATAGAACTTGCAGCAGGGGTAGAAGTAGAGGTCCCCAAGGATTTTTCAGAAGCTGATCCTGTATTACGATGCAATCGTACCCTCCTGTGCTGCTTCTTAACAAGCGCATTCACAGCATCAATGACATGTCTACACTCCGTCTTTAAACCTGAATTAGTAGCTTGATCTTCCAAAAGATCATCCAACTTTTCCTGTAAATCAGCATCAGCAGCTTGTAAAAATTATTCCACTTTCTGCATCTCCAAAGCTTGCTGCTCAGTTCCATCCTGATCATAGCGGCTCTCAAACTCTCGCAGAACAGCGGTAACTGAAAGTCCTTTATTAGGCATAGAAACCCATGCTAAGAAATTCCTGCGGTTCATAAGACCTGTATCCTCTAGGAAATATTAATCTTTTAATGCCTTCTTAAACTCTGTCCAACCAGCATGTGTTCCTTGAATTTCTGAAATTCAGACTTCAAGTGCGCAAACCACGACCCGCAAGAAATAGCGGCTCCAAACATCTTGAGAAACCCCAAAAAAATTCATCTTTTCTTCATACAAATGCAGGTAAGTTGAAAATCGTTGGCCGTTGAACTGCTTCATCTCCTGTTGGACAGCTTTCAAGGTATCCATGGCATCACTATCGCGTTTCCGTGAGCTTTCTGCTGCATATAGGTTCTAAATGACTGAAACATATGCTTCATGACATTCTCATCTGTCATCTCTTCTTGCGAGTCTCCCATCCTGCTGAAAATTGATGCAGCGCTTTCACGTCGGGTTCACCAGAAATGTCGTAGAGTTTGTGCAAGAGCTGCAGAACATGGGGTTCAAGTTGTAGCAAGGGAAGAGCTAACAAGAAGAACTCAAATTTTTTATGCCAAAGATCACTATATTGCTTGTCAAGAAAATTACAAGAGATCCATGAGTGCTCATTCTGAACATTCAGCTTGTGCACGAATTTGCATAGGCTAAACGTCTCTCAGCTGCAAAGTTTTGATAAAGCTCTTTTCATAGACCAGTGTTGAAGATTTATGAGTATAGAGACAAAATAAATGATAAAGAATTACAATCTGTCCACTGTTTTACAGTAAAGCATAAGAATTTTCTTTTCAGGGCACCAAGTAATTCATCCAGATTCAGGACTTAGTTGTATTGTCCTCAATATGCATCAGCTAAGAAGGCTCCCAGGTTAGGCAATATGGTGATGATTCCAATCCAAATGTTCACACTTTTGGCTGCAATGACTGTAATTAATCCATGGAGCCTGGTTGTCAAGACTCCCATCAAGCGCTTCAATTCTCACAGCTACCGTATTGTAGTAGTTCACAAAGTATATAAAGCTATACTCTGCTTCTTTGGAAATGTACAGTAAATCAAAGTGCGTGTTCTGCCGATCCTGAGGGCAGCAATCCCTATGAATAATCCTTAGAAAGACATACAATGCTAGCACAATGAAGTTCTGAGAGCAGCAATCCCTGTGAACAATCCTCAGAAATCCATACAATGCCAGTACAATGGACTTCTGGAGTGCAAACTGAGAGTATAGGCCCTTGACTGAGCAATTACTTGCACAAAGCCAACAAATATCTGTGGAGATTACACTTTCCTCGAGAGATGTGTATGCTTGTCAGCCGAATTGAATGGCTATCTGCTGAGGTGTTGTGCATAAAATGGAATGCTGTTAGAAGCGCTGTGTGCCAGCCTTGACAAGGAGACGAATCCGCAAACCATAGAATTGGAGACGCCTCCTGCAGTGAATTGTGTCCGCCTTTCAGAACGCAGGAATGTACAAAGGGGAGGATGGGTGAGGGAGCGAATAGGAGAAGGGCGGTTCCGCATGTGCTGGAGAGAGTGGACCACAAGCACGGGAGCAAGCGAGAGAGCAAGATTCGACGAATTAGACTTCCCGGGAACCAGAGATAAGCTTGGGGATGGAAATTTCCCTGTAGATTGCCAGAATGAGACGATTAAGGATCGAGAGGTTATGTACAGAAGCCTGCTATTGCGAGAGACAGACTGCCCATTAATTGCCACTAATCGATTCCCTTCGAAACTCTCTGCTGCTCCTGGTTCCCCCCCCCCAAGGATGAAGACAGGCCATTTCAAGCTCCCCAAAAGCGATGGCGTCCCCCGTGAAGATCCTGGGCCAGCTATTTCAGTCAATTCCCTCCTTAATTGCCTGGTAAAGAGCAAAAAAAAACTCCTTTTTGCCAAGAATAGGCTCGGCCAACACCAATAGTGATACTCCAGCCAAGCAAAAAGCTTGCCAAATAGACCATGTTCCAACGCAAGAAATGTTGAATCCACAGGAAAGACCCCGGAAGACTGTCAGACTTCAGAGTCTTCTAAGGATCATTGCATCAGCTATGTCCATAACCTAGGCTGGTACAAATCCCTTGGCTCCACCTCAGCACTGGCTATGAGCTTCACCTTCTGTTCATAAAGCACGTCAATCAGAGTGATAAATCTCCTTATCAACTCATTATGAGAAGATGTCATCTGAGGAATGTTGGCAACAAAAACTATATGGAAAGACATAGCAATAGCAAGATAATCGGAAGCTCCCTTTGGCGTCCCACAAAGTTCCTCAAAACTGAAGCAGGAAATGTCACCAGTTACCTTAGGAACTTTTATTGAGCGAGAGCCTTCTCTCAAAACAATAGGCTCTATAGGCCTTTCTCCTAGATCCATTCGGACGGGCACCTTTAAGTCGATAATTTGGAGATCCTATGTGGGAGCATGGTTTGATGACATTACCATCACAACCCCAAATTTATAGAAACTTTCTAAGAGTCTTCTTGTAGACATCCAAGAGTCCATTGAATTGACGTTTCCCTCCTTTCTTTGCAGTCTTGACATCATTGGCAAGGCGAGTTCTAGCATAATCAAGGGAATACACAAGAAGGAGGGAAGAAGCAGTCTTTGAGACAGCCGCAGAGACTCCTCCCATCAAAAAGTCTACGGAAAAGGCATATGGACCCTTCTTCTCCATGGCATATAGTGCTAATGTATCTTCTTCAAAAATGCTTTGTCCTGCATATTATGTTGGCCTTGTTCACGTGCAACCTTTATCTTCATAGCTTAAATGTCGGCTTCTACAAAGCTTCCTTTGATTCCACGGTTTCCTGCACTTTTCTTGGAATTCATCATTGAAATTGACAGCATAATAATATTCTTTGGCATCAGTTTTTCATAATTTTCTAACACACACACAACATGCACACAAACACAAACACAAACACAAACACACAAGTGGAGTATGTACATTGGATGCGGATACTGAAAAGGACGGAAAGATAATGCAGCAATCAAACACAATGAAACACACACGAAAAGATAACACAGACGCACAACAAAAATGGAGGTGTTTACGGCTTGGATGCGCAGCAGCACGTTAGCGTGCCGTTAGAATTTCCCATCATCTTGATGGCTTACTCATATTCCTCATGATCCGAGAACGGTAGGTCGACTGTAGCAAGGACATGCATCCAATCTCGCTTATCCTCTGGGCATGGGATATACTTGGTCAAGGGTCCATAAGACTCCTTGACTTGAGCGTTACCTTTGAGCATCGTGGAGATGGTATCCAAGTCAACTGGTGAGGTCTTCCAAGTGTCCATCTCTACTCTAACATCTTCCATTCTGTTGCCTAGGAAGATCAAGCAATTACCCCAATCTTTGATAACTCTGGCATTGCCATCCAGGGTCGGCCTAATAGGATATCATAGTCCACTCCCTTCATGACTATAAAGTCAACAGAGAACTGGACACCTGCTATTTTCACTGGCCAGTTTTTAAGTACCCCGAATGGCTTCACTCTCATGCCGTTTGCTAATGTGACATTAAACTGAGCGGTCTGGATAGGTGAGTTTCCCCAAGTCTGAAGTACTGCGTGGCTCAACACACTAACCCCAACTCCCATGTCTACGATCCCCTTTCTCGTCATGTCGCCTAGGGCTAGGACTGGTAATACTACATGCATCTCAGTGCATTCCCAAAAAGCATTAACATGCAATGATTTTGGCACAGAGTGCAGCATTAGACTCGGTATTTGTGTTTCTACATCATGGTCGTACAGATCAGCAACTTGTTCTCCTGACCCCTCAACCCACAACTTCAGGTCTTTCCATAGGGTGGAATGCTGCTTAAGCAGGTCTCCCAGGCTTAACATCACAGGGGTGCTCACTAGCATGGTAAGGAGGTCATTGGCTGCTCATCTCTCTCCTAAACTGGATTGTCCTGGCCAATGGCCGTGACTGATTTGCGGGCATGCAGCATCAAGGCTTGGCCTAAGCGGTGCAGCTTGTGGTGCGATTGCATCTCTTGACTTTGGTCGAGGGGGTGAGACTGGTGTGCTTATACTGGGGAGATCATCGATCTCGTCCTCTAGGATGGGCTCAGCATTCTTTAAGTGCTCTTGGGTCTCTTTCACACAGTCCTTCACTTTCTCTATTGCCTCTAGTTGGCACTTTGGATGTGGGTATTCCCCTACCTTGGCACTTCCCTTTTCGGCCATCTTAGGGACTGAAGTTTCTGCCTCTACGTCCGTGACCTTCTTTCCAATAGGCAGAGTTGTAGCACTCTCAATTTTCAGTGCAATCTTAGCTTCCGACCTCTTCTTTCTCCTCCTGCAGCTCTCCTTCCCTATCTAGGCAGCATCGAGGTTGCTAGGTCTTGGCAGTGATATGTCGACCTGCTTCGTCTGGGCATGGGTCATGACCCGCAATGGGATAGGTGTGGCCTCCCCATCGAGGTTCTCGACACCAAACAGTCCCAATGGGACAAATGGTACATTAGTTGAACTTGAAGAAGGTTTTCGCTTTGGGCAATCGACAAAGAGATGGGTGATTCCACACTCAACACACCTTAGGTCAGCTTTGTCTCTATTCTGCTGCTCCCTCTCAGGCCAATGTGATGAGACGTGACCTGGGTGACCACAAGTCCAACTGATGATTGGATCTTGCGTCTACCCTCCTAGGCCTCTACCTTGTCCTCTTCATAACGCCATCACCGGTACTGGTTGATAGTTCATAAGGACTGCATTGCCCTCATCATCGTGAGAGACATAAGGGTATACGTAAGTCTCTTCCTCATTTGGCTCTTCCATGTAGTGGATTGGAGCGTCAATCGGTGGATGGGTCATGTAGGGACCAGACGGTCTAGGTATGCCTGTTGGGTTTATGTCCATCCTAGGAATATCCGGCTTAATGTCATTAGGTGCAGGAAGGGCCAATGGGGCACCCCTTCCGAAGAGTGGTTACGGCCTATTTGCTAGGTAAGGTTGGCCGTATGGTTGCAAGTACAGAAGTCTTCTCGGTAATCTGCAATGCGCGACGTCGTGACCAAACCTGCCGTAGTTAGCGCAAGGTCTCGTCCTAGGGTCTTGACACTCAGCTGGTAAGTGGTTTTCGCCACAGTACATGCATTGGATGTGTAGGTGCATTGGTCATCTCAACATGTCTTGCACCTTGGCTATCTCCATCTTGACATCAACTAAGTCTTGGTTTGTCTCAGTGGCTTTCCCCTTATCTTGGGATGATGGGACTGATCGTTCACTAGAGGCTGACGCTCTCTCTGAACTTCGCGAGGCTCTTTCAGTTGATCATCAACTCTGATGGCTTCCTCCTTTTGAATTCCAAAGCCTTATACAGTTCCTCATTTTGAATTCCATTGACAAATACGGTTGAAACTGCTCTTTTAGTTGGTCGTTCGACCGTAGGGATTCTCTTGAAGAGACTCCTCACGTGGGTTATGTAATTGCGAATGTCCTCCTTCCCTTTTTGCTTGACATTCATCAATTGTACTAGCAGATTTTCGGAGTATCCAGGCTCGGTAAATCTCTTGATGAAGAGATTCTTGAGGCCATTGAAGTTGACTCGCTTGCGGCATCTAAGCTTTTATACCAAGTCCTACCCTTGTCACCTAAGTAGAGCCCAAATGCTTGAGAGCACTGAGTTAGGTCGCTGAGGCCATTGGCTTCGCAGACTTGCTTGAACTACTCTATAACACTGTATGGATCATCGTGGGGTTGGTACTTGTCAAGCTGCTTTGCGACTATTGGGATTTTAGACTGGCTCTTAGAGCCTTGGGTTGCCCCTAATCTTGCCAGCAATGATGTTGCCAATACTGCGGAACTTTGCTCTACTGTGGCGTTGTCTAGTAGTCGCTTCATGAGAAGCTCACTCAGCATTAAGTCTCCTTCTAGGGCTCTCTCGTGATCTGTTCAGTTTCTACTGGCTAAGTTCAGCACCCGCTGCACCTCATGTAACTCCGTGCTTTGCCTTTGGCTGCTAGCCTGTTGGTCTCTATTATATTCAACTATGATTTGCAATGCCTTGTGGGCTAGCTTTCTCTCTTCTTCTAAGTCTGCAATGATAGTATCTATTGTCCTGTCGCGATGTCATACCGGGCGTGCACATTGTATCTACTGACCAGCTCCTGAATAGCCTCTAGGAAGACGCCTAAGTCAAGTTCCTCGTTAGACCTGCAGTCTGAGCTTTCTTCTACCATAGTCGAGTTCTTGTGCTCCACCAAGCTATCGATCATGTTGAGTAGGTTTGTCAAATCCACTTTGTTGGTGCCACTTGCTTGGTCCTACTTCGCATGTTGATGGTTTGTCTACGTTTTTGGGTCCTCTCCTATTGGTGAGTTCCTTGAGTGGTTTATCTGAGTGAGTTCCTTGACTTATTAAATACAATCCTCAATTTATCTCCACTTAGTGTGTGTTTTCTTTCCAGTGCACTTGTGCTCAATCAGGCCTTCAGTTTTCCTTAAGTGTACTTCAAAGTGCGGAAATTCAAGGTGAGTGCGGCAAACAATCTCTAAGTGTCTTACGCACTCTCACTTTGTTTTCAGCCTGATAGGCTTTGTCGATCAATTCTTTAGCCATCTTGATGGGGTCTAGGGTTTTTCTGTTACGTTTCCTTGCTCGTTTTTTGGTCCAATCAGGGTTTTATGGCTCAACGAGTTGCCTCTAGGTCTCTAGGTCTCCTGATAGCCTAGGCAAGCTGCTAAGCCGTTGCGTCTTACAATTTTGTCTATTCCGTGCACTAGAATCAAGTTCTGAGCATCAGGAGGACTTGCGATAGTTTGCACTGTCCTAAGCTCTAGCCGGGTCAGGTCAAATTTTTAAAAATTTGAGACAAATTCCCACTCGACCCAACTGGTCCGAATTCAAGGGGCCAATCAAATCTTATGATTTAGACAATCACTCCCAGCACAAACTTCCAGATCCTAACTAGGGTACCAAGGGAAGTGATTGGTATACCTAAGGTGAGCGGTAGGCTCTCCGATGATGAGATTGAATCGAATCTTTGCGGGGGGCTCTCTCTCTCTCTCTCTCTCTCTCTCTCTCTCTCTCTCTCTCTCTCTCACTGCAATGGTTGCAAATGAGCTCTCACTTGGCATCTTGGCTCTTAAACCCCTTCCCGGGTAAGGTTTTGATGCTCCCAATCACTCACTTGCTTACATTAAGCATCCCAAGTAAGCTTTTTTGCCATTTTTTGCATGATTTATGCTCTGTTTTTCCCTGTTTTGCAACGGTAAACCCTACCCTTTCCCGATTTGATTTCCTAATCCTATCCTACGCTAAATGCAACAAGAATTGAAAGCAACAAACTGAAATGATTTCTCCATGTTTTCCAATCATCAAACAAACTAATGAACCCAAAATACTTACTTATTTCGAAGATCAAAATACCCAAACTTTCTATCTATCTCAAGCTCCGTTTCAGGGATGAATCCCTTACTTCGATGCTCGATATGAGGCGGCAAGTACTCAAGCTTGAATCCGTTGGTTCCGGCAATGAAACCAAAAATGTAGAGGGAGCTCACGCTCAACCGCCAAGACCCATGGACCGCTTATTGTTTCAAGCGTTTCAAGTGAGCTCTAATGGCTATCTCTCACGTAGCCGACGCGTCATCGATCCTACAAGTGTAGTAAGCTTACCTTGATGCCGATATGAGTTGCCTCCTATCTCGCACACACCAGTAGCTCCATGATCCTAGATGCTAGCCCAAGCATCCTCAAGTCTCCTCTATCTCCAAGCTCCATCCACCATAGCCATGCGAGCGAGAAAAGAGAAGAGAAGAGAAGAGAAGAAGAGAAGAGGAGATGGTGAAGAGCTTCACCCTCTTGATCCCTCACTCCCACATGCTCACTCTCTCACACTCTCACACTCCCTCTCTCAAGAGCACACACAAGCAAGGAGAAGAGAAGAAGAGAAGAAGAAGAGAACTCTTGTTAGCCACACACCAAAGAATGAGCTTCCATTTACTTTTTGAACTTTATATACAAGCCCTAGAATCCCATGGGCACCCATCCCTCTTTTACATGACCGGACATTGTGGCAAGGTCCTTTCTCTATTTCCTCTTCTAGCCTTATGCCTCTAGTCTACACACGTCTAATATTTTACACTTGGCACAGGAGGACCCATGGGCACCCATCCCTTTTTTACATGACCAGCCGTTGTGGCAAGGTCCTTTCTCTATTTCCTCTTCTAGCCTTATGCCTCTAGTCTACACCCATCTAATATTTTACACTTGGCACAGGAGGAAGCCTGGCGCTCTTTTACATGAGTTTTTGGAGTTTTTTGAGGCACCTTTCATTTAAAATTACGCTTTTGGCCCCATCTTAGCTTTAGAGGCCGCTTGCATGTCTTTGCTATTTTTCTATCATTTTTCCACTTTTTCATTCATTTTTCCACCTTCTTGACTTGGGGTTAACATTATTGATCTAGTTGATCTAGAGATTCAATGCCATATTAGTAATTAGTGTTAGTGTCCATAATGTGGATGGTTCAAAAATACTAGATTTTTGGACAAGTTTAGTCTATTTTTTATATTTTGGATATTATTTCTTGTAAATATCCAAAACTATAGACAACTTCTAGAATAGGATGACATGAAAAAAAAAAAGCAAGTGGCTTTTAGCCATTTTTGGGGGATTTTATGCAAAAAGAAGGATTAGAAAAATCGTGCAATATGCGATCGCAATTTACAGAGAGCAAACAACACTCTGAACTGGGAGAACAACGAGTGATTTGGGAGAATTTTGATGAAAAAGAGGACAAAAAAATAGAAACAACGGCAATTGCAAGTGGTTGTAGACCCCAAGAAGATTGAGACCAAGAGTGCCGAAGAGCTGAGGAATAAAGCATCAAGCCCATCCACCAATGAACCCATTGTCATCTCTCCTAATAGTGGTGAAACCTCAGATGCATCCATGAGTTCTGATAAATCAAAGCAACCATTACCATCAACCGTTTCTTGCAACACTCAATCCATAGATAGCAAAACTCGCATTGACCAATCAAGAGTGGATACAACATTGTCACAATAGGGTGACAAGACTATACCAGTCACATCCAAAGAGAACCATGACACAATAGCAGCAAGGCCTCAGGAGAAACATGGAAACCCCAAGAGCATAAGCAATCCTAGCGTTGGCCAATCTTGCTCATCTAGACCTGAGCCCCCAGCTATGCTAAAGCCTAGGGAAACTCCTAGAACTTTGCATGAGATAGCAACTGAGCAAGTCCTCACTCAACATAGAAGTGTCACAGAATGCTTAACTGAGTTGAATGCTAACCTCAAAGTGTTTGCATGTGTCTATGTCCTGGCAGATATGGGCGCATTCCCTATGGAGTAGCTTAAAGAATACTTACCATTTCCCCTATCGTGAAAAGAGCAAGAACATCTTGATGAGCACTATAACAGGCTCCTGCATGAACACATGTGACTCATCTCTGATGAGGAAGCCGACAAACTACGCTTAACTATGACATTCAATGATGTACACTGCCAACCAAATATCTTAGAGATAGAGCAACTAAAGCAACAATTAGAGAGTCGAAGTCAATTTGAAAAACTTTAGTTGGAAAACTGTGTTACAATGGCCAAAATGGGAGCCCAGATTATGATAGTCTCAGAGGAGCAATTGGCCAAATGGCGGTCTCAAAGAGACCCAACCTATGTGGCGCCAACTTCCTTTCAAGTATTGACTGCCATTCGTGGTATGGACTTAGTCGGAACTAGCCAAGAGAACTCTCTGGAGATAAGGTTATCATTGAGGAGGAGCTACATGTTGCCAGTAGACTCGGACAAGGTACCATGCTACTCCATGTTGCAAAATATCTATTGTTATTGAGTAAGCTACCACGAGTACTGGATGCATATGCCACACTCCAGTAGAATCCTGAGTTCTACAATTGGTTTTTATTATCACAAAAGTTATATGGGTTTATGAATATATACATAAATAAACAATAAGTTTTGTGACCGTGTATAGATAATACCAACATACACAAGCAATGATAGTCAAGCGTAGGGAGAAGAATTGGGTTTGACAGGCTGAGCTCCTCAAGTCTTCCTCTCATCGTACGTCTAGAAGTCATGTGATCATTCCTACCTCTACGTGGAGGGCATGAAACCCTCATTACCGCCATAGGAAGCCCTGACCAACATCTCTAACAGCATAGATGGGGTGACATCCCCTTCTACACACCTTTTCCCTTTTTGGTCTATCCTTCTAGGGACGAGCCCTACCCCACTCTATCACAACCAGTCCACACAACTTAGCATAAGCCAAGATCTGCTAATGGTTGGAATACGCTCCACAATTGAAGCAGGAAAAATATCATCACGGGGGCTGTCCCTCTACAATAAATGCTGCATGTATCACCTCACCCCTTCTCCTCGTAAGTGCTTGATAATCCACTGTTTAATCCCTTTCATGCAAATAATTCTATCCTACCTCAAAGCATAACCTTGGTTCACATTTTGTAGATTCTCCCACAATAGCCGTCATGGAGCACACAATGCAACTGGCATGCAAGGAAGCTCTCCATCGTAGGAGGGAGCATAAGGCACTAGCGCCTCCACCAAAATGCTACATGCCTAATCTAAAGAGGTATGCATCAAATAGAGGCTCCAAGAGACACTGCCTAGGATGCAAGCCAAAAACTCCCCAAGCCAAGAAGACGAAGGCTCAAGGGAGCACCTGGGGTGTAGCAACATGGGCTGTGTAAGCCCCCACCAAACGCTAGAGCACCGAGTACTTGAATGAGGAGAATGCAGCCAGAAACAAGAAGGAATTTGATGAATTATTTAAAATCATTCTTGAAACAGTTGTGGCCAGGGACTACACCATTCGAGTCCCGACTGATATCTTCCCTGCCCGACTTGATGGAAGCCCCTCACCGACATAGCCCCAGTCGCCCAACCACCCAAACTCACCCTACCTCATAAGCATAGAATAGTCCCCCATGTTGTATAAGTTGCTTAATAAAGGCCAACTTGCCATAGCTTTTTGTCCTTAAGTGGTTAAAGGGCAAGCTCCCTAACTGTACAAACCTCCCTTAACTACTACTAATACATGTCATGTCTTTAACAAGCACCGATGATATGCATTGCAGTCAACACCATAGGATTTTGATAAAGTAACATCTTTTTGTGTTGCATCTGTCATTATAATTGATGCATGTGACTTGCATATACTCTCACGAAGTGTTAAGTGGATGCAGGACGACACAGGTCTTTGTACAAAAGTGTTCAATGCCCAAGTCATTGCAAGACTAGCAATCTCACAAGGAGCCATGATGAAGCCTCACTTCAAAAAGCAAAAATCATCCTTTTTGATCGTCGACATCACATGGCCCAAAGCATGATCAATGGTGGCCACTCTCTCTTTCTAGGTCAAACTATACACCTGGCACTCACGAGAGATGTTATCTCAATTGTACCAACATTGCACGTGACAAAGAGGTTTTCTGAAATATCCAATGTATCTCCCTATCTCAACAATTGTTCTTCTAGCAATGAGGTTAGGATACAATCGTCGTTGTAATATCCAGTTTTGCAACCTTTGAGTCTTAACATTTCCCAATCCAATTGAAAGGCTGATAGCCTCAACGTATTGCAATGGTTATACTCATGTTATTCCTTTATTTTTTTTAAAAAATGGGGGAAAGAAAAGAAAAGAAGAAAAAGAAACAAACAAAAAAAGTGAAAGAAGAAGAAACACTCACAATCACAGCATGACACCTAGGGGTCCTCAAATTAGGTATGCCCAGTGACCTTGGTCGGCTGGCTCTGTCCCTAGTCCCCTAGCCCTCTACACATCCCCCACAACTGTTCAGGGCACATCAAGGGTAGGACATACCTAGAGAGCTTGTCTTGCCTATGGTTAGACCTGTCACCTTGACCCATTTGCACGATTCCTTTTTGCACTCTGGCTTAGTACCATTTTAATCGATCATGGTAAGCAACGCACGAACATCCATGGAAAGTACACCGTACTTGTCAAGAAAGGACAATACTCTCAGCCTACTGAGAGTTTGACCTATCTCCCAAACCAATCCGCACTACGTCTTGTGCACGATAAGAAGACTAGCACTAACTCCAAGGAGAGACCACATATAAAGCTTTTCCATTGCACGTATTGCATACTCCAATGGAAGTACTGTCAGCTCTTCATTAGCACTCCACTCTGAATTCGTATTCTTCATCATCCTGCAAGCCCATCAACGAATCATTGCCCGCCCCAGCATCCCCTGAACATCAACACCTATGCCAACCCATGAATGTAACTCCCAACAAAAACTGGTCCTATCTCCAACTTCAACACCCTTATCACTAATCAAGCAGGCCAACAAAGTGCCACTAACCACCTTCATCCGCACCACCACTAAAATTCCTCCACGGAAAACCATAGATGTCCCTTCCACCGTGCAGGCTAAAGCCTGCTACCTACGATGGTGAGTGCCATGGAATTGGCACTCGTCTAGGAGGGATGTAATGTTAACCCTCAAATGAATAAGTTAGAAAAGCCAAAAAATCTAAAGTAGAAGACAAGGCCAAGGCAAAAGTGAAACAGAAGATGAAGGGGTGCCAAGAAGAATCTGGAAATACAAGAAGTGTAGAAAAGTCCTAAATCAAGGAAAGAAGGCACATGAGAAAAAGTGCAAGTCTATACTATTGTAAAAAAGTGCAAGACGCACCATGGTTTATTTTAACAATGTTGGGCTCTCACCAATACAAATTGTAAAGGTAGATGAGTGGTAGGAAGGAAGCTAGAAAGATAGGAGGACAATGGGAAAAAGGGCCAGCCGGCCACGTAAAAAAGGAGATAAGGGGATGACCACCCAAAAGGGATTTAAGGTTTTGTATATAAATTTGAAAAGTGAATGAGAAACTCATTCTTGTGTGTAGTAAAAAGCTTCTTCTTCTTCTTTTCTTCTTCTTGCCTTCTTGCTGGTGCTTGAGAGAGGGAGTAAGTGAGTGTGAGGGAGTGAGTGTATGAGAGTGAGGAATCAAGGAGAAGAAGCTCCACATATCCTCTCTTCATCTTCATCTCTTCTCTATTCTTCTCTTGTCTCACGCGACTATGGAGGATGGAGCTTGTTGGAGAAGGATTGAGGTTTCTTGAGCTTGCTTCAAGGATCGTGGAGCTACTGGCATGCACGAGAGAGGAGGGTACTCGATCGGGCATCAAGGTAAGCTCGCTACACCCCATAGGTAGGGAGGGTGCATTAGCTATGTTAGAGGTAGCCATGGTCGATCGGCTTTAAACACTTGACCAATAAGCGGTCCGTAGGTCGCGGGGGTTGAGCTCGAAGCTCCCTTCAAAATGGTCGCTCGACTTGAAAGGCTTGACCAATAAGCAGTCCGTAGGTCTTGGAGGTTGAGCTCGAAGCTCCCTTCCTTCTGAGCTCAACCGCCGAGACCTACGGACCACTTATTGGTCAAGCGTTTTAAGCCGAGTGGCCATGGCTACCTCTCACATAGCCGATGCGCCCTCCCTACCTATGGGGTGTAGTGAGCTTATCTTAATGCCCAATTGAGTACCTCCTCTCTTGTGCATGCTAGTAGCTCCACGATCCTTGAAGCAAGCTCAAGCAACCTCAATCCCTCTCCAACAAGCTCCATCCTCCTTAGCCATGCGAGACAAGAGAAGAATACAGAAGTGAAGAAGATGAAGAGAGGAGATGGGAAGCTTCTTCTCCTTGATCCCTCACTCTCACACACTCACTCCCTCACACTTACTCACTCCCTCTCTCAAGCACAATAAAGAAGACAAGAAGAAGAGAAGAAGAAGAAGAAGGTTTTTGCCACACACAAGAATGATCTTCTCATTCACTTTTCAACTTTATATACAAAACCCTAAAGCCCTTTTGGGCGGTCATCCCCTTATCTCCTTTTTTACATGGCCATCCATGGCCTAGGCCCTTTTTCCCATTGTCCTCCTATCTTCCTAGCTTCCTTCCTATCGCTCATCTACCTTTACAATTTGCACGGGTGAGAGCCCAGCACTCTTAAAATAAATCATGGTGCACCTTGCACTTTTTTACAACAGTATAGACTCACGCTTTTTCTCATATGCCTTTTTCCTTGATTTAGGACTTTTATGCACTTCTTGTGTTTCCTGATTCTTCTTGGTGTGCCTTCGTATTCTGTTTCACTTTTGCCTTGGCCTTGTCTTTTGCTTTAGATTTTTCGGCTTTTCCACCTTATTCATTTGAGGGTTAATAATTGATCATCTAGAAGTCCTTTTTTGAGGGTTTCTTTGGCCCCTTTTATGTCCCTGTTTGTCTTGCCTATGATCACAATTTCATCCACATAGACCACCATGATTTCCTCTTTTTTGTCTCATGTGTACACATTGGGATTAGATATGCCACAATCAAACCCTTCTCCATGAAATAAGTTATGTAAGTTCTTGTACCATGACTAAGGGGCATGCTTTAATCCATAAATAGCTTTCCATAGTCTACATACTTTGCCTTCTATTTGTTCTACTCCAGTGCACTGTTACATTTATATTTATTCCTCCACTACATGTAAGAAGGCTTTCTTTTCACCCATTTGATCCTTCTGTTGTTGTAAATATTTAAATTAGGGGCATATAAAAGGGCAAAGGCCACATGTACAAGGAATCGGTTTTTACACAATAATACATCTTTTTCCTTCATCTCTCTCTAGTTCTTCTTGTCTTTTTATGGCTTCCAGCCATCTCTCTCCTTCTTCCCAGTCTTTCTCTCTCGTTTGCACTTCTTCTCTCTCTTCTCTAATATTCTCTCTCTTCTCTAGTCTTCTCTCTCCTCTTTCTCTCTCTCCAGTTTACTTCTTGACAATCGATATTAGAGCATTAGTCTTTGATCCATTTTCCCTTCTATTTCAGTCCAATTTTTCACCATAAAAACCAAATTTAGACAAGTACTACATGTACTTGACATAGATAGTGACTAGCAGAGGTTTGCAAGGTATCTACAATTGGAAGAAGACAAATTTGGAGATCTTTGAAGCTAGAAGGGACATATATGGCAGTGGTTGGAAAAAATAGCAGATCATCATTAAATTTTCATGCAATATTTGGAGGTATTTGATAAAGGAGGGTTGCATGCTTTAGTGAAGACTAAAGGCCTGGTTATTTTTTCAAATATAGGGTTTCTTCTTTTCTTCTCAAGATTCTCTTCAAGTTTTCATGGAGTACTTTTCAGAAATTCCTTCATTCCTCTTTTGCCTATGAAGATCTTAAATCTAAGGTTCCACCATGGAAGCTTATGCATCAAGAGCTTGAAGATGAACACTATATTGGAGGGAAGAATGGCCACCTAATGCGACAACATGTAATACTTCCAACTTTGCCTTGTCATTAGGGATTTCTTGGATTTCACCTCTCAAATCATTCGGCCAACTAGAATATATTCAAAATTCAAACAAAGAGCAAGGATCTGATCTAGTGTCTTATAATCATGGTTATTGGAAGCACTATTGGTTCAATCTGAGTAAATAAATGAGGTAGATTATTGATTGACTCTAGAATGGTGCTAATTGCACATAAACATCCAACTGCAGTCAAGGTACTTGAATCATCCTCGTTTGCATGTGTCTCAGAGGATTATGCTGGGAGCCAATGGTCATGGTTTGCAACTGCAAACCTAGCTTTTGAGATCACTAGCAATTGTGAAGAAATTCTTGAAAGAAATTAGAGAGAGAGAGAGAGAGAGAGAGGGACAAAGGTCAGCATGCTAGAAGTAGAGTAGCCATGCTCTCTTTTCATCTTCCATTATCTTCCCACACAGACAATTTTGTATTAACACAACGAAACATACACAACCAAACCTACAAAGTAACCTAGATATAACCATAGTTGTGTCAGTGTGATCCAAACCTTATTCTACTAAGGTAACCAAACCAAAACCAAAGGTTCATAAGCTTGACTCTCAACACTCAAGTGTGGCACTTCACAACAAATAGCTCTCTGAAATGCACAAACTTATCTCTACCCAATGACTTGGTAAAGATATATGTAACTTGGTTTTCTGTCCTCTCATGGACCAAATCAATATCACCTACAATCACTTTTTCTCTGATAAAGTGATAATGTACCTCAATGTGCTTAGTCCTAGCATGATAGACAAGATTATTGGCTAGGAGCACACTACTCATGTTGTCACAATAGAGTGTGATATGCTTGACTCCCTGCATGACCAAATCATCAAGAAGCTTCATGAGCCATGCTGCCTCACATGCAACAAGTGTAGCATCTCTTTACTCTGCCTTAATACTAGAGAGTGCAATTGTAGGTTTCTTCTTACTGCTCCAACTGACCATACTACTACCAAGGGAAAATGCCCACTCACTAGTAGATCTCCTATCATTGGCACTTCCTGCCTACTCAACATTTGTATATCTTGTAAGCTCCAAAGGATTACCATGCTCATAGAATAGACCATAACCTGATGTAGCCTTCACATATCTCAAGATCCTCCTCACTGCATCCAAGTGAGGCTTTCTCGATTTTTGCATGAATTGGCTAATCAATACAACGGAATAGCTAAGGTTAGGTCTAGTAATGGTAAGGTAAGTCAAGCTATCCACCATCTATCTATACATAGTGACATTCTCAATCTCATGCCCAACATATGCAAGTAGCTTAATATTTTGCTCCAATGGAGTGCTCAAAGACTTGCGATCCAACATACCATACTTGGTTAACATGTCTTGTGCATATTGTTTTTGCAACAACCAAGTATCACGAGGTGTAGAAACAACCTCAATCCCAAGGAAATACTTTAGTTCACCCGAATCTTTGACCTGAAATTTGTCAAGAATCGTGTGATGGGGGGATGTGCTTGAGTTGTTGCGCCAAACACACACTATATACACAAGAGGAAGCTCACTCAAGAACATAAGAAGAGAGATGGAGGCCAAAAATGTTTTCTTGCTGGTTTTTTCTTCTTCTTCCACACACTATACAATATACACAAAATACAACAGAAAAGAAAGTAGCCTTCTAAGTCAAACAGTGCATAATCGACTATACTAATCGACTGGCACTATATCTTTGCGAGCTGTAGGTAGGTGTAACAAACTAAATATAATAAGTGATGAGTCAGTGGTAGTGTGAGTATTATAATGACCACCAACGTGCTAAGTGTAGACATGCGGACTCATCTAGCCAGATGGTCCATCGTCAATGTCCGCACGTGTTGAGCTTGCCATCTCAACACTCCCCCTCAAGCTCAATTCTATCTCTACAACTCTAAGTAATCTTCAGAACTTTTGAAGCTTCTCTGCATCCATTGCCTTTGTGAAAATTTCAGCTATATGATCCTGTGTGCTGACATATATCAAGTCAATCTCTCCTGCAAGTACCTTCTCTCTCACAAAGTGGCAGTGGACCTCAATGTGTTTTGTCCTAGCATGGAACACTGGATTTCTAACTAACTATATGCTGCTTATGTTGTCACAATGAATCACAATTGGACCATCTCCCTGCACGTCCAAATCACCTAATAACTTTTGCAACCATACCACCTCACATGCTACCATAGCAGCACATCTATACTCAGCCTATGTACTCGATAAAGCAACTGCAGGTTGCTTTTTGCTGCTCCATGTAACTATTGCACTACCAAGGGAAAACATGAATCCACTTGTAGATCTTTTGTCTGACATGCTACCAGCCCAATCTGCATTTGTGTATCCAAAGACTTGTATATCCTTACTTGCCTCATTAAAAAATCCATAATATAAAATGGACTTCACATACGTCAATATACGTCTGACTGCATCCAAATGGGCCTTTCTAGGCCTCTACATAAACTGAATGACAAGGCCAACAACATAGCTCAAGTCTCGCCTTGTGATATTCATGTAAATCAAACTCCCCACTATCCTCCTGAACATAGTAGGGTCTTCTATCTCATCCCCAATGTCAGCACTCAACTTCACATTTTGCTCCAATGGTACTGAAAGAGGCTTACATGCTATCATACCATACTTGGATAACATATCCAAGCCATACTGTCTTTGGGACAGCCATATACCATCATCACGTCCGATCACCTCGATACCAAGAAAGTATCTCAACTCACTCAAATCTTTCATCTCAAACTTCTTCTTCAAGAAGTCCTTAGCTTCAACAATCCCATTGTCACCATCACCTATAATAATCAAGTCATCCACATAGATGACTATGATGACCAAACCTGCATCTCCCTTTCTTCTCGAATAAAGTGAGTGATCATCATGCAAGAAGGCATTCTTAACATCCATTTGCTCCAAACTTCAACCTTTGGCTGGTGCCAAGGCAATCACACATCTAATAATTTCCATCCTAGCAACTGGACTGAATGTCTCTTCATAATCTATGCCATATGTTTGAGCATAGCCTTTTGCAACCAGCCTAGCCTTATACCTGCTAATTGAACCTTCTACATTATGCTTAACTTTGTAAACCCACTTACAACCAATAACTTTCTTACCCTTAGGTAAGGGTACCAAATTCCAAGTCTTATTGGCTTCTAATGCAACCATCTCCTCATCCATTGTTGCATCCCAATAAGCATGACCAACAACATCCTCAAAATAAGCGGGCTTAACATCCTCAACTAGTTTCACCATATAAGTATAATGGTGAGTTTCATAACCTTCAAAACCAAATCTTTTAATAGGGTATTTGACCCTGCTAGATCTGCGTACCACTGGATCGCTCAATGGAGCCTTTACATTACTATGAGCTCTCTGTATACCTGGTGTCCTAACTGAAGGAATGCCAAGCTCATCATCCAAACTCTCCAAACCACTAGAATCTCCATCAAATCCCAAATGACTGGTAGATGCATCATTACCATCCAGCACTTTCTTCTTTCCTTTGTCCTTCCCTACAACACTTATAGATCCACTTGAAGATGTGGGGCTACTCCTTAGTCACCCAGACCAAGGGCTCACTATAGGTGTAGTACTAGATGATGTTTCTGGTCCACTAAGACTCCTTGATCCTTGTTTATCTTTCTGTACATAGCTGTCATGATTATTATCATCATCCAAAACATCACCAATAGGTGTATACCAACTTCCCATCTCATCAAAGATAACATCCCTGCTCACTCTGAACTCACCTGTGACAGGGTTATAACAGTGATACTCTTTTTGCTCTAAAGAGTATCCAATAAAATCACATTTTTTTAATTTTGGATCAAGCTTCTTCTGTAGCTCATCTGGCACATGAATGTATGCAACACAGCCAAATACCTTCAAGTGTGATACATCAGGCTTCTTTCCAATAAAGCATTCTTCAGGAGTCATCCCATGAACTGCAGCTATGGGAGTTCTATTCATAATGTAGACAACAGTATGGATAGCCTCAAACCAAAAGTGTTTGGGCATATTCTTTTCAGTCATTAATGCCCATGAAACTTCTCCAATATGCCTGTTTTTTCTTTCTGCAACACCATTTTGCTGTGGGGTATACCTACAACTAAATTGCCTCTTTATCCCATGAGTCCTCAAAAAGCCATTGAACTCATTAGAGATGTACTCTCCCCCTGTTGAGATGACAAGCTCAATACATGTGGACATTAATGATGGACCGCTTGGTTAGATGGATCTACACGTCTACACTTAGCACATCGGTGGTCATTATGACTCTCACATGGCCACTGACTCATTACTTATCATATTCAGGTTGTTACACCTATTTACAGCTGGCATAGTTATAGTGCCAATCGACTAGTGTAGTCGGTTATGCATTGTTTGACTTAGTAGGCCACTTTCCTTTATGTTGTATCTTATCTATACTTTGTGTAAATTGTAAAGTGTGTGGAAGAAGAAGAAGAAACCAGCAAGAAAACGTTTTGGCCTCCAGCTCTCTTCTTTTCTCTTGAGTGAGCTTCTCCTTGTGCATTCTGTGTGTGTTCGGCGTAGCATCTTGAGCAAGTCCCCTTACCACACGATTCTTGATATGGTATCAAAGCTGCACCACTGATTGAGGCTGGTTTTAAAGGATAAAGTCAAGGAGATGAGCCAAGGATTCGAGCAAGCAAGCAACGGGTAAGAAGCTCTTCCATTCTCTACTTCTTCTCTTGTAGAGTGCCTGTGGAGGCACCGGAAGCAGGGCAGAGCAAAAATCTCAAATTGCAGTGAGATTTGGTGTGGGCGAAGAGCATTGTGTATTTTGCAAAAAAGTCCTTTAGGGTTTTTCCATTGCTATTTTGGCCATCCGAGGTCATTTCAAGCCCCGTTTTAGACTCACAAGAAGGTTGTGGACAACAGTTCAAGATACCCTACAATTTTAGATGTGTCTGCCGTATACAAATGTACAGGTTACAAATTTCATATATGTAAGTTCAAAGGTGTTTACCAGTGAGTAAACACAAGGTTTATCTGCAAACTGGTTGCAGATTGCATGTATTGTTGAGCAAACAATGAAAAAGGCTGTTTGGTGTATTGTTGTGCACTACAGCTCAAGGGTTGTAGAAGATTTGCTTGCTATTTGGTATTAGTTTTGTGATAATGGTAGAGAATAGTGGAAACCCCATCATTGAGAAGCTCGACAAGAATAACTACCCTTCATGGAAGTTCCGTGTCACGAACTTCCTTATTGGATAAGGCCTCTACGAGTTTGTTTCAGGTGAAGAAAAGGAGCTGGAGGTGAGTGATCCTCCAACTGCAGAAGAGACAAAGGCACGGAAGGAATGGAATGCAAAAGACAAAAAGGTCATGTATTGGCTGTCTACAGTAATTGACAATAATATGCTGGGACATATTAGAAATGCAATGAATTCATATGCAGCTTGGACCATACTTGAAAGTATGTTTTCCGTAAATACAAAGGTACGAAAGAATCAACTCAAGTAAGAGTTGAATACATTGAAGAAAGGGAAGATGTCTATCAATGAGTATGCACTAAAGGTAAGGAGCATTACAGATGCCTTGGCAGCGATTGATGCAATGCGTGATGATGATGATTTGATGTCGTCTACCTTGGGTGGACTTAACAATGAAAGGGCTTGGAAGTTTTTTGTAACTTCCGTATATGTCAGAAAGCCATTTCCATATTTCGATGAGTTGGTCTCCCTTATGATCACTGGAGAGATCAACATGCATAGTGAGACATCTAAAAAAAGTGGTGAACAGGTCTAAGATTTCTACTCCAGTTCAGGAAGGGGACGTAGCATGTCCTCTTCAAGAGGCTGTGATATAGGACGTGATATCGACAACCAGCAAAATAGATTGAATCCGAAATTTGGCGATATGTAGGTTTTAGGAGGTCATGGTAACTTTAGAGGCAGGGGGAGCTTCAAAGGAAGAGGTGAATGGCAGAACAGAGGTTCTAACAACTCTGGTATTGTGTGTCACTACTGTGGCAAAACAAGTCATATTGCAGCCCAATGTTATGCTAAGAAAGATGATATTCGCAGTGGTAAGTTGCAATAAGGAAACTATGCATTGTCTTCACGACAGAATGAAGACAAAAATGAACGTCTCTTTGTCATGCAGCATATGCTGAATGCTATTACAGGAAAGGGAACACATGATGATGTTTGGTATGTTGATTCAGGTGCATCCAATCATATGATCATCCATATAGAATGGTTTGGAGAGATGCAGGATTTGCAAAATACAGGTTATGTGCAGACGGGTGATGATTCATGCCACCCCATTTCACATATTGGAAAAGTTCCCTTATCCTTGCATGATGGTAAGACAAAGAGTCTTTTAGATGTATTACATGTGCCATCTAGTACAAAGAACTTGGTGTCAGTCGGTCACATGGTAGAGCAAGGGGGGTTGCAAGTCAGATTTAATGCAAAGGGCTACTTTGTAGAAGACTTCAATGACAAGTGCAGGTTGGTTGCAAAGGGAAGTAGAGTTGGACGTATGTTTACTCTAGATACTGGAATTCCTACTATGAATGCTGCTATGTATGCTAAAGGAAAATGTATTGTTACAGATATTGAAATTTGGCACAAACGCATTGGACGTGCAAATGTACAAAGGCTGAAATTAATATAATCCAAAGGGTTTGTTACAGGTTTGCCTACATTTAGAGTTTTAGAATTTCATAAGGTATGCGAAGCATGCCAGTTTGGTAAGCAAGCAAGACAACTCTTTTCACATGATAAAGATGTAAGCAGAAATATCCTTGATGTTGTGCATACAGATATTTGGGGGACCTACACAAATGGTATCTCTTGGAGGCAATTCATACTTTGTCACATTCATTGATGATTGTTCTAGAAAGCTGTGGGTATATTTTATGAAGGAAAAGAGTGAAGTGTTTGAGCACTTTAGAACTTTCAAGGCTGTAGTTGAAAGAGAAATAGGCTTGAAAGTAAAGTGCTTGAGGTCAGATGGAGGGGGAGAGTACCTCTCAAATGAGTTCAGTGATTTTCTGACGTCTCATGGGATAAAGAGACAGCTCACAAGCACATATACCCCACAGCAAAATGTGGTTTCAGAAAGGAAAAATAGGCATATTACAGCAGTTGTACGCGCCTTGATGGCTGAAAATAATATGCCTAAGAATTTTTTGTCTGAGACTGTTCATACTGCTATTTATATTATGAACAGAACTCCCACAGCTGTAGTTCATGGGATGACTCTTGAAGAATGCTTTACTGACAAGAAGCCTGATGTATCGCACTTGAAGGTATTTGGATGTGTTGCATATGTTCATGTGCCAGATGAGATATAGAAGAAGCTTGATCCAAAGGCAGAAAAATGTGTCTTTATTGGATACTCTTTAGAGAAAAAAGGGTATCGTTGTTATAACCTTGTCACATGTAAGTTTAGAGTGAGCACTGATGTCATCTTTGATGAAATGAGCAGTTGGTATGCATCTAGTGGTGATGCATTGGATGATGATGATGATCATGACACTCATGTGCAGGCTGAAAAGCAAGAATCATGGACTCTTAGTGGACCAGAGACATCATCTAGTAGTCCTTGGTCTAGGAGACTAAGGAGTAGCTCTACATCTTCAGGTGCATCTAGTAGCACTATAGGTAAAGACCAAGGAAAGAATAAAATGTCAGATGGCATTGATGAAGTTCTTGATGGAGACTCCAATGGCTCAGAGAGCTTGGATGATGAGCTTGGTATTCCTTCTATCAGAACACCAGGTGTACAGAGAGATCATAGTAATGTAAAGGCTCCATTGAGTGATCTAGTGGTACGTAGATATAGTAGGGTCAGATACCTTGTTAAAAGATTTGGTTTTGAAGGTTATGCAGCTCACCATTATGCTTATATGGTGAAACTAGTTGAGGATGTTGAGCCCACTTGTTTTGAGGATGTTGTTGGTCATACTCATTGAAATGCAGTACAATGGATGAGGAGATGGCTGCATTAGAGGCCAATAAGACTTGGGATCTAGTATCATTGCTAAAGGACAAGAAAGCTATTGGATATAAGTGGGTTTATAAGATTAATCACAATGTAGATGGTTCTATTAGTAAGTACAAAGCTAAGCTTGTTGCAAAAGGCTATGCCCAGACATATGGCATAGATAATGAAGAAACCTTTAGTCGAGTTGCTAGGATGGCAACTGTCAGATGTGTGATTGCTTTGTCAGTAGCCAAAGATTGGAGGTTGCAGCAAATGGATGTGAAGAACTCCTTCTTGCATGGTGATTTTCAGGAAGAAGTGTATATGGATCAGCCAGCATGTTATGAATATTTAGAGCATCCCACGTATGTGTGCAAGTTGAAGAAGCCGCTCTATGGGCTCAAGCAAGCACCTAGAGCATGGTTTGACAAGATCAGAGAGTATCTTGTCAATATTGGCTTTTATGTTTCTGATGATGATCACTCACTTTATGTGAGAAAGGGAGATGCATGTTTGGTCATCATAGTCATCTATGTGGATGACTTGATTATTATAGGTGATAGTGATAGTGGGATTGCTGAAGTTAAGGACTTTTTGAAGAAGAAGTTTGAGATGAAGGATGTAGGTGAGCTAAGGTACTTCCTTGGCATTGAGGTGATCAAATGTGATGATGGTATATGGCTGTCCCAAAGATAGTATGGCTTGGATATGTTGTCCATGTATGGTATGATAACATGCAAACCACTTTCAGTCCCGTTGGAGTAGAATGTAAAGTTGAGTGCTGATGTTGGGGATGAGATAGAGGACCCTACTATGTTCAGGAGGATAGTGGGGAGTTTGATCTACATGACCATTACAAGGCCAGACTTGAGCTACGTTGTTGGTCTTGTGAGTTAGTTTATGTAAGTACCTAGAAAGTCACATTTGGATACAGTCAGACGCATATTGAGATATGTGAAGTCCACATTAAATTATGGACTTTTCTATGAGGCAGGTACAGATGTACAGGTGTTTGGATACACAGATGCAGATTGGGTTGGTAGTATGTTTGATAGAAGATCTACCAGCGGATACATGTTCTCTCTTGGTAGTGCAGCAGTTATTGGAGCAGCAAAAAGTAATCTACAGTTGCTTTGTCGAGTAGAGAGGCTGAGTATAGAGGTGCTGCTATTGCAGCATGTGAGGTAGTATAGCTGCAAAAGTTATTGGCTGATTTAGATGTGTAGGTGGAAGGTCCAATTGTCATTTATTGTGACAACGGCTAGGAACCATGTGTTCCATGCCAGGACAAAACATATTGAGGTACACTACCACTTTGTGAGAGAGAAGGTACTAGCAGGTGAGATTGACTTGGTGTATGTTAGCATATAGGATCAAATAGTTGACATCTTCACAAAGTCATTGGGTATAGATAAGCTTCAAAAGTTTCAAAGCTTACTTGGAGTTGCAGAGATGCAGTTGAGCGTGAGGGGGAGTGTTGAGATGATAAGCTCAACACATGCAAACATTAATGATGGACTGTCTGGTTAGATGGGTCCAAACGTCTACACTTAGCATGTTGGTGGTCATTATGACTCTCACATGGTCACTGACTCATTACTTATTATATTCATGTTGTTACACCTATTTATAACTGGCATAGTTATAGCGCCAGTCGACTAGTATAGTCGGTTATGCATTGTTTGACTTAGTAGGCCACTTCCCTTTATGTTGTATCTTATCTATACTTTGTGTACATTGTAAAGTGTGTGGAAGAAGAAGAAGAAACTAGAAAAAAAACGTTTTGGCCTCCATCTCTCTTCTTGTCTCTTGAGTGACCTTCTCCTTGTGCATTCTATGTATGTTTGATGCAGCATCTTAAGCAAGTTCCCCCACCACGCGATTCTTGATACCCCCTCCATCTGATCTCAAGCACTTCACTTTTAAGTCTATTTCATTTTCAACAGCTACCTTAAAAGATTTTGAAGTGCTCAAACACATCACTCTTTTTCTTCATGAAGTATATCCATAGCTTCCTTGAACAGTCACCAATAAATGTGACAAAGTATTTGCTGCCACCAAGAGATACATTCTGTGTAGGCCCCCAAACATCTATATGTACTATATCAAGTATATTTCTGCTCACTTCTCTATCATGCGAGAAGGGTTGTCTCGCCTGCTTACCAAACTCGTATGCTTCACAAACTTTATGCAATTCTGCAACTCCAAAAGAAGGCAACCCTGTAGCCAATCCTTTGGACTACATTAATTTCAGCCTTTGCACATTTGCATGTCCAATACATTTATGTCATATTTCAATATCTGCAACTGCTCCTTTTTCTTTAGCATACATAACAGCATCCATTGCAAGAATTCTAGCATCTAAAGTGAACATTCGGCCAACTCTACTTCCTTTTGTGACCAACCTACACTTATCATTAAAGTCTTCTACAAAACAACTGTTTGCATTGAATCTCACTTGCAACCCCTGCTCTATCATTTGACCAACAGACCTTAGATTCTTTGTAATTGATGGCACATGTAATATATCTGTCAAACTCTTTGTCTGGCCATCATAAAAGGACAAGGGAACCTTTCCAATGTGTGAAATTGGGTGGCATGAATTATCACCCATCTGCACATAACCTGGGTTTTGTAAGTCGTGCATCTCTCCAAACCATTCAACATGACTGGTCATATGATTAGATGCACCTGAATTGACATACCATACATCATCACATGTCCCCTTTCCTGTAACTACATTCATCATAATATACTGCATAACAAACAGACTCTCATTTTTGTCTTCATTCTATCATGAAGATGATGCATAGTTTCCTTGTTGCAATTTACCACTGTGAATATAATCCTTCTTTGCATAGCAATGGGCCGCAATATGGCTTGTTTTACCACAATAATGGCAAACAATATCATAATTTTCAGAACCTCTATTCTGCCATCCACCTCTCCCTCTAGAGCTCCCCCTGCCTCTAAAGTTTCCTATGCCTCTAGAAACCTGCACTTCACCAAATTGTTGATTGAACCTGTTTTGCTGGTTATCACCAGCACATCCCATACCATGGACTCTCAAGAGGATCTACCACGTCCCCTTCCTGAACTCGAGTAAATTTCTTGGACCTGTTCATCATTTCTTTCAAACGAATCATCTTGCATATTGATATCTTCAGTAAATCATGAGAGAGATTAACTCATCAAAATCTGGAAATGGCTTCCGTACATATACTGAAGTAACAAATGATTTCCATGCCTTCTCATTGTTAAGGCCACTCAGAGTGGATGAAACCAAATCATCACCATCCGACATTGTATCAATCGCTGCTAAAGCATCTACAATGCTCCTCACCTTCAGCACATACTCATTGATAGAGATTTTCCCTTTCTTCAAGGCATTCAACTCTTGCTTGAGTTGAATCTTTCGTGCCTTTGTATTTACTGAAAATATGCTCTCCAAAATTGTCCAAGCTGCATGTGAAGTTTATACATTCCTGATATGTCCCAGCATAGTATTATCAATGATTGCAGATAGCCAATACATCACCTTTTTGTCTTTCGTATTCCACTCTTTCCATGTTTTTAACTCATCTGCAGTTGGAGGGATACCCAGCTCCGGCTCCTTTTCTTCACCTAAAACAAACTCATAAAGGCCCTTTCCAATGAGGAAGTTCGTCACACGAAACTTCCATGAAGGGTAGTTGTTCTTGTCAAGCTTCTCAATAATGGGATTTCCACTGTTCTCTGCCATTATCACAAACAAGGATACAACACAGCAAGCTAGTCTTCTGCAATCTTTTACTACACGTGCACAGTAATACACCAAGCAACCTTTTTCATTGATTCCTTAATAGTACATGTAATCTGCAACCTGTTTGCAAATAAACCTCATGTTTCCTTCTTTCAAACACCTCAAAAATTACAGATTCGCAATCTGTAATCTGCGCACCCACTTTTGGTCAATACAGTCGAAATCATAGTGTACCTTGAAACTATTGTCCATAACCTTGTGGCTCTAAAATGGGGCCTCAGACCCCCTCGGATGCCCAAAATAATTGCCGGAAAGGCCTAAAGGACTTATTTGTAGAATATACAGTGATTTTCTCGCAAACCAAATCTCACAGAAATCTGAGATTTTTACTTTACCCTACTTGCGGTGCCTCCACATGCACTATCTAAGAGAGAGAGAGAGCAGAGGAATGGGAGAGCTTTGTTAACCCTTAAATGAATGAAGGTGGAAAATCTGAAAAAGCTAAAGCAGAAGACAAAGACAAAGGCCAAGGCAAAGAGAAATGGAAGACAAAGACGCACAAGGATAAGAGTCCTAAATAAGAGAGAAAGGCACACAAGGAAAAGCGCAAGTCAAAACTTTTGTAAAAGAGCGTAGGCGCATCATGGTTTAATTCAAGGAGCGTCGGGATCTCACCCGTGCAATTTGTAAATGTAGATGGGCGGTGGAAAGGAAGCTAGGAAGATAGAAGGACAATGGAAAAAGGGCCTAGACTACGGCCGGCCATGTAAAAAAGGGAAAAAGGGGATGACCGCCCAAAAGGGATTTAGGGTTTTGTATATAAAGTTGAAAAGTGAATGAGAAGCTCATTCTTGTGTGTGGCCAAAAGTAGCTCTCCTCTTCTTCTTCTTCTTCTTCTTCTTGCTTACTTGAGCTTGTGCTTGAGAGAGGGAGTGTGAGAGTGTGAGGGAGTGAGTGTGTGAGGGTGAGGGACCAAGGAGGAGAAGCTCTTCATCTTCTCCTCTCTTCTTCTCTTCTCTTCTCTTCTCTTTTCTTGCTTGCGGTAATGGAGCTTGGAGCTTGGAGTGGGAGGATCGAGCTTAGCTTGCACTTGGATTGTGGAGCTACCGGAGTGCGTGGGAGAAGAGGTAACTCGAATGGCATGGAGGTAAGCTCACTACATCCGTAGATATGGATGGCGCGACGGTTATGTGAGAGGTAGCCATTAGTGCTCGGCTTGGAACGCTTGAAACAATAAGTGGTCCATGGGTCTTGGCGGTTGAGTGAAAGCTCTCACATTTTGGTTCCATTGCTGGGACCAACGGATTCAAGCCTTGAGCATTTGCGTGCTTCGAATCGAGCATCAAAGTAAGGGCTTTCCCCGAACCGATGCTTGAGATAGGTAGGAAGCGAGGGGGTTGAAGATGGTATTCAATCTCCTTGGCAAGTAGGTTTTTTTATTTTTTGAGATTTATGTTATGAGATAGAGTAGTGTAGGTATTTACTTTGTGATTTGGATGCATTTAGGATAGGAATAAACAAAGAGAAAGAAACAAACAGTAGGGTTCTCTGTTACTGTATAATAGGCAAAAACAAGGAAATAGGGGCACAGATCCTTGGAATGCCATTTGATTCAAGTGCCACAGTGGTTTCAGGCATGTCTGGCATTTCCTTGTAGTGTCTTGCACCTATCTAGAAGGCGCTGGACGATTCGGTGTAGTAGCCGTTAGTCTAGAGGCATCACGTGTAACTCGCGGGCCGTCGGCCACGTAGTCAGACCAGGCCGTCCGAGTCCCAAAATCGGACAAGTCCATAATCGGACGCTTGGCAGTCAACCGTCCGATCAGACCATCCTGTCCGATCGGACCACTCGGACCAACCCGTCTGATTTTGGAAATCGGACCACTCGGACTCGGACCACTCGGACCAACCCGTCCGATTTTGAAAATCGGACGCTTGGACCACTTGGACACTCCGACACTCAGATGCTCACACAACCGTCCGATCGGACCACCCAAAATCGAACCACCCAGAATCGGACCAGTCAGAATCGGACTAGTCCAGCCGTCCGACTACTAGAATCGGACCACCGTGTCCGATCTGATTCCCAAAATCGGACATGAGCAAAATCGAACCACTGGGCCGATTGGACCAACCCAAAATTGGATGCCTGATTCTAATAATCGGACTCCTAAAAATCGGACATCTGAGAATCGGACAGAAAACTGTCAAAATCGGGCAGGTATCTAGAACACAAATTTTGACACATCTAAACCCCGAAATTGACCCCAAAGGCTACGTAGAGGTAAAGGCACATCATAGATCCATCACCAGCCTAAAATTTAGAGCACGTAGTTCAAAATTTGGCTATAAACGGTCCTCAAAATTGCATATGGCGTTTACCGTAAGAGCCCTGTGGGCCGGGGGGACTGCCCCCTCGGACCCCCGTAGAGGGGGCTGCCCCCTCCGCACCTCCCCCAAGTAGGTTGGAGGGAAAACGCGCGCCGTGACAGGTCCTCCAAATTGGACCCTAGAGTAGTAATGGCTCTACATGAGCATGGATTGTCACTTGCAAAAGAGCATCCAAAAGCCCATACCCGAACAGAGAGAAACAGAGACCCTAGAACATCAATGGGCCAATCTAGCCATCAAGGGCAAAAATGCCACATCACGAGAACACAAAGACATTGTGTTCATACCATGTCTAGTCAGAGCGAAATGCAACATTAACAAGCTACAAATGCCAAGATGACTAGACATGACACTCTTGACGAGAGATGTACCCTGAGCAACAGTTCATAGACAACCCAAGACATTGGTGGAGAATCCACGTCTGGTCATGCAAGTGGGGACTCAAGGGCATCTATTAGAAGGCTTAAATTTACAAGCCAGAACCCGGAAGATGAAGACATAGTACCACCTGCTTATCTTAGGGTCAAACTCAGCGCAAAAAGAGAGCATACTATCGATGCTCTGATTGATGAATGAGCAAATTTTAACATCTTGACCTATGAATCATGGACCCTACTAGGCCAACCAGAGCTCACACCGACTAGTACAAATCTTAGCCCTTATGGGAGACACCCACAAGCACTCATAGGGAAGTGCAAAATCCTTGCGACAATTGAAATAGAAAGCTTGCCTATCCTATTTCATGTTCCTCCAAATAGTGCTAGCTGCGGGAAAGAAACCCTCCTAGGAAGACCCTTTAAAAGGGTGACCAAGTGTGAGGCCAACTATGTAGCACAAAGGATAGACTTGACACTACCGGGTGTGAGGATAGTCACAACCTTTAGCAAGGGTGACCTCATCAAACCTCAAGGGAAAGGCAAGGAAGGTGCTGACGTAATAGTCAAGCCTACTAATAAGAGCAAGGACTTGTTAGAAAAGCTGATGCAAGCACAGGTCGAACAGTGAGAACCAGTGAGTGAGGCCAGGCCTGAAAAAAGAAGGTCAAGAGATAATGCCAAGGACGGGCTTTGGACTTACAAATATTGTAGAAGATCCCAAAAGAAGCCCAAGCCTTATAGACACAGGCATCGATGGAGGGTCAGCACAACGCCGCGATGGATATCCAAAGTGTTGCTATGTGCTCAAGGGTACTACGTAGGTAACCGATGGATTTGGGTACCAAAATCCCCTACTACACCACCTCTATCAGCTGAAGGCTAGAGTGCATCAAAAGCAACGAAGCACAGGAGGAAATCTAAGAGAAACTCTAGGTCTCGAGGAAAGAAAGCAAACATGAGTGCTCGAAAGAAAGAGCCTCAACCTAGCATGCTTAATAAGCAAATGACATATGTAGACATTGAGCGCACACAAAAGCCATTAGTGCCCAAAGAGCCTTTGATTTCCCAAGATGATAAGGGGCACCAGGGGCACCACACTACTTATGAGGTGGCTAATTTCTCAACAAAACAAATGGCACAATCGCCTAATAGCCTCGAGCAAATTCTCCAGTCAGTGCCAAGCCCACGTAGGAGTCCCAAATCTCCTACATCTTCTTCACCTAAATGGACACGGGAAGCACGGTAGCAGCAGCCTCGTGCCGCTGCTCAACCTATACAAGTGAATGTGCAAAGGGCAACAAAAGGCATGACCGCTTTTGATCTGCCTAAGGACTTGACACCCCAGTCTACCAATGGTAGCCAGTCCACTAAACTAGCTGCTACTACTTCCAATCAAGGACCATAGCAGTCACAGCCCTTGGCTGTGACAAGGCCCCTTGCGGAACGTGTCCTTAGTGGGTTACCTGTGAAGGAGGTGTCGTGACCTACCTCCTTAACAACTCCAGCACTTCCAAAGCACCTAAAACTTGGGCTGGAGGAGTTAAGCACAGGGGAATGGGCGGAAGAGCTAGACTCCCCCAAAAGGGAGGCAGTTGTGCTCTCACAACCTAGCGAGGCTACTCAGCAGGCCATGGCCATGTCCCATAAGGACACACTAGAGAAAGAGAATGCTGAGGCCCAACCAAGCATATCAACCGTTGACCTAGTCCAGGGGCCTGAGTCGTTGAGAGATGCACCTTCACTGACCAGGAAAAAGAGGAGAAAATAACGAAGACAACAGTAATCATAGGTGGTTGTGGACCCCAAGAGCATTGAGACCGAGAGCGCTGGAGAGCTGGGGAATAAAGCATCGAGTCCATCCACCAATGAGCCCATTAATTCCTCTCCTAATAGCGGTGAACCCTCAGGCACATCTGTGTGCTCTGAAAAACCAAAGCAATCATTGCCATCAACAATTGCTTGCAACACTCTATCCACTGACAATAGAGCTCACATTGATCAATCAAGAGTGGATACAACGCTGTCACAACAGAGTGACAAGGTCATACCAGTCACACCCAAGGAGAACCATGACGCAATAACGAAGCCTCAAGAGAAAAAAGGAAACCCCAAGAGCATGAGCAATCCTAGCGTTGACCAATCTTGCTCGTACAGGCTTGAACTCCCGGCTATGCTAAAGCCTAGGCAAACTCCTAGAACCTTGCATGAAATAGCAACCGAGCAAGCCCTCCTTGAACATAGAAGTGTCGGAGAATGCTTAATTGAGTTGGATGCTAAGCTCAAGGTAGTTGCACACGTTTACGTCCTTGCAGACATGGGCACAATCCCCAAGGAGCAGCTTGGAGATTACTTGCCCTTCACTTTATCTTGGGAAGAGTAGGAACATCTTAACGAGCACTATGACAAGCTACTGCATGAATGCATGCAACTCATCTCTGACGAGGAAGCCGACGAACTGCGCTTAACCATCACGTTCAATGAAGTGCTCTGCCAACTGAATCTCATAGACCTAGAGCAACTAAAGCGAGTGTCAGTAGGCCATAGTCAATTTGAACAACGTTGGTGTGAAAATCGCGTTGCAATGGCTGAACTAGGAGCCCAGATCATGATAGTCTCAGAGGAGTGATTGGCCAAATGGCGATCTCAAAGAGACCCAACCTATGTAGCACCAACTTTCCTTCGAGTGCTGACTACCATTCGGGGTATGGACTTAGCTGAAACTAGCCAAGAGAACACTCTGTTTGAAAAGGTTCTCAATGAGGAGGAGTTACATATTGCCAGTAGACTCGGACAAGGTTCCATGCTACTCGACGTGGCAAAATATCTATCGGTATTGAGTAAGCTGCCACGAATACTAGATGTGTGTGCCATGCTCCATTACAATCCCGAGTTCTACAATTGGTTTCTATCTCGTGAGGTGACATGGATTCGTATATGTATATATATAGATGTATATATAAACAATGATTTTTATGTCACCCTGTATAGATACTATCAACACACACAAGCAATGATAGTCAAGCGCAGGGAGAAGAGTTGGGTTTGACAGGCTAAGATCCTCAGGTCCTCTCATCACACTTTTAAAAGTCGTGTGACCATTCCCACCTCCAAGTGAAGGGCATGCAACCCTCACTACCGCCATAGAAAGCCTTGACCAATGACTTTGATGTTGTAGAAGGGGTACCGTCCCTTTCTATACACCTTTCCCCCTTTCTAGTCTATCCTTCCGAGGAGGAGCCCTGCCTAAATCCATGACCGCCAGCCGATGTAGCTCAGGGTGAACCAAGATCTGCTAATGGCAGGAGGCTAAATATACATCACAGGGGTCATCCCTCTACAACAAGCACTACATGCCCTACCCCTCCCCTCCTCTTCCTATGCGCTTGATGATCTGCACTATAACCCCTTACATATGAATGGTCTTATCATGTGACAAATCCTAATCCTTGATTCGCATCTTACAGGCCCACTCGCAAGGAAAACATGGAGAACCAAGGGCAGCTAGCTTGCAAGGACGCTCTCCGCAGTCAATGGGAACATGCAACACATGCCCCTCCACTGGTGCGCTACGTGCCCACTCTTAAAAGGTACACCAAGAAATGCGGCCCCAAGCGACACCGCCCCAGACGAAGGCCAAAGAATCCATGGGTGCTCACGAAGTGACAAGGCGGCCAAGGATAGAGTAGAATTTAATGCATTGTTTAAAGACATTCTAGAAACGGTAGTGGCTCGGGACTACACCATTCATGTCCCATCCGACATGTTCCCTGCCCAGCCTCACGGGAGCCCCGCACTAGCACCGCCCCGGTCGCCTAGCCAACTTGACTCACCCCGTCTCATACCTATCGACTAAATCCCTATGATGTACAAGTAGCTGGACAAGCTAGCATGCCAGAACATTTTGTTTTTTGATGAGTAAAGGGGCAAGACCCCCACTTGTACACATTTTCGTTACTTCTTGTTAATGTATGCGACCTTAATAAGCAATGAAATAGGCATCCCAATAGACATCATAGAATTTTGAAAAATTATGTCTTATCATGATTGCATTTGTTCGATGCACTTAACACAAGCGAGCATATACTCTCACGAAGTGACAAGTGGATGCAGGATAATATAGGTCCTTGTGCGAAAGTGTTCAATGCTCGATCACCGCAAGACCATTGACCCCACAAAGAGCCGCGACAAAGCGACACTGCCAGAAGCAATAATCACCCTTGCTGACCACACACATCGCATGGCCCAACGCACATTCATGGTCCATGCTCCCTTTCTGGGTCAAGCTCTATAGTTGGCTCACAGCAATCGTTACCTCAATTGTACCAACATCGCTTGTGTCGCAAGGAGGTTTGCAATATCTCAAGTGTATCTCCCCATCTCAACAACTGTTTCTCTAACAGCGAGGCTAGGGCACAATCATCACTGTAATATCCATTTCTTGAGCCTTTGAAGATTGACATTTTCCAACCCATTGAAAGGCTGATAGCCTCAATATATTGTAATGGCTGTACTCAAGCAAGTTCCAAAAAAAAAAAAGAGAGAGAACAGAACAAAAGAAAGAAAGAAAGAAAGAAAGAAAAAAAGAAAAAAAGAAACAAACGAAAAGATAAGAAGCACCCACGATCACAGCACAGCACCTAGGGGTCCTCAAATTAGGTACATCTAGTGACCTTGGTCGACTGGCTCCATCCCTAGTCCCCTAGCCCTTTAGCATCACCCACAATTGTTCAGGGCACATCAAGGGCAGGACATACCTAGGGAGCTTGTCTCCCCTATGGTAAGACCTGTCACCCTGACCCACTTGCACAATTCTCTCTTGCACTCTGCCTTAGTACCATTGCAATCAGTGGTGGTAAGCACTGCACGATTGGCCATGAACAGTACATCGTCCTCATCAAGCAAGTCCAATAGCTTCCAGCTACCAAAAGTGCAGTGTCCAATAGCTTCCAGCTACCAAAAGTGGGGCACCTGGACAAGGTCCATAGAGCATGTATGCTCACTATTGAAGGTACTTGAAGTGTGCAAGAAGTAAATGCTTGTGTGGGAGCTCTATTATGAGCTGGAGTGACATAGACAGACCTGTAATCATTTCTGAACTACTGTAAACATGAATGGACAGCATGCATTCAGTCATTACTAACACACAGGAGCCTTGTACTACACTCAGAAAGCATCTTTGGAGCACAAGAATGTGTCAAAGCATGTATACATTGGATCAAATGTCTTGGAGCTGAGATCTCTTGCTCAGAATACTCAGATCTGAAAATCAATGACAGGCTGAAAACTGTCATACACAGTCAATGACAGAATACACAGATTTGAAAATCAATGATAGGCTGAAAACTATCATACACAGTCAATGACAGAATACTCAGATCTGAAAATCAATGACAGGCTAAAAACTGTCATACACAGTCAATGACAGAATACTCAGATCTGAAAATCAATGACAGGCTAAAAACTGTCATACACAGTCAATGACAAGTACTGTGCATTACTGAAGTAATACAGGTCATCTTGGGGGTTCCATCATCTATATGAACTGGCCTATACATGCTGAATGCATGGAGAATTGAAGCAAGCAATGAGCATCATTGAAAACTGAATTTTGAAGCTGAAATAAATGCAGTTACACTGTCCTGGTTAAT
The DNA here is from genome assembly GCF_053477565.2 of Lygodium microphyllum. Taxonomy (NCBI): domain Eukaryota; kingdom Viridiplantae; phylum Streptophyta; class Polypodiopsida; order Schizaeales; family Lygodiaceae; genus Lygodium; species Lygodium microphyllum. The sequence goes on from NC_141135.1 coordinate 8,780,153, forward strand.
TACAAACAGCTCATGAGGTTTATGCCATTGGTCAATGAAGATAGGTTGTCTATGCCTACTCAGATGCTCATGTATTGAACTTGCCACTACAAAGTAAATGTATGACATGGCCAAAAGACATTTTGGAGCTACTTGGAGCTTGGTATGCTGATTTCTGGTTGACTGCAACCTGAAACTGAATTTGTTGACACACTCAGGTTTGGACTTGAAATTGCTGCTGGTTACTCACAGTTTACAGTTTTGAGACTGCATGTATGTACCCTGGCAGTGAGGTTACATAAGCTTAAGCTGAAGCAAACACATAGCTTATGTATTGATAGTTATATCTACAGTTGAGACCACTTGTTTGAGGGTTGTTTTGGGGTGTCAGTGGGCTAAAATACCCTGGTTTTTTTCTGCAATTTAGTGCAGAAAACTATCATAAACTGTTACAAACTGAACTTAGTCAGTCATACTTATTGGACTGCAGGGAGTCAGGTACTTGATAGACAGTCTATTGCATCATGGCTAATGCACATGGGACTGACAATATCACTCAGATAGTTGGAGATAAGTTGGATAATAAGAACTTTACATTATGGAAATTCAGAATGAAAAACTTTCTAGTTGGCAGAGGTTATTGGGATTTATGTACAGGAGATGAAGTTTCTCCTGAGTTGCCTGCACACAATCCAAAAAATGAACAGAAAATAGCCTACAGGCTATGGAATGAAAGAGCATGCAAGGTGTTGCATTGGTTCTCCTTATGTATATCTGATGCTATGGTAATTCAAATCAGTGGATGTGAGACTCCGAAGGATGCTTGGGACATACTGATGAAAAATTATGGAACCATGACACATGCAAGAAAGATCCAGTTGAAACAGCAGCTCAACAACATGTCTAGGAATGGCAAGAGCATCCAGACGTATACCACGGAGATTAAGACCATAGCTGATCAACTTGCTACTATTGGCTCAAGTGTATCAAAAGATGATATGATTGCTGTTGCTTTGAATGGCTTAGGCAAAGAGTACAAAGCTTTTGACACTTCCATTTCTGTCAGAGAAGAGCCCCCTAGCTGGGAAGAGCTAGTTGCTTTGTTGCTGCATGAGGAAGTCAAACTTGGTTTGAATACAGGTTCTAGTACATCTCAGAGTAGAGACACTGTGTTATACTCTAGCCAGCGTGGCAGAGGATCTAGAGGTCGTGGTTCATTTCGAGGTCGTGGTGACACTCGTAATGCCTATGGACAGCAACAGTAGCAAGGAAATTGGCATGGTGCCAATACACAGGGCTAGCGAGGATCTGGTGGTTTTAGAGGTAGGGGGAGATCACCTCAAGGAAGAGGAGGTGGATCTGGATCTTGGCAGTCTACTGATCAGTCCAACAAGGACAAGGACTGTCATTATTGTGGCCGGTATGGGCATATTGCAAAGCATTATTACAAGAAGCAAGGAGATATGAAGGCAAAAGGGCAGACAACATGGGCACTATGCATCTTCCAATGGTGCTCATGATGAGTCAGTTGATAGACTCTTTGCCATGCAGCATGTGTCCAAGACTGCGTCAAGGCAGAACTGAGATGACAGGTGGTACATTGACTCTGGTGCGTCAAACCACATGACCCCGCATGGAGAGTGGTTTGATGAGATGGTTGCAGGTACACATGGTCATGTATGTACTGGGGATGATACCCAACATGACATAAAGCATAAAGGGATTGTTCAATTGATGATGCCTGATGGCAAGAAGAAAGGCTTGCATGATGTCTTACATGTACCGACCATAAAAAAGAATTTGTTGTCTGTGGGTCAAATGGCAGAACAGAATCTGCAAGTGAGATTTAACAAGGATGGATGTTTCATTAAGGAGTATGGAAATGGCTGCAAGCTAATTGCCAAGGGAAGAAGGGATGGCAGGATGTTTACTTTGGAAGTGACCATTCCTGAACTTAAAGCAACTATGTTTGCTCATGATGAGAGTGCCATCAGAGATGTATTGATCTGGCACAAGAGAATCAGACATGTCAATGTACAAAAGCTGAAATCTATGCAGTATAAAGAAGTAATACTTGGATTACCTAAATTCAAGTATAATGATTTTGGTCATGTATGCCCTGCATGTCAGTTTGGGAAGCAGGCACAGTTTCCTTTCATGAGACATGTAAAAAACAGCACTAGGCCTTTACAATTGGTACACTCTGATGTCTGGGGTCCTTCACATAATGGTTCCTTTGGCGGTGCACGATATTATGTCTCATTTATTGATGATTTCAGTAGGTACACTTGGCTTTATATCTTGAAACATAAGGATGATGTGTTTGATGCATTCAAAGACTTCAAGAAACATGCTGAAAATGAATTGGGCTGTTACATATCATGTTTGAGATCAGATGGAGGAGGTGAATATGTCTCAAACTACTTTGACAGGTATCTTGCTAAACATGGGATCAAAAGATAGCTCACATGCAGTTATACACCGCAGCAAAATGGTTTTGTAGAGAGGAAAAACAGGGTTTTGATGGAGTCAACTAGAGCTATGCTGAATGAAAAATGTCTGCCAAATGGTTATTGGGCTGAAGCAGTGGTGACTGCTGTATATGTGCTGAATCGAACCCCTACAACAGGGATTCATGATGTCACTCCGTATGAACGGTTGTATGGTCATAAACTTGATATTTCATACTTGAAGGTATTTGGCAGCATTGCATATGTGCATATACCGGATGAGAAGAGGAAGAAATTGGATCCTAAGGCAGTAAAAAGTGTGTTTATTGGATATGCACAGGAACAGAAAGCTTATAAGTGTTATGTACCTTCTACGCATGAAACACTCATAAGCAGAGATGTGGTATTTGATGAGTTAGCATCTTGGTATGGGAATCCTGTTGCAGTGCCTACTGATGGCTCACCCAGTATGAGTCATGCTGAAAATACTCCTACAGAGAGTACTTCCATGACTGGTCAGACACGTGATGTATCATCTACAATGAGTCCTTGGACAGGAAGATTACGGAGTCGCACTACTGCATCCACTGACACGGATATGTCAGTGAGGGGGAGAACAGATAAGGGAAAAGAAAAGGTTTTTGAAGATGTAACAGGTCCACTCACTGCAGGTTATGATTCATCTAGCAGTGACAGCTTAGATAGTGAATTGGGGATTCTGTGTGTTATGACACTAGGTGCTAGACAGAGCCGTTATGTGCCGCCTCATGAGAGGCAAGCTCACAATGAGCCACAGCTTAGGAGATCAGAGAGGGTCAGATGACCTGTTGATAGGTATACTTACACTAGATATTCAGCCCGTCATTATGCTTATATGACGAAAGTAATAGGTTTTAGAGAACCAAGTAAGTTTGATGAGGCAGTTTCAGATGAGAATTGGCGTGCTGCTATGGATGAGGAATATTCAGCTTTGGCTGAAAATTGTACATGGGATTTGGTACCGTTGCCTGAGGGCAAAACACCTATTGGATGCAAGTGGGTGTATAAGGTAAAATGTAAATCAGATGGATCATTGGAAAGATATAAGGCCAGGCTGGTTGCAAAAGGGTATGCGCAGCAGTATGGTCTTGATTATGAGGAGACTTTCAGTCCTGTAGCAAAGATGGCTACAGTTAGAACTATGATTGCTTTGGCAGTAGCTAGAGGCTGGAAACTATGGCAGATGGATGTAAAGAATGCATTTCTAAATGGAGAATTACAGGAAGAGGTTTACATGGAACAGCCTGAAGGCTATGTACATCCACAATTTCCAGCACATGTATGTCGGCTGAAAAAGGCATTATATGGGTTGAAACAGGCACCCAGAGCATGGAATGCTCGCATCAGCAATTATTTACAGCAACATGGTTTCCGATTGGGAGATGCTGATCATAGTCTATTTGCGAAGAAGAGAGATAGTGGCTATGTTTTTCTAGTTGTCTATGTTAATGACTTAATCATTACAGGAGATGATGAAAATGGGATTGCTGAAATAAAGACATGTTTACAGGTTGAATTTAAGGTCAAGGACCTTGGAGAACTGAAATACTTTTTGGGGATTGAGGTTGTTTTTACACCTCGAGGCATATGGCTGCTACAGAAGCAGTATGCTCATGACATGTTACAGAAATATGGTATGGCTGATTGCAAGCCTATGGATACGCCTTTGGAGCAGAATGTCAAGCTGCAGATTGATGTTGGGACAGAGATTGAGAATGTTACTATGTACAGACAGATGGTGGGCAGCTTGATCTATCTCACGATCACTAGACTTGACTTGAGTTATGCTGTGGGGTTGATCAGTCAGTTCATGCAGAAGCCTCGCAAACCACACTTGGATGCAGTCAGAAGAATTTTGAGATATGTAAAGGGTACCACAGATCATGGGCTATTTTATGCATATGGGAAAACCCTTGACTTGATGGGGTACACTGATGCTGGCTGGGCTGGTTGCATATATGACAGGAGGTCAACTAGTGGCTATGCATTTGGATTGGGAAGTAGCATGATCAGTTGGCAGAGTAAGAAACAGCCTACTATTGCACTGTCTAGTAGGGAAGCAGAGTATTGTGGTGCAGCCTTAGTAGCCTGTGAAGCTAAGTGGTTACAGAAGTTACTGAATGACTTGGGAGTACACTTGGACAGCAAAGTCAAGTTGTATTGTGACAATTTGAGCAGTGTTATGTTAGCAAGCAATCCTGTTTATCATGCAAGATCAAAACACATTGAGGTTCACTACCATTTCATTAGGGAAATGGTTTTAGCAGATCAGATTGACTTGGAGCATGTGAAGACTGAAGACCAGGTAGCAGACATCTTTACCAAATCACTTGGTAAAGATAAGTTCATTCACTTTAGACAGCTACTTGGAGTGATGCAGATGATTTGATTTTTGTTTTTGAGCTTGAGGGGGAGTGTTAGAAATCAAGCTCACCGTCAATGTGTCTTCATCTATGACCGACATCTATGACAGCTAGTGTGTACAGCTGTCTACATGTGACTACATTAAATAAGTCGGGTTAGTAGTCAGTCACAGTGACCTGACTAGAGTTAGTCAGTCTAGTCTACATTTATATTAGGTCACTTTGTCTTGTATGGTGTGTGTTTTTCAGTTTAGTGTGTGGAAATGAAGGAATGAGCTTGAGAGCCTGAAGGCTCATGGATATGGAGTCTTTCCCTTTCTCTCTCTCTACTCTTTGAACAAAACTCGTGTAAAATGTCCCTTAGAATATCGAGTGAAACCGACAGTTGAGGGTATACTCTTCAAATTGACTAAAGTATGATTGTTCATCAAACAAATAGATGCTTGAAGTGACAAATGTTTAGAGAATTTAGAGCTCAACCTTGCAAAACCATTGCTAGACCTTGTTTGATCACCTTTAGTTGGCAAAAAGATGATGAGAAAGAAATTGTTCCATCAAATGCAGATACAAAGGCCAAAAATGAATGAGACCAGTTTCAATGTTGCTTGTCTATTTTAGCAAAGTGAAAAAAGACCCTTCACAAACATGCCTTCAGAAAGAGATTTAGTAAGACCATTAACCAAAGAACACTAAATAGCATGCCTTGTAGCCATTTAGCTAGATGTATGAAATGTTTATCTAAAATACAAGCTAAGAAATGGGGTTGTCTTGAAGTTGAGCTATCCTGTATGCCAGAATAGATTCATCAAGTGATTAAGGTGTACACTATGTTATTTGGTTCTATTTTTGCCTTGCTTCCAGGCTTTCCAAGTTACAGGAAAGGCCAAGAACTTCTAAAGAATCCTTTGACAAGAAGTTGGCTAGTAGCAGAGCTCTAGGAGCACTCCAACTCTAGAACAAAAATAGCTTTGCTCATTAGCCAGACCAATAACAACTCATTCCTTGCACATAGCATGTCAAGTTATGCTCAATGGACATCAATGGATCTTGAATGTTTTAGCCTTGCATCTCCTCCATTGACTATTGGAAAATAGGAGAAATCAAGCTTTCAATCATCATTGTTCGCACTAGTTTACTGCTCAAAAATCTTATTGGAAAGCATTTAGAATAATGGCTAATGTCTTCCTTATATCCCCCATACTTTTGTAGAGGAGAGTGAATCATATAAATCACATATATAGCTTGTTTAACTTGCTAATCTCTAGGCTTTTGTCACTCAAAAAATGCACCAATTTACTATTGTTGGTCTTGCACTAGTTTGTTGTTATAGATTTGAGATTTGAGATATGATACTTGTTGGAGTAGTCATGATGGGACCTAAAATGGGTCGGCACTGACTAAGGCACTAGCTAAGGCACTAGTGGGACCTCACACTCTTAACAGACAACCCCACCTCACGGCCTCGCGGGCTAGGAGCGTCTGTTGAGGGATACACTATCCTAAACATTAATCACTCTGCATTTATAGTCTGTAATCCAACAAATGTTCCCTTTTCTCGTCTCCTCAGAAGTTGATTATACATATATCGGCATTAAATGCCACATATCACAGACACAAGGGCACCCCACTGGCTAATTGTCGTGGCCCTACTGCAGCTCTCCTACATCTTGGGGATTGGCCCCTCGTCGATGCGTTGCTTCCACACACAGTCACATTCGAAATAAACTCTCCTCTTAGTGCCAACATATTTAACGTTCCAAGAATGCACTTATCCTCACTTATCCATCCCCTTTTACCCATTGTCTAGACCTACAGTCAGGTTGCTCACTCTCTCTATGTGGGTCAAGTCCTAGAGAAACCAAGTGCTATGCATCCAGGAGCTTGTAATTGATACCATTTAATGATGCTTGATGCAAATGTGTATATGATTAAGTGCTCAAACAATTGAAAAAATAGCCTTGTCCAGTGTGCAAATCCATTCTTTTCATGTTTCCATACACTAATGTGTAATTGTTGCGATGAGAGAAGACATCGAGCCTTACACTCATGCTGTACTTTCCTTTATTTAACTTAACATCATCCTATATGAATAATGCAACAAATACATCAGATTTTATATTATATTTCAGCACTCAAACTTCCCTCCTCCCCTACCATTTAAGGTTTTGCCTCGTTGCATAGGTAAAGGGGTGATTTCATGTGTATTTCGCACGAGCAGTAAATACTCACAAAAACATATAAATGGGGATAACCTAAGGAAAACCCTCATGCTTTATCCTCATTATACACTCACAGACACATCCATAATTTTCCATCATTTTCCTCATCCATTCCCTATTTTTTCCCCTTTTTAAAAATATTTTTATCTAATTTGTTTTCATTAAAAATGGAAGAAAATTAGTATTATTTTAGAGTTGTGGCTCTTGAGTCCTTAAACAGCAAACTTGTAGATTTTATTGGTGTTTTGTTTCATGATTTTTCCATTTAAAGCCCCAAAACCCCATTTTTACTCTAAAAACCATGCTTTTCGGATTTTTTTCATTTATTTCCCACACTTTAAGTGTATATTTTTTTATTTTTTTATTATGAAGGACTAAAACCAGTAGCCAATAACATGTCCATCAATTTTCAGCCCACATGAACATTGCTAACCTCATCAGATGCGAAAAAAGAGTCATTTTCTTTGTAAAAATGTCATTACCGTGTATCTTTTATTATTTCAGGTTTTGAAACTTGTTGTAGGTCTGTAAATCAAGCCCCGTTTGATGCTCAGCCCACCTCCACACTACCATATTTAGCCCACCTTCGGTTTGGAAGCAATTCGATACCGTGCCGAATGAGCATTCACCAACCGGGCTTCATTCTTCTTCAAACGTAGAAACTGGAGGAGGAGAAAGAAAGACTAAAATCTGATTTTCACAACTGGACAGCCATTTGAGGAGCATTTTGGAGCAATGGAGAGCAAAGATCAAGGGTAGATCAGGCATGTAATCAGTTGGGGGGTTGCTTACAGCCCCCATAGCCCATCTCAATCATTGGGAAGAAGATGGCGCCTTCTCTTCGCTCACGTGAAAAAAATGCCCCCCCCCCCCTCAAAATCGTTTTTTTGATTGGAGCTCCCTAAAGGGAGCCCCCAAGAGTGATGACTTTTGGGACTTATCAAGTCTCATTCATAGTTAAGCTTGGCCTTGGCCTCCTGGGCATCCTATCTCCCGCGTTCGGTACCTGAATTGAAGTCCGAAAAATCTTGGGAGTTCGTCTTGAAGTCCTCTAGTGCTGGGCATCTCCCAGGGTCCCGTTTGACATGCCAAAAAATTATGAAAATTCATTAATTTTCGTTAAGTGGGTCTTTTAAGCCTTTTCCAGGCATTGCCGCTTAAAATCGTACTGATTGCCACCGCCGCCTTCAACGAAGTCTATTTTTTCCCTCAAATTCATAATTTTTGGCTATTTTCAAGCACTTGTCCGCATCAACAAAAATCATTTGTCATTGGTGACTACAGGATAGGGCGACTCACCCATCGAGTCCCACAAACAAATCTGCGCATAAACATAATCACAAAGAGCATCAAGCTGATACAAAATAGATATACAACAAAACACAACATAGCTCTCACCCTACCCCCTTGTCAAAACCAAGGCATGAAATCCACGAGGAGTAGGCCTAGCATAACCTTACAAAAAGTCGAAAGCTAGTTACTAACCAACTACTCCAACACAACCAAGCTAACAAGAACTATCAAAGAGGTCATCCTCAGTGGTGGTCTAAACTACCTACCTAACTAAGGACAACATAGCTAGGAGCTCCTGCTAGGTGAGGACTCCTATAGCTTGAGCAACAAGTATTATCTTTTAGCACATTGTGTGTTTAGCCTCTTATTTGCCATACTCAGGCGTGTAAAAAGGAGGGAGTTGACCATAGTGACCAAAGGAGAACAAGGCATCGGCCTTAGGTCTTGTCTCGGTACCCAAGAACCTACCAAGCCCACGCAAGGCGACACAATCATTTTCTAACGCTCACTTTTATTTTCGCTCCAACCTTCTTTTATTCTTATTTTTCAATTAGATGCCACCCCTAGGAAGACAAGGCATCGACCCCGGGTCTTGTCTCATCCCCAGGAACCTACCAAGCCTTCACAAGGTGATAAACAACAGCTCAAGGATTTTTCTTTCTTTCCATGTCTATTTTTATAGGGGTTAGAATCCCTTTTTACACACCTCCGTATATTCATATATTGTCTTTCAGATATTTAGGGTTTTGTCTCTTTCCAACATTATTTTAGTACGCTTCTCTAACTGCCTCACAACTAACAGGAACTCCTAGAACAGCCACCTAGCAAGTCAGCAAAACAGGGTCACTAGAACTCCCATCTAAAATAGGTCTTACAATGCCTGACAATGCCTTGTAGGAGGCAATGAATACTCAGATCTCCCCCAGACATACAGAGCCTAATCTTAGGACTTCATGCCTCAATTGCTGGTCCCCAACAAACAAAAGAAAGTAACCCTTACACACACATATATCATTAATTACTTAAGGAAAAAGACTCGAAAAGGGGACGAAACCACTTGGAATGGCCACAAGAAGCTCCTTCGCAGCAAAGGCTCCCTCCAGTGACTTCGTTAACTTCTATGATGATGCAATCACTACAACAAAAACCATTAACTATACTTGCACCAAATAGACGAATGGCCCTCTTGGCCTAAAGAAATAGATCATTAAAACCTGAAAAAAACTAGCCCTCTTGGCCTAAAGAAATCAAGCAAACCTTCTCATATAGATCCATCCTTGGAAGAAGGCAGATATACAAACACATGCTCCACTCCAAGGGGAAAGACAGGGCGCTCAACCCTAAAGTAAATGCATCAAGTTATGACCCACACCTCCTTCATATACAGTAAGAGGTGTATGCATAACATGTCATCAAATCAACCTATGCGTCCAAGATAATAGTGGTAGATGGGTCTTAGCCACTCTCCTCATTACCCACATCAACCATTGCCGCCTGCCATATAACGCATGGTCTAATAACATTCCCCACAAGTGACCAGGTCCCGTCTCATTATCAATAGCAACATCCAGACTAGGACCACAATTGAAAAAGAGGTCCCCCTCATAAGCAAGGTTGACTAATGAATCTGCAAACTGATTCCAATAACATGGAATGAGCTGAAGAGATATGCTCTCAAATTCATCAAGTAGGGTTATAGCAATTTGATGATACATACGAAGGAGAGGATTTCGGACTGTATACATCCCATTAAGTTGATTTAGGATCAACTGGGAATCCCCTTTTACTAACAACCACCTAATGCTACCTTTCTTGGCAATATTCAATCCCATAATCAGGGCTTTATACTCCGCCATGTTGTTAGTGAATCCCACCCCGAGATAAGCAGCTAATTTCATTGTAACTCTACGTCGGGGATCTCGGATAACTACTCCAATACTCCCTTTTTTATTAGGCCCCTTGGACTCTCTTTCAAAGTATAACGTGTACGTTTACAATGGCTTTACACAGCCAGCCATCATGAACTCCTCTATTCATAAGTCTGATAATCAAAATTCAACATATTTAGAGGATGAACTAATGGCTCCATCCCTCCTTCTTTATTAAACTCAACAGGGATGCTTGTCAATATTTGTAAACAGTGATGGCAGAAAACTTTAATCTCCCACAGAAAGGTACCGTCTTCTTGCTCAACCACTTTGTATCCCTTGCTCCACCAAATAAGCCTCCCCTGATGATATCTTTGCTCTAGATATGGGTGCTCCAAATAAGAAATTAACCGCCCCATCAACCAGTTTAAGCTCTCTTGCAGGTCTCAAATCAGCCCCAGCATGGACTTGCAATGCATTTAGCATGTTAGCATATTTAGAAATAATAAGGTTTAATCTTATTAAGATTAACTTTATTCTTAAATTCCACTCCTTATAGATCAATTAATAAAACCGTGGACTTTTTTTTACCTATCCGAACTATCTTGTAAGGGCCATCCCATCTAGGTTCCAGATTTCCTCGGAAATAGCTCCCTACCTGCATCGTAATACAGAACTAATTGCCCTTTTTTAAAGGTATACTTCTTCACCTTTAGATCATGCAACCGCTTCATCCGACATTTAGCTACCTGTTGGTCCAACAAACTCTGCAATTTAAGCTCCTCCAAGTGGACTATAGTCGTAAACCGCTCAAATAAGGCATCTTCATCACCCAAAGAATGATTGATTGCAAATCTTAGGGCTAGCAACTCAATTTCTAAGGGCAAGACACACTCCTTCCCATAAATTAGTTTGAATGGGGTGTGGCCAGTGGCTCATTTAAATGTCGTATTATACGCCCAAACTGCCACATATAATTTTGTATCCTAGTCCCATTTCTTTTCAAAGACTATCTTCGATAGGATATCCACAAGCTGCTTATTGGTACTTTCAACCTGTCCATTGGCTTGCAGATTATATAGGGGGTCGTCTTGTTATGCTTAATGCTCCATGCTTCAGTCGGGCTTCTAATTACCTTATTCAAAAAATGAGTTTCACTGTCCGATACTATTTTCTTTGGGGGACCAAAACGGTAGATGATCTGCTCAAGTAGGAAACTAGCAGTCTCTTTTGCATTGTCCTGCCTCGTCGCCCGTGCTTCTGACCACTTTGTAAAGTAACAAGTTGCTACTATAATGTATATTTTCTGAGTAGTAGACGACGGGGTAATAGGTCCCACAAAATTGATGCCCCACTTCTCAAATGGAAGGATAGCCATAATAGGCGTAAGTGGACGCTTCCTATTCTCTCAACTGTCATGTCTTTGACATGTATCACATCTCTTAACATAGTCAAATAAAACTTGGAAGATGGACATCCACCAATAACCAGCTTATAAAGCCTTCTGTGCCGTCAACTACCCAACAAAGTTCCCTCCACAAGCGGAGTCATGGCACTCTTCCAAAATAAAGGGAACCTTGTCAAGCATCACACATCGGCGATAGATATCATCAACACCTTGCCGATATAATGTCCCTGCGATCAAGGAAAATTTTAATGCCCGATGTTTAATCTTTCTCTTCTCAGGTTTTGATAGAGTAGCTCCAATCTCTCCCATAGAAAGATAGTATGTTATAGCAGCATACTAGGAGGGAATAGGTGTCATATCAATCTTAAACAAATTTTCCATGTTACTTCCTTCAGCCATGACCTCTTTTGGATCTCCGAGATCCACAAGACACTCGACAATGCCCTGAAGCTTCGGCGGCTTGCTCTTAATCTCGTAACCAAACTTGTGCAAAGTGATTAATCACTTTGCTAAACGATCAAGTTCAACAACAATCGAAGCCCTTCCGCCTTCGTATAAAAAGCCACCCTCTCATAAAGAATGTAGTGCCTGAACTTCTTGGTCACAAAAACATCTCAAGGCACAACTTCTCCATATAGAGGTAGTTAATTTTTTATATGCTCAACTTTCGACTAGCAAAAGCTATTAGATGGTACCACGTTTCCTCCCAAATTTGAGCCAAACAATAGACCAAAAGCTATCAGATGGTACCACGTTTCCTCCCAAATTTGAGCCAAACAGTAGGCTGATATTATACATAGTTACTGCTGAAAATATATAGAACAATTTACCCCTTTTGGTGCTTTTAAAACAGGTTCTTTGGCAAGCTCCTACTTTACATCGTCAAAAGATACTTTGCAAGCATCACTCCATGAAAATTGACAATAAAAGGACAATAGGTTCATCAGTGGCAACGTTCTTTCTGCCAAGGCATTGATAAACCTCTGATAATACCCTACCGATGACAGAAAGCTATGCACTTCCTTTGGAGTATGCGGTGGAATCATGGTGACTATGACCTTGATCTTTTTAGGATCAGTCGCAATCCCTACAGAACTAACCACATGGCCTAATAAGATCCCATAAGGGACTCCAAAGACGTACTTCTGTGGGTTGAAAGCTATGCAAAATTGTTTGCAACGCTCAAAACACTTCCGTAAAATAATTAATTGTCTATCCCTTATGGTGGCTGCCCCCAAATCGTCAATGAATACTTTCAATTCCTTGAGGAAAATCTCACCAAACATCTTGTCGGCTTTTCTTTGCCATGAACCTGGTGCATTACATAACCCAAATGCCATCACATGGTACGCAAAGGTACCGAAGATAATAATAAACCTCGTTTTTAGCTTGTCTTGCTCAGCAATCGCCATTTGGTTATACCCTGCATAGTAGTCCATAAACAAATAGATTTTCCTACCTGCTAGTTGTTCCAAAATTTGGTCAATAAATGACAATGGGTAGTAATCTTTAACTGTTTTCTTGTTCAACTCTCTAAAATCTACACAAATCTGGATCTGATTATTATTCCTCTTCCTGATCACAACTCGTGAGCACCATTCAGTATGTTGAACAGGGAAGATCAAACCCGTTTTCCACAACTTCTGTAGTTCCTCTAACAACCCGTCCCTTAATTCAGAAGGCATACGCCTTACTTTCTGACGTACAGAGCAAGTATCTTCCTTTACAAGAATAGTATGTACAGCCTGACTGGGAGGAATACCCCTATGTTCATCATGTTGAGATGGCAAGCTCAACACTGCAGACATTGATGATGGAGCGCCTGGCTAGATGGATCCGTACATCTACACTTAGCATGTTGGTGGTCATTATGACACTCACATGACCATTGACTTATCACTTATTATATTTAGTTTGTTACACCTACCTACAGCTGACAAAGACATAGTGCCAGTCGATTGGTGTAGTCGGTTATGCACTGTTTGACTTAGTAGGCCACTTTCCTTTATGTTGTATCTTATCTATACTTTGTGTACATTGTATAGTGTGTGGAAGAAGAAGAATGAACCAGCAAGAAAATGTTTTGGCCTCCATCTCTCTTCTTGTATTCTTGAGTGAGCTTCCTCTTGTGTGTACAGTGTGTGTTTGGCGCGGCAACTCAAGCAAGTCTCCCCACCACGCGATTCTTAACATGGTATTAGAGCTACACTACTGAGAGCGGTTAATTTTGAAGTCTGAAGTGAAGGAGAAGAAGCAAGGTTCGAGCAAGCAAGCAACGGGTAAGAAGCTCTCCCATTCTTCCACTCTCTCTCTTGGATACTGCCTGTGGAGGCACCAGAAGTAGGGTCAAGAAAAAATCTCAAATTGCTGTGAGATTTGGTGTGCAAGCAGATCATTATATATTCTGCAAACAAATCCTTTAGGCCTTTTTTGCAATTATTTTGGTCATCTGAGGCTGTTTCACGCCCCATTTTAGAGTCGCAAGGTTGAGAATAGCAGTTTCAGGGTACATTGTGATTTCGGCTGTATTGACTGAAAGTGGGTGCACATGTTACAGATTTTGAATCTGTAATTTTTTAGGTGTTTGTAGGAAGCAAAAATAAGGTTTATTTGCAAAGAGGTTGCAAATTATATGTACTATTGAGCAATCACTAAAAAGGTTGATTGGCATAGTGCTATGGACTTGTTGTGAAAGACTGTAGAAGACTAGCTTGCTGTGCTCTATCCTTGTTTGTGATAATGGCAAAGAAGAGTGGAAATCCCATTATTGAGAAGCTCGACAAGAACAACTACCCTTCATGGAAGTTCCGTGTGGTGAACTTCCTCATCAGAAAGGGCCCTTATGAGTTTGTTTCAGGTAAAGAAATGGAGCCAGAGCTAGGTATCCCTCCAGCTGTAGATGAATTAAAAGCATGGAAAGAGTGGAATGCAAAAGATAAAAAGGTGATGTACTGGTTATTTGCAATCATTGATAATACTATGCTGGGACATATCAGGAATGCAGAAACTTCACATGCAGCTTGGACAATTTTTGAGAGCATGTTTTCAATAAATACAAAGGCACGAAAGATTCAACTCAAGAAAGAGTTGAATGCCTTAAAGAAAGGAAAAATGTATGTCAATGAGTATGTGTTGAAGGTGAAGAGCATTACAGATCCTTTAGCAGCGATTGATGCGATGCCAGATGATGATAATTTGGTTTCATCCACTCTGACTTCCCTTAATAATGAGAAGGCATGGAAATCATTTGTTACTTCAATATATGTGCGGAAGCCATTTCCAAATTTTGATGAGCTGATCTATCTCATGATTACTGAAGAGATCAATATGCACGGTGATTTGTCTGAAAGACATGCTGAATAGGTCCAAGCATTTTACTCGAGTTCAGGAAGGGGACGTGGAAGATGCTCTTCGAGAGGCCGTGGTATGGGACGTGCTAGCAATAACCAGCAAAACAGGTTCAATCAACAGTTTGGTGTAATTCAGGTTTCTGGAGGCAGAGGAGACTTTAGAGGCAGGGGGAGGTCTAGAGGAAGAGGTGGATGGCAGAATAGAGATTCTGGAAATTCTGCTATTGTTTGCCATTATTGTGGAAAAATAGTCCATATTTTAGCCCATTGCTATGCAAAGAAGGATGATATTCGCAGTGGTAAATTGTAGCAAAACGAAACTATGCATCATATTCACGACAAAATGAAGACAAAAATGAGTGTCTATTTATTATGCAGCATATGATGAATGCAGTTATAGTAAAGGGAACACATGATGATGTATGGTATATCGATTCAGGTGCATCTAATCATATGACCAGTCCTGTTGAATGGTTTGGAGATATGCACAGCTTACAAAACCCAGGTTATGTGCAGTTGGGTGATAATTCATGCCACCCAATTTCACACATTGGAAAGGTTCCCTTGTCCTTTTATGATGGCCAAACAAAGAGTTTGAGAGATGTATTACATGTGCCATCAATTATAAAGAATCTAGTATCTGTTGGCCAAATGGTAGAGCAGGGATTGCAGGTCCAATTCAATGCAAAAGGTTGTTTTGTAGAAGACTTTAATGATAAGTGCAGGTTGGCCACAAAAGGAAGTAGAGTTGGCCAAATGTTCACCTTAGATGTTGGAATTCTTGCAATGGATGCTGCTATGTATGCTAAAGGAAAAGGAGTAGTTGCAAATATTGAAATATGGCATAAACGTATTGGACATGCAAATGTGCAAAGGCTGAAATTAATGCAGTCCAAAGGATTGGTTATAGGGTTGCCCTCTTTTAGAGTTCTAGAATTGCATAAAGTTTGTGAAGCATGCCAGTTTGGTAAGCAAGTGAGACAACCCTTCTCGCATGATAGAGAAGTGAGCAGAAACATACTTGATGTAGTATATACAGATATCTGGGGGCCTACACAAAATGTATCTCTTGGTGGCAGCAAATACTTTGTCACATTTATTGATGACTGTTCAAGGAAGTTATGGGTATACTTTATGAAGGAAAAAAGTGATGTGTTTGAGCACTTCAAATCTTTAAGGCAGCTATTGAAATAGAAATAGGCTTAAAAGTAAAGTGCTTGAGATCAAATGGAGGGGGAGAGTACCTCTCTAATGAGTTCAGTGGCTTATTGAGGATTCATGGGATAAAGAGGCAATTTACGTTCATGTGCCAGATAAGCTACGGAAGAAGCTTGATCCAAAGGCAAAAAAATGTGTTTTTATTGGATACTCTTTAGAGCAGAAAGGGTATCACTGTTATAACCCTGTCAACACAGGTGAGTTCAGAGTGAGCAGGGATGTTATCTTTGATGAGATGGGAAGTTGGTATACACCTGCTGGTGATGTTTTGGATGATGATAATGATCAGGACAGCTATGTGCAGAAAGATAAACAAGAATCATGGAGTCTTAGTGGACCAGAAACATCATTTGGTACTACAGTGAGCCCTTGGTCTGGGAGACTAAGGAGTAGCCCCACATCTTTAGGTGGATATATAAGTGTTGCAGGGAAGGACAAAGGAAAGAAGAAAGTTATGGATGGTAATGATGCATCTACCAATCATTTGGGATTTGAGGGAGATTCCAGTGGCTCAAAGAGTTTGGATGATGAGCTTGGTATTCCTTCAGTCAGGACACCAGGTGTACAGAGAGCTCATAGTAATGTAAAAGCTCCATTGAGTGATCGGGTGGTACACAGATCTAGCAGGGTCAAATATCCTATTAAAAGATTTGGTTTTGAAGGTTATGCAGCTCACTATTATGCTTATATGGTGAAACTAGTTGAGGATGTTGAGACCATTTTTTTAAAGGATGTTGTTGGTCATGCTCATTGGGATGCAGCAATGGATGAGGAGATGGGTACATTAGAAGCCAATAAGACTTGGGATTTGGTACCCTTACCTAAGGGTAAGAAAGCTATTGGTTATAAGTGGGTTTACAAAGTCAAGCATAATGCAGATGGTTCAGTTAGCACGTATAAAGCTAGGCTAGTTGCAAAAGGCTATGCTCAAACATATGGCATAGAATATGAAGAGACATTCAGTCCAATTGCTAGGATGGCAATTGTTAGATGTGTGATTGCCTTGGCAGTAGCCAAAGGTTGGCGCTTGCAGCAAATGGATGTTAAGAATGCCCTCTTGCATGGTGAATTGCAAGAAGAAGTGTATATGGAGCAGCCAGCAGGTTATGAGGATTTAGAGCATCCCACATATGTATGCAAGTTAAAGAAGGTGCTCTATGGGCTCAAGTAAGCACCTAGAGCATGGTTTGATAAGATTGGAGAGTATCTTGTAAATATTGGATTTTGTATTTCTAATGCTGATCACTCACTTTATGTGAGAAAGGGAGATGCAAGTTTGGTTATCATAGTCATCTATGTCGATGACTTGATTATTACAGGTGATAGTGACAATGGGATTGCTGAAGTTAAGGACTTCTTGAAGAAGAAGTTTGAGATGAAAGATTTGGGTGACCTAAGATACTTTCTTGGTATTGAAGTGATTAGATGTGATGATAGTATATGGCGATGACCAGGAAATCAGTGCAAATAAAGGCACAAAAATGTGCTCACATGGAAACAACTTTTGTTAAATTGATACTTTGCAAATGTACCCCTTTGTCAAAAAAATCAAATATTAAGCAATGTAAAATGTGTAGTCCACAAGGCTCACATTAAAAAATGTTCAAAGGAAAAGGAAAGGTCAAACCTTTTGTCTCATTCCAAAAATTGAAGGGTCCTTAGACCTTAGCCAATGTATGCAAATTTGAATTTTATAATTCAAGAAAGGAAAAGGAGGTGGTTGTAGCCGTGGGATTTGGGGAGGTGGGAGTTTGAGGTGGTTACACCCTCTCTCTTCCTTTATCTTCTCCTCTCACGGTTCATTTCTCCCTCTCTCATTTTGGCACAACACTTGCCTTCTTGTTCTTGCTTCCCTCTCTTGTGCTTTCATTGCAAGATCTAATGGAGAGTGAGGAAGAGGAAGAGGGTGAGGATGGAAGAATTGTCCAATTTCTCGTGTGCCTATCTCTTGTGTGTTTGGAGAGCATGGTTCTTGGTGAGAAGGAGAGTTTTCTTGCAGGTTTTCATGGCTAGCAAATGTATTTGCAGCCTCTCTTGGCCGGTTCGTGGTTCGATTTGTGCCGTGGCAGGGTACTCTTCATTTGGTGCACTGGCCGGGAATTGGGGTGGCTATGGAGCTTGCAAGGATAAATGGGCTTCTACCATTGCGAATCTGAAGCCAATGATGGTCAAATAGAAGAAATGAACACGGAGAGGTTCATAGGCCACCAAGGTTTGCTTCAGGAGCCTACAATGTAGTTTCAATTTGAAGAGATTTCAAGAAGGATCGAGAAAGATGGTGAATCAGCGTGCTTTGCTGTGTTCTGGGAGGTGGTGTGCGATGAGCACAGGATCAACCCCACGGGTGCATACCACAGTGACTCGGACCTGCAGGTGGAGTGCATCAAAGTCTACTTCAACAAGGCCAACGGCGGGCTATGCCTCACGTGCCCCATGCTGTGCTAATGGACGTGGAGCCTCTAGCACCATGGACAGCGACGTCTGCTTCATCGACTTCCAAGAGGGCAATATGGTGAAGATCGACCCATCAATTTCTAGGGAAATTGCAGCTGGAAGAAAGGCAAAAGATGACTTTATTGGAGGCAGGGACTTCTCAAGAACACAACCACGACAGCAACAGTGGCAGCGAGGATGGACAGTGACTGTGTTTGGGGGCCTTACGGCCAGACTTTCCGCCCCTACAACTTTGTTGGTAGAGGCCAGTGGTGTTGGGTCTGTTCCCAAACAGACGGATCCATGCCTTATGCCTCACTAGCGACACCTCCTTGTCCTCTTCATCCCTATCAAACGAATAAGCAAGTGTTAGATCTACACCTCATGTTATTCTCTTCTCGTATGTGCGTCAGCTACAACTCCATCGTCTTATCCATCCACAATTCATGCTTTAATCAATTATCTTTTGAACAAATCCCTTCTTGATGGTGGTTCATATGCATACTTTCCTAAGCCTTAAGTCACGCCTTCTTTTACCAAGCCTATTCTCTAGTATACACAAAGTATTTCCATAAATTTCCTTCTAGCTTTTGTTTTATTCTTAATATTACCTCCTTTTCTTTTATTTTCTAAAACAACTGGGTGGAATACATCATGGTTATATCTTTTGTGCGGGTATGCATTATGGTTATATATTTTTCGGGTTTTCCTTATGAGCTTTATGATGTGGTTGTTTTTTCTTTCTATCCTAAGTGTGAAATTATCCTTGTAAGTAAAATTGTTGAAGAGCCCTATCATTTGGGTTTTGCTTGTGGTTTTATTTTATGTGTTTGTGACCTAGGCAATTACGTCCTAGTTGTGTGTTTCGCTTTTGTGTGCTATTTCCTTCTATGTCCCATGGCAATTCAGAGATCTAAGAAGAAAATGAAGATCAAAGATTGAAAATGAAGACAAAAACTTTGCTTCAAGTTTGTTCGCGAGGACGCTTCACACTTAAGTGTGGGAGGAAATGATGACCAGGAAATCAGTGCAAATAAAGGCACAAAAATGTGCTCACATGGAAACAACTTTTGTTAAATTGATACTTTGCAAATGTACCCCTTTGTCAAAAAAATCAAATATGAAGCAATGTAAAATGTGTAGTCCAAAAGGCTCACATTAAAAAATGTTCAAAGGAAAAGGAAAGGTCAAACCTTTTGTCTCATTCCAAAAATTGAAGGGTCCTTAGACCTTAGCCAATGTATGCAAATTTGAATTTTATAATTCAAGAAAGGAAAAGGAGGTGGTTGTAGCCGTGGGATTTGGGGAGGTGGGAGGTTGAGGTGGTTACACCCTCTCTCTTCCTTTATCTTCTCCTCTCACAATTCATTTCTCCCTCTTTCATTTTGGCACAACACTTGCCTTCTTGTTCTTGCTTCCCTCTCTTGTGCTTTCATTGCAAGATCTAATGGAGAGTGAGGAAGAGGAAGAGGGTGAGGATGGAAGAATTGTCCAATTTCTTGTGTGCCTATCTCTTGTGTGTTTGGAGAGCATGGTTCTTGGTGAGAAGAAGGAGAGTTTTCTTGCAGGTTTTCATGGCCAGCAAATGTATTTGTAGCCTCTCTTGGCCGGTTCGTGGTTCGATTTGTGCTATGGCACAGATCGGATGCCATAAGCGCGCTTAGTGAGTGTCAGAAGGTCCCTGACAATACCTAAAAACATGCCATTTATTGCAACAATTTTTTGGCAAAACTATATACAATTGATACCTTATTACTAAATTTTTACATGAATTTAATGCAGATGCGGTGTTTGTTGTTGTTGTCTTTGGAGGCTGTGTCCTTGCAGTCTAGCTAGGAGATGTTGGTACGAGAAAGTTCTTGTATGAGAGGAAGGTGGAGTTTTAGACAAAATTTGATAGGTCTATTTAGTGAATCTCAGCTATGACTGTTTAAAGTTTTCCTGTAGGGATTATTATTACTTAGAGGAGATAGGACCTTGTTATAAATTAGGAGTTTTCGGGGGAATTTTAAACAAACCACAAGGTCTTGACAAGTTGATAGGATATCTTAGTATTAATCTCAAGGATGGGGGATTTCATTAGTTATGCTACCTCCTAATGATGAAATTCTTTATGAAAAATACATAGCATTATGATTGTGATTATTGTCTACAGTAATACTATAGTGATGATCAAAGGGTGATCATTAGATCATTGGTGATTATTATGGAGATTTCCTTGGGGAGGTGTTGAATATCAGATTCAAGAGAATGACTCTTGGCAAGGATGAAGTAATTCAAAAGGGACTGCTTTGCTACTAGCCAATTCCCTATAGAGGCCAACATGGGTGTTATAAAGGCAATTTGTAAATTACCCATGTGCATCAAAGTAACCATTAGCAACCTTTGACCATGTTGAATATGTCTTATAAGCTTGTTGTCAAGGCTTTGGCACTCAAAATTAAGGTATTACTAGCTTAAGTCATCCATTCCCAGCATTATGGCTTCAATTTTTTTAATCAGAAGATAGAAAATGCCATCCCTAGCCTTGCAACAGTTATTGATTAAGAAATGATTGGTGGACAGGACTACCTCCTAGTGAATGGATTTTGAAAGGCATATAATCATGCTCTTTAGGATTTAGTCTGCATTTACCTTGAAGCAATGGCCTTTGGAAGGAAGTTCTTTAGAATGATTATGACACTCCTTTCAAGTGTAGAAGTTAAGAATATCCATTAAAGGGGCGGTCTCCAAATCCTTTGAGCTAAAAAGGTCTATGAGACAAGGTTGTCCCATAGCCTTGCTTCTCTATGCCATAGAAATTAGCCATTGCTAAGAAGATTAGACTAGATATTAGTACGAAGAGGGACCTTGCGAAATCTAAGGATGCATGATGTTAGGGCAAGTAATAATTCAATTCTTTGTGGATGATAACTCTAGCATCATCATGGCCCAATGAATTCAACTCAACACATTGTTTGAGGCTTTTCAAGACTTCTATGACCTATCGGGCTCAATAATAAGCAAGACCAAATTTGAAGTGTTGTAGCTAATGACACTCTTGAATGGCTTCCACTATTAGGCTTGAAGATAATTAAGAAATGGGGGGTTTTTAGATACCTTGGATTGCCCCTTGTTAGGTATGGGGATCACTATTATTTAATGCTTCAATTTACCAAAATGGCTTTACTAGTAAGGGGGCAGTTACATTCTCGTGGCATCTCTCTCTCTATCTCTAAAAAAACAAACTGCGCAAAAAGATTTGGGGGGCCTGTCTGCGAATTGGAATGAGGGAGAAGGGAGAAGAGGGTGAAGAGGCAGATAAAAAACGACGAGTAGTGAAGGATTGAGGAGCAGCCTGATGAAGTCGCAAAAGCTGGGGCGACAGTGATTTTTGATAACCGCTTGCACCAACGTTTCCATCACCACGTCTCCTGCAACCTTTTTTCATAGTCGGTTCTGCAACCTTGCCATAGCAGCGTTAATCTCCTCAGTTTCAACAGCAATATGTTGCTTAAGAGCATGCGACGCTTCTTTCCCTACTATTCCAGCCAAACTGTGCAATGCAAATGATATGCTTATTAAACTTTGCATAAATGCCTTCATGCCATGATGTGCTTCCCTTGCTTGACTTCGTTCATGCTAGCCTTCTTCTGCACGTTGCCATCCATTCGCTTGAGCACCTGAAAGCACTTCATAACTAGTTGTTTGCACTGCTAGGCCAGAAAAGAGATAGGACACCCACCATCGCAATCAATTTGCAACCAAATATTCACGAAGATCGATGACTGTAGGATCGCCAAGTGTTAAGGGCATCTCGCCCTCAACAGAGAAACACTGAATTGCCTCTCATTAATGAGAGAGAGATAGAGAGAGAAACCACAAATATGCATTGATAGGAGGGGGAGAAGTTTTAATCCAACTAACTAGTCCTACAATCCACAAATTGAGTGAGAGATAAAAGGGAAAGACTATCATTTCCATGCTTTGCTTTTTATGGTCAACGTGGAGCCTCCATATACCCAAGCAAACTGAAATTACAGGCTAGGAGAAGAATTTCTAGTTGCATGAGGATCGGTGAGAGAGTAAAAAGATTGACGAGCTGATGGTTGGAATGACTGGCCGGACGACGGACTTGCATTGACTAGATTGCAAGAGGACACGGTCTTCAAAGACGCGACAACGACCCGCGGGATTTACAAGTACATGCCTAAACCGTTTATCTAAAATGAATGATATATTATAAGTAAATGTTTAGTTTAGTATTTTTAGAAAATGCTTTGAAACTTGTTTTTCTATGTTGAATGGTTTTTTGCATTTATGTGGACCTATTTTCACTTATTAAAAATAGAAAATAGTCGAAAAAGCTAAAACAAATGACTTAAAATGACACAAATACATTTTCATAAAATGTCTGATTGAAAATTTATAAGTTCTAATATTTTTTTTCTATAAAGCTTATAAGTTAGATAATTTACTGAATTTTTATCAGAATTTTTAAAGCTATTTTGTTATATTTAAAAATTCAAAAAGAGTTATATTTAGAGAAAAAGCATAGTTTTCCTTTTTTAAAAATGTGTTATTTACTGATATAAATTATAGATTCCTAGTGAAAGATTGGAAAGATAATCTTTGACTTATTAGTGCATTTTTGTTGTAAGGGTTAAAGAAAAGAAATAATATTTTAATAATATTTTACTTAAGAAATGCTCGTACAAAGATATGGTGTTTTGGTTTTGAAAGGAGAGATTATACGTGGTGTGAACATTTATGAAACATGGGAAGTCACAAATAAGAAGTTTGACAACACTTTTTAATAATTAATAATGTTAGGTTGCAGTTATAAAATTTAGTTTAAATTAAAACAAAATAAAATCAAATAATTTAATGATTGGATGGCATGGGAAAAAAAGCCTCAGCATCTATATTAAATTTTTACATGTTATTCATTTTACAACCAATTTCTTAAATACATGGGGTTGAGGGCTACTAGGACTCATTGATAAATTAAAGGGTGATATGGGAATTTAAAATAAATTATGAATGTGGACACGTGAGAGTATGAAAGAACTTGTTTTATTTTGGTTGATATTTAATAATAGAAGAGAAAGAAAGGACGTTATTCTCGTAAAATAAATTAAATATTTCAACACTTAAAAGCAACGACGAAATTGCAGTACGGAGGGGGGACATGTTTACTAAGGGTTTAAAATTTAGGGGTTTATGGTACATCAAAGAATTTGATTTGAATGTTTGCTATCACTTAAATAAGTAAAAAGAATTAATTTTAATAAGGTGGAGAGAAACATATAAAAAAATTTTAAACGGAGATATACAAATAGATCTAAGAGATCTATACTAGCCGCTCCTGAAAGATTGAGGGAAACCGTAGTTATCTTAGGTTTAGCAATCTAGTGTCTAATATAATTTACTGAAGCGTAGAATATTTGTAGTTGGATTACTACAAACAAAACGCCATACAATTAATGGAAGACTAAAATAAATTAGCATTGTTAGTAGCAACAATCACCTGTTTAGTGCAACAACTCTTAGGAGTTGGCTTGCTGACCTGGGTAAAAGTGGCTTGGTCTTTGGCCAGTCATTTTTTGGTGCATCTGCCGGGAGCCAAGTGCGCTCTAGCGGGTGATCAATTTTCCTAGGGTATTCAAATCCTAGGTGTTATTTATGAGTGAATACGCAGTCTCTTTTCTAAGGGACTATTTTCCTAATTTGCCCCAAGAGTGCCAAAGAAAAGTGCTAGATTGGGCGAGGGATACAGAGTTAGTAGAGGGAGGCACATATTTTGGGCCACAATTAACTGTGGACGTTGAACAATTATCCTCTTGGAGCTGGGGTTATAACGACTGTGCGCAAACCATAGTTCTACTAGCGACACACTTTGGGTTAATAGACGCGGTAGAGATAAATACAATCAGTGTATCGTACCACTTTGATCGGTATCACCGCACAGCTTATCGGACGTTTAGAAGGGTAGTGTGGGATGATGTGTTGCCTTGGATATGTGTATCCAGAGGTTTAAAAATTGCTTTCGACACGAAAGACGTTAGAGAGGTTGCTGAAATTCTAGGCTTAATCCCCAAGCAAGAAGAAAAGTTACATTTTGGGGAAATAGACCCAGAGTTGCCGACTATTTTGAACCTTCTAAGCGCGCATACAAGCGACAACCTAATTTTATAGCTTCAAATAAAACGAGCGTAATTTTGGAGTATGACAGTAAGAGCTAGTTTAGTAATCGTGGATGAATTCAAAAGAGAGACGGAAGCAGCAAAACGAAGCTAGGGATCAGCGAGTTAGAGAACGAGCAGTGCGACAAGAGGCTTGGCTATTAGAAAGGCTAGAGAGGGTCAACGCATTGCTGAACTTGGGAGTAGACGCTGTGTCTAACTCAACGGTAGAACCTCTTCAGCCTAGCTTATCAACTGATAGAACACCATCAAAGGAAAGTGAAGCAGCTTCATATCAATGGGATCAAGTTGTCTCCAGTACTAGTAGTGTCACTGGGGAAAGAGCTAGGCAAAATAGAGAAAATAGGGAGAGTGAAGCTAATGCTACGGTTGGGAGTATTGAACTGCTCTTTGACTGGGATTTAGAGTCAAATTTCGGATTGCATCAATTATTTAAGAAGCCTAAGGAACCTACGTGGTTTGATACTATCAACGATTTAGGGTTAGGGCTATTATTTAGAGAAACAATGGCTCGCAACCCAGTCGGATTAGCTGATTTCACGCAATTCGGGGGACTATGGGACGAAGATCCCGATGCCCATTTGCAAAGATTTGAGGTGACTTGCGTCGCCAATGAGATAATAGATGACGACCAGAAGCTTCATATCTTCCCTGCAACATTAAAAGATGAAGCAGCAAAATGGTATGGGAATTTAGATGCTCAACATAAAGGGACCTATACTGCCTTATCAAGGGCTTTTCTAGAAAAATTTAGACGACAAGGTTTTCAAGATAGATTGGCTCTTCAACTGGATTACTTGTCCCAAGGAGCAACTGAAAGTGTTGAACATTACATTGAGCGCATGGAGACAATCATTCGTAAGATGAATCCTGCTCCTAACGATTCCACGCAAAAACGTAAGTTTATTGATGGACTTAATCCTGAAGTTCATCAGCATGTTAGTTTACAACGACCAGCTGCGTTGGCAGATGCTAAAACACATGCTAGATGGTGGGAAGAAGTGCAGCTTAGTCAACAACGACGGAGAGATCTATTCAAAGAACCTCGGACAGAATATCCAAGCACTTCAGGCGGGGTACCTAAGAACGTGTCTTATGTGACCGTTCCTTTAAATCCCTCGGTAACCGCAAGTTCAAACATGTCGAGTGTACCTCTAAATCCGTATACTTCAATTCCAGCCTATATGATGCAGACAGGAATGCCTTCTATGCCGCAATCTCAATCTCCTCTGGATGAAGCAAAAGTAGCAGATATTATTGCGAAATCTCTAGGAAAAAGGAGGAAATTATGACTGTTGTACAAGCACCCTTGAAGGAAATTTATTCGGTAACGACACAAGGATCTAGTGCACAAAAATCGTCGGGAAATTCAACTTCAAACCCACCTCAATCTAGTATCTGGTGTGGTAAGTGTCATGGTTACGGCCATGTGGCTTACAGAGTGTCCGACGCCTTCAAGGTTAATGCCTGATCATCCACCGTTTTGCACTTTTTGCCACAAGACCGGTCATTTAGATACAAATTGCTGGCATAAATTAGGTCAAGAGCAACAACAAGCTCGTTCAATGCAAACGAATTACAATTACATGGATCGTAATAATACGACTTATGAGATTGGATGACCCAATCAACCTTTTAGGCCACGAGGATTGCCCACCCAGGGTAGACCCCCAGTGCCTCGAAACAATTACAACAGTGATGGCAATCGAGGGAGAAATTCTCCTTTTAGAAGAAATAATGGAAATTTTCGTAATCCAATGGGACAAGGTGGTCAACAAAGACCTAGGGGACCAGTAATTTGTTATCGATGTCAACAAGAAGGTCACATAGCCACATATTGTCCAAATGCGCGTAAAAATCAAGACTATACTCCTCTTTGCAGGAGGTGCAGTGGTGAAGGACACTATGAAGAGAATTGCCCTAAGCGAGAGGATAATAAAATTTCTGACAAAGGGAAACATAACGAACCTTCAACGTCTGCTGCAAATTTAGTTGAAGTAGAAACAATAAGGAAAGATACTGGAGTCAAGTCAAAATTTATACCTCGCAAGGTGACCTTTAGAGCTGACCCGATGATTGGTGTCATTACGAGGGCACAAAAACAACAACAGAAGGAGCAAGGTTTAGAGGAAGAGAGTCCACAATTAAACAGAGCAGTGAAGGATAAGTCTAAGGACATAGATCCTAATATAGAACTACCTGAATCGGATTCTCCGCCGCATTCCTCTAACCATCCGTTATTACATGTGCCCTTAGCAAATCCTAAGATTCAAGTGGGAGTAGCTCCTTTTCCCGAAAGATTGGTTCCTCCTAAGGAAGGGAGTAAAGATTATGCAGAATCCATAAATAAGACCTATGATCTTTGGGCTGCATTAGATGAAATATCATTGACTATTAACCTTCAGTAATTGCTAGAAATAGCGTCTGTTTGTCGGAAACAACTTTATCATAAATTAGTTCGGCGTCGAAGGAAGAGGATTGAGATAAACGCTTCTAAAGTCAGTGAAAATTCTTCCAAAGGAAAAACAACTAAGGATGTAAAAATAGTAGATTTATTTGTGGACCCAGGAGCTCCAGTTATCGATACTACTATTAATGGCCACTTGCTACATGAAGTGCAGTTAGATGGTGGCTCAGCAGTTAATTTGATGACAGAACAGGCAATGCAAGAATTAGGGTTGAAGGATCTAGAACCTACTCATATTGTTTTACGGGTGGCTGATCAAAGAAAAGTAACTCCTTTGGGGTTACTGCAAAATGTGAAATCTGTAGTAGCTGGATTAGAATTTCATGTGAACTATTTGATCGTTCGTTCGCAAACGAATATTTCATCATATTCTGTGCTGCTGGGAAGACCTTGGTTATACCAAGCAAGATGCATTCAAGAATGGTATAAAGGTTCAATTGTGATTGGTCCTCAAAATGATAGGGTTAAAATACAAGTTATTTCAAAAGGATTTTTGAAAGAGTCAGGAGATGAGGCAGTTAGTGAAATGGATGAGAAATCCAGCAGTGAGTTTTATGATTCGGACATGGAGAGGACTGATCATGAAGGGCCTTATGCCTGGTTATTTAAAACACCACACACAGCAATAGCAGAAAAAGTAGAGGTCAATATAGTACATCAGCCTCACAAGGTAGAACAGATGGGTATTGGTGAATATGCTGTAGCATTTTCATCTGACAATGATTCGGACAGTGATATTACTCAATGGTTATCTACATCCGAAGATACAACCCTAGATTGCTTAATGCTTTCAGCAGAGGAAGCAGAATATCTTGATGATTCGCTTGAAACATGTTTTCAATTAACTACGGATCAAGAAGGAAATAATCAAGAAGATGTATTTTCTGCATACAGCAGGTCGGAAGCGGTTTCTGTGGATGAATTAGAGGAGAAAGAAATGCCTGAGTTAATGATATCTGATGTGGCTGACATTTCAATAACCTCTTCATAAAGTATGGGAGAAGATGATGTTACTAATAATAATAATAGTATGCATGAGAGTAGGATCTTAGAAGCTCTTCCTTATGGGGAAAATGCTTTACCCTTTGTATTTGGACAACTGCCAGATAGAGCTAAAAGGATTTATTACTACCAGCTAGAAAGGAAGAAAAGAGAAAGGAGAAGTAGGCATGGGTGCAAACCCTTACAAAGACCACTATCTCGTGAGGATGAGGATGATTCAGCTTCGGCTTTTAATAGGTTTTCACAGACTTCTCGTGAACATCATGGTAATTACGCTAGGATTATTAGAGAATTGAACAAGGCATTGGAAGTAGAGCGTGAGGTAGCGTTGACTGCTGTAAATGAAGCAATGAAGAAGATTACTGAGTTGCAAAAGGAAAAGGCAGAGTTTCAGTTTAGAGAAAGGCGATATCTAGATGAAATCTCGCTTTTAGAATTTTATTTAGAAGAAGAGAAATCTAAATTCAGTAGGGGTGAGTTACAGATGGAACAAGCATTATCTATGGATACGAATTATTGGGAAGAACATGAAAAAACTAATAGGTTTTTGGAAAAAAATAAATCTAAGAGTACTTTTGAGCCAGAGACTCAAGAGAAAAACCCTACAAATGTTCCTTGGTTGTGTCGTTCTTTTAAGCGTTCCAACGGAATTGTGCAGAAGATTTATCGTTGTTCTAGGGGACCAATAATTGGTTATCAACGAGTCCAATCTGGACCTACTAAGGTTAAATTGCACAATATGCAAGCGGTGGTGTTGCCTCATCCAAAAGAAAGAGTAATGGATTTTACTATTTATGGGGATGGGCAAGAGCCACAACTTAGATGGTTTGAACCTGCAGCACCTAGGAATTTTGTGGAACTGAAACAAGTCATACATTATTTGGGCTGTCGAATTCAGGGCGAGGAGGATGAGAATCTACATTCATTAATTCTCAAGCTTAAAGATAATCAATGGTTTTGGAGTTTAGATGATCAGGAATGTCTAGAAAAGAATAACGAAATTTTACGTCGATATCGCCGTAGGTTACATGCTCAATATCCATGTAATTCAGAGTAGATACCTAGCGTAATTGACTCTGTAAGAACCTCATTTACCATGAAATATCGTAAAGATGTAAATGTCAATAATGGCTGTTTGGATAAATATGGGAAGGGATATACTGAAAAATCCTTTCCTGAGTTAGTAAATGTCTATGGAGTAGAAGTTGATGGTGCTACGCAAGATAACCTGGTTATTATTCCTTATAGGGCTTTACCCTTAGTAAATTCTGTGAATGTGGGAGAAGAAGAACCGAAATCAAGTACTAAGAATAGCTTGATTGAAAATGTATTGATGCAGATATCCGAAGATGTGCCCACAATTAAGCCACGAAGAATAGATTCTCTATTTATTGAAGAGCCTGAAGTTGAAGTAGTTAAGCTTAAAATGGTAGAAGGAAAATATTTAAATTTTGGAGACCAATTGGAATCGCCACATCGTGAAAGATTCGAAGAAGTCTTACGAGTGCATGTTGACGCTTTTGCTTGGTCATATAAGGACCTTAAGGGTATCAAAGTTGAATTATGTCAGCATTTTATCGATCTAGAACCAGGCACAAAACCTGTATGTCAACATCAACGACGAACAAACCCTGTGTATGCAGAGTTAGTGAAAGCTGAAATTACTAAGCTTGTAGATGTTGGATTCATTTATCCTGTTGCATACAGTGAATGGGTATCTCCTATTGTGGTAGTACCCAAGAAGAATAGTAAGAAGATTCGCATTTGTGTCGATTATAGAAAGCTGAATAGCAAAACACGTAAAGATCATTTTCCTTTGCCATTTACTGATCAGGTACTTGATAAGGTTGCTGGTCATGAGCTGTATTCTTTCATGGATGGATTTAGTAGTTACAACCAAGTACTAATTCATCCTGAAGATCAATCGAAAACTACATTTACTACTGAATGGGGTACATTTGCTTATAGAGTAATGCCTTTTGGTTTGTGCAATGCACCCGCAACATTTCAGAGAGTGATGATTGCAGCTTATCAAGATTTTCTACGTCAATGGATGGAAGTTTTCTTAGATGACTTTTGTGTCTATGGTACGGGAAAAGAAATGCCTGAGCTACTAACGCAAGTGTTTGAGCATAGTGACGATGTAGGTATCTCCTTGAATCCTGATAAATGTGTTTTTGGAGTACCAAAAGGAACCTTATTGGGGCATATCATTTCTAAAGAAGGTATTGCTATGGACCCAGCTAAAATTGCCAAGATTTCTTCACTTCCTCCACCAACAACTCTTAAACAACTTCAAGGTTTTTTAGGACATCTAAATTATTATCGGAGATTTATTTCCGATTTTGCAAAGGTGGCATCACCTTTGACAAATCTACTACGAAAGGATACTCCTTTTACTTGGGATGATGTCTGCCAGAAAGCATTTGAATTTCTTAAACATAAGTTAATTGAAGGACCAGTACTAGCACCCCTAGATTGGACAAAAGAATTCCATATTCATGCTGATGCATCTATGTATGCTGTAGGGGCTGTTTTGTGCCAAGCAGATGATAATAAGGTGGATCATCCAATTTATTATGCGAGTCGAAATTTAAGTGATGCAGAAAGGAATTATACCACCACTGAGAAAGAATGCCTATCAATGGTGTTTGCAGTGGAGAAATTTCGTCATTATTTATTAGGGAATAAATTTACTATATATGTTGATCATGAGGCGTTAAAGTACTTGCTTAATAAAGCAGAACTTTCAGGACGTGTGATTCGTTGGATGTTGTTATTCCAAGAGTTTGATTTTCAAATAGTTACTCGTCCTGGTAGAGCTCATGTTCTAGCAGATCATCTATCACGATTATTAACATCAGACAAGGAGGAAGGTGTGGAAGATGATTTGCCGGATGCATCACTTTTTACTGTGGAGACACAAGTTCCATGGTATGCTGATATTGCGAATTTTCTTAGTACTGCTCGATATCCACCTAGTGCTGATAAGCACAGGAAACGTCAGATATTAATGCAAGCACGCTCCTATGGATTATTAGGGGGTTACCTTTATAAATTTTTTCCACGCGAGGGTATCTATCGACGCTGTGTAAGGGAAGATGAAGTACCAGTTGTTCTTAAGGCATTGCATGATGAGCCGTGTGGTGGCCATTTTGCCGGTGAATTGACTGCAAGAAAAGTTCTATTAGCTGGTTATTGGTGGCCCACCCTATTTAAAGATGTTTATTATTATTGTCGAAAATGTGATGTATGTCTAAGGACTGGTCGTCCTTCTAAGAGTTTTGCTACGCCTTTGACACCTATATTAGCATTAGCACCTTTTGAGAAGTGGGGAATTGATTTTGTGGGCCCAATTGATCCGCCTACTAGATATTGATCGAATCGTTATATCTTAGTCTGTACTGACTATATTACAAAGTGGGTGGAAGCGAAAGCGCTTAAAACAGATAAAGCCATTGATGTGGCTAAGTTTATGTATGAGAATATTATTACACGTTTTGGTTGCCCACTGGAGTTAGTAAGTGACCGAGGTTTCCATTTCTTGAATGGTCTTATCAACGAGCTAATGGAAATCTATAAAATTAAACATCGCAAATCAACGCCTTATTATCCCAGAGCTAACGGTCAGGTTGAAGTAACCAATCGCATTATTTGTGGGATTTTAACTAAAACGGTTGCTTCCCACAGGCGAGATTGGGATGAACGTTTATATGAAGCGTTATGGGCCTATAGAACTACTTATAAGGTGACAGTGCAAAATATACCCTTCAATTTAGTTTATGGCACTAATGCTATATTCCCTATTGAGCAAGAGTTGCCCACTTTATGAGTAGCTCTATCATTACGACTAGGTGAGGTTGAATCTTTGAAACAACGGATTTTACAATTGGTAAAGTTGGATGAGGAAAGATTATTAGCTCTACATAGTCTAGAAGCAATGCAAAAACGTCGTAAAGCATGGCATGACCAGAATATTAAAGTATGGGAGTTTAAAGAAGGCGATTTAGTTTTACTTTATGACAGTCGTTATTATAAATTTCATGGGAATCTTAAAATTCGTTGGTTGGGACCTTTTAAGGTGATTAATGTTTATGATAATGGTTCTCTTGATGTGCAGGATATTAATGCTGAAAATGAGATATTTAGGGTCAATGGCCTGCGCCTTAAACATTTTGTGACTTAGGCTAGCTAGGTATAGTTAGGTTAGTAGTTAAAATAATATTTTGACTAATCCACCCTTGGATGTCTTTTCTTTCTTGGGGGGGTTTTTAAATGGGATGCAGGTATGGCCTTTTTGTGGATGGATGCGCTTTACCCTCGTATTGATGCCGATAGTACTGATCCTGTTCATGCTGGACCTTACGATATTCCGCGTTTTCAGACGCATGATAGGTTTTTATATGCACCGAGAGGGGAGGCCTGTTGTGGTTCTTCTTTTGTGATTATTTTTTGTTTACAGTATCATCCACCTTTTGGTTGTAGGTCCTGTCAGCGGCATTTATTTGTGCGTGCTCAGCTCTTGTGTTGGCAGTGTCGCATATACTTTCGACGCTATGGTACCACTGCCATGAAGGAAATGATTGGTTATACCTACCAGCGTCATGATTATAATAGTGTTTTTTCTCCTGAGCGCGGTGCTGGTCAGTCTAGGGTAGGCCGAGAGCAAGCAAAATTTGCGCGGTATCGTTCCACTGTTTACCGCCTTACTCCATCTTATCATGATCTGCAAACTAGAGTTCCATGTCCATGTTGGGATTATATCTGTTGGTATATGGATGCGACCAAGGGGCATTCTTTAGATGCTTTACCAGTGGCCCCTATGCCCTACTATGATGATGCAGCTTCGGCTTCGCTCCATGATGTGATGGAGGTTCTTAGCGATGCACCTGATAGCGGATCTGTGACTTCTGATATGCCTACGCTAGAGGCTATTCTTGAGCATCCTAAGCTGATAGTTTAGTTAATAGGTTTGACTTAGATAGTGTTGATGATTTCGGATTAGGATTATTGTTTTCACTAGAAGATCTCAGAGACTTTGAAGATTTTAGTCTAGATATTTTGTTTTCTTAGTCTTTTATGTTTTTCTTTTATTCTACATTTTGAAAAACAAACAAACAAACAAATATATATCGTTTAAAAAAAAACATTCAATGCTTTGAGTTATTGATATCCTGTAGGTTTTCATGCACTTTAGTTTTATTTTCCACGTAGTTAGGTAGTTAGTTGCACGCATGGTCAGGGTATTCCTTTCAGTGCTGGAGTTTGGGATATTTAAGTTAGTGAGATGGACAGTTCTATATGCAAGAATGGTTATCAAGTGGAGAAATATACTGCTTCTTAAACAACCAAGCAGTGGGAGCGTTACGACAATCTAGTTGATCGAGATTGTGACATGAGTATCTGACAATTCTTTTGCACAGGGAAAAGTTTTATTATTTATCTAACCCTTTAACATTGTACTGGCCAGTGTATGTTTCATGTGCAGATTTGACTATGATTTTGCATTACACACTGTTGTATGCTTCTGCTGCTGATTCTTGGAGTTGCAATATCCACGAACATACAAGGTTGTTTCATGCCCAAACTTTTTATTTCATAGTCATTTTGGTTTTTAAAAAAATATATACAAGAATAAAAAAATTGATGGAACGAAATTAGATATGTCAAAAAAAAAAACAAAACAAAAAGAAAAAAAAACACCTAAGTAATCATAGAGGCATTATAAATAAATATTTTAAACGAATATGAATGATATATACACAATTCTGTCTATATGAAGTCCACTCACAAGGGATGGGACTTAGCATTAGGGAGTGATTAAAAGGGGGTGATGTGTGTGCATAACATAGTGAATTTCATTGTATGGGTGTCCGATTAGGAATCCTATAGAGTTTTCCCCTATCTTTTGGTCGCTTTTCTAGCGATATGTGGGATAGCTGAATAACAAGGTTCTCTCCACGAAATTTTGACTAGGAGTAGCGTGGAAGAGAGATGCTGAGCTGGTGAGTATTCTTTGCTTATCATTTGCCTAGGCAGAGTGACTAGTATTATGTGTTAGATTAGATTCCTCGAGCAAAGTTGTTGAGCTGAAATGTTTGACCGTTCAATTAAGTAATGTATTCTTAGCTTTCTAGTTGATCCTTTAAAAAAAAAACTACTTAAAATCCAATCCAAATACTAAAAGTTCGGAAGAGTCTATATATTTATTCTTTTAAAGAAAGAAAAGAAAAAAAAAACACTCTGAGACTGCAGGGTTTGAAAAAAAAACAACCAAAAGAAGATAACCATCGCCTCTGAGGTCCTAATAGGCTGTAGGGATTTCCTTGACGGGTGCCCTGCGTCCGATGCCTTGTATCTCTTTGGGGTGGGACCTTTTGGGAAAGAGAATCAATGTATATACTCTTTTGACATTGCAAAAATGCCATTTAAACATAAACTTAAAAGAAAAGCCTTGGACAGTTAGAAGTTACGAACCATTGGCTGGTTGTTCTAGTAGAACGTGGAGGGTTAGCAGCTAAACCCTAGGAGTCCTATTTAGTGTTGTAGTATTAGTTTTCCTTGTTTGAGTTCTTTGTTAAGTAACGATCTTATCAGTAAGGTTATTTCTAAAGCAATATTTTTAGTAGGATAGTAGTGTGGCAATTTATTGCCTAGAGGGATTATTGTTGTTTAGCGGCTCTAGACAGCTTCCTAGTTGGTATATTCTATGCAATGGATGAAGCTCTGTTATGCATTTCAGTGGGGAGAGTGAGTAAGGGAGACTAGTTGTCCATGTACGGTTTTGCAGATCTTGTAGCTGTGCTCGCGAGGACGCTTCGCAATTAAGTGGAGGAGAGTATATTTTTCTTTCAAAGTTGCGTAGTAGTGCTCGTGGTAGCAGTGCTCGTGGTAGTTGTGTTCGTGATGCTGAATGTTCATGATGTAGCTGTGCTCGCGAGGACACTTCGCAATTAAGTGGGGGAGAAATGACAATACCTAAAAACATGCCATTTATTGCAACAATTTTTTGGCAAAACTGTATACAATTGATACCTTATTACTAAATTTTTACATGAATTTAATGCAGATGCGGTGTTCGTTGTTGTTGTCTTTGGAGGCTGTGTCCTTGCAGTCTAGCTAGGAGATGTTGGTACGAGAAAGTTCTTGTATGAGAGGAAGGTGGAGTTTTAGACAAAATTTGATAGGTCTATTTAGTGAATCTCAGCTATGACTGTTTAAATTTTTCTTGTAGGGATTATTATTACTTAGAGGAGATAGGACCTTGTTATAAATTAGGAGTTTTCGGGGGAATTTTAAACAAACCACAAGGTCTTGACAAGTTGATAGGATATCTTAGTATTAATCTCAGGGATGGGGGATTTCATTAGTTATGCTACCTCCTAATGATGAAATTCTTTATGAAAAATACATAGCATTATGATTGTGATTATTGTCTACAGTAATACTATAGTGATGATCAAAGGGTGATCATTAGATCATTGGTGATTATTATGGAGATTTCCTTGGGGAGGTGTTGAATATCAGATTCCAGAGAATGACTCTTGGCAAGGATGAAGTAATTCAAAAGGGACCGCTTTGCTACTAGGCAATTCCCTATAGAGGCCAACATGGGTGTCATAAAGGCAATTTGTAAATTACCCATGTGCATCAAAGTAACCATTAGCAGCCTTTGACCATATTGAATATGTCTTATAAGCTTGTTGTCAAGGCTTTGGCACTCAAAATTAAGGTATTACTAGCTTAAGTAATCCATTCCCAGCATTATGGCTTCAATTTTTTTAATCAGAAGATAGAAAATGCCATCCCTAGCCTTGCAACAGTTATTGATTAAGAAATGATTGGTGGACAGGACTACCTCCTAGTGAATGGATTTTGAAAGGCATATAATCACGTTCTTTAGGATTTAGTCTGCATTTACCTTGAAGCAATGGTCTTTGGAAGGAAGTTCTTTAGAATGATTATGACACTCCTTTCAAGTGTAGAAGTTAAGAATATCCATTAAAGGGGCAGTCTCCAAATCCTTTGAGCTAAAAAGGTCTATGAGACAAGGTTGTCCCATAGTCTTGCTTCTCTATGCCATAGAAATTAGCCATTGCTAAGAAGATTAGACTAGATATTAGTACGAAGAGGGACCTTGCGAAATCTAAGGATGCATGATGTTAGGGCAAGTAATAATTCAATTCTTTGTGGATGATAACTCCAACATCATCATGGCCCAATGAATTCAACTCAACACATTGTTTGAGGCTTTTCAAGACTTCTATGACCTATCGGGCTCAATAATAAGAAAGACCAAATTTGAAGTGTTGTAGCTAATGACACTCTTGAATGGCTTCCACTATTAGGCTTGAAGATAATTAAGAAATGGGGGGTTTGGGGATCACTATTATTTAATGCTTCAATTTACCAAAACGGCTTTACTAGTAAGGGGGCAGTTACATTCTTGTGGCATCTCTCTCTCTATCTCTAAAAAAACAAACTGCGCAAAAAGATTTGGGGGGCCTGTCTGCGAATTGGAATGAGGGAGAAGGGAGAAGAGGGTGAAGAGGCAGATAAAAAACGACGAGTAGTGAAGGATTGAGGAGCAGCCTGATGAAGTCGCAAAAGCTGGGGCGACAGTGATTTTTGATAACCGCTTGCACCAACGTTTCCATCACCACGTCTCCTGCAACCTTTTTTCATAGTCGGTTCTGCAACCTTGCCATAGCAGCGTTAATCTCCTCAGGTTCAACAGCAATATGTTGCTTAAGAGCATGCGACGCTTCTTTCCCTACTATTCCAGCCAAACTGTGCAATGCAAATGATATGCTTATTAAACTTTGCATAAATGCCTTCATGCCATGATGTGCTTCCCTTGCTTGACTTCGTTCATGCTAGCCTTCTTCTGCACGTTGCCATCCATTCGCTTGAACACCTGAAAGCACTTCATAACTAGTTGTTTGCACTGCTAGGCCAGAAAAGAGATAGGACACCCACCATCGCAATCAATTTGCAACCAAATATTCACGAAGATCGATGACTGTAGGATCGCCAAGTGTTAAGGGCATCTCACCCTCAACAAAGAAACACTGAATGGCCTCTCATTAATGAGAGAGAGATAGAGAGAGAAACCACAAATATGCATTGATAGGAGAGGGAGAAGTTTTAATCCAACTA
The DNA here is from genome assembly GCF_053477565.2 of Lygodium microphyllum. Taxonomy (NCBI): domain Eukaryota; kingdom Viridiplantae; phylum Streptophyta; class Polypodiopsida; order Schizaeales; family Lygodiaceae; genus Lygodium; species Lygodium microphyllum. Next base: position 8,817,586 of record NC_141135.1, read on the forward strand.
ACTAGTCCTACAATCCACAGATTGAGTGAGAGATAAAAGGGAAAGACTGTCATTTCCATGCTTTGCTTTTTATGGTCAACGTGGAGCCTCGATATACCCAAGCAAACTGAAATCACAGGCTAGGAGAAGAATTTCTAGTTGCATGAGGATTGGTGAGAGAGTAAAAAGATTGACGAGCTGATGGTTGGAATGACTGGCCAGACGACGGACTTGCATTGACTAGAATTCAAGAGGACACGGTCTTCAAAGACGCGACAAACGACCCGCGGGATTTACAAGTACATGCCTAAACCGTTTATCTAAAATGAATGATATATTATAAGTAAATGTTTAGTTTAGTATTTTTAGAAAATGCTTTGAAACTTGTTTTTCTATGTTGAATGGTTGTTTGCATTTATGTGGACCTATTTTCACTTATTAAAAATAGAAAATAGTCGAAAAAGCTAAAACAAATGACTTAAAATGACACAAATACATTTTCATAAAATGTCTGATTGAAAATTTATAAGTTCTAATTTTTTTTTTCTATAAAGCTTATAAGTCAGATAATTTACTGAATTTTTATCAGAATTTTTAAAGCTATTTTGTTATATTTAAAAATTCAAAAAGAGTTATATTTAGAGAAAAAGCATAGTTTTCATTTTTTAAAAATATGTTATTTACTGATATAAATTATAGATTCCTAGTGAAAGATTGGAAAGATAATCTTTGACTTATTAGTGCATTTTTGTTGTAAGGGTTAAAGAAAAGAAATAATAATTTAATAATATTTTACTTAAGAAATGCTCGTACAAAGATATGGTGTTTTGGTTTTGAAAGGAGAGATTATACGTGGTGTGAACATTTATGAAACATGGGAAGTCACAAATAAGAAGTTTGACAACATTTTTTAATAATTCATAATGTTAGGTTGCAGTTATAAAATTTAGTTTAAATTAAAACAAAATAAAATCAAATAATTTAATGATTGGATGGCATGGGGGAAAAAGCCTCAGCATCTATATTAAATTTTTATATGTTATTCATTTTACAACCAATTTCTTAAATACATGGAGTGGAGGGCTACTAGGACTCATTGATAAATTAAAGGGTGATATGGGAATTTAAAATAAATTATGAATGTGGACACGTGAGAGTATGAAAGAACTTGTTTTATTTTGGTTGATGTTTAATAATAGAAGAGAAAGAAAGGACGTTATTCTCGTAAAATAAATTAAATATTTAAACACTTAAAAGCAACGACGAAATTGCAGTACGGAGGGGGGACATGTTTACTAAGGGTTTAAAATTTAGGGGTTTATGGTACGTCAGAGAATTTGATTTGAATGTTTGCTATCACTTAGATAAGTAAAAAGAATTAATGATGCAAGTTTGGTTATCATAGTCATCTATGCCGATGACTTGATTATTACAGGTGACAGTGACAATGGGATTGCTGAAGTTAAGGACTTCTTGAAGAAGAAGTTTGAGATAAAAGATTTGGGTGACCTAAGATACTTTCTTGGTATTGAAGTGATTAGATGTGATGATGGTATATGGCTATCCCAAAGGCAGTATGACTTGGATATGTTATCCAAGTATGGTATGACAGCATGTAAGCCTCTTTCAGTACCATTGGAGCAAAATGTGAAGTTGAGTGCTGATGTTGGAGATGAGATAGAAGACCCTATTATGTTCAGGAGGATAGTAGGGAGTTTGATTTACATGACTATCACAAGGCCAGACTTGAACTATGATGTTGAGCCTTGTCAGTTAGTTTATGCAGATGCTAGAAAGCCTCATTTGGATGCAGCTAGGCATATATTGAAGTATGTGAATTCCACTTTACATTATGGACTTTTTTATGAGGCAGGTAAGGACGTACAGGTCTTTGGATACACAGATGTAGATTGGGTTGACAAAAGATCTACAAGTGGATTCATGTTTTCCCTTGGTAGTGCAGCAGTTACATGGAGCAACAAAAAGCAACCTACAGTTGCTTTATCAAGTACAGAGGCTAAGTATAGAGGTGTTGGTATGGTAGCATGTGAGGTGGTATGGCTGCAATAGTTATTAGGTGATTTGGACGTGCAGGGAGATGGTCCAATTGTTATTCATTGTGACAATATGAGTAGCATACAACTAGCTAGGAATCCAGTGTTCCATGCTAGGACAAAACACATTGAGGTGCACTACCACTTTGTGAGAGAGAAGGTACTTGAAGGAGAGATTGACTTGATATATGTCAGCACACAGGATCAAATAGCTGACATTTTCACAAAGGCATTGGGTGCAGAGAAGCTTTGAAAGTTCCGAAGCTTACTTGGAGTTGCAGAGATAGAGTGTTGAGGGGGAGTTTGTTCGTAAAATCCAGGGCCTTCCTAGCAAAACTTGATAGCTAGGACGTCCTGCAAACCTTATCACCCTAAAGTCCAGATAGCATTCCATGCTTGCAACAGTAACGTAGACTTTAATGATGCAACCTTCCGATTGTCTTAGACTATCATCTGCCATCCTAAGAAGTGTGAAGCTGTATTTTTGAATTTCAAGACCTAGTCGCTCCATCAAATCTAAACTTATGATATTGACAGAGAATCCAGTGTCCACGATAGCGTGCTCCACTAATATTCCATCCACATATGCTGGAACCCTAGGGCAATGCTTTTCAACATGATCGAACCAATCTTCTCCCACTCTAGCTATGCCCAAAGGTTCTACTATATACCCGATATGCAGGATTTTCTTGAATTCCATGCATACTCCTGGAGAAAATTTAATCAAATGCAGGAGATTCACATATGGTTTGACTTCGCAAAGAGAACTTGCTAGGTCAAAGTCATGGTAGTTAGCCAAAGTTCTCTTCTCGTGCCAAACCATTCTTTCCTTTGGTTGTTGGACCGCCGGCTTTAGTGCCTCTTTTTTTTACTTTTGTCTTCTTTCTTGGCATCTCTCTATCCTTCTCGGGATCCACTTTACCGTCAACAGGCCTTAGAGGTCCACCTTCCATATTCAGATTCAGGATTCGCTTTTCCCTAGCATCCTGCTTAGGGTTTCCCTCGACAGGTTTTACAGTTCATTTATCACCCTCTTTAATCTTTTTCCCTCTTGTTACAGCTCATAGATTAAAAGTTTCAGCATCATTGACACGTACAGCCTCCATAAGGCTGACTCCACTGCCATGAGGCAACTCCTCTACAATAGCTTTTCCTCGTTGCAGTATTTTCTTGGTCCCTCATCTTGCTAGAGATTATTTCCTTATATGTGCAATGGTTAACTGGACCAGGTTGTTTACTTCCTTGTTGGAGACAACTGATCTTACTCCAACAGGTAGGAGTTAAGTGGCTAGACTTTCCACAAATATCACATTTGACATTTAAGCAATTCCTAGGGAAATGTTGGCCACCACACCATTTACAGTCGAATCTTGAGGGGCCACCCTCTTCAGGGTGTCGATTCCCTATCAAATTCTATCACTTCTAAAGGTAATTGACATCTAGAGCTATTTGCCGATATTGTTCAGAGATCATATCGGTGTAGTGCATCATCATGTCCTTAACTTCACCAAGGACATTAGAGGCACTCGACTCGTAGCTGTGATCGTCAGTTTGTTGTCCCATGGGCCTAACCACTTGATTAGGGATTGGACGTTGACCTACTAGGACAACATTAGGATTCATTGTTTGGCCCCCGCTATTTAGTGAGGTTGTCTGACTAGCCATGGGCATAGTCATGCTAGGAGGAGTTGGTAACATAGGTAAATTCAGCATGATCCCTCCTCTCCAATTCGCATTTGACATGGGATCCCCTTGACTCCCATTGGTCAAGCCCAAGTTATTACCATTCCAATTGATCCTTGCTGCATAAGCCGCTTGTAAGTGCGACTCTACTCCTTTTGCTTGGGCAATAGCAATGTCAATGTTGGCCAAAGCAACACTACTCAGCTGCACATCAATATTAAAATCCAATCCATGTAGGAAATACTGTAACTGGGCAGCTACTGGAATGGGGATATAAGTATTTAGTTTACGAAGAACTTGCTTTAATTTCTTGACATAGGCCTGAACATTCTCATTTGGGTCTTGGCCTGTTACATTCAAGACACACAACCAATATTGTCCACCCTTCTCAGGGGCAAACTCTCTACAAAAAGCTGTAATGAATTGGGCACTGCTAGTTATGGTTCTAGCTTCGAGACCGTGGTACCATACTGTCGCTCTTCCTTTTAATGTCATGTTAAAGAACATCATTAGGTGTCCTTCGTCTTGGATTTGATAATTGAACATGAGTGTTTGAAACTCCTTAATGTGGAGTTCTCCATCTTCTTCTGCTAACCCATCGAAAATGGGCAACGACGCTCCTAATGAGGAAAAATCCAGTGTCCCTGTTGGAATTACGATAGGTTGTGCCATGGCTACAACCGAATTGACAATAGGAGTTTGTGTAGGTAAAACCACACTCCCACTTGTTGTGGGTTGATTCACTGGAGGTAGGGAAGTACTTAGAATTCCACTTGCACTCCAAGAGCTACTCATAATACTTAGGTTTCTAGAAACACTACCACTTATACACAATGGGCTGCTCGTTTGATGAGAATAACGACTTATGATCTGCAACCGCCATCTAGTCCTCTCAGCATGTTCTGCTTTTTGTATTTTGACTTGACGGTCCTTGTCACAGGACATAAACCAGCTATTTGGTCCCTAGAAACCCTAGATTCAAGAACCACCACTTGTTTGTGGCTCCCGGCAGACACACCATTGATGGGACCTAAAATGGGCCGGCACTAGCTAAGGCACTAGTCGACCTCATGCCCTCAAGAGACAACCCCACCTCACCGTCTCACAGGCCAGGAGCGTCTGTCGAGGGATACACTATCCTAAACACTAATCAGTGCACATTTATAGTCTATAATCCAATGGATGTTCTCTTTCCTCGTCCCTTCAGAGGGAGATTATACATATATCGGCATTAAATGCCACATATTGCAGACACAAGGGCACCCCACCAGCTGATTGATGTGGCCCTACTGCAGCTCTCCTACATCTTGGGGATTGGCCCCATGATGCGCTGTTTCCACACACATACACATTCAAAACAAACTCCCCTCTTAGTGCCAACATATTTAACGTTCCAGGAATGCACTTATCCTCACTCATCCATCCCCTTTTACCCACCATCTAGACCTACAGCCAGGTTGCTCACTCTCTCTACGTGGGTCAAGTCCTAGAGAAACCAAGTGTTATGCATCTAGGAGCTTGTGATTGATACCATTTAATGATGCTTGATGCAAATGTGTATATGATTAAGTGCTCAAACAATTGAAAAAATAGCATTGTGCATTGTGCAAATCCATTATTTTCATGTTTCAATACACTAACACATAATTGTTGCAATGAGAGAAGACACCGAGCCTTACACTCGTGCTGTACTTCCCTTTATTTAACTTAACGTCATCCTATATGAATAATGCAATAAATACATCAGATTTCATATTATATTTCAGCACTCCAACTTTTCTCCTCCCCTACTGTTTAAGGTTTTGCCTCGTTGCATAGGTAAAGGGTGATTTCATGTGTATTTCGCACGAAATAAGCAATAAATACTCACAAAAACATATAAATGGGGATAACGTGAGGCAAACCCTCATGCTTTATCCTCATTATACACTCATAGACACATCCATAATTTTCCATAATTTTCCTCGTCCATTCCCTATTTTTCTCCCTTTTAAAAAATATTTTTCACTAGTTTTTCTTATTTATTATCATTAAAAATAGAAGAAAATTAGCATTATTTCAAAGCTATGTCTCTTGAGTCCTTAAACAACAAACTTGTAGATTTTATTGGTGTTTTGTTTCATGCTTTTCCCATTTAAAGCCACAAAACCCCATTTTACGCTAAAAACCATGCTTTTCGGGTTTTTTCCATTTATTTCCCACACTTTAAGTGCACGTTTTCTGATTTTTTTAATTATGAAGGACTAAAACCAGTAGCAAACAACATGTCCATCAATTTTCAACCCATATGAACATTGATAACCTCATCAGATGCAAAAAAATAGCCATTTTCTTTGTAAAAATGCTATTACCGTGTATCTTTTATTATTTCAGGTTTTGAAACTTGTTGCGGGTCTAAAAATTAGGCCCATTTGATGCTCAGCCCACCTCCACACTACCATCTTCAGCCCACCTTTGGTTTGGAAGCAATCGGGTACCGCGTCGGACGAGCATCACCAACAAGGCTTCATTCTTCTTCACACGCAGGAACTGCCCCTTGCAGGAGAGAGAGGGAGGAGAGAGAAATACTGAAATCTGATCTCCACAATCGAGTAGCCATTTGAGGAGCAGTGTGGAGCGATGGAGAGCGAAGATCAAGGGTAGATCAGGCATGTAATCAGTTGGGGGGTTTGCTTACAGCCCCCATAACCCATCTCAATCATTGGGAAGAAGATGGCGCCTTCTCCCTACTCACAGGAAAAAAAATAGCACCCCCTCCCCCCTCAAAATCGTTTTTTTGATTGGAGTCATGACTTTTGGGACTTATCAAGTCCCATTCACACTTAACCTTGGCCTTGGCCTCCCAAGCATCCTATCTCCCGTGTCCAGTACCCGAATTGAAGTCCAAAAAATCCTGGACGTCCGTCTTGAAGTCCTCCACTATCGAGCATCTCCCAAAGTCCCGTCTAACATGCCAAAAATTTATGAAAATTCATCAACTGTCATCAAGTGGGTCTTTTAAGCCTTTTCCGGGCATTGCCGCTTAAAATCGTAATGATTGCCACCGCCGCCTTCGACGAAGTCTATTTTTCCTCTAAAATTCAAAAATTTTGGCTATTTTTAAGCACTTCTCAGCATCAAAAATCATCTGTCAAGTCATTAGAACACCTTGCCATATAGATATCAAAGATAGACCCTCCTTCTTCAAACACTATAAGAAGCATTATAAACTTGGAGTAAATCAAGCAAAGAATGCTTGGCACAAGGTAATGGCAATAGCTGATGTCTTTATGAAGCCAAATGTGCCAAACGTGGTGGATCAGATGTTGGAGGGGTACATGGCTTTGTTTTTTCTTGCTTGAACTTATCAAGTCATTAATTCTTAGCATCATCGAGTGCTTGAAGTGTCTCAAGTGATAGAGAGCAAGGTTTGATGCAAACTCTTATAGAACTAGATGGTTTTCACACTATGCGTGCTCAGGTCACAATTGTTCATCACTTTGAAAGAAGCTTCACATTCTTGTCGGAGTCAAAACTCAAGGTTTAGATTTTTTTCTACCTTATGGTAACTTGATTCAAAACCTTTCTATAGGTGCTAGTTATGAGAGCAACAAACAAGCTTGACATGCTTAATTTGGTTCTTTGAAAAGGTTGCTTTGATAAGGTGGTTAGTATTGGTCTTCCTACCAAAGAATGGAGGATTTTGATATTAAGGATATGTTAATATTTCTTTTCATTTTCTTAGGAGATGGGTGGGTCTACTACAAAGGAAGGATTGATGAGAAATTGATAAAGGAAGGAGCCTCAAAGAGAGACCATTGATAGTAGCAAAAGGGGGATGATTGACTGCTTCAGAAAAGGGAGTCTAGGAGAAACAAAAAGGATTATTGGCCTAATTTAGGAGGTATTTTTTTCTAATCAACGGTGAAAGCACATAAGGAGATGGAAAAGGATTGATCAAGGTTGTAATATTATGGCTGGGAAAGGAGGTAGAGGCAGCTCAAGCTTTGAGAGAGGAGTGACCTACTACTTGAAGACAAGGAGATCAGGAGGAGAAACAAGAAGAAGAAAAGTAAGAAATAGAAAGAGGATGTGTACACAAAGATGGCTCAATAGGGATAACATGAGAAGAGTCTAATATTTTGAAAGAATGACATGTAGATATGGGGCAAGTGGTGCTTCATGAGGGTCAAGTATTGGATCCACAAAGAAAAATTTAAGCACTACAAGCTACCATGATCTGGCTCTTCTCATAAATAGGCTTTACCATGTGATGCCATAACCTTTGCTCATTGATGTAGATTATTAGCCCGCATAAATATTGGGAAGCAGAACTACAACTAGTATGTTTGTGAGTGTGAGAAATGGAATATCAAAATTTGGTCCACTCTTGGGCCAAATATTTCTTGCTTACTTTTGTGTTTTTTCAATACTGGTGAGTCGCATAACCTATGGCAACCATTATACAAGCTTGTCCTTCTTAGCAATTTGCAAGGAGTCATCATAAAAAACAAGTGCAAGCCTTAACCTTTACCAACTTGTCATGCGTGATATGACAACGTAAAAGAAGCACCTAGATACCAAGACAATTGGGAGAGAAGCATAGGTCTTTTGACTAGATAGGGCTTTTTTTATGACAGCTTACTAGATGCATCATCTGCAAATAAGGAGGCAGCAAAAGAAAAGAAATATATCTAATGGAAGTAGAAATTGTCTCCAAACTTTTGTAAATTGCAGGTTTAAAATTTGAATTAACAATAGCTAAGATTATGTTTACAATAGTGAATCTATGTACCATAATAGGTTTGTGAGCATTTATATTAGAAGTGTGACTTGGAAACTACTTGCATAGTCCCATAGTCTTTTGAGTTTGAGAAGGTGCTAATGGAGGATGATCAATAGCTTTGAGGTGGTAGTGTAGACAACAATGGGTCTGATGACTCAAGAGGTTATAAAAGAGAGTCAGCAAGTGACTATTTGGAAAAGCACCAATGGTAAACCATGGCTTGTGACAAGAGCTGAACATGTCATAGCAAGACCGAGCCCATCGCCTACCCTTCATGGAAGAGGAAAGAGCAAATTATGGCCTCTCCCTTGAGAACCAAGTGTACAACCAGCTCAGCTTTAGAAGCATCCACAACATCGAAGGGGTAGTGACCAATGTACAACCAGCTCAGCTTTAGAAGCATCCACAACATCGAAGGGGTAGTGACCAATGTACAACCAGCTCAGCTTTAGAAGCATCCACAACATCGAAGGGGTAGTGACCAGTGAGGAAGCAATCAAGAGAATCATGAACCAGTGCAACCTCACCACGTATATCAAAAAGTTTGGACAAGAGCATGCTGACCACACTAAGTGTGTGGAATTCTTGAGGACGTATGACCCTGATAAGGAGAGTATGATAGTGTCCTCGGCAAGCAGAGAAGGAATCAAGTAGGTGCATGTCCCGCTCAACAAGGCCTTAGTGGAAAAGGGGCTAGGATTGGAACCAAAGGTGGAGAAGAGGCATAAAAGAGATGTCTATGCCATGCTAGGGATGAGAAAGGAAAGTGTCTTGACAAATGATGGTATAACAAGGTGATCCACTCCCTCTTCTCCAGCCTAAGATACAATTTTCTCATGCATAAGATCAACTGCCCGTGCTGGAGAGCATGGTGGCTCATTGGCTGCATGAAGTGGATTGGAACAACTATGTCAAGAAAATCATAGATCAATTAGCCAGAACACTAGCCCCTGGAAGAAGACGGACAGGTGGTGAATCCCCAACATCGAAGGGAACCGACATAAAGAAGCCCTCAACCAAAACACTAGCCCCTGGAAGAAGACCAACAGGTGGTGAATCCCCAACATCGAAGGGAACCGACATAAAGAAGCCCTCAACCAAAGGCCTCATTCATAGGGTATGGAGGATTCTTGACTGCCCTTATCCAAGAGGTGATAAAAGAGATGCAAGATGGAGAAGAGGGATCATATGAATTACTTGAGAGGTCACCTCTACGTCACAACAAAGAACGATCAAGTGAGGGGATGGTTAGTGAAGAAGAGGGAGAGCAAAAAGCTCAATCCAATAAGAGGAATGCGAAGACGCCTAAAAGGAAGACGACAAAGAAGAAGTAGAAGGAAGAAAGGAAGAGAAAGGAGGAAGAGAACCTACTAAAAGCCAAGGCTGAGTCAAAAAGAGCTGAGAAAGAGAGGAGGAGAAATACTGTCAAACAGGAGGGGGAGTGGAGAAGAAAAGAAGAGGAGGACTTGGCGCAAGCTGTGCACATGTCCATAGAGCAACAATGTAGGCAGGAGCAACATGTCCAATGAGCCCACCAAGGCAGGACAGGCCGGGAATCAGCAGGCAAGTATCAAAAGACTTACCTCCACCCATCCCAGAAGGAAAGGGCAAGGCCGCACTCCACCTGACCTCGCCTACCCTCTTGCCTAATAATCAAACCATCGCAGAAATGCCAAGAACCCCAACTACAATGGACACCATCAATCTCATGGCATGGGTGTAGTTCCTAGTTGATAAGGCACATACCCCAATGCCCACCTCCAGTGCGGAAACCCCAATGACAGGAATGAAAAGATTGGCAGCTGTGGACACCAAATCTCAACAAGGGCCGAAGTGACCAAGAATAAGTACTATTACCATGGAGCCACATCTCGCTAACCAAGACGAGCATGTCAGGGAGCTTTATGCTCAATTAGAAAGGGAAAAGGAGGAGAAGAGAGAAGCCATGGCAAAGCTGGAAACTGAAAGGGAAATGTCAAATGATTTCCAGCTAGAAAAGACCCATCAAGTGGCCTTGCAACAAAAAGAAATCCATGTGCTGAAAGGGGAGCTAAAGGCCAAGGAAGACAACGAAGAATAGTGGCGAAAAAGACTGGAGAAAGAGAACCAGGAGCTAGTCGCAATGCAAAGGGAATAAAACTCTTATTTCTACAGTAGGTGGAGCTCGAAACATAGATGAGAAAACTCCAAAAGAGCATGGAAGAGCTCACCACGCTGGAAGCATAGAGAGCATAGGAACAAGAGGAATGGGAAAAAGAGAGAGAAGAAGCAGAGTATGGAATGCGAAGACAAAGGGAAGAATAAGCAAGACTAGAAAAGGAGATTGGGTGCCTAACACAAGAAAAAGAAGAACTTGTACAAAAATGGAAAAGGTAGGAGTTGATGATAGTGGCCCTGTCACAAAGGCAAAATGAGGGCCTGGAAGAAATGAAAACAATGGCAAGGGAATAGGAGGGCATGAGTGAGAAGAAAGTGAAGGACCTAGCGACCTGCTTGGCCCTTGCAAAGGGAAGCCAAATACTAGTAGAAAGTAGGGCATACACTGCTCAAGCTAGTCTTGAAGTCCAACAACATGCCTTCCTCAACACGACCTTAGACATCACACTCTTTGAGGACGAGGACGAGGAAGTTGAGGTGTTTAAAAGAAAATTGGAAATAGCCTGCAAGGAAATCAAACGAAGGCTGTGCTCCCAGGCCCAAGACACAAGTCTCAACCCGAGTGGGCAAGATCAATGAGAGAATCTCTTGGGAGCAGGCTTGACGCCAGAGGAGGTTGACGCATTGGAACTCCGAGAAGAACAACCTCAGCAGGTTAGAGTTAGGTCAAGCCATGAAGGAGCACAACAATATGAGGAGTAGATCCCATCACCTCCCTCACCACAACCAGAGCCCCCTCAAGAACAAGATGCTATAGTGGAAAGGAAGGCAGAAGTGAAAAAGAAGAGGGCCAGAATGTTGGATCAAATACACAAAAGAGCTCAAGTGCAACTACTTGCAGTTCCACAACTGCCCATCCCACTAAAAAGAAATTGCTTACCCATGAACTAGAATACGGAGCTATCAGTGTGGGAGTAGTGGGAAAATCACCGCCAACCCTTTGATTTTCACCTTCCGATACCTAGTGGCCTTGAGCAAAGTACTATTCACTAAAGCAGTAATGGAAGTAATCGCCATGGGATGAAGGCTTGGTGACCGATGGCTCATTGAAAGAGAGAAAAATCCAATGGCTTGGGGGATAGAATCCCCAGATTACTGGGAAAACAAGGTTAAGGAGGTATCCCACAGGGTGAAAGGCTTCGGCCGACTTAGGTTGAGGCAGTGACATTGGCGTGCTTATGCTGGAGAGATCATTGATCTCATCCTCTATGATGGGTTCAGCATCTTTGAGATGCTATTGAGCCTCCCTCACCCATTCCTTCACCTTTTCTATGGCCTCTAATTGTCACTTTGGATGCGGGTATTCCCCTATCTTAGCGCTTCCCTTTTCGGCTGTCTTAGGGGCTCAAGTCTCAGCCTCTACATCTGAGACTTTCTTCCCAGCAGGTAAGGTCGTAGCACTCTCGCTCTTTAATGCAACCTTAGCTTCCGATCTCTTCTTTTTTTTGCCTGTGACTTTTCTTTCCTATTGAGGTGGCGTCAAGATTGCTAGGTCCTGGCAGAGAGATGTCGTCCTACTTTGTTTGGGCTCGGGTCATAACTCGCAAGGAAATAGGTGTGGCCTCCCCATCGGGGTTTTCGACACCAAACATCCCCAATGGGACGGATGGCAAATTAGCTGAGCTAGAGGACGGCTTCCTCTTAGGGCAGTCTATGAAAAGATGGGTGATTCCGCACTCTGCGCACCTTTGGTCAGCCTTGTCCATGTTTTGCTGCTCTCTTTCAGGGCAGCGTGATGAGACATGACCAGGGTGTCCACAAGTCCAACAAGTGACGGGATCCTATGGCTGCCCTCTACCCCGTCCTCGTCCTAACGCCATCACCGGTACGGGTCGATAATCCATGAGGACCGTGTTGCCCTCGTCGTCATGAGAGACGTAAGGGTATATGTAGGTCTCTTCATCATTCAGCTCCTCCACGTAGTGTACTGGAGCATCGCTTGGTGGGTGGGTCACATAAGGACCAAGCGGTCTAGGAATGCTTATAGGATTTATGTCCATTCTAGGGACAGCTGGTTTCATATTGTTAGGTGCGGGTAGAGCCAATGGGGCTCCCCTTCTGAAGAATAACTGCGGCATGTTAGCTAGATAAGGCTGGCTGTAGGGTTGCGAGTATGGAAGTCTTTGTGGTAGTCTACAATGTGTGACATCGTGGCCGAACCTACCGCAGTTAGCGCAAGGTCTTGACCTAGGGTCTTGACACTCGGCCGGTAAGTGGTTTCCGCCACAGTACACGCACTGGATGTGCGGGCGCATTAGTCATCTCAACATGTCTTGTATCTTGGCTAATTCCATCTTGACCTCAGCCAAGCCTTGGTCTGTCTCGGTGGCCTTCCCTTTATCTTGGGATGATGGGTTTGACCGCTCACTAGAGGCTAACGTTCTCTCTAAGCTTCGCAGGTTGGTCTCTTCTAGAGTTGAGCTCCTAGAGCTTCGCTCTTTCAGCTAGTCATCGACTCTGATGGCTTCCTCAAAAACTCTAGCCACCACGTCCCATTGCAAGCTTGAATTGCCTGCCAATGCCTTATATAACTCCTCATCTCTAATTCCGTTGATGAATACAGTTGAAACTACTCTGTCAATCGGTCGCTCACCTAGAGGGATTCTCTTAAAGAGACTTCTCACATGGGTCACATAGTCACACAGATGTCCTCCTTCTCTTTCTGCTTGACATTCATCAAGCGTACTAGCAGGTCATTGGAGTATCCGGGCTCGATGAACCTCTTGACGAAGAGATCCTTGAGATTATTGAAGTTGGCTCATTCCACGGCATCCAGGCCTGTATACCACGTCCTACCCTTGTTGCCTAAGCAAAGTCCAAATACTTGTAAACGTTGAGTCTGGTCGTTGAGGCCGTTGGCTTCGCAGACTTGCTCAAACTGCTCAACAAAGCTGTATGCGTTGTCATGCGGTTGGTACTTGTCGAGTTGCTTGGCAACAGTCGGTATTTTGGCCTGGCTCTTTGAGCCCTAGTTTGCCCCTAATCCTGCAAGCGGAGACGTCGCTAGTGCGGTGGCACTCTACTCTACTGCGGTGTTATTGAGTAGCTGTTTCATGAGGAGCTCGCTCAATGTCAGGTCTCCTTCTAGCGCTCTCTCATGGTCTATTCGATTCCAACCAGCCAAGTTCAGCACTCGCTGCACCTCATGTAGCTCCATGCTTTGCCTTTGGCTCCTAGCCTGTTGATCCCTATGTTGAGATATCGAGCTCCACTCGTGATACGCCAGGGTGACCGTTGTGTATTTATGTCACCGACGTGTCAGTTGCAGACGCGGTTGGTACATTGCCCATGAATAATAGCCACATGACAGCTATCCTTATCTACTCTAGTTCGTGGCTCAGTTAGTATGCCACTTTAGTTAGTTGAGTTTGGTTTGAGACCTATATCTAGGGTTCTTCTATTTCTCTTTGTACTTGAGTTCTTTTGGCTTACACACAACTAAGAAGAGAAAAACGTTTTCAGCCTCCATCTCTGTGTGTCTTCCCCCATTGTGCAAGCAAGAAAGCTTCGAGCGAGACTCCTTCCTTCTCTCCCACAATCTTGACATGGTATCAGAGCCTTGTTCGTGGTAAGGAGCTCAAGAAAGCAAGCCAAGCTCGCGGTGTTCTGGTAAGAGGAGCAGTGTTGCTTTCATTTTCTGTTTTGGGAGCAGATCTCTGCAGGCAGCACAACCGGAAATTGCAGGAGTGCATTGTCTCAGGTTGAGACGCCCTTCGCGGTGAAGCAAGAGGGCAGTATATACTGCGGGAAGAGGGCTAAAGCCCTTGGCGACCCTGTTTTTTTGATTTGAGGCCATTTCGGGGCCTGTTTTGGAGGCGGAAGTTTTCTGCACGCACTCAGGAAAAGGCTCAGTTTTATGCTTTCCGACCACTGCTCTACAGGCTGGTGAAAAGTTACCACAGAAATTGCATCGTATGCTTGTGTGCAGAGACATTGGGTTACAGAATCATCCTTGGTTCCTGTTTATGCAAAATCGTCACTAGGAAGTGACTGTGTGGTCAAATACCACTTTCGCCAGTTTTGCAGATTTGCCCTTGTGAGGGTGAAGCTGTGTTTTTTGCAGTGACAGAATTTCTTGCAGTATTCTGTAATGGCGTCTGATTCTCTTTCACGGATTGTCACTGAAAAGCTTGACAAGAACAACTTCCAGGCATGGAAGTTTAGAATGACGAATTTCCTTATGGGAAAAGGATATTGGGAATTTGTTGCAGGAAATGAAGAAGAACCAGTTCTTCCTGATGTTCCCAATCAACAACAAATGCAGGCATTTAAAACATGGCATGAGAGAGCCAGGAAAGTTATGTATTGGCTGTCTATCAGCATTTCAGACTCGATGATTGTGCATATTCAGGATGCAAGTACGCCAAAGGAGGCATGGGATACTTTGTCAAAAATGTATAGCACAAATACGCAAGCCAGGAAAATGCAGCTCAAGCAAGAGTTGCACAATGTGCAAAGAGAAAATATGAACATCAACGACTACCACATGAAGGTGAAGAAGATTGCAGATGCACTTGCTTCCATTGGGTCGCCAGTGGAAGATGATGATTTAGTTTCCGTGACCTTGAATGGTCTAGGAAAGGATTATGCACAGTTTCGGACATCCATTTCAGTTCGTGAAAGATTTCCTGATTTTGAGGAGTTGATTGCTCTTCTAATTTCTGAGGAGCAGAGAAATGGTGGTGCATCTTCTTCAGGAGGAACTTCAAAAGAAGCTGTCTTCTACTCAAATGCTGGAAGAGGTAGAGGCAGAGGTAGAGGAGGCCGATTTGGAGGCCGTGGTAGAAATCAGAGTATGCAGCAAACTCAAGAAAACCAGTCCTATGGAGGAGGACGTGGTAACTCTAGAGGCAGGGGGAGCCAAAGAGGTCGTGGTGGATGGCAAAGAGGCCAAAATGCAAACAGTAATGTTGAATGCTACTATTGTGGTAAAATGGGTCATATGGCTAAAGACTGCTATAAAAAGTAGAATGACATCATGAATGGAAAACTGCAACAAGGGAATTATGCATCTTCTAACAGACAGGGTGATGACAGAAATGAGCATTTGTTCATGGTGCAGCACATGAACAATTCTGTGACAAGTGCAGAAGAAAGAAATGATGTATGGTATGTTGACTCAGGTGCATCAAACCACATGACAGGTCATGCAGAATGGATGGAGGATGCAAGGGAAATGGAAAAACCAGGATTTGTGGAGACTGGTGATGATACTGCACATCCTATTGTGCAGATTGGAAAAATTCCATTGTCTATGCAGGATGGGAAAAAGAAATACTTGTCCGATGTATTTCATGTCCCGAATATCACCAAGAATCTGGTTTCTGTCGGTCAAATGGTTGAGCAGGGCTTGCAGGTCAGATTTAATCCTCATGGATGCTTTGTTGAGGATATGAAAAATAAAGGTCGCTTGATAGCAAAAGGAAAGAAGAAGGGCAGAATGTTTACACTGGATGCATACATGTCTGAATTGAGTGCAGCAATGTTTGCACATGGGACCGGTGTAGTTGCAGATATTGATATCTGGCATAAACGCATTGGTCATGTTAATGTACAGCGACTTAAATCAATGCAGGCCCAAAATATTGTTGCAGGTTTGCCAAAATTCAAGGTTGCAGAAATGCATAAGGTATGTGAAGCCTGTCAGTTTGGAAAACAGGCAAGGAAACCATTTCCTAGACATGTTCAAGAGAGTAAGAAGCCATTGGAATTAATCCACTCTGATGTGTGGACTACTAAAGCTGCATCTCTTGGAGGCTGTCATTATTTTGTCACATTTATTGATGACTATAGCAGAAAAGTTTGGGTGTATTTTATGAAAAAGAAAAGTGAAGTTTTTGGGCATTTCAAAACCCTTAAAGCTATGGCTGAAAAAGAAACAGGTCTGCAAATAAAATGCCTAAGGTCAGATGGAGGGGGAGAGTACCTCTCAAATGAGTTTGCAAAGTTCTTGCAGGAGCATGGCATAAAGCAGCAATATTCATGCAGTTATACCCCACAACAAAATGGAATTGCAGAAAGGAAAAATAGGCATATTGGAGAGGTATCTCGTGCCATGCTCAATGAAAAAGACTTGCCAGATTTTTATTGGGCTGAAGCAGTTGCTACAGCAGTCTATATAATGAACAGGACTCCCACTGCAGCAATACATGGGATGACTCCAGAGGAGAGGTATACTGGTAGGAAACCAGATATTTCTCATTTGAAAATTTTTGGTTGCATTGCCTATGTACATGTGCCAGATGAGTTGAGATCCAAGTTGGATCCAAAAGCTGAGAAGTGCATCTTTATTGGTTACTCTCTGCAGCAAAAAGGGTATAGATGCTATAACCCTTCTACTCGTAAGTTTACAGTGAGCAGAGATGTTGTTTTTGATGAGATGAGTAGCTGGTATAAACCAGTAAATGTGATTGATGATGTAGATGCACAAAATGGTAATGCTACACAAAATTCACAGCAGCAGTCACAGAATATTAGTGGACCTGGAGCGTCCTCTAGTATTGGTTCACATTCTTCGCCATGGATAGGCAGATTGAGATCAAGAGAATCTTCTCAAAGTAATGCAGATAGTGGTATGCAGGTATCACGAAAAGGAAAAGAGAAGGTTGATCAGCCCATGTTTGATGTGAATGCAGGTCACTCTTATGTGGATGGTGAATCCAGTGGCTCAGAACAGAGCATTGATGATGAGTTGGGTATTCCTTCTATTGTTACACCTGGAGTAAGGAAGACCAGGGATGTTTTGAGAGCACCTGGGAGTGAACCTACTTTGCGCAGGTAGAGAACTAGGTATCCTGTGGATAGGCTGAAATATGATGGATTTACAGCCACTCACTATGCATATATGGTGAAGGTGATACAGGAACCAGAACCCACTTCTTTTGAGCAAGCTATTGGAAAAGAAAAATGGGAGAAAGCCATGGATGAAGAAATGGATGCCTTGGAAGCAAATGCTACATGGGAGTTAGTACCTTTGCCTAAAGGTAAGAATGCAATTGGCTGCAAGTGGGTTTATAAGGTGAAGCACAATGCAGATGGTTCTGTGAACAGATACAAGGCAAGATTAGTAGTCAAGGGGTATGCACAAACATATGGCATTGACTATGAAGAAACATTCAGTCCAGTTGCAAGGATGGCAACTGTAAGAGCAGTCATTGCTTTGGCTGCATCAAAGGGATGGTCTTTACATCAGATGGATGTAAAGAATGCCTTCTTGCATGGTGATTTGCAAGAAGAGGTCTATATGGAGCAGCCACCAGGTTATGTGCATGCTGTTCATCCTGAGTTTGTTTGCAGGTTGAAGAAAGCCTTGTATGGATTGAAGCAAGCACCTAGAGCATGGTCTGACAAGATAGGACAGTATCTTGTCACTATTGGCTTTCAGATTTCCAAGGCAGATTTCTCACTTTATGTGAGAAAAACAGAGAAAGGTATCATGCTACTTGTCATTTATGTTGATGATTTGATTATGACAGGTGACAGTGATGAAGATATCCTTCATGTGAAAATGCTATTGAAGCAGAAGTTTGAGATGAAGGATTTGGGAGAGCTGCGTTATTTCTTGGGCATTGAGGTGATTAGATCACCAAGTGGGATACAGCTTTTGCAGAGGCAGTATGGATTGGACATGCTGTCCAAATATGGGATGACAGGCTCTAAGCCTATTTCAGTTCCTTTGGAGCAGAATGTGAAGCTGAGCACAGATGCAGGTGAGCTTCTAGAAGACCCTACTATGTACAGACGCATAGTAGGAAGTTTGATTTATATGACTATTACCAGGCCAGATTTGAGCTATGCTGTTGGACTGGTAAGTCAGTTTATGCAGGCTCCAAGGAAACCACATTTGGATGCGGCTAGATGCATACTCAGGTATGTGAAGTCCACATTGCAGTATGGACTATTTTATGAGACTGGGGTTCAGATACAGTTGCATGGATACACTGATGCTGATTGGGCTGGTAGTATTTCTGATAGACGATCTACCAGTGGATATGTGTTCTCTTTTGGGAGTGCTGCAGTCACTTGGAGCAGCAAGAAACAGCCTACAGTTGCCTTGTCGAGCACAGAGGCTGAGGACAGGGGTGCAGCAATGGCTGCATGTGAGGTAGCTTGGTTGCATAAGCTACTTTATGATATGCATCAGTCTACAGATGGGCCAGTTGTCATTTATTGTGACAACATGAGTAGTATACACTTGGCAAATAACCCAGTCTATCATGCTAGAACAAAGCACATTGAGGTGCATTATCACTATGTGCGAGAGAGGGTTTTACTAGGTCTTATTGATCTAGTTTATGTCAGCACAGAGGATCAGGTAGCTGACATATTCACGAAGGCATTGGGCGCAGAGAAGCTGCGCAAGTTCAGAGACCTGCTTGGTGTGCAGGAATTGGGATTGAGCTCGAGGGGGAGTGTTGAGATATCGAGCTCCACTCGTGATACGCCAGGGTGACCGTTGTGTATTTATGTCACCGACGTGTCAGTTGCAGACGCGGTTGGTACACTGCCCATGAATAATAGCCACATGACAGCTATCCTTATCTACTCTAGTTCGTGGCTCAGTTAGTATGCCACTTTAGTTAGTTGAGTTTGGTTTGAGACCTATATCTAGGGTTCTTCTATTTCTCTTTGTACTTGAGTTCTTTTGGCTTACACACAACTAAGAAGAGAAAAACGTTTTCAGCCTCCATCTCTGTGTGTCTTCCCCCATTGTGCAAGCAAGAAAGCTTCGAGCGAGACTCCTTCCTTCTCTCCCACAATCTTGACACCCTATTATAATCAGCTATGCCCTGCAATGCCTTGCGGGCTAGCCTTCTCTCCTCCTCTAGGTCTGCAATGATTGCATCTGTTGTCCTGCCGCAGTGGTCGTACTGGGCGTGCGTGTCATAACTGCTCACCATCTGCTGTATAGCATCTAGGAATACACTCAAATTGAGCTCCTCGTTAGAACGATGGTCTGAGCTTTCTTTCTTCATGGTCGAATTCTTGCGCTCGCTGCGCTGTTTATCAGGTTGAATAGTCGTTGACAGATCCTCTTTGTTGGTGCTCCTTGCTTGATTCTACCTTGCGCTTCACTTGTTTGTCTATGTCTTGGGTCCTCTCCTATTGGTGGGTTCCTTGAGTGATTTATCTGAGTGAGTTCCTTTGATTATTGAATACAAACCTAAAGTTATGATCACTTGGTGAGTGTGTCGTTTCTCGTGCACTTGTGCCCAATCAGGCTTTCAGCTTTTTTAGGTGTGCTTCAAGTGTGGAAATTCAATGTGAGTGCCGCAAGCAATTCCTCGGCATCTTACTCACTCGCTCGTTTTGGGCCTGATAGGCTTTGTTGCTCAAGTTCTGGCCATTCTAGTGTGTTCTAGGGTCTGCGTTGCTTCTCACCGTTCACTAGGGGATAGGTCACTGGGGAGTGCTCCAGCACTGTCCCTTGGTCTTGACTCCTACGTCAGGAACTGCCTACAAGGTGTTCGCCATGTTGTCCTGGAGCGGGTTACGCTTCCAGTCACTCGTGGGGGTCAAGTTTTGATGTTTTCCTCCCTTTTTTTTTTGGTGTGTCCGACTCTGGGAATCGGACGTTCGATTTACCAGTGGTCCGATTCTAGTGGTCCGATTTACCAGTGGTCCAATTCTAAGAATCAGACCAGGTGGGTCTGAGTTGAGTAGTCCGAGTCTCAGAATGGGATGGGGGTTAGGTGTCCGATTTTAGAAAATCAGACAAGTGGTCCGATCGGACGGGGTTGGTCCGAGTGTCCGATTCTGGGTGGTCCAATTATGGGCTGGTCCGATTCTGGGGAATCGAACCAGATAGGGTGGTTCGATTGCTGACGTGTCCTAATTTGTCCGATCGGATGGGGTTGGTCCAAGTCAGAGAATCTGAGTTTGAGTGTCCGAGTGTCCGAGTCTGCGCGTCCGTGTCCGAGCCTTCGAGTCGAACGGGTTGGTCCGATCCGAGCATCCGATTCTCAAAATCAGACGTCCGATTTACCAGTGGTCTGATTGTAAGAATCGGACCAAGTGGGTCGGAATTGAGTAGTCTGAGTCTCAGAATGGGACGGGGGTTAGGTGTTCGATTTTAGAAAATCGGACAAGTGGTCCGATCGGACGGGGTTGGTCCGAGTGTCCGATTCTGGGTGGTCTGATTATGGGCTGGTCCGATTCTGGGAAATCGAATTGGACAGGGTGGTTCGATTGCTGACGTGTCCTAATTCGTCCGATCGGACGGGGTTGGTCCGGGTCAGAGCATCCAAGTTTGAGTGTCCGAGTGTCCGAGTCTGCGCGTCCGTGTCGGAGCCTTCGAGTCGGACAGGTTGGTCCGATCGGACGGTTGTCCGAGCATCCGATTCTCAAAATCAAACGTCCGATTCTGGGAATCGGACATTGAGTTGGGTGTCTGATTCCGTGGGCCCGACGAACTTTTGAGCACGGATTCGTCCAAAATCTCCAGATATCTATGACTATAGACCACAAAATTCACCAGTAATGATATTGGAGTGGTGGGGGAGAGATCTATGTACCTGGGGATCTCCGAATGCAACGTCACTCCGTGCCCTGATCGATCGAACGGTCGCCCAAGCTCTCTCTCTCTCTCTCTCTCTCTCTCTCTCTCTCTCTCTCTCTCTCTCAGCTGGTTGCAAATGAGGATTCCCTTGCCCTTCGAGAACTTAACCCTACTGGTCATTCCCTGGATGCTACAGATCACTCTCGTAGTGATTCCTACACATTCAAATGTGCATTTCCTCCATTTTTTCCCTGTTTTCCACAATTTTCTCCCTGTTTTACAGCAACAAACCCTCTGCCTCTTGGTTGTGATTTCCTACTGTTAACCTACTCTAAACACAACGTAAATCGAAAGCAAAACACTGAACTAATTTCTCCATGTTTTCCAATCATCAAACTGCCTCTTTACAAATTGGTGGCGATATTTGAATGGACCGAGGAATCCAATGGGAATATGAAGAGTTTAAGAAGACTCCAACCACACCACCAATCCTACGAGCCCCAAATTGGACCATAACCTTCCGCATTCACATTGATGCCTTGAAGTCTATTGTGGGAACTATGTTTTGTTAGCCTAGGTGAATACAATTTAGACTATCTAGTGAGCTTTGCTAGCAGCAGACAACTCACAGATACTGAGATAAACTAATCCACCACGGAGAGGGAGGGTTAAGCCATGGTGTTTATTGTAAAGAAATTTTGGCATTACCTTTTGGCCAGTTAATAAACCTTGCTCTACTGGATGTATTGCGTGATGGCATCTTTTGCTTCTAGAGTTTTACTTCTCTGTGGTTGTACGCAAAGGGAAGTAGCACTACATGGCCGACCATATGTCTTGCTGCATACCCACATGAGAAGCTACTGGATAGGGCATCACAGATGACTTGCCGAACACGTGCCTATTTAGCTTGCTCAGCGAAAGGGACTTGTTTAGAGATGACTTGATGCCATACTGAGTAGACGACATAGTCCAAGTGCTTGAGCATGGACTACCTAAAAGACCCATCAAGAAGGCCCGACTTAGGTGACTCATTATTAAAATACAACCCTATCAATTGATAGAAAGGCAACTCTATAGGTTAGGGCATGATGACTTGCTGTGTAGATGCATATGGGAACATGAAATGCATGATGCACTTGCAAAAACACAATAGAATTGCAAGAGGATACTTCAGTAGAGACACGACGACCCATAAGGTACTACAGTTTCAATTGTGGTGGCCTTCTCTTTTTCGCGATACAGCAAAATGATTTGTAAAGAATTGTGAGACGAGTGCCAACTAAACAAGGTATCCATTCACAAGGAGAAAATGGAGCTAAGTCCAATCATTACAAGACAACCATTCAAAAAATGGAGAATTAACTTCATTGGACCAATTAGTCCTATGACAAAGTACTCGTAGGCCAAGTACATCATCGTTGCTACAGACTATCTCACCAAGTAGGCAGAAGTATGAGCCACGAGGAAAAAAAATGCTAGAATCACTGATAAAGTGATCTCACGCTTTGGCTGCCCCATTGAACTTTAAAATACGTGGGATCTAGAGCATGGCAGATGCGGAAGCTATGGAGGTTGAAAGAGGAAAAATAAACTCATGAAGACATTGACCCTAACAAGAACAAATAATTACACAAGTGAATTAGGTTCCAAGATTGAGACTTGGACTCATAAACACAATCTTATGTATTGACAGTGACATGACACTTTACTGGAAAGAAAGTACTATCATTGCATTAGAAAAATAGTGCAAGTACAATGCTTTTATAGGAATTGAGTGGTGGTACTTTCTCCTACTATGCATATGGGATTTTGGTCCTAAGCCCTCATTGTTCCTCACAAAGGGACTAAAGTAGGTGTGATTGCAAATATTTCAACACCCCTCCTCAATCACAACTAGAATTACAAATCATGTAGAGGCTCTAGTGAAAGTAATACCTGCAAAGTGTGGGCACACCATAAACATGGCATAACTCTAGAGACTGTTGCAGAAAGGCTAAGTGTGGGTACCAAAAACATGATGGACATCTAGAGGTTATAGCAGGGGCTTCACAAAGTGTACAGAGGTTATAGTACAAGGCTAATTGAGGAGTTTACAAGTTTATGTCTAAGGCATTAGGGTTAGGAAATGCAAAGCTAAAAAAGTCTATCTGAATAGAAGGACTGATGAGGTTTTTCCTTCTCCTGGTGATCTTCTTCTTCCTTTGTTCTGTTTTCTTCTTCTTCTTTGACTACAACTAGATAGGCCTTTTGGGACATTTTTCTGGCATGGCAAAACTTCTCAGTGTGTCCGGTCCTTTTGTAGAAGTCACAGAAGAGCTGATCCCTCTTGCCTTTGTACCTATTGCCAACATATAATGCATGTTCATTTCTAGAGGTGCTTGGTTCTTCCTTAATTTTTAGCTTCTTTTCCTCCTCTAATAGTGATACTTGGATATCAACAAGTTCAGGATTTGGCATGTTGATTAAAGTTGTTGATACATTATTATATTCAAGAAGCAAACTCTTAAGTAGAACACCGATGCAAACATCTTCTTCCATTTTAATGTTGATTCCTGCAAATTGGGTTAGAAGTCCTTCCATGTAATTTAGATGCATGGCAAGTGGTGTGCTAGACTTCATTTCAAGCCTGAAAAACTCAAATAGGAGACCATACTCTGATGATTTACACTGTGCACCGAATAAAGTGTCAAGTCTCTTCCATGTATCCTGTGAGGTCTCATAGTTATCCACATGCTAGATATAGCTGTCATCTAGCTCCATTTTGATAATGGTGTGAGCCTTATCATCATTCTTTTGCCAAGTGATAGCAATATCCACATCATGAGGCTTCTTTTCTTTTCCAGTGGTAATGGCCAAAAGGCCCTTCTTCATCAGGATGAGTTTGATGCGAGTCTACCAGGTGTGAAATCCGATTCCTTTGAAGCGAGCAGTTGGAGAGTCTTTGCCCATGTTAGACTTGCAGGAACAGTGGCAAATCAAGTTCAGACTTATCATATTTGAGCAATAGAAGAGTTGGTTGAGATGTGTCAAAAGACACAAGTGCTAAGAGCACTAAATGAGTGTCAATGGACACTATGTTTCTTTCTTGAGCCTTCCAAATTTGCAAAATCCTTCAAATTCTTTCAAATCCAAATATTCCCCTTCTTGATTTGATGTTGGGACAGTAGATCAGAGTGGCAATGGGGGGTCTCAGAAGAGATCAAATGATGAGATTTTTGAGCTTCAGTGAAGTTTGGCTATGGCTTCCTGGATTAGGGTTTTGACCCAACCATGGTTTTTTGCTGATTGTGGGAGCTACGGTGGATCATTTTTAATTTTTTTAAAATCAAAATGAAGCTTGAATGATGGGCTATCAATGCCCTATGTTGGTCATCAACATCGCGACCTATAGCGATGACAGCAGCAACACAAACGATAGCAGGCTTATTTTGGACAGTGACCACAAATTTAGTCAATGCTAGGCTCTAGAGTGGCCAATGTCAAGGTCTCAGGTGATAGGAATCTTCTCCCTAAGCAAAGCCACAACTGTTTAGAAGGAAGATTCCAAATATATGAGCTCTATGATGAGATATGAAAGCTCCAAGTGCATTACATCCTATCTGGATATGGAGGCCACATAATAGAACCTAAGAAAATTGACAATGCTAAGTAGTGGATGAGGTGATGTCAAGTTTTGAGATAATAAGAGAAGCATCAATAGTAGGAAACACTTCTCCAAAAGGAAGTTTGGTAAGATTTGGCCTTTGGAGTTAGATACAAGAGCTTCAATCTGACAAGGTGTTGTTGGCTATGGCAGCCATGAAGGAAAGCTTGAAGGTGGAGATGGAAAGTGAGTTCATAGACTGAGATTGAGCTGATTAGAGATGGACAAGAGGTGAAGATCTAATAAAATGAGCTAAGCCATGCTTAGCTACGCTCTGATACCATGTTAAAATATGCAGGATCTAGAGCATGGCAAATGCGGAAGCTATGGAGGTTGAAAGAGGAAAAAGAAACTCATGAAGACATTGACATCCGCACAAGGACAAATTGTTACACAAGTGAATTAGGTTCCAAGATTGAGACTTGGACTCATAAACAAAATCTTGTGTATTGAAAGTGACATGACACTTTACTGGAAAGAAAATAGTACTATCATTGCATTAGAAAAAGAGTGCAAGTACAATGCTTTATAGGAATTGAGTGGTCATACTTTCTCCTACTGTGAATATGGGATTTTGGTCCTGAGCCCTCACTGCTCCTCACAAAGGGACTAAAGTAGGTGTGATTGCAAATATTTCAACAGGAAGAACTAGTTAGTGATCAAGGCACACACTTCATTAATGAAGTGATTGCGCAGCTCCTATGGACCTTTCTGATCATCCATAAAAAATCCTCACTCTACTACCCTTAGGAAAATGGCCAGGCTAAGTCTACTAATAAGATCTTAGTGAATGTCCTAACCAAAGTGGTCCTGCCTCGCACATGACTGAGACAACCAACTAGTGGCATCCTTCTAGGCCTATCCAATAGCCTATAAAATAGTGGTAGAATAGACTCTCTTCAAGTTAACCTACAAGATTGAAGCCATTCTACCTATAGAGTTCTTTGTCCCGAGCTTGAGAGTAGCCACCCAAGAGAGATGACATGGAAAGGAGGCACGGAGAGTGATTTCCTGATTGACCTAGAATGGTTATTAGAGACTTGACCTCTAGGCACCCATGCACTGATTCACGAAAAGGCACATTGCAAGAGTTGGTTTGACAAGCACGTCAAGTAGCAAGAATTCAAATAAGGTGACTTAGTGTTGTTGTACTCAATAAGGAGCTACAAACAGAAGATGAAGTTCAAGGGATTAGGGCATTTTCGAGTCCACACTATTAGCCAAACCAACAATGTAGAGCTTGAGATCCTAGATGGACAGAGCATAGGCTTCTTTAACGGGAGCCATATAAAGAAGTACTACCCTCATACGCATCATGAGCCTCCCATACTAGAGCCCCCTAGAGTCACCACAATAATGGAAATTGAGAAGGAATATGGGGAGTCTGTAGCGCCTGCTTACTTGTGCATGACAATCACTACCCACAACAGACACATACCTTCGATGCATTGATCAATGAGGGAGATGATTTTAATATCTTAACTCACAATCATTGGACTCAAATTGGCTACCCATAACTGCAATCTACCAATGCCAAACTTAGCCCATTCGGGGGCCGATCGAATGCCCTCTTAGGAAGGTGCAAAGTAGCAGCTTCTATTGAGTCTAAAATCATACCCATAATCTTTTACAGGTTTCCGAACACAAAAGATGTTGGTCAAGAATCACTATTAGGAAGCTCATTTAAAAAGAAAGCACATTGTAAGGTCGGCTATGAGTGACACCATATTCACCTTGCTATCAACAATGTATGAATAGTCACGACTTTCAGCAAGAGCAACGGGGCTTCATTAAGGCTCAGAAGGCCATCGATAGAGAAAGCCACCACCAAGTCTAAGGAGGGGGATTGAGGCTTGTCACAACCTGCCACACCACACCATTAGCATGCCACTGAGATCAAAGCCAAGGCTCCTAAACCATAGTTCATATGGGTGCCTAAGCATCAAGTATACTGCCACCTTGAAGCATATAATCATGACCTCGCAAGCCTAGGAACTCACACCCAAACAGAGGCAGAACTTGAGAAACTATAGGTGCAGGCGAATAGTCAACCCGAGATGGGTCTTCAAAACCTAGTTGCAAGAAGAAGGCTATTATGAGGGCAATGCCTAGATATGGGTGCCTAGACCCAAGAGAACCAACGGTTCTCTTCAAATGCCACCCTCAAGCCTGACTATACAGAGCCACATGATAGATCAGGCACTAAAACTACAAAAAGATCTCAAGCTACAAAGCCCCTAAAGCCCAACAGTATGAAGCATGTAGAACCTCAAAGAGTTTATCACCCAAAACCATGGCTTGTTGACTCCAAACCATCCCAACCCAGCACTACTAGTGCTACTCAAGCCTCATAAACATGTGGTAGCACAAAGTTAGAATCTTAGACCAAGCTTAGCGCACAAGAGGCCAGGCCAAACACTCTAGAGCAGCTGCAATCGCAGATGTTAGCCCGCTGAGCTGTCGAGTCTAATCAAACCCCAGCCCCCAGAGTAGGCCTTAAACCTTCTTATGAATGAGTTCGATTCTTACCTTGGCTACAGACTTAGCTGAAAATATAGGGGATGACTTAGTTGGTTGCCTTTGGCATTTGGATGCCACATTTATAACACTTGCCAAAAACAATGATCAATTAGACCTAGGTCTCTTAGACGAGCCTTTAGCAATTGAGGTACACACACTGCCTTGCTTATGGGAAGAATTGGAATTTGTATTCATTAAGGCTCCCTAGGCAGCTGAGAAACTCATAGGCACCAAGATTTTTTGGGAACAAGCATGCAAGAAATGCCTCTTTATGTCTTACACCAAGGGCATGACCCTTGCACCAACCAAGACATTGCGAAGCTAAAACAGTTGGCTACTAATGACTCCTCTTTCTTGCGATAATGGTATGCTCTCGGACTCCAATGGGAGCAAGAAGGCTACCAAATCATGACCAACGTTGAGCAGAGACGTGCAATCAAGACCTCAGAATACGACCCAACTTATTTAGCCCCAGCCTTCTATAGGGTGTTGGCTACCATCTAGAATCAGTCCCTCAAAGAGCACACCATGGCTCATTGCTACTTAGATCGCATGTTGACCGAGGAGGAGCTACACAATTTCCAGTCGAATGGACTCTAGTGATTTCCTCATGGATGGACTCACTTACCTCACCCATGCAAGCATTCGACCTATGACAAGGACCATTATACTTAAATGGAGTACAACCCAAACTTTTACACTTGGCTCATGGGAAGGTGAAACACGGTGAGCATGCACTTAATGGTCTCCACCCTTCAACCTCTAATCCTAGGAAGGATTCTTCTCACCTCTAAGGGGGGAGGGTGTGAATGATAAAAGATGTGGAACATAAAAACAAACCCTAAAATCTCAATCAATATTCAAAAACAGAAAAGAATGCATAAAAATCTACTCCTAATTAAGGAAAAGTGTTAGAATTGTTTGTGAAATGCATGAACTATTTTAAGAAAAACTATCTTTCTATATTTAAGCATTTTAGTTTTCATAAGCATTTCTTCCATCTCATATGCGTCTTTCTGTAAAAATTATTTGAAGAATACTAATGGTGGGATATGGCTTTATTATAGGCACCTACAATGGTAGGCTAGGAGAAAACCAGTAATCTCCTGTTGTCAGAGGAAGAGTAGGCAAAGTACGACCACTCAATGGAGAGAAGGAACTACAACCGATTCAAATGTGCACATCCTCAATTTAGAAGAAATAGTCATGGAGGAGCATGTCATCGAGCAAATCGTGAAGTAGTATAAGCTATAAAAGCATGTGGAGAAGGTGGGCCAAGCCGTGGACTACAAGAAATGCACAGAATTCCTCCACAATTTCAATAAGAACCACAACACTCTCACAGTGCATTAAGAGAATGAAGCCCGCTAGGTGGAAATCGAGCTGAGTCCTGAGTTGGTGTAGAGAGCACTGGGCTTGCCCAACAAAGTTAAAAGATGATTAAAAAGGGATGTGTATAGCATGTTGGGAATGGACAAAGTGATGGTCCACACCAGTGATGGCATCAACCTAGCTAACATCCTTGACCCTGAAGTCCAACTACATGCAAAAATGGTGCACATCTTGTTCTCGAGGAAAAGGTACAATGCATTGATGAGTAGAATCAATTTGCCAATGTTGGAAAGCATTGTTGCTAAGTCCTTCGATGAGGTGAACCTAAAATGGCTTCATGCAAAAGACAATAGAAACATCGGTAAAAGCATTGGCCACATGTGGAAGACCCACGGGGGGAAAATCACTAGCCTCCAAAGCTAGGAAGAAGTCGTCATTGAAGTCCTCTACCATTGGCTTTGGAGGGGTCTCAAAATACTAGTTTTATCGTAGAATTAGTCTCAAACTACCTCTTAAGGTTTCATAATATATGCACATGTGTCTAAGGGCACAGTACTCTAACGGATCCAAAAACACAACAACAATAATATGGATGTGTATGATGATGGCTTAAGTGATTTAGCAATAGTGAGCTTGGTAGTCCTATTCTTCACGTGTCAAAATAAACCCTAGATGTGCTGCACATCATCAGAGACTCCAATCAACACAAGATTTCATAACATTAAAGTTGTCCAAAAACTACTAATTAGAATAACCTACTTTACAGCTTGTATGTACATTACTTATAGCACTTACCATAGCCACCCCCGGGTCAAATGGCATAAAAAGGGGTTCCCAAGTAGCATAATGGACACATAACATTCCTTGAAAAAATGGCATATCCATTATAATACAAGCATCTCCGTTTATCTCCCATACCCCAAAGTTGTAAACAAAATTGGACATGCTCTTTTTTATTATATAGCATGTCGTTAGTTTACAACTCAAAACTAAAAAAGAACTTTGAGTGGCTTTGTCCAACATCTTAAGCAATGTCATCATCAGTTAGTTCAGTAACCCATTGAGGAAAGTCTAGAAATGCATCCATCTGTAGATCCTCATCTATTAGGGTATTCCAAATTTTAACATTGTCTTTATCAAATTCATTAATAATATATTATTTGTTCTCTTCAACTGCATTAGAAAGATCAATATCATTTTGCATCAACTTTACATCCAAACATTTATTCTATGGTTTGTCTAATTCTTAACACTATTCCAACTAGTCTCAATCATGTAAGTATCTGGTGCATAGATCAGATGCCATAAGCGCGCGTAGTGAGCGTCAGAAGGTCCCCAAGAATAAAAGAACTCTACTTTTTGCACACAAATCAATGTAGAAGACTTGCACGACATAAACAAGAGACCAATTGGGTGCAATCTCCCCCCATGCCTTGTATGACCGCTCAACAAAGCATGTATTTTTTGTATTAATCATCTTCAAGCTCAAATAATAGCCCAAATTACAAAATAGCACGCTTTTGGCTTTTGAGTTTGCTTTTGTGCCAAATAGAAATAAAGCTAATGGGCAGGCGCCCAAGAAGTCAGGCATACCCAATACAATGTCCAAATACAAATATCTAAATCATGCGCCCATGCGCATACAAAAATAATAAATAAATATCAAACACCTTAATAAATAGGCGCGACAAAATATAGGCGCCATGCCTAAGGTATGCGCCCATCAAAATATAGATGATAACTCAAATACACGCTATCCTCCAACGCTTTCCACCGCAACTGCTGCTATCTCTACACATCAACTGAAGCATTCACAATCGTTAGTAAAATAATACAATTAAACCGATAAAAGTGAATACCTAGCAGTCTTCAGCTACATAAATAAATTAATTGGTTAGAAATCAATCCTAACCTTAATTTATCACGAGTGTGCACTCTAAACTCATAAATGTTTATTAATTTAATATGTATTTTGCAGAATCACCCGCTATGGAATCACCCATGTACACACTAAATTAACAAAACACCCGAAAAGGATAGGCATCCCCATCGACTTCTCGCACAAAGAATCCACTTTGTGTATGAGCCCCGATAATAAAAGTTTACAGAATCCACCGTAAAACCTCACGGAATCCACCGTGGCACGGAATCCACCGTGTAATATACCTCCTCGCATCATACCCCTGGGGTGGGATAGCAATTTTCCTCAATTGCTATTAGCTCAATGTGGAGCTAACAGAGTGGGGAAAGCATTTAAGTCTCTAGTGTGCATCCATTGGGTTTCTTCAATAGGATGGTTTTTAAACTTGACCAAATATCTAGAATATCTACAGCAGTTCTAGTGGTCATAAAGTCAATATCTATAATAGCTTCAGGCTTAAGGATTTTAGTCTCTTCATCTAACAAATGTGGGTTTTCATAGATAGGGTGTACAAGTAATTGGCCTCTAAAGGGTCGTAATAAACTAATATGAAAGGTGTTGTGAATTTTCCAATGTGGTGGTAGTTCTAATTTAAATGCATTGTCATTGATTTTGTGAATGATTTTGAATGGTCCATAGAATCTAGGTGCTAATTTCACAACTGGGTGTTTATCTACACTTTGTAATCTATGTTTTTCTATACGCAACCAAACATAGTCATCAACTTTGAAATTCATGGCCTGTCTTTTCTTATTTGCTTGTTTTGTATATGATTGCTGGGCTTTGGCAATCATATTTTTAACTTCATCAAAAATAGTAGGATACATGTTAGCAATATCATCAGTAGTCTGAATTTTACTGGATAAAGATGCAACAGGTGTAGACAATCTATAACCATAAATAACTTCAAATGATGCTTTCTTTGTAGCTGTGTGTGGAGTATTGTTACATGAAAACTGAAGTAAATGTAAATATGTATCCCATGTGTGTGGTTTAGAAATAGTGTAAGCACGTAAAAGATCTAAAATAGTATTGTTAGTAGCTTCTGTTTGACCATTAGTTTTAGGATGAAATGCAGATGAAAAATCAATCTTTGTTCTTAAGTTAGCAAACAAACTAATCTAAAAATTATTACAAAATCTAGAATCACGATCAGAAATAATAACTTTTGGTAAACCATGGTTAGTAAACACAGTTTTCAAAAACAATTGAGCTGCTTGAGATGCAGTTAAAGTTTTCTTGCATGGAATGAAATATGCTTGTTTACTAAACCTATCTACAACAGTCCAAATCATATCATAGTTAGCTTTAGTGTTACGTAAACCAGTAATAAGTCCATAGAAATTTGTTCCCATGGTCGTGATGGAATAGATAATGGTATTAGTAAACCATACTGTTTACCATGATGTTTCTTAACTGGTTGACAAACTAAACATTCAGAAACAAAGTTAGATACATCAGTATCCATATGTGGCCAATAAAAATCTTCAGTCAATGTACGCAAAGTAGATATAATGACCTTGATATGGAGGACAATGAATCTCATTCAAAAAAAAGATCTAAATGGAACTGTAACACATAATCTCTTTTCATAAAACGTGAATCCATCATTGTAAGACAGTGAATCAATAGGAATCCAATTATTTGCAACTAATTTATTCCAATCAGATTGAAAAGTAATATCCTGATGGTAAGTATCTTTCATGGGGATAAGGAAATCAAATGATATCAGAGAAATATTATGAATTGTTGGTCTTCTACTCAAAGCGTCGGCTTACTACATTCTCTTTTCCTGGTTGATATTGTATAAGGGAATGAAAACTCTGAATGAAAGCTGCCTATTTAATATGTCTGTCAGATATTTGGGGTTGACTTAGGAGATGTCTAATACTTTGTTGGTCAGTCTTAATCATAAACTCAGAACCCATTAAGTAATGTTTCCATTAAGGCTTGTACTACAACTAGCAATTCTTTATCATATGTAGAATATTTAAGTTCAGATGGTTTCAGTTTATACCTAGAGTAGGCTATGGGATGATTATCTTGCATAAGTACGGCTCCTATTCTAGATCCACTAGCATTAGTAACTACTAAAAAGAATGGTCTATTGAAATTAGGTAGTTGTAATACAGGAGCATGGGTTAATGCATGTTTTAATAAATCAAAAGATCTTTGTTGATTATCAGTCCAGTTATAAACAATACCTTTCTTTAAAAGTTTAGTCAAAGGCAAAGCAAGTAATGAGAAATTTCTTACAAAATTTCTGTAAAAACTAGCAAGACCTAGAAAAGAACGTAACTCATGCACATTTTTGGGTATGGGCCAATTTAAAATTGCTTCTATCTTTTTAGGGTCAACCTTAATACCTTCTGATGAAACAATATGTCCTAGATATTCAATTTCTATTTGAAAGAATTCACTCTTTTCTGGATTAGCATACAATTGATTATCTTTTAACAACTTGAAAACTAAAGACAGATGTTCATAATGCTCATTCTCATTTTTACTGAATACCAATATATCATCAAAGAATACTATAACACAATGCTGATATTTCAAAAATATGCGATTCATCATTCGACAAAATGTAGCGGGTGCATTAGTTAGACCAAAAGGCATCACTAGAAATTCATAATGTCCAAATTGTGTTCGAAATGCAGTTTTGAATATATCAGATTTATCCAATCTCACTTGATGATAACCAGATTTAAGATCTATCTTACTGAATATGGCAAAACCTTGTAATTTATCCATAAGATCATCTACCCTAGATATTGGATATCTATTCTTAACTGTAATTTTATTCAGGGCACGATAATCAATACACATGCAATAAGTATTATTCTTCTTCTTTACTAATAAAACATGTGCACCAAATGGAGAACTACTAGGTCTAATTAATCCTCTGTTAAGCAATTTTTCTACTTGATTATGAATTTCTTTCTGTTCAATTTGGTTATGCCTATATGGTGCTTTACATGGTGGTTGTGTACTAGGAATTAAATCTATTTTGTGATCTTCAGGTCATGAAGGAGGTAGTCCAGGTGATAAATCATCAGCAAAACAATCTTTAAATTGAGCAAGAAATTGTGTATGCCTAGGATGCATATGTTTTTCTTTTGCTTGAAGTTCGTTCACCCAAATTGAATAAGATTTGCTACTTTTACGTAATGCACGTTTAGCTTGAGTATGAGTAAGCAGTGGAAAATTATTGGATGCGTGCATACCATGCAATGTAATTTGTTTTCCTTGAAAATAAATTTTAATTGAATGCGTAGAATAATCTATGTCAGGATTATACTGATGACCCCAAGGCATACCTAGGATAATATCACTAGACTGCAAAGGTACAACTAGGAAATTCCTTCGTTCAGTGTATTCACCAATTTTAATTTCTAAGTTATGCACCTCTTGTGTTCCATTATATCTTGTGCCTAGGAATGCTGCTTTAATGCGATAATGTGTAGGAACAGTCTATAAATTCAATTCTTTCACTAACTTTGCAGAAATAAAATCATGTGTGCTACCATCATCATGCAAAATAATCTTTTCTTTACCATGCACAAAACATTTCATTGACAACAAAGAATGTGGAGTTGGCATACCTGGAAAAGTATCTGAAGGAGTGGCAATGTCGTCATCATCTTCTGTAAAGTTATGCATTTCCTCATGTTCTTTATCTTCCATTGCTCCAAGATAATTGATATGGACAGGTGGCTTCTTCGATTGGCAATTGGCTGCTAGATGTCCAGGTTGATGGCATTTGTAACACACTATAGGTTTGGCTTTAGATACATTGTTGGCAATGGCATGAAGTCTAGAAATATTGGGTTTTAGCTGTGAGGATGGCATAGGGTTTGGATTGGTATTTGATGGCAAAGCAAGTGGTCATGTCCAAGACTTACGGAATGATGATGGAGGAAAACGACTTTGATTGAATCTTCTAAAATTTGAATTTAATTTATTGGAACTATAGTTACCATTAACTTGAAATTGTTGTGGACGCTTGTCTCTTCCGCGAATCTTGTCTTCAATGTCATGAGCCAAGGGAATTGCATCTTCAAGGGTTGTTGGCTTGAACATATTGACTTCAGCATAGAAATGCCCAAGTAGACCGGACATAAACTTGCATTTGTGAGTCGCTTCAGGTACATCTTGGAGCATGCGTAATTGCAGTAGGGTATTCCAAAAACGTTCAATGTATTGGGAATAGGTTCACAGTCTCTTTGCTGTAGAAGATCCCGTTGCTTTATGGCTTTTTCATGAAATTGAGGACGAATGAAATTCTGCAAAAACTTCTTTTGGAAACTCTCCCAGGTAGTGGGACAATCAATGCTCTTGCGAACCACAGTCCACCATAGAGATGCTCGATCAACTAAATGATTAGTGACACATTTAATTTTGTCTTTCTCAGCATATGTCTCTTCATGAAAGTAATCATCAAACTGATTGATAAATGCAAGTACAGGCTTTCCATCTCGAGATCCATTAAAAGTACAAAATTTGAAGTTTCTTTTACTTATCTTTATTTCTTTGTGGATGGATTGGTCACCTAGCTAATGGGTGATGGTTGAGAATAGTCGCCACAAAATGAAATTCAATATTCCATTACATGATTAAGTGTAATGTCCAAAACTTATCCTTTTCATTCAAAGGTACAAATTGGAAGCTTTTGATTTGAATAAATAACTACCTTGACAAACAATTCACATGTTTAAAAGAATCTATTTGATATTTATGCAATAAACATCACTTCCAACCTTGATTTCAAATATTGCTATTGATGATAATTTGTAGCATGTAATGTTTTGTTGATCAGGATCCATCATTCAACACTTTTTCCATCATATGGAACATGCTTACTATTCTACATAAGAAGAATTGACCATTTGAATCCAAAGCGATGCTTCATTTGACATGAAATTCTGTGTGGGTATTTGGTAAAGCAACTTCTTCATGCACATAAGTGAATAAGAGGTTAAGAACATGCTTCTTTTCTAAAAGTCGTTTGGAGGGGTGTAGTGACAATGTAGTAATCCATGAGGCAACTTTGAAATTATCTAGTTTGGAGTACCTTTTGCAAGCAAGGTACCCTTTGTCTAACACTTTACAAAATCTGACACCCAATATATATGCTCATTGTGGCATTGATTGAGCATGGCTCTTGATCTTTGCAACAAGCTTGACATTCTACCCTACCCTTCAACCCTTCAACTAGTTGAGGAGTAGCATATTCTTCAATAGCTCAAATGCACACTTCAAAGCACTATAATTTCAAAATTTAGATGTGCTAGTGCCTTATCCATCAATTCAAGCCCATCCATTGCTTCATAATGATCTATGCCATTGTAGATGGGCTACACATGTTCCTTCCAAAAAGATAAGTGCCCTTGTAAGCACTTTATGTTGTCATGTAAGTTTGCAGTTTCTTGGTCCTCTAAACCACAATTATCAAGAATAACATGAAACGACATAGAATGAATGAGTAAAATGAAATGGAATGATGGATTGAGTGGAATGAGAAAGACAAAACAACTTATACCTCTATCAATGGAAAGCCTTGCAAGTGCTTCAATTCCATGGAATTTAGTTCTCTAGTAGATGCAGTTGTAGCTATTGTTATGGCAACCAAAAACACTCTTTTGAGTGGAGCAAAGATATCCTTGATCGTTGCTTCCAATTCACCTTAGTTCCCCATAACTCTAGTTGCAACATCAGCATTGTCAAGTAAACCATCCAAGCCATTTTCTTTACTAGCCCATCTTATAGGGAGGGTTCATGAAATTTTGCGCAACAAAAACAATGTTGAGAAGGAATTCATTGTATTGTGCACATTCCAAAAGTTGGCTTGCATACTTTAAACTTTTGAGACTTTTTTGTATGGGATTTGTCTCTTTCGTCTCAGAGACACATGATGAACTATCCTCACATGATGGTGTGACAAAAGGCTTGATGTGCTTTCTTCATATTACATACCTACTTGAAAGAAGAACTCTCACCACAACTTTTAGTTGGAGAACCTGTAAGATTTTCCTACATAAAACTTGTTGAGAGTGGAAAAAGACTAAAATTTTGACTGATTTTTGTTGTTTTTGAGGTCTGAATGATTGATTTTTAATGGATTTAGAGTGATATATGGTTGTTAATGGAAGTTTTTGAGAGTGTTTTGGATGATATTGATTATGTTTTGGAAGATCATGATGATTTTTAGTAGAAATATGAGGCTCTGTGATGTTTTGATAGGTTCTGTTGAGGTTCTGATTGGTTCTGATACCTTCTGTATAGCTTTTGTTTTGTTCTGGTTTTCTTTTCTATGAAGCATGGATTTGATGGACTTTGAAATCTTTTGAAAGCTTATTGAATATTTTTTGATAGTTTAAAATGGTTTTAGTATGAGTTATGAGGATTTGTTGTTCTTTGATGACCTTCTATAAACCTTTTGTAGAGCCTCTGTCTCTGTTCTGTATATGTTCTGTTCTATTCTGTAGATCTTCTGTAAGTGTTCTGTAGAATGTATGTGTGACTTTGAAAAAGTTTCATAACTTTTGTAAAGGATAAATCTAAGTTTAAAAGAGCTAAAACAAATGGAAGAAGCAACTGTTGAAGACTGAAGAGAATACTGGAGTGACAAAGACAGAAGTGGGATATGAAGGGTTATTGTAGTGGCTCTGGTGCCTCTTCACATAAGACATACCTCTTGGGAGGTGTATCCATGACCTAAGAAGGATTATTGAGAGTCATTATTGAGTATTGTAGTGAGGAGATGATGTACTATTGATAGAGAGAGAGAGAGAGAGAGAGAGAGAGAGAGAGAGAGAGAGCCAGAGATAATAGCCAATTCTATCAAAACAGTGTACTTATATATGAGAGATTGAGAGAGAAAACTATGAAGACATTGAAGATGAATACTATGTGAGTGATTTCCATTCAAAAATGGTGTATTATTTTATTTTGATTATTCTATTGATGGATTTTATGAAGATGTGGAAGATTATGGTTGATTCTATCAAATCCGTGGGAGATATCTACTATGATGCTGCATGAAGATTTGTTGTTTTCTTTGTTTTGGTCATCAAAAGAATGAAATAAAAGCTTGTTGATGTTACAAGATAGATTTTCTTGAATTAGAATCCCCTTTTCCTTGGTGTTCCTCTTGGGGCTCCATGTTTTTGGTGCGCATTCGGGGAAACTTGCCATCAACAAGCATCAAAAGATGCTGAAAATTAAGTGACATTACCAAGAAGAGAAGGATTCAATGGATGTTTGCAAAGTTTGTTCTTCCATTGAAGAGTTGGATATTCTTATTGCCAAAGCCACTTTCCACAAGAAGCTCATCCCACAATGTCGAAAATATATTACCATCATGATGCATGCTCTATGTGGTGGACTATTTCCTCTTCCTGTTGAGGTAGCAGAAACTTGCATCTTGGTGGCAAATTGTTTGGAAACAAACTGAAGAGCATAAGTAGAGAGAATGACAATCCATGGAAGATTTAGCGTTCATTGAGAAGTTTTCAGACATCATCAAGTGGGAGATTGTGAAGAAGCTTCAGGAAATGTGGTCTATGGAGGTTCACGAAAACAAGAAGGATAAGAGTTGGAATTTGTTCATGGATGCTCAACATCAAGATACATGGAATGCCTGGTGCACTGATAATCTTTTGTTTGTCCAATTAGCAACCAACTAGAAGTTGGTAGACAAAGTTTTTTTCACAACATACACTATTGAAATCCTCAGAAGTTGGCATTATTATAATGGCACAACAATGATCCTAAGAAGAATGAGTTTTGATACTTTCAAAACAGAATATCTCCCTCTCTGTAGTGGTTTGAAAGCCAAATTAAGAGATGTTGAAAAGAAGGAAGTAGAAAAGATGTTGGCCAAAGAATCCCCTAGAGACTGAAGCCCCTCTTTGATTCTATTCTATTGAGTATAGAACAATTGGTGGAGCCAAGCCCCTGATGAATAACGCAATCAAGAGGCAAGCATTAGAACGAGTCCAGAGGTACATGAGAAGAGAGAAGGCAAAAATCAAAGTTGAGAACAAGCTTATAGTAGAAGCCTCCTTTGACGCCCTGAAAGCACTCTTTATAGAACTCCCCATGGCGACTCAAGGTCCCCTTTCTAGTCAAATTCATCTTGGAAATATTGATGGCAGGCCAACAAATGTAGTCCCATTGCCAGTTATTAAGGGAGAGTACAATGAAGACCCTGATCTTCATGTAGCAGAATTTTTGGTAGCATGTGTGGCTAACAATGCCAGAACCCCTGAGCATTGGTTAGCAATATTCTCCGCCACTTTCAAGGAAGTGGCATTTCAGTGGTATGAGAGATAAGCAATAGGAACTTTTGGCACTTGGGATGACCTGAAGTTGACCTTCCTCAATAAATTCAGGCATGAAGGTTTTGAAGAGCGGATGCGATAGGAGTTCATGAACCTAAGTCAATCCTTTGAAGAAAGAGTAGAAGCTTATGTTTCGCGAATGGAATCCATCTTGAAGAGATGGACTAACCATCATTTAGACAAAGGCATTCAGAAAGGAGTGTTCCTTAGAGGCCTACAACAAGAAGTTTGCAAGTTTGTGGAATTGAGAAGACCAGTCAATCTGCAAACTATAGTGGAAGGTGCAAGATTGTATGATGAAGTTGAAGCAAGGCTGTCAATGACTCCAAGAAGAGGAGTCTTACCTCCTCCCATGCCAGGAATGGTATACCCACCAAATGCAATCCCAGGGATAGTTCCCTACTCCTATCCCTAGATGCAAACAATTCTGCAATATAACACACCTAATCCACTGTGATCGCCACAGACGACAGTGCCTCAAATGATGATTCAACCATAATAATAGTGGCCTCAAACAATCCCTCCAATGGCGACTCAACAATAGTGGAACCCTACCAATTGGAATCAACAATCCCAAGTCATAATAAGAGCTCTGAATGAGAACCAGAACAGAGGACCCTGTGGATCGACCCAACTAGTGTATGCAGTAATTACAGAAGCTTCACAAAACCCTCCTACAAGTACTCTTCAGTGTTGAGATGACAAGCTCCACATATGCGGACATTAATGATGGACCGCTTGGTTAGATGGATCAACACGTCAACTTTTAGCACATCGGTGGTAATTATGACTCTCACATGGTCACTGCCTCATTACTTATTATATTCAAGTTGTTACACCTATTTACAGCTGGCATAGTTATAGCGCCAGTCGACTAGTTTACTCGGTTATGCATTGTTTGACTCAGTAGGCCACTTTCCTTTATGTTGTATCTTATCTATAATTTGTGTACATTGTAAAGAGTGTGGAAGAAGAAGAAGAAACCAGCAAGAAAACGTTTTTGCCTCCATATCTCTTCTTGTCTCTTGAGTGAGCTTCTCCTTGTGCATTCCGTGTGTGTTTGGTGCAACATCTTGAGCAAGTTCCCCCACCACGCGATTCTTGACATAGTATCAGAGTCATATCACTCAGAGAGGCTAATTTTGAAGGCTGAAGTGAAGGAGAAGAAGCAAGGTTCGAGCAAGCAAGCCACGGGTAATAAGCTGATCTCCCATCCTTCCACTCTCTCTTTTGGATAGTGCCTATGGAGGCACCAGAAGCAGGATCGAGCAAAAATCTCAGATTGCTGTGAGATTTGGTGTGCAAGCAAAGCACTCTATATTCTACAAATGATTCCTTTAGGGTTTCTCTGTAGTTATTTAGGACATCTGAGGCCGTTTTAGGCCCCGTTTTAGAGCCGCAAGGTTACGGACAACAGTTTCAGGATATACTGTGATTTCGGCTGTATTGACCGAAAGTGGGTGCATAGGTTACAGATTGCGAATCTGTAACTTTTGAGGTGTTTGCAGGAAGCAAACATAAAGTTTATCTGTAAACAGGTTGCAGATTACATGTACTATTTGTCAAGAATCGCGTGCTGGAGGGATTTGCTCAAGATGCTGCGCGGAACACACACAGAATACACAAGGAGAAGCTCACTCAAGAGACAAGAAGAGAGATGGAGGCCAAAACGTTTTCTTGCTGGTTTCTTCTTCTTCTTCCACACACTTTACAATGTACACCAAGTATAGATAAGATACATCATAAAAAAAAGTGGCCTACTAAGTCAAATAATGCATAACCGACTACATTAGTTGACTGGCACTATAACTATGCCAGCTGTAAATAGGTGTAACAACCTAAATATAATAAGTAATGAGTCAGTGGCCATGTGAGAGTCATAATGACCACCAACGTGCTAAGTGTAGATGTGTGGACCCATCTAACCAGGCGGTCCATCATCAATGTCCACATGTGTTGAGCTTGTCATCTCAACACTCCCCCTCAAGCTCAACTGCATCTCTGCAACTCCAAGTAAGCTTCGAAACTTTTGAAGCTTCTCTGTATCCAATGCCTTGGTGAAGATGTTAGCTATCTGATCCTGTGTGCTAACATACACCAAATCAATCTCACCTACTAGTACCTTCTCTCTCACAAAGTGGTAGTGTACCTCAATATGTTTTGTCCTGGCATGGAACATAGGGTTCCTAGCCAACTGTATACTACTCATGTTGTCACAATAAATGACAACTGGACCTTCCACCTGCACATCCAAATCAGCCATTAATTTTTGTAGCCATATACCTCACATGCTGCAACAACAGCACCTCTATACTCAGCCTCTGTACTTGACAAAGCAACTGTAGATTGCCTTTTGCTGCTCCAAGCAACTCCTGCACTACCAAGAGAGAACATGTATCCGCTGGTAGATCTTCTATCAAACATACTACCAGCCCAATCTGCATCTGTGTATCCAAACACCTGTACATCTGTATCTGCCTCATAGAAAAGTCCATAATGTAATGTGGACTTCACATATCTCAATATGTGTCTAACTGCATCCAAATGTGGCTTTCTAGGTACTTGCATAAACTGACTCACAAGGCCAACAGCGTAGCTCAAGTCTGGCCTTGTAATGGTCATGTAGATCAAACTCCCCACTATCCTCCTGTACATAGTGGGTCTTCTATCTCATCCCCAACATCAGCACTCAACTTTACATTCTGCTCCAACGGGACTGAAAGTGGTTTGCATGCAGTCATACCATACTTGGACAACATATCCAAGCCATACTGTCTTTGGGAGAGCCATATACCATCATCACATCTGATCACCTCAATGCCAAGGAAGTACCTTAGCTCACCTAAATCCTTCATCTCAAAATTCTTCTTCAAAAAATCCTTGACTTCAGCAATCCCACTATCACTATCACCTGTAATAATCAAGTCATCCACATAGATGACTATGACGACCAAACCTGCATCTCCCTTTCTCACATAAAGTGAGTGATTAGCATCAGAAATATAAAAGCGAATACTAACAAGATACTCTCTGATCTTGTTAGACCATACTCTAGGTGCTTACTTAAGCCCATAGAGTATCTTCTTCAACCTGCACACATACATGGGATGCTCTAAATCTTCATAACCTGCTGGCTGATCCATATACACTTCTTCCTGCAAATCACCATGCAAGAAGGCATTCTTCACATCCATTTGCTGCAACCTCCAACCTTTGGCTACTGCCAAAGCAATCACACATCTGACAGTTGCCATCCTAGAACTGGACTGAAGGTTTCATCATAATCTATGCCATATGTCTGGGCATAGCCTTCTGCAACGAGCCTAGCTTTATACCTAGTAATAGAACCATCTCCATTGTGCTTAATCTTATAAACCCACTTACATCCAATAGCTTTCTTTCCCTTTGGCAATGATACTAGATCCCAAATCTTATTGGCCTCTAATGCAGCCATCTCCTCATCCATTGGTGCATCCCAATGAGTATGACCAACAGCATCCTCAAAACATGTGGGCTCAACATCCTCAACTAGTTTTACCATATAAGCATAATGGTGAGCTGCATAACCTTCAAAACCAAATCTTTTAACAGGGTATCTCACCCTGCTAGACCTGCGTACCACTGGATCACTCAATGGAGTCTTTGCATTGACGCGTGCACTCTGCACACCTGGAGTCCTCACTGAAGGAATGCCAAGCTCATCATCCAAGCTCTCTGAGCCACTGGAGTCTCCATCAAGAATTGCATCAATGCCTTCTGACACTTTATTATTTCCTTTATCTTTACCTGTAGTACTACTAGATGCACCTAAAGATGTAGAGGTACTCCTTAGTCTCCCAGACCAAGGACTACTAGATGATGTCTATGATCCACTAGGAGTCCATGATTCTTGCTTTTTAGCCTGCACATGCGTGTCATGATCATCATCATCATCCAATGCATCACTCCTAGATGCATACCAACTCCTCATTTCATCAAAGATGATATCCCTGCTCACTCTAAACTTACATGTGATAGGGTTATAACAGCGATACCCTTTCTACTCTAAAGAGTATCCAATAAAGACACACTTTTCAGCCTTTGGATCCAGTTTCTTCCGCAACTCATCTGATACATGAACATATGCAATGCAGCCAAACACTTTCAAGTGTGAGACATCAGGCTTCTTACCTGTAAAATATTCTTCGGGGGTCATACCATGAACTGCAGCTGTGGGAGTTCTATTCATAATATAAACAGCAGTATGAACAGCCTCAGACCAAAAATGCTTAGGCATATTCTTTTCAGCCATCAAGGCGCGTGCAACTTCTACAATATGCATGTTTTTCCTTTCTACAACCCCATTTTGCTGTGGGGTATACCTGCATGTGAACTGTCTCTTTATCCCATGAGACCTCAGAAAATCACTGAACTCATTCGAGAGGTACTCTCCTCCTCCATCTGACCTGAAGCACTTTACTTTCAAGCATGTTTCTCTTTCAACTGCAGCCTTGAAAGTTCTAAAGTGCTCAAATGCTTCACTCTTTTCATTCATAAAATATACCCACAGCTTTCTAGAACAATCATCAATGAATGTGACAAAGTATTAACTGCCTCCAAGAGATACATTTTGTGCAGGCCCCCAAATGTCTATATGCATAATATCAAGGATATTTCTGCTTACATCTCTGTCATGTGAAAAGGGTTGTCTTGCTTGCTTACCAAACTGACATGCTTCGCATACCTTATGAAATTCTGCAACTCTAAATGTAGGCAAACCACTAACCAACCCTTTGGACTGCATTAATTTCAACCTTTGTACATTCGCATGTCCAATGCATTTGTGCCAAATTTCAATATCTGCAACAACACCTTTTCCTTTAGCATACACAGCAGCATTCATAGTAGGAATTCCAGCATCCAGAGTAAACATACACCAACTCTACTTCCCTTTGCAACTAACCTGCACTTGTCACTGAAGTCTTCTACAAAGCAGCCCTTTGCATTAAATTTGACTTGCAACCCTTGCTCTACCATTTGACCGACTGACATCAAGTTCTTTGTAATAGATGGCACATGTAATACATCTGAAAGACTCTTTGTCTTACCATCATGCAAGGACAAGGAAACTTTTCCAATGTGTGAAATTGGGTGGCATGAATCATCACCCGTCTGCACATAACCTGCATTTTGCAAATCCTGCATCTCTCCAAACCATTCTGCATGGCTAGTCATATGATTGGATGCACCTGAATCAACATACCAAACATCATCATGTGTTCCCTTTCCTGTAACAGCATTCAACATATGCTACATAACAAACAGACATTCATTTTTGTCTTCATTCAGTCGTGAAGACGATGCATAGTTTCCTTGCTGCAACTTACCACTGCGAATATCATCTTTCTTAGCATAACATTGGGCTGCGATATGACCTATTTTGCCACAGTAGTGGCATACAATACCAGAGTTGTTAGAACCTTTGTTCTGCCATCCACCTCTTCCTCTAAAGCTCCCTTGCCTCTAAAGTTACCACGACCTCCTGAAACTTACATATCGCCAAATTGCTAATTCAATCTGTTTTGCTGGTTGTCACTACCACGTCCTGTACCATGGCCTCTTGAAGAGAACTTGCCACGTCCCCTTCCTGAACTGGAGTAGAAAGCTTGGACCTGTTCACCACTTCTTTCAGATGTCTCACTCTGCATGTTGATCTCTTCAGTGATCATAAGGGAGACCAACTCATCGAAATCTGGAAATGGCTTTCTAACATATACGGAAGTTACAAAAGACTTCCAAGCCTTTTCATTGTTAAG
This sequence comes from Lygodium microphyllum, assembly GCF_053477565.2. Taxonomy (NCBI): domain Eukaryota; kingdom Viridiplantae; phylum Streptophyta; class Polypodiopsida; order Schizaeales; family Lygodiaceae; genus Lygodium; species Lygodium microphyllum. Next base: position 8,862,278 of record NC_141135.1, read on the forward strand.
TCCACCCAAGGTAGACGACACCAAATTATCATCATCGGGCATTGCATCAATTGCTGCCAAGGCATTTGCAATGCTCCTTACCTTCAGTGCATACTCATTGATAGACATCTTCCCTTTCTTCAATGTATTCAACTCTTGCTTGAGTTGAATCTTTCGTGCCTTTGTATTTACAGAAAACATACTTTCAAGTATGGTCCAAGCTGCATATGAATTCTCTGCATTTCTAATGTATCCCAGCATATTATTGTCAATTACTGCAGACAACCAATACATGACCTTTTTATCTTCTGCATTCCATTTCTTCCGTGCCTTTATCTCTTCTGCAGTTGGAGGATCACTCACCTCCGGCTCCTTTTCCTCACCTGAAACAAACTCGTAGAGGCCTTTTCCAATAAAGAAGTTCGTGACACGGAACTTCCATGAAGGGTAGTTGTTCTTGTCGAGCTTCTCAATGATGGGGCTTCCACTATTCTTTGCCATTATCACAAAAATAATACCAAACAGCAAGCAAATCTTATGCAACCCTCGACTTGTAGTGCACATCAATACATGAGATAGCCTTTTTCACTATCTGCTCAACAATACATGCGATTTTGTAGATAAACCTTGTGTTTACTCGCTGGTAAACACCTTTGAACTTACAGATCTGAAATCTGTAACTTGCGCATCCACTTTCGGTCAATCAGTCGAAGTCACAGTACACCCTGAAACTGATGTCCACAACCTTGCGGCTCTAAAACGAGGCCTGAAACGGCCTTAGATGCCCAAAATAACTGCGAGAATGCCCTAAAGGGCTCATCTACAGAATACACAGCACTCTTCGCGCACACCAAATCTCATTGCAATCTGAGATTTTTGCTCGACCCTGCTTTCGGTGTCTCCACAGGTACTATCCAAGAGATAGAGTAGAAGAATGGGAGAGCTTCTTACCCGTGGCTTGCTTGCTCGAACCTTGCTTCTTCTCCTTCACTTAAACCTTCAAAATCAGCCTCTCTCAGTGGCGCGGCTCTGATACCATATCAAGAATAGTGTGGTGGAGGGACTTGCTCAAGATGCTACGCCGAACACACACAAAATGCACAAGGAGAAGCTCACTCAAGAGACAAGAAGAGAGATGGAGGCCAAAAAGTTTTCTTGCTGGTTTTTTCTTTTTCTTCCACACACTTTACAATGTACACCAAGTATAGATAAGATACAATATAAAAGAAAGTGGTCTACTAAGTCAAACAATGCATAACCGACTACACTAGTCGACTGGCGCTATAACTATGCCAGCTGTAAATAGGTGTAACAACCTGAATATAATAAGTAATGAGTCAGTGGCCATGTGAGAGTCATAATGACCACCAACGTGCTAAGTATAGATGTGTGGATCCATCTAACTAGGTGGTCCATCATCAATGTCCACATGTGTTGAGCTTGTCATCTCAACATTGTTGAGCAATAAGTGAAAAAGATTGCTTGGGTATTACTATGCACGTGTTGTGGAAGATTGCAAAAGACTAGCTTGCTGTGCTATATCCTTGTTTGTGATAATGGCAGAGAATAGTGGAAATCCCATTATTGAGAAGCTCGACAAGAACAACTACCCTTCATGGAAGTTCCGTGTGACGAACTTCCTCATTGGAAAGGGCCTTTATGAGTTTGTCTCAGGTGAGGAAAAGGAGCCAGAGCTGGGTATCCCTCCGACTGCAGGTGAGTTAAAAGCATGGAAAGAGTGGAATGCAAAAGACAAAAAGGTGATGTACTGGCTATCTGTAGTAATTAATAATACTATACTGGGACATATCAGGAATGCAGAAACTTCACGTGCAGCTTGGACGATTTTTGAGAGTATGTTTTTAGTAAACACAAAGGCACGAAAGATTCAACTCAAGCAAGAGTTGAATGCCTTAAAGAAAGGAAAAATGTCTGTCAATGAGTACGTGTTGAAGGTGAGGAGCATTGCAGATGCTTTAGCAGTGATTAATGCAATGCCGGATGATGATGATTTGGTTTCATCCACTTTGAGTGGCCTTAACAATGAGAAAGCATGGAAATCATTTGTTACTTCAGTATATGTACGAAAGCCATTTCCAGATTTTGATGATTTGATCTCTCTCATGATTACTGAAGATATCAATATGCAGGGTGATTCATCTAAAACAAATGGTGAATAGGTCCAAGCATTTTACTCGAGTTTAGGAAGGGGATGTGGTAGATCCTCTTCGAGAAGCCGTGGTATAGAACGTGGTAGTGACAACCAGCAAAATAGATTGAATCGGCAATTTAGCGATATGCAGGTTTCAGGAGGTCATGGTAACTTTAGAGGCATGGGGAGCTTTAGAGGAAGAGGTGGATGGCAGAACAGAGGTTCTAACAACTCTGGTATTGTGTATCACTATTGTGGAAAAACAGGTCATATTACAACCCAATGTTATGCTAAGAAAGATGATATTTGCAGTGGTAAGTTGCAGCAAGGAAACTATGCATCATCTTCACGACGGAATGAAGACAAAAATGAACGTCTATTTATTATGTAGCATATGCTGAATACTATTACAAGAAAGGGAACACATGATCATGTTTGGTATGTTGATTCAGGTGCATCCAATCATATGACCAGCCATATAGAATGGTTTGGAGAGATGCAGGATTTGCAGAATACAGGTTATGTGCAGACGGGTGATGATTCATGCCACCCAATTTCACACATTGAAAAAGTTTCCTTGTCCTTACATGATGGTAAGACAAAGAGTCTTTCATATGTATTACATGTGCCATCTATTACAAAGAACTTGGTGTCAGTCGGTCAAATGGTAGAGCAAGGGCTGCAAGTCAGATTTAATGCAAAGAGCTGCTTTGTAGAAGACTTCAATGACAAGTGCAGGTTGGTTGCAAAGGGAAGTAGAGTTGGACGTATGTTTACTCTGGATGCTGGAATTCCTACTATGAATGCTGTTATGTATGCTAAAGGAAAAGGTGTTGTTGCAGATATTGAAATTTGGCACAAACGCATTGGACATGCAAATGTACAAAGGCTAAAATTAATGTAGTCCAAAGGGTTGGTTACAAGTTTGCCTACATTTAGAATTGCAAAATTTCATAAGGTATGCGAAGCATGTCAGTTTGGTAAGGAGGCAAGACAACCCTTTTCACATGACAGAGATGTAAGCAGAAATATCCTTGATGTTGTGCATACAGATATTTGGGGGCCTACACAAAATGTATCTCTTGGAGGCAGTTCATACTTTGTCACATTCATTGATGATTGTTTTAGAAAGCTGTGGATATATTTTATGAAGGAAAAGAGTAAAGCATTTGAGCACTTTAGAACTTTCAAGGCTGCACTTGAAAGAGAAACATGCTTGAAAGTAAAGTGCTTGAGGTCAGATGGAGGGAAAGAGTACCTCTCGAATGAGTTCAATGATTTTCTGAGGTCTCATGGGATAAAGAGATAGTTCACATGCAAGTATACCCCACAGAAAAATGGGGTTGTAGAAAGGAAAAACATACATATTGTAAAAGTTGCACACACCTTGATGGCTAAGCATTTTTGGTTTGAGACTGTTCATACTACTATTTATATTATGAACAAAACTCCCACAGCTGCAGTTCATGGTATGACTCCTGAAGAATGCTTTACTGACAAGAAGCCTGATGTATCGCACTTGAAGGTATTTGGCTGTGTTGCAAACGTTCATGTGCCAAATGAGCTACGGAAGAAGCTTGATCAAAAGGCAGAAAAATGTGTTTTTATTGGATATCATTTAGAGCAGAAAAGGTATGGTTGTTATAACCCTATCACATGTAAGTTCAGAGTGAGCAGGGATGTCATCTTTGATGAAATGAGCAGTTGGTATGCATCTAGTGGTGATGCATTGGATGATGATGATGATCATAACACTCATGTGCAGGCTAAAAAGCAAGAACCACGGACTCTTAGTGGACTAGAGATATCATCTAGTAGTCCTTGGTCTGTAGGTGCATCTAGTAGAACTACAGGTAAATACAAAGGAAAGAATAAAGTGTCAGATGGCATTGATGGAGTTCTTGATGGAGACTCCAGTGGCTCAGAGAGCTTGGATGATGAGCTTGGCATTCCTTCAGTGAGGACTCCAGGTGTGCAGAGAGCACACGTCAATGCAAAGACTCCATTGAGTTATCTAGTGGTACGCAAGTCTAGCAGGGTGAGATACCCTGTTAAACAGATTTGGTTTTAAAGGTTATGCAGCTCACCATTATGCTTATATGGTGAAAGTGATTGAGGATGTTGAGCCCACATGTTTTGAGGAGGCTGTTGGTCATGCTCATTGGGATGCAGCAATGGATGAGGAGATGGCTGCATTAGAGGCCAATAAGACTTGGAATCTAGTATCATTGTTGAAGGGCAAGAAAGCTAGTGCATGTAAGTGGGTTTATAATATTAAGCACAATGCAAATGGTTCTATTAGTAGGTACAAAGCTAGGGTGGTTGCAAAAGGCTATGCCCAGACATATAGCATAGATTATGAAGAAACCTTCAGTCCAGTTGCTAGGATGGCAATTGTCAAATGTATGATTGCTTTGGCAGCAGCCAAAGGTTGGAGGTTGCAACAAATGGATGTGAAGAATGCCTTCTTGCATGGTGATTTGTAGGAAGAAGTGTATATGAATCAGCCAGCAGATTATGAAGATTTAGAGCATCCCACGTATGTGTGCAGGTTGAAGAAGGCGCTCTATGGGCTCAAGAAAGCACCTAGAGCATGGTTTGACAAGATCAGAGAGTATCTTGCCAATATTGGCTTTTATGTTTCTGATGCTGATCACTCACTTTATGTGAGAAAGGGAGATGCAGGTTTGGTCATCATAGTCATGAAGGATTTAGGTGAGCTAAGGTACTTCCTTGGCATTGAGGTGATCAGATCTGATGATGGTATATGGCTGTCCCCAAAGACAGTATGGCTTGGATATGTTGTCCAAGTATGGTATAACAACATGCAAACCACTTTCAGTCCCGTTGGCGCAGAATGTAAAGTTGAGTACTAATGTTGGGGATGAGATAGAAGACCCTACTATGTTCAGGACGATAGTAGGGAGTTTGATCTACATGACCATTACAAGGCCAGACTTGAGCTACACTGTTGGTCTTGTGAGTCAATTTATGCAAGTACCTAGAAAGCCACATTTGGATGCAGTCATATGCATATTGAGATATGTTAAGTCCACATTTTATTGAGATATGTGAAGTCCACATTTTATTGTGACAACATGAGCAATATACAGTTGGCTAGGAACCCTATGTTCCATGCCAGGACAAAACATATTGAGGTACACTACCACTTTGTGAGAGAGAAGGTACTAGCAAGTGAGAGTGACTTGGTGTATGTCAGCACACAGGATCAGATGACATCTTCACGAAGGCATTGGGTACAAAGAAGCTTCAAAATTTTTGAAGCTTACTTGGAGTTACAGAGATTCAGTTGAGCTTGAGGGGGAGTGTTGAGATGACAAACTCAACACATGCGGACATTAATGATGGACCGCTTGGTTAGATGGGTCCACACGTCTACACTTAGCATGTCGGTGGTCATTATGAGTCTCACATGGCCACTGACTCATTACTTATTATATTCACGTTGTTACACCTATTTACAGCTGGCATAGTTATAGCGCCAATCAACTAGTGTAGTCAGTTATGCATTGTTTGACTTAGTAGGCCACTTTCCTTTATGTTGTATCTTATCTAGACTTTGTGTACATTGAAAAGTGTGTGGAAGAAGAAGAAGAAACCAGCAAGAAAACGTTTTGGCCTCCATCTCTCTTCTTGTCTCTTGAGTGAGCTTCTCCTTGTGCATTCTGTATGTGTTCGGTGCAACATCTTGAGCAAGTTCCCCCACCACGTGATTCTTGACATTTAGGAGGTGAAAATATGAAGGACTACTTATCCAACTCAGTTGCAAGTATCAAGAAAGAGCTTATGGATGTGATTACAGAGCAGCTACAAGCGCTGAAGGTGAATACCGCCAATATATCCACTCCTGTGGGAGCTAGAAGAGATGTGATACGCTCTAATACATGGTGCGGCAAGTGTCATCAAGCGGGACATTTAGCCACTGAATGTACCCGAAAACCAACCATTCCTGGAGCCTTTTGTTCCTACTGTTTGCAGAAGAACCATACACAGGATATTTGCTCTCTGAAAGAGATGCACGAACAAAGACAGAATGATGAAAATGCAAGATTCAACTTGCTAGAATCCAAAATGACAACACAAGATATTGGACCAAAGCCTAGGGAATTCGGTCCTAATTTCGTTCCAAGGAGGTTTCCCTCTCAAAGTTATAGAGGATGACAGTCTAGTAGTAGTCAAAGATCAGAGGTGAAATGTTATAGGTGTGGAGAAAAGGGTCACATCTCTCTGAATTATCCAAACCCTAGATCTGTGGATTACAAGCCCTTATGCAGCTGATCCAAGGGAGAATGCCACACTACAAAGGACTATCCAAGTCCAGCCCCTGTAAAGGCCAATGGCACTGATATCCAACAGAAGGTACAAGAACCTGCCTCCAATTTGGTAGAGTTAGAAGTTGCCATTGTCACACGTGCCAAGAAGAAGGGACCAATTGTGTAAGAAGAGAACAACTCTCCTGCCAAGACTATGAAGTTCAACTTGCCAACAGAGAGATAGAGTAGCACATGACTGAACAGTGCAGTACAGAGCACTGCAGTGCCACAGAGAGTCATAGAGACAGTCCTAGAAACAGGACCAGAGGTCCAGGAGATAGATGAGACAGAAGAACTTCCAAAAACAGAGGAAGTGCCGATGCTACCATTGTTAGAAGAAAAAGGAAAGATGAAAATGGGTGTAGCCCCATTCCCCAACAGGCTGGAAAAGCCCTGGATCCTATCAAAGATTATGACTTGGTAAAAGACCTAGACACTTTTAAACCTAACTTAACATTGCGGCAGTTGCTGATGCTATCTCCCAGCCGTCGAAAGAAATTCAAAAGCAACTTGACAAGAAGATGCGGACTAAGGATTGCTCCCCCAATGACAATAAAGTCCAATAGAGCCGCAGAACCTGCGAAGGAAGTAGATGTGGCTAACGCCTTCCTAGATCCTAGAACACTAGAGATTATTGTATGGATTGAAGGATGCTTTATCTCAGATGCATTGATTGATAGAGGTTCATCAGTAAACATAATGACGGATGTGGCAATGAAGGACTTAGGGTTGCAGGGAATTCAACCTACAGAGTGGCTTATCAGATTGGTAGACTAAAGCAGAATTAAACCTTTGGGCATCCTCCCATACATAAAAACAACCCTTGCAGGAAAAGATTACTGGTTGACCTATCTGGTGGTTAAATCAAATTCTTATGGGACCTCATACCCTTTTCTATTGGGAAGACCTTAGCTTTTTGAAGTGAGAGCCAGGATGGACTGGTTCAAAGGAACCCTAACACTATGCAGAGGACCCAACAAAGTGGTGTTGAAGTTGTATGGATCACAAAAAGGCAATGGATCCACATCCATCGAAGTCATAACTAACTCCTCTAATGAGGCAACAGATTATACATCAAGAGATGCAAAGGCTGTTAAGCAGATCTTTCCCAAGAAAACAGAGGCACAGTCCCTAACAATGGGCACTATAAGCCAACTACCAAGGGAAGAAAAGTCTTTGTCCATGGGAGAATACCTCCTGCCTCAACTAGACTTGACTTCCGAAATCACCTCTGATAGTGAAATAGAAGCATGGATGTACTGTTCTCCCTGTTACATAGCAGTCGCAGAGATAGTAGCAGAGACAGAGCCAGAGATAGAAGTAGAAGCAGAAACATACACAGAGGCAAAAGATCTGTTCTTCTCCTACAGAGCCTCTATAGAAGCAAAAACAAAGCCACCAGAGGAAGAGGATGAAAATGATGAGGAAGAAAACGAAGCAGGATATGAAAGTGCAGTTGAAGAAGATCCTCTGATAGTGGATGATCTTGTTAATGGCCCTACAGAGATCTTAGAGACTGAAGATCTTAGGGTGTTGGATGGAATGACCATGGACCACAAAGTATGCAGAATTTGCATAAGAAATGGATCAAAGGCATAAAAATTAAGTTCACCAGTGGCTCCTATCGCCCTGACCATTTAGTCCAAAGAAAAGATGATGACGATGCCCCCTGCCGACAGAAGCCAAAGCTATCAAAGCCACAGCTTCTAGAAGGTCCATGCTATGTGACATTCCTGGACGCATCCTCTGAAAATGAATCCCTAAGTCTAGAAGAAAACACCACTCACACAGAAGCAAACAAAGCTCTGATACCCTTCCAGCAATCTAAACAGAAAAATGAGTCATCTATTCAGAAGGAGGATACTGGTTCTAGTGGAACATCCGACGAGGACACTACTCCCTTAAAAGAGTCAGACCTCTATCCAGAAGCAATCCATGGGACATTTATCCGCGAAGTGGAAGGTGAAAGACAAGTAACTTCTTGGATACTGACGGTACTGAACGTCACCTAAAGGTGGGTTTCAATCTTCCAAAAGAGGAACTAGCAGTCCTGTGAGATCTACTCAAATAAAACTTAGACGTGTTTGCTTAGTCATATAAATATCCAAAGGGGATTGATCCCACAGTATGCCAACATCACATTGATCTAGAGCCCAATGCCAAACATGTAAGGCAAAGATAAAGGCGTATGAATCCTAATTATTCTAGTCTGGTGAAGGTTGAATTATTGAAACTTCTTGAAGCCGAGTTCATTTATCCCGTGGCTAATAGTGAATGGGTTTCGCCCATTGTGGTAGTACCCAAGAAGAACGGGAAACTTCGAATATGTGTGGAATTTCGGAAGCTGAACTCAAAGATAAAGAAGGATCATTTTCCTATTCCTTTTACAGACCAACTATTGGACACAGTGGCAAGCCATGAGCTCTATTCCCTCTTGGATGGATTCAGCGGATATAACCAAGTCCAAATTGCAGAAGAGGACCAATCCAAAAAAACCTTCACCACAGAATGGGGGACCTATGCCTATAGAATGATGCCATTTAGGCTTTGTAATGCTCCTACCACCTTCCAACGAGTAATGATGGCTGCCTTCCAGAATCATTTGCATGATTTAATTGAGGTATATCTTGATGACTTCTGTGTCTATAGCTTGATTTGTGAGTACTGGGGATACCTAGAGCAATGTTTTGATAGATGCCTAGAGTATGGGATTTCTCTCAACCCCGAAAAATGTGTCTTTGGTGTTTCATCAGGAGTTCTTTTGGCCCATATTGTCTCTGCATAAGGAATTGCAACAAACCCAGCAAAGATTGAGAAGATTGCCTCCTTGACAACACCAATAAACCTCAAGCAATTGAGAGGATTTCTTGGCCATGTGGGCTACTAGAGAAGATTTATTGCACATTTTGCAACGAAGGCAGCCCCTCTGCACAAGATCCTAAGGAAAGATGCAGATTTTCTTTGGACTGATGACTGTGAAGGAGCCTCTAATGCCCTAAAATAATGCCTTATCAAAGCACCTATCTTACAGCCTCATGACTAAACGAAGGAGTTTCATGTGCATACAGATGCATCAGTTGAAGGGCTAGGTGATGTCCTATGTCAAAAGGGCCCCTCTAAATTAGATTAACCAATATATTACTCAAGCGGGAAGGTCACTGATAGGGAACGGAACTACACAATGACAGAGCTTGAGTGCTTGGCAATGGTGTTTGCATTAGAGAAGTTTAGACACTATAACACATTTTAAGTTCTACGTGGATCATGAAGCCATGTCCTTCCTAATGAACAAAGCAGATGTTAAAGGACGACTGATGAGATGGTTGCTCCTATTTTAGGAGTTCGATTTTGAAGTGGTCACTAAGCCTGGCCGTTCCCATGTCCCAGTCAATCATCTATTACGGATCCCTCAAACTGCAGAAGAGGGACAAGATGATCTAGACCTTCTTGATGCTTCCTTGTTTCTAGTTGAAACAATCACTCCCTAGTATGCAGACATAGCCAACCTCATGGCAACTCAATAGTATCCTCCTGGCAACTCAAGCCGTGAGAAGAAGAAGCTTCTATTAGAATCAGCCCCCTACACTTTGCTATGCAGTGCACTATACAAGAGAGACAAAGATGAAGTATTGTGAAGATGTGTTGCAAGAGATGAAATCAGCATAGTATTGAAAGCATGCCATGACAAGCCATGTGATGGACACTTCGCAAGAGAAGTGATAGCCATGAAGGCTCTGCTAGCAAGATACTGCTGGCCGACCCTCCACAAGGATACTGGTGGCTGACCCTCCACAAGGATGCACATGACTACTGTAAAAGATGTGATGCTTGTCAACGAATGGGGAAACCCACCAAAACAAGTACCATGCCATTGCAACCTATTCTTTCCCTAAAGTCATTCGAGAAGTGGGGGATTTATTTTGTGGGTCCCATTGATCCACCCACCAGACGAAAATAGAACAGATACATCTTAGTATGTACGGATTATGTCACAAAGTGGTGTGAAGCTAAAGCCCTGAAGTGGGACGATGGTAACAACGTATCCCTGTTCATGTACGAGAATATTACCACCCGTTTTGGCAGTCCCCTCAAGCTGGTAAGTGACAAAGGTACTCATTTCCTTAACAAAATCATGGAGGAGCTGTGAGGATTATATCAATGAGTTTTAGGAATGGACTGCCCTCTATATCTTTCAACGAGTGTGAGAAAGAGGGTGGAATGAGTGTGACGGATGGTTCTTCAATCAATTATTGAGAGGTGAGGATTGAGGGACGTTACAACCGTTGGAGTCAAGTACGTTTCTATTTCCTTATGCACCCACGGGATGGGTCTCTGCCATCAGCACATGACACGTCACTCTATTCTGTATACTGCACTACAAGGCTCCCTAGCCTTCCTTCTTGCACCTATGCCAGACGGTTGGGACGCACTGATGCACCATCAATTTTGCACCCTGGCATACTCCCCCTACACCACCCCCTTGTTGATTTCTAAACCGGGTGTGAGATTTGGGTTTCATCATTATTTACTTGAGTGATGTAAGTTATGGGGTGAGCGATTGTTCTCTCATTCCATTTGAGTGCTCGTGAGTTGCGTGACTCTCCTTCGTCACAATGACACCTCCCTCGACGAGCTTCATCAACCAGCTACCTCTTTGGGTGCTGTTGCATGCTCCCCGCCATGCTAGCTGAACGTTAGAGCGAGCCGTGGTACCTCTTCTATAGCCAACTCCAATCCTTCTGTAGCAGTGAGGGTTCCTTCAACCATACGCGAAACATGCCAAGTGTTCCTAACCCTACTTTTCTATTTGCAAGTGTATGTGATCTCTTAAGTGTGGGGATGCCAGCATCCAGTCAGTTGACAAGTCTATGTCCGTGTCGATCAATCTACTATGTCTGTTAAGGTTTTAAGTGTGGGGACACATCCTTACGCGTCTGATGTGTATATCCCCTGCATATGCCTCAAGTTGATCATGCACGTATGCCATGGCCTCTTTCTGCCCTCATGGGGTCCCTTTTCCACCCACTCGTCTAACTTTTCCCCACCCTTTGGGCCGTTCCTTTCCTATTTCCCTTTATCCCTCATTTTGATGTTTTCTATGCGAACACATCCTACATTTATTGGAATCCAAATCCAACCTTACAACCCTGTTCGTCCCTTTGAACTGCCCATTTTTCCTTTTTACCAACCCTTGTTCCGACTAATGGTTCTTGAGTTATAAATTTTTACGCATTTCCCGTACATTGGACGGTTTTCCATGTGAATGCACCCTACGTTCACTGAGACTCACATCCAACCTTATAGCCTTGTTCATCCCTTCAAACTGGCTATTTTTTCTTTTTATATACCCTTGTTCCGACTTACCATTCATCCGCTATCCCATTATGAACAGTTTTATGTTTTTCCATGTGAACGCATCCTACATTCCCTAGACCTGATATCTAATGTCATAACTCCATTCATCCCTTTGATTGCCACACTTTTCCTTTTTACATCCCCTTGTTCCGACTTACTGTTTTTGAGTTATTAGTTTTTGAAGCAATTCCCGCTCATTGGATATATTTCCATGTGAACGCGTCCTTCTTGTTGCAAAACAATAACCTAACGTACTAGTCCTGCCCTACGCCTACCCATGGACACATTTCCTTTTTATGCCATGTCGTTTTGCTATACGGGTTGTTTGTTATTAATTTTTGCGAGTTTTCGTGTCTTTTTCGTGCGTTATTTTACCATTTTTCCATGTGAACATGCCCTACTCTTTTCGGAATTCCAATCTAACTGGATTGCCTTGTCCAACCACCCTTCTTGCACAACATTGCTTCTTTCTCTGCCCTGTTTCTCCATCTGGATTTTTTGTTATTAATTTTCATTGGTAATTTTTAGCGTCTTTTTCTTGTTTCTTCCATGAGAACACCTTTTAACCCCCTCTGAACTGAGATTTGATGTGCTAATCCTGACGCTTATATTTTTTCAAACATTTTTCCTTTTTACTATCCTCCATTCTGGTGCACGGATCATTCCATATTAATTTCCGAATCCCTTTTCGGGTATACGATTTTTGGGTTTTTCCCATGTGAATGCATCCTCTCTCCATCAAAACCGTGTGTTGACGTGATAAGTTTGTCAGGCACATTATTGGGCACATTTTTCCTTCTTTCCGCCCTGCGTTCTGGCGAGCGGATTTTTCCATATTAATCCTCGTATGTATTTTTGGAGCCATTTTTTGTGTTTTTTCCATGTGAACACCCTGATTTTGCCCTGGAACTTGTGTTGCATTTTTCTATCCTTTTTTCCTCGTCTCCCAACATATTTATTCTTTTTACGATTTTTCGATCTGGTGTATGGTTTGGGTTTTATTAAATTTTCTTCCTCTCTCCGTGTGGCCGTTTCTCTCGTGTCGTGCGTGAACGCATCTGTTTTTGGTTTTCAGCGCCTCGGAACGCCCCCCTGGCCTCTGTGCCTCACATGTCACCATCCTCGCCTCGTCTGATCCCGTTGATGCAAATTTAAAAATAATAATAAAACTAAACAAACAAACCCCAATAACAAATTACTTATAAAAAGAACAACCACCCACACAACCTACAAACCAAAAACACCAATAACAATTTTGAAAACAAAAAAAAGACGAAAAAAACACACTATTAATTTTTAAAAAAAACGGTTACCTTACATGTTCATGCGCTCCGACTCTCCATCCTCTTCCTCCTTCCTCGCGCCCAGATACCTCCCCTCTCCCTCCCTTCCGCCATCGCTCGCTTTCTCCATTCCTCCCCCCCACGTGCCTCCTCCCTACGCACCTCCTTCCTCTCCACTTTCTCCATTCCCTCCCCCCACGCGCCTCCTCCCCACATGCCTCCTCCCCCCCAAGCGCCTCCTCCCCACACGTCTCCTTCCTCTCCGCTTTCTCCATTCCCTCCCCCAACGCGCCTCCTCCCCATGCGCCTCCTTCCTCTCCACTTTCTTCATTCCCTACCCCCCATTCGCCTCCTCCCGCCGAGAACCTCCTTACTCTTCGCCTACCTCCTCTCCTCCTCCCAACACGTTGCGGGCCGCCGCCTCCTCCCCTTTTGTGCCGCCACGGGCCACCACCTCCTCCCCTTCTGTGCCGTCACGGGCCGCCGCCATTTTTTCTCCTTCTCCTCCCTCCCCCTTTCCTACCCTTCTCCCCTCTCCCTCCAGTGTTTCCACACCATACGGCCTCTCTAGGTGTGCATATGCATACGGGCGCGGTCAGCGGCGGGGTTCATGCGCGAGGACGTGTGTTGTGTGGTGGTGCATGCCGTCCCCGAGCACACACAGCTATTCACATGCAGCCGGGTATCTCTTTTGATTTTCCACAAACTCGAGAAAAATACTTTTAAAATACATAAAAACACTTGAAAATATTTTAAAAATCATAAAAATTCAATTTAAAAAATACTAAAAAATTCATTGTTGAATTGGATAAATTTTTGGTTTATTTTGTTGATTATAATATAGGGAATTAATTGCAAAAATTTTACAATATTTAAAATCATTTTAAAATTCATTAAAAATTGAGAAAAAATCATTAAAAATCCCTAAAAATCAGAATTAGATTCAAAAAAATCACAAAAATTCCATCAATGCATTTTATTACTTTTGGAATATTTTAAAATACAATTATACCTTTAAAAAATAAACAAACAAAATAAAACGAAACAAAACAAATCAAAACAAAACAAAATTAAAATACAAAATACAAACACACCTAAAATACAATTTTTTTAAAAACGTAATAATAAAAATTTCACCCAAACACTAATCAATATTGCCTCAACCAAATGTGATTCCCCTAATATTTATTTGATATTTATTATTTAAAAAAAGCAAGAAATAATTTTTTAAAAAAACTAAGGTGCTTCATTTTTTCTAGTCAGTGGTTTTTGCTTTTTTGTTGGATTCCTTGCATTTGGGACTACTCTGTGCACCCTCAGTCTCTTGCATACATACCCCTACCATGTATCTTTTTTTCATGCTTTATTTATTTTTGGTCATCCCTTACCCACATTTAATTGTTAAAATGAACTTTATTCATCCACTTTTTCACGCGCGCTTGCGCTAAACTCCGGAGGCACTTTAATTTTAAATAAAAATGAACCAACCGTCACAAAAATGCACACACTAAAAAAGAAGAGCGCTTCAGACACATTAAATTTTTAATAAACGAATATGCATTTAGAGACCTAAGTCTGGGGATATTACACGGTGGATTCCATGCCACGGTGTATTCTGTGAGGTTTTACGGTGGATTCCGTAAACTTTTATTACCGGGGCTCATAGACAAAGTGGATTCTTTGTGCGAGAAGTTGATGGGGACGCCTATCCTTTTCAGGCGTTTTGTTAATTTAGTGTGTACATGGGTGATTCCATAGCAGGTGATTCCGCAAAATACATATTTAAATTAATAAACATTTATGAGTTTAGAGTGCGCACTCGTGATAAATTAAGGTTAGGATTGATTTCTAACCAATTGATTTATTTATGTAGCTGAAGACTGCTAGGTATTCACTTTTGTCAGTTTAATTGTATTATTTTACTAACGATTACGAATGCTTCAGTTGATGTGTAGAGATAGCAGCGGTGGCGGTGGAAAGCATTGGAGAATAGTGTGTATTCGAGTTATCGTCAATATTTTGATGGGTACATACCTTAGGCATGGCATCTATATTTTGTTGTTCCTATTTATTAAGGCGTTGGATATTTATTTATTATTTTTGTATGCGTATGGGCGCACGATTTAGATATTTGTATTTGGACATTCTATTTGGGTATGCCTAACTCCTTGGGCGCCCACCCATAAGCTTTATTTCTATTTGGCACTAAAGCAAACTCAAAAGTCAGAAGCGTGCTATTTTGTAATTTGGACTATTATTTGAGCTTCAAGATTAGTAATACATAAAATACATGCTTTGCGGAGCGCTCACACAAGGCATGGGGGGAGATTGCACCCAAGTGGTCTCTTGTTCATGTCGTGCAAGTTTTCTACATTGATTTGTGTGTAAAAAGTAGAGTTCTTTTGTTCTTGGGGACCTTCTGACACTCACTACGCGCGCTTACGGCATCTGATCTGTGTACCAGTGGTATCATAGCAAAGCTAAGATCGAGAGCTTCCAATCCCTACCCATCTTGCACGAAGGCGGAACTCCTGGAATGATCGAGCTCTACAGTGAGTTTCATCGTGAATGGTCGATACGTGTGGATTCCTGGCGGTCAAAAACCTCTGTCTACAACCTGTGATTGCGAAGGACCGGCCTGAGGAGGCGGAGGACCACTTCTACATCTCCATCTTCAAGTCGTTTTTTCCACAGACAAACAGATAAGCTTCATAACTCAAAAAGCTTAAAAGATTTAATTATTATTAAGCTTAATAATAAAGCTTAAAGCTCCATAAAATGGACGACTATGGCAGTGGCATCCTGGCGATTTTAACGGCGTGAAAAATGGCCCCCCCCCTCAAAATTGGTTGACAGATTGAAGCTTAAAGCTTAGTTACTTAAGCTCTTTAGTCCTCTAAGCCACCAAGTTAATTTACTTCTGCAAGTCACAAAGGTTAATCAAGTCGCAGAAGTCACCACAGACTAACTTCAACAACTCCCATAAAGGATGTTCCTGCGCAAAAGCACAGAACCACAAAATTACTTCCTGGAAGACTTTGTTCACACACGCAGACTTGCTAAACCAGTTTTAGCACACGCAGAAGGTTATAAACAGTTTCTAAGAGGACTACAAACACCACAACCACAAAAGACAAAGACCGTATAAGCCAAACAAAAATATATAAGCCTTGTATGCCCGACTTTGAGCTACGCTCATCCTGCTAATCAGATATCGAGAGTGTGAGGTCTTTTGGATTTTTTATAGGATGACGGAACAAAATATGGACGATTTAATGGCTGAAGGCGATCTTCCTGAACCTACGATGGAACAAAAATTGGATTTAATTATGATGCAGCTTGATGAAGAACGAAGAGCTCGACAAGCTTTGCAAGTTCAATTGGCCAACTTGCAATGATCTACCACCGACAAATATGGATCACAATCCGAAGATCTTATCCGACGTACTATCGATGTGACGCTCGAAGCTCAATCCATTCGCAAAGAAACAAAGATAAGTAAAAGAAATTTCAAGTTTCATACTTTCAATGGAACTCGAGATGAAAAGACTGTACTTGCATTTATCAGTCAGTTTGAGGATTACTTTCATGAAGAGACATATGCTGAAAAAGACAATTAAATGTGTCACTAATCATTTAGTCGATCGAGCATCTCTTTGGTGGACTGTGGTTCGCAAGAGCATTGATTGTCCCACTACCTAGGAGAGTTTTCAAAAGAATTTTTTGCAGAATTTCCTTCCTCCTCAATACCATGAAAAAGCCATAAAGCAATGAGATCTTCTATAGCAAAGAGATCGTGAGCCTATTTCCCAATACACCGAATATTTTTGGAATGCCCTGCTACAATTACGCATGCTCAAAGATGTACCTGAAGCGACTCACAAATGCAAATTTATGTCTGGATTACTTGGACATTACTATGCTGAAGTCAACATGTTTAAGCCTACAACCCTTGAAGATGCAATTTCTTTGGCTCATGATACTGAAGAAAAGATTCGCGGAAGAGATAAGCGTCCACAAAAATTTCAAGCAAATGGTAACTATGGTTACAAGCAATTCAATTCAAATTTTAGAAGATTAAATCAAAGTCATTTTCTTCCATCATCATTCCGTAAGTCTTGGACAAAACCACTTGCTTTACCATCAAATACCAATCCAAACCCTAAGCCATCCTCATAGCCAAATCCTAACATTCCTGGACTTCCTGCCATTGCCAATAATGTATCTAAAGCCAAACCTATAGTTTGTTACAAATGCCATCAACCTGGACATCTAGCAGCCAATTGCCAATCGAAGAAACCACCTGTCTATATCAATTATCTTGGTGCAATGCAAGATGAAGAACATGAGAAAATGCATGCCTTTACGAAAGATGATGACGACATTGCTACTCCTTCAGATACTTTGCCAGGTATGCCAACTCCACATTCTTTGTTGACAATGAAATGTTTAGTGCATGGTAAAGAAAAGATTATTTTGCATGATGATGGTAGCACACATGATTTTATTTCTGCAAAGTCAGTGAAAGAATTGAATTTACAAACTATTTCTACACATTATCGCATTAAAGCAGCATTCCTAGGCATAAGATATAATGAAACACAAGAGGTGCATAACTTAGAAATTAAAATTGGTGAATACACTGAACGTAGAAATTTTCTAGTTGTACCTTTGTAGTCTAGTGATATTATCCTAGGTATGCCTTGGCGTCATCAATATAATCCTGACATAGATTATTCCACACATTCAATTAAAAATTATTTTCAAGGAAAACAAATTACATTGCATGGTATGCATTCATCTAATAAATTTCCACTGCTTATACTCAAGCTAAACATGCATTATGTAAAAGTAGTAAATCTTATTTAATTTGGATGAATGAACTTCAAGCTAAAGAAAAACATATGTATCCTAAGCATAAACAATTCCTTGCTCAATTTAAAGATTGTTTTGCTGATGATTTACCACCTGGACTACCACCTTCACGTCCTGAAGATCACAAAATAGATTTAATTCCTGGTACACGACCACCATGTACCATATATGCATAATCAAATTGAACAGAAAGAAATTCAAAATCAAGTAGAGGAATTGCTAAACAGAGGATTAATTAGACCTAGTAGTTCTCCATTTGGCGCACCTGTTTTACTGGTAAAGAAGAATAATAATACTTATTGCGTGTGCATTGATTATCATGCCCTAAATAAAATTACTGTTAAAAATAGATATTCGATTCCTAGGGTAGATGATTTTATGGATAAAGTACAGGGTTCTACCATATTCGGTAAGATAGATCTTAAATCTGGTTATCATCAAGTAAGATTAGATAAATCTGATATATTCAAAACTGCATTTAGAACACAATTTGGACATTATGAATTTCTAGTGATGCCTTTTGGATTGACTAATGCACCTGCTACATTTAGTCGAATGATGAATCACATATTTTTGAAATATCAGCATTGTGTTATAGTATTCTTTGATGATATATTGGTATTCAGTAAAAATGAGAATGAGCATTATGAACATCTGTCTTTAGTTTTCAAGTTATTAAAAGATAATCAATTGTATGCTAATCCGGAAAAGAGTGAATTCTTTTAAACAGAAATTGAATATCTAGGTCACATTGTTTCATCAGAAGGTGTTAAGGTTGACCCTAAAAAGATAGAAGCAATTTTAAATTGGCCCATACCCAAAAATGTGCATGAGTTATGCTCTTTTCTAGGTCTTGCTAGTTTTTACAGAAAGTTTGTGCGAAATTTTTCATTACTTGCATTGCCTTTGACTAAACTTTTAAAGAAGGGTATTGTGTATAACTGGACCGATAATCAACAAAAATCTTTTGATTTATTGAAACATGCTTTAACCCATGCTCCTGTATTACAACTACTTGATTTCAATAGACCATTCTTTTTAGTAGTTACTGATGCTAGCGGATCTAGAATAGGAGTTGTACTTATGCAAGATAATCATCCCATAGTCTATTCTAGCTGTAAACTGAAACCATCTGAACTTAAATATTCTACATATGATAAAGAATTGCTAGCTGTAGTACAAGCCTTACATCAATGGAAACATTACTTAATGGGTTCTGAGTTTATGATTAAAATTGACCAACAAAGCATTAGACATCTCCTTAGTCAACCCTTAATATCTGACAGACATATTAAATGGGCAGCTTTCATTCAA
Source organism: Lygodium microphyllum (assembly GCF_053477565.2). Lineage (NCBI taxonomy): Eukaryota > Viridiplantae > Streptophyta > Polypodiopsida > Schizaeales > Lygodiaceae > Lygodium > Lygodium microphyllum. The sequence goes on from NC_141135.1 coordinate 8,881,570, forward strand.
AGTTTTCATCTCCTTATACAATATCAATCAGGAAAAGAGAATGTAGTAGTAGATGCTTTAAGTAGAAGACCAACAATTCATAATATTTTTGTCATATCATTTGATTCCCTTATCCCTATGAAAGATACTTATCATTAGGATATTACTTTTCAAGCTGATTGGAATAAATTAGTTGCAAATAATTGGATTCCTATTGATTCACTATCTTACAATGATGGATTCATGTTTTATGAAAAGAGATTATGTGTTATAGTTCCATTTAGATCTTTTGTTTTGAATGAGATTCATTGTCCTCCATATCAAGGTCATAGAGGTATTATATCTAGTTTGCGTACATTGATTGAAGATTTTTATTGGCCACATATGGACACTAATGTATCTAACTTTGTTTCTGAATGTTTAATTTGTCAAAGAGTTAAAAGACACCATGGTAAACAATATGGTTTATTGATGCCATTATCTATTCCATCACGACCATGGGAACCGATTTCTATGGATTTTATTACTAGTTTACCTAACACTAAAGCTAACAATGATATGATTTGGACTGTTGTAGACAGGTTTAGTAAACAAGCATATTTCATTCCATACAAGAAAACTTTAACTACATCTCAAGCAGCTCAATTGTTTTTGAAAACTGTGTTTACTAATCATGGTTTACCAAAAGTTATTATTTCTTATCATGATTCTAGATTTTGCAATAATTTTTGGATTACTTTGTTTGCTAACATAGGAACAAAGATTGTTTTTTCATCTGCATTTCATCGTGAAACTAATGGTCAAACAAAAGCTACTAACAGTACTATTTTAGATCTTTTACGTGCTTACACTATTTCAAAACCACATACATGGATACACATCTACATTTACTTCAGTTTGCATATAACAATACTCCACACACAGCTACAAATAAAGCACCATTTGAAGTGATTTATGGTTATAGATTGTCTACACCTGTTGCTTCATTATCAAATAAAATTCAGACTACTGATGATATTGCTAACACGTACGCTACTATTTTTTATGAAGTTAAAGATATGATTGCCAAAGTCCAACAATCATATACAAAACAAGCCAATAAGAAAAGATAGGCCATGAATTTTAAAGTTGATGATTATATTTGGTTACGAATAAAGAAACGTAGATTACAAAGTGTAGATAAACACCCAGTTGTGAAATTAGCACCTAGATTCTATGGACCATTCAAAATCATTCACAAAATCAATGACAATGCATTTAAACTAGAACTACCACCACATTGGAAAATTCACAACACCTTTCATATTAGTTTATTACGACCCTTTAGAGGCCAATTACCTGTACAACTTGTCTATGAAAATCTACCTTTGTTAGATGAAGAGACTAAAATCCTTGAGCCTAAAGCTATTATAGATACTGACTTTATGACCACTAGAACTGGCCGTAGATATTCTAGATATTTGGTCAAGTTTAAAAACCATCTTGTTGAAGAGGCCCAATGGATGCACACTAGAAACTTAAATGCTTTCCCCACTTTGTTAGCTCCACATTGAGCTAATAGCAATTGAGGACAATTGTTATCCCACCCCGGGGGTATGATGCCAAGAGGCATATTACATAGTGGATTTCATGCCACGGTGGATTCCGTGAGGTTTTACAATGGATTCCGTAAACTTTTATTACCGGGGCTCATACACAAAGTGGATTCTTTGTGTGAGAAGTTGATGGGGATGCCTATCCTTTTTGGGCGTTTTGTTAATTTAGTGTGTACATGGGTGATTCCATAGCGGGTAATTCCACAAAATACATATTTAAATTCATAAACGTTTATGAGTTTAGAGTGCGCACTCGTGATAAATTAAGGTTAGGATTGATTTCTAACCAATTTATTTATTTATATAGCTAAAGAATGCTAGGTATTCACTTTTGTCGGTTTAATTGTATTATTTTACTAACGATTGTGAATGCTTCAGTTGACGTGTAGAGATAGCAGCAGTGGCGGTGGAAAGCATTGGAGGATAGTGTGTATTCGAGTTATCGTCAATATTTTGATGGCCGCATACCTTAGGCATGGAGTCTATATTTTGTTGTGCCTATTTATTAAGGCATTGGATATTTATTTATTATTTTTGTATGCGCATGGATGCACGATTTAGATATTTGTATTTGAACATTGTATTTGGGTATGCCTAACTTCTTGGGCGCCCGCCCATTAGCTTTATTTCTATTTGGCACTAAAGTAAACTCAAAAGCCAAAAGTGTGCTATTTTGTAATTTGGGCTATTATTTGAGCTTGAAGATGATTAATACATTAAATACATGCTTTGTAGAGTGCTCACGCAAGGCATGGGGGGAGATTGCACCCAATTGGTCTCTTATTCACGTCGTGCAAGTTTGCTACATTGATTTGTGTGCAAAAAGTAGAGTTATTTTGTTCTTGGGGACCTTCTGATGCTCTCACTATGCGCACTTACGACATCCGATCTGTGCACCAGGGGATCACAGTCCGGGTTTCGTTAAAAGCATCGTTTCACATAAATAAATTGTAACTAACAATTTAAAAATAAACCACCGTTTTCTTATTAAGGTTTACAACCTTATAAAATTTCAACCATTGTTAATAATTTATTAAAATGAACTCCTCATTAAAATCATTCGCCTCACTGCACTTTTTCTCCTTTTCAATAAATACGCATTGTGGGATGGGTACATATAGTCCTTTAAGCTGACATTATTTATCAAAGTTCTGGTTATGTCCTAATTAGGTTTTTGAGGTATTATAGTTTGATTGTGTGATATGATTACGGGTGCCTGTAGTTTTTTTTTTTTTGCCTGATATGGGATCTTGGGTGCCTGCTTGTTCCATAGCATGAAGCTTTCAGTCGCATATATGTAGGGATCATGCCGAATTTTTTCTAGGATGTGGGTTGTTTGGGGTGGTTAATTGGTTAGTTACGTCTGTGTGTGCTTATTTTGATCGATTTCTTTTTTATAACTATTTTTTTGTTTTGCAGGCATTCTCTGTGATTGTTTGTGTTTGTGGTGTGTGTGTGTGTATTCCATCTGAATGGCGCCTCAAGCTCCTCCTCCTGTTTAGTATGTCCCATTGATCAGTAGGGATTATTATTCTCTACTGACTTTTAAGCCTATTGTGAAAGCAGTCCTTCCAACTTTCATGGTTACTTCACTCCCTTTGATTCTAGATGATCCAGCCCTATGTGGTGAGTTTCTTGTGTCATACAGTAAGAAACCAGGCTTGGTGCATTGTATTTCCATGGTTTTGACACCTAGAGGATTAGGGAAGGCTTTGTCTCTTCCCTACAAAGGAGAAGCCTTTGTTATAGCCAGACAATTATTCTCAAATAATGAGATTCTCAAACTATTACAGAAGCAGACCAAAGAGGTCCTCGATGTCAAGAAGGTGATTAACACTTCAGGAGTGTCTTTTTCCATGATCACTGATTCTCTTTGCAAGCTAGTCTGCCAATTTCTTCAAGACAGGTTTATGCCTACCAAGACACCATCTCATTATTTGTCCAAGGAGCTCTTCACAGCTTCCAGGATGGTGTTAAAAGGGGTTGCCACTAGAGTACTTACCTTCTTACGAAGATGGACTAACATTTTGTCAAAGTGACCAGAGGAAATGCTACCAATGTCACTTATGGTTCCTATTTATATGCTTTCTTGACATATTCCGGCCTTAAGAATGGTGTGCTACCTCCTCCTCCATTTGATCCAGTGCCTCCCCCTCCACCTTCAGAGGATTCAGGACCCATTGACATAGAGGATCTTGATTCCCCTCCTCCATTGGTCATTCAGCGGAAGCACTTGAAGTGTGTAGCAGAGAAAATTTCCCCTGTCATTCCTTCATTATAAGTTCTGCTACCTCTGGAAGTGACCTCCTTGCCTATCTCATATGTAACAATTTATTTAGGGCACATCGAGAAGGTTATTTGGAAATATCAGTTCCTTCGCTGAATAGTTTAGTGTCAAGGGATGCTATTCCTTTCCTTTGTAACGACTTCCAGAGTTCTACTAAACTCTCAGTGACAACTTGTGTTCAACAGCTATATGCTTCTTTCTATGAAGAATTGATGCAATCCAAAGACTAGTTGCATAAGGCAACCACAGAGTTAGCCTCTACTAAAGAAACTCTTGCTGATCTGTTTAAGCAGATGGAGCAGTAGACACAAATGATTGTGACCCAAAGAGAAGAAATATCTTCTTTGAAATCTCAGTTAGTAGAGGCTGAGTCAGAGGTCACTAGAGTTTCGGAAGAGAAAGAGAAAATGTCCAAAGAAGCTTAAGAGTTTAAGACTCTTTTAGATACGAAACTGTCAGCTTTGCAGACTGCTCACAATACATTGGAATCCCAAGCTTCCTAGATTAAGTAGTTGTAGGACCAACTGGTACAGTCACTGTCCATTCCTCCAAGCCCCAATGTTCCTATGATTCCTTCTATATCTCAGCAAGACTTGGCAGTTCTCCAGAGACAGGCCACATTATATTCGTTGTTTCAAGATAAAGTGGAAAGATTGCAGTCCAAGATGGATTTACTATGGTCTACATTTGAGCACTTTCAGGAGTATGTTCCTCCGGACCATTCCTTTTTTGTCCACTATCACTTGCAGAAGTTGGCCTTCTATATTAAGCTCTCAAGGATGGATCTCCCTCTTCTAGAGGATGGTTGGAGTGGGGCTTGGTCATTGGATTTGCTGACAACAGAAGTTTTCCATATGGTCTTTGAAGATTCTGTGATGACGGATACCATGTTGCTGTCTTATATGTATCTGCGAGGTGATGTGTTAATTTTAGATGATGTAGATCTGGCTTGGTATGTGGGGGATGTGGTCTTACAAGCTACCTTATATGTCAACTATTTGGAGTTGAGAATAGATGACATATTCCAGTACTATTCTTCTAAAGTGGCTACTTGCCCTGACACTTCATGGCATTCAATGATTGATTCTGTAGTCTTGAACCAACGCCAGAATACAGCTTCTACTTATGTGCAAAGCACTAACCAACTGAGGGTGGATCTCCTAGCTTATCTTTCCAAGAACCATCCATTTGATTCATCCTTCTTTGATGCCTACCATCGATGATCTCTTTTAGGTCCCTCTGTCACTAGCTTATTGTACTATCAACAAATGGCCCATCTCTATGATGCTTATTTTTCCCTTTATAAATCCAACTCAGTAGCTATCTTGCCTCTCCTTTTCCAACCTCATGGGTTTCCTCAAATTCCAATCTTTACCTATTGTTCTTTCATTGAAGATCGAGTCTTTTCCCCTTCTCCATCATGCCCTTCTCCATCTATCCATATACCTTCTACTTTTCCTGCTTATCAATTGACACCTTTCCTACTGATTCGCTTAAATTTGCAGCCCCTCCTTCTTTAACTTATTCCTCATTTTATGATTTTTCCTACCCATCTCTTCATCCTATTTTACTTATTCCACTTCCATCTCCTGCCACTTCTATTTCTCAAACCCCTTGTTGGGGGTAAAGGCGCCTTTGCCTAGCCGCCCATGTATTACTACACTGACAGTCACTGCCATTGTACACTGCACGTGGTGGGTGCCCCGTCACCATCACTTTATTCTTTATTCTTTTAGTGATAATTTGAATAAAAGAAGGCTTGGTCACACATTGTGACTGTTGGAGTTCCCATTTCTTGTCTCTCTCTTTCTTGCTCTTGCTCTCCCACCATCGCTCTCGAGTGCAAGCTTTGATCCTTCTCTCCTTTCAACTATCAGAGCTCGGTTTCCCGACTCTTGAGCTTGGCTCACGGCATTCTTAGCTTCCCATTGACTCCCCACTTGCATTGGGTCTCCTTCCCGACAGCCATAGCTCATTCTCTTGAGGTCCCGTCACTCCCCGGATTCCCGAGCTTCTTTTCGGCCTATCGAGGCACCATCAGGGCATTGAGATTGAGGTATTGCTTCATTATTTCAATGGTTTTATTTTAGTCCATAGGTCTAGGTAAATAGGGCAGCTGCCATTGAAGCTTCCAACCTTCATATCTCCTTGCCATTGGTTGTGGGCTGCTAGAGGCTTGTTCCCAGGCCCCTTTGGCTCATGTTTGAGCGCTCCAACCTCTCCAGACCTACCACATGGACCAGCAGGAGTCACAGCAATAACACACAAATCTACGCCTATTTTTTGGACAGCCACACAGTCAATCACTTCAGCTCCAGCTCCAACTTGGCATCAAGCACTTGTTCGGGCTCCATTTCGGGCTTCTTGCACATGTATTGATACTTGGCATTGATCCTTTTGGATTAGGCATTGGTTGGTGGCTGAAAACAATGTTTTAGGACTATTATAAATAGTCCACAGACATTTGATGCTAGTGCTACATTCACAATTTATGCCTATGGTTGTTTGGGCATGATTACATAACCGGTTTGATGCCTACTGCATCCTGATTGATTGGGAAATTGAAGCTACATGTAATGCTATGATTTTGGCCTGATTGTAGGGCTGGAAATACTCAGTTTATAATAGTAAATACATGCTGAATACTGTTGGGCTGAAGCTATATTTCATGCTTTGACATATGCCTATTGGTTCTGGGCGTATGTCTTGGGTTATGCTATGATGTATTGATCATCAACGGATGACTTCGAGCTTGTCATTGCATCCGGATGCTTTTGGAAGCTTGAGCTTAATTCAGTCCACACTTATTGACATAAGTCTATGCTTGACAATGGTCAGTGCTTTGACAGTTATATGCTCTTTGGGTACATGCTTACCCGACGCCTACGGCTTGATGCATTTGTCTTGGCACCATGTACCATGTACTTGTTGAGCATTAGTGCTCTCCGAAGACTTAGCTTGGATTCTCATTTGCTAATCCGGAATTTTGTATTGGATGTCATTTTGGTTGTCAGAGATATTTATTGGGATATATATCTTGCTCATGGATGCTACCTATAGTTGCTTTGTAGCCGTCATGCTCTTGGGCTGCTATTGAGGCATTGTCTTGGTTACCTGTCTTTGGTACTTTGACTTGGTTTGATTAAGCTATTGAGCTCATTTATCTGCCTCTTGTGCCAGTGGGAGCATCTTGTATGCTTGACCGAGATTGAGCAGGAGGTTTATGCTATTTTGAGCATTTTGCAGATACTTGAGACTTTGGGATATCTTACACTTAAATGTTGCATGGTTCATGCACTGATATCTTGGAGTTGCTTTTGACGTGAGCTTGGGATTTGCACTCTTGTGAGCATACACCTACTGGTGTCAGGTCTTGCCAGTGCTATGTATACCTTGCCCTACTATACAAGGGGTATGCCTACTCACTAATAGATGCTTTGGTGACATGTTTGGGTGTTTGCTCAGGGTCTTGATGACTGTTTGGTGCTGATTTATGTCCGTTTATGGCTGGTCATGTCTTTGGCTGTTATTTATTGACTTGGTGTAGTGATTTGGTCAAAAATTGACTCTCATAGTACCCTGCTGTCATTTATTACAGCAAGCATATAGCTCCAGATTGACATGGATTTTTCATGCTGAAATATTCTGAAATGATGTATTTCCACTAGTACTTGGTGGGCAGCAGCTTTGGTTACACTTTTCTTGCCATTTCTTTGGATTTTGGTGATTTTTTGGTCATTTTTTACAGTAAACAACAAGCAGTTTTGAACTTTCTACAGTCTTCCAGCTTGCATTATGTTGAGTTCGTCCACTGATCATGCTATTTTCAACATCACTAAGCTTGATGGTACGAATTAGTCTTATTGGAAGAGCCAGATTTGACAGGTGTTGGTGCAAAAATCACAGATCAAACCATTGAGGTTCAGTGGGTAACCGCCTACAACTATGCCAGATGAGAAATGGTTTGAGCTTGATGAGTTATGCAAGTCCACTATTGTATTATCTCTCACAGAACAAGTTCATTTCAATGTATTTGAGGAAGAATAGAGTGCATGGCAGTTGTGGGATAATATCAAGAATCTCTATGACAAGAAAAGTCCAGCGAGTCAGATGTATTGACTGAAGCAGCTTATGGATCTGTGCATGAAGGAGAATGTGACTATGTCTGCTCACTTGAGCCAGTTCCATGCTATCCTCAAGAAATTGACTTTGCAGGACATCACTTTTGTAGAGGATGTCACTCCTCTTTTCTTGCTTGGTACTCTTAATGAGTCATGGGATGTATTCCACACTGCATTATGTGCCTCTACTACTACCTTGAAATTATCTAATGTTGAGAGTGCTCTTCTGCAAGAAGAGATTAACCATAAGAATTTGGATGCCTCTCGTGTGTTGCATGCTATGACAGTTAGAGATAGGAATGATGGATATGGAAAGCATGGCAGTGGCAGTGGCCGTGGATGGGATTCTTAGAAATCTCGGTCCAAGTCTCATGAGAAGTTACATAGCAAATCCCATGGCAGGAATGCAGATGTTACTTGTCACCATTGTGGGAAAAGGGCCATATTAGGCCACAATGCCATGAACTGCACAATGAAAGGCGCAAAGATAAGGGGAAAGACAAAGTGCATGATAAGTCTTCTGATCGCAGCATAGTGCTTGCAAAGTTCAGTGTTAACATTAAAGATATCAATGTTATGCAACTTCAAGATGTTGATAATGATTATATCCTTGCAACTTCTTCTAGTGCTTCGCAAATGACAGAGATACACTCTATGTATGTATAGTGTTGGCTCTTGGACTCAGGTACGTCCTTTCATGTGACACCGTGTCGAGAGTGGTTTCATTCATACCGTACTGTTTCGGGTTCTGTTGTGCGCTTGGGTGATGACAGCTCTCTTGATATTGTGGGCATTGGTGATGTTAGGATACAGTTTCCTTCTGGCAACAGTTTTGTTATGCAGGATGTACGTCATGTACTTGCTTTGACACTCAGTCTCCTGTCAACTGGATAGCTTGATGACGTAGGTTATCATGTACTTTTGGAGACTCTGGATGGAAGATCACTCGTGGCAGACTTGTGATTACGAGAGGTGCCAAGGCTGACAGCCTCTATCCCTTGATTGTATCCACTTCTTCCCTTGATCATGTTTTGTCTGTGGGTTCTATCCCACATGTATCTCTTTGGTATGCCCGTTTGGGCCATATGTCTTTGAAAAGAATGAGAATGCTTTCTAGTTTGCAGTACTTACCGCCCCTTGATTATGCATGTTTTGATTCATGTGAGCATTGTCTTTATGGTAGGCAAACTAGGTCTACAAATAAGAAGTCTAGTAGGCCACGCATGAGTGAGACCTTGGCATTGGCACATTTGGATGTCTATGGGCCCATGCCTTCTCAGTCTATGGGTGGTGCAAAGTATTTTGTTACTTTCATAGATGATTTTTCACGGAAATTTTGGGCTTATCCCATTAAGCTGAAATCCGATGTCTTGGCTGTGTTTCAAAGGTGGCTTGCATTGGTTGAGAACCAGTCTAGGTATAGGCTAAAATGCCTAAGGATAGATAATAGGGGTGAGTATGTCTCACATGCTTTTGAGTAGTTATGTGAAGAGAGGGGTATTAAGCGTCAGTTGACCGCCCCCTACACCCCCCCCAGAATGGTTTTGCTGAGCGGATGAATAGAACCATCCAGGAGCGTGTACGCAGTATGCTTAGCCATGCAGGCCTACCACAGAGCTTTTGGGCTGAGGCAGTTAGTACAGTTGTGTATATCATAAATAGATCACCTTCTAGTGGTTTGGATTTTAACGTTGTAGAGGAGGTATGGACTGGAAAAACTCCCTCTCACGCATATCTCCGTGTCTATGGATGTGAGGCATTTTGCCATGTGCATAGGGACAAGAGAAGTAAGCTGGATCCTAAGAGTGTCAAATGCATTTTCCTTGGTTATGGGGATGCAAGCGAGATGGGTTACTGTCTCTGGGATCCGCGGGCATGAAAAGTCATACGCAGTCATGATGTAGTCTTCTATGAAGACAAGATGCATGATGGGACCTCAAATGGGCCGGCACTGGCTATGGCAATAGCTAGACCTCATGCTCATAACAAACAAATACACCCTCACAGCCTCGCAAGCCAAGAGCATCCATCTACTGCTAAAGGACGAACTGTCCTAAAGCCTAATCTATGCATTTATAGTTTTATAGTTTTGTAGTCCAACGTTTCCCTTTCTATAAACTCCACAGAGGGAGAACCCATACACATTGGCCATAAATGCCACGATAATCACATAGATGGGAGGCAACCTCTCGGTGGAATCACCGCGGACCCACTGTAGCTCTCCTACATCGTAGGGATTGGCCCCTTAATGCGCTGCTCAACATATAAAACAAATGAACAAACTCCACTATTTCATTTTTTAAAGTACTCCAAGAGATACCATGTGTCCTTACCAAATGATCCCTCAAGAAACAAACGTCTATCCTACAGCTTAGGATGCCTTTCCACACTTAAGCGTGGGTCATTGTCATTGAAAACAGGTGCTATGCATCCAGGTTTTTTTAAATTCCGATACCATGGTTTACATGAACATGTAAAGTGAATGATCCTAAAGTGCTCAAACATAATTTTAAATCAAAAACACGTGGTGTACAACCAGGCTTTCCAATGCATTTACTAACCCGTTGCGGCGATGTAAGGATAGCACCGAGACAACACTCGTGCTAATATCCTTTAATTAACATACCACGAACTTTATGTCATGATATGCATCAGAAAATCAGCAACAATCAGCATGCAAATCACACCATTCAAACATCCCAACCCCCTACATTTAGGTATTGCTTTCGTTGCATAGGTGTAGAGGTTCATTTTGTCATGTTTTGATGTATAAAAAGCGGTAAATCACAAACTTTGACAAGGAGATAGGGAAAACTGAGACTAAACCTCATGCTTTGCGACTACCATACATCCACAAACCATCATTATATTTTTTCTTATTTGTGTAAGACGTGTTTCTATTTTTTTCCTTATTTTTTCCATTTCTTGATTTATTTGCAATAAAATATGTTTTTTTTTCTTGTCCCAATCACTTCGGCATACTACCATTCAATTTATCTTCCATTTTTCTCCCATGGAAACACCTTTTACCCACTCGAAACGTAAAAACTACAATTTTACCGCTTAAAAACCGTATTTTGGGTTTACGAGAATTAAATAGAGCATGTAAATCATTGCAAAATCAAGATTTTCTGATAAAAAACAATTAATCATGATGCAACCAGCACACAAACAAATTTTCATCCAATAAGAACATAATTATCATCATAAACTATAAAAAATCCTTCATTTTCCTTCATAAAAATGGTCATATTGTGTTCTTACGTAACCCGAGATGCCTTGAATGACTGCATAACCAGCAAACGGAGCCTCCATTGCTCTCAATCCAATGCTGCACTTCAATCTTCAACATCTCCATCAATCTCCATCACCACTTCCTTCATTCTCCTTCCCCGATTCCTTCTTCAAGATGGTGCACATGAACAGCCCATAGAAAAGAGAGAGAGGGAGGAGAGAGAAAGACTAGATTTTGATCTCTTCATCCGGATAGCCATATCTCGCGTGAAGATCGGTGATATGATCAGCCAAGAGGGAGAAGTTGAGGCCCAATGTCTGATTCATGGGGTAGTTTCAGCCCACATTCATGATTTGAGGGGGGGGGGGGATGATGGCGCATTTTTCGATGCCTGTTGTTGCTGCCATATCCACGCTTCCTCCACATTTTTTTTCATAAAAATTGAGGTGGGGGGGGGGGGGGGGGGGGGGGGGGGGCTACAATCCCAAAGGGCATCTCCCCTTTGTCCTCTCAATGTCCACCTTTTAAAATCTTGGCCAGTTTTTGGCATCTTCCTCGTCCGGGCTCCGTTTCACTCTCTGAAAAATCCTGCGCATTCGTCTCATCATCCCGCACTGACTGGCAGCTCCTAACATCCCGCACGAAAGTTGAAAAATTTATCAAGAATCCACAAGTGTGGCTCATGCGCCTTTTAAAAGCTGTCTTTCACTTGGTGCTTAAAATTGTCCTAGTTGCAGCCGCTGTCTTCGATGTCGAATATTTTTTCCATAAATACCGGATTTTTTGGCAAATTTTAGGCACATCCTGGGCTTAAAACTCCGCTCTCATTGATGACCACGGGATAGGGCAACTCAGCCCGTAGCCCGTCAAATCCCACAACAGATCTGCACAAAACAACCAAAGGAAGCATCAAGCTGATACAAAATAGATACATACTAAAACACAGCACAATGCTCACCCTACCCCTTGATAAGACCAAGGCATGAAATCCACAAGGAGTAGGCCTAGCATAATCTGATAGAAGGTCCGAAGCTAGTCAGTAACCGACTGCTCCAACACGGCCAAACTAAAAAGAACTATCAAAGAGGTTGCCCTAAGTGGAGGTCTGAACTACCTACCTAACTAAGGACAACACAACCAGGAGCTCCTACTAGACGAGGACTCCTATAGCCTGGTCAAGAAGTATTTTCTTTTAGCACATTTCTTCTTTTAGGTTTTTATGTTTCCATACTCAGGCATGTAAAAAGGACAAAGTTGAGCGTAGTGACCCAAGGAGAACATGGCATCGGTCTCAGGTCCTGTCTCGATACCCAAGAACCTACCAAGCCCTCGCGAGGCGACACTTAATCCTTTCTGACGCTCACTTTTATTTTCGCTCCAACCTTCCTTACTTTCTTTTTTTCCAGCGAGACGCCACCCCTAGGAAGACAAGGCATCGGCCCTCGGTCTGACTTGTCCCTAGGAACCTACCAAGCCTTCGCAAGGCGATGATCAACTTCTTATACATTTTCCTTTCTTTTCTTTTCTATTTTTATAGGGGTTAGAACCCCTTTTTACACACCTTTGTATATATCTATTGTCTTTGAGATATTCAGGGTTTTGTTCTTCTCTATCATCATCATTTTTTCCTCTGGCAGGCTTCTCTAACTGTCTCACAATTAAGCAAGAACTCCGAGAACGGCTACCTGGCAGGCTAGTAGAACAAGGTCACTAGAACTACCTTCTAAAATAGGTCTCTCGATGCCTGGCAATGTCTTTATAGGAGGCAACGACTACTCAGACCTCCCCCACACATACCTAACCTAAACCTGGGACTTCATGCCTTGGACGCCCGTCCCCAATCAAGAAAAGAAAATCCCCCACAAGTACACAGACACATATAGCATAAAAACACGGTATTCGTAAAGGAGAGATATCACCTGGATAGGGCCATGATAAGTCTCCGCGCGACATAGGCTCCTTCCAAGCTCTTCTTTAAACCTGTCTAGCATAAGACTAAAACAAGAAACTATTAACTGCACTTGTACTAAACAGACGACTGGCCCTCTTGGCCTAATGAAATAAATTATTCCACTACAAAAATCGATCGGCCCTCTTGGTCTAATGAAATAAAACATCATAGCATCTACACATCCCTCCCCGAAATAGTATAGATATACAATAATATGCTCCTTTCCAAGGAGGAAAAATAGGGCTCGCAGCCCTAAGCTAAATGCATAAGATCATGACCCATCCCTCCTGCATATATAGCAAGAGGTGTATGCATAACATGTTATCTAATCAGCCTCCTATGGGTCCACGATAACAACGGTAGATTGGTCTCGGCTACTCTTTGCATCACCCATATCAACCATCGCCTGCCATATAATGCATGCTCCGATAACATTCCCCACAAGCGACCAGGTCCTGTCTCATTATTGATAGCAATATCCAAACTAGGACCACAGTTGAAGAAAATGTATTCTTCATAAGCAAGTTTTGCTAGTGAATCTGCAAACTGATTCCAGTAACGTGGAATCAGCTGAAAATACACTCTCTCAAGTAGGGTCATCGCAGTTCGATGATACATACAAAGGATGGGATTCCACGCTGTATATGGCCCATCTAGCTTATTCAAGATCAACTCGAAATCCCCTTTTACTAACAACCGCCGAATACTACCTTGTTTGGCAATATGCAGTCCCATAATCAAGGCTTTATACTCCGCCATGTTATTAGTGAATCCTACCCCGAGATAAGCAGCTAATTTCATCGTAACTCTACGTCGGGGATCTCAGATTACTACTCCAACACTCCCGTTTTTATTAGGGCCCCTGGACGCTCCGTCAAAATATAATGTGTACGTCCACAATGGGTTTACACAGCCTGCCATCACGAATTCCTCTATTTGTAATTATGATAGTTAAAATTTAGCATGCTAAGAGGATGAACTGACGACTCCATCCCACCTTCTTCATTAAAATCAACAAGGATACTTGTCAACATTCGTAAGCAGTGATGGAAGAAGACTTTGATCTCCCACACAAAGGTTCCGTCTTCTTGCTCAATCACTTTGTATCCTTTGCTCTACCAGATGAGTTTCCCTTGATGGTATCTCTGGTCCAGATATGGGTGCTCCAAATAAGGAATTAACCGCCCCATCAACCAGCTTTAAGCTCTTTTGCAGGTCTCAAATCAGCCCCATCATGGATCTACAATGCATTGCTCCATGTTAACATACTTATATAAGGGGTCGTTTTATTGTGCTTGATTTGCCAAGTCAGACTTTTGATCACTTTATTCAAAAAATGAGTTCCACGGTCTGACACTAGTTCCTCCGGTGGACCAAAATGACAGATAATCTGCTCTAAAAGAAAACTTGCAGTCTCTTTTGCATTGTCTTGTCTCGTCACCCGTGCTTTTGACCATTTTGTAAAATAATCAGTTGCTACTATAATGTACCTCTTCTGGGTAGTAGAGGATGGGTGATAGGACCCACAAAGTCAATGCCCCACTTCTCAAATGGAAGGATAGCCATAATAGGCGTAAGTGGGCATCTCCTATTCCCTCTGCTGTCATGTCTTTGACAGGTATCACATCTCTTAACGTACTCAAAGGAATCTTGGAAGATGGACGGCCACCAATATCGAGCTCTTAAAGCTTTATGTGTCGTCAACCGTCTAGCGAAGTGCCCTCCACATGCACAGTCATGGCACTCCTCCAAGATGAAAGGAACCTCGTCAGGCATCACACATCGACGATAGATATCATCAACACCCTACCGATATAGTATTCTTGTGATCAAGGAAAACTTCAAAGCGTGTTGTTTGATTTTTCTCTTTTCTGATTTTGATAAACCAACTCCAGTCTCTCCTGTTGATAGATAATGCGTGATAGCAGCATACCAAGATGGAATATAAGCTGTATCAATGTTAAAAATTTCTTCAATATCACTTCCTTCAGCCAAAGTCTCTTTCGGCTCCCCAAAATCCACAAGGCATTCCACAATCCCGTGCAACCTCGGTGGCTTACTCTTAATCTCATAATCGAACTCCTGCAAAGTGATTAACCACTTTGCCAGACGATCAGGTAGTTGTAGCTTGCTCACAAGCAATCTAAGCCCTTCCGCCTTCATATAGAAAACTACCTTCTCATAGAGGATGTAGTGCCTGAATTTTTTAGTCGCAAAGACCATCGCAAGGCACAACTTCTCCATGTAGGTGTAGTTAATTTTTTATATGCCCAATTTTCGACTAGCAAAAGCGATTGGATGATACCACTTTTTCTCCCAGATTTGGGCTAAACAGCACAGCTGATACTATGCATGGTGCCTACTGAAAATATGTAAAATACCTTGCCTCTTTTAGGTGCTTTTAAAGCTGGTGCTTTTACTAGCTCCTGTTTCACATCCTCGAAAGCTACCTTACAAGGGTCGCTCCATACAAATAGGCAACTAAAGGATAATAAATTCGTTAGTGGCAATGTCCTTTCTGCCAAGGCATTTATAAACCTCCGATAGTACCCTATTGATGACAGAAAGCTATGTACCTCTTTCAGAGTGCGTGGTGGACTCATAGCGACTATAACCTTGATCTTTTCAGGGTCACTTGCGATCCCTACTGAATTGACCACATGGCCTAGCAATAGCCCATAACGTACTCCAAAGACACACTTCTGTGGGTTAAAAGTGATACAAAATTATCTGCAGCACTCAAAACACTTTCTTCAGATAATCAACATACTTTCCCTTACAGTGGCTACCCCGAGGTCATCGATAAATACTTTCAACTCATCTGGGGAGATGTCACCAAAGGTCTTGTTTACTATTCATTGCCATGATCCAGGTGCATTGCACAATCCAAAGGTCATCACATGGTACGCAAAAGTACCAAAGACAGTGATAAAAGTTGTTTTCAACTTGTCCTCTTCTACAATTGCCATCTGGTTATAACCCGCAAAGCAATCCATAAACGAATATATTTTCCTACCGGCTAATTGATCCAAAATATGGTCAAAAAATAGCAACGGGTAGTAATCCTCAACTGTCTGCTTATTCAGCTCTCTAAAATCTACACATAGTCGGATCTGTTTATTTTTTTTCTTCCTGATGACAACAACTGGTGAACACCATTCTGTGTGCTGTATAGGGAAGATTAAACCAGCTTTCCATAACTTCTGTAACTCCTCAAACAACCCATCCCTCAATTCAAAAGGCATCCGCCTTACTTTCTGATGCACAGGACGATTGCCTCCTTTTACAGGAATAGTATGAACAGCTAGGCTGGGAGGAATGCCTCTCAGCTCGTCATAACTCCAAGCAAAGATATCGCAGAATTCTTGAATCAAGGACACATAGTCATTCCTTTCTACTGAATTGAGCATGGAACCTAATTTAATTGGCCGCGAATCATTCGGCGTACCAAGGTCCAACTCAATCACATCCGCATCTCTTATCCTATCTTGCGGCTCTATCGGCTCATTTAGAGTTATCTGATAAATATCCTCTGTAGTAGTGGACCCCTCTTTAGATTCATCGCTGGATGATGTCTCACTACCAGGTGGATTGAGAGCGGAATTTTTGTGCCGAAAAGTGCTTAAAAATAGCTAAAAATTATGAATATCAAGGGAAAAATATTCAACGTCGAAGGGGGCGGCTCGATCTAGGACGATTTTAAGCGCCAAAGTGCTTTAAAGGTGCCCGAGCGACGCTTGTTGATTTTTCATAATTTCTCAGACTGTCCTGCGGGTTGGCAAGAGTTACCGGCCAATGTGGGATGCCAAGCCGGACGCCGAGGATTTTTCAGAGCTCAATTCGGAGTCCGGACGGGGAAATGGCCACAAAATGGTCAAGATATGAAAAGGTGGACACTTGGGAGGCCAAATTTGAGCATGCCTTTTGAGTTTGGACCCCCCCCCCCCCCCCCCCCCAAAATTTTATGCACCTTATGAAGCAAAAAACATGGAGAGAGAATGAAGAGGGATGAAAAAACGTGGAGGAAGATGGCACCCGAAAAATACGCCATGGAGGATGGAGAGGCAACTTGCCTGCTGCAAACAACCCCCCCAATGGATTATGGGGCTTCATTCCCTCCCGAATGCTGACTCTATCGCCGCCCTTCGCCCGTCAATTGATGGCCTGAATGCTGAGATGGAAATCTAGTCTTTCTCTCTCCTCCCTCTCTCTCTTCTAAAGGCAAGTTCATGTGGGAAGAGAAAGGAAGAAGAAAAAATGATGGAGGCTTGTTTGGCATTGATCGGATTGCTCCACGGGCTGGAAATGGTGACTTGTGATCGTCATGAGTATGAAGTGCTGCTGATTTTCAGATTTGCAGCCATAGGCATGAAACTCGAAACACGTAAATAAGCGGTAATTCAAAATTTTTCAAAGGAAATTTGAGATTTTATAGCTTTTGATTGATAAAATGTTGTTCATGTGGGCTAAAAATTGTTTATGTTGTTGTTTTCCATAAGTACTTGTTGATCATAATCAGAAAATCAGAAAAATATGCATCTTGTGGTTCAAAATAATACACTAAAACACATAAAATATGGACAATCAAGGAAAAATGATGTTTATGGGCATAAAAATGGAGAAATGAATAGGAACACCAACTAAATTTTCATTTTTTCTGCAAGAAGGAACTAAGGGCCACATCCCATAATCTATTTTGAATTTTCAATAATTAAATAATGTAGAAAATAAGGAAAAATACAAGGAAAATAGAGGAAAATCACTAAAAATAGGGAAAAATGCATTTTGGGTGCGAAAAATTAGTGATAATTAAGAACAATGTTTGTGAATGTTTGTGGGGACTGAAGCATGAGGATTTTTCTCAGTTCAACCCCACATTCTTGTTCCAGTGTGTCTTTTTCCGCTTTTTACACATAAAATGATGGTAAAATGCCCTATAAATCTATATCACAATGCAACATTTGATCGATGAGAGGGTAGAGTGGTTAAAATGTGTCTAAATGTGGAGTAACATGATTAAAAGATTGCTGTTTTTGTTTGCATGCCATATAGGTCGGTGAATAATTATAAAATAAGAGCCTAGTAGCACGAGGGTTTCCTTGGTGCTAGGTTTGTGCAACGCCGCATAAGAACGGTAGTTGAAAATCATTAAAAGGATGTTTTGTACATGTGCACAATATTGATTTTATAATTATTTGAGCACTTAGCATCCACACTATGCATAAATCATGAAAATATTTAAAGGTATCAGAAATCCTGGATGCACATCAATTGTTTTCATTAGGACCTTGACCCACATTGAGTGAGAGACAGGATACCCTAAGCCATAGGCTAGTCGTGGGGTTTAGGGGAAAGAGAAGTAAGGACAATGGTACATTCCTGTATACGATTAAATGGTTCCTTGAGTGGATTTTGTGCGAAATGTTTATATGCTGAGCAACGCATCGAGGGGCCAATCCCCAAGGTGTAGGAGAGTCGTAGAGGGGTGGCGGCATTCAGCCGTTGGAGGACTCCCTATGTCTGTGCTTCGTGCCATTAGGCAATGTGTAAGGGACTCCCTCTGAGGAGTAGTGGGTGAGAGAAGAGTGGACTACAAACGACGTAATACAAATGCAAGACATTTAGGAAGGCAATGTATGTGTCATCAATGCTCCTGGCCACGAGGCCGTGGGGTTGTTGAGCGCATGAGATAGAGGTCCGGCTAGTGCACGAGCCAGTGCCGGCCCGTTCTAGGTTCCATCAGTGGTGCGTCTGCTGAGAGCTGCCGATAAGTGGCGGTCTTCAAATCTAGGGTTTCAAGGGACCCTAAATTATCCATAAAATGGGGTTTGTTCAAGAATGGAAAAACTTAGTTTTCCCCATACAAAACTTACTAATGGACTTAGTTAGTTATGTAGAGCATGAGTCCTCTGCAAAAGATAATTTATGTGATGAAAAGAGTAGCCCATTAGTGGTTACCCCATTCTCTAGTATGATGGCATGGGCCGAGGTTCGCCTTGGTGTGGTCTCTACCCAAGAGAAATCAAGTTTAACCATCCATCAACCTAGAGGGCATGAAACAAGCATGTTGGAAACTATGGTAGTTGTGGCATCAACAAGTCATCATGCTAAAGCCATAATGCCATGGGAGAGTGCGGATATTGGAATATGCTTGTGGTTGAAACATCCCATGTAATGGGCCACCATGACAACATAGTAGGCATCACAAAGATGTTAGAAGCCCTAGCTGTCAAGGGAAAACCGTTGCTTAAAAGGCACAATTCCCAAGTTTTAAGAAGTGGTAATGATAAATCTGCTTTAGATAAGGACCAAAAGCTCTTATATAAAACCATTATGGACTTTCCTTTTAAAGGGAAAGGTATGGAAGACCCTCTAAGAGGGAATCAAAATGACATGTTGAAACTTATAGGACTCCCTAGACCACTCAGTGAGTTGGCAGAAAGGGATGTCAATGAGGATATTAACCCCCCTACACCGGAAAGGGCAGGGATGGAAGAGGTTAAAGATCCTAAGAGGCAAGACCCAGATCATGATGAATATGAAGATTTTAATGACCCGGTATTGATCCCAAAATGGAGGACTAAATGTCCTCCTCTTTATAGGGATCTCCCAGTGTTTTATGGGTTGCCAAATGAGGGTCAATGATTCATTTAAGAGAATATGACCTAACTTGCATTGCAAGTGGGTTCGATGATATACATCGGATGCTTGTATTCCCAAGTACCCTAAAGGGAGAGGCAAGGAAATGGTACTGGAGCCTCCCAAGAGGATCGATCAGATCATTTGAGGAGTCTTGTGATAGATTTCTAGATGAGTATGAAAAACATCTCCCTATGATTCAGGTCTTAGGGCAGCTTATGCAGTTTAGACAAGAGTCTTATCTTTCTGTTAAAGAGTATGCTAGAGCCTTTGATAGTACTCTTAGGCTTTGGCCAAGAAGAGCAATTGCATTAGCAGATGATGTGCTATGTGAGCTCTTTCTGAATGTCTTAGAGATTAATACGCAAATCCAAGTGGGGCTGCAGAATCCTAAGTCATTAAGGGAAGCAAAAATGCATGCCATCGATTATGAGGGTCATATTCATAAATGTTGGGAAAACTTTTGGAGTTTTCCCCGCTCAGTATAGCTGCATCCCAGCTTCCAATCATTTCTGCAAGGAGACAACTCACTTGTTGATACCAAGGCAGCCTATGAGGGGAACCTTAGTAGCCAAAATCTCAAAGCAGAAAATGGCCATCCTATGAGTAGTAATGACATGCCTCTCAGTGAACAGGTTCCAAGCCATGTAAGTCCCATTAGGGCTTGCAACACTTCCAAGAGAGATAGTTGTGATAAAAATATGGATTGCACCAATGGGACTATGAGTGTTGATAAGAATTCTGTGTGTGGTTCTAATTTTGTTGCTAGTAAGGCTCTTGAGAGACCTTTGGTATTGGAATCATGCTTCCATGCGGATGTTGTTCCTTCCAGTGAAAGCATGGTTCTTATGGAAGAAAATTTACAGTATGGACGTAAACAAGTAAAGACATCTTTTGTAAAGAGGATGCAAAATGCTAAAAGTCCACCTGTGCTTCACAAAGGTCATAAGGATGTGAGGCCATTTAGCCATAGGGATAAGTTTGCATTGAGTTCGTTAGACCAGTGCAACAAATTGAGGGAGTGCAAGAATATTAAGGGAAATGTGAGATGGGTTTTGAGACCCAAAATCTCCAAAAGTATGGCAAGAGTGTCAGATGCAAAGCCAAGGATCCCATCTGGATATATTCTATTGAAACCCCAAGAGGGTAAGATTGGATATACATCTGACCATATACACTGCCTTGGGATACACCCATGTGATGTGCCTAGGCTTGAAGCTCTACTTAGTTTGGGTCGCAGCACTGATTTATGTGAAAACCCAAATAGAGGAGGTTCGAATGAGTACAAAGCTATGATTATTTCTCCCAAAGGAGCCACTCAGCCACTTGAATGACCAGTTTATTCAGATTATAGTAAATGTGGGACATGCGAGCCCACTAAGGTTGTTCATTCAGCTCATAGTGCCCAAGAAGGGATCGGTCTTATTGATGAGTTATTTGTGGAAAGGCTTGGAATTGTAGCTCTACAAAACCCAGAGATTTCAAAAAAAAAAAAAACCATACAAGATCAAGCTTTTAGCTAACTCGCATGAGTAGCATGGGGTTAGTCGACCTATGATATGCTATCTTTGGCACCCTAGGTAGTTTGAGAGGGTGTGATGTATATGCCAAGGACATCAGTATTACGTGGACTAAAATGACCTATCTAGTTTTAAGCTAGGAAGGCTAGCTGCTTTGGAGATTACGTCCGGATCTCATTAGGCCAAGAGGGCCATTTCTCTGTCTAGTGCGGGTGCATTTAATTGGGTTTTTGTTTTAAGTATTGTGCTGGACAGGTTTTGCGATTCCTGGAATTTGGTGGAGCCTGGAGGAGCCTTTGTTGCAATGGAAGCTTCTTGTGGCCACTGCAGGTGATACCTCTCCTTTACGAGTACCTTTCTTTCCTGTTATATGTGTCTTTGTACTTGTTGAGGGGATACATTTTTGTTGGGGACCGGTAACTAAGGCATGAAGTCCCAAGATTAGGCTAAGTATGTTTGAGGGAGGTCGAAGTAGTCATTGCCTCCTGTAAAGACATTGTCAAGCATCAAAAGGTCTATTTTAGAAGGAAGTCTTAGTGGCCGTGTTCTGCTAGCCTGCTAGGCAGCCGTTCTAGGAGTTCTTGTTGTTACAACTATATATATCATCTCTCACTTGACTTGGGTCTCACCTATATATACTAACTCTACATCAATATGAATCATTCTTTGGGAGCATGTCTTGTGTATCTCTCTCTCTCTCTCAACATGGTATCAGAGC
Source organism: Lygodium microphyllum (assembly GCF_053477565.2). Classification (NCBI taxonomy): domain Eukaryota; kingdom Viridiplantae; phylum Streptophyta; class Polypodiopsida; order Schizaeales; family Lygodiaceae; genus Lygodium; species Lygodium microphyllum. The sequence goes on from NC_141135.1 coordinate 8,903,615, forward strand.
TATGGATGCATAGCAACAACAAGGAAGATAAGTTGTTTCATTGTTTATACTTGATTGAATTCTTTGCACAAGTGATTATTTGATACATGAACTTGTTCAAATTAGAAGTATTAGTTAATTTTGTCTTTAAAAACAAAACCAGGTCCAGGTGCGTAGCTCTCGTCGTGCTCTCGAATCCTGTCAAAACTGCTTGTCAATCGGAGTTCTGGATCAAAAGTTATGACAGTTCAGGATTCAAGACAGCAATTCTGCTCGAATCTGCGATTCTTTATTCAAAACTGTATTTCTAATTACAATTCGTTAATCCCCAATTATAGTTTATTAATCTCTCGTCTTCGTTAATGATGTTGATTACGACAAGCAAACATCTTGCTATTTTTAGCGATGTTTTATTATCGTTCACGTTCTTTGCTCGACCGAAATAGCGCTTTTCTTATATGCGTCATCTCGTACTGCACATTACGCCTCTCTATTTCGGGATTTCTTTTTAGTCGCTCAATACTTTTCGTCGTTCTTACGTGCATATCCCTATTTTGATTGTCATGCGTCTCAACTACGCTCGTCTTGATCATGGTTTGCAGATTCTGCGATCTCATCTTATTTGTTTTCTCTCGACATACAGGCATGGCCAATTGCGTAATTGTTAACGGATATCCATCTGGCCAACGTTCGGTTCCCTTCTTCCAAGGACAAGGCTTTCCTAGGTGGAAAGCAAAGATGATGCTAATTCTTGAAGGTGACGAATTATTTGATATTGTTTTGGGCGACCTGTCTTGGCCAGTTCAACCTATTGATGTGATGAATAACAATTCTGTGATTACTGATGGTCCATTATTTGAACAATGGAAAATTGATCATACTGATTGGATTCGTCGTGACAAAGCGGCTCGTCGTTATATATTGTCTGCACTTCCTGACTCACTTATGTTGGATGTCTTTCATCTGGAAACCTCTCATGCTATTTGGGAGTATCTTATCTCAACGTTTGAGAAGAAATCAATCACCGAAATTTTATATCTCCAAACTTGTTTGAAGAATCTTCAATATAAGGTTGGTACCTCTATGCACTCTCATATCGAGGCTTTTAAAGACATTATCAATCAGCTTGGTGCTGCCGGCGCTCCTGTTGCTAAAAATCAGATTGTTACTCAACTTCTTCATACCATCAAAGATCCTTTATATGACAATATCATCACTATTTTGTCTAATAAGGATGATATCCACTTTGACAAAGCATGTATATCTCTTATTGAATATTCTCAACGTCATGAGCATCATTTGGAAAAATCTGATGCTGTTTTGGTCACTCGGGAACAAAGGGATTTTGATGCTGCTTTTGTTGCTTGCAAGCGTCCTGCTTCACGTTTTCAGCAGGGTGGACGCCCTAATCCAGGTAGTAAATCTTCTCGTCTTGCTTATCCTAACAAACATTGCTCTTATTGTGATAAGAAAGGTCATGTGGCTTCTGATTGCTAGGCACGTCAATATGATGAGGAGCATGGAGTTACTACAAAGCAACCTCGCTCGTCCAAAAGTTTTCCTCCTTGTGATTATTGTGCACATACAGATCATCCATCTCATCGTTGTTATAAACGCAGATATGATGAAGAACGTTCTCGAGCTTATATTGTTCAACAAACTACAACTGATGATGATCATACTCATCAGGAGCTCAATTTTGTCCATTATGATATCTCTCCAGAAAAGGTACTTCATGTTCATGATGGTTCTCTATTCATCGTTGATTCAGGTGCCACTGGAAACATGACATACCAATCGCAGTGGCTTCACAATTATCATTCTCTTCTTGTCAAGAAGTTTGTTTACCTTGCGGATGATACGACTTGTCAAGTCAAAGGAGTGGGCGATTTATATCTGGGGACTGTTTCATCCACTAGAATATTAAGAGGAGTTCTTCATGTTCCAGATTTGCAAAGAAAGCTTCTTTCTGTTGCTCGTCTAGTTGATCTTGGTTTGTTTGTTGGCTTTGATCATAATCAATGTCGTATAGAGAAAGACGTGCATACTATAGCAGTGGCTCCTCGACATGGTAATCTATTTGAGCTATCATTGAATGATACAGTTGCAAATGTTGTTACTGCCCCTGGAGATGCAGATTGCAAATTATGGCATCAACGATTTGCACACTCCGATTTTGCCAAAATTCTTGATCTTCATCGTCATGGTCTTGTGCAAGGTATGGATCTTAAATCTCATCCACGTATGGGAATATGTGAGTACTGTGCACTTGGAAAACACCATCGTTCGCCTTTCCACACTTCTACTTCATCACATTCCTGTGCTCTCTTGGATTTGGTTCATACCGATATTTGCGGTCCTTTTCCTCCCTCAAAGTCTCAATATCGATATTTTATAACTTTCATTGATGATTTCTCACAGTACACACATGTCTATCTTCTTTGACATAAGTCTGAGGCTTTATCTATATTTAAACAATACAAGATAAGTGTGGAGCTTCAAACTGGATTCTCTATAAAGACGCTTCGCAGTGACAATGGCGGTGAATATGTATCCAATCTATTTGATGACTTCTGTAAGGATCAAGGTATTCATCATGAGTTTACAATTCCTTATTCTCCTCAGCAAAATGGTGTTGCTGAGCGCAAAAATCACACGATTCTTAATGCTATACGTTGCATGCTTATACACTCTGGTTTGTCTCGAAAGTTTTGGACTGAAGCACTTCTAACAGCTGTTTTTATTCAAAATCATCTTCCAACTACTGCACCTGCTGGTAAAATTCCTATAACAATTTGGACAGGGAAGACACCTTCAGTCTCTCACTTTCGCACATTTGGCTGCATTGCTTATATTCATGTGCCCAAGGACACTCGACATAAGTTGGATTCTCCAGGTTTGAAGGTTATTTTTCTTGGTTATTCAAATCATTCCAAAGGTTACAAATTTTATGATCCTTCTTCTCAAAAGGTTATCATTAGTCGTGATGCTATATTTGATGAGAAGACTATGGGTGGCACATGGTCGTCAGATGTTTCAGATGATACACAATCTTTGCTTAGTGCATTTCCTTACTTGCTTTGTGATTCTACTAATTCTGATGATCATAAAGCTCCTTCACCTCCAAAGAAGATTGATGAAAATTTGGAGATCTATGTTGATCTTCCTATTGAGATAGAGCATGGATTCTATTCTATTGAATATGATGTCTTTGATGATGCTATGTCTGTCCAAGAGGATCCAATATCATATATGGAAGCTATCAATTCGTCTCAAAGGGATCAATGGCAAGAAGCTATGCAAGCTGAGTACGATTCTTTAATCTCCAAAGGTACATGGATTCTTACTGAACTCCCCCCAAATCGTGTTCCTATCAAATGTAAATGGGTTTATAAAACCAAGACCAAAGCTGATGGCTCGTTTGATAAGTTCAAAGCACGACTTGTTGCAAAAGGTTACTCACAGATTGCAGGAGTAGATTATCATTGTTACAACTATATATATCATCTCTCACTTGACTTGGGTCTCACCTATATATAGTAACTCTACATCAATATGAATCATTCTTTGGGAGCATGTCTTGTGTATCTCTCTCTCTCTCTCAACACTTGTTTGCAGTGAGGCATTTAGAGAAGCCTGCCAGAAGATAATAATGATGATGCCAAGAAACCTTGAACATCCTGTAAGATGACTATAAATACAAAGGTGTGTAAAAAGGGGTTCTAACCCCTATCAAAGAAAAGAAAAGAAATGACAATATATAAGCAGTTGATCATTGCCTTGCGAAGGCCTGGTAGGTTCTTGGGGACGAGTCAGACCCGGGGCCGCTTCTTGCTGGAAAAAAAAATAAATGACAAAACCAGGAAGGTTGGAGCGAAAATAAAAGTGAGCGTTAGAAAAGGATTAAGTATCGCCTTGCGAGGGCTTGGTAGGTTCTTGGGTGCCGAGACAGGTCCTCAGGCCGATGCCCTGTTCTCCTTGGGTCACTATGCTCAGCTCCCTCCTTTTTACATGCCCAAGTATGTTGATAAAATAAAAACCCTAAAAAAAGAACTGTACTGAAAGAAAATACTTCTTGATCAGGCTATAGGAGTCCTCGCCTTGTAGGAGCTCCTAGTTGTGTTGTCCTTAGTTGGTAAGGAGTTCAGACTACCATTTAGGGCAACCTCTTTAATAGGTTTTTTAGTTTGGCTGTGTTGGAGCAGTTGGTCAGTCACTCGCTTCGGATCTTCTATTAGATGATGCTAGGCCTACTCCTTGTGGATGTCATGCCTTGGTTCTGTCCAGGGGTAGGGGGAGCATTGTGCTAAGTTTTATTATATATTTGTTTTGTATCAGTTTGATGCTTCTTTGGTTGTTTATGTGCAGATATGTTCGTGGATTCGACGAGCTGAGTCGCCCTATCCCGTGGTCGCCAATGAGAGCAGAATTTTGGTGCCGAAAAGTGCTTAAAAATAGCTAAAAATTATGAATATCAAGGGAAAAATATTCAACGTCGAAGGCGGCAGCTCAATCTAGGATGATTTTAAGCGCCAAAGTGCTTTAAAGGTGCCCGAGCAACGCTTGTTGATTTTTCATAATTTTTCAGACTGTCCTGCGGGTTGGCAAGAGTTACTGGCCAATGCGAGATGCCAAGCCGGATGCCAAGGATTTTTCAGAGCTCAATTCGGAGTCCGGACGGGAAAATGGCCACAAAATGGTCAAGATATGAAAAGGTGGACACTTGGGAGGCCAAATTTGAGCATGCCTTTTGAGTTTGGACCCCTTCCCCCCAAAAAAAAAATTATGCACCTTACGAAGCAAAAAATGTGGAGAGAGAATGAAGAGGAATGAAAAAACGTGGAGGAAGATGGTGCCCAAAAAATGCGCCATGGAGGATGGAGAGGCAACTTGCCTGCTGCAAACAACCCCACCAATGGATTATGGGGCTTCATTCCCTCCCGAATGCTGACTCTATCGCCGCCCTTCGCCCATCAATTGATGGCCTGAATGCTGAGATGGAAATCTAGTCTTTCTCTCTCCTCCCTCTCTCTCTTCTAAAGGCAAGTTCATGTGGGAAGAGGAAGGAAGAAAAAAGAATGATGGAGGCTTGTCCGGCATTGATCGGATTGCTCCACGGGCTGGAAATGGTGACTTGTGATCGTCATGAGCATGAAGTGCTGCTGATTTTTAGATTTGCAGCCATGGGCATGAAACCCGAAACACGCAAATAAGCGGTAATTCAATTTTTTTCAAAGGAAATTTGAGATTTTATGACTTTTGATTGATAAAATGTTGTTCATGTGGGCTAAAAATTGTTTATGTTGCTGTTTTTCATGAGTACTTGTTGATCATAATCAAAAAATCAGAAAAATATGCATCTTGTGGTTCAAAATAATACACTAAAACACGTAAAATATGGAAATCAAGGGAAAATGATGTTTATGGGCATAAAAATGGAGAAATGAATAGGAACACCAACTAAATTTTCATTTTTTTTGCAAGAGGGAACTAAGGGCCACAACCCATAATCTATTTTGAATTTTCAGTAATTAAATAATGTAGAAAATAAGGGAAAATACAAGGAAAATAGAGAAAAAGCACTAAAAATAGGGGAAAAATGCATTTTGGATGCGGAAAATTAATGATAATTAAGAACAATGTTTGTGAATGTTTATGGGGACTGAAGCATGAGGATTTACCTCAGTTAAACCCCACATTCTTGTTCTAGTGTGTCTTTTTCCGCTTTTTACACATAAAATGATGGTAAAATGCCCTATAAATCTATACCACAGTGCAACATTTGATCGATGGGAGGGTAGAGTGGTTAAAATGTGTCTAAATGTGGAGTAACATGATTAAAAGATTGCTGTTTTTGTTTGCATGCCATATAGGTCGGTGAATAATTATAAAATAAGAGCCTAGTAGCACGAGGGTTTCCTTGGTGCTAGGTTTGTGCAACGTCGCATAAGAACGGTAGTTGAAAATCATTAAAAGGATGTTTTGTACATGTACACAATATTGATTTTATAATTGTTTGAGCACTTAGCATCCATACTATGCATAAATCATGAAAATATTTAAAGGTATCAGAAATCCTGGATGCACAGCAATTGTTTTCATTAGGACCTTGACCCACGTTGAGTGAGAGACAAGATACCCTAAGCCATAGGCTAGTCGTGGGGTTTAGGGGAAAGAGAAGTAAGGACAATGGTACATTCCTGTATACAATTAAATGGTTTCTTGAGTGGATTTTGTGCGAAATGTTTATATGCTGAGTGATGCATCGAGGGGCCAATCCCCAAGGTGTAGGAGAGTTGCAGAGGGTGGCGACATTCAGCCGTTGGAGGACCCCCTATGTCTGTGCTTCGTGCCATTAGGCAATGTGTAAGGGACTTCCTCTGAGGAGTAGTGGGTGAGAGAAGAGTGGACTACAAACGACGTAATACAAATGCAAGACATTTAGGAAGGCAATGTATGTGTCATCAACGCTCCTGGCCGCGAGGCCGTGGGGCTGTTGAACGCGTGAGATAGAGGTCCGGCTAGTGCATGCCGGCCCGTTCTAGGTTCCATCATGGATCATCTGCTATTTCTAATTCAGTAGAGGATAAAGGAGCTCTCTCACTCTGAGGAGACTCAGGGTAAGCATCAACTATTACTCGATTAGCACCTCTACCTAGAACCACTCGACCGAAGGGTATATCGACTTGACAGTCTATCCGTAAGATCCAAGGCCTGCCTAGTAAGACTCGATAGCTCAAACGTCCTGCAAACCTTATCACCCTAAAGTCCAAGAAGCATTCTACACTTGCAACTTTAACATGGACTTTAGTATTGCAACCTTCTAGTTGTTTTAGACTATCATCAGCCATTCTAAGAAGGGTGGAGCTATCTTTTTGGATGCCTAGACCCAACCTCTCCATCAACTCTGAACTCATGATATTGACGGAGGACTCAATGTCTATGATGTTCGAAACTTGGCCTCCAACATTTGGTGGAGCCAACTGACTTGCCATAGGCATAGTCACACTAGGAGGAGCTCGCAGCAAAGGTACATTTTGAACCATGCTTCCTCTCCCATTAGGGTTATTCATAGGCATCCCTTGACTTCCATTTATCAATGGTAAATTACCTCCAGGTACTAAACCCACATTAATCTTTATTCATCAATCTAGAGGATATGCAATAAGTATGTTGGAACCCCTGGCAGTCATGGCATTGACCAACGATCATGCTAAAGCCGTAAAGTCATGGAAAAGTGCCGATATACACTAGGATTTACTTGTGACTGAAACGTCCCATGTGGTGGGTCACCATGCTGAAATATTAGATCTCACAAGGACATTGCAAGCCTTAGTTCTTAAGGGATAGCCGTTGCTCAAAAGAACTGACCCACAAGCTCTAAATCATGTTGATATATTTGCCTTAGATGAAGGGCAAAAGCTTCTGCATAAATTCATTATGGAATGGCCTTTGAACGGGAAAGGTATGAAAGACCCTTTGAGAAAGGATTAGAATGATATGCTAAAAATCATAGGACTCCCTAGACCAGTCTATGAGTTGGCAGAAAGGGAATTCCATGGATCAAGTAACTCCATCAAACCTTTGTATTTTTACATTAAACTTGGAAATTTCCTAGGTATATACTAGGTAAGTCTCCTTGATGTTTCCACCACCATACAACATCATATTTTGTTAGTATGCTAGAAAAGATAGAGGTGAAATCCAAATCTCATAACAGCCACATAGCTTACATTCATCATTTAAGCTCTCAAGATGTGTGATATCATATTTGTAACATACAAAGTGCCCTTTAAAGATAAACATAAACATAGTGCTCTCTTTCATTCACAAAAGTAAGACATTCATTCAAAGTGGGACTTGGGAAATTCCCAAAATCTCTAATATGGTGTTAAAGAGGCTTTACAAACCTCTATTTTTGTATACCCCATCAAAAACCTATGTATTTCAACCCAAAGAAGACACAAAATTTCCCTTTTCATGACTCTAAACCCTTCCTTCAATATCAAAGAGTATTGTGTAGTATTCTTGCTTGTTCAAGCTTGGAGATCCTTGAAGAGATTGAAGTAAATTGAATCCAACAATCATACGCTATGCAATAGAACATCATATATCCTCTTTAAATTAGTCCATAAACTCCTCTTGGAATTCCAAAAAAACCCTTGAAGATGTTAAGAAGTTGCGGCCCACTCTTCATCCAGCTTTTATGGATGTAAGATCACCTCCTTTTCTTCATTTCTTTCCCTTTTATGTCGAGCATGCAATTAACTTGGAACATGTTAAAAAAGTAATCCTAAAAATATGTGTTTTGTTTCCATAAAATCCTATTTTTAATAAGTATCTCCTTCTACATTGACTCATGAGCATTAGTCCCTAATTTGGTCAATTTTAAGCTTTTCCATGGTCATTGGACACTCCGTATGGACAACCCACAACTCCATCCCCTTTCACGTTGTAAATTTTTCTATTATTCTACTTTTGACCCTATTGGACAACCTCTAGACACTACGATAGCCACATCATCCTCCTACATGCATATGTGTCAAGATAGCATCCCTTTGTAACCTCCATATACATACATTAAATTTTCCAACACAATCACAACCACAATCATAACATTACTCAAAGCATCAAGTGCTTTAGTATCTTGAATCATTATTGTTGAGAGATAGTCTTACAAGACATACCAGGTGTTGCAGCGCATAGGGTTGAAGGTCACCACAAGGGTTTGGCAAGAAAACTAGACAAGATAGATGGAGATGTGTCTTCAAGAGATAAGTAGATTACATTGAATGTTTAAAGGTTCAAGAGATACTTCACGGTCAATTGTAGGGGTTTGAGAGAGAAGAATGTATGGGGGTTTAAGAGCTTAGACTCTGGATATGGTAGGGATAAGAGAAGGGTTGAAGGCTTCAAGACAAGTTCTTAAAGGTGTTAATAGAGCTTCCAACTGCATGTTCTTAGTAAAGATCACAAGAGTATTATCTCATAAGTTCTGACTCAAATCAAGCTTATTTTCTTGACTATAAGAGCAATCAAAAATTATAAAATCAAGTACAACATGCTATAATGCATCATAGAAAACTCTGCATCCCATCATTCATACATGATGCCATAGCATGAATCAACTTTGCATGATTACATTCAATGTAGAGTGTTAGGGACAAAAGCTTATGAGTCAATTACAAGGCTTGTAAGGCAAAGAGACTTGCTTCAAGAGAGCTTCAAATTGAGTTCCTGATAAGGATAAGTTACCACATCCAAGAAATAAGAGAAAAAACTCCTCTTAATTCAACTCAAAGCATCTATGAATGGTCTACAAACATTGCCCCACCATAGGGGCGCATAATGCTTGAATATTTTGATAAGATGTCTTCTATAGAGTAAAAAATGAATTAAAAGAACACTATTGTAGCTAATTCTCTGAATATGGCTGAAGATATCAGCCCATAGAAGAGAAGGGGTTCGAAGAAATAGAAGACATAGAAGAATACTCACAGAAATAAATAGAAAATGTATAAGAATACTAACATAGATGAAATCTGTCAGTTTATTCTTGCATTATAAGGAGATATAACTCTTGTAAAAAAAAAGTGTATAAAATAATACATTCCTCTATATTGCTCAGATTGTCAATCTGATGCTTCCATTGACTCCAAAAGGGGGGTAAAATACAAGGACACCTGGCCAGAATTTTGCAAATCACTCCTTCATCTCCCACTCGGAGTGCTGTTTACTACCTGAAAACAGCAATCGCACGTCGCGCGATTTTGTCAATCTCTCTTTTTACATAAAATCCTCTCAAATTGGCTGAAAGCTACATGCTTTCTTTTACATGTCATCCTAATCTAGAAGTTGTTTGTAGTTTTATGGATTTTTACAAGAGCTAATATCTAGAATATCGAAAATTGGCTAAAACTTGCTCAAAAATCTAATATTTTTGAACCATGGACACTAACACTAATGCCTAAAGTGGCATTGGCTATCTAAATCTATAAGGAAGCCGCACTTTAGAGTTTTTCACACGATGTGCACGTAGCGACACGACATCCACCTGCTCCTAACCTGCACCTCCTCTAGCATGTGCCAAAGTCTTACAGATCTGCAATGTTAGAAGAAGTATCTTCTAACATGTCAATGTCTTCATCTTTTGCCTCTTCTTCTTCCTCTATGTATTCATGCTCTTGAATTATATCCAAGTCTTCTAACTCATATGTTGAACTTTCTCTTCATTTGAAGAGGTTGATTCTTTTTCCAGCTATGGGTATCTTTATGCTGGTCCCATCCAATTCAGCCAATGAATATGTGGCATTGTCATAAATGACCTTTACCACATACAAGCCAAACCAACACTTAACCATCTTCCTAGAAGCACTGTATTGATTATCTAGGTTGCCGTCATAGACAAGCACCCAGTCATTTTCATGGATAGCTCTAGGCCGAAGTCGATGTTGCCTATCAAATCTTCTTTTGTTTTTTAGTCTTGTTGTTTTTAACTTCCTAGTAGTTGCTTGAACATCTTCAAGCCTTCTTTCTAGCTGCCATATGTGCAAAGTCAGAAACTCTTCTCTAATGATGTCTTCTTTCCAAGGTAGAAGATTCCATGTGAGAATAGATTCTTCAATTGGTATAATTGGTTGTTGTCCATGCATAAGTTCAGCTGGCATATAGCCAGTCACTGTACTGTGAGTAGTCCAATCATCCCATAATGCAAAAGGTAGTATTTTAGGCCATTATTTGATATTTTCTCTACAAGTCTTTGCTAGAGCTTTGAGAATAGGTTGATGTTCTCTCTCACTCTTTCCATTGCCTTCCAGTTTGTAGGTTGATGTCAAAGCCAACTTGATACCCAATTGAGCAAAGAAGTTGTGTGCTTAATCGGCATCCAATTCTCCTCTATCTGCGGTTACCTTGCCAACATAGGCATATCTGCAAAATACTTCTTCAAGAAAAAAGTGACAAATAGCTTGAGTGGTCTTCGTTGTTAAAGCTTTACCTTCAACTTGATTGGTTAGATCTTCTCTTGCAAGCACTAAATACCTCATATTCCATATCCCTGTAGGCAGGGTTACAAGATCAATAACCCATCTATAATGTATAGACAAGGGATAAGTCAGTTGTAACCCATCTCAATGCTTGACCATAGAATACATGTGACACACATAATAGGTTTCAACAAAATGCTCTATATCTCGATACATGTTTTGCCACTAGTATTTTTGTTTGACTTTAATAAAGGTTCGCCATATACCTCTATGGCCAACCCAAAAGCTTTCATGAAATTCCTTCATTACCTGTTGTTGTAACCTTTTATTACCTAAAACTCGGACAGGTGCTCATTTCTTCTTCTTTGCGTGCTTCCATAGATGCCCATTTTCAAGAAAAACTCCATAAGCTTTCCTCTTAATATGCTTGAGCTCTTCATCTGCCCAAGTATCTTTCTTCTTCATTGTGCTCAAATATTGGCCGATCTTTCAGCTAATCTTCTTCAAGGAAATGAACTAGAACTTGAGTAATGCAATGATCATGCTAGCTTTCTAGTTGACCACCCTTCTTCCATAGATAAATCTTTGATCTTAGTTGTTGTATGCTGATTTACAATAATACATTTTCATGTTCTTACTGTACTTAATGCTATACCATTAAAAATATCAACTTCATCTACAAGATTTAGCTTTGGGTTTGTATATGCAACAATTGAAAAGGTACTTTCAACAGCCATGGAATGAAATTCAGCAAGTATAGATTCATTAGCTTCATCTTCTTCCATTAGCTCTTCTTCATTGTCATATCTTGCACGTGACAGCATGTCAGCACAATTGGATTTTCCTTTCTTGCAATATGCTTTGATTCGGGGTTGAGAGATTTAGTATATGCAATCCATCTTAGCATAGCAATGTCAGGTGTAGAGAAGTTGGCAATCATGCCCAAGAGTGAAAGACAATCAGTTTCTACCACTATGGAAGCACCTATAAAGTATTCACGATCACACTTTAATGCCTACTAGAACTCCCCACGATTCCCTTTTTACTTGTGCATACCTTCTTTAACGCTCATTTAGAACCTTTGCTCCAAAAAGAATTGCATACTTGTTACCTTCAAGGTCTTCTTGGCCAACAGCCCATCCTATTCCAATGGGACTTGTATCCATAGTAAGGATTATGGGTTGACCATTTGAATAATCAGCCCTTATGAGAGTGGGGGTTGAAATTAACAACTTATTTAGTTTTCATACAGTGAGAGTATACTCTATTCCCCAAGATAATATTTGGCCTTTTCTTAATAATTGATAGAGATTTTTGGCTACATGAGAAAAATGTGCTATCCATATGAGATAGAGTAACACATGTGCCAAGAAATCTTCTCACCTTTGAAATATTTGTGCATTTTTCTTACATTCTATTGATGGCATCTATCTTGATTGGTGAAGGTTTATGTCCGTAGGGGACACAGAGATGTCCGACCACTAGGACTTCTTCTACTCCAAAAATCGACTTAGCTCTAGAAAGGGTAAGATGTACCTCTTCTAGCCTTGTTAAAATCCTATCACAATCATGAATATGGTTAACTACAAATGTCTTACAGCCATCTTTGTCAAGCTCCTCATTCTTTTCATTTACTTTACATCCCTTGATAGGTACATCATCAAGAAATGGAAGAGTAAGTTGTGGAATAAAGTCCCTTAAGACTTTGTGCATGGCATTCATCATATGGGCTATGAAGTTTGTTGCACTTGTGGTAGAGTGCACATACGGACCAATCTAGGAGGTTTTTTCATTGTGGTAATGTCTCGACTTTCTAATGAAAGCTAAAATTTGGTCATATCCTAAATATAGATTGCCCATAGAATAAATTGCTCTACCAGCAAAAGCTTCAGCAAACTCGTCAACAATTGGACCCAAACCAACATTTCGGATTGTGACTTGATTAACAGGCTATAGATCTTGAATGAATCATAAAGATCCATTTTTCTTCAGCACAATAAACCATCGATTTGAGTAAGGTGCTGAAGAAGATTCTAAAATCTTCATTCTGATCTTCTCATTTAGAAGTTCCAATAATTTGGCCAAATGAGCCCTCCTTGGTACGGGAATGGGCTTGAGGTTCCAAGGCACATGCGGGACCATAAAAATGACCATAGGAGCCACAATATTTGGATCCACACAACCTATTTCACTTGGTTGAAATGCAAAATCTTTTCCATGTTTCATTAGCATTTGCATAAAAGAGTGTTTTTCAACTGGCAAAAGGAAAACATTCTCACCTATTTTGAGCTCTTTTATACTTTCAGATATGAACTTGTGGACCAACGTTGGAAGGATCATGAAGACTTGGCTGATTTGCTACCCTATCAGCTAGCCCTTCACTTTCAGGAAGGCAATGGGACTGCCACAGGCTTGACTTTCTTATCCATCGTCTTGTATTTTGTCTCCACTTGTGCTTCAGCCTTGTTGAGTAAACCAATGCCTTCTTGCTCAATAAATTCTTGAATTGTTTGATAAAAATCCAATGTACATATTTCTATGGATTGATTTTCAACCCAGTTTTCTGTATGAGCAGCTGCATATATTTCAGCCAATTTGTCAGTAATAATCAGTCTTTAAAAAAAACCCGAAATATCTTCATTTTCAGCCATTATGTAATAAGTTTTCTGCTCCCTTTTTACATGACATCAATATTTTCTTTCAGCTTTAGTCATGGCTAGAAGAGACTTATAACAGCCCATACTATTGGATGTACATACATATATATTTCCTAGAGACATAGTTTTTGTAGCATAAGGAGGTTCAATCTTTTTACATGACGCACTACCATAGCCTCCTTTTACAGCAGTGTAGCCCAAAAACCCTTGAATTCTCGAGCATTAGGAGGCACAAGATAATCACGCAATCGATCTCTGTTTTGATGATGGTTAACACACACAGTAATAAATTGGACCGCTCGTTCATTATCCTTGCTTCGGATTCGAGCATAGGAAGAACCTTCATCAAGAGCTTTTGTTTCTAAGCAAGCTTCAGAAGTGTAAGGTTGCCCAAGAATGATAGGGTAACTACAAGAGTGTTGAACAAAAAAGTGAAAATTGTCTTTTATGTCTCCAATAGTTACCTGCACATTAGGACATGCAACATATAACTCTCCAAAAGAGTTGTTTGCAGCTCTCATTCGCCAACCTAGATCAACATCTATGGGCCATCCGTCACTTTCCTAAAGACTCCTTGCCATGACGTTTATGTCCGAGCCATGGTGTAAGAGTGCAATAAATGGTGTTTCTTTTTCTCCAATTTTTACGATTGTCTCTATTGTTTCTCTTTCCCAATGCGTACGGGAGTAATGATTGCTTAGAATGAATCGAGCCTCTTCCTCCTCATGCATGTGCTGTAGATGGCCTTCTTTTTTAGAGATGGGTTGCCTAGCTGGTTTGGACCAGCCAACCATTACATTTTCAGCTTTCACTTCTTTAATTTTTGCATTCATGCTTTCCTTATCTTCAGCTTCAATTACTACAATTAATTCTTTAACTACTTGAAGATGAATTCCTTATGAAGTCAGCTTCTCTTCATCCTACACAAAAACTCAAAGAACTTGCAAAAAAGCATGCATTGATTCTTCAGCTTCATCACCAACATATTATCTTTTCATTTTAATTACATTAATAATTACATCATGGAATTCACATTTGGCGATTCTAAGAATTTCGCCTAAGGTGAATTCAATTTTGCTTCCCAAAATTCGTTCTTCTAGGACTCGTTTGAGATTGGTTGTAGATTCTATGTCGGAATGCAATTTGTAGCCTAGTTGTTTGCCTTTCTTCTTTCCTTCGATCTTCTTTGTTTGTGGCGCATCTTCCATCTCTTGATCAAGAGTCATGTTTTCAGCAAGCTTTGGTTGTTCAGGCGTTCTTCTAGTTACCCGTTTCGGAGGGCCAGAAGAGGAAGGCCCTGGTTCGTCTTCTCTTCTTATGTTTTCTTCAATCAAGACTTCTTTATGATTGACATCAGCCAAATGTGCAAAGGTGGAAAAAGAATCTATCGATTCTTTCCAACCTGTTATTCCTCGAATGCACTGACTAGCGTTAGCCGAATCTTCTTTGACTGCTTTCCCACGTTCCATTAGATCTAGTGCCTACATCCATACTTTAGATTGCACATTATCTTTGCATGCTTTTAAATTTGATTTAGTTGGTTCAATTTTCAGCCCATAGTAGTTGCGTCGATTACTACATAGGCATTCTTTACAACTAAATCTTCTAATCTTTTCTTCATTCCACCATTGCCAAAATTTGGCTCCAATGGAAGACCAGTTTTAGCTGCATGAATTTTTTCATCTTTCCAAAAGAGGAGCTTTTGTGCTTCAACCTCATAGAAGGCAGAACACTCCCTCTTGTCATGTTGTTGGTTGTCACACCAAATATAGCACCTCTTAAAGCCTTCTCTCATGGGTCTTTAAGTTGATGATCGTCCTCGTTCTTCAACTTTGGCATCTAGCTTCTCCACCTTGGAACTAATTTTTGTAAGATTTAGATGAAGGTCACACATGCTATTAACGAGTTCATCCATGACATCATTTTTAGAAGGAACAGAAGAAGAAAGAGTTGGTTGATTAGTCAAAGGAATAGGGGATTTTGAAGGTGGAACAAGCTCTATCAATGGAGTTGTTGAAGTTGAAGTAGAGCCCAATCTTAGTCGCATCCGCTCTCTTCGAGCAATCATGTTAACTGCATCAGTAACATCTGTCCATGCAGTCTTGACTCTTGATTCAGAGGTAGCATCTTCTAGACGATCAGCAAGATTCTCTTGCAGAATGGGATCTATAGCCTTAAGGAATAGCTCAATCTTCTGACCTTCCATACTTTGTTGTTCTTTAGTATCAAGTTGTCCAAATTTACTTTCAAACTCATGGTATAAAGCTATTGCAGCTAAACCGTTGTTAGGTTTCTCAACCCAATCAGTGAAACTTTTCTTCCTCATTAGGCCAGAGTCTTCTAAGAAGCATTCTTCGCGTAGGGCTTTTTGAATGTAGTCCAATCCGTATCTCATTGAAAAAGGCCATGGATTCTTTCTTGAAGACCATGCTTGGCTAGTCTAGCAAAATAGTGTCTCCATCATGTTGCGGTACACCAAAGAAGAGCATTTTCTCAACATACAAGCGAATGAAAACATAGAAAATTTGACCATTAAATTATTTTAATTCCCGCCCAACTTCCTCTAGGGCCTTGATAGATCTGGAATCAATCTTCTCTTTGTCTTGCCTTTGTTATTGTTATTGTAACATTTGGATTTGTTGTGGTTGAGTCTGCTGCAGTATGCACACCAATTGTTGTAGAGTATCTCTTGAAGAATCCCCCATCTTGGAATTCTCTTACACCGACCCTCACATTGGATTCACCAATGTTGCAACACATAGGATTGAAGGTCACCACACGAGTTTGGCAAGAAAACTAGACAAGATAGATGGAGATGTGTCTTCAAGAGATAAGTAGATTACAGTGAATGTTTAAAGGTTCAAGAGATACTTCATGGTCAATCACATGGGTTTGAGAGAGAAGAATGTATGGGGGTTCAAGAGCTTAGACTCCAGAGATGGTAGAGATAAGAGAAGGATTGAAGGTTTCAAGCCAAGTTCTTGAAGATGTTAATAGAGCTTCCAACTGCATGTTCTAAGCAAAGATCATAAGATTATTATCTCATAAGTTCTAACCCAAATTAAGCTTGTTTTCTTGACTATAAGAGCAATCACAAGTTTTAAAATCAAGTACAATATGCTGTCATGTATCATAAACAACTATGCATCCCATCATTCATACATGATGCCATAGCATGCATCAACTTTGCATGATTGCATTCAATGTAGGTTGTTAAGGACAAAAGCTTATGAGTCAATTACAAGGCTTGTAGGGCAAAGAGACTTGCTTCAAGAGAGCTTCAAATTGAGTTCCTGATAAGGATAAGTTACCACAACCAAGAAATAAGAGAAAAATCTCCTCTTAATTCAACTCAAAGAATCTATGAATGATCTACAAACATTGCCCTGCCATAGGGGCGCATAATGCTTGCATATTTTGACAAGATGTCTTTTGTAGAGTAAGAAATGAATTAAAAGATCACTGTTGTAGCTAATTCTCTGAATATGGCTAAAGATATCAGCCCCAAATTAGCCCACGGAAGAGAAGGGGTTCAAAGAAATAGAAGATGTAGAAGAATACTCACAGAAATAAATAGAAAATGTATAAGAATGCTAACAGAGATGAAGCCTATCAGTTTATTCTTGCATTATGAGGAGATAAAACTCTTGTAGTCAAAAATGTGTATAAAATAATGCATTCCTCTATACTGCTCAGATTGCCAATCTGATGCTTTCATTGGCTCCAAAAGGGGGTAAAATATCAAGACACCTTACCAGAATTATGCCAGATCACTCCTTCATATCCCACTCGGAATACTATTCACTGCTTGAAAACAGCGATCGCGTGTCGTGCGATTTCATCACTCTCTCTTTTTACATAAAATCCTCTCAAATTGGCTAAAAGCTACATGCTTTCTTTTACACATCATCCTAATCTAGAAGTTCTCTATAGTTTTATGGATTTTACAAGGGATAATATCCAGAATATCAAAAATTGGCTAAAACTTATCCAAAAATCTAATATTTTTGAACCATGGACACTAACACTAATGCCTAAAGTGACATTGGCTCTGTAAATCAATAAGGAAGCTACACTCTAGAGTTTTTCACACGATGTGCATGTAGCAGCACGTGAAAGAATTTGGACCACGCAGCAAAAAAGAAGCAGAGGAAGACCAAGGAAGCCCAAGTCAAAAAGTGAGTGAAGAAGCTCATTCTGACTAGGCAAGAAAATTGGAGGAAAAGGCAAGCTCAGAAAAAATGTGGGAGAGCATAGAATATTCTAGCAAGATGCTCTCAAGGATGAAGGAGGCTCTCTTAAGGATGAAGGATACTCTCTCAAGGATGAAGGAAAGCCTTTGAGGGCTCTCATAAGGAAAGTGTAAGTGCAATGTAATTCCTTTTATAAGAGTGCCAGGCTCCCTCTTGTGCAAGTTGTAAAGTCTAAATGAACATAGGTGAAGGGATAAGGCAACTAGAAGGGATTAGAGAAAGAGGACCTTAGCATGATGTCCAATCATGTAAAAAAGGGGACGAGTGCCCAAGGGATTTAGGGCTTGTATATAAACATGAAAAGTGAATGAGGAGCCCATTCTTTGGTGTGTGGCAAAAGTGGTTTCTTCTTCTTCTCTTTTTCTCTCCTTCTTGCTTGCTTGTGTGTGCTTGAGAGAGGGAGTGTGAGGGAGTGAGTGCATTGTTAGCTATATATAGTATGTCTATATATATCACCCCAGGTCCCCTCTATATATTCCTATCATGTGTGCTCAGTTGACACACTTCTGGGGTTCCAATTCCGGCGTCTCATATCTCTCATCTCTCCTCTCTTCCTTTTATCTCTCGTCTTCCTCGCAGTTTCCAACATGGTATCAGAGCGAGGTTCTACAACATCACAAAGTTTTCCAGCATTGGGGTTTATGCTAGATACATGTTGTTGGCATCGTCTTCCAATCCTCTTGCTCTTGCTCCTTCCATCATACCTCTTACTTTTGTTGCCCGCATGCTTCTACTCTAGGCTCACTCCCTTCAACTGGTATTAGAGCCATGTTCTCTGAGAACTCAAGTTTGCAACTCGACATTGCTTTAGTTTCCATTCAAATACCTATAGTTCACAAGTTTCATGGCAACCATGGCTTCAACTTGAAGAGGTAACCATTGATGCTCCTCTTCTTTTAGGCTTCTTGCACCTCAGTTAGGGTCTTCCTTAGACTTTTTTGAGCATTTTAGAAGAGTGCCTTTGGAGCTTCATTGCCTTCTTGACATGGCAATCTGCAATTACATGTCCTTTCTTCTTGCAATAGAAGCACTCTCCTTGAAACTTTTTCTTATCGTCCTTCTTCTTTTTGTCACCATTGGTAGAGAAACCACCTTTGCCTTTCACATTGGTGGAGAATGCAACGTCTTCACTGCTGCTACCTTCTCGAGCTTTAAGTTGTAACTCCTTCTCCATTAGCAATGCACAAAATCCCTCAAACATCAAAGCTTAGGGTCTCACTTGAGTGTCTAGGGTAGTTACAAATCCATCAAACTTTGGTCGATAAATCTAAAGACACCTCCGATCTAGCTTCTCACTAGTCTTTTATATCCGAGCAGTAGCCATGTAGTTGCACAAATTCTTGATCTAAGTTCTAAATCCTTATTTGCTTTCGCATAACTTGTAACTAAGGCACACAACACACGTGCATTCCTTTATTTCCAAGCTTGTAGAAGATTTGCATTTGGAGCAATCATAACACTCGAATTTGATAGTTCGAGAGGAGGGGGGTGGGTTGTGGTTCTTCTTGGTTAGTCCCTAGCACCATCTCCAAAAGCTCATAAGAATCAAGGATAGTTGTGATTTTAAACTTCCATAAAGTGTAGTTTGTACAATCTAACTTGCCTTTATTAAAGGTTAGTGGACAAATTCTTAGTGTTTGAATTGCAGGTACAATAGCAGCACTACTTGATGTGCTAACAATACTACCTCATGCAAAAAACGACATTTCTCCTCTTCGCTCTCTTGAAGCCCTTGCCTCTCACATACTCTTCACTCCTCAAAGGCCCCTGGGCTTTGATACCATGTAGAAATTATATGGCACAAGGGACAATTTGAGTGAGGAGTAGAGAATATATATCAAATATGAGAAGAACAGAGATTGCTTTAATTTCAATTGAACAGATATAAAGATGGCTCTATCCACCCGTGCCCTTCCACTATGAAGCTTAGATGGAGATCCATACATATGATAGGTGAAGAGCTTAAGGGTAGCTAGAAGAACACTGATTAGGTGAAAGATAGATTAATGATTCCTTTAGAAAGGTCCTTTTTGTATAGCCTAGAAAGGTAGTCTGGTCCTGATTATATTATGAATCTTTCCCAGTCATCCACGAAATATTCTACCAAATTTTAACATTAGGCCAATAGCGTGCCGAGTGATTGCTATGTTGGAAATTGCGAGGAAGATGAGAGACGAAAGGAAGAGAGGAGAGAAGAGAGATATGAGACACCGGAATTGGAACCCCAGAAGTGTGTCAACTGAGCACACATGATAGGAATATATAGAGGGGACTTGGGGTGCTATATATAGACATACTATATATAGCTAACATGCATGAGGGTGAGGGATCTTGGAGAAGAATCTCTCCATCATCTCCTCTCTTCTTATTTTTCGTCTCTTGTCTTCTCTTGTCTTGCATGTGACTATGGAGGATGGAGCTCGAAGGAGGAGGCTTGAGGTTGCTTGAGCTCACATCTTGAATTGTGGAGCGACCGGCTTACTTGAGGGAGGAGGCTACTCATTCGGGCATCAAGGTAAGCTCACTACACCCTCATAGGATCGAAGGCGTATTGGCTAGATGAGAGATAGCCATTTGTGCTTGTTTGAAATTCTTGAAGCAATAAGTGGTCCGTGGGTCTTGGCAATTGAGTGTGAGCTCATATATATTTTGGTTCCATTGATGGGACAAACGGATTCAAGCTTAAGCACTTGGACGCCTCAAATTCAACGTCAAAGTAGGGTTGCATCCTGAAACCGGTGCTTGATATAGGTATGAGATTTGAGGTTTTCAATATTAAAAAAAAGTAAGTATTTTGGGTTTTTGATGAGTAGACAAGTAGGATGAATCATTTCAATATTTAAATTTTAATTTTTGTTGCATTTAGAGTAGGACAGGATCTAGAAATCAAAGCAAATCGACTTATGATTTCTAGCTGCAAACAAGTCCCAGACAGGGCAAAAACAAGGGGACAACGGGCTTGCAATCCACTAACAAGGCATAAGCACTAATGGAGCAACACTCGGGCATTAGAACAAAGGTTTAAGACCCAAGGAAGGGGGTTGAAGGCTAACTTTTAGCTTCTATAGTGAGAGAGAGAGAGAGCTTGAGATAGAAGAGAGAGTCCAGGGCCAAAGAAAGCAATCGATTAACTTGTGCTAGAGTCTTTTGGCTATTCCAGGTATATACAAACCTTTTCCCTTGTCTATTTTTGCATTCTGGAAGGTTGTGTGGCCTGCCATGCCCAAAATCGTTGCCATTGATTCGATTTTAACCTCAATTGGAATAACGGCCATCAGAATCAGACGCAACTGTTAGAGTCCCATTCCCAAAATCAAAGTCAAACTATCCGATTTCCAATGATCAGATGGTCTAATTTTGGATATTGGATCACTTGAACACCACCCAACCCGTTGTTGTGGAGTTCGTGCAAGAGCTGCTGAACACGAGATTCAAGATGCTGCAAGGCACAAGGCTAACAAGAAGATCTCAAATTTTTATGCCAAAGATCATTATATTGCTTGCCAAGTGAATTACAACAAAGAAGCTACCAACTACTCTTGACAAGAAGCTGCAATTATAGGCATACCGCCTTAGAAAAATAACTTGTGATCTCCATGTATATCCAAGAAGACTGGCAAGTTCAGCTCCTTTGCTTATCTAACATTACGCCATCACCATGCCTTTGATAAGAAACTGAATCCGCAGACATCAAGGGCGGGGTGACAAAAATCTCCTCTTTTTTTATACTGATTGACTTCGTCCATAGTTATGTGCTGCTCTAACAATACATTGAGTGTACCACACGATACATGATGTGTTTCACCAAGTATGGGATTGAAGGGAGCCTATCCAAAAGGAGCTAGCCTTCTCGTTGAAATATGCCAAGCTACCACACTATGAAAACGTTGCATCAGACTTGTGCCTTCTACACATTTGGAGAGTAGATCTTCTCCACAGCAATACAAGATTTCCCATAAACTTGTAGTTGAGATTTGGGCATGTTCCGCGTCAGACTGGAATTTGAAATTTTTCCTATATCAGAGCCCAGTCTTGCACTTTTGAAGAGCTCTACCAATCTAGCAAGCAAGCCCCCAAGAAAAGCTCCCCCTTTCGCATGGCTTCAATAAGAGGACCATCTTGCCAGCGAAACAAAGATTTGAAATCCAATTGTAACTTGACTAACTCCTCCTTCAAGGTAGTAAGAAGTTCCACCGCACTCGAAATCTCAGATTGCTTCATAGGATTCGCTGATCTTATAACTGCAAGAACCTTATCAATCACAAGTAGTGTGAACATTCGAACCTCCGTTTTCTGCCAGAACCAAAAGGCGCTTTGGATTCCAAACACTATTCAATCTCTCAAGAACACTATCATCTACAAGTGAAATCTCATCCACAAGAAAGAATTCGCCCTCTGTGAGCAGCTACCCGTCGGTCCCTTTTGCGCATGGCTACAAGAGCTGAGATTCAGGCACATTGTGAAGAATTATGCGACGAATGATGGAATCATAGATCGGATACCAGCAAACAACCATGTTGGCTGGATTTAGGTGACAGAGCTTTTGCGGTATTTCTCAAAAACAGTTTGCGACCCTCCCATATAGCGCATCGTCCTCTCCCAGAAACAGCCAGATGAAAAGCAAAATGAAAATCACGCCCAAACAATTGACAGAGAAGTGCCTAGAAATCCACCAAAAGCAAGTCGTCTTTTTTTTTATAGAAGCTCATGTTAGCTTCTTTTGAAGCTTTTACTCAATCATTGGAAATGATTTGATAAGGCTTGAGCTCTCTTCTTGCTTTCGGAGTTACTCACTAAGAGTGAGAAAGAGTAGAACTCGTTCTTGTGGATGTTTCCATCCTGTTTGATCTCCCAATGGTGTGGCCAGTGTAGTAGCCACAACACGATGCTCCTTACTTGTTACAAAAAACTGGGCTACAGCTCTTCAGTTATTGCCTTTGTTGCTTCATTGTCCAGCATGTTACGTTGGCCTTGTTCACGTGCAACCTTTGTCTTCATAGCTTAAATGTCGACTTCTACATGACTTCCTTTGATTCCATAGTTTCCTGCACTTTTCTTGGAGCTCTTCATTGAAATTGACAGCATGATAATATTCTTTGGCATCAGTTTTTCATATTTTTCTGACACACGCACAACACGCACACAAATAGAAACACACGCAAACACAAACACACAAGTGGAGTATGTACATTGGATGCGGGTATAGAAAAGGACGGAAAGATAATGCAGCAATCAAACACAATGAAACACACGTGAAAAGATAACACAGATGCACAACAAAAATGGAGGTGTTTACGGCTCAGATGCGCAGCAGCATGACATCGTCTGATCGAACACGTGGCTCATTTGATTTGGACAATCAGGCACTCGAAGAATCAGACTCACACAAATCAAATGCCTCAAAATTGGACCATGTAGGAATCGGATGGATCTGAATTGAACAAACAAGATTTAGATCATTGGCTGCTCAGACCACCTACAATTGGATGAGGCAAAATCGGACCATCCTCACTTGGACGTCTGATTTTGAGGGTCAGACACTTCCAAATCAGACCAAAATTCTGATAGCAGAAAAAAATTGACAAATTTAGTGCATCCCAGGTGAAGCCGAACACCTCCCACAACCAAGGAAGGCTTCGAAAGCCTTACAAGTGCAATTGACCTTAGAGATCATAGCTGAATGGCTAGACACAACCACTGATATTCACGTCAGCTTTTAGCCTCTTTTAGAGCCATAAAGTGATCCTAGACCCCCCATTTGACCTTAATCGAGCTAAATAGCATAGCACAAACCTTAGAGACTAGAGAGAGTGCCTAGTGACTGAGTATAAAGCCGTAGTTGGCCGAGAATTTAGACTGGAGTGTAGGAGCTACATTCATTATCTCATGTTTGCACCCACATTATTTTCAACACTTGAAGTGCACTGGGGAAAATTGTGAGCCTAATTTTGCACAGGGCCCAAAAAAGAGCACCATGCACACATTGAGTGAATGAAAATTGAGGATTGTCTGTAAATAAAAAGGAACACACCCAGACTTAATGAATAGAACAAATCCACCAATAGGATATAACCCTCAAACCTAGATAGGCGATCAAGAAACCCCAATTGGTAGGACCAAGTGATGGTCACAACATGGAAGGCCATATGCATCAAAGGAGCACGACCATTGGGAGTGTGATGCTGCATGACTTGATCAACCTCATTGACAATTTAGTAGAGCAACAGACCGCAAATATGGCAGAACCTGGTATAAACCGTGGAAAAGAAGAGCTCGACTTGGGAGTTTTCTCAGTCAAAATCCAACGAATGGTGAATGAATATGATGCACAAACTAGGCTAGATCACCATGGCACACCATCAGAAGACATCATAGTAGACCTCAAGGAGGAAAGAAAGCCGATGTGGAAAGCCTTGCAAAGCATAGCGGCATACAACCAGCAACAATAGTAGACTAGGAGATTGCGGCAAGACATTGAAATACAAGAAGTCTAGTGCATGCTAGCCCTAGTAAATAGAAACGGAATAGGACCAAACGTTGAGAGGAAAAGAGCACTAGAGGCAAACTTAATGTTAAGAGAGCTTCTCTTAGGAAGCAACTAATACGCAACACATCAGTAGAACAAAGTGTAGCAACACTAGCAACATCGTTGCTTGCATGATTAGGAGTTACCCAGGGCTCTAAGAGCTAGTCGAGGATCCCTGCAGTTGTGAAACAACTAGACAAGTACCAACCGAGCAATGACTTGTACAGTTTTATAAAGCACTTTGAGCAGGTTTGCAAGGCTAACGACCTCAGAGAACTTGCTCAGCACTCAAAAGCTTTTGGCCTATGCTTAGGAAATAAGGGTATGATGTGGTACACAAGCCTAGACACTACAAAGCACAACAATTTCAATGACCTCAAGAGTCTCCTCATTAAGAGATTCTCGGAGGTCAGGTACTTAGATAATCTTATTGTGTGACTGATGAATGTCAAGCAGGGGGACAAAGAGGACATTAGGGACTGTGTTACTTATGTGATTAGTCTCTATAAGAGAATCCCCACTGTGGGAGCTTTCGCTCAACTGCCAAAACCCACGGACCGCTTATTGTTTCAAGTGTTCCAAGCGAGCTCTAATGACTATCTCTCACCTAGCCGACGCGCCGTCGATCCTACGAGTGTAGTGAGCTTACCTTGATGCTCGATCGAGTACCTTCCTCTCTCTTGCACTCCGGTAGCTCCACGATTCTTGATGCTAGCTCAAGCATCCTCAAGCCTCCTCCATTTGCAAGCTCCATCCTCCATAGCTGCACGCGCAAGAGAAGAAAAGAGAAGAGAAGAGAAGAAGAGGAGAGGAGATGGTGAAGAGCTTCACCCTCTTGATCCCTCACTCTCACACACACTCACTCCCTCACACTCTCACAATCCCTCTCTCAAGAGCACACACAAGCAAGAAGGAGAGAAGAGGAGAGGAAGAAGAAGACTCTTTTTGCCACACACCAAAGAATGAGCTTCTCGTTCACTTTTCAACTTTATATACAAAGCCCTAAATCCTTTTTGGGCGGTCATCCCCTTTTCCCTCTTTTACATGGCCGGCCATAGCCTAGGCCCTTTTTCCCATTTCCCACCATTCTAATTTATCATATTCCCAACTAGTGCATACACTTTGCGCAAGAGCGAGCCTAGCACTCTTTTACAAAGATTCGAAAGCACTCCCACATTTTAATGGTGCGCTCTTTTTCTCTTTTGCTATCTCAGGTCAACACCGAGGCTTTCTAAGGGTCGTGCTTGAACATTTAAATTTTTCAGGGACTGGTTATCGGTCAAGGCGCCTTTTTCTGCTTTTATCATGTGCCTTTTTTGCTATTTCCGTTTTTTCCATTTTTTGCTCCTCTGTGCTGCGGGAAACACGGTAACATTACCCCCCTCCTAGCCAAGTGCAATAAGCGATCCTAGCCAAGTGCAATAAGCCAAGGTCTTCAGTTTTGAGTTGAAGATCTTCAGGCTTGTGGAGTCAATAAGCAATCCGTAGATCTTGAGACGTTGGGCATGGATCATTGGATGATGAGGTTCCAAGATCTATGCCAATGGCAGTTCTACCTTGACTTGGTTCAATCAACGTAGCCATCAGCAGGCAGATGGCCAGATGCCGGTACAGGAAAAGAAGTTTTGATCATTAAAGGATGTCGTAGGCGATCCTGTTCCACGGGTAGCCATGTCTTGAAGCATGAACATAACCTGCAAGAAAAGTTGTACACTCCCTAAGGGTTGTGTCTATCTTGCCGTGTAGTGTGTGGTGCCTGTGGCAGTGGAACTAAGAGATGGGTCTAACCTTGGGCAAGCCCTTGGTAACGTCCCACACTTGAGGACCCAGTTCGTGCTTGCGGTGCAAGTCTTAGGGTGACAGGTCTAAAAATCCTGCCCTTGATGTGCCCTAAGTGTGAAGTGGGGAGGGGGCTAGGGAGAACCCTAGGTGCGGTGATTGTTGTGCTTCTTTCTTCTTCTTCTTTTTTTTCCTTTTTTGCTTTTTTTTTGTCATAAAATATAATAGCATAAGGAGGCATAGACATGGAGACAAGCGATACAAGGGCATGATGGGAGTTTACTCCTCGTCATCTAAATGGCGGGTAGGGGATGGCGGAGGGCAGGGGGCCTTATTAAGGAATCTTCGACTCAACAAGTAGCCCTTGAGGTTGAGGCGGGTTTTGAGGGTGGTGGTAGAAAGGAAGGGGTGGTTGCACTGGGTTAATTTTCTGTCACTCATATCTTCAAGTAGTGCAATACAAAAATATGGAAAAAGAGAAGCACGCATCATGAGGCGAGTCATGGTGCTGCTCTCTATGGCGTTGGGGTTGAAATAGAGGGGTGGGAGGTGGCATTCTTGGGGTGCGAGCTCTTGGTGGACTAGGATCCTAATTAGCCTAAGATAATTACAAGTGGTAATGAATGCGAGGTCAAGACAGGAGGTGAACTCGCTAAGAAATCTATCTATAGAGCTATGTCAAGATTGTGGGAGAGAAGGAAGGAGTCTCGCTCGAAGCTTTCTTGCTTGCACAATGGGGGAAGACACACAGAGATGGAGGCTGAAAACGTTTTTCTCTTCTTAGTTGTGTGTAAGCCAAAAGAACTCAAGTACAAAGAGAAATAGAAGAACCCTAGATATAGGTCTCAAACCAAACTCAACTAACTAAAGTGGCATACTAACTGAGCCACGAACTAGAGTAGATAAGGATAGCTATCATGTGGCTATTATTCATGGGCGGTGTACCAACCGCATCTGCAACTGACAAGTCGGTGACATAAATACACAATGGTCACCCTGGCGTATCACGAGTGGAGCTCGATATCTCAACACTCCCCCTCGAGCTCAATCCCAATTCCTGCACACCAAGCAGGTCTCTGAACTTGCACAGCTTCTCTGCGCCCAATGCCTTCGTGAATATGTCAGCTACCTGATCCTCTGTGCTGACATAAACTAGATCAATAAGACCTAGTAAAACCCTCTCTCGCACATAGTGATAATGCACCTCAATGTGCTTTGTTCTAGCATGATAGACTGGGTTATTTGCCAAGTGTATACTACTCATGTTGTCACAATAAATGACAACTGGCCCATCTGTAGACTGATGCATATCATAAAGTAGCTTATGCAACCAAGCTACCTCACATGCAGCCATTGCTGCACCCCTGTACTCAGCCTCTGTGCTCGACAAGGCAACTGTAGGCTGTTTCTTGCTGCTCCAAGTGACTGCAGCACTCCCAAAAGAGAACACATATCCACTGGTAGATCGTCTATCAGAAATACTACCAGCCCAATCAGCATCAGTGTATCCATGCAACTGTATCTGAACCCCAGTCTCATAAAATAGTCCATACTGCAATGTGGACTTCACATACCTGAGTATGCGTCTAGCCGCATCCAAATGTGGTTTCCTTGGAGCCTGCATAAACTGACTTACCAGTCCAACAGCATAGCTCAAATCTGGCCTGGTAATAGTCATATAAATCAAACTTCCTACTATGCGTCTGTACATAGTAGGGTCTTCTAGAAGCTCACCTGCATCTGTGCTCAGCTTCACATTCTGCTCCAAAGGAACTGAAATAGGCTTACAGCCTGTCATCCCATATTTGGACAGCATGTCCAATCCATACTGCCTCTGCAAAAGCTGTATCCCACTTGGTGATCTAATCACCTCAATGCCCAAGAAATAACGCAGCTCTCCCAAATCCTTCATCTCAAACTTCTACTTCAATAGCATTTTCACATGAAGGATATCTTCATCACTATCACCTGTCATAATCAAATCATCAACATAAATGACAAGTAGCATGATACCTTTCTCTGTTTTTCTCACATAAAGTGAGAAATCTGCCTTGGAAATCTGAAAGCCAATAGTGACAAGATACTGTCCTATCTTGTCAGACCATGCTCTAGGTGCTTGCTTCAATCCATACAAGGCTTTCTTCAACCTGCAAACAAACTCAGGATGAACAGCATGCACATAACCTGGTGGCTGCTCCATATAGACCTCTTCTTGCAAATCACCATGCAAGAAGACATTCTTTACATCCATCTGATGTAAAGACCATCCCTTTGATGCAGCCAAAGCAATGACTGCTCTTACAGTTGCCATCCTTGCAACTGGACTGAATGTTTCTTCATAGTCAATGCCATATGTTTGTGCATACCCCTTGACTACTAATCTTGCCTTGTATCTGTTCACAGAACCATCTGCATTGTGCTTCACCTTATAAACCCACTTACAACCAATTGCATTCTTACCTTTAGGCAAAGGTACTAACTTGCATGTAGCATTTGCTTCCAAGGCATCCATTTCTTCATCCATGGCTTTCTCCCATTTTTCTTTTCCCATAGCTTGCTCAAAAGAAGTGGGTTCTGGTTCCTGTATCACCTTCACCATATATGCATAGTGAGTGGCTGTAAATCCATCATATTTCAGCCTATCCACAGGATACCTAGTTCTCGTAGACCTGCGCAAAGTAGGTTCACTCCCAGGTGCTCTCAAAACATCCCTGGTCTTCCTTACTCCAGGTGTAACAATAGAAGGAATACCCAACTCATCATCAATGCTCTGTTCTGAGCCACTGGATTCACCATCCACATAAGAGTGACCTGCATTCACATCAAACATGGGCTGATCAACCTTCTCTTTTCCTTTTCGTGATACCTACATACCACTATCTGCATTACTTTGAGAAGATTCTCTTGATCTCAATCTGCCTGTCCATGGCGAAGAATGTGAACCAATACTAGAGGACGCTCCAGGTCCACTAATATTTTGTGACTGCTGCTGTGAATTTTGTGCAGCACTACCATTTTGTGCATCTACATCATCAATCACATTTACTGGTTTATACCAGCTACTCATCTCATCAAAAACAACATCTCTGCTCACTGTAAACTTACGAGTAGAAGGGTTATAGCATCTATACCCTTTTTGCTGCAGAGAGTAACCAATAAAGATGCACTTCTCAGCTTTTGGATCCAACTTGGATCTCAACTCATCTGACACATGTACATAGGCAATGCAACCAAAAATTTTCAAATGAGAAATATCTGGTTTCCTACCAGTATACCTCTCCTCTGGAGTCATCCCATGTATTGCTGCAGTGGGAGTCCTGTTCATTATATAGACTACTGTAGCAACTGCTTCAGCCCAATAAAAATCTGGCAAGTCTTTTTCATTGAGCATGGCACGAGATACCTCTCCAATATGCCTATTTTTCCTTTCTGCAATTCCATTTTGTTGTGGGGTATAACTGCATGAATATTGCTGCTTTATGCCATGCTCCTGCAAGAACTTTGCAAACTCATTTGAGAGGTACTCTCCCCCTCCATCTGACCTTAGGCATTTTATTTGCAGACCTATTTCTTTTTCAGCCATAGCTTTAAGGGTTTTGAAATGCCCAAAAACTTCACTTTTCTTTTTCATAAAATACACCCAAACTTTTCTGCTATAGTCATCAATAAACGTGACAAAATAATGACAGCCTCCAAGAGATGCAGCTTTAGTAGTCCACACATCAGATTGGATTAATTCCAATGGCTTCTTACTCTCTTGAACATGTCTAGGAAATGGTTTCCTTGCCTGTTTTCCAAACTGACAGGCTTCACATACCTTATGCATTTCTGCAACCTTGAATTTTGGCAAACCTGCAACAATATTTTGGGCCTGCATTGATTTAAGTCGCTGTACATTAACATGACCAATGCGTTTATGCCAGATATCAATATCTGCAACTACACCGGTCCCATGTGCAAACATTGCTGCACTCAATTCAGACATGTCTGCATCCAGTGTAAACATTCTGCCCTTCTTCTTTCCTTTTGCTATCAAGCGACCTTTATTTTTCATATCCTCAACAAAGCATCCATGAGGATTAAATCTGACCTGCAAGCCTTGCTCAACCATTTGACCGACAGAAACCAGATTCTTGGTGATATTCGGGACATGAAATACATCGGACAAGTATTTCTTTTTCCCATCCTGCATAGACAATGGAATTTTTCCAATCTGCACAATAGGATGTGCAGTATCATCACCAGTCTCCACAAATCCTGGTTTTTCCATTTCCCTTGCATCCTCCATCCATTCTGCATGACCTGTCATGTGGTTTGATGCACCTGAGTCAACATACCATACATCATTTCTTTCTTCTGCACTTGTCACAGAATTGTTCATGTGCTGCACCATGAACAAATGCTCATTTCTGTCATCACCCTGTGTGCTAGAAGATGCATAATTCCCTTGTTGCAGTTTTCCATTCATGATGTCATTCTGCTTTTTATAGCAGTCTTTAGCCATATGACCCATTTTACCACAATAGTAGCATTCAACATTACTGTTTGCATTTTGGTCTCTTTGCCATCCACCACGACCTCTTTGGCTCCCCCTGCCTCTAGAGTTACCACGTCCTCCTCCATAGGACTGGTTTTCTTGAGTTTGCTGCATACTCTGATTTCTACCACGGCCTCCAAATCGGCCTCCTCTACCTCTGCCTCTACCTCTTCCAGCATTTGAGTAGAAGACAGCTTCTTTTGAAGTTCCTCCTGAAGAAGATGCACCACCATTTCTCTGCTCCTCAGAAATTAGAAGAGCAATCAACTCCTCAAAATCAGGAAATCTTTCACGAACTGAAATGGATGTCCGAAACTGTGCATAATCCTTTCCTAGACCATTCAAGGTCACAGAAACTAAATCATCATCTTCCACTGGTGACCCAATGGAAGCAAGTGCATCTGCAATCTTCTTCACCTTCATGTGGTAGTCGTTGATGCTCATACTTTCTCTCTGCACATTATGCAACTCTTGCTTGAGCTGCATTTTCCTGGCTTGCGTATTTGTGCTATACATTTTTGACAAAGTATCCCATGCCTCCTTTGGCGTACTTGCATCCTGAATATGCACAATCATAGAGTCCGAAATACTGATAGACAGCTAGTACATAACTTTCCTGGCTCTCTCATGCCATGCTTTGAATGCCTGCATTTGCTGTTGATTGGGAACATCAGGAAGAACTGGTTCTTCTTCATTTCCTGCAACAAATTCCCAATATCCTTTTCCCATAAGGAAATTCGTCATTCTAAACTTCCATGCTTGGAAGTTGTTCTTGTCAAGTTTTTCAGTGACAATCTGGGAAAGAGAATCAGATGCCATTACAGAAGACTGCAAAAAATTCTGTCACTGCAAAAACCACAGCTTCACCCTCACAAGGGAAAAACTGCAAAACTGGCAAAAGTGGTATTTGACCACACAGTCACTTCCTAGTGACGATTTTGCATAAACAGGAACCAAGGATGATTCTGTAACCCAATGTCTCTGCACACAAGCATACGATGCAATTTCTGTGGTAACTTTTCACCAACCTGTAGAGCAGTGGTCGCAAAGCATAAAACACGGCTTTCTCCTGAGTGCGTGCAGAAAACTTCCGCCTCCAAAACAGGCCCCGAAATGGCCTCAAATAAAAAAAACAGGGTCGCGAAGGGCGTCTCAACCTGAGACAATGCACTCCTGCAATTTCCGGTTGTGCTGCCTGCAGAGATCTGCTCCCAAAACAGAAAATGAAAGCAACACTGCTCCTCTTACCAGAACACCGCGAGCTTGGCTTGCTTTCTTGAGCTCCTTACCACGAACAAGGCTCTGATACCATGTCAAGATTGTGGGAGAGAAGGAAGGAGTCTCGCTCGAAGCTTTCTTGCTTGCACAATGGGGGAAGACACACAGAGATGGAGGCTGAAAACGTTTTTCTCTTCTTAGTTGTGTGTAAGCCAAAAGAACTCAAGTACAAAGAGAAATAGAAGAACCCTAGATATAGGTCTCAAACCAAACTCAACTAACTAAAGTGGCATACTAATTGAGCCACGAACTAGAGTAGATAAGGATAGCTATCATGTGGCTATTATTCATGGGCGGTGTACCAACCGCATCTGCAACTGACAAGTCGGTGACATAAATACACAATGGTCACCCTGGCGTATCATGAGTGGAGCTCGATATCTCAACAAGCTATACAAATCAGGGAGGGTGAAGAGAAGGGCGTCCCTATGGGAGGTGCTATTGGTGTTATAGATATTGGGGAAGTCGAACCTGCCATGGATAGATGGATTAAAGTCTACCCTTACCCTTCGAAGATACGGCATAAGAGTAGGGTCGTTTCTCTTAGAAGGGAGGGTGTTGCAAAATGCCATCCACGCGTCAAGGTTGACGTAAAAAATGAGTCTCCTCCAGGTGGGTTGGCAATTATAGCCTTCCACTAATCTTGGCACCTGGAGGACTTTATCCTTCCAAAATTCATGGTCCTCGGCTCCCCAAGTGGTTGGGTGGGCCTCGTGCTCCGTTAACCACTTGGCTTTGAGCCTTGCACCCATAGCAATGACGTCCTCTATAAGTTGAATGGGAAGTACTCTGTTCAAGGTAGTGGGAAACTCAAAGCGCAAGTTGAAGGGGTCATGGTCATATTCCTGTTGTTCCCAAATAATCAATTCGGCATGGAATTCAGCATAGGAATCTTGAGTGCATGGTAGGAGAGGGGCAGGCTGTCTTGGAATGGGTCTAATATTCTGCTTTTTCCTTGCCTTCTCTACCATCTCTTTCCTACGGTTGGCTTGGGATGCTCTTCTCTCGGAAGATGTATCAGGGGGCTGCACTTCCGCTTGATGTGGGGCTGAGGGGGTGGTGGGACGTATTCCTCCTCCTGAGCTCCCAGATCGAACTCCGGTTCACCCCCTTCTGCTTGCTTGTCTTCTTGTGATTTTGCCTCTGTGAAACTGAGGTCATCTATTTCCTGTGTCGTCAGGCCTACCTGTGCAAGATATTTTCTCTACTCCTGTGGGCTCTGCAGCGGGCCTCCTAGCTGTAGTGGCACGTGCAGGCCTGCTGTGAGCGCTTTGCGTGCAATGGTTAGTTTCTTTTATAGCTGATCATTGGCTTCATTTCCTTCCAGTCTGGTGGAGTGGAGCATTGTATTGAGGAAGGTGTGTTGCTGGGCTATCATGGAGAGTTGGGCCGCCTCTGCCTGATTCTCAGCTAGCACCCTGTCTCCTTCAACTTTGGCTAGCCAGTGTACGAAGTCACGTATTCTCTGCTCATTGTGATCAGCCCATTCTTTTGCTCTTTTTTCCATATCTTTCAGGCTCTCCCCCTGATGGAGGGTCATTGCCATGAGTTGTTGATGTTGGGCCTCGAGCTCACGGTGTAGGCGGGACTGCTCCTGGCATTCATCAGTGATCTGTGCATTGAGGTGGTCCAGCTTCACCTGCATCCTTCGCACTTGTTCTTCCCTTAACTAGTCCAGCTCTATAGCCTCCTGTCTGATATTGTCAATCTGGCTTTGTGCTTCCAAGTTGACTGTAGATAGCTGATCATTCTTGCGCCGAAGGTGGGCATTGGTTTCCCTCTCCCCGTTGAGACGCTCCATCAAGATTTTTCTCCTTCCTTCCCAAGCAGCATCACATTCCTTTAGGGCCTTTAATTCCTCTGCCTCCTTACTGCTGGCTTCCTCCCTGAGCACAACGATCTCCCTTTGATATTCTGTTATCTGTTTCATTCTCTCCAGCTGGAGGGTGGCTTGTGATTCTTGTTCTGTTGCTAGCTCCTCCAGCTATCCTCCTTTCTTCCTTGGCCTTTGCAATTGCGAGAGCAGCTCCTTAACATATTCCTCATATTGGCCTGCTGGAGGTGGGGGGTGGGGGGTGGGGCATGGTGGTAGTGGTGACAACATCTTCTATTTTCTGCCTTTTCAGCTTCGGTCTTGGCTCCAGTTCAGCCGTGGTTGTCCTTTTGGCTCCTGATGCTGGGGTGGCCACGGTCGCTTCCCTTGCCAGCTCCCATTCCACCAAGAATTGTAGCCAAGTGACCACGTTGATCTCGTCGACTTTTGGGGTGGAACATTGAGTAGCGGTGGCAAGGGGTGTCATCATGATAAGAGTGGCTAGCATGGAAGGTATGAAGAGGGGGAGAGTTGGCATCATCGGATCCTTTCCTTTTCCTTCTACGGGGGGCAGGGGTGCGATTTTCGGCACGCTAGTACTGGGACCAGGTGCCTCCGTTCGGTGCGGGCCCTCTGCACCTTCCTCATCTCTTTTGTGTTGCTCCTCGATGGAGCAACGGGTTGCCAGCTCTATTTCTTCCTCTTCCTTCCTTCTCAGCTCCTCCTCGGTCTTCTTTTTTCTTTCCTTCTCATCCTTGATTGACTCCCTTCGAGCCCTTTCCAGATCTTCCTTCTCTTTCTTCTTTCACTCCTCTTCTCTTTTTCCATGCAGGGCTTTGGTTCATTGTTCTGCATGCCTTTGTGGTGTAGCCTGGGATTCTCCCTCTTCGTCTGCATCGGTCTCTGTTTCATCAGACGACCTCTACTGCTCTTCTGTGTGAGGGGGGGACTGTGATGGTGACTCGTCACTTCCTTCGTTGCCTCCCTTCTTGTCTTCTCTTGCTTGTCCCTGCCCTAGCGCTTCTTGGATGATTGCCGTAAGGACACCTCCAAACCCTATGGTGGAGGCCTTGGAGGATGATGCCTTGCGGGTCGATCGGGACGACGGGGACTCCCCTCCCACAGCTCTTCCTCCTGTTGCCAGGGCCTTCGCCGAAGCCTCTATTATCTTCCTCACGAACCCATTAAGATTTACCTTATCCAGTGATTGCGCTGCTATGCTGTCGAGCAGAGATACATTGACTCGGGTCATTATGTTATTGTACCTCTGGCTTGAGAACAAGGCGTGCACCATCTTTGCCTGCAGCTGAATTTCTTGGTTGGGGATGTCCGCTAGGCTAATTCCTTCATTGGTGTGGACCTTCACTTTATCCATCCCCAACATGGCATAGATATCTTTTTTCGGCTTCCTTTCCACCTTATTCGACAGCCCAAGTGCCCTTTCAACCAACTCGGGGGTCAGCTCGATCTGCACCTGTCTGGTGGCTTCATTGTCGCGCACCATGATGGTGCCCCTGTTCCTATTGAAGGTGCACAAGAAATCAGCGCAGAGGGTGTAATCCACCCTCCGGCCCACTGCGTCCAAGTACTTCTGCATGTGGCACTACTCTATGATTTGGCATACCGCCAGCTCTTCGATGGCCACGTCTTCAAGGTTAAAGACGTGGCAGAACTTTAACTGGTTGAAAGCTCTCGTTTCCACCGTGAGGTCGTACTTTACTTGTTCCTCCTCTGAGAAGGGAAGCTTGTCCGCTTTGTCCTGGCTTGCCATGATCGCCACCTACACGTTCAACCATTTCCACTTTTAGTGCTTTTGACAACTAATTTGCTAGAAGAATAAAAGCATAGCAAATTTTATTGAACATAGCCTTAACTTTTCCTTTCAGACTTTTACCACCACCTCTTACCCTTGCATTTCAAATTTAACAGACGTTTCACACTTGGTTTACTTTTTAGATTCTATTTTGTTTATTTTTTACATTCCACTACATTCCACCTTACTACCCCCCTTTCCCCCTTTGGAAAAGAAGAATCCGTCCCAGGATTGGAGGTTGTGAGGCCAAGGCTTTCAGCAAAAAGGTCATCGCTCTATTTGTGTAGGAGCCAAGCGTAGAATTTGGGGTTATATTCTAGTTTAGCGGCGCGGTCCAGATCAAAGGGTCGAATCCCTACATGTGTGATGTACGTGAGGACATCTGTGAGGAAGTCGCTAGTGTCTACTCGACTTGCGATGTGGAGCTCTTCCTCTGTTAAGAGGCAGTCAAGATAGGGATGCCTTGTCCATGGGTCGACCCCGAAGAGTGGTTAACACTCTATACGAGGTAGGCGCGACGTAGGTGGGATCATACTCTGCCATTTTGATGGCTCGACGTTGTTCGGCATTGGTCATTATGCAACATTCGTCAACCTCCCATTGCAACCTAAGAGTGTATCACTGCCTTAAGAAGGGTGATCCAGTATTAGCAAAGTGGGATAACCTTGCGATCTCTTGGTCAATGATAGCAGATGTTGTCCGTGGATCATATGATGTGATGAGGCATTGCTTAATGGCTTGCTCTTTGGAGACCTCGGTAGCGAGCAACTCAGCAGTAGAGCGAGAAGCCTGTGCAAAGGTGAATTCAAAAGTCTCCCAAGAGCAAGGCATATTGCGCACTTCTGTTGCAAAGGGTTGCACTAATAGACCCAAGTCCAAGCGGTCATAGCTAAGGACCAACAACACAAAAGTGGCATCGAGCCATTTGATATAGTCCACCACATCATCTCTGGTGTCCTCTGCAAGGTCAGCGGCTAGTGCCAGAAATGACTTCCGTTCATAGGAGGGCATAAGGCCGACGGGTGGTTGAGGTTTGCTAGAACTAGAGGTCCTGACAGTATAGAGTTGCAGTTGGGAGTCCCCTTGAGCCTGAAACTGGGCTGTTTGCAAGGGGGATGGGTTAGGGTCGGTCACAGCAGCTGGATTGCTGCAGACAGCTTTGTTGCGAAGCATCGGGTTGACTTGGTCGGATGATGCCACCTGTGGCGGTGCCCGTTTCTTGGGCCGATAGGTTTGTGCGACTCTCTTGGGACAAAGCATAGAGGAGTCGGATGGCTAGGGCTCTGGAGAGCATTGCGGCCTATGGTCTTGAGGTGTTGGGGGACGTGGGCTAATCAAGCTTGAGGGTGGCGTAGGACTAGTGCCTTTGGCCGTAGGGGCCTTAGGGATCCACAGTGAGGCATTTTCCTTATAGTAGCCTTGCGCACGCAGGAGAGTTTTAGGGATCCATATTTGCTTAATCACGCGATGCTTCCGGTGATTGCGTCTTAGTTTCCTAGATTTAGAGTTGTAGATCTTATACGGACAGGCACGTCTAGTCCTAGGTGGTTCTCGAGGCTGTTTAGGCACCCATTGGAAGGGAGGCTGTGGGGCCCTTTGCTGCGGTCTATGGTTTATGGGAATCGGGGAGCGACAGACGCGCACTACCCCCTCCTTAGTCTTGCCTACGGATGTTTCTATCGGTGGCCCTAGGGACAGTGACGGTGTTACGCAGCCCTTGCTAAAGGCTGTGACAATGCGCACGTTGCCGATTGCTAGGTGGATGTGCTGCGACTCATAATCAACATTGCAGTGAGTTTGTTTTTTGAAGGTTTGCACGAGCAGTGACTCCATGCCTACGTCCGTAGCACTCGGCAACACGTAAAATAGCATTGGAACAGTCTCAGACTCGATAGAAACGGCGACTCTGCACTTGCTGAGAAGTGCGTAAGATTGAGCCCCATATGGGCTTAATTTGGCAATTGTGAGTTGAAGTAGTGGTTTGCCAAGTTGGATCCAATGCTTGTGCATTAAGACATTGAAATCTACTCCCTCATCAATCAAGGCACTGAAGGAGCATGTTTACTTGGCAGTGATCGTGACACAGAGGTAGGCGGGTTCTACAGCTTCCTCCTCATTCTCTTAGATTTCAGTGATTGTGGCTACTCGTATTTTGACCAGCGGTTCTAACATTGGTGGCTCATGCAAAGGATGAGTGGGAGGGTAGTAGTTCCTGACATGACTACCATTGAAGAAGCCTATTCCTTCACTGTCTAGGGTCTCAAGCTCGACATTGCCGGTTCGGCTGATTGCCCAAACCTTGAAGGGTCCGAGACCTCTGAATTTCATCTTTTGCTTATGTCCTTTAACGTACTAGAGGAGCACTAAGTCACCCTGCTCAAATTTGCGCTGCTTGACATGCTTGTCAAACCAGCTCTTGCGTCAGGATTTCTCGCAGATAAGTGCGTGGGTGGCCAGAAGACGAGTTTCTAATAGTCGTTCCAGCTCGACCAAACGTTGCGTCCATGCTTCCTTCCCTTCCCATCATTCTTGGAGAACTATTCTTAGGCTAGGGACGAAGAATTCTAATGGTAGAATTGCTTCAGTCCCATAGGTCAGCCTAAAGGGGGTTTGGCTGCCAACGGCCATTTTATAAGCTGTGCGGTAGGCCCACAAGGCTGCCATCAATTGTTGTCCCAGTCGCTTCGTGAGGCTGAGACTACTTTAGTCAAGATGTTGATGACAATTTTGTTAGTTGATTCCACCTGGCCATTAGCCTGAGAGTAGTATGGTGAGGATTTGTGATGGATGATAAGAAAGGTAGATAGGAGATGTGCTATCACTTCGTTGATGAAGTGTGTCCTTGGTCGCTAACCAGTTTGATGGGGCAACCAAAGCGTGAGATCACTTTCTCCAATAAGAACTTGGCAGTCATCCTAGCGTTGTTCTTTCATGTGGCTCTTGCCTCTGCCCATTTCATGAGGTAATCAGTGGCCACCATGATGTACTTGGCTTGTGAGTACTGCGCCGTGGGGCTGACGGGTCCTATGAAGTCAATTCGCCATTTTTCGAAGGGTTGGCGAGTAATAACCGGGGTTAACTCCATTTGATCCTAACGAATCATGACTTTTTTCCGTTGGCACTCGTTACAATGCTTGACGAATTGTTTAGCGTCGCAGAAAAGTGTGGGCCACCATAGTTGGGACTGCAGCACCTTCCGTGCTGTCGTGTCTCTGCTAAAGTGTCCTCATGCAATGCCGCTGTGCGCCTCTGATAGCACATCGTGCATCTCATGCTCACATACGCACCTACGTAGCAATCCGTCTTGCCCCAGCCTATAGAGTTGGCCTGCAATCAGCTGGTAGGGCTGGATCTTTAGGATCACGCGCCTAAGTCGTGCCTTTTCTATTGTTTGCTCAAGTAGTCCGTGCTCGAGTACTTGGACTATATCGTCTGCTTAGTATGGCGTCAGATCAGCCTTAACTAGATCTCTCTTGCTGGACAGGTGGAATAAGTGGGCATCAGGTAACTCTCAATGATGCCCTATCCAGTGGCTTCTCCTGTGGGTATATGGGACATGTGATTAGCCATGTAATGTTGTTTTCCCTTTCGTACCACCACGAAGAAATCGAACTCTAGAAGCGGGAGGAGCCATCAAGCTATGCATCCTGTAGCACAAGGTTTGTTCACTAAATAGAGCAGGGCTTGATGGTCCACGAAGAAGATGAAAGGGGTGGCCAATAGGTAATGCCGGAACTTCTTCACGGCGAACACCATGGCTAATCCCTCTCTTTCTGTTGTCGAATAATTCATCTCCGTCTCAGTGAGTTGCCTACTAGCAAAGCTCACTAGGTAATCTAGGTTATGCTCACCAGGTTGGCACAACACTGCCCCTGCTGCAAACTTAGAAGCATCGATGTGTACGTGGAAGGTAATGGTCCACTCTGGGGCTCGTAGAATCGATGTTGTTGTTAGAGCCTTTTTCAATTCTTCGTATGCCCGTTTGCATGCCTCGGTCCACTTGTTACCGTGTTTCCGACCACGTTACCGCAGCATAAAGGAGCAGAAACTGGGAAGAAGGAAAAAGAGCAAAAAAGGCGCAAGAGCAAAAAAGGCTCCTTGACTGGCAACCAATCCCTGAAAAATTCAAATGTTCAGACACGACCCTCAAGAGGCTTCGGTGTTGGGCCATGGCAATGAAAGAGGAAAAGGTGCACCATTAAAATGTGGGAGCACCCCCCAAATCTGTGTAAAAGAGTGCGAGGCTCGCTCCTGTGCAAAGTGTATGCATTAGTGGGAATAGGATAAATTAGAATGGTGGGAAATGGGAAAGAGGGCCTAGGCTACGGCCAGCCATGTAAAAGAGGAAAAGGGGATGACTGCCCGAAAGGGATTAAGGGTTTTGTATATAAAGTTGAAAAGTGAATGAGAAGCTTATTATT
This sequence comes from Lygodium microphyllum, assembly GCF_053477565.2. Classification (NCBI taxonomy): domain Eukaryota; kingdom Viridiplantae; phylum Streptophyta; class Polypodiopsida; order Schizaeales; family Lygodiaceae; genus Lygodium; species Lygodium microphyllum. The sequence continues at coordinate 8,943,656 of NC_141135.1, forward strand.
TGGTGTGTGGCAAAAGGAGTCCTCTTCTTCCTCTCTTCTTCTCTCCTTCTTGCTTGTGTGTGCTCTTGAGAGAGGGAGTGTGAGAGTGTGAGGGAGTGAGTGTGTGTGAGGGTGAGGGATCAAGAGGGTGAAGCTCTTCACCATCTCCTCTCGTCTTCTTCTCTTCTGTCCCCTTCTCTTCTCTTGCGTGCGCAGCTATGGAGGATGGAGCTTGGAGATGGAGGAGACTTGAGGATGCTTGCGCTAACATCTAGGATCATGGAGCTATCGGAGTGTGAGAGAGAAGAGGGTACTCGATCGAGCATCAAGGTAAGCTCACTACACTCGTAGGATTGACGGCGCGTCAGCTAGGTGAGAGATAGCCATTAGAGCTCCCTTGAAACGCTTGAAAGAATAAGCGGTCCGTGGGTCTTGGCGGTTGAGCGAAAGCTCCCACACCACTCAAAGACAATCAGTAGTGTACAATGGCCTAGCCATCAGTGCGTAGTTCAGCACAAACCACCGATAGTATCCTGTGTGACCTAAGAAGCATTGAACTCCCTTGTAATTAATTGGGGGTGGAAGGTCAATGATAACCCTGACCTTTGAGAAGTTAGTGGCAATGCCATTCTTTGACACCACGTGTCCTAAGATGCATCCGTGCTTCACCCAAAACTGACATTTCAAGGGGTTCAGGGAGAGACGATATAAGTGACACCGTTCAAAGACTGTGCAGAGTTTGTCTAGGTGTTCGATTCAAGTCGAATGGACACACAGATCGTCGACAAAGACCTCTAACTCCTTGTGAAGCATGTCTTTGAAGATGGTGCACATGAGGCATTGGAAGGTGGCAGGGGCATTGGTCAATCCGAAGGGCATGACTATGTATGCAAAGACGCCCCACTCAGTGGCAAAGGCGGTCTTGTGCTTGTCTGTAGGATGCACTTGCACCTGGTTGTACCCTGAGAAGCTATTTAAAAATTTGAAGGCTTCCTTGCCTGCCACTCTCTCAAGCATGTGCTCGGTGTACGGCAAGGGATAGTCGTCTCTCTTTGTAGCAGCGTTCACCTTCTTGTAATTGATGCACACTCAAATTTTGTCGTTCTTCTTCATCACAATGACTATGGGTGAGACCCAGTCTATGTGCTCAATTTCGTAAATGAATCCAGCCCTCATCAGCTTGTCAATTTTCTCTTTGACAACATGAGCGTGTTTTGGATTCATGGGGTATGGTTGCTGCTTGACTGGCATTGCATCCAACATCATGGGTATGTTGTGAGTCACAACACTCGGATCTACCCCCTGTAGCTCTTCTAAGGACCATGCAAATACGTCTATGTACCCTCGCAAGAGAGCGACAAGACTCAACTCTTCTTCACAAGTCAAGTCATCGGTAATGAACACTGGTCAGGGTATCTCCCCTTCCAAGGCTAGGTTTACCTCCTTGACCTTGGCTAGTCCTTTGATTGGTTCGCTCATTTGCCCTTGACGCTTGGCACCTAGTAGAACCACTACCCTATCCACTTTTTTGAATTTAGTGAAGCGTTTAGGGAGGAACTGCAGCTTTCGCTATTCTTTTGATCATGCATCCCAGGGGTGCTTTGCCCTATCCTGTCTTGACCGTCTACGTCTCAGGTGGACGGGTAAGTCCCCCTTGGTACGTCTCGTCATGGGCGGCCTAGGGATCTATGGGTCGCTATCCGAAGTAACTTCCAATTCATAGTCAAACCCTCCATCTTCGCTAGAAGAGGTGGTCTCCCGTGGTGGCTGCAATTCGGATGGCAATTCGGTTCTAAGTATTGATATCGTTCCTGATTGGGCTAGGCCTGCTTGCTCAAGGTCTATGGCCCCTATACATTCCAACCACGCACGATCACATTTCATGCGCATGACTCCTTGCTCCAGTCTAAGGGCCTGTCTTTTCTGCAACTTGGCGTCTACTAGTATCTGCTCAATTTCTCGTCCTTCAGTGTCGTACTCTATGGTATCCACTTCACCCTCGCTCTCATCACTGAAGGATTGGCAGTCTTTGTATTCATCAGAGGAATCTTTGTCATTCAACTGCCCATCGTCTTCTAGGGCTTGGTATGCCCCATGTCGTTGGTCTGGAACCAGGGCCCAGTTATACATGAGGTTCAGCTCGTGCACCCTAGTCCATTGCCACTTAGAATGCTCTAAGAGATCCTGGAGCGGTTTGAAGTTGGCAGCCGGGTTGCCCGCTAGCTGGTCCGTTAGGTATTCCAGTACCCCCTGGAGTTCCCTTTTGTTGGATGGCACTTGGAAGGTAACAGGCTTAGGCCTTCCATGGAGGCTTGCTGCCATCATGTAGACTGGTGTAGAGAGTGCTTCGTTTGTCTTACAGATTGTTTTGATGGCTTGCTCAAATGCCTCATGGTCTGAGAATGGCAGGTCAATTGTAGCGAGAACATGCATCCAATCCCGCTCATCCTCTGGGCATGGGATATACTTAGTCAAGGACTCATAGGGCTCCCTGACCTGAGTGTTCCCTTTGAGCATAGCAGAGATGGCGTCTAGGTCGAATGGTGAGGTCTTCCAAGTGTCCATCTCTATTCTTACGGCATCAATTCTATTGCCAAGGAAGATCAAGCCGTTACCCCAATCTTCGATGACTCTAGCATTGCGCATCTAGGGTCAGTCTAATAGGACATCGTAGTCCACTCCCTTCATGACTATAAAGTCGACAAAGAACTGGACACCTGCGATCTTCACTGGCCAATTCTTCAAGACCCCAAATGGCTTCACTCTCATACCGTTTGCTAGCGTGACGTTAAACCTAGCAGCTTCGACAGGTGAGTTTCCCCAAGTCTACAGCACTGCATGGCTAAGCACACTAACCCCGGCTCCCATGTCTATGATTCCCTTCCTTGTTGTGTCACCTAGGGTTAGGACCGACAAGACTGCGTGCATCTGAGAGGCTTCACAAAAGGCGTTGACATGCAAAGATTTAGGCACAGAGTGCAGCGTCAGACTTGGCAATTGTATTTCTGCATCTTGGTCTCGAGGGTCTACCGTGACCTGCTCTTGTGATCCCTTGACCCACTGCTTAAGGTCTTGCCATAGGACGAGGTGCTGCTTAAGCAGATCTCCTAGGCTAAGTGTTACAGGGGTGGTCACTAGCGTGGTCAAGAGATTGTTAGATACTCATCCTTTCTTTATCCTCGACTATCCGGGCCAATGGTTGCGGCTGATCTACGGCTCTGTTGCATCTAGGGTTGGTCTCAGTGGCACTGCTTATGGCACAGTGGCTTCGGCCGACTTAGGTTGATGAGGTAGTGACATTGGAGTGCTTACGCTGGAGAGATCATCGATCTCGTCCTCTATGATGGGTTCAGCATCTTTGAGATGCTGTTGAGCCTCCCTCACCCATTCCTTCACCTTTTCTATGGCCTCTAATTGTCACTTTGGATGCGGGTATTCCCCTATCTTAGCGCTTCCCTTTTCGGCTGTCTTAGGGGCTCAAGTCTCTGCCTCCGCATCTGAGACTTTCTTCCTAGCAGGTAAGGTCGTAGCACTCTCGATCTTTAATGCAACCTTAGCTTCCGATCTCTTCTTTTTTCGCCTGTGACTTTTCTTTCCTATTGAGGTGGCGTTAAGATTGCTAGGTCCTGGCAGAGAGATGCCATCCTGCTTCGTTTGGGCTCGGGTCATAACTCGCAAGGAAATAAGTGTGGCCTCCCCATCGGGGTTTTTGACACCAAACAGCCCCAATGGGACGGATGGCAAATTAGCTGAGCTAGAGGACGGCTTCCTCTTTGGGCAGTCTATGAAAAGATGGGTGATTCCACACTCTGCGCACCTTTGGTCAGCCTTGTCCATGTTTTGTTGCTCTCTTTCAGGGTAGCGTGATGAGACATGACCGGGGTGTCCGCAAGTCCAACAAGTGACTGGATCCTGTGGCTGCCCTCTACCCCGTCCTCATCCTAACGCCATCACTGATACGAGTCGATAATCCATGAGGACTGCGTTGCCCTCGTTGTCATGCGAGACGTAAGGGTATATGTAGGTATCTTCGTCATTCAGCTCCTCCAAGTAGTGTACTGGAGCATCGCTCGGTGGGTGGGTCACATAAGGACCAGGCGGTCTAGGAATGCTTATAGGATTTATGTCCATTCTAGGGACAGTTGGTTTCATATTGTTAGGTGTGCGTAGAGCCAATGGGGCTCCCCTTCTGAAGAATGACTGCGGCCTGTTAGCTAGATAAGGCTGGCCGTAGGGTTGCGAGTATGGAAGTCTTTGTGGTAGTCTACAATGTGTGACATCGAGGCCAAACCTACCACAGTTAGCACAAGGTCTTGACCTAGGGTCTTGACACTCGGCCGGCAAGTGGTTTCCGCCTCAGTACACGCACTGAATGTGCAGGTGCATTAGTTGTCTCAACATGTCTTGTATCTTGGCTAATTCCATCTTGACCTCAGCCACAAGCCTTGGTCTGTCTCGGTGGCCTTCCCCTTATCTTGGGATGATGGGTTTGACCACTCACTAGAGGCTGACGCTCTCTCTAAGCTTCGCAAGTTCGTCTCTTCTAGAGTTGAGCTCCTAGAGCTTTGCTCTTTCAGCTTGTCATCGACTCTGATGGCTTCCTCAAAAACTCTAGCCACCACGTCCCACTGCAAGCTTGAATTGCCTGCCAATGCCTTATATAACTCCTCGTCTCTAATTCCACTGATAAATACAATTGAAACTGCTCTGTCAGTCGCCTAGAGGGATTCTCTTAAAGAGACTTCGCACATGGGTCACGTAGACACACGGATGTCCTTCTCTTTCTGCTTGACATCCATCAAGCGTACTAGCAGGTCATTAGAGTATCTGGGCTCAGTGATCCTCTTGACGAAGAGATCCTTGAGATTATTGAAGTTGGCTCATTCCACGGCATCCATGCTTGTATACCACGTCCTACCCTTGTCGCCTAAGCAAAGCCCGAATACTTGCAAACGTTGAGTCTGGTCGTTGAGGCCATTGGCTTCGCAGACTTGCTCAAACTGCTCAACAAAGTTGTATGGGTTGTCATGCGGTTGGTACTTGTCGAGTTCCTTGGCAACAATTGGTATTTTGGCCTGGCTCTTTGAGCCCTGGTTTGCCCCTAATCCTGCAAGCAGAGACGTCGCTAGTGCAGTGGCACTCTGCTCTACTGCGGTGTTATCAAGCAGCCATTTCATGAGGAGCTCGCTCAATGTCAAGTCTCCTAGCGCTCTCTCATGGTCTGTTCGATTCCAACCAGCCAAGTTCAGCACTCGCTGCACCTCATGCAACTCCATGCTTTGCCTTTGGCTCCTAGCCTGTTGATCCCTATTATAATCAGCTATGCCCTGCAATGCCTTGCGGGCTAGCCTTCTCTCCTCCTCTAGGTATGTAATGATTGCGTCTGTTGTCCTGCTGCGGTGCTCGTACTAGGCGTGCGCGTCATAATTGCTCACCATCTGTTGTATAGCATCTGGGAATACACTCAAATTGAGCTCCTCGTTAGACCATGGTCTGAGCTTTCTTCCGTCATGGTCGAATTCTTGCGCCTCACTACGCTGTCGATCAGGTTGAATAGTCATTGATAGATCCTCTTTGTCAGCGCTCCTTGCTTGGTTCTACCTTGCGCTTCACTTGTTTGTCTATGTCTTGGGTCCTCTCCTATTGGTGGGTTCCTTGAGTGATTTATCTGAGTGAGTTCCTTTGATTATTGAATACAAACCTAAAGTTATGATCACTTGGTGAGTGTGTCGTTTCTCATGCACTTGTGCCCAATCAGGCTTTCAGCTTTTTTAGGTGTGCTTCAAGTGCGGAAATTCAATGTGAGTGCCACAAGCAATTCCTCGGCGACTTACTCACTCTCGCTCGTTTTGGGCCTGATAGGCTTTGTTGCTCAAGTTCTGGCCATTCTAGTGGGTTCTAGGGTATGCGCTGCTTCTCACCGTTCACTAGGGGATAGGTCACTGGGGAGTGCTCTAGCACTGTCCCTTGGTCTTGACTCCTACGTCGGGAACTGCCTACAAGGCGTTCGCCATGTTGTCCTGGAGCGGGTTACGCTTCCAGTCATTCGTGGGGGTCAAGTTTCGATGTTTTCCTCCCTTTTTTTTTGGTGTGTCAGACTCTGGGAATCAGACGTCCGATTTACTAGTGGTCCGATTCTAAGAATCGGACCAGGTGGGTCTAAGTTGAGTAGTCTGAGTCTCAGAATGGGATGGGGGTTAGGTGTTCGATTTTAGAAAATTGGACAAGTGGTCCGATCGGACGGGGTTGGTCCGCGTGTCCGATTCTGGGTGGTCCGAGTGTCCGATTCTGGGTGGTAGAACCGGACAGGGTGGTTCGATTGCTGATGTGTCCTAATTCGTCTGATCGAACTGGGTTGGTCTGAGTCGGAGAATCGGAGTTTGAGTGTCCGAGTGTCCGAGTCTGCGCATCCATGTCTGAGCCTTCGAGTCGGACGGGTTGGTCCGATCGGACGGTTGTCCAAGCATCCAATTCTCAAAATCAGACGTCCGATTTACCAATGGTTCGATTCTAAGAATCAGACCAAGTGGGTCTGAGTTGAGTAGTCCGAGTCTCAGAATGGGACGGGGGTTAGGTGTCCGATTTTAGAAAATCGGACAAGTGGTCCGATCAGACGGGGTTGGTCCGAGTGTCCGATTCTGGGTGGTCCGATTATGGGCTGGTCCGATTCTGGGGAATCGAATCGGACAGGGTGGTTCAATTGCTGACGTGTCCTAATTCGTCCGATCGGACGGGGTTGGTTCGGGTCCGGAGCATCCGAGTTTGAGTGTTCGAGTGTCGGAGTCTGCGCGTCCATGTCCGAGCCTTCGAGTCGGATGGGTTGGTCTGATCGGATGGTTATCCGAGCATCCGATTCTCAAAATCAGGCATCCGATTCTGGGAATCAGACACTGAGTCGGGTGTCTGATTCCGCCGGCCCAACGAACTTTCGAGCACGGATTCGTCCAAAATCTCCAGATATCTATGACTATAGACCAGAAAATTCACCAGTAATGATGTTGGAGTAGTGGGGGAGAGATCTATGTACCTGGGGATCCCTTGCCCTTCGAGAACTTAACCCTACTGGTCATTCCCTGGATGCTACAAATCACTCTCCTAGCGATTCCTACACATTCAAATGTGCATTTCCTCCATTTTTTCCCTGTTTTTCCCAATTTTCTCCCTGTTTTACAGCAACAAATCCTCTGCCTCTCGGTTGTGATTTCCTACTATTAACCTACTCTAAACACAACATAAATCAAAAGCAAAACACTGAACTAATTTCTCCATGTTTTCCAATCATCAAACAACTAGAATATCCCAAAATACTTACTTGTTTTGAAGATAAAAAACACCCAACTTCCTACCTATCTCAAGCTCCATTTTGGGGATGAATACCCTACTTCGATTCTCGATATGAGGCACCAAGTGCTCAAGCTTGAATCTGTTGGTCCCGGCAAAACGGAACCAAAATGTGGGAGCTTTCGCTCAACCGTCAAGACCCACGGACCGCTTATTTTTTCAAGCATTCCAAGTGAGCTCTAATGGCTATCTCTCACCTAGCCGTCGTGCCATCGATCCTACGAGTGTAGTGAGCTTATCTTGATGCTCGATCGAGTACCCTCCTCTCTCTTGCACTCTGGTAGCTCTAGGATTCTTGATGCTAGCTCAAGCATTCTCAATCATCCTCCATCTCCAAGCTCCATCCTCCATAGCCGCGAGCGCAAGAGAAGAAAAGAGAAGAGAAGAGAAGAAGAGGAGAGGAGATGGTAAAGAGCTTCACCCTCTTGATCCCTCACTCTCACACACACTGACTCCCTCACACTCTCACACTCCCTCTCTCAAGAGCACACACAAGCAAGAAGGAGAGAAGAGGAGAGGAAGAAGAAGACTCTTTTTGCCACACACCAAAGAATGAGCTTCTCATTCACTTTTCAACTTTATATACAAAGCCCTAGATCCTTTTTGAGCGGTCATCCCCTTTTCCCTCTTTTATATGGCCGGCCGTAGCCTAGGCCCTTTTTCCCATTTCCCACCATTCTAATTTATCCTATTCCCAAGTAGTGCGCACACTTTGCACAGGAGCGAGCCTGGCACTCTTTTACAAAGATTCGAGAGCAGTCCCACATTTTAATGGTGTGTCACTTTTCTCTTTTGTTGTCTCGGGCCAACACCGAGGCTTTCTGAGGGTCGTGCTTGAACATTTAAATTTTTCAGGGACTGGTTACCGGTCAAGGTGCCTTTTTCTGCTTTTATCCTGTGCCTTTTTTGCTATTTCTGTTTTTTCCATTTTCTGCTCCTCTGTACTGCGGGAAACACAGTAACACCCACTAATGAACAAAACACTGAGAGAGCGGTTTCCGCAATGTTGATCAATAGAGTACATATAGTGAGGAACTCTACAAGGCCTTGGTAGGAAACTCAAGCTTGCAGAGAGATGCACTAGCTAGGGTCTTTGAAGAGGCCATACTAGTGGATGACCAACTTAAGGAGAGAAGCTCCAGGACCTCAAATCGAGACAATGCCAACTTTAGAACCCTAGAAAGGGCAAAACCATCCAGTGAACGATCATGCCCAAGCCACCAAAGTAAAGGGAAGGGCATTGATCCAAGCACGGAGCCAACAGAGATGAAAATGGAGCTACCCAAACTATAAGAAATGATGAGGAGACCTACGCGATCACATGTCCAATGCATGTATTGTGGCGAAAACCACCTTCTAGCTGAGTATCAAGACCCTAGGTCCTGACCTTGCACTAATTGCGGAAGGTTTGGCTACAATGCTATGCACTACAAACTACCATGGAGACTCCCATACTCACAGCCTTACAACCATTCTTACCTAGGGAATAGGCCTCAGAATTTCTTTGAGAGAGGAGCCCTGTTGGTCCTTCCAACCCAAACGATGCAAAGCCAACCATCCCATAGGATATCAATCCCATAGGCATACCTAGACTGCCTGAACCTTACATAACCCATCCACACTGAGTAAGGCTCCAATCCAGTACGTGGAGGAACTAAATGATGAGAAGCATTACGTGAACCCCTATGTCTTGCACAACAAAGAGGGCAATCTAGTTCTCATGGACTATTGACCAGTGCGAGTGATGGTGTTAGGAAGACAAAGATGCAAGGTCTTAGGAGGGTAGATCCAAGAGCCGATTTCTTATTGGACTTGTGGTCACCCAAGGACACATCTCTTTGCACTACCCCGAGAGGGAGCAAGACAATCGAGATAAGGCTAATCTCAGATGCGCTGAGTATGGAATCACCCACTTTCTTGCCAACTATCCTAGGCGAAGACCATCCTCTAGTTTAGCAATGGTACCATTAGTTCTGTTGGGGCTGTTTAGCGTTGAGAAACTCGACGAGTAGGCCACACCCATTCCATTACATGTTATAACCCACACGCAAATGAAGCAGGCCAGCATATCATTGCCATGGCCTACTAACCTAGATGTAGCCTCAATCGGAAATAAAAGTCGTAGGCGAAGAAAGAAGAAAAGTGAAACAAAGGTCATGTTGAAAATTGAGAGCACAATGACACTACCTGTCGGAAAGAAAGTCACAAACACTAAGGAAAAAGATATTCTCCAAAGATGGCTTGAAAAGGGAGTACCGAGGTAGGGGAGTACCCCAACTTGAAGCCATAAAAAAGATCAAGGAGTGGGTGAGAGAAGTCCAAGAATACCTAAAGGATGTTGAGCCCATTTTGAAGAATGAGATTGATGATCTCTTTAGCGTAAGCACAATAGTCTCTCCCACAAACTGAGAGACGTATCTGCACCTCAAATCATGCCTCACCTAGATAGAGCTTGAATGCCATGGACTAGCAAACCAGTCGAGGCCATCGGCCAAGAAGTAAAGAATTAGGAGACAAGCAAGTGGCTAGCAATCTTCTCACGATGCTAGTGACCAGCCCTGTAACTCTAAGCCTACGAGATCTTCTTAGGCAACATTTGATGCTATGGCAGGAGTTAAAGCAATGGGTGGAGGGATCAATGGAGCAAGCTGCTGCTATGACTTGCAAGACCATGACGTAGTAACGCAAATACCGAGCTTGATGCTACACTCAGTACCCATGTCTTTGCATAATGCTTTCTAGGGAAGACACTGAAATGCATGCAGTCTTGTTGGTCCTAGCTCTAGGTGATACCACGAGAAAAGGGATTATAGACACAGTGTTGAGATATTGAGCTCCACTCATGATACGCCAGGGTGACCGTTGTGTATTTATGTCACCGACTTGTCAGTTGCAGACGCGGTTGGTACACCGCCCATGAATAATAGCTACATGATAGCTATCCTTATCTACTCTAGTTCGTGGCTCAGTTAGTATGCCACCTTAGTTAGTTGAGTTTGGTTTGAGACCCATATATAGGGTTCTTCTATTTCTTTGTATTAGAGTTCTTTTGGCTTACACAACCAAGAAGAGGAAAATTGTTTTCAGCCTCCACCCTTGTGTGTATTCCCCCATTGTGCAAGTAAGAAAGCTTCAAGTGAGACTCCTTCCTTCTCTCCCACAATCTGGAGTTGGGTGATGGTGAATCCAGTGGCTCAAAACAGAGTATTGATGATGAGTTGGGTATTCCTTCTATTGTTACACCTGGAGTAAGGAAGACCAGGGATGTTTTGAGAGCACCTGGGAGTGAACCCACTTTGCGCAGGTCTATCAGAGTTAGGTATCCTGTGGATAGGCTGAAATATGATGGATTTACAGCCATTCACTATGCATATATGGTCAAGGTGATATAGGAACCAGAACCCACTTCTTTTGAGCAAGCCATTGGAAAAGAAAAATGGGAGAAAGCCATGGATGAAGAAATGGATGCCTTGGAAGCAAATGCTACATGGGAATTGGTACCTTTGCCTAAAGGTAAGAATGCAATTGGTTGTAAGTGGGTTTATAAGGTGAAGCACAATGCAGATGGTTCTGTGAACAGATACAAGGCAAGATTAGTAGTCAAGGGGTATGCACAAACATATGGCATTGACTATGAAGAAACATTCAGTCCGGTTGCAAGGATGGCAACCGTAAGAGAAGTCATTGCTATGGTTGCATCAAAGGGATGGTCTTTACATCAGATGGATGTAAAGAATGCCTTCTTGCATGGTGATTTGCAAGAAGAAGTCTATATGGAGCAGCCACCAGGTTATATGCATGCTGTTCATCCTGAGTTTGTTTGCAGGTTGAAGAAAGCTTTGTATGGCTTGAAGCAAGTACCTAGAGTATGGTCTGACAAGATAGGACAGTATCTTGTCACTATTGGATTTCAGATTTCCAAGGCAGATTTCTCACTTTATGTGAGAAAAACAGAGAAAGGTATTATGCTACTTGTCATTTATGTTGATTATTTGATTATGACAGGTGACAGTGATGAAGATATCCTTCATGTGAAAATGCTATTGAAGCAGAAGTTTGAGATGAAGGATTTGGGAGAGCTGCGTTATTTCTTGGGCATTGAGGTGATTAGATCACCAGGTGGGATACAGCTCTTGCAGAGGCAGTATGGATTGGACATGCTGTCCAAATATGGGATGACAGGTTGTAAGCCTATTTCAGTTCCTTTGGAGCAGAATGTGAAGCTGAGCACAGATGCAGGTGAGCTTCTAGAAGACCCTACTATGTACAGACACATAGTAGGAAGTTTGATTTATATGACTATTACCAGGCCAGATTTGAGCTATGCTGTTGGATTGGTAAGTCAGTTTATGCAGGCTCCAAGGAAACCACATTTGGATGCGGCTAGACGCATACTCAGATATGTGAAGTCCACATTGCAGTATGGACTATTTTATGAGACTGGGGTTCAGATATAGTTGCATGGATACACTGATGGTGATTGGGCTGGTAGTATTTCTGATAGACGATCTACCAGTGGATATGTGTTCTCTTTTGGGAGTGCTGCAGTCACTTGGAGCAGCAAGAAACAGCCTACAGTTGCCTTGTCGAGCACAGAGGCTGAGTACAGGGGTGCAGCAATGGCTGCATGTGAGGTAGCTTGGTTGCATAAGCTACTTTATGATATGCATCAGTCTACAGATGGACCAATTGTCATTTATTGTGACAACATGAGTAGTATACACTTGGCAAATAACCCAGTCTATCATGCTAGAACAAAGCACATTGAGGTGCATTATCACTATGTGCGAGAGAGGGTTTTACTAGGTCTTATTGATCTAGTTTATGTCAGCACAGAGGATCAGGTAGCTGACATATTCACGAAGGCATTGGGCGCAGAGAAGCTGCGCAAGTTCAGAGACCTGCTTGGTGTGCAGGAATTGGGATTGAGCTCGAGGGGGAGTGTTGAGATATTGAGCTCCACTCGTGATATGCCAGGGTGACCGTTGTGTATTTATGTCACCGACTTGTCAGTTGCAGACGCGGTTGGTACACCGCCCATGAATAATAGCTACATGATAGGTATCCTTATCTACTCTAGTTCGTGGCTCAGTTAGTATGCCACCTTAGTTAGTTGAGTTTGGTTTGAGACCCATATATAGGGTTCTTCTATTTCTTTGTAATAGAGTTCTTTTGGCTTACACAACCAAGAAGAGGAAAACTTTTTTCAGCCTCCACCCTTGTGTGTATTCCCCCATTGTGCAAGCAAGAAATCTTCAAGTGAGACTCCTTCCTTCTCTCCCACAATCTTGACACACAGGGGTAGGAGTTAGTGTACTTAGCCACGCAGTACTCCAAGCTTGGGGTAACCCGCATGTAGAGGATGCTAGGTTCAATGTCACACTAGCTAATGGAACAAAAGGGAAGCCATTTGGAGTGTTGAGAAATTGGCCATTGAAGATCACATGAGTCCGGTTCTCTGTGGACTTTATCATCATGAAAGGAGTGGACTATGATATCCTATTAGGCCGACCTTGGATGAACAACACATGAGTCATAGAAGACTAGGGTAGCGGTCTCATCTTCCTAGGCAATCAAATGGAAGTGGTAAGAGTGGAGATGGATACTTGAAAGACTATACCAGTTGACCTAGACACCATCTCAGCTATGCTCAAGGGCAACGCTCAAATGAGGAAATCTTATGGGCCACTGACTAAGTCCCTTCTCTTGAGGATGAGCGAGATTGGAAGCATGTGCTAGCCACAATTAATCTGCTATTCTTGGATAACGAGGAATACGAGCAAGCAACTAAGGCAATATGTAAGCACAGAGACACACCCTCAATACCAATCTACATGATGGCTAGGAGCTCGCATGGGCAACCCCCTCTATCACGTTTCATGTCCTGAACAACAAACGAGACCTCCATGAGATCTTAGAGCACCTGACGAAAAAATTAGCTGGTAAACCAATCGAAAATCTTAAACCACTCAAGGATCTCTTGGATGAACCTAAGTGGCAATGGACCAAGGTGCACAACCTAAACTTGATGTACAATTGGGCCTTAGCCACCGCTGACAAGGAACCACACTTAGAAGATGACAAGTAGTTGGATGAGGACGACTTTGAGGATGAGTATGAAGACTGTTGTTCCTTCAATTATGAGAGAAAAGAAGAGATTGACATGATAGAGTATGACACGGAGGGGCGTCAGATTGAACAAATAAGGGCAGACTCCAAACCACAGAAAAAGAGCATCTTTAGAATTGAGAAAGGAGTCACCCAAATGGACTACAAACACATCTAGTTGGAGCACATAGGAGCGATTGATTATGACGAAGCAAGTCTTACCCAACCAAGTGTCGCACTATGCTCAGAATGGGATCACCATCGGAGCTATGTCCTCTAGGAGAGACTCCCTCTTCTAGAAAAGACAGAGAGTTCAATTCCAAGTTAGAAGCAAGCTCAGACAATGATCTTGAGATACCCTAGCTACCTAAGACCAAATACACCAGAGGAGACCTACCAGTCCACCTAAGGCACCAAAGGTTGAAGAAGGAAAAGAGAAAAAAGCCTAGGGATCTAGAAGATGAGGAGTAGATGAAGCTGCAAGACCTACTAAAATGATTCATGAGATTTAAGAAAGGTGAGAGGGTAGTGGTCTTGCTAGGAGCCAAAAGAGAAGAGCAAGTGAGTGAGCCTATAGAAGAACCCGCCAAAGTCAAGGAGGTCAATCTAGTTGAGGAAGGGGAGATGCCCCGACCTATTTTTGTGGTAGATGACTTAACAAAGAAATAGGAGGAAACTCTCATTACTCTCTCACAAGAGTACATAGATGTGTTCACTTGGTCAAGTAGGATTCATTTATGAAATCAAGCACACAGAGTGGGTATCACCCATAGTGATTGTAATGAAGAAGAATGCAAAAACTAGAGTGTGCATCGATTACAAGAAAGGCCATGCTCAAAGAGAGACAATTATCCACTACCATACACTAAGAATATGCTCAAGAGGGTGGCTTTGTAAAGAGGCCTATAGTTTCTTAGACGAGTTCCCTGGATACAATCAAGTGCAAGTGTATCAAAATGATAGGCACCAGACCGCTTTTGCTAATGAGTGGGATGTCTTTGCCTACATACTCATGCCCTTCGGGTTGAGAACACACTAGCCAAAATTTCAAAGGCTAATGTGTGCCATTTTCAAATATATGCTTAGGTGAGAGTTGGAGGTATTTGTTGATGATTTATGTGTCCAATCCAATTGGAAGGCACACCTAGGCAAACTCTGAGTAGTCTTTGAAAGATGTAGACTGTATTTCTTGTTGAACCCCTTGAAATGCTAGTTCTAGGTGAAGCACACATGCATTCTAGAGCATGTGATTTTAAAGAATGGCATTGCCACCGACTTCTCAAAAGTTAGAGCTATCATCAATCTTCCAAATCCAACCAATTACAAGGGAGTTTAGTGCTTCCTCAGCCATATAGGGTACTATTGATGATTTGTGTTAAACTATGCATTAATCACTAGGCCTCTTTATAAATTGCTGGCGATATTTGAATGGACGAGGAATCCAATGGGAATATGAAGAGTTTAAGAAGACTCCAACCACAACACCAATCCTACGAGCCCCAAATTGGACCATAACCTTCCGCATTCACATTGATGCCTTGAAGTCTATTGTGGGAGCTATGTTTTGTTAGCCTAGGTGAATACAATTTAGACTATCTAGTGAGCTTTGCTAGCAGCAGACAACTCATAGATACTGAGATGAACTAATCCACCACGGAGAGGGAGGGTTAAGCCATGGTGTTTATTGTAAAGAAATTTTGGCATTACCTTTTGGCCAATTAATAAACCTTGCTCTACTGGACGTATTGCGCGATGGCATCTTCTGCTTCTAGAGTTTTACTTCTCTGTGGTTGTACGCAAAGGGAAGTAGCACTACATGGCCGACCATATGTCTTGCTGCATACCCACATGAGAAGCTACTGGATAGGGCATCACAGATGACTTGCCGAACACGTACCTATTTAGCTTGCTCAGCGATAGGGACTTGCTTAGAGATGAATTGATGCCATACTGAGTAGACGACATAGTCCAAGTGCTTGAGCATGGACTACCTAAAAGACCCATCAAGAAGGCCCGACTTAGGTGACTCATTATTAAAATACAACCCTATCAATTGATAGAAAGGCAACTCTATAGGTTAGGGCATGATGACTTGCTGTGTAGATGCATATGGGAACATGAAATGCATGATGCACTTGCAAAAGCACAATAGAATTGCAAGAGGGTACTTCAGTAGAGACACGACGACCCATAAGGTACTACAGTTTCAACTGTGGTGGCCTACTCTTTTTCGCGATACAGCAGCATGATTTGTAAAGAATTGTGAGACGAGTGCCAACTAAACAAGGTATCCATTCGCAAGGAGAAAATGGAGCTAAGTCCAATCATTACAAGACAACCATTTAAAAAATGGAGAATTAAATTCATTGGAGCAATTAGTCCTATGACACAGTACTCGTAGGCCAAGTACATCATCATTGCTACAGACTATCTCACCAAGTAGGCAGAAGCATGAGCCACGAGGAAAAAAAATGCTAGAATCATTGATAAAGTGATCTCACGCTTTGGCTGCCCCATTGAACTTTAAAATACGTGGGATCTAGAGCATGGCAGATGCGGAAGCTATGGAGGTTGAAAGAGGAAAAATAAACTCATGAAGACATTGACCCTAACAAGAACAAATAATTACACAAGTGAATTAGGTTCCAAGATTGAGACTTGGACTTATAAACACAATCTTATGTATTGATAGTGACATGACACTTTACTAGAAAGAAAATAGTACTATCATTGCATTAGAAAAATAGTGCAAGTACAATGCTTTTATAGGAATTGAGTGGTGGTACTTTCTCCTACTATGCATATGGGATTTTGGTCCTAAGCCCTCACTGTTCCTCACAAAGGGACTAAAGTAGGTGTGATTGCAAATATTTCAACACCCCTCCTCAATCACAACTAGAATTACAAATCATGTAGAGGCTCTAGTGAAAGTAATACCTGCAAAGTGTGGGCACACCATAGACATGGCATAACTCTAGAGACTGTTGCAGAAAGGCTAAGTGTGGGTACCAAAAACATGATGGACATCTAGAGGTTATAGCAGGGGCTTCACAAAGTGTACAAAGGCTGTAGTACAAGGCTAATTGAGGAGTTTACAAGTTTATATCTAAGGCATTAGGGTTAGGAAATGCAAAGCTAAAAAAGTCTATCTGAATAGAAGGACTGATGAGGTTTGTCCTTCTCCTGGTGATCTTCTTCTTCCTTTGTTCTATTTTCTTCTTCTTCTTTGACTACAACTAGATAGGCATTCTTTTGTAGAAGTCACAGAAGAGCTGATCCCTCTTGCCTTTGTACCTATTGCCAACATATAATGCATGTTCATTTCTAGAGGTGCTTGGTTCTTCCTTAATTTTTAGCTTCTTTTCCTCCTCTAATAGTGATACTTGGATATCAACAAGTTTTGGATTTGGCATGTTGATTAAAGTTGTTGATACACTATTATATTCAAGAAGCAAACTCTTAAGTAGAACACCGATGCAAAAATCTTCTTCCATTTTAATGTTGATTCCTGCAAATTGGGTTAGAAGTCCTTCCATGTAATTTAGATGCATGGCAAGTGGTGTGCTAGACTTCATTTCAAGCCTGAAAAACTCAAATAGGAGACCATACTTTGATGATTTAGACTGTGCACTAAATAAAGTGTCAAGTCTCTTCCATGTATCCTGTGAGGTCTCATAGTTATCCACATGCTAGATATAGCTGTCATCTAGCTCCATTTTGATAATGGCGTGAGACTTATCATCATTATTTTGCCAAGTGACAGCAATATCCACATCATAAGGCTTCTTTTCTTTTCCAATGGTAATGGCCAAAAGGCCCTTCTTCATCAGGATGACTTTGATGCCAGTCTACTAGGTGTGAAATCCGATTCCTTTGAAGCGAGCAGTTGGAGAGTATTTTCCCATGTTAGACTTGCAGGAACAGCGGCAAATCAAGTTCAGACTTATCATATTTGAGCAGTAGAAGAGTTGGTTGAGATGTGTCAAAAGACACAAGTGCTAAGAGCACTAAATGAGTGTCAATGGACACTATGTTTCTTCCTTGAGCCTTCCAAATCCGCAAAATCCTTCAAATTCTTTCAAATCCAAATATTCCCCTTCTTGATTTGATGTTGGGACAGTAGATGAGAGTGGCAATGGGGGGTCTCAGAAGAGATCAAATGATGAGATTTTTGAGCTTCAGTGAAGTTTGGCTATGGCTTCCTGGATTAGGGTTTTGACCCAACCCTGGTTTTTTGCTGATTGTGGGAGCTACAGTGGATCATTTTTAATTTTTTTAAAATCAAAATGAAGCTTGAATGATGGGCTATCAATGCTCTATGTTGGTCATCAACATCGTGACCTATAGCGATGACAGCAGCAACACAAATGATAGCAGGCTCATTCTGGACAGTGACCACAAATTTTGTCAATGCTAGGCTTTGGAGTGGCCAATGTCAAGGTGTCAGGTGATAGGAATCTTCTCCCTGAGCAAAGGCACAACTGTCTAGAAGGAAGATTCCAAATATATGAGCTCTATGATGAGATATGAAAGCTCCAAGTGCAGCACATCCTGTCTGGATATGGAGGCCACATAATAGAACCTAAGAAAATTGACAATGCTGAGTAGTGGATGAGGCGATGTCAAGTTTTGAGATGATAAGAGAAGCATCAATAGCAGGAAACACTTCTCCAAAAAGAATTTTGGTAAGATTTGGCCTTTGGAGTTAGATACAAGAGCTTCAATCTGACAAGGTGTTGTTGGCTATGGCAGCCATGAAGGCAAGCTTGAAGGTGGAGATGGAAAGTGAGTTCATAGACTAAGACTGAGCTGAGTAGAGATGGACAAGAGGTGAAGATCTAATAAAATGAGCTAAGCCATGCTTAGCTACGCTCTGATACCATGTTAAAATATGCAGGATCTAGAGCATGGCAAATGCGGAAGCTATGGAGGTTGAAAGAGGAAAAAGAAACTCATGAAGACATTGACATCCGCACAAGGACAAATTGTTACACAAGTGAATTAGGTTCCAAGATTGAGACTTGGACTCATAAACACAATCTTGTGTATTGAAAGTGACATGACACTTTACTGGAAAGAAAATAGTACTATCATTGCATTATAAAAAGAGTGCAAGTACAATGCTTTATAGGAATTGAGTGGTCGTACTTTCTCCTACTGTGAATATGGGATTCTGGTCCTGAGCCCTCACTGCTCCTCACAAAGGGACTAAAGTAGGTGTGATTGCAAATATTTCAATAGGAAGAACTAGTTAGTGATCAAGGCACACACTTCATTAATGAAGTGATTGCTCAGCTCCTATGGACCTTTCTGATCATCCATAAAAAATCCTCACTCTACTACCCTTAGGAAAATGGCCAGGCTAAGTCTACTAATAAGATCTTAGTGAATGTCCTAACCAAAGTGGTCCTACCTCGCACATGACTGAGACAACCAACTAGTGGAATTCCTATAGGCCTATCCAATAGCCTATAAAATAGTGGTAGAATAGACTCTCTTCAAGTTAACCTACAAGATTGAAGCCATTCTACCTATAGAGTTCTTTGTCCCGAGCTTGAGAGTAGCCACCTAAGAGAGATGACATGGAAAGGAGGCACGGAGTGTGATTTCTTGATTGACCTAGAATGGTTATTAGAGACTTGACTTTTAGGCACCCATGCACTGATTCACGAAAAGGCACATTGCAAGAGTTGGTTTGACAAGCACGTCAAGTAGCAAGAATTCAAATAAGGTGACTTAGTGTTGTTGTACTCAATAAGGAGCTACAAACAGAAGATGAAGTTCAAGGGATTAGGGCATTTTCGAGTCCACACTATTAGCCAAACCAACAATGTAGAGCTTGAGATCCTAGATGGACAGAGCATAGGCTTCTTTAACGGGAGCCATATAAAGAAGTACTACCCTCATACGCATCATGAGCCTCCTATACTAGAGCCCCGTGGAGTCACCACAATAATGGAAATTGAGAAGGAATATGGGGAGTCTGTAGCGCTTGCTTACTTGTGCATGACAATCACTACCCACAACAGACACATACCTTCGATGCATTGATCAATGAGAGAGATGATTTTAATATCTTAACTCACAATCATTGGACTCAAATTGGCTGCCCATAACTACAATCTACCAATGCCAAACTTAGCCCATTCGGGGGCGATCGAATGCCCTCTTAGGAAGGTGCAAAGTAGCAGCCTCTATTGAGTCTAAAATCATACCCATAATCTTTTACATGTTGCCGAACACAAAAGATGTTGGTCAAGAATCACTATTAGGATGCTCATTTAAAAAGCAAGCACATTGTAAGATCGGCTATGAGTGACACCATATTCACCTTGCTATCAAAAATGTATGAATAGTCACGACTTTCAGCAAGAGCAGCGGGGCTTCATTAAGGCTCAGAAGGCCATCAATAGAGAAAGCCACCACCAATTCTAAGGCGGGGGATTGAGGCTTGTCACAACCTGCCACACCACACCATTAGCATGCCACTGAGATCAAAGCCAAGGCTCCTAAAACACAGTTCATATGGGTGCCTAAACATCAAGTATACTGCCACCTTGAAGCATATAATCATGACCTCGCAAGCCTAGGAACTCACACCCAAAAGCGAGGCAAAAATTGAGAAACTATAAGCATAGACGAATAGTCAACCCGAGATGGGTCTTCAAAACCTAGTTGCAAGAACAAGGCTATTATGAGGGCAATGCCTAGATATGGGTACCTAGACCCAAGAGAACCAACGGTTCTCTTCAAATGCCACCCTCAAGCCTGACTATACAAAGCCACATGATAGATCAGGCACTAAAACTACAAAAAGATCTCAAGCTACGAAGCCCCTGAAGCCCAACACTATGAAGCATGTAGAACCTCAAAGAGTTTATCACCCAAAACCATGGCTTGTTGACTCCAAACCATCCCAACCCAGCATTGCTAGTGCTACTCAAGCCTCATAAACATGTGGCAGCACAAAGTTAGAATCTTAGACCAAGCTTAGCTCACAAGAGGCCAGGCCAAACACTCTAGAGCAGCTGCAACCACAGATGTTAGCCTGCTGAGCTGTCGACTCCAATCAAACCCCAGTCCCCATAGTAGGCCTTAAACTTTCTTATGAATGAGTTCGATTCTTACCTTGGCTACAAACTTAGCTAAAAATATAGGGGATGACTTAGTTGGTTGCCTTTGGCATTTGGATGCCACATTTATAACATTTGCCAAAAACAATGATCAATTAGACCTAGGTATCTTAGACGAGCCTTTAGCAATTGAGGTACACACACTACCTTGCTTATGGGAAGAATTGGAATTTGTATTCATTAAGGCTCCCCAGGCAGCTGAGAAACTCATAGGCACCAAGATTTTTTGGGAACAAGCATGCAAGAAATGCCTCTTTATGTCTTACACCAAGGGCATGACCCTTGCACCAACCAAGACATTGCGAAGCTAAAACAGTTGGCTACTAATGACTCCTCTTTCTTGCGATAATGGTATGCTCTCAAACTCCAATGGGAGCAAGAAGGCTACCAAATCATGACCAACGTTGAGCAGAGACGTGCAATCAAGACCTCAAAATACGACCCAACTTATTTAGCCCCAGCCTTCTATAGGGTGTTGGCTACCATCTAGAATCAGTCCCTCAAAGAGCACACCATGACTCACTGCTACTTAGATCGCATGTTGACCGAGGAGGAGCTACACAATTTCCAGTTGAATGGACTCTAGTGATTTCCTCATGGATGTCCTCACTTACCTCACCCATGCAAGCATTCGACCTATGACAAGGACCATTATACTTAAATGTAGTACAATCCAAACTTTTACACTTGGCTCATGGGAAGGTGAAACACGGTGAGCATGCAATTAATGGTCTCCACCCTTCAACCTCTAATCCTAGGAAGGATTCTTCTCATCTCTAAGGGGGGAGGGTGTGAATGATAAAAGATGTGGAACATAAAAACAAACCCTAAAACCTCAATCAATATTCAAAAACAGAAAAGAATGCATAAAAATCTACTCCTAATTAAGGAAAAGTGTTAGAATTGTTTGTGAAATGCATGAACTATTTTAAGAAAAATTATCTTTCTATATTTAAGCATTTTAGTTTTCATAAGCATTTCTTCCATCTCATATGCGTCTTTCTGTAAAAATTATTTGAAGAATACTAATGGTGGGATATGGCTTTATTATCGGCACCTACAATGGTAGGCCAAGAGAAAACCAGTAAGCTCCTGTTGTCGGAGGAAGAGTAGGCAAAGTACGACCTCTCAATGGAGACAAGGAACTACAACCGATTCAAATGTGCACATCCTCAATTTAGAAGAAATAGTCATGGAGGAGCATGTCATCAAGCAAATCGTGAAGTAGTGTAAGCTATAAAAGCATGTGGAGAAGGTGGGCCAAGCCGTGGACTACAAGAAATGCGCAGAATTCCTCCAGAATTTCAATAAGAACCACAACACTCTCACAATGCATTAAGAGAATGAAGCCCGCTAGGTGGAAATCGAGCTAAGTCCTGAGTTGGTGTAGAGAGCACTGGGCTTGCCCAACAAAGTTAAAAGACGATTAAAAAGGGATGTGTATAGCATGTTGGGAATGGACAAAGTGATGGTCCACACCAGTGATGGCATCAACCTAGCTAACATCCTTGACTCTGAAGTCCAACTACATGCAAAAATGGTGCACATCTTGTTCTCGAGGCAAAGGTACAATGCATTGATGAGTAGAATCAATGTGCCAATGTTGGAAAGCATTGTTGCTAAGTCCTTCGATGAGGTGAACCTAAAATGGCTTCATGCAAAAGACAATAGAAACATCGGTAAAAGCATTGGCCACATGTGGAAGACCCACGGGGGGAAAATCACTAGCCTCCAAAGCTAAGAAGAAGTCGTCATTGAAGTCCTCTACCATTGGCTTTGGAGGGGTCTCAAAATACTAGTTTTATCGTAGAATTAGTCTCAAACTACCTCTTAAGGTTTCATAATATATGCACATGTGTCTAAGGGCACAGTACTCTAACGGATCCCAAAACGCAACAACAATAATATGGATGTGTCTGATGATGTCTTAAGTGATCTAGCAATAGTGAGCTTGGTAGTCCTATTCTTCACGTGTCAAAATAAACCCTAGATGTGCTGCACATCATCAGAGACTCCAATCAACACAAGATTTCATAACATTAAAGTTGTCCAAAAACTACTAATTAGAATAACCTACTTTACAGCTTGTATGTACATTACTTATAGCACTTACCATAGCCACCCCCGGGTCAAATGGCATAAAAAGGGGTTCCCAAGTAGCATAATGGACACATAACATTCCTTGAAAAAATGGCATATCCATTATAATACAAGCATCTCCATTTATCTCCCATACCCCAAAGTTGTAAACAAAATTGGACATGCTCTTTTTTATTATATAGCATGTCGTTAGTTTACAACTCAAAACTAAAAAAGAACTTTGACTGGCTTTGTCCAACATCTTAAGCAATGTCATCATCAATTAGTTCAGTAACCCATTGAGGAAAGTCTAGAAATGCATCCATCTGTAGATCCTCATCTATTAGGGTATTCCAAATTTTAACATTGTCTTTATCAAATTCATTAATAATATATTATTTGTTCTCTTCAACTACATTAGAAAGATCAATATCATTTTGTATCAACTTTACATCCAAACATTTATTCTATGGTTTGTCTAATTCTTAACACTAGTCCAACTAGTCTCAATCATGTAAGTATCTGGTGCATAGATCAGATGCCATAAGCACGCGTAGTGAGCGTCAGAAGGTCCCCAAGAATAAAAGAACTCTACTTTTTGCACACAAATCAATGTAGAAGACTTGCACGACATAAACAAGAGACCAATTGGATGCAATCTCCCCCCATGCCTTGTATGAGCGCTCGACAAAGCATGTATTTTTTGTATTAATCATATTCAAGCTCAAATAATAGCCCAAATTACAAAATAGCACGCTTTTGGCTTTTGAGTTTGCTTTTGTGGAAAATAGAAATAAAGCTAATGGGCAGGTGCCCAAGAAGTCATGCATACCCAATACAATGTCCAAATACAAATATCTAAATCGTGCGCCCATGCGCATACAAAAATAATAAATAAATATCAAACACCTTAATAAATAGGTGCGACAAAATATATGCGCCATGCCTAAGGTATGCGCCCATCAAAATATAGATGATAACTCGAATACACGCTATCCTCCAATGCTTTCCACCGCAACTGCTGCTATCTCTACACATCAATTGAAGCATTCACAATCGTTAGTAAAATAATACAATTAAACCGACAAAAGTGAATACCTAGCAGTCTTCAGCTACATAAATAAATTAATTGGTTAGAAATCAATCCTAACCTTAATTTATCACGAGTGTGCACTCTAAACTCATAAACGTTTATTAATTTAATATGTATTTTGCGGAATCACCTGCTATGGAATCACCCATGTACACACTAAATTAACAAAACACCCGAAAAAGATAGGCATCCCCATCGACTTCTCGCACAAAGAATCCACTTTGTGTATGAGCCCCGATAATAAAAGTTTACAGAATCCACCGTAAAACCTCACGGAATCCACCGTGGCACGGAATCTACCGTGTAATATACCTCCTCGCATCATACCCCTCGGGTGGGATAGCAATTTTCCTCAATTGCTATTAGCTCAATGTGGAGCTAACAGAGTGGGGAAAGCATTAAGGTCTCTAGCGTGCATCCATTGGGTTTCTTCAATAGGATGGTTTTTAAACTTGACCAAATATCTAGAATATCTACAGCCAGTTCTAGTGGTCATAAAGTCAATATCTATAATAGCTTCAGGCTTAAGGATTTCAATCTCTTTATCTAACAAAGGTGGGTTTTCATAGATAGGGTGTACAAGTAATTGGCCTCTAAAGGGTCGTAATAAACTAATATGAAAGGTGTTGTGAATTTTCCAATGTGGTGGTAGTTCTAGTTTAAATGCATTGTCATTGATTTTGTGAATGATTTTGAATGGTCCATAGAATCTAGGTGCTAATTTCACAATTGGGTGTTTATCTACACTTTGTAATCTACGTTTTTCTATATGCAACCAAACATAGTCATCAACTTTGAAATTCATGGCCTGTCTTTTCTTATTTGCTTGTTTTGTATATGATTGCTGGGCTTTGGCAATCATATTTTTAACTTCATCAAAAATAGTAGGATACATGTTAGCAATATCATCAGCAGTCTAAATTTTACTGGATAAAGATGCAACAGGTGTAGACAATCTATAACCATAAATAACTTCAAATGATGCTTTCTTTGTAGCTGTGTGTGGAGTATTGTTACATGAAAACTGAAGTAAATGTAAATATGTATCGCATGTGTGTGGTTTAGAAATAGTGTAAGCACGTAAAAGATCTAAAATAGTATTGTTAGTAGCTTCTGTTTGACCATTAGTTTTAGGATGAAATGCAGATGAAAAATCAATCTTTGTTCTTAAGTTAGCAAACAAAGTAATCTAAAAATTATTACAAAATCTAGAATCATAATCAGAAATAATAACTTTTGGTAAACCATGGTTAGTAAACACAGTTTTCAAAAACAATTGAGCTGCTTGAGATGTAGTTAAAGTTTTCTTGCATGGAATGAAATATGCTTGTTTACTAAACCTATCTACAACAGTCCAAATCATATCATAGTTAGCTTTAGTGTTAGGTAAACCAATAATAAGTCCATAGAAATTTGTTCCCATGGTCATGATGGAATAGATAATGGTATTAGTAAACCATATTGTTTACCATGATGTCTCTTAACTGGTTGACAAACTAAACATTCAGAAACAAAGTTAGATACATCAGTATCCATATGTGGCCAATAAAAATCTTCAGTCAATGTACGCAAAGTAGATATAATGACCTTGATATGGAGGATAATGAATCTCATTCAAAAAAAAGATCTAAATGGAACTGTAACACATAATCTCTTTTCATAAAACGTAAATCCATCATTGTAAGACAGTGAATCAA
This sequence comes from Lygodium microphyllum, assembly GCF_053477565.2. Lineage (NCBI taxonomy): Eukaryota > Viridiplantae > Streptophyta > Polypodiopsida > Schizaeales > Lygodiaceae > Lygodium > Lygodium microphyllum. Next base: position 8,969,086 of record NC_141135.1, read on the forward strand.
TAGGAATCCAATTATTTGCAACTAATTTATTCCAATCAGATTGAAAAGTAATATCCTGATGGTAAGTATCTTTCATGGGGATAAGGGAATCAAATGATATCAGAGAAATATTATGAATTGTTGGTCTTCTACTCAAAGCGTCGGCTTACTACATTCTCTTTTCCTGGTTGATATTGTATAAGGGAATGAAAACTCTGAATGAAAGCTGCCCATTTAATATGTTTGTCAGATATTTGGGGTTGACTTAGGAGATGTCTAATACTTTGTTGGTCAGTCTTAATCATAAACTCAGAACCCATTAAGTAATATTTCCATTAAGGCTTGTACTACAACTAGCAGTTCTTTATCATATGTAGAATATTTAAGTTCAGATGGTTTCAGTTTACACCTAGAGTAGGCTATGGGATGATTATCTTGCATAAGTACGGCTCCTATTCTAGATCCACTAGCATCAGTAACTACTAAAAAGAATGGTCTATTGAAATCAGGTAGTTGTAATACAGGAGCATGGGTTAATGCATGTTTCAATAAATCAAAAGATCTTTGTTGATTATCAGTCCAGTTATAAACAATACCTTTCTTTAAAAGTTTAGTCAAAGGCAAAGCAAGTAATGAGAAATTTCTTACAAAATTTTTGTAAAAACTAGCAAGACCTAGAAAAGAACGTAACTCATGCACATTTTTGGGTATGGGCCAATTTAAAATTGCTTCTATATTTTTAGGGTCAACCTTAGTACCTTCTGATGAAACAATATGTCCTAGATATTCAATTTTTGTTTGAAATAATTCACTCTTTTCTGAATTAGCATACAATTGATTATCTTTTAACAACTTGAAAACTAAAGACAAATGTTCATAATGCTCATTCTCATTTTTACTGAATACCAATATATCATCAAAGAATACTATAACACAATGCTGATATTTCAAAAATATGCGATTCATCATTCGACTAAATGTAGCGGGTGCATTAGTTAGACCAAAAGGCATCACTAGAAATTCATAATGTCCAAATTGTGTTCGAAATGCAGCTTTGAATATATCAGATTTATCCAATCTCACTTGATGATAACGAGATTTAAGATCTATCTTACTGAATATGGCAAAACCTTGTAATTTATCTATAAGATCATCTACCCTAGGTATTGGATATCTATTCTTAACTATAATTTTATTTAGGGCACGATAATCAATACACATGCAATAAGTATTATTATTCTTCTTTACTAATAAAACATGTGCGCCAAATGGAGAACTACTAGGTTTAATTAATCCTCTGTTAAGCAATTTTCCTACTTGATTATGAATTTCTTTCTGTTCAATTTGGTTATGCCTATATGGTGCTTTACATGGTGGTTGTGTACTAGGAATTAAATCTATTTTGTGATCTTCAGGTCGTGAAGGAGGTAGTCCAGGTGATAAATCATCAGCAAAACAATCTTTAAATTGAGCAAGAAATTGTGTATGCCTAGGATGCATATGTTTTTCTTTTGCTTGAAGTTCGTTCACCCAAATTGAATAAGATTTGCTACTTTTACGTAATGCACATTTAGCTTGAGTATGAGTAAGCAGTGGAAAATTATTGGATGCGTGCATACCATGCAATGTAATTTGTTTTCCTTGAAAATAAATTTTAATTGAATGCGTAGAATAATCTATGTCAGGATTATACTGATGACCCCAAGGCATACCTAGGATAATATCACTAGACTACAAAGGTACAACTAGGAAATTCCTTCGTTCAGTGTATTCACCAATTTTAATTTCTAAGTTATGCACCTCTTGTGTTCCATTATATCTTGTGCCTAGGAATGCTGCTTTAATGGGATAATGTGTAGGAACAGTCTGTAAATTCAATTCTTTCACTAACTTTGCAGAAATAAAATCATGTGTGCTACCATCATCATGCAAAATAATCTTTTTTTTACCATGCACAAAACATTTCATTGTCAACAAAGAATGTGGAGTTGGCATACCTGGAAAAGTATCTAAAGGAGTGGCAATGTTGTCATCATCTTCTATAAAGTTAGGCATTTCCTCACGTTCTTTATCTTCCATTGCTCCAAGATAATTGATATGGACAGGTGGCTTCTTCGATTGGCAATTGGCTGCTAGATGTCCAGGTTGATGGCATTTGTAACACACTATAGGTTTGGCTTTAGATACATTGTTGGCAATGGCATGAAGTCTAGAAATATTGGGTTTTGGCTGTGAGGATGGCATAGGGTTTGGATTGGTATTTGATGGCAAAGCAAGTGGTCATGTCCAAGACTTACAGAATGATGATGGAGGAAAACGACTTTGATTGAATCTTCTAAAATTTGAATTGAATTGATTGGAACCATAGTTACCATTAACTTGAAATTGTTGTGGACGCTTGTCTCTTCCGCGAATCTTGTCTTCAACGTCATGAGCCAAGGAAATTGCATCTTCAAGGGTTGTTGGCTTGAACATATTGACTTCAGCATAGAAATGCCCAAGTAGACCGGACATAAACTTGCATTTGTGAGTCGCTTCAGGTACATCTTGGAGCATGCGTAATTGCAGTAGGGTATTCCAAAAACGTTCAATGTATTGGGAATAGGTTCACAGTCTCTTTGCTGTAGAAGATCCCATTGCTTTATGGCTTTTTCATGAAACTGAGGACGAAGGAAATTCTACAAAAACTTCTTTTGGAAACTCTCCCAGGTAGTGGGACAATCAATGCTCTTGCGAACTACAGTCCACCATAGAGATGCTCGATCAACTAAATGATTAGTGACACATTTAATTTTGTCTTTCTCAGCATATGTCTCTTCATGAAAGTAATCATCAAACTGATTGATAAATGCAAGTACAGTATTTTCATCTCGAGATCCATTAAAAGTACGAAATTTGAAGTTTCTTTTACTTATCTTTGTTTCTTTGCGGATGGATTGAGCTTCGAGCATCGCATTGATGGTACGTCGAATAAGATCTTCGGGTTGCGGTCCATCTTTGTCGGTGGTAGATTGTTGTAGATTGGCCAATGGAACTTGTAAAGCTTGTTGGGCTCTTCGTTCTTCATCAAGCTACATCATAATTAAATCTAACTTTTGTTCCATCATTGGTTTGGGAAGATCACCTTCAGCCATTAAATCATCCATATTTTTTTCCGTCATCCTGTAAAAATCCAAAAGACCTCACACTCTCGAAATCTGATTAGCGTGATGAGCATAGCTCAAAGTCGGCTATACAAGGCTTATAGATTTTTGTTTGGCTTTTACGATCTTTGTCTTTTGCGGTTGCAGTGTTCGTAGTCTTTGTAGAAACTGCGTATGAACTTCTGCGTTTGCTGAAACTGTTTCAGCAAGTCTATATATGTGAACAGAGTCTTCTAGGAAGCAATTCTGTAATTTTGTGCTTCTGCGCAGGAACAATCTTTATGGGAGTTGTTGAAGTTAGTCTGTGGTGACTTGATTAACCTTTGTGACTTGTAGAACTTTGAGTAGTAGAGAACTTAGTGAACTTAATGGATCAAAAGCTTAAGTAACTAAGCTCAATATGAGTTGCCTGTCGTCGATTTGATTTTAGGGAGGGGGCATTTTTCATGCCGTTTAAATTGCCAGGATGTTGTGTTACTGATCGTCCAATTTTCATTAAAGTAAGCTTTATAAAGCTTATTATTAAGCTTACCAAGCTTTAACTTAAGCTTTTGAACTTTTGGTCATGGATGAAGCTTAATGTTCTCTCTGTGGAAAAGCGACTTGAAGAAGGAGATGTTGACGTGGTCCTCTACCTCCTCAGGCCAGTTCTTCACAAATAGAGGCTGCAAACATAGGTTCTTGACTGCTAGGAATCCGCCCGTATCGACTGTTTGCGATGAAATTGATTGTAGAGCTCATTCGTTCCAGGAGCTCCGCCTTCAAGCACGATGGGTAGCGATTGGAAGCTCTCGATCTCAGCTTCGCTCTGATACCACTAGTGCACAGATCGGATGCCGTAAGCGCGCGTAGTGAGCGTCAGAAGGTCCCCAAGAACAAAATAACTCTACTTTTTGCACCCAAATCAATGTAGAAGACTTGCCCGACATAAACAAGAGACCAATTGGGTGCAATCTTCCCCCATGCCTTGTGTGAGCGCTCCACAAAGCATGTATTTTTTGTATTAATCATCTTCAAGCTCAAATAATAGCCCAAATTACAAAATAGCACGCTTTTGGCTTCTGAGTTTTCTTTTGTGCCAAATAGAAATAAAGCTAATGGGCAGGTGCCCAAGAAGTCAGGCATACCCAATACAATGTCCAAATACAAATATCTAAATCGTGCGCCCATGCGCATACAAAAATAATAAATAAATATCAAATGCCTTAATAAATAGGCGCGACAAAATATAGGCGCCATGCCTAAGGTATGCACCCATCAAAATATAGATGATAACTCGAATACACGCTATCCTCCAATGCTTTCCACCGCCACTGGTGCTATCTCTACACATCAACTGAAGCATTCACAATCGTTAGTAAAATAATACAATTAAACCGACAAAAGTGAATACCTAGTAGTCTTCAGCTACATAAATAAATTAATTGGTTAGAAATCAATCCTAACCTTAATTTATCACGAGTGCGCACTCTAAACTTATAAATGTTTATTAATTTAATATGTATTTTGCACAATCACCCGCTATGGAATCACCCATGTACACACTAAATTAATAAAATGCCCAAAAAGGATAGGCGTTCCCATCGACTTCTCGCACAAAGAATCCACTTTGTGTATGAGTCTCGATAATAAAAGTTTACGAAATCCACCATAAAACCTCACGGAATCCACCGTGGCATGGAATCCACCGTGTAATATGCCTCCTGGCATCAGTATCATTGCTACCAAACTCTCCAAACAACTCTAATAGATTGAAGTTATCATGCTCTACTACATCCAAAAAATCATAATCTCTATTGGTTTCACCAAAAAGGACATCGTGCATATCAAAGCAACTAGTTTTTTTTTCTTACATACACTCTTCTCTCACTTCAAGAGTCTCTTCAAGGCCATCCTACAAGGAGGTGCCATGAAGTTTATCATCAATAGAGCAACAGGGAGATGCCATTTGGAGATGATAGGAAAGATAAAGAAAAGAAAAGAGAGGGAGCTAGAACACAACCAAAAGACAATAGAGATTGCACTCCAAGAGTTCACATGCAGTGTAAACACAACTGATCACAAAAACAAAACTACTAAAATAGGAAAATCTGATCAAATGCAACCAATAGAGCTAGGAAAATAAGTCTTCTTGGGATGAATGGAATTTAAAAAAAAGATGCTTGGATAGCAAAATGCAATCAATAGATACACTAAGTACATACCTCACAAAAATAAAATAATGCAAAAATAAAAATGCAAATAGTTGATGTCAAAATGAAGAAAACAAAGGTTGAAAAACATTCCAATTCACACCAGAATTAGGTCACATGTGCAACAACAGCCAAGGAAGAGCAAAATTTGCAGTTGGTAGAGTTGCAATAGCAAAAAAAGTACTCTAGGACCTAATATACACATTGATACCATGTTAGAAGTGGGTGCAACGGAACTATAGAAGCCTGCTATAATAATTTGGATCAAGCTAAACATCTCAAGAGTAGATCATTAGAGTAGGTAGTAGATTGAATATGTTCTAGATGGGGTGGATAGTTGCTAAAACTGAAAATGCAATTGCAAATGATAACATGGCAGGCTAGCAATAGTAGCTAAATAGTAAGTGTAGACTATTAGTGACTTGCAGCAACAAAACAAAACTAATTGATGGTCACCTAGCTAATGGGTGATGGTTGAGAATAGCCACCACAAAATGAAATTAAATATTCCATTACATGATTAAGTGTAATGTCCAAAACTTATCCTTTTCATTCAAAGGTACAAATTGGAAACTTTTGATTTGAATAAATAACTACATTGACAAACAATTCACATGTTTAAAAGAATCTATTTGATATTTATGCAATAAACATCACTTCCAACCTTGATTTCAAATATTGTTATTGATGATAAGTTGGAGCATGTAATGTTTTGTTGATCATGATTCATCATTCAACACTTTTTTCATCATATGGAACATGCTTAGTATTCTACATAAGAGGAATTGACCATTTGAATCCAAAGCGACGCTTCATTTGACATGAAATTTTGTGTGGGTGTTTGGTAAAGCAACTTCTTCATGCACATAAGTGAATAAGAGGTTAAGAACATGCTTGTTTTCTAAAAGTCGTTTGGAGGGGTGTAGTGACAATGTAGTAATCCATGAGGCAACTTCGAAATTATCTAGTTTGGAGTACCTTTTGCAAGCAAGGTACCCTTTGGCTAACACTTTACAAAATCTGACACCCAATATATATGCTCATTGTGGCATACCTCTTGGGAGGTGTATCCACGACCTCTTGGGAGGTGTATCCACGACCTAAGAAGGATTATTGAGAGTCATTATTGAGTATTATAGTGAGGAGATTATGTACTATTGATAGAGAGAGAGAGAGAGAGAGAGAGAGAGAGAGAGAGAGAGAGAGAGAGAGCCAGAGATAATAGCCAGAGTGTACTTGTATATGAGAGATTGAGAGAAAAAACTATGAAGACATTGAAGATGAATACTATGTGAGTGATTTCCATTCAAAAATGGCGTATTATTTTATTTTCATTGTTCTATTGATGTATTTTATGAAGATGTGGAAGATTATGGTTGATTCTATCAAATCCGTGGGAGATATCTACTATGATGCTACGTGAAGATTTGTTGTTTTCTTTGTTTTGGTCATCAAAAGAATGAAATAAAAGCTTGTTGATGTTACAAGATAGATTTTCTTGAACTAGAATATCCTTTTCCTTGATGTTCCTCTTGGGGCTCCATGTTTTTGGTGTGCATTCGGGGAAACTTGCCATCAACAAGCATCAAAAGAGGCTGGAAATTAAGGAAGTGGCATTACCAAGAAGAGAAGAATTCAATGGATGTTTGCAAAGTTTGTTCTTCCATTGAAGAGTTGGAGATTCTTATTGCCAAAGCCACTTTCCACAAGAAGCTCATCCCACAATGGCGAAAACATATTACCATCATGATGCATGCTCTATGTGGTGGACTATTTCCTCTTCCTATTGAGGTAGCAGAAACTTGCATCTTGGTGGCAAATTGTCTGGAAACAAACTGAAGAGCAGAAGAAGAGAGAATGACTATCCATGGAAGATTTAGCATTCATTGAGAAGTTTCCAGACATCATCAAGTGGGAGATTGTGAAGAAGCTTCAGGAAATGTGCTCTATGGAGGTTCACGAAAACAAGAAGGATAAGAGTTGGAATTTGTTCATGGATGCTCAGCATCAAGATACATGGGATGCCTGGTGCACTGACAATCTTTTTTTTGTCCAATTAGCAACCAACTAGAAGTTGGTAGACAAAGTGTTTTTCACAACATACACTATTGAAATCCTCAAAAGCTGGCATTATTATAATGGCACAACAATGATCCTAAGAAAAATGAGTTTTGATACTTTCAAAACAGAATATCTCCCTCTCTGTAGTGGTTTGAAAGCCAAATTAAGAGATGTTGAAAAGAAGGAAGTAGAAAAGATGTTGGCCAAAGAATCCCCTAGAGACTGAAGCTCCTCTCTGATTCTTTTCTATTGAGTACAGAACAACTGGTGGAGCCAAGCCCTTGATGAATAACGCAATCAAGAGGCAAGCATTAGAACGAGTCCAGAGGAACGTGAGAAGAGAGAATGCAAAAATCAAAGTTGAGAACAAGCTTACAGTAGAAGCCTCCTTTGACGCCCTGAAAGCACTCTTTATAGAACTCCCCGTGGCGACTCAAGGTCCCCTTTCTAGTCAAATTCATCTTGGAAATATTGATGGCAGGCCAACAAATGTAGTCCCATTGCCAGTTATTAAGGGAGAGTACAATGAAGACCCTGATCTTCACGTAGCAGAATTTTTGGTAGCATGTGTGGCTAACAATGCCAGAACCCCTAAGCATTGGTTAGCAATATTCCCCGCCACTTTCAAGGAAGTGGCATTTCAGTGGTATGAGAGATAAGCAATAGGAACTTTTGGCACTTTGGATGACCTGAAGTTGACCTTCCTCAATAAATTCAGGCATGAAGGTTTTCAAGAGCAGATGCGAGAGGAGTTCATGAACCTAAGTTAGTCCTCTGGAGAAAGAGTAGAAGCTTATGTTTCGCGAATGGAATCCATCTTGAAGAGATGGACTAACCATCATTTAGACAAAGGCATTCAGAAAGGAGTGTTCCTTAGAGGCCTACAACAAGAAGTTTTCAAGTTTGTGGAATTGAGAAGACCAGTCAATCTGCAAACTATAGTGGAAGGTGCAAGATTGTATGATGAAGTTGAAGCAAGGCTGTCAATGACTCCAAGAAGAGGAGTCTTACCTCCTCCCATGCCAGGAATGGTATACCCACCAAATGCAATACCAGGGATAGTTCCCTACTCCTATCCCTAGATGCAAACAATTCCGCAATATAACACACCTAATCCACTATGATCGCCACAGACGACAGTGCCTCAAATGATGGCTCAACCATAACAATAGTGGCCTCAAACAATCCCTCCAATGGCGACTCAACAATAGTGGAACCCTACCAATTGGAATCAACAATCCCAAGTCACAACAGGAGCTCTGAATGAGAACCAGAACAGAGGGCCCTCTAGATCGACCCAACTAGTGTATGCAGTAATTACAGAAGCTTCACAAAACCCTACTACAAGTACTTCAGTGTTGAGATGACAAGCTCCACACATGCAGACATTAATGATGGACCGCTTGGTTAGATGGATCCACACGTCAACACTTAGCACATCGGTGGTAATTATGACTCTCACATGGCCACTGCCTCATTACTTATTATATTCAAGTTGTTACACCTATTTACAGCTGGCATAGTTATAGCGTCAGTCGACTAGTGTAGTCGGTTATGCATTGTTTGACTCAGTAGGCCACTTTCCTTTATGTTGTATCTTATCTATAATTTGTGTACATTGTAAAGAGTGTGGAAGAAGAAGAAGAAACTAGCAAGAAAACGTTTTTGCCTCCATATCTCTTCTTATCTCTTGAGTGAGCTTCTCCTTGTGCATTTTGTGTGTGTTTGGTGCAACATCTTGAGCAAGTTCCCCCACCACGCGATTCTTGACATAGTATTAGAGCCGCATCACTGAGAGAGGCTAATTTTGAAGGCTGAAGTGAAGGAGAAGAAGCAAGGTTCGAGCAAGCAAGCCATGGGTAATAAGCTGATCTCCCATCCTTCCACTCTCTCTTTTGGATAGTGCCTATGGAGGCACCAGAAGCAGGGTCGAGCAAAAATCTCAGATTGCTGTGAGATTTGGTGTGCAAGCAAAGCACTCTATAATCTACAAATGAGTCCCTTTAGGGTTTCTCTGTAGTTATTTAGGACATCTGAGGCCGTTTTCGGCCTCGTTTTAGAGCCGCAAGGTTACGAACAACAGTTTCCGGGTATATTGTGATTTCGGCTGTATTGACCGAAAGTGGGTGCATAGGTTATAGATTGCGAATCTGTAACTTTTGAGGTGTTTGCAGGAAGCAAACATAAGGTTTATCTGTAAACAGATTACAGATTACATGTACTGTTTGTCAAGAATCGCGTGCTGGAGGGACTTGCTCAAGATGCTGCCCTGAACACACACAGAATGCACAAGGAGAAGCTCACTCAAGAGACAAGAAGAGAGATGGAGGCCAAAACGTTTTCTTGCTAGTTTCTTCTTCTTCTTGCACACACTTTACAATGTACACCAAGTATAGATAAGATACATCATAAAAGAAAGTGGCCTACTAAGTCAAATAATGCATAACCGACTACATTAGTTGACTGGCGCTATAACTATGCCAGCTGTAAATAGGTGTAACAACCTGAATATAATAAGTAATGAGTCAGTGACCATGTGAGATTCATAATGACCACCGACGTGCTAAGTGTAGATGTGTGGACCCATCTAACCAGGCGGTCCATCATCAATGTCCACATGTGTTGAGCTTGTCATCTCAACACTCCCCCTCAAGCTCAACTGCATCTCTGCAACTTCAAGTAAGCTTCGAAAATTTTGAAGCTTCTCTATATCCAATGCCTTCGTGAAGATGTCAGCTATCTGATCCTGTGTGCTAACATACACCAAATCAATCTTACCTACTAGTACCTTCTCTCTCATAAAGTGGTAGTGTACCTCAATATGTTTTGTCCTGGCATGGAACATAGGGTTCCTAGCCAACTGTATACTGCTCATGTTGTCACAATAAATGACAACTAGACCTTCCCCCTGCACATCCAAATCAGCCATTAACTTTTGTAGCCATACTACCTCACATGCTACAACAACAGCACCTCTATACTCGGCCTCTATACTCGACAAAGCAACTATAGATTACTTTTTGCTGCTCCAAGCAAGTCCTGCACTACCAAGAGAGAACATGTATCCGCTGGTAGATCTTCTATCAAACATACTACTAGCCCAATCTGCATCTGTGTATCCAAACACTTGTACATCTGTATCTGCCTCATAGAAAAGTCCATAATGTAATGTGGACTTCACATATCTCAATATGTGTCTAACTCCATCCAAATGTGGCTTTCTAGGTACTTGCATAAACTGACTCACAAGGCCAACACCGTAGCTCAAGTCTGGCCTTGTAATGGTCATGTAGATCAAACTCCCCACTATCCTCCTATACATAGTAGGGTCTTCTATCTCATCCCCAACATTAGCACTCAACTTTACATTCTGCTCCAACGGGACTGAAAGTGGTTTGCATGCTGTCATACCATACTTGGACAACATATCCAAACCATACTGTCTTTGGGACAGCCATATACCATCATCACATCTGATCACCTCAATGCCAAGGAAGTACCTTAGCTCACCTAAATCCTTCATCTCAAACTTCTTCTTCAAAAAATCCTTGACTTCAGCAATCCCACTATCATTATCACCTATAATAATCAAGTCATCCACATAGATGACTATGATGACCAAACCTGCATCTCCCTTTCTCACATAAAGTGAGTGATCAGCATCAGAAACATAAAAGCCAATACTAACAAGATACTCTCTGATCTTGTTAGACCATACTCTAGGTGCTTGCTTAAGCCCATAGAGTGCCTTCTTCAACCTGCACACATATGTGGGATGCTCTAAATCTTCATAACCTGCTGGCTGATCCATATACACTTCTTCCTGCAAATCACCATGCAAGTAGGCATTATTCACATCCATTTGCTGCAACCTCCAACTTTGGCTACTACCAAAGCAATCACACATCTGACAGTTGCCATCCTAGAACTGGACTGAAGGTTTCATCATAATCTATGCCATATGTCTGGGCATAGCCTTTTGCAACCAGCCTAGCTTTGTACCTAGTAATAGAACCATCTGCATTGTGCTTAATCTTATAAACCCACTTACATCCAATAGCTTTCTTTCCCTTTGGCAATGATACTAGATCCCAAGTCTTATTGGCCTCTAATGCAGCCATCTCCTCATCCATTGATGCATCCCAACGAGTATGACCACCAACAACATCCTCAAAACATGTGGGCTCAACATCCTCAACTAGTTTTACCATATAAGCATAATGGTGAGCTGCATAACCTTCAAAACCAAATATTTTAACAGGGTATCTCACCCTGCTAGACCTGCGTACCACTGGATCACTCAATGGAGTCTTTGCATTGGCGCGTGCGCTCTGCACACCTGGAGTCCTCACTGAAGGAATGCCAAGCTCATCATCCAAGCTCTCTGAGCCACTGGAGTCTTCATCAAGAACTGCATCAATGCCTTCTCACACTTTATTCTTTCCTTTATCTTTACCTGTAGTACTACTAGATGCACCTAAAGATGTAGAGGTACTCCTTAGTCTCCCAGACCAAGGACTACTAGATGATGTCTCTAATCCACTAGGAGTCCATGATTCTTGCTTTTTACCTGCACATGCATGTCATGATTATCATCATCATCCAATGCATCACTCCTAGATGCATACCAACTACTCATTTCATCAAAGATGACATCCCTGCTCACTCTAAACTTACATGTGATAGGGTTATAACAACGATACCCTTTCTGCTCTAAAGAGTATCCAATAAAGACACAATTTTCAGCCTTTGGATCCAGTTTCTTCCACAACTCATCTAGTACAGGAACATATGCAATGCAGCCAAACACTTTCAAGTGTGAAACATCAGGCTTCTTACCTGTAAAATATTCTTCGGGGGTCATACCACGAACTGCAGCTGTGGGAGTTCTGTTCATAATATAAACAGCAGTATGAACAGCCTCAGACCAAAAATGCTTAGGCATATTCTTTTCAGCCATCAAGGCGCATGCAACTTCTGCAATATGCCTGTTTTTCCTTTCTACAACCCCATTTTGCTATGGGGTATACCTGCATGTGAACTGTCTCTTTATCCCATGAGACCTCAAAAAATCACTGAACTCATTCGAGAGGTACTCTTCTCCTCCATCTGACCTCAAGCACTTTACTTTCAAGCATGTTTCTCTTTTAACTCCAGCCTTGAAAGTTCTAAAGTGCTCAAATGCTTCACTCTTTTCATTCATAAAATATACCCACAGCTTTCTAGAACAATCATCAATGAATGTGACAAAGTATGAATTGCCTCCAAGAGATACATTTTGTGCAGGCCCCCAAATGTCTGTATGCACAACATCAAGGATATTTCTGCTTACATCTCTGTCATGTGAAAAGGGTTGTCTTGCATGCTTACCAAACAGACATGCTTCGCATACCTTATGAAATTCTGCAACTCTAAATGTAGGCAAACCTGTAACCAACCCTTTGGACTGCATTAATTTCAGCCTTTGTACATTTGCATGTCCAATGCATTTGTGCCAAATTTCAATGTCTGCAACAACACCTTTTCCTTTAGCATACATAGCAGCATTCATAGTAGGAATTCCAGCATCTAGAGTAAATATACGCCCAACTCTACTTCCCTTTGCAACTAACCTGCACTTGTCATTGAAGTCTTCTACAAAGCAGCCTTTTGCATTAAATCTGACTTGCATTCATAGTCGTGCCTTTTCTATTGGTCGCTCAGGTAGTCCGTGCTCGAGCACTTGGACTATGTCGTCTGCTCAGTATGGCATCAGATCAGCCTTAAATAGATCTCTCTCGCTGGACAGGTGGAATAAGTGGGCGTCAGGTAACTCTCAATGATGCCCTGTCCAGTGGCTTCTCCTCTGGGTATATGGGACATGTGATTAGCCATGTAATGTTGTTTTCCCTTTCGTACCACCACGAAGAAATCGAACTCTAGGAGTAGGAGGAGCCATCAAGCTATGCGTCCTGTAGCACAAGGTTTGTTCACTAAATAGAGCAGGGTTTGATGGTCCACGAAGAAGATGAAAGGGGTGGCCAATAGGTAATGCCTGAACTTCTTCACGGTGAACACCATGGCTAATCCCTCTCTTTCTGTTGTCAAATAATTCATCTCCATCTCAGTGAGTTGCCTGCTAGCAAAGCTCACTGGGTGATCTATGTTATGCTCACCAAGTTGGCACAACACTGCCCCCGCAGCAAACTTAGAAGCATCGATGTGTACGTGGAAGGTAATGGTCCACTCTGGGGCTTGTAGAATCGATGTTGTTGTCATAGCCTTTTTCAATTCTTCGTATGCCCGTTTGCATGCCTCGGTCCACTTGTTACCGTGTTTTCGACCACGTTACCGTAGCACAGAGGAGCGAAAACTGGGAAGAAGGAAAAAGAGCAAAAAAGGCACAAGAGCAAAAAAGGATCCTTGACTGGCAACCAATCCCTGAAAAATTCAAATGTTCGGACACGACCCTCAAGAGGCTTCGATGTTGGGCCATGGCAATGAAAGAGGAAAAGGTGCACCATTAAAATCTGGGAGCGCCCCCCAAATCTGTGTAAAAGAGTGCTAGGCTCGCTCCTGTGCAAAGTGTATGCATTAGTGGGAATAGGATAAATTAGAATGGTGGGAAATGGGAAAGAGGGCCTAGGCTACGGCCGGCCTTGTAAAAGAGGAAAAGGGGATGACCGCCCGAAAGGGATTTAGGGTTTTGTATATAAAGTTGAAAAGTGAATGAGAAGCTCATTCTTTGGTGTGTGGCAAAAGGAGTCATCTTCTTCCTCTCTTCTTCTCTCCTTCTTGCTTGTGTGTGCTCTTGAGAGAGGGAGTGTGAGAGTGTGAGGGAGTGAGTGTGTGTGAGGGTGAGGCATCAAGAGGGTGAAGCTCTTCACCATCTCCTCTCCTCTTCTTCTCTTCTCTCCCCTTCTCTTCTCTTGCACACGCGGCTATGGAGGATGGAGCTTGGAGATGGAGGAGGCTTGAGGATGCTTGCGCTAACATCTAGGATCATGGAGCTACCGGAGTGTGAGAGAGAGGAGGGTACTCGATCGAGCATCAAGGTAAGCTCACTACACTCGTAGGATTGACGGTGCGTCGGCTAGGTGAGAGATAGCCATCTTGAAGATGAAGCCCTCCACCATCTCTTCTTCTTCTCTTCCTCTCTTCTCTTCTCTCGTCTCATATGTGGCTATGTAGGATGGAGCTTGAAGGAAGAGGCTTGAGGATGCTTGAGCGTGCATCAGGAATCGTGGAGCTATCAGAGTGCTTGAGAGAGGAAGTAACTCAATCGCACATTAAGGTAAGATCACCACACTCATAGAGCGATATAGAGTGTCAGCTATGTGAGAGGTAGCCATTAGTGCTCGCTTGAAATGCTTGAACAAAGAGCAGTTCGTGGGTCTTGGCGGTTGAATGTGAGCTCACCTCTACAGTTGGCATATCTAGATTTGAGCCATTATGTGAGCTAGAACATCTACAGTTTTGGAGCCCCAAGAGGAACACCAAGGAAAAGGGGATTCTACTTCAAGAAAATCTATCTTGTAACATCAACAAGCTTTTATTTCATTCTTTTGATGATCAAAATAAAGAAAACAGCAAATGTTCACGTTGCATCATAGTAGATATCTCCCACAAATTTGATAGAATCAACCATAATCGTTCACATCTTCATAAAATCCATCAATAGAATAATGAACATGAAATAATACACCATTTTTTAATGAAAATCAATCACATAATATTAATCTTCAATGTCTTCATAGTTTTCTGTCTCAATCTCTCATATACGGATACACTGTTTTGATAGAATTGATTATCTCTCGCTCTCTCTCTCTCTCTCCCTCTCTCTCTCTCTCTCTCTCTCTCTCTCTCTCTCTCTATCAATATTACATCATCTCCTCACTAAAATACTCAATAATGACTCTCAATAATCCTTCTTAGGTCGTGGATACACCTTCCAAGGGGTATGTCTTATGTGAAGAGGCACTAGAGCCACTACAGTAACCCTTCATATCTCACTTCTGTCTCTGTCACTCCAATCTTTTCTTCAGTCTTCAGCAGCTGCTTCTTCCATTTTTTTTAGCTCTTTTAAACTTATATTCATCCTTTCCAAAAGTTAGGAAACTTTTCCAAAGTCACACATACATTCTACAGAACACTTACAGAAGATCTACAAAATAGAACATAACAGATACAGAAAAGAGACAGAGGTTCTACAAAAGGTTTACATAAGGTCATCAGAGAAAAAAAAATCCTCATAACTCATACTAAAACCATTTCAAACTATAAAAAATATTCAATAATCTTTTAAAAGACTTCAAACTCCATCAATCATCAATCCATGCTTCATACAGAAGAAAATCAGAACAAAACAGAAGCTATACAGAAGGTATCAAAACCAATCAAAACCTCAACAAAACCTATCAGAACATCATAGAGCCTCATATTTCTACTAAAAATCATCATGAGCTTCCAAAACATAATCAATATCATCCAAAACACTCTTGAACACTTCCATTAGCAACCATACATCACTCTAAATCCATCAAAAATCAATCATTTAGACCTCAAAAACAACAAAAATCAGTCAAAAATTCAATCTTTTTCCACTCTCAACATATTCCCACACTTAGAAAGGAAGCATCCTCGCGATCTAAGGAAAAGAAGAATATAAGTTCACTAAAGAGCTCAAATTTAATCTTCTTCAATATCTTCAACAATCACTCTACCACGACCCCAACTTATCACCTGTATCTCTAGAAAAGAATACTACTAAAGGAAAACTTCGTTATGCATCAACACATCTGATAAACAATAAAAAGTCATAACCAATTTGTAAAGGATATAAGAGGTTCTTCAAATTTGCATTGTAGGCTTGCCATCCACCATCACCATCAATATTTGAAAAGAGAGCTCTCGAACAAATTATTCAACTAGCATCACCAACACTACAATTCTCCAAAAATGTATCCCTTGAAAGCAAATCGAATAGGCAACCACCACGATCTCATCACATAAGATTAACCCACAACACAAAAACTAAACACAAAAGAACCATCTGAATGACACCTCCAAAAGGAGAGATATATATCATTAAGAATAATCCAAAATACATTGCAAAGGCATGAACGAAGGTAATTCCTTTTGAAGGCTTGATGATTATGAAAATGATCCATGGATAAGGACCCATCCACAAATGTCTTGGGAGGATTCTAAAAGAATTGAAGGCAGCACATCCTTTCTAGTAAAACGAGGTATCTACTAGGTAGACAAAGGGCATGAAAATATAGGACATCCAACTATTGGGAATCTATGTTCACATAGACATTCATACAAAGCTTTGGAATGGCCTTTTGATCGTTATGGGAATGCCTGTGCATATATGCAAAGTACCAAGAAAAATGGGCTATCAATCTCACTGAAGGATCTAGATATTGTGAATATTGTTGAGAAGAATGGAGGTAATTCTGGTATGCTTGATTGACAGTTGTCCAGTCCCCTAGAATTAAGGGCCAATTAATCTGCGATCCCATGAGAGAATCAGTTGAGCTCTGTTCTCTTCTTCTTGGAATCTATTGATCAAATCCTTCATACCCACTAACCAATTGAGGGTGATAGGAGAGAAGGATCAAGGCTTGCACTCGAGAGCTCTGGTGGGAGAGCAAGAGCAAGAAAGAGAGAGAAAAGAAATGGGAACTCCAAAAGCCATAATGTGTGACCATGCCTTCCTTTATTCAAACTGTCACTAAAAGAATAAAGAATAAAGTGACTGCAGTGTGCAATGGCGATGACTGTCAGTGTAGTAATACATGGGCGGCTAGGTGGATGTGCCTTTTATTGAGATGTCGAGCTCCACTCGTGATACGCCAGGGTGACCGTTGTGTATTTATGTCACCGACGTGTCAGTTGCAGATGCGGTTGGTACACCGCCCATGAATAATAGCTACATGATAGCTATCCTTATCTACTCTAGTTCGTGGCTTAGTTAGTATGCCACCTTAGTTAGTTGAGTTTGGTTTGAGACCCATATATAGGGTTCTTCTATTTCTTTGTACGAGAGTTCTTTTTGGCTTACACAACTAAGAAGAGGAAAAACTGTTTTCAGCCTCCACCTCTGTGTGTATTCCCCCATTGTGCAAGCAAGAAAGCTACAAGTGAGACTCCTTCCTTCTCTCCCACAATCTTGACATGGTATCAGAGCCTTGTTCGTGGTAAGGAGCTCAAGAAAGCAAGCCAAGCTCGCGGTGTTCTGGTAAGAGGAGCAGTGTTGCTTTCATTTTCTGTTTTGGGAGCAGATCTCTGCAGGTAGCACAGCCGGAAAGTGCAAGAGTGCATTGTCTCAGGTTGAGACGCTCTTTGCGGTGAAGCAAGAGGGCAGTATATGCTGTGGGATAAGGCTTTAGCCCCGGCGACCTTGTTTTTTTGGTTTGAGGCCATTTCGGGGCCTGTTTTGGAGGCGGAAGTTTTCTACACGCACTCAAGAAAAGGCCATGGATGAAGAAATGGATGCCTTGGAAGCAAATGCTACATGGGAATCGGTACCTTTGCCTAAAGGTAAAAATGCAATTGGCTGTAAGTGGGTTTATAAGGTGAAGCACAATGCAGATGGTTCTATGAACAGATACAAGGCAAGATCAGTAGTCAAGGGGTATGCACAAACATATGGTATTGACTATGAAGAAACATTCAGTCCGGTTGCAAGGATGGCAACCGTAAGAGCAGTCATTGCTATGGCTGCATCAAAGGGATGGTCTTTACATCAGATGGATGTAAAGAATGCCTTCTTGCATGGTGATTTGCAAGAAGAGGTCTATATGGAGTAGCCACCAGGTTATGTGCATGCTGTTCATCCTGAGTTTGTTTGCAGGTTCAAGAAAGCCTTGTATGGCTTGAAGCAAGCACCTAGAGCATGGTCTGACAAGATAGGACAGTATCTTGTCACTATTGGCTTTCAGATTTCCAAGGCAGATTTCTCACTTTATGTGAGAAAAACAGAGAAAGGTATTATGCTACTTGTCATTTATGTTGATGATTTGATTATGACAGGTGACAGTGGATATCCTTCATGTGAAAATGCTATTGAAGTAGAAGTTTGAGATGAAGGATTTGGGAGAGCTGCGTTATTTCTTGGGCATTGAGGTGATTAGATCACCAAGTGGGATACAACTCTTGCAGAGGCAGTATGGATTGGACATGCTATCCAAATATGGGATGACAGGCTGTAAGCCTATTTCAGTTCCTTTGGAGCAGAATGTGAAGCTGAGCACAGATGCAGGTGAGCTTCTAGAAGACCCTACTATGTACAGACGCATAGTAGGAAGTTTGATTTATATGACTATTACCAGGCCAGATTTGAGCTATGCTGTTGGATTGGTAAGTTAGTTTATGCAGGCTCCAAGGAAACCACATTTGGATGCGGCTAGACGCATACTCAGGTATGTGAAGTCCACATTGCAGTATGGACTATTTTATGAGACTGGGGTTCAGATACAGTTGCATGGATACACTGATGCTGATTGGGCTGGTAGTATTTTTGATAGACGATTTACCAGTGGATATGTGTTGTCTTTTGGGAGTGCTGCAGTCACTTGGAGCAGCAATAAACAGCCTACAGTTGCCTTGTCGAGCACAGAGGCTGAGTACAGGGGTACAGCAATGGCTGCATGTGAGGTAGCTTGGTTGCATAAGCTACTTTATGATATGCATGAGCCTACAGATGGACCAGTTGTCATTTATTGTGACAACATGAGTAGTATACACTTGGCAAATAACCCAGTCTATCATGCTAGAACAAAGCACATTGAGATGCATTATCACTATGTGTGAGAGAGGGTTTTACTAGGTCTTATTGATCTAGTTTATGTCAGCACAGAGGATCAGGTAGCTGACATATTCACAAAGGCATTGGGCGTAGAGAAGCTGCGCAAGTTCAGAGACCTGCTTGGTGTACAGGAATTGGGATTGAGCTCGAGGGGGAGTGTTGAGATATCGAGCTCCACTCGTGATATGCCAAGGTGACCGTTGTGCATTTATGTCACCGACGTGTCAGTTGCAGATGCGGTTGGTACACCGCCCATGAATAATAGCTAGACGATAGCTATCCTTATCTACTCTAGTTCGTGGCTCAGTTAGTATGCCACCTTAGTTAGTTGAGTTTGGTTTGAGACCCATATATAGGGTTCTTCTATTTCTTTGTATTAGAGTTCATTTTGGCTTACACAACTAAGAAGAGGAGAACTGTTTTCAGCCTCTATCCTTGTGTGTCTTCCCCCATTGTGCAAGCAAGAAAGCTTCAAGCGAGACTCCTTCCTTCTCTCCCACAATCTTGACAGTCAAGGGGTATGCACAAACATATGGCATTGACTATGAAACAACATTCAGTCCGGTTGCAAGGATGGCAACCGTAAGAGCAGTCATTGCTATGGCTGCATCAAAGGGATGGTCTTTACATCAGATGGATGTAAAGAATACCTTCTTGCATGGTGATTTGCAAGAAGAGGTCTATATGGAGCAGCCACCAGGTTATGTGCATGTTGTTCATCCTGAGTTTGTTTGCAGGTTGAAGAAAGCTTTGTATGGCTTGAAGCAAGCACCTAGAGCATGGTCTGACAAGATAGAACAATATCTTGTTACTATTGGCTTTCAAATTTCCAAGGCAGATTTCTCACTTTATGTGAGAAAAACAGAGAAAGATATTATGCTACTTGTCATTTATGTTGATGATTTGATTATGACAGGTGACAATGATGAAGATATCCTTCATGTGAAAATGCTATTGAAGCAGAAGTTTGAGATGAAGGATTTGGGAGAGCTGCGTTATTTCTTGGGCATTGAGGTGATTAGATCACCAAGTGGGATACAGCTCTTGCAGAGGCAGTATGGATTGGACATGCTGTCCAAATATGGGATGACAGGCTATAAGCCTATTTCAGTTCCTTTGGAGCAGAATGTGAAACTGAGCGCAGATGCAGGTGAGCTTCTAGAAGACCCTACTATGTACAGACGCATAGTAGGAAGCTTGATTTATATGACTATTACCAGGCCAAATTTGAGCTATGTTGTTGGATTGGTAAGTCAGTTTATGCAGGCTCCAAGGAAATCGCATTTGGATGCGGCTAGATGTTGAGATGACAAGCTCAACACATGTGGACATGGATGTTCGACCGCCTGGTTAGATGGGTCCACACGTCTACACTTAGCACGTCGGTGGTCATTATGACTCTCACATGGCCACTGACTCATTACTTATTATATTCAGGTTGTTACACCTATTTACAGCTGGCATAGTTATAGCGCCAGTCGACTAGTGTAGTCGGTTATGCATTGTTTGACTTAGTAGGCCACTTTCCTTTTATGTTGTTTTATCTATACTTTGTGTACATTGTAAAGTGTGTGAAGAAGAAGAAGAAATCAGCAAGAAAACGTTTTGGCCTCCATCTCTCTTCTTCTCTCTTGAGTGAGATTCTCCTTGTGCATTCTGTGTGTGTTCGGCGCAGCATCTTGAGCAACCCCCTCCACCACGCGATTCTTGACATGGTATCAGAGCCGCACCACTGAGAGAGGCTGATTTCGAAGGTTGAAGCAAAGGAGAATAAGCAAGGTTCGAGCAAGCAAGCTACAGGTAAGAATCTCTCCCATTCTTTCACTCCTTCTCTTGGATAGTGCCTGTGGAGGCACAGGAAGCAGGGCAGAGCAAAAATCTCAGACTGCTGTGAGATTTGGTGTGCGCGAAGAGCGCTGTGTATTCATGGAAGCCCCATTATTGAGAAGCTCGACAAGAACAACTACCCTTCATGGAAGTTCCGTGTCATGAACTTTCTTATTGGAAAAGGCCTCTACGAGTTCGTTTCAGGTGAAGAAAAGGAGCCGGAGGTGAGTGATCCTCCAACTGCAGAAGAGATAAAGGCACGAAAGGAATGGAATGCAAAAGACAAGAAGGTCATGTATTGGTTGTCTGCAGTAATTGACAATAATATGCTGGGACACATTAGAAATGCAGAGAATGCATATGCAGCTTGGACCATACTTGAAAGTATGTTTTCTGTAAATACAAAGGCACGGAAGATTCAACTCAAGCAAGAGTTGAATACATTAAAGAAAGGGAAGATGTCTATAAATGAGTATGCACTGAAGGTAAGAAGCATTGCGGATGCATTGGCAGCGATTGATGCAATGCCCGATGATGATGATTTGGTGTCGTCTACCTTGGGTGGACTTAACAATGAAAAGGCTTGGAAGTCTTTTGTAACTTCTGTATATGTCAGAAAGCCATTTCCAGATTTCGATGAGTTGGTCTCCCTTATGATCACTGAAGAGATCAACATGCAGAGTGAGACATCTGAAAGAAGCGGTGAACAATTCCAAGCTTTCTACTCCAGTTCAGGAAGGGGACGTGGTAGGTTCTCTTCAAGAGGCCGTGGTACAGGACGTGGTAGTGACAACCAGCAAAACAGATTGAATCAGCAATTTAGCGATATGCAGGTTTCAGGAGGTCGTGGTAACTTTAGAGGCAGGGGGAGCTTTAGAGGAAGAGGTGGATGGCAGAACAGAGGTTCTAACAACTCTGGTATTGTGTGCCACTACTGTAGCAAAACAGGTCACATTGCAGCCCAATGTTATGCTAAGAGAGATGATATCCGCAGTGGTAAGTTGCAGCAAGGAAACTATGCATCGTCTTCACGACAGAATGAAGATAAAAATGAACGGTTGTTCGTTATGCAGCATATGCTGAATGCTGTCATAGGAAAGGGGACACATGAAGATGTTTGGTATGTTGATTCAGGTGCATCCAATCATATGACCAGCCATGCAGAATGGTTTGGGGAGATGCAGGATTTGCAGAATGCAGGTTATGTGCAGACGGGTGATGACTCATGCCACCCAATTTCACACATTAGAAAAGTTCCCTTATCCTTGCATGATGGTAAGACAAAGAGTCTTTCAGATGTATTACATGTGCCATCTATTACAAAGAATTTGGTGTCAGTCGGTCAAATGGTAGAGCAAGGGCTGCAAGTCATATTTAATGCAAAGGGCTGCTTTGTAGAAGATTTCAATGACAAGTGCAGGTTGGTAGCAAAGGGAAGTAGAGTTGGACGTATGTTCACTCTAGATGCTGGAATTCCTACTATGGATGCTGCTATGTATGCCAAAGGAAAAGGTGTTGTTGCAGACATTGAAATTTGGCACAAACGCATTGGACATGCAAATGTACAAAGGCTGAAACTAATGCAGTCCAAAGGGTTGGTTACAGGTTTGCCTACATTTAGAGTTGCAGAATTTCAAAAGGTATGTGAAGCATGTCAGTTTGGTAAGCAGTCAAGGCAACCCTTTTCACATGATAGAGATGTAAGCAGAAATATTCTTGATGTTGTACATACAGACATTTGGGGGCCTACACAAAATGTATCTCTTGGAGGCAGTTCATACTTTGTCACATTCATTGATGATTGTTCTAGAAAGCTGTGGGTATATTTTATGAAGGAAAAGAGTGAAGTGTTTGAGCACTTTAGAACTTTCAAGGCTGCAGTTGAAAGAGAAACAGGCTTGAAAGTAAAGTGCCTGAGGTCAGATGGAGGGGGAGAGTACCTCTCAAATGAGTTCAGTGATTTTCTGAAGACTCATGGGATAAAGAGACAGTTCACATGCAGGTATACCCCACAGCAAAATGGGGTTGCAGAAAGGAAAAACAGGCATATTGCAGAAGTTGCACGCGCCTTGATGGCTGAAAAGAATATGCCAAAGCATTTTTTGTCTGAGGCTGTTCATACTGCTGTTTATATTATGAACAGAACTCCCACAGCTGCAGTTCATGGTATGACCCCCGAAGAATGTTTTACAGGTAAGAAGCCTGATGTTTCACACTTGAAAGTATTTGGCTGCATTGCGTATGTTCATGTACCAGATGAGTTGCGGAAGAAACTGGATCCAAAGGCTGAAAAGTGTATCTTTATTGGATACTCTTTAGAGCAGAAAGGGTATCGCTGTTACAACCCTGTCACATGTAAGTTCAGAGTGAGCAGGGATGTCATCTTTGATGAAATGAGCAGTTGGTATGCATCTAGTGGTGATGCATTGGATGTTGATGATGATCATGACACTCATGTGCAGGCTGAAAGGCAAGAATCACGGACTCTTAGTGGACCAGATACATCATCTGGTAGTCCTTGGTCTGGGAGACTAAGGAGTACTTCTACATCTTCAGGTGCATCTAGTAGCACTACAGGTAAAGACAAAGGAAAGAATAAAGTGTCAGAAGGCATTGATGCAGTTCTTGATGGAGACTCCAGTGGCTCAGAGAGCTTAGATGATAAGCTTGGCATTCCTTCAGTGAGGACTCCAGGTGTGCAGAGAGCACGTGCTGATGCAAAGACTCCATTGAGTGATCCAGTGGTACGCAGGTCTAGCAGGGTGAGATACCCTATTAAAAGATTTGGTTTTGAAGGTTATGCAGCTCACCATTATACTTATATGGTGAAACTAGTTGAGGATTTTGAGCCTACATGTTTTGAGGAGGTTGTTGGTCATGCTCATTGGGATACATCAATGGATGAGGAGATGGCTGCATTAGAGGCTAATAAGACTTGGGATCTAGTATCATTGCCGAAGGGAAAGAAAGCTATTGGATGCAAGTGGGTTTATAAGATCAAGCACAATGCAGATGGTTCTATTAGCAGGTACAAAGCTAGGCTGGTTGCAAAAGGCTATGCCCAGACATATGGCATAGATTATGATGAAACCTTCAGTCCAGTTGCTAGGATGGCAACTGTCAGATGTGTGATTGCTTTGGTAGCAGCCAAAGGTTGGAGGTTGCAGCAAATGGATGTAAAGAATGCCTTCTTGCATGGTGATTTGCAGGAAGAAGTGTATATGGATCAACCAGCAGGTTATGAAGATTTAGAGCATCCCACGTATGTGTGCAGATTGAAGAAGGCACTCTATGGGCTCAAGCAAGCACCTAGAGCATGGTCTGACAAGATTAGAGAGTATCTTATCAATATTGGTTTTTATGTTTCTGATGCTGATCACTCACTTTATGTGAGAAAAGGAGATGCAGGTTTGGTCATCATAGTCATCTATGTGGATGACTTGATTATTACAGGTGATAGTGATAGCGGGATTGCTGAAGTCAAGGGTTGTTTGAAGATGAAGTTTGAGATGAAAGATCTAGGTGAGCTAAGGTACTTCCTTGGCATTGAGGTGGTCAGATGTGATGATGGTATATGGCTGTCCCAAAGACAGTATGGCTTGGATATGTTGTCCAAATATGGTATGACAGCATGCAAACCACTTTCAGTCCCATTAGAGCAGAATGTAAAGCTGAGTGCTGATGTTGGGGATGAGATAGAAGACCCTACTATGTTCAGGAGGATAGTGGGGAGTTTGATTTACATGACTATTACAAGGCCAGACTTGAGCTACGCTGTTGGTCTTGTAAGTCAGTTTATGCAAGTACCTAGAAAGCCACATTTGGATGCAGTCAGACGCATATTGAGATATGTGAAGTCCACATTACATTATGGACTTTTCTATGAGGCAGGTACAGATGTACAGGTGTTTGGATACACAGATGCAGATTGGGCTGGTAGTATGTCTGATAGAAGATCTACCAGCGGATACATGTTCTCTCTTGGTAGTGCAGCAGTTGCATGGAGCAGCAAAAAGCAATCTACAGTTGCTTTGTCGAGTACAGAGGCTGAGTATAGAGGTGCTGCTGTTGCAGCATGTGAGGTAGTATGGCTGGAAAAGCTATTGGCTGATTTGGATGTCCAGGTGGAAGGTCCAGTTGTCATTTATTGTGACAACATGAGCAGTATACAGTTGGCTAGGAACCCTGTGTTCCATGCCAGGACAAAACATATTGAGGTACACTACCACTTTGTGAGAGAGAAGGTACTAGCAGGTGAGATTGACTTGGTGTATGTCAGCACACAGGATCAGATAGCTGACATCTTCACGAAGGCATTGGGTACAGAGAAGCTTCAAAAGTTTCGAAGCTTACTTGGAGTTGCAGAGATGCAGTTGAGCTTGAGGGGGAGTGTTGAGATGACAAGCTCAACACATGTGGACATGGATGATGGACCGCCTGATTAGATGGGTCCACACGTCTACACTTAGCACGTCGGTGGTCATTATGACTCTCACATGGCCACTGACTCATTACTTATTATATTCAGGTTGTTACACCTATTTACAGCTGGCATAGTTATAGCGCCAGTCGACTAGTGTAGTCGGTTATGCATTGTTTGACTTAGTAGGCCACTTTCCTTTTATGTTGTATCTTATCTATACTTTGTGTACATTGTAAAGTGTGTGAAGAAGAAGAAGAAATCAGCAAGAAAACAATTTGGCCTCCATCTCTCTTCTTCTCTCTTGAGTGAGCTTCTCCTTGTGCATTCTGTGTGTTTTCGGCGCAGCATCTTGAGCAACCCCCTCCACCACGCGATTCTTGACACTAGACGCATACTCAGGTATGTGAAGTCCACATTGCAGTATGGACTATTTTATGAGACTGGGGTTCAGATACAGTTGCATGGATACACTGATGCTGATTGGGCTGGTAGCATTTCTGATAGACGATCTACCAGTGGATATGTGTTCTCTTTTGGGAGTGCTGCAGTCACTTGGAGCAGCAAGAAACAGCCTACAGTTGCCTTGTCGAGTACAGAGGCTGAGTATAGGGGTGCAGCAAAGGCTGCATGTGAGGTAGCTTGGTTGCATAAGCTACTTTATGATATGCATGAGGTTACAGATGGGCCAGTTGTCATTTATTGTGACAACATGAGTAGTATACACTTGGCAAATAACCCAGTCTATCATGCTAGAAAAAAGCACATTGAGGTGCATTATCACTATGTGCGAGAGAGGGTTTTACTAGGTCTTATTGATCTAGTTTATGTCAGCACAGAGGATCAGGTAGCTGACATATTCACGAAGGCATTGGGCGCAGAGAAGCTACGCAAGTTCAGAGACCTGCTTGGTGTGCAGGAATTGGGATTGAGCTCGAGGGGGAGTGTTGAGATATCGAGCTCCACTCGTGATACGCCAGGGTGACCGTTGTGTATTTATGTCACCGACGTGTCAGTTGCAGATGCGGTTGGTACACTGCCCATGAATAATAGCTACATGATAGCTATCCTTATCTACTCTAGTTCGTGGCTCAGTTAGTATGCCACCTTAGTTAGTTGAGTTTGGTTTGAGACCCATATATAGGGTTCTTCTATTTCTTTGTACGAGAGTTCATTTTTGCTTACACAACTAAGAAGAGGAAAAACTGTTTTCAGCCTCCACCTCTGTGTGTATTCCCCCATTGTGCAAGCAAGAAAGCTACAAGTGAGACTCCTTCCTTCTCTCCCACAATCTTAACACCTTTACCCCCAACAACCTCCGACTTAAAGGCAAATCTGCCCTAGTGAGGAGTGAAAAGAAAAAAAAAGAAAAAAGAAAGTACAATAGGATGAGGAAAGACGTCATCTCATCCCATGCCCATCAACCTCCTAAGGAAGGAAAAGCACTCTATAGAGAGGCTTTTCATGAGCAGATCTACAGGATTTTGGTAACTCAAGATCTTGATAAGGTCAACAGACTTGTCCTCAACGACCCCACGTATGAAGTGATACCTCACCTCAATGTGTTCCGTCTTCGCATGAAAGACAGGGTTTTTGGCAGATTTTTGGCTAACTGAATAGCACTCATAGAATCCAATGCAGTGTAGGGATAGCATCAATACTAAGGTCAGCAACCAAACGACCCAAACAAATGGTCTCCTTGCAAGCCTCAGTGTGGCTGCAACATACTCGGCCTCTGTAGTAGAAAGGGCCATGTATTTCTGCACCCTAGACATCCAAGAAATAGCAACTCCATAGGTGAATACATAGCCGAAAGTGGAGTTCCTACTATTTGCATATCCTGCATAATTAGAGTTAGTGTACCCCATGACTCATGTGTCAAGAATCGCATGGTGGGGGGACTTGCTCAAGATGCTGCACCAAACACACACAGAATGCACAAGGAGAAGCTCACTCAAGAGACAAGAAGAGAGATGGAGGCCAAAACGTTTTGTTGTTGGTTTCTTCTTCTTCTTCCACACACTTTTCAATGTACACCAAGTATAGATAAGATACAACATAAAGGAAAGTGGCCTACTAAGTAAAACAATGCATAATCGACTACACTAGTCGATTAGCGCTACAACTATGCCAGTTGTAAATAGGTATAACAACCTGAATATATAATAAGTAATGAGTTAGTGGCCATGTGAGAGTCATAATGACCACCGACATGCTAAGTGTAGATGTGTGGACCCATCTAACCAGGCAGTCCATCATTAATGTCCGCATGTGTTGAGCTTGTCATCTCAACACTCTCCCTCAAGCTCAATTGCATCTCTACAACTCCAAGTAAGCTTCAAAACTTTTGAAGCTTCTCTACACCCAATTCCTTCGTGAAGATGTCAACTATCTGATCCTGTGTGCTGACATACACCAAGTCAATCTCACATGCTAGTACCTTCTCTCTCACAAAGTGGTAGTGTAGCTCAATATGTTTTGTCTTGGCATGGAACACAGGGTTCCTAGCCAACTGTATACTACTCATGTTATCACAATAAATGACAACTGGACCTTCCACCTACATATCTAAATCAGCCAATAACTTTTGTAGCCATACTACCTCACATGCTGCAATAGCAGCACCTCTATACTCAGCCTCTGTACTCGAGAAAGCAATTGTAGATTGCTTTTTGCTACTCCAAGTAACTGTTGCACTACCAAGAGAGAACATGTATCTGTTGGTAGATCTTCTATCAGACATACTACCAACCCAATCTACATTTGTGTATCCAAACACCTGTACATCTATACCTGCCTCATAGAAAATTCCATAATGTAATGTGGACTTCACATATCTCAATATGCGTCTGACTATATCCAAATGTGGCTTTCTAGGTACTTGCATAAACTGACTCACAAGACCAACAGCGTAGCTCAAGTCTGGCCTTGTAATGGTCATATAGATCAAACTCCCCACTATCCTCCTGAACATAGTAGGGTCTTCTATCTCATCCCCAACATCAGCACTCAACTTTACATTCTGCTCCAACGGGACTGAAAGTGGTTTGCATGCTGTCATACCATACTTGGACAATATATCCAAGCCATACTGTCTTTGGGACAGCCATATACCATCATCACATCTGATCACCTCAATGCCAAGGAAGTACCTTAGCTCACCTAAATCCTTTATCTCAAACTTCTTCTTCAAAAAGTCCTTGACTTTAGCAATCCCACTATCACTATCACATGTAATAATCAAGTCATCCACATAGATGACTATGATGACCAAACCTGCATCTCCCTTTCTCACATAAAGTGAGTGATCAGCATCAGAAACATAAAAGCCAATATTGACAAGATACTCTCTCATCTTGTCATACCATGCTTTAGGTGCCTGCTTGAGCCCATAGAGCTCCTTCTTCAACCTGCACACATACGTGGGATGCTCTAAAACTTCATAACCTGCTAGCTGATCCATATACACTTCTTCCTGCAAATCACCATGCAAGAAAGCATTCTTCACATCCATTAATACATGACCTTTTTGTCTTTTGCATTCCATTCCTTCCGTGCCTTTGTCTCTTCTGCAAATGGAGGATCACTCACCTCTGGCTCCTTTTCTTCACCTGAAACAAACTCATAGAGCTCTTTTCCAATAAGAAAGTTTGTGACACGGAACTTCCATGAAGGGTAGTTGTTCTTATTGAGCTTCTCAATTATGGATTTTCCACTGTTCTCTGCCATTATCACAAAACTAATACCAAACCGCAAGCAAATCTTCTGCAACCCTCGACCTACAGTGCACAATAATACACCAGACAGCCTTTTTCACTGTCTGCTCAACAATACATGCAATCTGCAACCAGTTTGCAGATAAACTTTGTGTTTATTTGTTGGTAAACACCTTTGAACTTATAGATCTAAAATTTGTAACTTGTGCACCTGTATACGGCAGACACAGTTGAAATTGCAGGATACCTCGAACTGTTGTTCGCAACCTTGCGAGTCTAAAACAGGGTCTGAAATTACCTCGGATGGCCAAAATAGCAGCGGAAAGCCCTAAAAGGTTCATCTGCAGAATGCACAGCACTCTTTGCGCACACCAAATCTCACTATAATGTGAGATTTTTGCTCTGCCCTGCTTCCGTTGCCTCCACAGGCACTATCCAAGAGAACAAGTAGAGAATGAAAGAGCTTCTTACCCGTTGCTTGCTTGCGCGAATCCTTGGCTCCTCTCCTTCGCTTTAGCCTTCAAAACCAGCCTCAATCAGTGGTGCAGCTCTGATACCATGTCAACAATCGCGTGGTGGGGGGACTTGCTCAAGATGCTGCGCCAAACACACACAGAATGCACGAGGAGAAGCTCACTCAAGAGACAAGAAGAGAGATGGAGGCCAAAATGTTTTCTTGCTGGTTTCTTCTTCTTCTTCCACACACTTTTCAATGTACACAAAGTATAGATAAGATACAACATAAAGGAAAGTGGCCTACTAAGTCAAACAATGCATAACTGACTACACTAGTCGACTGGCGCTATAACTATGCTAGCTGTAAATAGGTGTAACAACCTAAATATAATAAGTAATGAGTCAGTGGTCATGTGAGAGTCATAATGACCACCGACGTGCTAACTGTAGATGTGTGGACCCATCTAACCAGGCAGTCCATCATTAATGTTCCATGTGTTGAGCTTGTCATCTCAACATCTTGTATCCTGGCTGCCATAGCATATGCACATATCTGCAGTGCCCTTTAGGTACCTCATGATACCCTTCAAGGCATCCCAATGCTTCTTTCCAGGTGAAGCCATATAGCATGCAACAACACCAACTACAAAGGCAATATCTGGATGAGTGGCTATCATGGCATACATAAGACTACCCATTGTGGATGCATAGGGAATCTTGGCCATCTCGGCACGCTGCTCATCTATCTGCGGACAATCAACCTGTGATACCTTCACATAAGAAGGCAATGGACAGCCAATAGGCTTAACGTCTTGCATTCGGAATGCTCAAGGACTTTATGAATATACTCCCTCTGTGACAAGTAGAGGAGTCCCTGATGCATGTTGCATCGAATGCACATACCGAGTATGTGAGAGGCCTATCCCAGATCTTTCATCTCAAAGCTCTTCTTGAGTTGAGCCTTAAGAGCATCTAGCTCATCATGAGCTTTCCCTACTATCAGCATATCATCCACATAGAGTACCAAAATCAATAAAGAACCATCAGGGGCTTTCTTCATGTAAAGACACAAATCCATAGCACTCATGCTATAGCCCTCTGATTCCATAAAGGCATCGAACTTATGATACCACTCCCTAGGTGCCTGCTTCAAGCCATAAAGACTTTTCTTCAATTTGCACACTAGGTGCTCCTTGCCAAGTTCTGCAAAGCCCTTAGGCTACTCCATATAAATCTCATCATGCAAGTCCCCATGTAAGAAATCCGCCTTGACATCCATCTGGTATAAATCCAAGTCAAGCTAAGCAACCAAAGCCAAGACTAAGTGCAGGGTGGTCATCTTAACCACAGGAGAAAAGACCTCATCAAAGTCCACACCATGCTCCTGCTTAAAACCCTTTACTACCATTCTAGCCTTGTATGCCGGCTTGGGTGTCCAAGGATACTTTTCAGCTTGTACACCCACTTGCATGGCAAAGCCTTCTTGCCCTTAGGCATGGAAACCAAATCCCAAGTCTCATTCTTATGCAAAGAGTCTATCTTAGACTGCATAGCCCTCTCCCAGGAGTGACACCCCTGAACATAGCGTCATCATAAGTGAAAGGCTCTCCTTTATCTGTAACCAAGACATAATGCATCGAGGGTTGAAATCTATTAGGTGGACGTCTGTCTCTAGTAGACTGTCACACGGCAGGCTTTGCTGCATGCCCAGCTGCCTGTCCAACACCCTCACCATGAGCATCTACTAAAGCTGTAGGCTGACCAACAGGCTGTGTGGGAGCTCTCACCTCCTCCTGAAATATGACCCTGTGGATCTCAACAACTCTCTCAGACTACTTATGCATTGAGAGCCGTGTTTTGAGCCCGGGATGTGCCTAAAATTTGCCAAAAAATCTGGTATTTAGGAAAAAATATTCGACATCGAAGGCGGCGGCTGCAGCTAGGATAATTTTAAGCACAAAGTGAAAGACGGCTTTTAAAAGGCACCCGA
Organism: Lygodium microphyllum; assembly: GCF_053477565.2. NCBI lineage: Eukaryota > Viridiplantae > Streptophyta > Polypodiopsida > Schizaeales > Lygodiaceae > Lygodium > Lygodium microphyllum. Next base: position 9,000,664 of record NC_141135.1, read on the forward strand.
GCGACACTTGTGGATTTTTTATCATTTTTTTGACTGCCGTATAGGATATTTGGAGCTGTCAATCAGCGCGGGATGACGAGATGAACACGCAGGATTTTTCAGAGGTTGAAACAAAGCCCGGACAAGGAAGAGGCCAAAAACTGGCCAAGATTCTAAAAGGTGGACATTGAGAGGACCAAAGGGGGGGTGCCCTTTGGGATTGTAACCCCTCCCCCCCCCCCCCCCGCCCCCTCAATTTTTATGAAAAAAAACGTGGAGGAAGCGTGGATATGGCAGTAGCAACAGGCGCCGCAAAAAACGCCATCATCCCCCCCCTCAAATCATGAATGTGGGCTGAAAGTACCCCCATGAATCAGACATTGGGCCTCAACTTCTCCCTCTTGGCTGATCATATCACCAGTCTTCACGCGAGATATGGCTGTCCAGATGAAGAGATCAGAATCTAGTATTTCTCTCTCCTCCCTCTCTCTCTTCTCTATGGGCTGTTCAGGAACCGGGGAAGGAGAATGAAGGAAGTGGTGATGGAGATTGATGGAGATTGATGGAGATGCTGAAGATTGAAGTGCAGCATTGGATTGAGAGCAATGGAGGCTCTGTTTGCTGGTTATGCAGTCATTCAAGGCATCTCGGGTTACGTAAAAACACGGTATGACCATTTTTATGAAGGAAAATGAAGGATTTTTGATAGTTTATGATGATAATTATGTTCTTATTGGATGAAAATTTGTTTGTGTGCTAGTTGTATCATGATTAATTACTTTTTATCAGAAAATATTGATTTCTCGATGATTTACATGCTCTATCTAATTCCCGTAAACCCGAAATGCGGTTTTTAAGCGGTAAAATTGTAGTTTTTCCGTTTCGGGTGGGTAAAAGGTGTTCCCATGGGGGAAAATGGAAGATAAATTGATTGATAGTATGCTGAAGTGATTGGGACAAGAAAAATTAGAAAATAGCATATTTTATTGCCAAATAAATCAAGAAAATGAAAAAACTAAGGGAAAAATAGAAATACGTCTTACAAAAATAAGGAAAAATATTTGTGAATATACGGTAGTGGCAAAGCATGAGGTTTAGCCTCATTTTGTCTTATCTCCTTGTCAAAGTTTGTGATTTACCGCTTTTTATACATCAAAACATGACCAAATTAACCTTTACACCTATGCAACAAAAGCAATACCTAAACATAGGGGGTTGGGATGTTTGAATGGTGTGATTTGCGTGCTGATTGTTGTTGATTTTTTTATGCATATCATGACATAGAGTTCATGGTATGTTAATTAAGAGGATAGTAGCACAAGTGTTGTCTCGGTGCTATCCTTACATTGCCGCAATGGGTTAGTAAATGCATTGGAAAGCCTGGTTGTGCACCACGTGTTTCTGATTTAAAATTATGTTTGAGCACTTTAGGATCATTCACTTTGCATGTGCATGTAAACCATGGTATTGTCAAGAATCGCGTGGTGGAGGGGGTTGCTCAAGATGCTACGCCGAACACACACAGAATGCACAAGGAGAAGCTCACTCAAGAGACAAGAAGAGAGATGGAGGCCAAAACGTTTTATTGCTGATTTCTTCTTCTTCTTCCACACTCTTTACAATGTACACAAAGTATAGATAAGATACAACATAAAAGAAAAGTGGCCTACTAAGTCAAACAAAGCATAACCGACTACACTAGTCGACTGGCGCTATAACTATGCTAGCTGTAAATAGGTGTAACAACCTGAATATAATAAGTAATGAGTCAGTGGCCATGTGAGAGTCATAATGACCACCGACGTGCTAAGTGTAGACGTGTGGACCCATCTAACCAGGCGGTTCATCATCAATGTCCGCATGTGTTGAGCTTGTCATCTCAACACTCCCCCTCAAGCTCAACTGCATCTCTGCAACTCCAAGTAAGCTTCGAAACTTTTGAAGCTTCTCTGTACCCAAGGCCTTCGTAAAGATGTCAGCTATCTGATCCTGTGTGCTGACATACACCAAGTCAATCTCACCTGCTAGTACCTTCTCTCTCACAAAGTGGTAGTGTACCTCAATATGTTTTGTCCTGGCATGGAACACAGGGTTCCTAGCCAATTGTATACTGCTCATGTTGTCACAATAAATGACAATTGGACCTTCCACCTGGACATCCAAATCAGCCAATAGCTTTTGCAGCCATACTACCTCACATGTTGCAATAGCAGCACCTCTATACTCAGCCTTTGTACTCGACAAAGCAACTGTAGATTGCTTTTTACTGCTCCATGCAACTGCTGCACTACCAAGAGAGAACATGTATCCGCTAGTAGATCTTCTAACAGACATACTACCAGCCCAATCTGCATTTGTGTATCCAAACACCTGTACGTCTGTACCTGCCTCATAGAAAAGCCCATAATGTAATGTGGACTTCACATATCTCAATATGCGTCTCACTGCATCCAAGTGTGGCTTTCTAGGTACTTGCATAAATTGACTCACAAGACCAACAGCGTAGCTCAAGTCTGGCCTTGTAATAGTCATGTAGATCAAACTCCCCACTATCCTCCTAAACATAGTAGGGTCTTCTATCTCATCCCCAACATCAGCACTCAACTTTACATTTTGCTCCAACGGGACTGAAAGTGGTTTGCATGCTGTCATACCATACTTGGACAACATATCCAAGCCATACTGTCTTTGGGACAGCCATATACCATCCTCACATCTGATCACCTCAATGCCAAGGAAGTATCTTAGCTCACCTAAATCCTTCATCTCAAACTTCTTCTTCAAAAAGTCCTTGACTTCAGCAATCCCACTATCACTGTCACCTGTAATAATCAAGTCATCCACATAGATGACTATGATGACCAAACATGCATCTCCCTTTCTCACATAAAGTGAGTGATCAGCATCAGAAACATAAAAGCCAATATTGACAAGATACTCTCTGATCTTGTCAGACCATGCTCTTGGTGCTTGCTTGAGCCCATAGAGTGCCTTCTTCAACCTGCACACATACGTGGGATGCTCTAAATCTTCATAACCTACTGGCTGATCCATATACACTTCTTCCTGAAAATCACCATGCAAGAAGGCATTCTTTACATCCATTTGCTGCAACCTCCAACCTTTGGCTGCTGCCAAAGCAATCACACATCTGACAGTTGCCATCCTAGCAACTGGACTGAAGGTTTCATCATAATCTATGCCATATGTCTGGGCATAGCCTTTTGCAACCAGCCTAGCTTTGTACCTGCTAATAGAACCATCTGCATTGTGCTTAATCTTATAAACCCACTTACATCCAATAGCTTTCTTTCCCTTTGGCAATGATACTAGATCCCAAGTCTTATTAGCCTCTAATGCAGCCATCTCCTCATCCATTGCTGCATCCCAATGAGCATGACCAACAGCCTCCTCAAAACATGTAGGCTCAACATCCTCAACTAGTTTCACCATATAAGCATAATGGTGAGCTGCATAACCTTCAAAACCAAATCTTTTAACAGGGTATCTCACCCTGCTAGACCTGCGTACCACTGGATCACTCAATGGAGTCTTTGCATTAACACGTGCTCTCTGCACACCTGGAGTCCTCACTGAAGGAATGCCAAGCTCATCATCCAAGCTCTCTGAGCCACTGGAGTCTCCATCAAGAACTGCATCAATGCCTTCTGACACTTTATTCTTTCCTTTGTCTTTACCTGTAGTGCTACTAGATGCACCCGAAGATGTAGAGATACTCCTTAGTCTCCCAGACCAAGGACTACCAGATGATGTCTCTGGTCCACTAAGAGTTCGTGATTCTTGCTTTTCAGCCTGCACATGAGTGTCATGATCATCATCATCATCCAATGCATCACCACTAGATGCATACCAACTGCTCATTTCATCAAAGATGACATCCCTGCTTACTCTGAACTTACATGTGACAGGGTTGTAACAGCGATACCCTTTTTGCTCTAAAGAGTATCCAATAAAGATACACTTTTCAGCCTTTGGATCCAGTTTCTTCCGCAACTCATCTGGCACATGAACATACGCAATGCAGCCAAATACTTTCAAGTGTGAAACATCAGGCTTCTTACCTGTAAAACATTCTTCGGGGGTCATACCATGAACTGCAGCTGTGGGAGTTCTGTTCATAATATAAACAGCAGTATGAACAGCCTCAGACCAAAAATGCTTAGGCATATTCTTTTCAGCCATCAAGGCGCGTGCAACTTCTACAATATGCCTGTTTTTCCTTTCTGCAACCCCATTTTGCTGTGGGGTATACCTGCATGTGAACTGTCTCTTTATCCCATGAGACCTCAGAAAATCACTGAACTCATTTGAGAGGTACTCTCCCCCTCCATCTGACCTCAGGCACTTTACTTTCAAGCCTGTTTCTCTTTCAACTGCAGCCTTGAAAGTTCTAAAGTGCTCAAACGCTTCACTCTTTTCCTTCATAAAATATACCCACAGCTTTCTAGAAGAGTCATCAATGAATGTGACAAAGTATGAACTACCTCCAAGAGATACATTTTGTGTAGGCCCCCAAATGTCTGTATGAACAACATCAAGGATATTTCTGCTTACATCTCTGTCATGTGAAAAGGGTTGTCTTGCCTGCTTACCAAACTGACATGCTTCACATACCTTCTGAAATTCTGCAACTTTAAATGTAGGCAAACCTGTAACCAACCCTTTGGACTGCATTAATTTCAGCCTTTGTACATTTGCATGTCCAATGCGTTTGTGCCAAATTTCAATGTCTGCAACAACACCTTTTCCTTTGGCATACATAGCAGCATTCATAGTAGGAATTCCAGCATCTAGAGTGAACATACGTCCAACTCTACTTCCCTTTGCTACCAACCTGCACTTTTCATTGAAGTCTTCTACAAAGCAGCCCTTTGCATTAAATCTGACTTGCAGCCCTTGCTCTACCATTTGACCGACTGACACCAAGTTCTTTGTAATAGATGGCACATGCAATACATCTGAAAGACTCTTTGTCTTACCATCATGCAAGGACAAGGGAACTTTTCTAATGTGTGAAATCGGGTGGCATGAGTCATCACCCGTCTGCACATAGCCTGCATTCTGCAAATCCTGCATCTCTCCAAACCATTCTGCATGGCTGGTCATATGATTGGATGCACCTGAATCAACATACCAAACATCTTCATGTGTTCCCTTTCCTGTAACAGCATTCAGCATATGCTGCATAATGAACAAACGTTCATTTTTGTCTTCATTCTGTCGTGAAGACGATGCATAGTTTCCTTGCTGCAACTTACCACTACGGATGTCATCTCTCTTAGCATAACATTGGGCTGCAATATGACCTGTTTTGCCACAGTAGTGGCACACAATACCAGAGTTGTTAGAACCTCTGTTCTGCCATCCACCTCTTCCTCTAAAGCTCCCCCTGCCTCTAAAGTTACCACGACCTCCTGAAACTTGCATATCGCCAAATTGCTGATTCAATCTGTTTTGCTGGTTGTCACTACCACGTCCTGTACCACGGCCTCTTGAAGAGAACCTGCCACGTCCCCTTCCTGAACTGGAGTAGAAAGCTTGGACCTGTTCACCACTTCTTTCAGGTGTCTCACTCTGCATGTTGATCTCTTCAGTGATCATAAGGGAGACCAACTCATCGAAATCTGGAAATGGCTTTCTGACATATACAGAAGTCACAAAAGACTTCCAAGCCTTTTCATTGTTAAGTCCACCCAAGGTAGACGACACCAAATCATCATCATCGGGCATTGCATCAATCGCTGCCAATGCATCTGCAATGCTTCTTACCTTCAGTGCATACTCATTGATAGACATCTTCCCTTTCTTCAATGTATTCAACTCTTGCTTGAGTTGAATCTTTCGTGCCTTTGTATTTACAGAAAACATACTTTCAAGTATGGTCCAAGCTGCATATGAATTCTCTGCATTTCTAATGTGTCCCAGCATATTATTGTCAATTACTGCAGACAACCAATACATGACCTTTTTATCCTTTGTATTCCATTCCTTTTGTGCCTTTGTCTCTTCTGCAGTTGGAGGATCACTCATCTCCGGTTCCTTTTCTTCACCTGAAACAAACTTCTAGAGGCCTTTTCCAATAAGGAAGTTCGTGACACGGAACTTCCATGAAGGGTAGTTGTTCTTCTCGAGCTTCTCAATGATAGGGCTTCCACTGTTCTCTGCCATTATCACAAAATTAATACCAACAGCAAGTAAATCTTCTGCAACCCTGGACCTGTAGTGCACATCAATACACCAGACAGCCTTTTTAACTGTCTACTCAACAATACATGCAATCTGCAACCTTTTTGCAGATAAACCTTGTGTTTACTCACTGGTAAACACCTTTGAACTTACAGATCTGAAATCTGTAACATGCGCACCCACGTTCGGTCAATACAGTCGAAGTCACAGTGTACCCCGAAACTGCTGTCCGCAACCTTGCGGCTCTAAAACGGGCCCTGAAAAGGCCTCAAATGCCCAAAATCTCTGCGGGCAAGCCCTAAAGGGCTTATCTGCAGAATACACAGCGCTCTTCGCACACACCAAATCTCACTGCAATCTGAGATTTTTTCTCTGCCCTACTTCTGGTGCCTCCACAGGCACTATCCAAGAGAAGGAGTGGAAGAATGGGAGAGATTCTTACCCGTAGCTTGCTTGCTCGAACCTTCCTTCTTCTCCTTTGCTTCAACCTTCAAAATCAGCCTCTCTCAATGGCGCGGCTCTGATACCATGTCAAGAATCGCGTAGTGGAGGGGGTTGCTCAAGATGCTGCGCCGAACACACACAGAATGCACAAGGAGAAGCTCACTCAAGAGACAAGAAGAGAGATGGAGGCCAAAACGTTTTCTTGCTGATTTCTTCTTCTTCTTCCACACTCTTTACAATGTACACAAAGTATAGATAAGATACAACATAAAAGAAAAGTGGCCTACTAAGTCAAACAATGCATAACCGACTACACTAGTCGACTGGCGCTATAACTATACCAGTTGTAAATAGGTGTAACAACCTGAATATAATAAGTAATGAGTCAGTGGCCATGTGAGAGTCATAATGACCACCGACGTGCTAAGTGTAGACGTGTGGACCCATCTAACCAGGTGGTCCATCATCAATGTCCGCATGTGTTGAGCTTGTCATCTCAACAGGTATCGGAACTAAAAAAACCTGGATGCATATAGCACCTATTTTCAATGACAATGACCCATGCTTGAGTGTGGAAAGGCATCCTAAGCCGTAGGATAGACGTTTGTTTCTTGAGGGATCATTTGGTAAGGACACATGGTATCTCCTGAAGTACTTTAAAAAATGAAAGAGTGGAGTTTGTTCGTTTGTTTTATATGTTGAGCAACGCATCAAGAGGCCAGTCCCTGCGATATAGAAGAGCTTCAATGGGGCCGCGGTGATTCCACCGAGAGGTTGCCTCCCATGTAGGTGATTATCATGGCATTTATGGCCAATGTGTATGGGTTCTCTTTTTGTGGAGTTTATAGAAAGGGAAACGTTGGACTACAAAACTATAAAACTATAAACACATAGATTACGCTTTAGGATAGTTTGTCCTTTAGCAATAGATGGATGCTCCTGGCCTGCGAGGCCGTGAGGGTGTGTTTGTCTGTTATGAGCATGAGGTCCGGCTAGTGCCATAGCCAGTGCCGGCCCATTTGAGGTCCCATCAGTGGTGCATTTGCCGGGAGCTGCCAACAAGTGGTGGTTCTCAAATCTAGGGCTTTTAGGGACCGAAAAGTTGGTTTATGTCCTCTGACAAGGACCTTCAAGCCGAAATACAAAAAGCAGAACGTGCTCTAGACGACAGTTGGAGATTGTAAGTCGCTATTCTCCTAAAAGGAGTAGCCCGATACGCATAAGAGGCAGTGGTCTTAGTAACCCAACTGTTGCACATAGTCCTTTAGATGCAGAAGGAAGCGCAAGTACTTCCTCTCTTCCACCAAGTTAACCCACTTCAAGTGGAGGTGTGATTCCATCAGTTCAAACTCCTATTGTCAATCCGATTGTTGTCATGGCACAACCCATTGCAATTCCTGTAGGGACGCCGGATCTGCTAGCTTTAGGAGTGCCTTTGCCCATTTTTAATGGGTTAGCTGAAGAAGATGCGGAGTTTCACATTTGTGAATTCCAAAGATTAATGTTTAATTATGGCATCCAAGATGAGGGACATCTTATGATGTTCTTTAACATGACATTAAAAGGAAGGGCTACAGTATGGTATCATAGCATAGAGACTGGAACCATAACCACAATCGACCAATTTTATGCAACTTTCGGAGGAGAATATGCCCCTCAAAGAGGTGGCCAATACAGGTTGCGTGTGTTGAATGTAACACGCCAAGACCCCCATGAGAATGTGAAAGCCTATGCCAAGAAGCTTAAGGAAGCGTTTCGTAAGTTATAAACTTACATTCCTATTCCTTCGACTGCCCAATTGCAATACTTCTTGCATGGATTGGATTTCAATATTCAGGTATAACTTAGCAGTGTGGCTTTGGCTAATATAGACACTGCCATTACGTGGGCAGAAGGAGTAGAGTCACGATTACAAACGGCCTACTCCTCTCGGATTTAACCTCTACGTAATTGACTAGGTCTATTAGTAGATTTTGAATAGGGCAAGCCAAGTTTTGAAAACCCTAGACAAACCCCATTTTACAAATACTTTAGCGCATCCCTAATGGAAAGGGTTATAAATTTTAAGTCCCTTTTCAGCCAAGCTTCAAAAACCGCCACTTATCAGCAGCTCCCAGCAAACACACCACATATCGAGACTTAAGGCACTAGCCAGGCCCCTACTACTCACCTAAAATCACCCCACATGACCTCACAATCCGAGCATCTAAGACTTTGAATTTGTAGCATTTTTTCGTAGTTCAACAAATAATTATTTCCTTACTCTTCAAAAGGAGTCCCTAAACATGTTGTGTTGTACACCACGTAGCACACACATAGGGAGCACCTCTCGATTGATCACCACAGCTCCACCACGGCTCTCCTACACCTCGAGGAATGGCCCCAAGATGCGCCGTGAACATAAAGCATTTTGGAAACAAAGTGCACTCTTTTGATAAACAATCTAGGAGATGATATTAGAAACCCCACCAAATAAACCCCAAGGAATAGAATATCTAGCCCTATGGCTCGAGATACCTCACACTCTCAGTGTCGGGTCATCACTCATATAGACAAGTGCTATGCATCCAGGATACGATATCATATTGTGCATCGATGCAAGTGTGAATATGAACATGGTGCTCAAATAAATGTTCATTGAAAATTAGTAAGGTGAAAGTGCAAATACAATTCCTTTCATGATTTCCTTTTCTACGCGAGTGCTTCATTGCTTAAGGCTAGTACCGAGTTTCCTCATGCTACTAGTCTCTTTGATTTTTAAACAACCACAAACTCTATATGAAATGCAACATCAAACATTAGCATTTAATGTACTTTAACCCTCAACAATCCCCTATCGATTAAGACTTTGCCTGCATTGATAGGTGTAGGCATGGTTTTTTAATGTATTTGTCTTTATTGAAAGTGGTAAAAACTCACTGTAACAAAGAAATGGGGCTGGATTGAGACTAAACCTCATGCTTCAGCTCCATTATACATCCACATACATTAATCTTATTTTTCCTTCTTTTTATGATGCGAAAAATCTAAAATTTTCTTAATTTTCTGTATTTATTCATAGAAAATTACGTATAAATATTGATTTCGGATGTAGATTGATTACTCTCAATAGAAAATAGTTTTGTTAGCATATTTCATTCCATGGGAATGGCAAATGCACATCAAAAACCCAAAATCACATGTTTACCCTGAAACCGCCTAGTCTCGGGCTTTGCTCGTATTGCATACAATTATTATACAAATGATTTTTTATGATTCCTTAAACATGACTAATCAAACAAAGAATGTTTAATGAAATTCAAGCATTACTAGCCATTTCAAATAAGAATTCATCATAAAATGGTAAAATCTACATTTTTCTCATAAAACCGCTCATTCTAATATGCGTTTTTCGACATTGGAGGCCTATTGATGCTCTTCCATGGCCAATGTCAACTTGTCCAACTTCGATTCACATGTCTCTCCACTCCCACTTCATTGTTTGACCAAAAATGTCCATCTTAGTCCATCCCCCTCTCTTTTACATTGATCCATAAGAACAATCCACAGAAGGAGAGAGGAGGGAGGAGAGAGAAATACTAAAAACATATCTCTTTGTTTAATGCATCGAATCCGGTGATTTTAGCGGTGATGAAGAGTGAAATTTTGATGTAGATCATAGCCAAGAGGGTTCTTCATGATGTTGCAAGCTCAAAAAATCATTATTTTAATGATTGGAGAGGGCAGAAAAAAAACGATGCTCCTCCCTCCCCCCCCTGTCCCACCAAAAAAACATGTTTTATCTCATGCCCCTTCATTCCCAACAAGCTTAAACACAAGTTTAAAAAAAACTAGATCACTTTTGCAGGTTCACACTTTCTACCAAGTGGATTTTTTGCTTTTGAGGGGACAAACGTGCTTGGAATTGAGATCCGTCTAGATGGCTGGCTTTGTGATGTTGAAATCTATAAACCTCGGACCTGCCATGCACTTTTTGACTCCCAGATCGTATAGCTGCTTCATAACGCGAAACCTTGCGGGGATTAAATAGGGGGTCAAACAGACTTTGATCGATGAAGTGAAATTTGCATCTTCTTCTTAGCATCGAACTCCATCTAGGAAAACTCTAGCTCATTGATTTGCAACCATTTCATTTTGCATGAAAATTTGGTCTTTTACGACCCCTTGGGCTCTTTTTTGCTTCAAATTTTATCTTTAACATCTACTCTCAAATTGGCAGCCCCGAACCCCACTGTTGGGGGTGTTGCCCCAAGACCCCCACCAGGGGACACTGTCCCCCAAATCCCCCACTGAGGACGTTGGCCCCAAACCCCCCATTGGAGGCATTGCCCCTAGGTCTCCATAGGAGGTGTTGCCCCCAAACCCCCCCTCACTCGGGGCGTTGTCCCTTACTATTACTCTTTTCCCTAAATTGCCTCCTCAAGGGGATACCCCTAATAATCCATGATTGGGATACTTTCCATAGATCCACAACTAGAGATATTACTGCCTACACACTCCCTATTCTACCATGCTAGAGATTCTAATCTTGAATTATCACTAAGGTGGCTTCTAAATCCCTAATGACATTAGTTAAATATACATAATCTTATAGAATACGATTTAATATATTTTAATTATATTTATTAATTATTGATCATATTAATATTAAATTATATATCTTAATATTTTTAAATATATTTTGATACTATATTTCATGATATGCACATAATACCATATATTAATATAACATGATTTAGACTAAAATATTATAACATAAAAACAAAATACAATACGATACATTTTACTATTATGAACAAGTAGGTACTATAAGATTTGCAAATATTTAACCATGATACAAATTATCTTTTCATCTTAAATAGTTTCTAATTGATGGTAAAATTTTCTCAATCTTTATAGCTTTATGTCATAAGGAATGAAATCTCATATTCTTTAGACATCCTTATAGTTGCAACATTTAAGCACGAGCTCAATGTTTCTCATAAAATATCTTGATCCTTGTTGTCATGTGAAATACATGAAATAAAGTTTTTGATCATTTGAATAAATATTTTCTTATGGAGATCACAAAGACTATTTATCCTTGTTGTCATGTGGAATACATACAATAGAGGCTTTGACCATTTTCCTAAATATTGATATATGGATACCACAAACAATTATTATCCTTGCTATCAACTAGGTTACATACAATACATGTTTTGACCATATGGCTAAATCTTTTCTTGTGAACATCACAAAGACATTTAATCCTATCTAGTGTAAAATACTTGAAATAGAGGTTTTGACCATTCGACTAAATCTTTTCCTATAAAGATCACAATGAATTTTTATCCTTGTTGTATGTATTTTGCTTGAGGTTTTGGCCATCTGGCTAAATATTTCTCTATAGAGACCACAATGAAATTTTATCCTATTTGTCATGTGGAATATATACAACAAAGGTTTCACTCATTTGACTATGTCTTTTCTTTAAATGGGTCACAAAGAATTTTTATATTTGCTATGGTGTGGTACATATACAATAGTTTTTTGACTAGGTGGCTAAACCTTTTCCTATATACATTATAAACGATTTTAATCCTTGTTCTCACATTGAATAGATATAGTACAAGTTTTGACCATCTGCTATATCATTTCCCAATGAGAATACGCAAAGAGGTTTTTGCTTACACAAAGAGTAGCTAATAAAATAAAGTAAAATCAAGGACAACTAAAAATGATAGAATAATATTTTCTTCTTTAGTTTAGGGCATAGTCCATGAGAAAGTTTATTTTTAGCCACATGGTCAAATCTATCCCCTTTTTATAAGATGTTTCCACTAATACTTTGTATGATAGATATTGGACTCATTCTATTTAATGCTTCTGTGCTTTTTTCTTTTCAATGAAACTTTATACTTCATTGTATTTAGTAATTTCATTACTATTTTCTTCTTTCTGAGAGGTGACAATATACAAATGATAAAATCTCCATTTTTTCACTTATACAAGTATCGTGGATATAATGAATTCTATTTTGGAGAATCTGTAAATTGATTAGTTGATCATGAGATTGTTGTAGTTGGGAGAGTTCATGCAATACATCCAAATGAGACACGCTGTGGAGAAACACTTCAAGATGGATATATTTCACTAGCTATTGATAAATGTCTAAATGTAGCAGCATATTTGCCATTCCCAACAATTGATGCAATGAAAGTTCATGAAGCTATAGCCTCACAATATTAGTGAGTTTTTTTTATGCCTCTCTGTCTACAGCGCACTTCAATCCTCATCTCTTTTCTCACCATCTCTTCATACGAGTTATTGCCATGATCTGATGAAGGACTGGGCCGAGTCAGCACTTCATCCTTTTGTAGTCAGCATGAGACTCCAAGCTATGATCCTTCTTTTCTTCCCATGGAGTGCACCCAAAATCCTCCTCTTTTGTGTCCCTGATGCACGTACCCTTTTCCACTCCTTTTACTTGTCCTCCTCTTGTCATGCACCAAAGTGGCCCCAAGAGCATGCTTGCATTCCAAAAACACATCCTTGCTTTTCCTCATCTTCCCTTCTCCAAACTCAACACCCTCATCACTCCCCATGAAAGCACTTGTAGCTTGAACAAGGCCAATTAGCCTTAGCTTACACTAGACAAAAATCCTCACCACAATGTTGAGTTTACTATTTAAATGTATCCAAATCCGTATCATTGATTTGGCATACATTTTCAACACGTGTTAACTTATTTAATGAGAGTAAAAATACATAACCTATTTTGAGGAGGATGTTTTAATTTTCTAGGATCATGATCCTCTAGTGGAAATTGCAATTTAAATGTGTGAACATATAGTCTACTTATAGAAAACATTGAAGAGCATCTTTGCGGTAGTAATCACACTCAAATATGCAAAGCAACTTTCTTATTCTCATTAGGGGACTTACACATTGATATTTTGATGTTCAATCAATACTATTAGATGTTATATCTCAAACTATTAGCAAAGTTAGAACGCTACATTTTGAAATGTTGACAGGATGAATTTTAGCACATGAGTGGGCTTTATTCATTTAATAGATTTTGACATGTTAATTTAGGTATAACACTCAGAAGAGCTTAGACAAAAGTAGAAATTCAAAATGACATATATTAAAAAGTAGATGATCAATGATTCAAAGATTAGATGTTATAAAATTACGCATTATTTTGTAAATATTCGCCCAACATTGATACTTTGGACATCTTATAAGAAAAAGAATCATCCATGATATTGCAAACATGTAATATATTTTTAAAGGAATAGCCCAATCTATTGCACACAGATAGGCACTTAATTTTACCCTACTTAGATTGTAGCTAGATCTTGATATTTGAATCATAAGAAGCAATCTTTATAGTTTGTGCACACTACAAAATGCAAGTAGCTCATGATCTCCTTACCTACAGCATTGTGGAGAAACCCACATGATGCATTTAGTTGGTAATACACTTCTGGTTGGCTATCTCTCTTCATATTGTTGGGCTTCTACTTCTTTCTCTTTATCTTGCTGGGCTTCCACTTATATCTCTCTATGTTGCTATGGAGAGGAGCTTCGACCACCATCAAAACAACCTCTACCATGATGCTTACACCCATGGATCCTACTACTACCACTCTCATGGGATGCCTCATGATGTCAAGACTCTAGAGTTCTTGCACCTTAATAAGACAAAGCTAATATTTCTAGAGTTACTGAAGATTATGCAGCTATTTATGGTCAAGAAAGCCGAGGGGTGATCATGTACTCAAGCAACTCGGCTAGGGTCGAAGGGTGTCCAAAGAAGGCCTCTACCTCAGCCATCATTCTCTCTTTCCCAACCTCAAGCTTGGGTCTTAAGATAATGACTACCACCACATCAAAATTTCTATTAAAATGAAGAGAAACATCCACAAAAAACACAACATAGAAACTCGACTAGTACTATAACAAACCATGATTATAGAAGAATGAACCAAACATCAAAGCAAATAAAAGTGCATGTATCTTCGATCACTTGATGATTTTTCTTTCCTTTTCTTCTAGCAACAAATAACATAAATGGTGCACTCTAAACTCATGAAATCAATCATTAGATAATTTTGTAATTAAATAATTGGATCTATGCATAGATAACTTAGTAATTAAATATATACTTAGCCTAAGCTTAGTGAGGCTACCCCAAAACGACTTTAGCATAGGCAAGCGTATGCAACCACTGTGGCTTGGCCTAGCTTAATGCAACCAAATTAAAATTGTGTTTAAGAAATGAAAAATACTTTTTTTACACGTTTAACAACTCATCAAAATACCCATTTGCATAGCTCTGCTCTTGCATTTATACTCATGGAAAAAATTGTATTTCTTTTGAGGGATATCCAAAACCCTAATGCATCAAATTAACCCTATAAGCATAGCATGAAAATTGGTGTGAGTAGAGATAGTTGCATTAACATTCACATTTAATTTGCCTTCCATTCTCTCATTTGTGTGCACCAAATTGCTATGAGCAGAGATGGTAATGTTTATGTTTTGCTACACGAAAAACCTTTACCTTCTAATAATGGCATCCTTTCATGCCCATCCACACACAATAAACAAAATATACTCATAACAATAATGGAATCCTTATCTTATAAGCTTTGATAGAAGATGTGCCCTCTCCTTTTATAGCAACTACCCTTGAAAGCTCTCTCTCTCTCTCTCTCTCTCTCTCTCTCTCTCTCTCTCTCTCTCTCTCTCTCTCTCTCTCTCTCTCTCTCTCTCTCTCTCTCTCTATGTGTGTGTGTGTGTGTGTGTGCGTGCGTGCGTGCGTGCGTGTCTCTCTCTCTCTCTCTCTCTCTCTCTCTCTCTCTCTCTCTCTCTCTCTCTCTCTCTCTATGTGTGTGTGTGTGTGTGTGTGCGTGCGTGCGTGCGTGCGTGCGTGCGTGTGTGTGTGTGTGTCTCTCTCTCTCTCTCTCTCTCTCTCTCTCTCTCTCTCTCTCTCTCTCTCTCTCTCTCTCTCTCTCTCTCTCTCTCTCTCTCTCTCTCTCTCTCTCTCTCTCTCTCTCTCTCTCTCTCTTTCTCTATCTGTGAATGTGACATTTCTATTTAGGTTCTACTTTACTTTCAATAAGAGGAACGCCAAAAATAGCTCGCCATGGTTTTAAATTGGAAACATGTGTAACTTACCGCTTAAAATCTCAAAAAAATTGACTCTTGTTTTCATGTTTAAGTTAGTGTTTAAATGAGCTATCTGAGGCTGAGATATACCATCCAAGTAAGTGTGATATTGAACGGTTATTTTGATGTTCTTGTAAATCTCTGTTGCCCTCACTCATATTTGCTTTGATCTTGGTGCAGCGAATATTGTATGCCATGTCTATAATCATGCAAAACAAGATTTAGACTTAACCTTAAGGTTTGTAAAATACTTATAGACATGGCCTACAAGCTTGTTTTGACACGTCCTAAAAGTTTGTAGATAGTCTTGGAGGTTGAAATTGTAAGAAACCATCCATATCACATGTATTCAAAAGGTATTTTAAAAAATCCTTTACGTACATGTTAGAAAAGATAGTAAAATGACCCCTTTTTCAAAAAAAACTTGCAAGTTTTTTTCAAAGTGAAGAAAAACGATCCCTATTGTAAATGTGATTCTATAAATTTCTCTAAAACTTTCAATTAAAATGACCCGTCTATTGATTGAAGTGGTACAACTAGATTGTTTAAAGAGCACCCTTGGGCATATAGCTTGCAGACTTGTGGATAAACTATCATTCATAGGTTAGTTCATGACTCCAACCTTTGAAGTCCCATAGAGGTAGCTTGTGGCTTGTAAGGGGCAACAAAAGTACAATGAATTGAGGATGAGTTTGCACATAAATGGATTGCTAATGCAAATTTATGCTAACTACTATCATAACATGCACATTGTTTACATTAAACTTATACGTTGCCAGTAATTCACACATATGGCTAAAAGACCCAAAATGTACATTCCAATCAACATGCGCATATCATGACAAAACTAAATGTAACTTTATAAATGTAAATAGATGAAATAATAAAAATTGGGAATGCTTTTTAGCTACAAATTCACCATATATAAAAATTGAAAATTTAAAAGTGCACCAAAATGAAAGGTTGTTTAAAACTACCAAATGTTTTGATTATCTAATGCCATTGTAGTTATCTCCATAGGCACACGTGTCTTATGAGTCAATGAACTTACTTTCTAAAGTTTTCAACATAATTGGAAAAGGAGGTGCAAATCCTTCAATATGATTTAAGATGTACGTGGTCTTGATAGATGCATTGGAAATTTCCATTTTCTTTGAAAAAATGTGCATGGTGACAAAACTTTATATGTATGTGCTCTTCGTGGATGCATTGGAAATTTCCATTTTCTTTGGACAAATGTGCACCATGACGAAACTCCATCTGCCTTAACGAATATTTTTGGATGATAAGACAAGGAAATTGATTTCAGTAGGAAATTCAACATCTATAAAAGTTGGACATGGACAAGTGAAAAATTCAATGGCCAAAGTTGGATTTCAAAAGGCTCATTACAAACCTATCAAAAGCTATCAAGAGCTAGCCTAGATATTGATAATGTGACCATATATATGAACAATGAGAATAACTCTATAATAATGTATAATATTTAAATCAAGGTTGTAGTTTTATAAAAAAATACTCTTTCAATATGAAAGCTAAAAGAATGGGGAGATTTTGATTAGAAGCATTAAAAATCATCTTTTACTTTTTCCACAATAGATAATGATCATAAAAATGTCACTTTCCAACTCATTTTGACATTGTAAGACAAGATGTATGTCATGTTTACTAATATAAAAGTGAAAAAAACATTTATGTATAGTGTAGACATAGCCACAAAAATGAGCTTTTGTTTAGGAGACTAGTGTGCTAGCTTTTGATCTTTAGGGTAGTAGCAATGAACAAGAAGGTTGAATGTTGCAATTGAAGTTGCATGAGACATATTAATGGGGAAGACCAATGTACCAGTAAAGGTGCAACCAGTAGTTCAAAGTGAAAGTAAGATGTACCGGAGCCCGGAGTCCTAAATAAACTGATGACTAGCACATTATCAGTGCGTAGATGAGGTAGGGACTAAATTTTATTTATCATTATCAAAAATATATTCTCAATGATACTGAAGTGGAATAGTCAATAAGGTGATTAAAGGTACAAAAGAGAAGATAAATTGTGGATGGTTTTGTGATATACATTAGACGAGTATAGGGTACACATTCAAAGTGTTTATGGATAGGATTATCTTGCTTATTATAAGAGACACAAGTGAAGTGCTACGTGTCTATAAGAAAAGAGTGTGGGCATCCTATACTACTGCACAAGGAACTCTAAACCATTTGCTATGTAGTAAAAGGAATCAAAACTAGCAAATTCCTCCTATTTTCTAGTTATAACTAGCAAAACTATTGTCAAAAAATTTTACTATATAAAACTCAAAAGAATCATATATATAACTAGTAAATCTATCCCTTTTCCTATATAGTTAATTTTTTTTGTATAGTAAAATACAATTTTCTATATAATTAAATTTTTAAATATAATAAAATGTAATCTTCATGATAAATAGACCTATTTGATGTACAATGAACCTTTCTAAATTGTATGTATATTAATTTTCTATATAAAAACTAGCTAGATTTAGGAAAACTATAATAAATTAATCACTTCTCAACATAAGTTTATTCTCTAAAAGCAATTGTTGCAAGTGGTAAATTGGTTTTTCGTATACTTTCTGTCTTCTTTGTAATAGCCATATTTTTAGACCAAAGTAAATTATAATTCGTGAATTCTGCAAATGTAAAGTCTAAGCCTTGCTCGAGACATATGGAGATTGAGAGGTAGAAGAGGGTCTTAAGATTGGCAAGGTAGATAGGATAGGAAATGCCTAGATGTAAGGTAGAATTAGAAATTATTGCTCACTTGTTCATTCACTATAAGTATAACAAGGGAATCCACCAATTCATATAGGACATTATCAAAGCCTTCCCCCTAAAAGCATTCACATGGAAGGAAATCCTTCTTGATGAATCCAATGGGCTACCTATGGTATTTTGGACCTTCATAAGGACCCACTACCTATGGGCCATATGGTGTTAGTGCAACGACTCAATCTTTAAAGGCAATTTCAAATCTTCCTCATTGGCTCAAAAATAGATTTTTTTTTTGCAAGTCTCAACCATGCACTATGGCACTCATAATCCAAATTGAGGACCACGTGCAATAGAACAAGCGAAACATACAACCCCAGTTCAGAGGACACCGATGAAGAAGCTACTCGGATCAAAGTTGAGGAGCCCAATTGAGTTCTTGCCACCATTCGCGATGCAGTTTTCTGCTCCTAGTTTATGTGTGCATTTAATGCTAATTGGCCCCACTCTAGCCCAAAAGCGCTCTCCTTACTACTTCCTTAGAAACCCAAAATTCTATAATGTATCCCATAAAAGCTATATATGCATCAGTCCACCTTTGAGTCTACTTGAATAGAAATATTCCCTCTTTGATGATAACCTGGCTCATCCTTATAGCCAGCTTTTAGATCCCATAAGCTTGCACATATTACTTTGTATCTTATTTAAACACAACCTTAATGCATTTCTCAAACGAAAAAGACATATGGGGATTGAAAATAGTGTAGGAGAGAGAACATGCATACTAAATACACATCTATGTAAGGATCAAAAGAATATTTGGGTCATTTTATGGCAAACCACGATTTAAGATTATGATTGGTTTTACTTTGTGCAATAGATACCCTCATGAGCATAATAATTTGATTATATTGTTAGCCATCATCTCTGGTGCGCAGATCGGTCACAGTATGCTCACGTAGTGAATCTCGGAAGGTCCCCACGAACAATGAACTCTACCTTTTTGCACAAAAAACAATGTAAAGCATGAACGACAAGAAGCAAGAGACCATTTGGGTTCAATCTCCCCCCATGCCTTGTGTGAGCGCTTCACAAGACATGTATTTTATGTATATTTCCATCTTCATACTCAATAATAGCCCAATTTACAAAAATATGACAAGCTTTTAGCTTTTGAGTTTGCTTTCTATAGAAATCGGAAATAAAGCTAATGGACGGTGCCCATGGAGTCTGGCACGCCCAACACAATGTCCCAAATAGAAATAACATATCCGTGCGCATAGACACATACAAAATAATAATCAATAATCAATGTCTCGATAGACATAACAAAATATAGGCATGGCGCCTATCAAAATATAATCCAAAGGTCGAATACTCGCTAGACTCCAATGCTTTCCTCCGCCACTGCTGCTATCTCTACACATCAACTGAAGCATTCACAATCGTTAGTAAAATAATACAATTAAACCGACAAAAGTGAATACCTAGCAGTCTTCAGCTACATAAATAAATCAACTGGTTAGAAATAAATCCTAACCTTAATTTATTACGAGTGCGCACTCTAAACTCATAAATGTTTATTAATTTAATATGCATTTTGCGGAATCACCCATGTACACACTAAATTAATGAAACACCCGAAAAGGACAGGCGTCCCCATCAACTTCTCGCACAAAGAATCCACTTTGTGTATGAGCCCCGGTCATCTAAGTTTATGGAATCCACCGTAAAACCTCACGGAATCCATCGTGGCACGGAATCCACCGTGGAATATGCCTCCTGGCATCATACCCCCGGGGTGGGATAGCAATTGACCTCAATTGCTATTAGCTCAATGTGGACCTAACAGAGTGGGGTGCTCTGATACCACTGGTGCGCAGATCGGTCGCAGTATGCTCACGTAGTGAATCCCAGAAGGTCCCCAAGAACAATGAACTCTACCTTTTTGCACAAAAAACAATGTAAAAGCATGAACGACAAGAAGCAAGAGACCAATTGGGTTCAATCTCCCCCCATGCCTTGTGTGAGCGCTTCACAAGACATGTATTTTATGTATATTTCCATCTTCATACTCAATAGTAGCCCAATTTACAAAAATATGACAAGCTTTTAGCTTTTGAGTTTGCTTTCTACAAAAATAGGAAATAAAGCTAATGGACGGTGCCCATGGAGTCTGGCATGCCCAACACAATGTCCCAAATAGAAATAACATATCCGTGCGCATAGACGCATACAAAATAATAATCAATAATCAATGTCTCGATAGACATAACAAAATATAGGCGTGGCGCCTATCAAAATATAATCCAAAGGTCGAATACTCGCTAGACTCCAATGCTTTCCTCCGCCACTGCTGCTATCTCTACACATCAACTGAAGCATTCACAATCGTTAGTAAAATAATACAATTAAACCGACAAAAGTGAATACCTAGCAGTCTTCAGCTACATAAATAAATCAACTGGTTAGAAATAAATCCTAACCTTAATTTATTACGAGTGCGCACTCTAAACTCATAAACGTTTATTAATTTAATATGCATTTTGCGGAATCACCCGCTATGGAATCACCCATGTACACACTAAATTGATGAAACGCCCGAAAAGGATAGGCGTCCCCATCAACTTCTTGCACAAAGAATCCACTTTGTGTATGAGCCGCGGTCATCTAAGTTTACGGAATCCACCGTAAAACCTCGCGGAATCCAGCGTGGCACGGAATCCACCGTGGAATATGCCTCCTGGCATCATTCTCACAATGCGCCATTGCCAATATGTATATAGCATGACTTTATTGGATAGATGTGTCCTGATGAATTGCAAATATTTTATGTGATAGGTGGTTTGATATGCAATTAATATTTTTGAAAATAAAACAACTGAACATTATCTCCTGCACATGGAAAGCATTCTAATATATAATCTAATAAAAAAAGTACTAGTGTTTCATTAGCTATTGTTTCCTTAACGTTTAATGTGAAGTTTAGATCGTGGATCTTAGTGTTCTCTAAACTTACATTGCAAGGTTTAAAGGCTCAAGTGGTTTAAAATATTTTATACCAAGTTTAGGTTGTAGATCTTAACATTTCTTGAACTTACATTCATGGGTTCAAAAGGCATATAAAATTTAAATTCGTTATTATCAAGTTTAGGAAAAGATCATAAGATTTTATGTTCTTATTACTAAGTTTGGAAATGTATTACTGATATCATTTCCAAAAGTCACAAGGGTCCATCTCTAACTATACATTAGTGGTTACACATATTAAACCTACAAAATAAAAAGTAAAGATAAAATCAAGGGGAGTAGAACCCCAAACACAATTTGAGGAGTCTACCTCCACAATTCAAAAAGAATATTATTTGTATAGAGAGAGGCATCATTGCCTCTAAAAGGAAATCATGCCTCTCTCTCTCTCTCTCTCTCTCTCTCTCTCTCTCTCTCTCTCTCTCATGCATATTGCCAAATAAGAGCATATGACTATAATTCCACATATACACATGTATAGCTCCCACATGCACACGAAACTATGTCCCTAACAAAATTCAAAACTTATAAACAAAAAGTAAGTGGATTTACAAATCAAAATAAAAGGTCAACTCTACTTTTACATCATCTAATGACCTTTGATAATCCCATGACTAGTACAGACAAACCTAATTATCTCTTAAAGTTGAATAATCAATATCAACAAAATTTTGTTTATTGAGCCAAAGATGTAGACTACTATAGAGATATAGTCTATATTACAAAGATCTTTTTGGGATAACAATTAGGATTATTTTCAAGAGCCATTGTTTGTAATAATATACCAACAATGAGTCATTGGGTTACTTGTTGAACTTTAAAGGTGCCAATGTCAACAGCATATGCCAAGGCATGCGTTTATCAAGAGAGCTTGCATGAGTTTGGGTTGGGCTACGCATGCTAGTGAGTTAGAGGCACTCTTTTATACTTGCTCTTATCTATCCTAAGCCTTGCTTTAGTTATCCACAAGTAAGAGAAAATGGTATTGCAAATCCAATACCATGACCTTTGGTCTTAGTTAGAACAAAAAGCCTTCCATGTCTTGCACTATTGGTGTGTATATGAGAGAGAGAGAGAGAGAGAGAGAGAACTTTGCTCCTCCAAATTGCATGTCCTTACATCTTAATGAGTAGGTGATGCTGAGGCAAGAATGTCAAGTATGAACCATGGCCATTTTTAGAGAGAGAGAGAGAGAGAGAGAGAGGGGGGGGGGAGGGAGGGAGGGAGGGAGGAAGAGGATATGGTGATAGAAATGATCATTTGTACTAGGATAAGGATGGGTTGAGGAAGGACTTGAATAACATATTTGTCATATATTACCAATGAGAGGCTAAGTGTATTCAACTGATGAAGCCAAAAAAATTGTAGCTGTACTACCACAATAGATAGATCACTGTCACAATAGATAGAGAGTGAAGAGTTCAATATTGTCCTTGTTGGAAAACCTTTTGATAGAAGGGAAAGTGCACAATCATCATTGATGGGATCATTTCAATATTTCTAATAAGGAACCCCAAATTAATCTAATAGGATGAGGCTTGCATGACTCCTCATCATTGATTTGAAGCATTTCTGTAGATTGGAATATTAAAGGATATAATGCAAATTGATCAAGTATGTGCACAGAAAGTGTTACTGGTGGGCAGAAAAAAATCACCAAGTTTGGTCAATTATCACTAAAGATGTTGGCACAGATATTAATGATATCCTCTTCATAAGTCACAAGAGTTCATTTGTAACTATACATTAGTAGTTACACATATGAAGCTTAAAAAAGTAAAAGTAAAAATAAAGTCAAGAGGAGCTGAACCCCAAAAACAATTTGTGTCTATCAAGGAGTCTACTTGCACAATTCAAAAAGAATATTTATATAGAGAGAGGCATAATTGCCTCTAAGGCAATCACGCCTCTCTCTCTCTCTCTCTCTCTCTCTCTCTCTCTCTCTCTCTCTCTCTCTCTCTCTCTCTCTCTCTCTCTCTCTCTCTCTCTAGCGACAGTGTCATCAAGCATATTTCTAGGAGCCCCGTACCAAGGGGTGGCTCTTTGATACTCTAGTCACTCCAGCACTGATGTATGGAGCAGCTATATGGGGGCCAGGCCTTGCCGATTATGTATGGACATGGATGGAGAGACCTCAGGTGATCATGATATCTAGATTGATTCGTAGCAAGGCCTCAGTCCCACATGACATTGTGCGAGCAGAGCTTGCCACACCGCCCATGCTAGTCGAGGCATTATTTCAAACAGTCTGCTTCCTACACAGATTTCAAGATATGGACAGAGATCGCATTGCATACAGAGCATATATAGCATCTCAGGAGATGGCTCGAGCGGGGGATACCACATCATGGTATGCACAGACTAGAGCTTGGTTTGACAGACATGGGCTGGACTTTGATAGACTCCCACCTCTTCTATATGATACTCAGGCTCCCACTTACACCCTCTCTCTCTCTCTGAGAGGAACAGAGTCATCAGACAGGAGATATGGCATATTTATATACAGAGGAAATGGGTCAGCCCTGCACAGGCACTGCCATTGAAGATGGCACATTATTATACACACACCTTGAGCATATCAGAGCAGGTATTCATAGAGATTCCGAGATATATACAGATCTATATGCCACATCAATTGAGAGTTCTTATTGGATAGCTCAGGGTATCATCACATCAGCTTATGATTGAGAGTGGCAGAGCCAGTGCCATCCCACGGGAGGAGAGGATATGCCCCCTTTGCAGATCAGAGGTGGAGAGTGAGGAGCATTTTGTTCTCAGATGCCCGGCATACTCAGAGTTGAGATCTAGATACACATTGAGCAGCTCACTTCAGGGATGTATGACTGATATGGATCAGAGATCATTTGGCCGTTTTCTAGGAGAGGCATGGCACATCAGAGAGCAGAGCACACAGCGGGTCCCAGTCAGAGAGGGGCCCACCCAGACGACTATTACACAGTTCTTTCAGACAGACAGAGTGAGAGCTACTGTACTAGCCTCTAGCCAGACCTCCGGGCTCACACTACAGCAGGCTGAGGATCAACGTACCTGACGCCGCATGAGGATCCGTGGGTTTCAGACCCCACAGCCACACGGACAGGAGATCCGGAGGATTTTTTATCTACATCAACAGCAGACCGAGATCCGACGACACTCGACACATTGGATCTCAGATCTCCAGTTTGCTCTTTCTCCACCGCCGATGTACCACATCCTGCATCCAAGAGGGATCTCCTGCTATTAGCGACTTCGACGACTGCTACTACATCCCAGGATAGTATATCTCCCTGCATCTGTTACATATACACATCGCACCACTTTATCACAGCCGACAGTTGTTCCCCTATCACAGCGGACATTTGTTCCCCTCTTGTAGCCATTATCTGGAGTACCAGAGCTACATGGACACATACACATACACGACACTTATCACACTCACATCATCGTATTTTCAGTTTCCAGTTTTTAGCTTTTCATTCAGCACTTTTATTTTGGATAGCTGGACCTCATCAGTTGTATCACAGTTTGTCTCGTAGGCCAGTTTTGGTCTTTAGAAGACGTTAATATAACTTTCTTTCTTTCTTTCTTTCTTTGTGTGTGTGTCTCTCTCACACTCTCTCTCCCTCATGCACATTTCTAAGTAAGAGCATATGACTTTGATTCCACACATACACATGTATAGCTCCCACATGCACAAGAAACTATGCCCTCTAACAAAATTCAAAACTTATAAACAAATTGTAAGTGGATATACAAATCAAAATAAAAGGTTGCCTATACTTTTACATAATCTAATGAACTTTCATATTCTTATCCAATTTGTGTTTTTTTAATAAAAGATCTCAAAAGCAAAACCATGAAACCATCCCATGACTAGTAGAGACAAACCTAATTATCTCTTAAGGTTGAATAATCAACATCAACAAAATTTTATTTGTTAAGCCAAAGGTGTAGACTGTTATGGAAATATTGTCTATATTACAAAGATCTATTTGGGATAACAATTTGTAATGAAGGAGACCTAGGAGAGAGAACGAGAGAAGAGAGAGACTGCAGAGAGGAGAGAGAAAGAGGAAGAAGATGAAAGAAAAAGAGAGAGAAAGAGGAGAGAAGCCATGAAAGCTAGAAGGAAGGAGAAAAGAGACTTGATTATTGATAACTGATCCCTAATTGGGTCTCTCAACACCTTATATACCCTGTCACTATAACTGGGTATTCCCATGCTAATCTGTGTCCTACCCGTCTATCCCCACTCTTTTACATTCCATCCTGACCCCGAAGGTTTTTTCCCTCAAAAACAAAAAGAGGACCTATGGCTCACAGCGAAAATAGGGGGGTTTACAGAGTACTACTCTGCTCAGCATTACAAAGGAGAATATGGGTATGGTGAAGTACAATATCATGTGGAATTGGGGCATAGAATTGTGTATATGATGTATATGACATGTGCAAGTTGATAGCATATGAGTTTGGCCTCCAATTCTTGACAATTAGGGGCTGACAAATAGTGGACAACATTTTGTCCAGAGCAGGCATGCTAGAGAAAACTGGTCATAACTTCCTATGGGCAGCTCCGATTGAGGCGTGTGACATGTCAAAGGGAAGCTCATGAAGCGTACTTTCAAGCCATATAGGTGACACTTGACTATCATTAATGCAAGGTAAAAACTGTTTTGAAATAGTATGTTGTCTGTAAGTTGTCTGCATTTCAGATTGGGGCAAATTTAGCTACTACTCAATCAAAATTGCATCCTTGAAGTAGGGAAAGAACTGCACTGGTGCTGATCAGGATAGGGCTTTTCCAAGACCATTCCGTTCCCCAGGATGAAATGGATAACTTGCATAACAAGCATCAAGAGCACAAGGGTCATCCATACAAGCATGGGTCACCATACTACCACCATGGTCAAAATGATAATTGTGATCCAATGCATTCGCTGTATCATAGAAGTAATTCATGGTGTCATCGTCAAGCACTGATGGTGGCACAAGATCCTTACTGACCCATATGGTAGCATGCATTGACTTGTCCATAAACTCATTGGGAACCACTAGGTCAAATCGGACTGGAGCAAATGAGGCTGCAATCAATACAACATTCACTGCATCAATCCCTAGGCATTTCATGTCCATAAGTTTCACATGCATGGCTATTATTGGGCATTCAAAGTTAAGGGCCTTGGGCTGATGGGGCATCTGCTCATGAGCCTCCAGCAATGAGATGCTCTCATCATGGCATCATTTTTGTGAGAAGTATCGTGTGGCTCATAAGGATACACATGTTGCTTATAGTAATAATCAAGTGGCTGATGATATCCAGCACTCCATTACTAATAATGATGTTGCTCCCCATGTACATACTCATATACATTTTCATGATGTTTTCCATGTACATAATGCTTTCTAAATGGTTGTCCATGTATGTGACCAGAATGTAGTTCATAAGAACATATATAGTCATCAAATGCATGCTGCTCAAAATATTCACACTCATCATATGCATGTTGACCATAAGTAGGCGCATGCATTTGCCTTTGCACATTGAACCCATGCCAATGGTCATGGTACTCATAATGTCCGTGAGAATGCCCAGCCTTGCTAACCAAAATGTCCATGGGTGCCATGCTGCCCATGCATTACATTTGGGCCAAACTGATTATTAAGGCCTTGCTGCCCAAAATTCCCGTGCTGCCCATGTGCACCTGCATTAGGGCCTTGCTGCCCAAAATTTCCATGCTGCCCATGCAATACATGTAAACCAAACTGAAGATTGGGTCCTTTCTGCCCAAAACTACCATGTGCATACTGCCCATGTGCTCCTTGCATACTATCCTGCCCAAAATTTGCATTTTGCCCTTACATATAGCTTCCACTACGGAGGAGTTGCTGTCCCAAGTATGGGCTCCCTTGTAGACCAAAATTGTGCATCAAACAGTAGCTTCTTCTCTGCTTCTCACACCGCAATCTGCTGCTTCTGTTGGCTCCAAAAGGGGATAAAATACCAAGACACCTAGTTAGAATTCTCTTGAATCAGTTGTTCTTCTTCTCCCAGTTTGGAGTGTTGTTTGTTGCCTGTAAACTACGATCACGCATTGCGCAATTTTTCCAATCCTTCTTTTTACATAAAATCCCCCAAAAATGGTTGAAAGCCACTTTCTTTTTTTTAAAAACATGTCATCCTATTCTAGAAGTTATCTACAACTTTTTGATATTTACAAAAAATAATATCAAAAATATCAAAAATAGGCTAGACTTGTCCAAAAATCTAGTATTTTTTAACCATCCACACTACGAACACTAACACTATTGACTAATATGGCATTGACTCTCTAGATCAATAAGAAAGCCAAATGACGATTCAATCTAGAGTTTTTCACACTGTGTCTGCATAGCAACACAATATCCACCCCCTCTTAACATGCACATCCTCTGGTGTGTGCCAAAGTCTTATGGATCTGCAGTGTCAAAAGAAGTATCCTCTACCATATCAATGTCTTCATCTTCTACCTCTTCTTCTTCCATATTCTCATGTTCATGCTCAATATTATCCAATTCCTTTAACTCATATGCTGAAGACTCCCTACATTTAGAGCACTTGATAGAACACTCCAAGTAGCATTTGATGAAAGAGAAGGGAGCATTTAGAGTGCTTGACAGAACACTACAAGTAGCAATTGATGAAAGAGAAGTGATAGAACACTCCAAGTAGCAATAGTCTTCTCTATAGGCATGATTGGTTGTTGTCTATATATTAATTCAGCAAGCATATACCCTGTAACTATACTATGAGTGGTCCTATCAACCCACAAAGAAAATAACATTCTTGGCCACTCTTTCATCCTGTCCTTGCATGACTTTGCTAATGCCTTAATGATAGGCGGATGACCCCTTTCACTTTTTCCATTTACTTCAGGATTATAGGAGGCTGAAGTTAAATCCAGCTTGATACCCAATCGTGAAAAGAAGTCACGAGTCTCATCTACATCCAATTCTCCTCTATCAATAACCACACTTTACCAGCACAATCATACATGCAAAATACTTCTTCTAATAAGAACATGCAAACTGATTGAGTAGTCTTTGTACTAAGAGTTGGAGCTTCCACTTGATTTGTCAAGTCTTCTCATGCAAGCACAAGCTATCTCATATTCCATAAATTTGTAGGCATAGTAACCAAATTAACTACCCATTTGTAATGCATAGACAATGGATAAGCCGATTGCAACCCATCCCTATGCTTTACCGTGGAATACATTTAACTGACACTACATGATTCCACATAATGCTCCACATCTTTATACATATTTTTCCACCACTACTTCTCTTTGATCTTGGCAAATGTGCCCCAAACTCCTCTATTTTCAACCCCTAATCTTTCATGAAACTCCTACATCACTTTGTTGAGAAGCCCTATCTCCCAATACACGTACTGAAGCTTCTCACTTTTTCTTTGTATGCTTCCATAAATATCCATGTTTCAAGAAAAACCCATAAGCTTTTCTTTTAATCCTTTTTGTTGGGGGTAAAAATGCCTCCGCCTAGCCGCCCATGTGTTACTACACTGACAATACCCATGCCTACATGCTGTAGGCGGTGGGCACCCATCACCGTTACTTTATTCTTTATTCTTTTAGTGATAGATGAATAAAGGGAAGGTCAGTCACACATTGTAACACACACACACACACACTCTCTCTCTCTCTCTCTCTCTCTCTCTCCATAGCTCTCCTGTGCAATATTCGATCCTTTTCACCTTTCAACTAGTATCGGAGCATGGTTGCTTGAGCAATCGAGCTTGGTCTGTGACTCCTTCAACATTCATTCGAATCCCTACACCATTTGTTCTCACTCTTGGTAGCCATATCCGACTCCTTCAAGCTCTGATCACTCCCCGACTTCCCGAGCACCTACCCGGCCCATTTGGACACCCTCAAGGAATTCCTTCAGAGGTATTGCAGCTCTATTTTATTATTTTACTTCAATCCACAGGTTTTGTGAAGCAGGGCAGCCATGTGGTCTTGCTTCTTGTGACACCTACACTCTACCAGTGACTTTTCCCTTCAAGAGGGAGCTCCTAAGGGTCCTTGACTACTCCCCCAACCTTTCCTTGACCTTGTCCAATCCTTCCATAGGCCCCAATCATTTTGGGCTAGCTTGAAGTCCTTTGTAATGGGCGAGGGAAGGAGGGATTCATCATGTCAAGTGGAGGGCTCATCCATCTCATAAGTGCTATGGGGAACGCCATGGGTACCACCAAAACCTTGTGGGCTATGCTCGGTCTCCAAGGTGGGAGGGTGGTTAGCCTCACGGGGAGGGACATGCTCCTTGGGTCGATCCGAGGGGGGTGCAATGGCAGGGATGAGGGCGCCCATGCACTCAATGAGTAAGTCCATCTTGGCCATCATCTCGGAATGACGGTGATCTTGGCAAGTTTCCATCTCCTTATGGCATTGTTCCATCTCTAGATGTCGTTCAACATGACGGGTCTCATGTTGGCATAGAGTATGGTTGAGCATAGAGAAGCGGTCCATCTTGGGGGCACCCTCTTCAAACATTTCTTCACGATCCTCTTGGGCTGAGCTAGGATCATTCATTGAGGCATGGGAGTCCCTTATTTCATGCTAGAAGTCCTCCTGGGCCTTTGCTTTACCCTTGTGGCCTGCCATCCCAAGTGCAATCCACCAGACCCCTTGTTACGGAAATGACAATATCTTGAGCTAGGAAGCTTTGATCGCCATACTTTTTGATTCAAACTAAAGCTCTTGATCCCCTCTAGAATTGCAGCCAAGGCACTTGTGGCTATGGCAGAACAACTTGTTATACCTGTTGGCCTAGCTCTTAAAGGTGATGTTGTGGGGATGAATTAGTCAAAGGCATGGGATTTGAGAGTGAATTTGAAAGAAATCTATGCAAAGGTTGAAAGTTGGATGTTAAGGTAGAAGAGAAGGCTCAGGAAACAACCCAAAGACTGTACAAAGAAGGATATAAGAGAAGATGCATTTTGTGTGACAGTTTACAACATGAAAAGCGAGACTATACAGCCTACCGTGAAGTGGAAGCAAAAAGGTTAGTCTTTTGGAAAGATGGTAAAATACATGCAACATAAACTGGTCTTCTGGAAATGGTGGCATGCAAAAGAGGTTGAAAGAGATGGCTGCAAGGACAACACTTTTTGCCATAGATGTAGCCACATATGGGTTGAGAATTGAAAGGACTGATGAAGCTCGTAAAGGAGGCATGGCTGAAGCAAAATCTCGCGTTTGGATGCAAGCATTAGATTGCATGGAAAATGCCAAAATAGCAAAGTCTAAATTGGCTCATGCAAGTCAGAGTATACGAGGGAGAATAAGATGGAGTATACCAATGGATTCATTTTCTGCCTATGCTTATTTGGTTGAGATTCATAATCAAGAAGCCCTTATGAAATAAAAGAGAAGAAGAGATAATGACACTATTGGTCCTTCCTCTTCAGGCCCATCTAAACACATAACACGAAGTAAAATGGAGGAGCAGAAAGAGGCTGAAAAAGCCATACGTGAGCATTTTATGGAGGATGCATCTCAATATAAGAAGCAAGAAGGGAAGAAAAGGAACAAGTAGCCCGGTTACAAGTTCCAATCGGATCTTGAGACTGTCACAAACCTTAAGAAGGTCTTGGAAGATCGCATACTTGGCAATAGAGTGGAATTCACACTTGGCAAAGTTCTTAGAATCACAAAGCATGAATTTCATGATGCAATCGTTGATATGCTAAAACGAAAAAGATATTTTGATGGTGAAGTTTTGCAAGCATTGATGCAGGTTGACAAAGGCATAGAAAAACAACTTCAGAGGGAATACGATGATGCATGTAATGTTGATTTGGAGCAAGTTGATGTTGAAAATGGGTTAAATGGTAGTGTAAACAGCAAGCTTGTGGCTAAATTTGTTCTTATGGGAAGTAGTAAGCACAGAGAGAAGGCTATGTATAATGGGGATGTCCATCAACAAGCACATGAAGAAGAAGATGCTCATTTCATTCCAAGTAGTCATTATTCATCAACGGATTGGGCTCGTGCTACAACATAGATAATTGTTAAAGTGGGAGAAAGAGAGATGCCTTGCATAGCTCTCTTAGATCATGGTTCTGAAATCAATGTTATGGCACACAACTTGTATGAGAATGGAGGTTGGCAGATGATTGATGTAAATCTAGGATGGCAATTGTGGGCAACAAACAATTCATCAGGGGATCTTTATGCGGCTTGTCCAAATGTACCCATGACTATTGGAGATGTTAGGGATGAATATCATTTTTTTGTGTAGGATTCATGTAGTTATCTGGTGATTTTGTGATAGCCCTATATTTTGAATCAAGGCTAGAAAAAAATTTCTAGATGATGGTTCTTTGTATGTTTGGGTTCGCAGTAAAGACAATACAAAGGGGGTACAATTTCTCATTGTTTGTGTGAATCATCCACACAATTGGGATAGGCTACGTAATAATTCCATGCCACCTAATGCACGAGAGTTTAAGGGCTTTTAGACAACACATTTGTAAGTGGAGGCTATGGTAGTGCATGTAGTAAGATAATTATGCCTCCAAGAAAGGGGAAAAATATATTCGTGTTTGGATTGCAAGAATGTACAGCACGTAGTCTTAGCAGTTTTAAGAATATTTCAGCCATGTGTAGGGCTGAAAAGAAATATATAGGATGCACTGAAAAAGAGCTAAATACATATGGTTTGATGGCTACAAATGTAGGTATTTCAAGGTTCGTTGACGTGGATATAGTGGCAAAAATTTTTGCAGCAATTAATGCTAAAAACATGGCAGAAAAAGAGGTTATTTATGTTGACACTTTAGAGATGTATGAAGTCATTCAAGAGTTTGTTGAGCATGAATGTTATGGGCTGAAAAATAGGATTGAAGCAAGAGTGGATACAAAGTACAAAATAGTTGCAAAGAAGGTTAAGCCTATGTCTTTGCCTTTACCGCCTGAAAGTGATGGGTTGACTGAAAAAGTGACTCAATAGCCTAGTTTATGGGATCCACATGTGACAGATGACTTTTGATGCTGAGAAGTGCTTAAAAATAGCCAAAAATTCCAAATTTCAGGGAAACAATAGATTTCGTCGAAGGCAACAGTGGCAATCAGTACGATTTTAAGTGGCAATGCTCGAAAGTGCTTAAAAGACCCACTAGACGACAATTGGTGAATTTTCATAATTTTTTGAGGTGTCAGATGAGACCCTGGGAGATGCCCGGCAGTGGAGGACTTCAAGATGGATGCTTAGGATTTTTCAAACTTTGCCTTTAGAGATGTATGACACTTTAGAGATGTATGAAGTCATTCAAAGGTATACATCTCTAAAGAGGAAGTCCCAAAGGGCATGCCTTTTGGGGGCTCCCTTTGGATGGATGCTTGTCCAGGAGGCATCAGATTGTTCCAAGAGGCCGAGGAGGCTGAAGGCTAAAGATCCATGCTGAAATCCATGGCTGGTTGGTAGATACACAACCCCAATTAAATATTCAAAAAACCCAAAACACGCAAAAAGGCGTTATGCTCTATTTTATGAAAGAATTTTTCTTGTTTTTTAATCGTTCATGGCCTAAATGGTGTGCTTATGGGCTAAAATTTTATTTGAATGTTCCTTGAATTATGTTTAAGGGCTGGAATCCCTGTTATGTAGAACCAGTATTGATTTACAACAATTATAAATTTTCAAAACTTGAAAAAACACTAATTTTGATGAAAATTGATAGTTTCTTTGATTTTAAATGGGAAAAAATGAGTGGACATGGGATAAAATAAGGGAAAATATTGAGTTTCAATTCCAATGATCAATCATTAGAAAAAAACCAGAAAATACATATTTTTAATCAAAAATAAATAGAAAAAATAGAGAAAATGGGTTTCTTGCGTTTTAAAAAAATGGAAAAATAAGATCTATGTATGTGAATGTCTGACAGGGTTGAATCATGAGGTTAAGCCTCATTTTGGCCCTTGTTCTTTGTGTTAAAGTGTGTATTTATTGCTTTTACATACAAAAAATGACATAAAAGAACCTCTACGCCTATGCACCGCAGCAAAATTTAAACAGTGAGGGGGAGGATGATGTTATATCATAGTTTAAGCATTGAAATAATACAAAGCCTGATTTTTCTCTTTGTGCATAACATTTAGGATGCAGTTTATTTAGAAATAATTGATCTAGCAGCACGAGGTTTGCCTTGGTGCTAGGTTCCTACAACGCATCATTGTGTATTAGCAAAAATTCATTAAAAGGGTTGTTTTTGCACGACACAGCCTGATTTTACACTATAACTGTTTGTACACAATAAGACATGCACTCTTGCATAAATCATACACATGGTATCTATTCCTAGTATGCATAGCAATTGGTTGAGTATAAATGACCCATGCTGGAGAGAGTAAGGCACCCAAGCTATAGGTCTAGAGGGTGGGTCCAAAGGGGACAAATAAATGAGGACTGGCATATTCCTCGAATGATACAATATTGGTACCAAGACCGGAATTTGTTTCATATGTGTCATATGTGTTAGCGACGCATGAAGGGGCCAATCCCCAAGGTGTAGGAGGGTCATAGTGGGGCTGCGGAAATTAGTGGAGGGGTGCCTTCTATGTTGTTCTACGTGGTGAATTACACCAAAATGTGTAGGGTCTCCCTTTGAGGAGTCTGAGAAGGTTAAGTTTAGACTATAAACACGATACAAATGCAAAATGTACGTACGATGGCAGGGAAATATGTCTTGTAGATGCTCCTAACCACAAGTCCATGGGGTTGACTTATGCATGTCAGAAGTCTAGCTACTGGTATAGCCAATGCCGACCAATTTTAGGTCCCATCAGTGGTGCATCTGTTGGGAGCTGCCGACAAGTGGTGATTCTTGAATCTAGGATTTTTAGGGACCAAATATTTGGTTTATGTCCTTTGACAAGGATCGTGAAATCGAAATACAAAAAGTAGAATGTGCTGAGAGGACTAGACGGCGGTTGGAGATTGTAAGACACTATTCTCCTCAAAGGAGTAGCCCATTACACATAAGTGGTAGTGGTTCTAGTAACATAAGTGTTACGAGTAGCTCTTCGAGTGCAAGTGGAAGTCTTAGTACTTCCCTACTTCCAATTAATCAACCACTTCAAGTGGGGTTGTGATTGCACCTACACAAACTCTTGTTGTCAATTTGCTTATAGCCATGGCACAACCCATCACAATTCCAGCAGGGACACTGGATTTACCGGCATTAGGAGCACCATTGCCCATTTTCCATGGGTTAGCAGAAGAAGATGGAGAACTCCATATTAAGGAGTTTCAAACGCTCATGTTCAACTATCGGATCCAAGATGAAGGACACCTAATGATGTTCTTCGACATGATGTTAAAAGAAAGAGCGGGAGTGTGGTATCACTGTCTAGAAGCCGGAACCATAACTAGCAGTGCCCAATTCTTCATGGCCTTCCATAGAGAGTTTGCTTCTGAGAAGGGTGGACAATGTTGGTTGTGCATCTTGAATGTAACATGCCAAGAGCCAAATGAGAATATCAAGGCCTATGCCAAGAAACTAAAGTAAGTTCTTCACAAAATTAGTACTTATATCCCCATCCCAATGGCTGCACGGTTGCAATATTTCCTACATGGATTGGATTTTAATATCCAAGTGCAGCTTAGTAGTGTCGCTTTGACTGACATTGACATTGCTATTACCCAAGCAGAAGGAGAGTAGAGTCGCGCTTGCAAGCGGCTTATGCGGCAAGGATAAATTGGAATGGTAATAATTTGGCCTTGACCAATGGGAGTCAAGGGGACCCCATGTCAAATGCAAATGGGAGAGGGAGTATCATGTCGAATTTGCCTATGTTACTAGCCCCTCCTAGTATGACTATGCCCATGGCTAGTCAGGCAACCTCACTAAATAGTGGTGGAAGCCAAACAATGAATCATAATGTTGTCCCACTAGGTCAGCCAATTCCTAATCAAGTAGTTAGGCCGATGGGATGACAGATACATGATTGGGGCTATGAATCGAGTGCCTATAATGTCCTTGGCGAAGTTAAGGACATGATGAAGCACTATACCGATATGATTTTTGAACAATACAGACAAATAGCTATGCATGTCAATTTTCTTAAGAAGTAGTAGAATTTGATAGGGAGTTGATGCTATGAAGAGGGCGCCCCCTCAAGATTCAGCTGTAAGTGGTGTGGTGGCCAACATTTCCCTAGGAATTTTCCAAATGTCAAATGCGATATTTGCGAAAAGTCTAGCCACTTAGCTGCTACCTGTTGGAGTAAGATCAGTTCTCTCCAACAAGGGAGTAAACAATCAAGTCCAGTTAACCATCATGCACAAGGGAATAATCTCCAGCAAGATGAGGGACCAAGACAAATACTACAACAAGGAAAGGCTACTGTAGAGGAGTTATCTCATGGCAGTGGAGTTAGCCTTATTGAGGCTGTACGTGTCAATGATGCTAAAACTTCTAATCTACGAGCCGTAACAAGAGGTCCAAAGATCAAAAAGGGTGACAAAGGAATTGTAAAACCTGTCAAGGGAAGCCCTAAGCAGGATGCTAGGAAAAAGCAAGTCTTGAATCCCGATATGGAAGGTGGACCTTTAAGACCTGTTGGTAGTAAAGTTGATCCCAAGAAGGATAAAGGATTGCCAAGAAAGAAGGTAAAGGCTAAAAGAGAGGCACCAAAGTCGATTGAAAGACTAAAGGAGAGAATGGTTTGGCCCAAGAAGAGAATGTTGGCTAACTACCATGACTTTGACCTAGCAAGTTCTCTTTGAGAAGTTAAACTAGACGTAATTGATTAAACTTTCTCCAGGAGTATGCAAGGAATTCCAGAAAAATTCTATGTATAGGGTATATTGTAGAACCTTTGGGCATAGGTAGAGTGAGAGAATATTGGTTCGATCATGCTGAAAAGCATTGCCCTAGGGTTCCAGCATATGTGGATGGAATATTAGTGGAGCACGCTATCATGCACACTGGATCCTCCATCAATATCATGAGTTCAGATTTGATGGAGAGGTTAGGTATAGAGATCCAAAAGGATGGCTTCACAGTTCTTAGGATAGTTGATAATAGTCTAAGAAAACTGGAAGGTTGCATCACTAAAGTCCACGTTACAGTTGCGAGCGTGGAATGCTATCTAGACTTTAGGGTGATAACGTTTGCAGGTCGTCCTAGCTATTGAGTTTTGCTAGGCAGAACATGGATTTTACGGACAGACTGTCAAGTTGATATACCCGCTAGTCTAGTGATTCTAGGTGGAGGTGCCCATCGTGTAATAGTGGATGCTTACCGTGAGTCTCCTTAGAGTGAGAGAGCTCCATTATCCTCCAGTGAACTAGAAATAGTAGATGATCCATCTAGTAGTGAGACTAATTGAGCGATGGATCTAAAGAACGGTCCACCACAGAGGATATTTATCAGATAACCTTGAATGAGTCGATAGAGCCTCAAGATCAAATAAGAGATGTGGACGTTATTGAGTTGGACCTTGGCATGCCTAATGATTTGCGGCCAATCAAATTAGGTTCCATGCTTAGTTCAGAAGAGAGAGAGGACTTTGTGTCCTTGATTTAGGAGTTCTGCCACATCTTTGCTTGGAGCTATGACAAAATTAGGGGTATTCCTCCCATTCTGGTTGTGCATACCATTCCTGTAAAGGTACCCACCCTATACGTCAGCAGAAAGTAAGGAGTATGCCTTTTGAACTAAGGGACGGGCTGTTTGAAGAGCTTTAGAAGTTGCGGAAGGTGGGTTTGATCTTCCCAGTTCAGATATTGAATGGTATTTGCCAATTGTGATTAGAAAGAAGAAGAAAAATCAAATCCGTCTTTGTGTAGAATTTAGAGAGCTCAATAAATAGTTTGTTAAAGATTACTACCTATTGCCGTTTATTCACCAAATTTTGGATCAATTGGTGAGTAGGGAAATATATTCGTTCATGGATTGCTTTGCAAGGTATAACCAAATGGCGATTGTTGAGCAAGACAAGATGAAAATGACATTTATTACTGTCTTCGGTACCTTTGCATACCATGTGATAGCATTTGGGTTATGTAATGCACCTGGTTTGTGGCAAAGAACAGCCACCAACAAGATCTTTGGTGACATCTCCCAGAGGAGTTGAAAGTATTCATTGATGACCTGAGGGCAACCATCATAAGAGAAAGGCAATTGATTATTTTGCGGAAGTGTTTTGAGCGTTGCAAACAATTTTGCATAGCTCTCAACCCGCAGAAGTGTGTCTTTGGAGTGCCTTATGGGCTGTTGTTAGGCCATGTGGTCAGTTCTGTAGGGATTGTGACTAACCCTGAAAAAATCAAGGTCATAGTCGCCATGAGTCCGTCACGTACTCCAAAGGAAGTGCCTATCTTTCTATCATCGGTAGGGTATTATTGGAGGTTTATCAATACCTTGGTAGGAAGAACGTTGCCACTAATGAACCTATTGTCCTTTAACAGTCAGTTTGCATGGACTAATGCTTGCAAAGTATCTTTTGACAATGTGAAGCAGGAGCTTGCCAAAGCACCTATTTTAAAAGTACCTAAAAGGGGCGAAATGTTCTCTATATTTTGAGTAGCAACCATGTATAGTATTAGCTGCTGCTTATCCCAAATTTGGGAGGAGAAGTAGTACCATCTGATAGCTTTTGCTAGTCGAAAGTTGCGCATATCGGAAATTAACTATACCTATATGGAGAAGTTGTGCCTTGGGATGGTATTTGGGACCAAAAAGTTTAGGCACTACATTCTTTATGAGAAGGTGGTTCTTTATAAGAAGGTGGAAGGACTTTGATTATTGTTGAATAATTTATAGCCACTTGATCATTTAGCAAAGTGATTAATCAATTTGCAGCAATTTGATTACAAGATTAAGAGCAAGCCACCAAAGCTATAGGGCATTATCGAGTGTCTTGTGGATTTCGGAGAGCCGGCTGAAGGAAGTGAAATGGAAACTTTGTTCAAGATTGATATGGCATCTATTCCCTCCTGATATGCTGCTGTAACACACTATCTTTCTACAGGAGAGTCTGGAGCTACTTTATCAAAATCGGAGAAGAGAAAAATTAAACAGCAAGCATTGAAAATTTCCTTGATCATAGGAACACTATATTGACAAGGTGTTGATGATATCTATCACCGATGTGTGATGCTTGGCGAGGTTTCATTTATACTGGAACAGTGGTATAACTCCGCTTGTGGAGGGCACTTTGCTGGGTGGTTAATGGCATAGAAGGATCTAAGAGATGGGTATTGGTGGCCGTCTATCTTTGAGGATTCATTTGACTATGTCAAGAGATGTGATACATGCCAAAGACATGACAGTAGAGAGAATAGGAAGTGTCCACTTACACCATTTATGGCTACCCTTCCATTTGAGAAGTAGGGCATCGATTTTGTGGGACCTATTACCCCGTCATGTACTACTCAGAAAAGATACATTATGGTAGCAACTGATTACAAAGTGGTTAGAAGCATGGGCAATGAGGTAGGACAATGCAAAAGAGACTATTAATTTCCTACTTGAGCAGATCATCTACCGTTTTGGTCTACCAAAAGAAATAGTATTGGACCGTGGAACCCATTTTTTGAACAAGGTGATTAAAAGCCTGATTGAAGCATGGAAAATTAAGCATAACAAGATGACCCCCTATAATCTAGAATCCAATGGACAAGTTGAAAGTACCAATAAGCAGCTTGTGGGTATCCTATCCAAAATAGTCTCCAAAAAGAAGCGAGACTAAGATACAAAATTATATGTGGCTGTATGGGCATATAATACGACGTTCAAACGAGCCACTGGCTACACCTCACTTAAATTAGTTTATAGGGAGGAGTGTGTCTTGCCCTTAGAAATTGAGTTTCCGACCATAAGATTCACAATCAATCATTCTTTGGGTGATGAAGATGCCCTATTTGAGAGGTTTACGACTATAGCCCACTTGGATGAACTTAAATTGTAGAGTCTATTGCATCAGGAGGTGGCTAAACATTGGATGAAGTGGTTGCATAATCTAAAAGCAAAGAAATATACATTTAAGAAAGGGCAGTTAGTTCTATACTATGATGCGCGTAGGAAGCTATTTCGAGGAAAGCTGGAACCTAGATGGGATAGCCCTTACAAGATAGTTAGGCTCGGTAAAAATAAGTCCACGGATTTATTAGCTGATCTACATGGAGTGGAATTTAAGAATAAGGTTAATCTTAATAAGATTAAGCCTTGATATCATCAAGGTTTTTTTTTACTTTGTCAAGGGACTAGATGTAGGACAGAGACCAAAGAGTGTTTTGCTTGTCAAGGTCCTCCTAGTAGTTTGGTTCACTTACTTTTAAACCCCTAATAAGTCGAGTTAAGCCCTATCCTTGCATATATAGGGTTCATTTTATTTAACAACCGTGAGCAATTTTAGCATTTCATATGCGCGACTTTAAGATGAATCCCTAGTAGCGCAACTGAAATTGACCATGATGCCATGCAATCTAGATGCATGTCTTTCCTAAGACGATGATGCAATGCATGGCTTTTGCTTTTGGGGATTCATTTCGACGCATACTCAAGAAAATGGTCTTGGTAAGTTGACTTATACTTGCCTTTTTCCCTTGGGTTTTACCTTAGGATATCTTAGTCCCTAACTCAAGCATTAGCTTGTCAGTCAAGGCAACAGACATGCCTTATTTGCAACCCAACCAAGGGTCTTTTAATCTCTAATTCCAACCAAGCTCAGTTAACACACATGGCAACACATGATTTTTCATTTAGACTTTCAAGATGCAATCTAGATGCATGCGATCCTTCCAATTTTCTTAGTGTGGTTCTATGCAAGATTTCCCAATCAACCTTAACCATCGTGCACATTGTGAATTTAGTTTAGTTGTACCTCCTAAACGACTTTTATCTCTCTTTATTCCTAGCAATGAATACTTATTTCTAATGCACCGGAACACATGTGACTTGCGTCTATGAAAGTCTAGGGTTTTGTCTAACGATGCAAGTGCATCTCATGAACAGAAACTAACATTTCATGTGTTTCTTTTAACCATGATTGCAAAACGTGAATTCTAAATGACTATTCATGCACTGAACTGGTTAAAAAGCTATCATTTTATGTGAAGTAAGGTGATAACCCTATCATTTTATGTGAGTAAAAGCTATCATTTCATGTGAGGTAAGGCGATAACCTTATCATTTTATGTGAATTCCAAACTCTTTAGTTTGCGCATGCAACTTAGTTCTTAGAGTTAAAAAAACCCTAAGACTTGTTCTTGTGCCATGCACAAACCATTTCATCTCTTCCATGAGTAATATTACTTAATTAATTTTAAGGCTTAGAACCTGGGCTTGATTCGTGTGTGCTGCGTTGATGGTTCCGCTCGCCCCACCAACATTACCGGTAGCTTGGGCGCCTACACTTCCCCTGACTTTCTTCTTGGGAGCCATTCTCCTTGCGGAGATTGGGCAGTCCAGACCTTAACGGGTTTCGGCTTGTTCGGGTTTGGTGGGAAAGATCACTGAATGGGGTTCTTTGCCCAGGGAGTGGTTTGGGTGTGGCTTGATGCGGTTACTAATGACCAAGAAATCAGTGCAAATAAAGGCACAAAAATGTGCTCACATGGAAATAACTTTTTGTAAATTGATACTTTGCAAATGTACCCCTTTGTCAAAAATCAAATATGAAGCAATGTAAAATGTGTAGTCCAAAAGGCTCACATTAAAAAAATGTGGAAAGGAAAAGGGAAGGTCACCCTTTTGTTTCATTCCAAAAATTGAAAGGTCATTAGACCTTAGCCAATGTATGCAAATTTGAATTTTATAATTCAAGAAAGGAAAAGGAGGTGGTTGCAACCGTGGGATTTGGGGAGGTGGGAGGTTGAGGTGGTTACACCCTCTCTTCCTTTATCTTCTTCTCTCACGGTTCATTTCTCCCTCTCTCATTTTGGCACAACTCTCATCTTTCTTGTTCTTACTTCTCTCTCTTGTGCTTCATGCTCATTTCTAATGGAGAGTGAGGAAGAGGAAGAGGGTGAGGATGGAAGAATTGTTCAATTTCTTGTGTGCCTATCTCTTGTGTGTTTGGAAAGCATGGTTCTTGGTGAGAAGGAGAGTTTTCTTGCAGGTTTTCATGGCCAACAATGTATTTGTAGCCTCTACCTAGCCGTTTCGTGGTTCATATTGTGCTGTGGCAGGGTGTTCTTCATTTGGTGCACTGGCCGGGAAGAGGTGGTCATGGAGCTTGCAAGAAAAAAGGTTTGCAGGTCTGATTTTGGGTCATGGAAGGCTTCCTTCTTGGCTGCATTCTCAAGAGGAAGAGATGGGTGCTCTGGTACTAAGAAGATAAAAGCTTTATCCATGGGAAGATGGAGAAGAAGATGGTTTATTGAACCCTCTATTCTTGTTGCTTGAGATTTACCATTGAGCGTGGGAGTCGTCTCAGGAAGATGCTGGTTTCAAAATGAGATTATTATTACAAAGAGAGAGACGGTGATGCCCTCGACGCCTTCTTGCACATGGCCTCTCATCTTATTTTTCTTCACTACAGTTGTGCAGTGTTTGGCTTCTTCGACAACATCTATTACAAAAAAAAACTTGTGGTTACCACTGCCTACCAGCTGCTGGTGTGATATCGTCATTGTCCACTATCATAATATGGCGGTTCAGATCCAGGCCATAGCCCATTGAAGGATGAAACACCGACTAGCCTGTGGTCTACTTCTCAACATCTGAAGTAGCAATACCGTCCTCATGGTGATGAATATGAAGAGGACGATGAATAGACGCATGAGATCAGAAAATATTGTCGGAAGATGGAAGAGGAGCCGAGCTCATCTTCCATTAGCACCTCCACCATATGACTGTCGTCTTCATGCAATGGCGGAGCTGCTGCCATCTTCACAATCACAAACAGAAATAATCTCGTCATCAAGTTTCCTATCGTTTTCATCTCCACCCATCCTCCACACAAAAGCAATAGATTAGTCGTCATGTCATCTCCTCTTCTTAGATTCTTTATATGCCACATGTGCTTTATCTTCGTCTTGTCAGACAAAGAATTCCTTCAAATAAATCATTAATCTTAATAACATTTAAATCTAATAAATTACCCTTCCCTTATAAATCTTATTCACATCCTTGGGTTCATTCTTCCTTGTGCCTCTTTCTTTATCTCATCAAGAACTTTTGTCCTCATAAAACCACACGTCTAGTTATCTTTCTATGCTTCTTAGTTTTCTTTTCAAATAAAACCTACATTCCTTATCCTTTCTAAAAAGAACCGGGTGGAGTGCATAATTGCAATAGCTTTTGTGAGGGAATGTTGGATGGTTATATCTTTTTGGGTTTTTAGGAGCTTCATGGCATGGTTGTGTTTCAACCTATCTTGGGTGTGATGTTAACTTTGTGTGCAAGTTGATTAAGAGCCCTATGTTTTGTGTGCTCGGTGAATTTTTCTTGTAGAGTGTTTGTTACCTAGGCTTCAACGACCTAGTTGTGTGTGTATTTTTGTGATTATTTCATTTCCCTATCCAATGACAATTCAAAGAAGATTGAAGAAAAGAAATGAAGATTGAAGACCGAAGATTAAAGATGAAGATTTTTCCAAGAGCTGATTGTGGTTTTTCTTCAAATTTGTTCGCGGGGACGCTTCACACTTAAGCGTGGGAGGAATGATGACCAGGAAATCAGTGCAAGGCACAAAAATGTGCTCACATGGAAATAACTTTTTGTAAATTGATACTTTGCAAATGTACCCCTTTGTCAAAAATCAAATATGAAGCAACGTAAAATGTGTAGTCCAAAAGGCTCACATTAAAAAAATGTTGAAAGGAAAAGGGAAGGTCAAACCCTTTTGTTTCATTCCAAAAATTGAAAGGTCCTTAGACCTTAGCCAATGTATGCAAATTTGAATTTTATAATTCAAGAAAGGAAAAGAAGGTGGTTGCAGCCGTGGGATTTGGGGAGGTGGGAGGTTGAGGTGGTTACACCCTCTCTTCCTTTATCTTCTTCTCTCACGGTTCATTTCTCCCTCTCTCATTTTGGCACAACTCTCATCTTTCTTGTTCTTGCTTCCCTCTCTTGTGCTTCATGCTCATTTCTAATGGAGAGTGAGGAAGAGGAAGAGGGTGAGGATGGAAGAATTGTTCAATTTCTTGTGTGCCTATCTCTTGTGTGTTTGGAGAGCATGGTTCATGGTGAGAAGGAGAGTTTTCTTGCAGGTTTTCATAG
Source organism: Lygodium microphyllum (assembly GCF_053477565.2). Lineage (NCBI taxonomy): Eukaryota > Viridiplantae > Streptophyta > Polypodiopsida > Schizaeales > Lygodiaceae > Lygodium > Lygodium microphyllum. The sequence continues at coordinate 9,044,470 of NC_141135.1, forward strand.
CCAGCAATGTATTTGCAGCCTCTACCTAGCCGGTTCGTGGTTCATATTGTGCCGTGGCAGGGTGCTCTTCAGTTACCAACTCTCACTCCCTCTCTTTCCTTCTTTCTCCCTCTTTCTCTTCTTTTTTTTTTCCTTATTCTCCCTCTCTTCTTCTCCGCTTATTCTCCTACTCTCTCTCTCTCTCTCTCTCCCTCTCTTCTTTTCCTTATCCCACTTCTTTTCTCCTGCTCCTTCCCTCTCTTTCTCTTCCTCTTCTCCTTTTTCTCCTTCTACTCTTCTTCTTCTTCCTCCTCTACTACTTCTCTCCTCTCTTCCTCTACCTTTTCTTCTTCTTCTTCTTCTACCTCTCTTCCTCTACCTCTCTCCTCCTCCTTCTCTTCTTCTACTTCTCTCCCTCTACTTCCTCTTCCTCTTCCTCTCTCCTCCACCTTCTCTTCTTCTACTTCTCTCCCTCTACTTCCTCTTCCTCTACCTCTCTCCTACTCCTTCCCTTCTTCTGCTTCTCTTCCTCTACCTCTCTCCTACTCCTTCCCTTCTTCTACTTCTCTTCCTCTACTTCCCTCACCCACTCCTTTTCCTCTCTCCTTCTCCTTCTCTCCCTCTTTTCCTCACTCCCTCTCCTTCCTTCTTTCTCACTTTCTCTCTTCTTCTTCTTCTTTCTTATTCTCCCTCTCTTCTTCTCCACTTATTCCCCTACTCTCTCTCTCTCTCTCTCTCTCTCTCTCTCTTCTTTTCCTTATCCCACTTCTTTTCTCCTTCTGCTCCTTCCCTCTCTTTCTCTTCCTCTTCTCTTCTTCTCTTCTTCTACTCTTCTTCTTCTTCTTCCTCTACTACTTCTCTCCTCTCTCCCTCTACCTTTTCTTCTTCTTCTTCTACCTCTCTTCCTCTACTTACTCTTCCTCTACCTCTCTCCTCCTCCTTCTCTTCTTCTACTTCTCTCCCTCTACTTCGTCTTCCTCTACCTCTCTCCTCCTCCTTCTCTTCTTCTACTTCTCTCCCTCTACTTCCTCTTCCTCTACCTCTCTCCTACTCCTTCCCTTCTTCTACTTCTCTTCCTCTACTTCCTCTTCCTCTACCTCTCTCCTACTACTTCCCTTCTTCTACTTCTCTTCCTCTACTTCCCTCATCCACTCCTTCTCTCCCACTTCTTCCCTTCTCTCTCCCACTCCTTCTTCTTGCCTTCTCCTTCTCTCTCCCTCTTCCTCCTCTTCTCTCTCTCCCTCCTTCTTTCTCTTCTCCCACCCTCTCCTTCTTATTCTCTCCTTCTCCTATTTCTCCTCACGGCCCAAAACAACCAGGGACGGAGGCGGCTTGTTTGGAGGGCCCGAGGAGGGTCCTGCAACATCACTCAAGAGGGGGGTGACATAAGGAGGGGGCCGTAGCCTCCGTCGGCTGCCAACTAACACAGAGGGGAAATGGGCTGAGCCGTCAGTCTGGGTGGCAGAGTACACGATGGACCAGAAGCTGCCATTACAACAGGTCGGGGGCGAAAAGACTGCATGTGGAAGACCCTCAGGGGGTGGTGCAACGCCGTCGTCATGGTGGTGCGGGGTGGCTTCAACCAAGAGCCCAGGGGGGGTGAACTCCAGTCGGAGGCCTGTGGCCTTGTGCATCAAGTGATGGGGGAGGGTGGTGACGTTTCTAGCCTCCTCTCCTTCCCCTTGGGGAGGGGAGAAGCCTCCCCTTATATAGGGGAGGGGAGGAGGTAGGTGGCATGGCATCCCCTCCACCTAGAGGTTGCATACTTTCCTCCCCATCATCCACCACTCCCACTCTCTCTCCCCGACGTGCCGTCGACGGGGGAGAGAGGAGGGAAGTAAAAAAAATTGAAATGGTGATAAAAAATTTCCTTGAAATTAAAAAGAAAGGGGGGGGTTCCTATGGGATGTCACAGCCATTGATCGATTCGATATCCCGAGGGCCTGGAGGAGATGCTAATACCGACATTTTCTTATAATATCGATTATTATATGGCATTGCTAATACTTCCATTTTTTGCGACGAGGGGGTAAATTTTTTTAATGAACATTTTTGTTGCTTTGAACGTCTGTATGAGGCTTTATCTTGTAGTGAAAGATTTACCTGGATGGTCAAAACCTCTATTGTAAGTATTTTACACAAGAGTTAGGATTAAAAGTCTTTGTGATATTCACAAGAAAAGATTTAGCCAACTGGTCAAAACATGTATTATATGTAACCTAGATGATAACAAGAATAATAATTGTTTTTGATGTCCATAGAATAAGATTTAGCCAAATGGTCAAAGCCTATATTATATGTATTCCACATGACAACATGGATAAACAATCTTTGTCATCTCCATAATAAAACATTTAATCAAATGATTAAAAAAATTATTTCATGTATTCCACATGACAACAAGGATCAAGGTATTTTATGAGAAACATTGATCTCGTGCTTAAATGTTGAAACTATAAGGACCTCCAAAGAATAGGAGATTTCATTCCCTATGGCATAAAGCTATAAAGTTGGAGAAAATTCCACCATCAATTAGAAACTATTTGAAATGGAAAGATAATTTGTATCATTGTTAAATATTAATAAATCTTATAGTACCTACTTGTTCATAATAGTAAAATGCATCATATTGTATTTTGTTTCTATGTTATACTATTTTACTCTAAATCATGTTATATTAATATATCATACTATGCATATATCATAGAATATAATATCAAAATATATTTAAAAATAGAATTTGATTTAATTTTATTAATAATTAATAAATGTAATTCAAATATATTAAATCATATTCTATAAGGTTATGTATATTTAATATGTCTAATGTGTAATGTGTAATATCATTGGGGATTTAGAAGCCATCTTAGTGACAATTCGAGTGTAGAATCTCTAGCAGGGTAGAATAGGGAGTGTGTAGGCAACATCTTTAGTTGTGGATCTAGGGGCAGTATCCCAATTGTGGGTTCTTAGGGGTATCCCCTCCATGTGGCAATCTAGGGACAAGAGTAGTAATAAGGTATTGACAGGCAATGCACCCCCATGGAAATTTGGGGGCAACACCTCGAGTGGAGGGAGGGGCGGTTTAGGGGGCAGTACCCACCTATGGAGGCCAGGGGAAACACCCCCATCAGGGGGTTCGGGGACACCATCCCCTCGATGGGGGTTCTGAGGGGCAGTACCCCCTAGTGTGGGCCTGGGGGAAACACCTCTAAACAACAGTGGGATCCCGAGGCTGCCAGTGTCGTGCTGCTAGGTGGACACAATGTGAAAAACCCTGGAGTGCATCATCATCCAGCTTTGTTATGAAGCTAGAGAGTCATTAGTCATTAGTGTTACCGTCCATAGTATGGATGGTTCAAAAATATGTAAATTTTGGATATTTTTATCATTTTTTGGATATTTGGACTCTTATTTTTAGTAAATATCTTAAAAAGATGTAGAAAACTTTTAGAATAGGGTGATATGCAAAAACCAAGTTGCCTTTCAACCAGTTTGGGAGATCTCATGCAAAAAGAAGGGCTCCCCATTTTGTGCGATGTGCAATTTTCAAGTAGTAAACAACACTCTGGATAAGAAGAAGAAAAAGAAGGAGCAATCCAAGAGAATTTGGAACATTTGTCCTAGGGTTTTACCTCCCTTCAGAGCCAACGAAACTATCAGATTTTCCATTTGAGCAGTAGAGAAGAAGGTTGTGTTTGGTGAACGTTTTTGGTATAACAAGGAGCTCCAAGAGATCTAATGCTTGGAGATTGCTTCCAAGTACCAGTAGACATTGTCTAGATAATCTGAGAACCATTTCTCTTGGAGTTTAGCCATCAAACAATCAACTTATGAGCACTGTATTAATCAGGAATACACAGAGCTAAAGTGTATTTAGAGTTCCATATAAGGATTTTATTTAGCTTTTCAAGTCCTATCAATACATAATGTTTCGAATCATTGAGCTTTTTTAAAAAATTGTGTATAAAGGCTTTGGCAAACTTTGTAGAAGATTTTATGATTGATTCATGATGTATGGATATGTCTTGAAGAGAACTTGATTTCTAGTATTCTTGGGATTCATCTGAATCTCTTGCCTATTCTTTTTTTCCCTTCATCTCCTATTCTATACTTTCTTCTCTCTCCAATCTCCGATGGATATGACCTTTTGCCTAAAATCCCTCCGATATTAGTGAACTCGACATGAAAGGTCATCAAAAGGAAAAGCAGGATGAGAGAACCTTCAAGCACAATTTCTAGTGATGTTTTGCAACAGTTAGTGTAGAATATAAACATGCTTATGCATGTACAACTATAACAATAAGTGATGCATGCTTCTGCTCAAACAAGAACTATTGTAATGAATGCTTCTGCTTGAAAAATAAGTGATGCATGCTTCTACTCAAACAAGAACTATTGTAATGAATGCTCTACAAGTAATAGAGCATGAGATGAAGTTGTTTAATGGTAGAAATGTATATGCATATTTGCATACCTATGCTCAAAAGATGGAGTTCTTTGGGATGGCTCTACTTGCATGGAGCAAATTTTTTTTAATGGGTCACTATACATAAATTGAAAGCTTGATTTATTGAATTGTGCATGCATGACGCTGATTGGGTAGCTTTCAAGTAGACACTCTAGGAATAATTTAATATTGAAGACACTAGTTTAATTACCCTCAAGATTTTCCAAGAGTGGGTTCTAAAACCCAATAAGGGTATCATGTGGCTATAGAGTTATTAAGAGAATTTGAAAGTTGGTTTGAGCAATTAGATCTTGCAAACAACATGCTCTTGTGAATCAGAAAATTGAATTGTTTCTACAAGTAGCAGATCTTGAGCTTCAAGAGAAGCTTGATGATTTGTTAGAGGATTAGACTATGTAGACATGGCTTAAAATAGAGTGGAGGCATGTTAAGGATACTATTACTACACTTGTGAAAAAATATAGAAGAAGAGAAGGATTGCATGTATCTAGTAAGCCACCTGCTTCTATGGCTAACCCTATGGCTACGCCTAGTATTCCCACTATTAGGAAAGATGTATTAGATGAATTGGTTAAAGGCATGCAAAATATTTAGTTGAAGGTCACAAAATTGGATGAGAAAGAACAAGAGAAAAGGGGACAGGTAGCATCCCCTAAACCAATAAAAATATGTATTTGGTGTGATAGTTTGCGACATGAAAGGAAGGATTGTGTTGCTTATCAAGAGGCCTTGGCATGATAGCTCATCTTTTGGAAATATGGCAAGATCCATTAGTTGAAGGTCACAAAATTGAATGAGAAAGAATAAGAGAAAAGGGGATAGGTAGCATCCCCTAAACCAAGAAAAATATGTATTTGGTGTGATAGTTTGCAACATGAAAGGAAGGATTGTGTTGCTTATCAAGAGGCCTTGGCAGGACAGCTCATCTTTTGGAAATATATGAAGATCCATGCACAAGAAATGGGATTGCCTCTTACTTTGAATTTGGGAAGGGAGGTATGAAAAAGTTGTTGGAAGACTTGGATGTCTGAAATGCTTATGCAACTGTTCATGTTGTTGCTTTTGGTCTACAGTTGGATAGAATGCCTAGCCAAGTGATGGTTGATTCGAAGGATGCAATATGGATGCATGCTTTGCATGTAGTTGAAAAGAGAAAAGCTAATGATGGTGAAATGTATCATGCAAGGCAACACATTCATGACATAACTGGCTAGGAATAACTCATAGATGCATATTTAGTATATGCATATTTAGCAAAAGTACAAAACACGCATGTACTTATGGAAGAGAAACAGAAGAGAGATGAAGATAATACAGGGACATCTAAGAGATTGATAAGAAGAAGTGTGGATCAGCCTAAAGCTATAAATCAGCCACCTCTTGAGCATGTTATGGAAGAGGTTGGGCAAAAGCAAAAATAGGATAGTAAACAAGAACGCAAAAAGAAGGGCCAGTGATCGAGTTATAAGCTACAATCTCATATTGAGATAGCCACGGATCTCAAGAAGGTTCTTGAAGAATGGATATTAAACAATTGGGTGAATTCATCTTGGGAGAGGTACTTGGCATCACCAAGCAAGAATTTCATGACAAAATCATTGACATAATTAAGAGGAAGCATCAATTTCTTCGAGATACCACTAGTGCATTGCACTATAGGCAGCATGTGGAAAAGAGAAGAAAGTGGCTAAAAATGCATTGTCTTATAGCAATATGCATGGTTGAGTAAAGTAGATGTAACAATATAGGAAAGAGACTCTAGGATTTATTCATTGGAGTCATTACACAAGAAATCACTGGGCAAGGGCTACCACTAAAACAATAGTGAAAATAGGGGAGCGTGAAACTCCTTATGCTGTTTTGCTTGACCACGGGTTCAAGATTAATGTCATTGAGTGGAGATTGTATGAGAATGGTGCATGGCATATGGAAACTGATCACGGTTGACATATCAAAGCTACAAATAATCCTTTGGGAAAGCTCTATGTTGCATGTCCTAATGTAAAAGTGACGATTGGTGATGCATAAGAAGAGCAGCACTTCTTTATGCAAGATAGTTTCTCATATGCAGTAATTTTGCGATAGCCCTATATTAAAATAGTGCATACAGAAAGAAATTGCATGATGATAGTTCTAGTTATGCAAGAGTCTGAAGTAAGGATGGGAGGAAAGCAATCCAATTTCTTAACGTTTGTGTTAATCATTCTAGGAATCAAGATATAGCAAAAAAAGAGAAGTTTACTAGATAAATTAGAGCATATCTAGGAAAAGTCTCAACTAGTAAAAAGTGGATGTTTTGCTAGATATGTATATAATAAAATATTTACTAAATAGCAAAATCAATTTAGAAAAATTACCATATAGCTATTTGATGGAGTAGAAATTTTGCAAAGATTACTAGTTAGCAATTCTCTACAATTTATCACTTTTTCAAATAAGTATATAGTAATTTAATATCAATTTTTTTTCTATTTAGTAAAAAAATCCAAATAAATTTTAGTACATACATAAACTAACAAAAAAACCCTTTTTTCATTGATTTTAACTAGATATAACTTTATTTGTCTAATAAGCTCCTATGTTCAAGTTCATGAAAATGATTAATCACCATACAAATGATCCTACTTTAAATGTAACAATACAATCAATTGTATAAGACACGAATATTAAAGAATCAATGAAGAGGAATGATGCAAACAAGTTTACATTGTTGGAGCGTTTGGGGTCGAAAATCTACCACGGTGGTAAGAGACAGTATGGTGAAGGGAGATTCAGGGAGAGGAGTAGACGAAAGAGAAGGGATTTAAAGAAATAGAAGATGTAGAAGAATACTCATAGAGATTAAGCATGTCAATTTATTGCAGCATCCTGAGAAGATAAGTCTCTTGTAGACTAAAAACATGTGAATAAAACAATAGCTTCCTCTTTGCTACTTAAACCACCAATCTGATGCTTCTATTGGCTCTGAAAGAGGGGTGAAATACTAGGACACCTAGCCAAAATTCTCCTAGATCACTCCTTATTCTTCTCCCAATTTGGAGTGTTGTTCTCTACCTATGAATTGCGATCGTGTGTCACGCGATTTTACCAATCCACCTTTTTGCATAAAATCCCCCGAAAATGGTTGAAAGCCACTTGCTTTCTTTTACATATCATCCTATTCTAGAAGTTGTCTATAATTTTTGGATATTTACAAGAGATAATATCTATAATATAAAACATTTGCTAAACTTGTCCAAAAATCTAGTATTTTTGAACCATCCACAGTATAGCCTACACATCCTCCAAATCCTTATGGATCTACAATGTCAAAAGAAGTATCCTCTGCCATGTCAATGTCTTCATCTTCTACCTCTTCTACTTCCATATTCTTATGTTCACGCTCAGTATCCAACTCATTCATTGAAGACTCCCTATGTTTAAAGAGCTTGACTATGCTGATTTTCCAAGCTGCTGTAAAAAAACCAACACCCAGCCCCTTCTTGTATAACTTGTGATCGAGTGTGTGTCCCTTCTCAAACCTCTTGTTGTTCTTGATCCTTGTATTCTTCAACTTTTTCATGGTTGTCTCAATGTCTTTAGGCCTTCTTTCTAACCATCTAATGCATAGGACCATCAACTCTTCTCTATTCAAACCCACTTCCATGGTAGAACACTCCAAGTAGCAATAGTTTCCTCAATAGGCATGATTGGCAGTTGTCCATACATAAAGTCAGCAGGCATATACCCTATAATTGTACTATGAGTGATCCTATCAGCCCATAAAGCAAAGGGTAACATTCTTGGTCACTCTTTCATCTTGCCGTTGCATGACTTTACTAATGCCTTAGTGATAGGCTGATGACCTCTTTTACTTTTTTCATTTGCTTCAAGATTGTAGGCTAAAGTTAAGGCCATCTTGATACCTAATCGTGAAAGCAAGCCACGAGCCTCATCTAAATCCAATTCTCCTCTATCTGCAACCACTTTACCAACACAACCATACTTGAAAAAGACTTCTTCCCATAAGAACATGTAAACTGTTTGAGTAGTCTTTGTACTAGGAGCTGGACCTTCCAGTTGATGTTTCAATTATTCTCATGGAAGAACAAGATATCTCATATTTCATAAACTTGTAGGCATGGTAACCAAATCAACTATCCATTTGTAATGCATAAAAAATGGAGGTTGGTTGCAACCCATCTCTACGCTTTACCATGGAATACATCTCACAGACACTACATAATTTCACAAAATGCTCCACATCTTTATACATGTTTTGCCACCAACACTTCTCTTTGATCTTGGCAAATGTGCCCCAACCCCTCTTTTTCTTCACATGCTTCCATAAGTATCCGTCTTTCAAGAAAAACCCATAAGCTTTTCTTTTAATCCTTTTGAATTTAGCTTTAGACCACTCAGCCTTCTTTGTCATGAGGCTGAGATATTGTCTTGTTTTTAGCCAATTATTCTCATACAACTCTTCCAAAAATTATGTTCTCACAGAAATGTAACATCGATTATGCTTTCTCTCTATTGCCCATCTCTTTTCCATGGCTGTAAGCTCTTTTCTTACTACTGAAATCCCTACTACAACAGTTGTACCTACTATATCTGTTGAAGTAACAGTAGCTGCATACTCATTCCCTACTATCATAAAGTCATTTTCAACACCTATCACATTGTCCTCTTCATCTTCCATCATCTCCTCTTCATCTTCAAATCTTGCTCATGAAAGCATGTTAGCCGCAAGGTTTTCTCTACCTGCAATATGCTAAAAATCAAGTTTAAGTGACTTTATATATGCAATCCACCATAACATGGCAATATCATGAGTTGAGCAATTTACTATCATGCCCAATAGAAGTAGACAATTAGTCTCTACCACTACATGAGCTCCCATAAAATACTCCCTATCACACTTAAGGATTGTCAATACAACCAAAAGCTCTCTTTTCACTTGAGAATAGGGCTATTGCCATTCATTGAGGACCTTTGCTCCAAACCAAATGGCATACCTATTCCTATCAACATCATCCTGACCCACTGCCCAACCAATGCCAATTGGGCTTGTATCAACAATGATAATAATAGGCTGCCCATTCTCATAATTTTCTCTCTTTAGTGTTGGGACTAAAATCAATAAGCTCTTCAATTTTTGAACTACCTTTGTATGCTGTTTACCCCACCAAAACTTTTGCCATTTTCTCAAGAATTGATATAAACTTTTAGCCATATGAGCAAAATGCAGAATCCATATCAAGTAAAAGACACATGCACCCAAAAACCTTCTCACCTCAGATACATTCGAACATGTCTCCCCCATCCTGCTAATGGCATCAATCTTTACTAGTGAGGGCTTTCTCTCATATGGTCCACACATGTGCCCAACAACTAATACTTCCTCCACTCCAAAAATCAAATGAGAGAAAGACCTCACTAGGATCCTTTATTCTCTCATATGGTCCACACATCCTTCTTGATGATGTGCCGATCAAAGGATGTGCCGATCAAAGGATGTGATATGGGCTTATTCAACTCTTCATTCTTTTCATAGATATCACATCCTTTGATTGGCACATCATCAAGAAAGGGTAAAGTTAACTGAGGAATATATTCCCTCAAAAATTTATGCATGCCATTCATCATATGCACCACAGAATTGGTTGCTCCTTGTGGAATCATACACATCCTAACCAATCCAATGGGTGTCTTCATGGTAGTGATATCCGGGCTTTCTAATGTAAGATGAAACTGATCATATCCTGAATATAAATCTCCCATAGAGTAAATTTCCTTGCATGAAAATGCTTCTGCAAATTCATCCACTATTGGGCCTGATCCAACATTCCTTATAGTGACCTTATTAACTGGTTGTAAATCTTGTATAAACCTCAAAGAACCATTATTCTTTGGAGCAGTAAACCACTGATTCAAATATGGAGCTAAAGAAGGCTCCAAAATCCACATCTTGATCTTCTCATTCAAAAGCTCCAACAGCTTAGGCAAATATGCCCGAGGTACTGGAATAGGCTTTAAATTCCATGGCACATGAGGTACAGTAAAGATCACCATAGGTGCAATTATGGTCCCGAATCAACACATCCAACTTCATCTGGCTGAAACACAAAGGCTTTCCCATGCCTTGCCCACATCTACAAGAAACAAGCTACTTTTGTAGGAAAAAGAAAGCTTGTATCACCAATTTTCAACTTTTATAAAGTTTTAGTTGTAATTTTATGTCCTACTCCATGTTGATGGAACCTAAAATGGGCCCGCACTGGCTATAGCACTAGCCAGACCTCTGACATACACAAGAAAATCCCAAACTGGCTATAGCACTAGCCAGACCTCTGACATGCACAAGACAATACCAAACTGGCTATAGCACTAGCCAGACCTCTGACATGCACAAGACAATCCCAAAGCCTCACGGTCAAGAGCAACTATAGGACACATTGCCTTGCCATCATATGTACATTTTGCATTTGTATCGTGTTTATAGTCCAACCCTTAACCTTCTCAGACTCCTCAAAGGGAGACCCTATACATTCTGGTGTAATTCACCATGTGGAACAACATAGGAGGCACCCCTCGGCTGATTACCGCAGCCTTAGTGCAATCCTCCTACACCTTGGGGATTAGCCCCTCGATGCGTCCCTAACACATATAACACATACGAAGAAAAATCTGGTCTTGGTACCAATATTATATCATTCCAAGAATGTACCAGTCCTCACTTACTTGTCCCCTTTGGACCCACCATCTAAATCTGCAGCTTGGGTGACTTACTCTCTCCAACGTGGGTCATTTATACTCAACCAATTGCTATGTATACTAGGAATAGATACCATGTGTATGATTCATGCAAGAGTGTATGCCTTATTGTGCACAAATAGTTCTAGTTTAAAATTAGCCTATGTGTTGTGCAAAAACATCCCTTTTAATGAATTTCTGCTAGTACGCAATGCTTCGTTGTAGGAACCTAGTACCAAGGCAAACCTTCTACTACTAGATCCATTATTTCTAAATAAACCGCATCCTAAATGTTATGCATAAAGAGAACAATCAAACTTTGTATTATTTCAGCACTTAAACTATGGTATAACATCATCCTCTCCCTCACCATTTAAATTTTGCTGCGGTGCATAGGTGTAGAGGTTCTTTTATGTCATTTTTTATATGTAAAAGCAATAAGTACACACTTTAACAAAAAAAAAAAGGGCCAAACTGAGGCTTAACGTCATGCTTCAGCCCTGTCAGTCATTCACATACATAGATCTTATTTTTTCATTTTTTTCGAACACAAGAAACACATTTTTTTTCATTTTTCTCTATTTTTTCTATTTATTTTTTATAGAAAATAGGTATTTTATGGTTTTTTCTGATGACTAATCATTGATATTGAAACTCAACATTTTTCCTTATTTTATCCCATGTCCACTCATTTTTTCCCATTTAAAATCAAAGAAACTATCAATTTTTATCAAAATTAGTGTTTTTTCAAGTTTTGAAAATTTATAATTGCTGTAAATCAATACGGGTTCTACATAACAGTGATTGCAGCCCTCAAACATAATGCAAGGAACATTCAAATAAAATTTCAGCCCATGTGCACACCATTTAGACCATGAACGATAAAAAACAAACAAAATTCTTTCATAAAATAGAGCATACCATCTTTTTGCATGTTTTGAATTTTTTGAATATTTAATTAGGACTGTGTATCAACCAACCAGCCATGGATTTCAACATAGATATTTATCCTTTAGCGTCCTCAGCCTCTTGGAACAATTCGGTGCCTCCCAGACAAGCATCCATCTCCCGATTCTCTTCTTGATTCTTACGACATGAAGTGACTCTATGCAAGAGAGAGAAAGAGGAGAGAGAAATATTGAGTTCTGATCTCCACAACCAAGTAGCCATTCCACGTGCGATCTGGAGCGATGAGGAGTGAAGATAGAATGTAGATCAAACATCCAATCAGTTGGGGGGGTTGTTTTCAAACCCCATAGTCCCCCTCTCCATCAAATGAAATAATGGCACCCTCATTTAGTCTACGTGCAAAAAAGGGACCCCCCCCTATGATTTTGATTTTTGGTTGGGCTCCAAAGGGAGCCCCCAAAAGGCATGCCCTTTGGGACTTCCTCTTTCCTATTTATACTTAGCCTTTGGCCTTTGGCCTTCCGAGCACTCCCTCTCCATTGTTTGATACCCGAATTAAAGTCTGAAAAATCTTGGGCGTCCATCTTGAAGTCCTCCATTGCCTAGCATCTCCCAAGAACTTGTCTGACATGTCAAAAAATTATGAAAATTCACCAACTGTTGTCTAGTGATTCTTTTAAGCACTTTCGGGCATTGCTGCTTAAAATCATACCGATTGCCACCACCGCCTTCAATGAAGTCTATGTTTTCCCTAAGATTCATAATTTTTGGCTATTTTTAAACACTTCTGGGCATCAAAAATCATCTGTCATTTTGGCGACGATGGGATAGGGCGATTCATCCCATCGAATCCCGTGAACATATCTGCACAAAAACACAACCACAAAGAGTATCAATCTGATACAAAAAGATACACATCAAAGCACAACACAGCTCTCACCCTACCCCCTGTCAAAACCAAGGCATGATTCCACAAGGAGTAGGTCTAGCATAATCTGATAGAAAGTCTAAAGCTAGTCAGTAACCAACTGCTCCAACACAGCCAAGCTAGAAAGAACTATCAAAGAGGTCATCCTAAGTGGTGGTCTGAACTACCTACCTAACTAAGAACAACTCAACTAGGAGCTTCTATTAGGCAAGAACTCCTATAGCCTAATCAATAAATAGTTTGTTTTAGCACATTGCTCTTTAGCCTCTTATTTTCCATACTCAAGCATGTAAAAAGGAGGGAGCTAAGCGTAGTGACCCAAGGAGAACAGGGCATCGGCCTCAGGTCCTGTCTCAGTACCTAAGAACCTACCAAGCCCTTGCAAGGCAACACTGAATCCTTTTCTAACACTCACTTTTATTTTCGCTCGACTTGTCTTTTATTCTTATGGTTTCATCTAGATGCCACCCCTCGAAAGACAAGACATCGGCCCCGGGTCTTGTCTTGTTCCTAGGAACCTACCATGCCTTTGCAAGGTGATAAACAACAGCTCAAGGATTTTTCTTTTTTTACTTTTCTATTTTTATAGGGGTTAGAACCCCTTTTTACACACCTCCATATATTCATATATTGTCTTTCAGATATTTAGGGTTTTGCCTCTTTCCATTATTATTTTAGTAGGCTTCTCTAACTGCCTCACAACTAATAGAAACTCCTAGAATGGCAGCCTAGCAGATCGAATTGCCTTCTAAAATAGGTCTTTCAATGCCTGACAATGCCTTTGCAAGAGGCAATGACTACTCAAACCTCCCCCAGACATACAGAGCCTAAACCTATGACTTCATGCCTTGAGTGTCGGTCCGCAATAACAAAAGAAAGTAACCCTTACACACACGTATATCATTAATTGCTTAAGGAAAATGATGCCATGAGGCATATTTCATGGTGGATTCTGTGCCACGGTGGATTCCGTGAGGTTTACGCTGGATTCCGTAAACTTTGTTGACCGGGGCTCATACACAAAGTGGATTCTTTGTGCGAGAAGTTGATGGGGATGCCTATCCTTTTCGGGCGTTTCATTAATTTAGTGTGTACATGGGTGATTCCATAGCGGGTGACTCCGCAAAATACATATTAAATTAATAAACGTTTATGAGTTTAGAGTGCGCACTCGTAATAAATTAAGGTTAAGATTGATTTCTAACCAATTGATTTATTTATGTAGCTGAAGACTGCTAGGTATTCACTTTTGTCAGTTTAATTGTATTTTTTTTTACTAACGATTGTGAATGCTTCAGTTGATGTGTAGAGATAGCAGCAGTGGCGGAGGAAAGCATTGGAAGATAGCATGTATTCGAGTTATCACTTATATTTTGATGGGCGCATACCTTGAGCATGGCGCCTATATTTTGTCGCACCTATTTATTGAGGCGTTGGATATTTATTTATTATTTTGTATGCACATGGGCGCACAATTATGATATTTGTATTTGGACATTGTATTGGGTACGCCTGACTCTTTGGGCGCCTGCCCATTAGCTTTATTTCTATTTTGTGCTAAAGCAAACTCAAAAGCCAAAAGCGTGCTATTTTGTAATTTGGGCTATTATTTGAGCTTGAAGATGATTAATACATAAAATACATGCTTTGTGGAGCGCTCACACAAGGCATGGAGGGAGATTGCACACAATTGGTCTCTTGTTCATGTCGTGCATGCTTTTTACCTTGAGTTTTGTGCAAAAAAGTAGAGTTCTTTTGTTCTTGGGGACCTTCGGGCATTCACTACGCGAGCATACAATATCCAATCTGCACACCAGTGGTATCAGAGCGAAGCTCAGATCGAGAGCTTCCAATCGCTACCCATCTTGTGCGAATACGGAGCTCCTGGAACAATCGAGCTCTATGATCAATCTCATCGCAAACGGTCGATACGGGTGGATTCCTGGCGGGTCAAGAACCTCTGTTTCTAGCCTCTGATCGCAAAGGACCAGCCTACAACGGCGGAGGACCACTCCTACATCCTCTTCTCCAAGTTGTGGATATAGAGAGATAAGTCTCCAAATTCTATAAGCTTAAAAGCTTAAGTAAGCTTAATAAGCTTAACTAAAAGCTTAAGAGACCTTAAATATTCTGTCTGGTATCGCGGCATGTACTGGGCGGAATCGGCGTCAAAAAAACGGCCCCCCCTACAATTCGACGTTTTGCTGAATCACTAAGCTTAAAGCTTAGTTACTTAAGTCCTAAATCATATAAAGCTTCACAAACTCTGCAAGTTTCATAAGATCTGCAACTTTTGAAGTCAGTCAAGTAACCTGAAGTCAAAACTGACTTGTGCCCAAAACTCCTATAAGGACTATTCCTGCGCAGAAGTACCGAACTGCAAAGTTGCTCCCTGGAAGGTATCGTTCGTATACACAGACTTGTTGAACCAGTTTTAGCACATGCAGAAGGTCAAAATGCAGATTTTTCAAAGATTTCAAATCCCGTAATTGCCAAAGACAAAGACTGTGAAAGCCACACAAAAATATATAAGCCTTGTACACCCGATCTTGAGCTACGCTCATCCTGCTAATTGGATTTTAAGAGTGTGACGTCTTTTAAAGTTTTGCAGGATGACGGAACAAAATATGGATGATTTGATGGCTAAAGGCGATCTTCTTGAACCTACGATGGAGCAAAAGTTAGATTTAATTATGATGCAGTTGGACGAAGAACGAAGAGCCCGCCAAGCATTGCAAGTTTAATTGGCCAATTTACAAAGATCAACTACCAACAAAGAGGAACCACAATCTGAAGATCTTATCTGACGTACCATCGATGCGACTCTCGAAGCTCAATCCATCTGCAAAGAAACAAAGATAAGTAAAAGAAATTTCAAATTCCGTACTTTCAATGGCACTCGAGATGGAAAAACTGTTCTTGCATTTATCAGTCAGTTTGATGATTACTTTCATGAGGAAACATATGCTGAAAAAGATAAAATCAAGTGTGTCACTAATCATTTAGTGGATAGAGCATCTCTTTGGTGGACCGTGGTTCGTAAGAGCATAGATTGTCCCACTACTTGGGAGAGTTTCAAGAAGAAGTTTATGCAGAATTTCCTTCCTCCACAATTCCATGAAAAAGCCATAAAGCAATGGGACTTTCTTCAGCAAAGAGACCGTGAGCCTATTCCTCAGTACACCGAATGCTTTTGGAATGCATTACTCTAGTTACGCATGCTTGAAGATGTACCTAAAGCGACTCACAAGTGCAAGTATATGTCTGGATTACTTGGAAATTACCATGACACAACTCAATGTTGATACAAGAAAAATTCGGGTGTCGTTTTCCAAGGGCAGGACCCTAGACTAAAGACTAGCAAGCTAGGATAACTACCATCCGAGAACTATCGGATATAGATCCAATTGCATAATTTCTTGCTCCTATCACATAGGAGGGGGGTCAGAAAGAAGGTATTCCCTAACCCTGGAAGGATATTGGAAATTTTTGCCAAGGCAAGAAGGACAAATGCTAAGTGTCAAGGGAGGGACCCCACCTTAGTAGATGTTCCGAGCACTCACCTACACCCTTGTTTGTGCTTGTAAATTCAAGAGCACTACTTATAAAAAGAATTGTGTGACCCCAAACTCATAAAAGAAATGGGAATAATGAATTGGGTTGAACTTTTGGAGGGCACGCTAAACCACCCCTAGCTGGCCGCCAACCCTAGCCAAGGGGGTTCTAAATAGCCATAACTGGAACATTCACTGAACCCAGCACGAGAGGTCTCACTGTGGGTTGGTTTGATTGTAGGAGGATGCTTGGATGCCAAGGGGGCTCTAGCTATAAATTTCTTGCCTTCGGGTCCTATTCAAATGATCTGCGTGACTCGAGACAAATTCTCGAGGGCCCCTTATTACTAGCACAAGGCAAAAACTTGGTGGAAATAAAGTGCATCCTTACGCATTGCGAATGTTGTTTCTTTTAAACAAGACTTGTCTCTGATAAAATGCTAATATTAAGTTTACTTCTAGGGAACCTGTTTGATTTTTTTTTTGGTCAGTGCCATAAGATTACGTGAACGAACCTTGTCCCTTAAGAGGCTTAATTAAGGAAGCTTCTTCTACATGTCACACCTAAATGTGATAGGGCTAAATAGATATCTAAAGTACGTCTATTGAGGGAAGTGGGTGGGCGGAACCCTCGACAAGTTTGTAGGGTGGTCCTAGAGAACTAAGAGGATTCTCACAAGATTTTACCATTGTTTGACCTTTAGGCAGCACGGGATAATACGATAATACCCGAGTTCATACCGATTTTCAGGGACCGCAATGGGGTTATGCCCTATGGGCAAAGAGGTGGAGCGACGTTTCCGTCTTGCTTCTACTTCTCCTTGATCCAAGTGGATTATGGACTTCCTTTGGATTGGATAACTCCACATATAGTAGAGTGACCAAGAAATTACCTTGACGACCAAGGATTCAAGATTTAGGTTAATCCTAGTGGGTTTGGCCACAAACATTCTGTTGCAAGGCGGACTCGGAAAACCCTAGGCGACAAACCCCGTGACATTCCGTGGGAGTGGCGGGCGGCAACACTCAGATTTGTTTCTTGATGGACTACCAAAAGCATGCTTGGATAGCCAATAGACGAGCACGTGACAGTTGGTATCAGAGCCGTGGTATCAGAGCTGACCAATGACTAAAACAATTAGGAAAATATCAGGAAGAGTGAGGCGATCCTTTCATTGGAACATGTTTTTCTTTTTACTCAGTTGTGGATTGGTGATGCTTCTAGACTTACGAGGCATGGAGCAGGTGTCAAGATTGTGGGAGAGAAGGAAGGAGTCTCACTTGAAGCTTTCTTGCTTGCACAATGGGGGAATACACACAGAGGTGGAGGCTGAAAACAGTTTTCCTCTTCTTACTTGTGTAAGCCAAAAGAACTCAAGTACAAAGAAATAGAAGAACCCAATATATGGGTCTCAAACCAAACTCAACTAACTAAGGTGGCATACTAACTGAGCCACGAACTAGAGTAGATAAGGATAGCTGTCATCTAGCTATTATTCATGAGCGGTGTACCAACCGCATCTACAACTGACAAGTCGGTGACATAAATACACAACGGTCACCCTGGCATATCACGAGTGGAGCTCGATATCTCAACACTCCCCCTCGAGCTCAATCCCAATTCCTGCACACCAAGCAGGTCTCTGAACTTGCGCAGCTTCTCTGCGCCCAATGCCTTCGTGAATATGTCAGCTACCTGATCCTCTGTGCTAACATAAACTAGATCAATAAGACCTAGTAAAACCCTCTCTCGCACATAGTGATAATGCACCTCAATGTGCTTTGTTCTAGCATGATAGACTAGGTTATTTTCCAAGTGTATACTGCTCATGTTGTCACAATAAATGACAACTGGCCCATCTGTAGACTGAAGCATATCATAAAGTAGCTTATGCAACCAAGCTACCTCACATGCAGCCATTGCTACACCCCTCTACTCAGCCTCTATGCTCAACAAGGCAACTGTAGGCTGTTTCTTGCTGCTCCAAGTGACTGCAGCACTCCCAAAAGAGAACACATATCCACTGGTAGATCATCTATCATAAATGCTACCAGCCCAAACAGCATCAGTGTATCCATGCAACTGTATCTGAACCCCAGTCTCATAAAATAGTCCATACTGCAATGTGGACTTCACATACCTGAGTATGCGTCTAGCCGCATCCAAATGCGGTTTCCTTGGAGCTTGCATAAACCGACTTACCAATCCAACAACATAGCTCAAATCTGGCCTGGTAATAGTCATATAAATCAGGCTTCCTACTATGCATCTGTACATAGTAGGGTCTTCTAGAAGCTCACCTGCATCTGCACTCAACTTCACATTCTGCTCCAAAGGAACTGAAATAGGCTTACAGCCTGTCATCCCATATTAGGACAGCATGTCCAATCCATACTGCCTCTGCAAGAGCTATATCCCACTTGGTGATCTAATCACCTCAATGCCCAAGAAATAACGCAGCTCTCCCAAATCCTTCATCTCAAAATTTTTCTTCAATAGCATTTTCACATGAAGGATATCTTCATCACTATCACCTGTCATAATCAAATCATCAACATAAATGACAAGTAGCATAATATATTTCTCTGTTTTTCTCACATAAAGTGAGAAATCTGCCTTGGAAATCTGAAAGCCAATAGTGACAAGATACTGTCCTATCTTGTCAAACCATGCTCTAGGTGCTTGCTTCAAGCCATACAATGCTTTCTTCAACCTGCAAACAAACTCAGCATGAATAGCATGCACATAACCTGGTGGCTGCTCCATATATACCTCTTCTTGCAAATCACCATGCAAGAAGGCATTCTTTACATCCATCTGATGTAAAGACCATTCCTTTGATGCAGCCATAGCAATGACTGCTCTTATGGTTGCCATCCTTGCAACCGGACTGAATGTTTCTTCATAATCAATGCCATATGTTTGTGCATACCCCTAGACTACTAATCTTGCCTTGTATCTATTCACTGAACCATCTGCATTGTGCTTCACCTTATAAACCCACTTACAGCTAATTGCATTCTTACCTTTAGGCAAAGGTACCAATTCCCATGTAGCATTTGCTTCCAAGGCATCCATTTCTTCATCCATGGCTTTCTCCCATTTTTCTTTTCCCTTGGCTTGCTCAAAAGAAGTGGGTTCTGGTTCTTGTATCACTTTGACCATATATGCATAGTGAATGGCTGTAAATCCATCATATTTCAGCCTATCCACAGGATACCTAGCTCTAGTAGACCTACGCAAAGTAGGTTCACTCCCAGGTGCTCTCAAAAAATCCCTGGTCTTTCTTACTCCAGGTGTAACAATAGAAGGAATACCCAACTCATCATCAATGCTCTGTTCTGAGCCACTCCATTCACCATCCACATAAGAGTGACGTGCATTCACATCAAACATGGGCTGATCTACCTTCTCTTTTCCTTTTCGTGATACCTGAATACCACTATCTGCATTGCTTTGAGAAGATTCCTTTGATCTCAATCTGCCTGTCCATGGCGAAGAATGTGAACCACTGCTAGAGGACGCTCCAGGTCCACTAATA
The DNA here is from genome assembly GCF_053477565.2 of Lygodium microphyllum. Lineage (NCBI taxonomy): Eukaryota > Viridiplantae > Streptophyta > Polypodiopsida > Schizaeales > Lygodiaceae > Lygodium > Lygodium microphyllum. The sequence goes on from NC_141135.1 coordinate 9,064,588, forward strand.
TTTTGTGACTGCTGCTGTGAATTCTGTGCAGCATTACCGTTTTGTGCATCTACATCATTAATCACATTTACTGGTTTATACCAGCTACTCATCTCATAAAAAACAACATCTCTGCTCACTGTAAACTTACGAGTAGAAGGGTTATAGCATCTATACCCTTTCTGCTAGTAACCAATAAAGATGCACTTCTCAGCTTTTGGATCCAACTTGGATCTCAACTCATCTGGCACATGTACATAGGCAATGCAACCAAAAATTTTCAAATGAGAAATATCTGGTTTCATACCAGTATACCTCTCCTCTAGAGTCATCCCATGTATTGCTGCAGTGGGAGTCCTGTTCATTATATAGACTGTTGTAGCAACTTCTTCAGCCTAGTAAAAATCTAGCAAGTCTTTTTCGTTGAGCATGGCACGAGATACCTCTCCAATATGCCTGTTTTTCCTTTCTGCAAATCCATTTTGTTGTGGGGTATGACTACATGAATATTGCTGCTTTATGCCATGCTCCTGCAGGAACCTTGCAAACTCATTTGAGAGGTACTCTCCCCCTCCATCTGACCTTAGGCATTTTATTTGCAGGCCTGTTTCTTTTTCAACCATAGCTTTAAGAGTTTTGAAATGCCCAAAAACTTCACTTTTCTTTTTCATAAAATACACCCAAACTTTTCTACTATAGTCATCAATAAAAGTGACAAAATAATGACAGCCTCCAAGAGATGCAGCTTTAGTAATCCACACATCAAAGTGGATTAATTCCAATGGCTTCTCACTCTCTTGAACATATTTAGGAAATGGTTTCCTTGCCTGTTTTCCAAATTGACAGGCTTCACATACCTTATGCATTTCTGCAACCTTGAATTTGGGCAATCCTGCAACAATATTTTGGGCCTGCATTGATTTAAGTCGCTGTACATTAACATGACCAATGCGTTTATGCCAGATATCAATATTTGCAACTACATCGGTCCCATGTGCAAACATTGCTGCACTCAATTCAGGCATGTCTGCATCCAACGTAAACATTCTGCCCTTCTTCTTTCCTTTTGCTATCAAGTGACCTTTATTTTTCATATCCTCAACAAAGCATCCATGAGGATTAAATCTGACCTGCAAGCCCTGCTCAACCATTTGACCAACAGAAACCAGATTCTTGGTGATATTTGGGACATGAAATACATCGGACATGTATTTCTTTTTTTCATCCTGCATAGACAAAGTAATTTTTCCAATCTACACAATAGGATGTGCAGTATCATCACTAGTCTCCACAAATCCTAGTTTTTCCATTTTCCTTGCATCCTCCATCAATTCTGCATGACCTGTCATGTGGTTTGATGCACCTAAGTCAACATATCATACATCATTGCTTTCTTCTGCACTTCTCACAGAATTGTTCATGTGCTGCACCATAAACAAATGCTCATTTCTGTCATCACCATGTCTACTAGAAGATGCATAATTCCCTTGTTGCAGTTTTCCATTCATGATGTCATTCTGCTTTTTATAGCAGTCTTTAGCCATATGACCCATTTTACCACAGTAGTAGCATTCAACATTACTGTTTGCATTTTGGCCTCTTTGCCATCCACCGCGACCTCTTTGGCTCCCCCTGCCTCTAGAGTTACCACGTCCTCCTCCATAGGACTGGTTTTCTTGAGTTTGCTGCATATTCTGATTTCTACCATGGCCTCCAAAACGGCCTCCTCTACCTCTGCCTCTACCTCTTCCAGCATTTGAGTAGAAGACAGCTTCTTTTGAAGTTCCTCCTGAAGAAGATGCACCACCGTTTCTCGGCTCCTCAGAAATTAGAAGAGCAATCAACTCCTCAAAATCAAGAAATCTTTCACGAACTGAAATGGATGTCCGAAACTACGCATAATCCTTTCCTAGACCATTCAAGGTCACAAAAACTAAATCATCGTCTTCCACTGGCGACCCAATGGAAGCAAGTGCATCTGCAATCTTCTTCACCTTCATGTGGTAGTCATTGATGCTCATACTTTCTCTTTGCACATTATGCAGCTCTTGCTTGAGCTACATTTTCCTGGCTTGCGTATTTGTGCTATACATTTTTGACAAAGTATCCCATGCCTCCTTTGGCGTGCTTGCATCCTGAATATGCACAATCATAGAGTCTGAAATACTGATAGACAGCCAGTACATAACTTTCCTGGCTCTCTCATGCCATGCTTTGAATGCCTGCATTTACTGTTGATTGGGAACATCAGGAAGAACTGGTTCTTCTTCATTTCCTGCAACAAATTCCCAATATCCTTTTCCCATAAGAAAATTTGTCATTCTAAACTTCCATGCTTGGAAGTTGTTCTTGTCAAGCTTTTCAGTGACAATCTGTGAAAGAGAATCAGACGCCATTACAAAACACTGCAAAAAATTATGTCACTGCAAAGAACACAGCTTCAGCCTCACAAGGGCAAATCTGTAAAACTGGCGAAAGTGGTATTTGACCACACAGTCACTTCCTAGTGACGATTTTTCATATACAGGAACCAAGGATGATTTTGTAACTCCCAATGTCTCTGCATACGAGCATACGATGCAATATCTGTGGTAACTTTTCACTAACCTGTAGAATAGTGGTCGCACAGCATAAAACAGAGCTTTTTCCTGAGTGCGTGCAGAAAACTTCCGCATCCAAAACAGGCCCCGAAATGGCCTCAAATCAAAAAAACAGGGTCGCCTCTTGCTTCACCGCGAAGGGCGTCTCAACCTGAGACAATGCACTCTTGCAATTTCCGACTCTGCTCCCTGCAGAGATCTGCTCCCAAAATAGAAAATGAAAGCAACACTGCTCCTCTTACCAGAACACTGCGAGCTTGGCTTGCTTTCTTGAGCTCCTTACCACGAACAAGGCTCTGATACCATGTCAAGATTGTGGGAGAGAAGGAAGGAGTCTCACTTGAAGCTTTCTTGCTTGCACAATGGGGGAATACACACAGAGGTGGAGGCTGAAAACAGTTTTCCTCTTCTTAGTTGTGTAAGCCAAAAGAACTCAAGTACAAAGAAATAGAAGAACCCTATATATGGGTCTCAAACCAAACTCAACTAACTAAGGTGGCATACTAACTCAGCCACAAACTAGAGTAGATAAGGATAGCTGTTATCTAGCTATTATTCATGAGCGGTGTACCAACCGCATCTACAACTGACAAGTCGGTGACATAAATACACAATGGTCACCCTGGCATATCACGAGTGGAGCTCCATATCTCAACAACAGGTTCCTTGTATTTCATATTATGTTCAAGATAGCTATGAACTCTTCAAGCTATCATAGACGGTCCAACATGATGGGGATCTTGGATTGGCTCTACAACTCCTCATCGCTATATGTGGAAAGGTGTTGGACTTGGAGCATGGGATACTGCTACATAGACGCCAACCGAATCGCCTATCTTCAAAACAAATTGAAGAGGTTAATTTAGTTGGAAGACTTGAAAATTATCAAGTTATTCATCTTCCATGAGGCTCGTGTGAACTCGACCCTACACATCGGACACCGGCAAGTAGATGAGAACCGTTATATCTACAAAGATGTGGTTAAAATTTTACTAGCGGATAGAATCTAAGCATTGGGACGAAATGAATGTCATGTCTATAAAAAATAGGGATTTTCTAAAATTCCCATGACTTATCACTTCATGAGAATCCATTCCCCCAATCCACACTACTATTTTGCCCATGTAGCTAAATCCAATAGGGAATTATTAACCTGGCATTAATGTAACTCCTAAAAAGAAAATCATCTTACCAAAACCCTATCTATTCCCAAATAATTGTACCTAAGGATTATGCTTCCCTATGGTTGAATAAAAGTTTTATGTTCATTGGAATAGTTGCATAGTAGCAATGGAGAATATGTGCGCATTGATTTAAGTTGTATAGGGATGTGTAAATGCAATCCTAACACGAAAAGTTTAAATTGGCAACCAGATACAACCCCATGTGCAAACAAATTAAGCCTAGCATAGAGGAACAAGAGAAGAAGTTTCTTCTCAAACAAATTAAACCACGAGAATTTGACGAAGAAAGGAAGACTATTGAAGATGATGCTAAAATATGGATTGAGTCCATGGAGGACTATTTCAGTGCACCAAGTTTAGCACCTATGAATGAAGCCATGATTTCCAAGCTCAAGCTCACCGATGAAGCTAGGCTGTGGTGGAAGCAATGGTGTAAAGACCAAGCAGTCACTGAAAGCATAATAACTTGGAAAAAACTAAAGGAAGTAGTGCAAGGAAGGTATATACCACCTATGTATAGAACTCAAAAGATGAATGAGTTTTTTAAGTTGAGGAAGTTGGGCTTATCTCTGGAGGCATAGTACTCGAAATTTGTTTCCTTGCTGAAATACACCCCAATAATGACTATCCCCCAACAGGTCTCAACGTTTTGTGATGGGCCGAATCCACCAATAAACACTCGGTTGGAATCAATGCATCCTTCAGATTTGCAAGATGCATTGATAAGAGCAGGACCTATTTCCCAAGAAATCTAGTCAAAGTCCAGACCTTGGGCTTCTAGAGACTAGAATCCAGGGATGTTGAAAGCTCAAGTTAAAAGAGCACAATGATAGAGTCAAGGCCAACGGAAGAAGCGGAGAGCAAATGCAATCGGTGACTTTGTTCCCACTCAAAGAGGGGATCAAAGCTTGTGTTGTTTTCATGCAAATGAACTTGGGCACTTCAAAAGGGAGTATCCCAAACTTGGTGGAGACGACCATCAAGGGAAATTCAGGGGCCAAGCCAGCACTGCGCGTGGCCATGGTTGTGCAGCATTGGGAAGGGCAAAAACTTCCAAAATCATCACTACAGGATTAGATGAAGAAGAAGATCCATGTATGGAAGCCGAGATTGAGAGGGCAACCATTCATGCAGTTGTCCATAAGAAGGGCTCAAATCGCCAATTCTCGATGATTCAAACACCATCGTACTACTAGGGTAAGGAATTCAAAACCCTAATTGACTGTGGTAGCACTCATTCTTTCATTTTACCTACCTATGCAAGAAGGTTAGGGATAACCACTGTAGCTGCACCCACTTTTCTTGTCGAACTAGCAAATGGGTGAAAAATCACTTGCACTAGACAAAGTGCTAAGGTGGAATTCCTATTAGGAAACGAGCCCACAACTATTAAGTTCAGGGTAATGAATCTAGGAGTCCATGAATGCCTACTCGGGATGGATTGGCTAATCCCCAATGATGCTCACATTCATTATGGAAAGGGTCAAGTATCCTTTTGCAATCCTAAGGGTGAGCTAGTCACAACACAAGGTGAAGCAGGTAAAACAAAGATCCAGCTAGCTAAGGCAATGCAAATAGTTCAAGGAATAAGGAAGGGATTGCCCGTCTACCTGATCAAGATTAAAAAACCAGATCAGGTAGAGGACACCAATGAAGAACCATTATGGTTAAAGAAATATGTGGATGTGTTCCCAGAAGAATTGATTGAATTACCACTGCCTAGGGAAGTGGATCATGAGATTAAGCTAATTCCAGGAGCTGCACCAATTGCAAAAAGGCCCTACAAGATGTCCATTCTTGAAGCCATTGAGTTAAAGGAACAACTCAAATAACTAGTGGACCAAGAGTACATACACCCCAGCAGTTCTCCTTGGGGAGCTCCAATCTTGTTCCAAAAGAAGAAGGATGGTACATTTCGACTTTGCATCGATTATAGAGGCATGAACCAAGTAACCATCAATAATAAATACCCCATTCCAAGGATAGATGAGTTACTCGATCGATTGCAGGGAGTGAAAATCTTCTCCAAGATTGATTTGAGGTTAGGGTATTATCAGATCCGTGTCAATGATGAGGATATTTCAAAGATATCATTCAATACCAAATATGGTCATTTTGAATTCACAGTAATGTCTTTTGGATTGACTAATATCCCTACCACCTTTAACAAGCTAATGCAAGACATTTTTAAACCATACCTCGATGACTTGGTATTTGTCTTCTTTGATGAGACTTTGATTTATTCCAAGGAAGAGGTAGATTATGAATCCCAATTTCCTATCGTCCTTGAGACCATGAGGACCCATAAGCTCTATGCTAAGAGGAAAAAGTGTACTTTCCTCAAAAGGAAGATTGAATATCTTAGATTTATTGTGTCAAATGAAGGAATCTCTGTAGAGCCTATCAAGGTTAAGGATGTCCAAGAGTGGTCTCCACCGGCTACTATTAAAGAAGTGTGTAGCTTTCTTGGATTAAGAGGTTGATACAAGATCTTCATTAAGGACTATGCTTCAATCGCAACACCCCTCACAAATTTGCTGAAAAAGCAAGTTGCCATGGTGTGGACACACTCTGAAAAAGAAAGTTTGGATCAACTCAAGCTTAGCTTGGTAACAACACCAATTCTAAAGCTCCCTAACTTAACCAAGGAATTTGAAGTCATCACGGATGTTAGCTCACTTGCACTAGGTTGTGTACTAATACAAGAAGGTCATCCTATTGCCTTTTCCTCACGGAAGTTGAAAACCCATGAAAGGAGTTATGTCACCCATGATCTGGAGCTGCTAGCAGTGATTCATGCCCTCAAACTTTGGTGACATTTATTGCTTGGTAACAAGTTTTCTTTGGTCACGGACCATAAGATCCTTAAATTATAAAGCTTCAGATATTACAAGACGATTCATCAAGGAGATATTCAGACTCCATGGGTTTCCTAGAAGGATCGCTAGTGACCGTGACTTCCTCTTCACATCTCACTTCTAGAAAGGTATATTCGAGGCCATTGGGACTCAACTTTGTTTTAGTATAGACTATCACCCTCAAATTGACAGCCAAACAGAGAGGGTCAACTAAGTCATTGAAGATATCCTTAGAGCTTATTGTTGTCACAAACACAGGACATAGATCTAATATCTACAATTAGTAGAGTTCGCCTATAATGCTTCCTACCAACAAAGCATTCAAATGACACCTTTTCAAGCTTATGCCATTAGACAAGACTTTAGACAAGAGATTAGAGTTGCTAAGGATAGGCAGAAAGCTTATGCAAATCTAAATAGACAAGAGTTACTTTTCAGTGAGGGAGACATGGTTTTTATTCGTGCATGGCCCAAGAGGAGTTCCCTATCATTGGGGGAATTTAAAAAACTGAGTCCAAGGTATTGCGGACCCTACAAGATCCTCAAAATGCCTAACGCCCAATGCCTACAAACTGCAACTCCCTGAGAACGTAAAGGTTCACAATGTATTTCATGTTAGTCTACTAAAGAAATATGTATCCAATCCTAACCATGTACTCAATGATAAAAAAATTGTAATGCCAAGCCAAGGAATCCTTGAGCTCTGGCCAGCTAGAATCCTAGACTTTCAAGAAAAGAGATTGAGAAGTAGAACCCTCAAGGAGTACCTCATCCAGTGGAAGGACTTTCCAGAAGAAGATGCCACATGGATTGACGAGAGTACCCTAAACCAACAATACCCCCAATTCCTTTCGAGATGAGGACATCTCGATTTGTTAAGTAGGGAAGAATGTAGCATTTCCCTCCGTATGACCCCGTCGATTTATTTTTTATTTTTTAAAGAAAAGTAAAATTAACCCCCCCTCTTACTCACGCCATCAACTGGCAGATGAGGAGGGCAAGCTATCGCGTGTCGATAGAGGGGGGGGGCTGTCATTGATGACGTGCAAGCAGGGGGTGCTCCAAGACGATGTGGGTTGGGAGAGGTAACAAATACCCCCTCTTCCCCTCCCCCATTCTCTACATGGCGGTGGCCATCCAGCTGGGCGCCCCGTTGGGAGTAGAGTGGGGTGTCCTTTCCTTACCAGAACTCCCCCTAGTACTCTATAAAAGGGCCTTTGGGATTTGAAAGGAGAGAGGGAGGATCATTGCTGTCCGATTGGTGATGAGAGAGGAAGAGAAAAGGGAGAGAGTGTGTGTGTGAGAGAAAAGAGAGAGAGAGAGAGAGTAAGAGAAAAGATAGAGAGAGAGGGCAAATTTTTCCCTTTGAAGACCTCCAAGCTTACCCTTCTTTTTTCCCCCTTTGAGAGGAATCCCGTGGACAATTTTCTCTTGCAAGGAATCAACTCTCCTTAAGCCTGGGTGTGTAGCCGTGAAGCAAAAGCCAAATTATACGATGCCTCCCAAGAGAAGTAAGGTCCAATCGGATGCGAATCTCAATTCAACCAATGGAGCTATGGGTCAAGGAACTGCGATGCTTGGTAACTAGGTGCATCCCATAAATCCTACCTCAATGGGAGCTCTTAAGAATGTAGATGGACTTCTTTGGGAAGGGAGAAGTATTAGGGCAAAAGTCTATGATAACTAACCATCATTTAGGTTGTATCATTCTATCATGTTGGAAATTGTGTTTTATTGCACTTTGGCATGTTTTGAATGAATAAATTACACGAAAGATTTTGCATTCATGCCCCCTTAAAAAAATAATCAAGGATCTTTTTGATTGTGTTCGCAGTGCTTTAGATTATGTACTAGCATTGGCATGCTTGAAGGTACTGAAAAATGGGTTGTTAGGACATTACGCATATTCGTCATTAAGCGGAAATTCTACTTTCTTTTGCATCACAAATTTTGTGAAATTGGAAAGGTAGGAGTAAAGGCTTGAATTAATTATGTGAGGATTGTGAGTTGCTATGATAACGGTTAAGTATATTTTGGTTATTGCAATACTAAGCCCAGTATTAGGCTCCTATAAACCTTTAGAGGGAAGTGGTTTGCTTTTGCATTAGGCGTGATAACTTCACGTCCATCACTCAAAAGAAAAATACGAGTCTCTATTTATGTTTTGCATAAGCACGTTGAAATGAATTCCCAAAACAAAAAGCCTTGCATTGCAACATCGTTTTAGGAAAGACATGCATCTAGATTGCATGGCATCATGGTCAGCTTCAATTGCGATACTAGGGATTCATCTGAAAGTCGCGCATATGAAATGCTAAAATTGCTCAGGGCCGTTCAATAAAATGAGCCCTATATACGCAAGGATAGGGCTTAACTCGACTTATTAGGGATTTAAAAGTAAGTGAACCAAACTATTAGGAGGACCCTGAGACAAATAAAATACTCTTTGGTCTCTGACCTACATCTAGCTTCGACAAAGTCAAAACAACCTTGATGATATCACCCTTAACCATGACACAACTCAATGTTGATACAATAAAAATTTGGGTGTCATTTTCCAAGGCCAGAACCTTGGACTAAAAACTAGCAAGCTAGGACAACTACCATCTATAGATCCAATTGCATAATTGCTCGCTTCTATCACACAGGAGCGGGGTTGAAAAGAGAGTATTCCCTAACCCTCGGAGGATATTGGAAATTTCCGCGAAGGCAAGAAGGACAAATGCTAAGCATCAAAGGAGGGACCCCACCTTAGCAAATGTCCCGAGCACTCACGTGCACCCTTATTTGTGCTTGTAAATTCAGGAACACTGCATATAAAAAGGAATGTGTGACCCAAAACTCATAAAAGAAATGGGAATAATGAATCAAGTTAACTTTTGGAGGGCATGCCAAACCGCCCCCAGCTGGTTGCCAACCCTAGCCAAGGGGATTCTAAATAGTCATGACAAGAACGTGGACCGAACCTGCCAGGAGAGGTCTCACCATTGGTTGGTTTGATTGTAGAAGGATGCTTGGATGCTAGGGGGGGCTCTAGCATTCCTTGCCTTTGGGTCCTACTCAAACGATCTATGTGACTCGAGATAGATTCTCGAGGGCCCCTTGTTACTGTGCAAGGCGGAAACTTGGTGGAAATAAAATGCATCCTTACAGATTACGGATGTTGTTCCTTTTGAACAAGACTTGTATCTCTGATAAAATGCTAATATTAAGTTTACTTCTAGGGAACCTGTTTGAATTTTTTTTCATGTTAATGCCATAAGATTACATGAACAAACCTTGTCCCTTAAGATGCTTAATTAAGGAAGCTGCTTTTACATGGCACACCTAAATGTGATAGGGCTAATTAGATAACTAAAGTACGCCTATTGAGGGATGCGGGTGGACCTGACAGGTATGTCCTACCATAGGGTGGTCCCAGAGAAATGGGAGGCTTCTCACAAGATTTTATTAATGTTCGACCTTTAGGCAGCGCAATATAATACTCGAGTTCATACCAATTTTTGAGGACCACAATGGGGTCATGCCCTACGGGTAGAGAGGTGGAGCAATGTATCCCTCTTACTTCTACTTCTCCTTGAACCAAGTGGGATATGGACTCTCTTTGGATTGGGTAACTCTGCATATAGTAGAGTGACCGGGAAACCTTGACCACCAGGGACTCAAGATTCAGGTCGATCCTAGTGGGTTCGGCCGCAAACATTCCATTGCGAGGCGGACTCAGGAAACCCTAGGCGACAAACCCTGTGACATTCTGTGGAGTGCCGAGTGGCAACGCTTAGATTCATTTCTCAATGGACTGCCTAAAACTTGCTTGGGCACAACCAATAGACGGGCACGTGACACTTACCCTTTGGAAGGTATGTCATTATATGGTCACAACAATGAAATTATATGTGCTGGCAGTTTGGATGATCAGCCCATGCATTTGCTACTTGCATAATGCCTATGATTGTCATGTCATGGGCCTTTACCATTAATGTATAAGGTATTGACCATCTTTTTGCTATTGTTGCTATTGTTGATACCTGGAGGAGGATTTCAAAGTGGTACTACTATATAGTACAAGGATGTATACAGGAAAAAGAAAGGAGTGGAGGACCATCATGACACTGATTTTCCATTGTGCCACTTTGCAAATCCATCATATGACTTGGTAGCTCTTGATGCAATAAGGCAACTAATAGCTATCTTCCATGGTCAGTGCCATGTCATGGCAATGGTTTATCCCGAGTTTGTTGATCACTGTAGGGTATTGGGGGACTGAGGTTCCCTGATGGTGATGAGTGAATATCGTGAGGCCAATGAATTAAACTTGGTGGCTTTATATGTTCAGCTCATGCATTTGCTACTCGCGTAATGTGCCTTGAGATGAACTTTCTGCTTAATATTGCTGTTGAATTGGTGTAGGAATCACATCATACATCCAGTGTAGAATTTGTCACTTTGTGGGGCAAGTACATCTGTAAGCTTGCAGGTGCCCATCCAGTGCAGACATTCAATCATGCAGACATCCAATGCACATGTATCTTCTATTACTACAACACCTCCTTTTGCTTACCCTTTGGAAGGTAAGGCATTATATGGGTCAGACCAATGAGATTATATGGTTAGACCAATAAAATGATATGATTAGGCCAATGAAATTATATGTGTTGGCCCTTTGGATGATCAACTCATGCATTTTCTACTTGCATAATGCTCATGAATGTCATGTCATGGGCATTTTCCATTAATGTATAACGTACTAACCATATTTTTGTTGTTGTTTTGTTGTTTTTGATACCCAAAGGATGTCAAAGTGGTACTATTGCACATTGTAGGAATGCATGCAGGAAAATGGAAGGGGTGGAGGACCATCATGACACTGATTTTTCATTCTATTGCTTCGCAAATCCATTAGACACTTGGTAGCTCTTGATGTAGCAAGGCAAGTAATAGCTATCATCCATGGTCATTGCCATGTCATGTCAATGATTTATCCTAAGTTTGGTGATCATTGCAGGGTCCTAGGGGACTCGGGTTTCCTGGTGGTGATGAATATGGTCAGGCCAATGAAATTAAATGTGGTGGCACTTTAGATGATTAGCTCATGCATTTTTTTCTTGTATAATGCACCTTTAGATTATCTTTTTGCTTGCTATTGTGCTACTAAATTGGTGTAGGACAACACCTTCAATAGCAACAATGGTAGTGCAAAGTGGTACAGGGATGCAGCAAGGCTTGCAATATGGTAGCTCCAATTGCATTAACTCGCCATCATTTGGGCAACTACGATGCCTATGGTATTTGGTAGCTCCATGGCATGAGCACAATATCAAACAAGGCAGCATCAATTGCAGGAAATTTCACTGTGAGAAGGATTGGGGGGGATTGTCCTCATATCCTTGCTTGCATGCATGCATTATTTTTTGAAAAAGAGTCCTTGGTCCACTGAGGTCCTGGAAATTAATCTCAAAGTCTAACATTTTCCAAAAAGAGTGCACATATTCTTTTTGGTGGTTTCCTAGTTTTCAGATGCTAACTTCATCTATTTATGCTATGTACAACCTTGGCTATATAACATAATTTTTCTCCCATGTAGGTATTGTTGTTTTCATGGCCAGTATAGCTATCTCTATTGGCCTTGAATAGCTCAAAAAGTCTACTCAGGATCTCTATTGCATCTTTCACTCAGATCACAGATGTTGTTTTTGTTTTATAGATATCTAATAGATGATACAAGCTTAAGGACCTCAACAACGTGATTAGCTTCATCTTACGACCTATGAATAGTTATCCTAACTTAAGCTTAAAAACATCTCACATCAAGTAGGAGACTAAGCGGTCCTTAGCTACTACTAGGATAGTTCATATCAAGGCCCCTAAAGTGGTCAAGATTAATGTGGCCAACTTCAGAGCATTAGTGCAAAAGCTTCTTGGGCAAAGTCCTTCCTCAAGACTCAATTGGAATAGAAAAAAGAGAAGTATCATCAATGTACGGGAGATCAATAAGCTATAACAAGAGGAAGAGAAGGTTAGTGCTATCTCTATAGGAGAACAACAACCCAGAATGGAGATTACTACTGATACAGCTAATCAAGCTATCATAGATGCATGGTTTGGTGCCATGAGCAACAAATCAGAGACCTATAGCAACAGTTTATTTATAGACATTGCGAAGCAAGGGTGTGGTTCATTCCACACCCTGTAAGCCACCTGATGACCATAGTGCATTGAAAAGATGATCATTATAATATACTGATTACATAGCCATACTATGTTTTAAAAAACATATTAAAAATAAGCTTATAATACATTGCAAAATTGTACCTCAATTGGAGTAGTGATGGTGACCAATACCGAAATCTACGATGTCTCTGTTCCACGCCTTATCATGTTGTAGGGGAAAATTATTTAAATGCACCAATGAGATGAGAGTCAAGCAGATTAGAAATATTAACACTTCTTAGGATGAATTATGATTTTTATATTATAGGAGATGATAAAAGGTGCTATTTAGCTTATTAGGTGATCATTCAATCAAGAGATGTACTTTCAAGTACCTGCCTTGGAGATTGGAGAATATTACCAAGCTGCAATGATGTGGTACAATAGTGTAAAGCTCCACAAAGATCGACTAGCTAAGTATGGTTGCTTCTTTGACTCAAGTGTTCTTTCTTTCTCTAGCATGAAAGTCTGTGCACCTCCACTCAGTCCACAAAGTATAAGTTGCTATGTTGTAGAATGGAAAAAGGGGAAAATAAGATAAGTCATGGTTTAGAGAAGGCGGGAGTTCCAAAACGTAATAGAGGGAAAATATATTAAGGTTTGTGTTTCAATACTAGGATGAGAAATTTTTTTTTTAAAATTGAGTTTATCAATATTCATTTCTCTATTTGTTTTTTGAAGAATTCTAGACAAAAATAAGTCACATGATCATATTGATAACATCACCAATTTGTGATAAAATCTTATCCCCCCTTTCAATAACTCAATTCTTGGTGATTTTTGGTGCATGCACCACATCAAATATCTTTGTGAGTAGAGTAGTAAACTCTGGCAATAATCATTTCAAATGTAAGTTTTATTACAAATTTTTGGTGTCTCATCAAAATTGAAAGACTTAAAGAGATATTGGTAACATTCAAGATTCAAGCTTCAAATCAATAACAAGGAGTCATGCAAGCCTAACATCCTATTAGATTAGTTTGGGATGACTTATTAGAAGTACTCACATGATCCCAGTAATGATGATTGAGCATGGCATAGGATAGATAAGAGCAATCATTAAAGAGTGTCTCTAACTAACTAGCATGTGTAGCCCAACCCAAACTCATGCAACTCTCTTGATAAATGCATGCCTTGGCACCTTTAAATTTCAACAAGTAACCCAATGACTCGTTGTTGGTATATTATTATAGACAAGGGCTCTTAAAAATAACTCTAATTGTTATCCCAAATAGATAATTGTAATATAGACTATATCTCTATAACAGTCTACATCTTTGGCTCAATAAACAAAATTTTGTTGATGTTGATTATTCAACATTTAGAGATAATTAGGTTTGTCTCTACTAGTCATGGGATGCTTTCATGGGTTTGCTTTGGAGATCTTGAAAAAAACATACAAAAATTGGATAAGAATATGAAAGGTCATTAGATTATGTAAAAGTATAGGAGACCTTTTATTTTGATTTGTAAATCCACTTACATTTTGTTTATAAGTTTTTAATTTTGTTAGAGAGCATAGTTGCTTGTGCATGTGGGAGCTATATATGTGTATGTGTGGAATTAAAGTCATATGCTCTTACTTAGCAATGTGCATGAGAGAGAGAGAGAGAGAGAGAGAGAGACAGAGACAGACACAGAGAGAGAGAGAGAGAGAGAGAGAGAGATAGAGAGAGAGAGAGAGAGAGAGAGAGAGAGAGAGGCATGATTGCCTTAGAGGGAAGTATGCTTCTCTCTATACAAATATTCTTTTTGAATTGTGCAAGTAGACTCCTCAATAGACACAAATTTTGTTTGGGGTTCGACTCCCCTTAAGTTTATTTTTACTTCTCTTTTTTAAGTTTCATATGTGTAACCACTAATGTATAGTTACAAATGAACTCTTGTGACTTATGAAGAGGATATCATTAATATCCGCACTAGCATCTTTAGTGATAATTGACCAAACTTGGTGATTTTTTCCCACCCAATAGTAACACATTTTGTGCACATACTTGATCAATTTGCAATATATCCTTTAATATTCAAATCTACACAAATGCTTCAAATCAATGATGAGGAGTCATGCAAGTCTCATCCTATTAGATTAGTTTTGGATTCCTTATTAAAAAATACTCGCATGATCCCATCAATGATGATTGAGCACTTTCCCTTCTATCAAAAAGGTTTTACAACAAGGAAAATATTGAACTCTTCATTCCCTGTCTATTGTGATTGTGATCTATCTATTGTGGTAGTACAACAACAAATATTTTGGCTTCATTAGTTGAATACACTTAGCCTCTCATTGGTAATATATGACAAATATGTTATTCAAATCCTTCCTCAACACATCCTTATCCTAGTGCAAATCATCATTTCTATCACCGTATCCTCTCCTTCTCCCTCTCCCTCTCCCCCTCTCCTCCCTCCCTCCCTCCCTCCCTCCCTCCCTCCCTCCCTCTCTCTCTCTCTCTCTCTCTCAAACAATGACCATGGTTCAATCTTGAAATTCTTGCCTCAGCATTACCTACTCATTAAGATGTAAGGACATGCAAGTTGGAGGAGCAAAGTGCTCTCTCTCTCTCTCTCTCTCTCTCTCTCTCTCTCTCTCTCTCTCTCTCTCTCTCTCTCTCTCTCTCTCTCTCTCTCTCTCTCTCTCTCTCTCTCTCTCTCTCTCTCTCTCTCTCTCTCTCTCTCTCTCTCTCTCTCTCTCATACACACCAATAGTGCAAGATATGGAAGGAATTTTGTCCTAGCTAAGACCAAAGGTCATGGTATTGGATTCGCAATACCATTTTCTCTTACTTGTGGATAACTAAATCAAGGCTTAGGATATATAAGAGCAAGTATAAATGAGTGTCTTTAACTCCCTAGCATGTGTAGCCCAACACAAACTCATGCAAGCTCTCTTGATAAATGCATGCCTTGGCATATGTTGTTGACATTGGCACCTTTAAAGTTCAACAAGTAACTCGTTGTTGGTATATTATTAGAAACAATGGCTCTTGAATATAATCCTAATTGTTATCCCAAAAATATCTTTGTAATATAGACTATATCTCTGTAATAGTCTACATCTTTGGCTCAAAAAACAAAATTTTGTTGATGTTGATTATTCAATGTTAAGATATAATTAGGTTTGTCTCTACTAGTCATGGGATTCTTTCAAATTGGATAAGAATATCAAAAGTCATTAGATGATGTAAAACTAGAGTTGACCTTTTATTTTGATTTGTAAATCCACTTTTTGTTTATAAACTTTGAATTTTGTTTGGGGACATAGTTTTGTGTGCATGTGGGAGCTATACATGTGTATATGTGGAATTAAAGTCATATGCTCTTACTTGGCAATATGCATGAGAGAGAGAGAGAGAGAGAGAGAGAGAGGCATGATTGCCTTTATAAGGCAATTATGCCTCTCTCTCTCTATACAAATAATATTCTTTTTGAATTGTGGAGGTAGACTCCTCGAATTGTGAGATGTTGGCTAACAATATAATCAAATTATTATGTTCATGAGGGTATCTATTGCACAAAGTAAAACCAATCATATCCTCAAATGGTGGTTCACCATAAAATGACCAAAATATTCTTTTGATCCTTACATAAATGTGTATTTAGTATGCATGTTTTCTCTCCTACACTATTTTCAATCCCCATATGTCTTTTTCTTTTGAGAAATGCATTAAGCTTGTGTTTAAATAAGATAAAAAGTAATATGTGCAAGCTTATGGGATCCAAAAGTTGGCAGTAAGGATGAGCCAGGTTATCATCAAAGAGGGAATATTTCCACTCAAGTAGACCAAAAGGTTGACTGATGCATGTATAGCTTTTATGGGATACATTGTAGCATTTTAGGTTTCTAAGGAAGTAGCAAGGAGAGTGCTTTTGGGCTAGAGTGGGCCCCATTAGCATTAAATACACACATAAACTAAGAGCGGCAAACTGCATCTTGAATGGTGGCAAGAACTTGTTTGAGCTCCTCAACTTTGATCCAAGTAGCTTTTTCCTCCGTGTCCTACGAACTAGGGTTGCATATTTCCCTTGTTCTATTGCACTTGGTCCTCGGCTTGGATTATGAGTGCCAAGGTGGCTCTTTGAGACTTACAAAAGAAAAATTCTATTTTTGAGCCAATGAGGAAGATTTAAAATTTCCTTGAAAGATTGAGTCGTTGCACTAACACCATATGGCACATAGGTAGTGGGCCCTTATGAAGGTCCAAAATACCATAGGTAGCTCATTGGATTTGTCAAGAAGGATTTCCTTCCATGTGAATGCTTTTAGGTGGAAGGATTTGATAATGTCCTATATGAATTGGTGGATTCCCTTGTTATACTTATAGTGAACGAACACGTGAGGAATACTTTCTAATTCTACCTCACACTAGACATTTCCTATCCTATCTGCCTTCCCAATCTTAAGACCCTCTTCTACCTCTCAATCCCCATATGTCTGGAGCAAGGCTTAGACTTTACATTTGCAGAATTCATAGACCCCCGAGAGGAACACCAAGGAAAAGGGAATTCGCTTGCAAGAAAATCTATCTTGTAACATTAACAAGCTTGTTTATCATGTTTCATATGATCACAATGAAGAAAAGAACACCAGGCACAACAAATCTTCATGCAGCATCATGTAGATCTCCCACAGTTTTTAATAGAATCAACCGTATTCTTCAACATCTTCACAAAATCCATCAATAGAACAAAGAAAGCAAAGGAATACACCATACTTGAATGGAAATATATCACATAGTATTCATCCTTGACGGCTGGTTCTTTTTAATTTAAAATTTTAAAGTGCCTCTTTAGCGCATGTAGCGCGTGCTAAGTGAACGGCTAGTTGATTTTAATTAAAAAAATGTGTATTTAGCGCGAATGCACGTGGAAACGGTGGGTGAATTAAAGGGTTCATTTTAATAATTAATTTGTGATTAAGGGGGAAAATAAAAATAAATAAAGCACATAAAATAAATACCTGGAAGGGGTGTGTATGTAATGCAGAAATGCGCACGGAAGAGTTCCAGTAAAGGAAAAGTAAAGAGCACTGATGAAACAACAATGACAACACCTTAGCAGATGTGTTGATTTGGTTTGTGTGGGTTTGTTATTTTTATTTATTTTTGTATTTTTAGTTGTGATTATTTATATTTGAATAAATGGAAAATGAGCAAGGGAGGTGAGGGGAATTTTTGAGAATGTTTTTAGAATTTTTTAGAATTTTTTTGCAATTTTTTAAATGAATTTTCTACATTTTTTTGCAATTTAGGGGTAAATTTAGGAAATGGGGAATTTTCAGAAATTATAGGGTAGACAATTTCCAGCAGAAAAATTCCCAAAAATTGACAAAAGGCAAAAGGAATTTTTAGAAATTTTTCTGAAATTTTTTTAGGGAAAAATTAATGTAGTGATTAATTAAGTCACCTAAATCACATTAATCAAATAAGTCAGTTAAACATAAGTCAATTAAGTCAGGTTAGTGGGATAAGTCAGGTTAGTCTACCTAAGTCTAGTCAGGTTAGTCAAGGTTGATTAGGTTAGTCTGGGTTAGTCTAGGGTGGACTAAGTCAATTAGGTTAGTCTAGGGTCAGTCTAGGTTAGTTAAGTTAGTCTAGGTAAGTTCTAACTAACTTAGGAGAGACTAACTAGTTAGTGGGGGAAAGACTAACCTGAGGTAGGTTAGTTGACTAACTACAGTTAGGTTAGGGTTAACCTAACCCTAGCTAAGTTAGTTTTTAACCTAACCCTAGTTAAGTTAGTTTTTAACCTAAGTTAGTTAAGGTTAACTAAAGCTAGGTTAGTAATTAATCACAATTAGGTTAGTGTTAACTAATCTAAGGTTAGTAGCTAACCTGGGGCAGGTGAGAGGGTGGGAGGAGGTGGCAGAGGGGGAGGAGGCGGTGGAGGAAGGGGAGGAGAAGGAGGAGGTGGTCGATGGAGCGATGGAGGTGGAGGAGGGAGAGGAGTCGCTGGGGGGCGGTGGAGGAGGAGCAGGGAGTCGCGGGGGGGGGGGAGGGGGGGGGGGGGGGGGGGGAGAGGAGGGTGGAGGAGAAGGGTAGTAGGCGAGGGAGGAGGGGGAACGCGCTGGGGGGGCGCGCTGTGGAGGAGGAGGTGGTTGCAGGGAGGGGCGACGGTGGAGGAGGGAGCCGCGGGCGGGGCGACGGTGGAGGAGGGAGCCGTGGGCGGGGCGCTGTGGAGGAGGAGGTGGTCGCAGGGAGGGGCGACGATGGAGGAGGGAGCCGCGGGCGGGGCGCTGTGGAGGACGAGGGAGAAGGAGGAGATGCTGGGGGCGCTGGAGGAAGAGGGAGGTGGAAGTCGCTGGGGAGGGGTGGAAGACAGAACGCAAGAGGAGAGAGAGAAAGAAAGAAAGAAAGAAAGAAAGAGAGAGAGAGAGAGAGAGAGAGAGATGCACGGGCGGTTGGGGAAGGGGTGGCAGTTGGGGGGGGAAGGGGTGGGAGGAAAGGGTGGGTGCCCATGGGGGGGGCCATGGGATGGGCAGGTGGGGGTAAGGGATGGGAGGCCCATGGGGGGGGCCATGGGATGGGGACAAAGGCGCGTACCCCCGTCCCACGCTCGTGCGCGGGGCGCGGTAAAAAAATTTGCCGTGACGGGATTGAAATGGCACCGGGAAGACGGTGCGGGTTATGCAGACACGACCGGGGCACGTGGAGACTCGTAAAATCGAAAAAGGGCGCGTTCACGCGCAAAACGGGCGCGAGAAAAACGTAAAAATAAAGAAAAATTAATAACTCCCAATCCAGACGTCAAAACGAAATAGCGTAAAAACCAAAAGTGGGCAGGACGACAGGGGGGAAACAAGGAAAATACGGGACGGGGGTTCCGGGAGGGATAAAGGGCGGGCACGTGCAAAAAACACAAAAAACGAACCAAAAACGCAATTTAAAAATTAATATCGAAAAATCCGTGCATCAGAATGAGGTGCAAAAAAAAGGAAAACAGTGCAAAAAGATGTCCCCAACAATCCTATCACATCAAAACATAATCCCGACTGGGATAAGACGCGTTCACATGGGAAAAACCCAAAAAAATAAACCTGAAAATGGGATCGAAAATTAATATCGGACGAACCGTTCACCGAAAAGACAGGCAGTAAGAAGGAAAAATGTCCGCAAGGAGGAGTGGCATAGGGTGATCACGTTAAACCGCAGTTCCGGTGGAAGTAGGAGGGGTTCATATCCAAAAAACGCCAAAAATACTCCCGAAAACACATTTAAAAATTAATAAGTAAAAATCCAAACGTCGAAAAAGGGTGAAGGAAAAAGGAAAAAGGTAGGGGAAGGGTCAGGGGACACGGCTCTCAAATCAAATTGGAATTCCGATGCAAATAGGGCAGGTTCACATGGAAAAATGTCAAAAATACGCATGAAAAAGTCGTAAAAAACCGGAAAATTAATAACGGGCAAACCGTGTATCGGAATGATGCGGAATAAAAAGGAAAACTGTCAAGGAAAAAGCACTAGTCAGGGAAATGACATCAGATCACGGTTCCGAAGCAAGAAAAGTGCGTTCACATGGAAAAGCGTCTAAATTGCGTAAAATGCGTCAAAAATTAATAACTCAAAAACCGTGCACCGGAACAGGGGTAGGTAAAAAGGAAAAATGAGCAGTTCGAAGGGAGGAACAGGGCTATAAGGTTGGATTTGGATTTTGGTGAACCTAGGATGTATTCACAGGACAGGACTGCAAAATCAGGGAATGAAGGAAAACTGCAAGGGAACAGCCCCAAGGGTGGGTGGAACATAACCGGGTGGGTGGGAAGGTATTCCATTAGGGTAAAAGTAAGGCATGGTATGCATGCATGAACAGGTTAAGGCATATGCAGAAAGGTATGCACGGTAGACGCACAGGGACGCGTCCCCACACTTAAGACCTTAACGGATAGGGTTAACCGAGCAACAGGGACCATCCACTAACTTCCCCACACTTAAAACATGAACATCACTAAGAAACAGAAGTTTGTAGGGTTAGAAAAACTTGGCCCGTTTCGTCAAGAATCAAGGTTGAGTGTCGACGGCACGTCCAGTGTTGTTGTCGGCGCTGGAGGGACCAAGGCATCTTCTCGGCACACATTCGTCATGGCAGGGACCACGCCGCAGCACCCAGGGAGGTAGCTGATGGAAGGAATCACAGGAAATTCATCGATGATGAGGGATATTGCACTCAACTCACAGTCACTCAATTGGAATGAAAGATCAGTCACTCGCCCCATGACTAATATCACTTGAAGAATAAGGATTAAGACCCATATCTCATACCTGGTTGAGGAATCGACAAGGGGAGAATGGTGCAGAAGGAGTATGCCAGGGTAAACAGTTGATGGTGCAGTAGTGCGTCCAACCCGTCTGGCATAGGTGCAAGGAGGAAGGCAAGGGAGCCTTACAGTGTAGTGTACAGAACAGGGTAATGTGTCTTGTGATGATGGCAAAAACCCATCCCGTGGGTGCATAGGAAAACTAGAACATACCTGACTCCAAGTGTCGTAACGTCCCTCAATCTCATCTCTCGGTATTTGATTGAAGAAACTCCAGTCACACTCAACCCACCCTCTGTCTCACGCTCTGTTGATAATTACAGGAGGGCACCTTTTCCTGAAACCCATTGATGTAATCCTCACAGTCACTTGTGTAAAGATTGTATGCCTTGTGCGCATTTGATGGTGCAACTGTGCATCCCGCCTTGTGCCGGCATACGGTGCAAGAAGGAAGGCAAGGGAGCCTTATGGTGCAGTGCACAGAAACAAATCGTGCTTTGTGCTTTGAGAGGCCCATCCTGTGCGTGCAACACTTCATTCACACGTCTCACCTCTCTTTCGATTTAAAAAGGAAAAGATTGGTCTCTCACCCCACCCTCTGTCTCACTCTTTGTTGATAGATATAGGGGGCAACCGTACTCACTTCCCCATCCGGTTAGGATGAAAGCTCAAACCACTCGATTGTTTGTCGATGAAGATCGCGTCATCAGTTGTTGAAGAGGCGTACCCAGGGAGGTAGCCATCAAATCGATTATTGTATTGGACAGGAATATGTCGTCTGCTAGAGGACAGTTAGTCACTTTGCAGAGAGACCCATGACACAGCGTACCAAGGGAGGCAACTTCGGAATTGGATCCTAGGGATATCAATTAATGAATCCACTTTCTGGACTGCTGGGTGTTACCACCTTTTCCACAGCCAGCTTCTCGCCCAAAGGTGTGTATCACCTTTTCTTGGAACGAGGCCTGCTATGACAGGGAATTGCTTCCTTTTCTCTCATAACAGATTTGTTTATTTGTTTTTTTTCCTTTCTTCTTTTGTTTTTTTTTTTCTTTTTAATTTCCCCTATTCCCGAGGGTGTTTCCACCTTTTCTCGAAGAATAGGTCGGCATGACAAGGACCTTAGTCCTTTTCTCCCATGACCGATAGGTTTTTTCTTTTTCTTTTTCAATATTGAGCAAGGGAATGGTAGAAAAAACCATGTGTCAAGACCAACCTCTGTACTGTCGCTGGTGAAAAATAGAGGATAAGAGATCAAGACTGAAAGGGGGTTTTGAGGGGACAGAGGGTTGCGTCCACTTCATCAGGACTGACTGAAGAACGGCTATCAGAAGTAGCATCATAAGAAGTACAGTGCCGCGCCAACGAGGGAAAGGATCAAGTGTCCGTAATTGTCAAGATCCCCAAGGAGGGAAGTACTTCTTCAGGCGATATCCATTGATCAGAAAGGGATCATCAGAGGCATCAAGGGTTTGTACTTGGACAGAGCCATTAGGGTTGACTGCAAGTACCTTATAGGGGCCCATCCACCGCTGTTGGAGCTTGCCAGGAAACTTGCCAAAGCGTGAATCATAGGCTAGGACCAAATCACCTTCTTTGAACTCTTTGTGCTTGATGAAACTGTCATGGTAAGCCTTGCGTCGAGCTTGCGTGGCTTCCATGCACTGTAGAGCCATCCGACGAATTTCGTCCAAACTTTCCAAATGCAAGAGACGGCGTTGCAGTGAATCATCGTCCCCCAAACGCTCTTTGATAGCCACTCTCAAAGAGGGTAGTTCCAGTTCAACAGGAAAAACAGCTTCTGTTCCATACACCAACTGGAAAGGTGTCTGTCCCATGGCTACTTTATGGGAGGTTCTGTACGCCCAGAGGGCCTCTGTAAGTCGATCATCCCAATCACGACGATGTGCAGCAATTGTTCTTGTCAGAATCGAGCAGAGGATGCGATTGGTGACTTCGACTTGGCCGTTGGCTCTAGGGTAATAAGGAGTGGACTTGCGATGGCGGATCTTATACAACTCTGTCAACTCTTCCATGACTTTGTTAAGGAAATGCGTGCCTCTATCACTTACCAGCTCTAAGGGACTGCCAAAACGGGTGATGATATTCTCCTACATGAACAGGGCCACGCTGTTACCATCGTCCCGCTTTAGGGCTTTAGCTTCACACCACTTTGTAACATAATCCGTACATACGAGGATGTATCGGTTCTGTTTCCTTCTGGTGGGAGGGTCGATCGGACCTACGAAGTCAATGCCCCACTTCTCAAACGGCTTCAAAGGAAGGATAGGTTGCAATGGCATGGCACTTGTCTTCGTGGGTTTCCCCATTCTTTGACAAGCATCACATCTTTTACAATAATCATAGGAATCTTTGTGGATGGTAGGCCACCAATAACCTGCTAGCAGAGCCTTCCTGGCTGTAGCTTCTCCTGCAAAGTGACCTCCACATGGCTCGTCATGGCAAGCCTTCAGAACAATCCCAATCTCATCCCCTGCAACACATCTTCTGAGCATTTCATCTTTGCCTTTCTTGTACAATGCACCGCCTAGCAGGGTGTATGGGGCTGATTCTAGCATGAGCTTCTTCCTTTCCCAACTAGAAATACCAGGAGGGTACTGTTGGGTTGCCAATAGATTGGCAATGTCCGCATACCAGGGAGTGACAGTTTCTACCAAGAATAGGGAAGCATCAGGGAGGTCTGGATCATCCTGCTCCTCGTCTGCAGTTTGTGGGATACACGACAGATGATCAGCCAGAACATGGGAACGACCAGGCTTAGTAATCACCTCAAAGTCGAACTCCTGGAATAAAAGGAGCCATCTCATCAATCGTCCTTTCACATCTGCTTTGTTCATCAAGAAGGACAGGGCCTCATGATCCACATAAAATTTAAAGTGGGTGGATAGGAGGTAATGGCGAAACTTTTCCAAGGCAAACACCATTGCCAAGCACTCCAGCTCGGTCACTGTATAGTTCCGTTCCCTATCAGTGACTTTTCGTCTTGCGTAATAGATCGGTTGATCCAACTTCGAGGAGCCCTTTTGGCAGAGGACTACGCCTAAGCCTTCAATTGATGCATCAGTGTGTACATGGAACTCTTTCGTCCAATCAGGAGGTTGCTGAATGGGTGCCTCTATCAGACACTGCTTCAGAGTGTGAAAAGCTTTGTCACATTCTTCCGTCCAAGTAAACTCTGCATCTTTCCTCAGAAGCTTGTGCAAGGAAGTTGCCTTTGTTGCAAAATGGGCTATAAACCTTCTGTAGTAACCCACATGGCCTAAGAATCCCCTCAACTGTTTGAGGTTTATGGGTGCTGCCAGAGCTGCGATCTTTTCAATCTTTGCAGGGTCTGTTGATATCCCTTGTGCAGAGACAATGTGGCCCAACAGAACTCCAGAAGAGACCCCAAAGATGCATTTGTCGGGGTTGAGGGAAATCCCATACTCCCGGCATCGATCAAAGCATTGCTCCAAATGTCCCCAGTGTTCACTGATCAAACTATAGACACAGAAGTCATCCAAATATACCTCAATAAAGTCATGCAGATGATTTTGAAATGCGGCCATCATGACTCGTTGGAAAGTAGCAGGGGCATTGCAGAGCCCAAATGGCATCACTCGGTAAGCGTAGGTCCCCCATTCTGTGGTGAAGGTCGTTTTGGATTGGTCTTCTTCTGCGATTTGGACTTGGTTGTATCCACTGAATCCATCCAGAAGAGAATAAAGTTCATGTCCTGCCACTGTGTCCAACAGTTGGTCTGTGAAAGGGATAGGAAAATGATCCTTCTTCGTCTTGGAATTAAGCTTTCGGAAATCCACACATATTCGCAATTTTCCATTCTTCTTGGGTACAACCACGATGGGTGAAACCCATTCACTATTTGCCACTGGATAGATGAACTCAGCTTCCAGAAGCTTCAACAGCTCCGCTTTCACCAATGTGGAATAATTCGGGTTCATTCGCCTCTGTTGTTGCCGTACTAGCTTGGCATCAGGCTCCAAGTCAATATGATGTTGACATATTGTGGGATCAATCCCCTTTAGGTCTTTGTAAGACCATGCAAACACGTCCAAATTCTCTTTCAACAAGTTGTACAAAGTTGACAACTCCTCTTCTAGGAGACTGCTACCCACCTTCAAGTGTCGTTCAGTACCTTCTGAATCCACAAAGGTTAACTGCCTTTCACCTTCTACTTCACGGATGAAGGCCCCACGAACTGCTTCTGGATACAGATCCGACTCCTTCAAGGGAGTGATGTCCTCTTCTGATGTCCCACTAGAACCCACTTCTTCTTTTGGTAGAGACTTAGGTTGCTCCTTAAGACGTTGGAATGGAATTAGAGCTGTTTCGGGTTTGGTTTCAAAATGAATTACCTCTTGGCTTGAAGACTCATCTTCTGATGATACATCCAGGAACGTCACATAACAGGGACGCTCTGATGCCTGTTGGGTTGGTGGGATCGGTGCTTGTTGGCACGGTGCATCATCATCATCTTTCTTTGGCAAGGATAGGTTAGGACGGCAGGAGCCACACTTAAAAGACGGCTTGCTCTCCTTAATCCATTTCTTATAAAGGTTTTGCATATGAGAAGATCCATTTACCAAACCAAATGGTACCATCGCCATTCTGTCCCATAACATGAGCTCATCGGCTTCTGATGCTTCTGGAACTTCTTCCTCAAATGTATCCTCTTCAGGTGGGATAGACTCTTCTGGCTCACTTTCATAATCTTCTTCGTCCATATCATATCCATCCTCTTCTGTCTCTGTCTCTGTCTCTGCGTCTGCTTCTACTTCTGTCTCTGCTTCTGTCTCTGTTTCTGCTTCTGTCTCTGTAGGAGCTCTGTAACAGAAGAACAGATTCTCTGGTTCCTCTCCTGCCTCTGTCTCTGCTTCTGCTTCTGCTGTGACCATGTAACAGGGAGAGCAGTACATCCATGCTTCTATCTCACTGTCAGAAGTGATTTGAGAAGTCATGCCTGATTCAGGCAGGAAGTATTCACCCATTGATAATGACTTTGCATATGTTGGAAGTCGGCTTACAGTATCCACTGTTAAGGAATGTGCCATTACTTTCTTGGGAAGGATCTGTTTGACAGCATCTTCGTCTGCTGATGTTCCATCTGTAGCCTCGTTAGGGGAATCAGAAGATAATTCCAAGGAGGTGGATCCATGTCCTTTTTGAGAACCACACAGTTTCAGCACCACTTTATTGGGTCCTCTGCCCAAGGTCAAAGTTCCTTTAAACCAATCCGTCCTTGCTCGGGCTTCAAAAAGCCATGGTCTACCTAGTAACAGAGGATAGGATGTACCATAAGAGTTTGGCTTCACCACCAAATAGGTCAGCCAATAATCTTTTCCAGCCACTGTAGTCTTCACATATGGAAGAATGCCCAAAGGCTTGATTCTACTCTGATCCGCCAGTCTGATGAGCCATTGGGTTGGTTGCACACCTTGTAGGCCTAGATCCTTCATCGTCACATCCGTCATAATGTTCACTGATGAACCACCATCAATCAGTGCATTTGAAATAAAGCAACCTTCTATCCATACGCCAGTCTCTGGAGTACCCGGATCTAGAAAAGCATTAGCCACATCCACTTCTTTTACAGGCTCTGGAGCCTTGTTGGACTTTGTCACTGTTGAGGGAGCAATCCTTAAGCCACGTCTTCTTGTCAGTATACTTTTGAACCTTTTCCGGCAACTGGGGGACAACATCAATAATTGTCGGAATGTGAGGTTTGGTCTAAAGGTATCTAGATCTCTAACTAGATCGTATTCCTTAATAGGATCCACTGGCTTCTCTAATCGGTTAGGGAATGGGGCAACACCCATTTTCATTTTCCCTCTTTCTTCCAATAGAGGAATTACAGGAACTTCTTCTGCCACTTGTGGCACTTCCTCCTCTTCTGTATCCTGGACCTCTGGTCCTGTCTCTGTAACTGTCTCTGTAACTCTCTGTGGCACTGTAGGGCTCTGTACGGCACTGTTAGGCTCTGTTCTGTTATGTTCTTCTGGTGGAAGATTGAACTTCACTGTTCTGGCAGGAGGGTTATTTTCTTTCTGGATAGGTGGTTCCTTCTGCTTTGCACGCGTGATGGCAGCAACTTCCAATTCCACTAAATTGGAGGTAGGCTCTTGGGCCTTGGACGGATTATCAGTAGCACTGTTTTTCGCTGGGGCTGGACTTGGGCAGTCTTTTGCAGTGTGGCCTTCTCCTTTGCATCGACTGCATAAAGGCTTGTAATCCACTGACCTTCGAGGATTTGGACAATTTGGTGAGATGTGTCCCTTTTCTCCGCATCCGTAACACTCCACTTCTGATCTCTGACCACCGTCAGACTGTCTGCCTCTGTAACTTTGGGAAGGAAATCTTCTGGGTCCGAAATTAGGACCAAACTCTCTAGGCTTGGGTCCAATATCTTGTGTTGTCATTTTGGATTCCAGCAAGTTAAATCTTGCGTCTTCTTCCTTTCTTCTCCTATCATGCATCTCCTTCAGAGAGCAAATGTCCTCTGTATGATTCTTCCGCAAACAGTAGGAACAGAAGGCTCCAGGGATGGTTGGTTTCCGTGTACATTCAGTGGCTAAATGGCCTGCTTGATGACACTTACCACACCAAGTATTTGACCGCATCACATCTCTTCCTGCTCCTGCAACGTTGGATATGCTAGCGGTATTCACTTTCAACGTCTGTAGTTGCTCTATAATCACATCCATCAACTCCTTCTTAATGTTTGCAACTGAGTTGGATAAATAATCCTTCAAGCTTTCTCCTCCGGACGTACTGGCAGGAGGGTTTTGAGGAGTCTCTGTAATTACTGCATAAACAGGTTGGGCTGGTACAGAGGGGTCTCTGTTCTGGTTCTGATTTAGAGCTCCTGTTTGAACTGTTGGCTGTTGACTCCAGTTGGTAGGGTTCCACTGTTGCTCCTGATTTCGCATTGAGGAAATTGATTGAGACCATTGTTGTTGTGGTTGAACCATCATTTGAGGCATGGATTGTGGCCACTGTGGATTTGGTGCACTGTACTGTGATACCAGGGACATCTGTTGGTAGGGATAGGGAATGGTCCCTGGAACTGCATTTGGTGGGTACATCATTCCTGGCATCAGAGAAGGTAAGACTCCTCTTCCTGTATTCATCGCCAATCTAGCTTCCACTTCATCGTACAGTCTTGCACCTTCTGTTGCAGCTTGCAGTGTGGCTGGTCTTTGCAGCTCCACAAACTTACGGACTTCTGGTTGTAATCCTCTGAGAAACACTCCCTTCTGAATACCATCATCTAGATTATGGTTAGTCCATCTCTTCAGGATGGATTCCATTCGTGAGACATAGGCTTCCACTCTTTCTCCAGAGGACTGACTTAGGTTCATAAATTCCTCTCTCATCCGCTCTTCAAAACCTTCACGCCTGAATTTAGTGAGGAAGGCCAACTTCAGGTCGTCCATGTGCCAAAAGTTCCTGCTGCTTGTCTCTCATACCACTGAAACGCCGCGCCCTTGAAAGTGGCGGGGAATATTGCTAACCAATGCTCAGGGGTTCTGGCATTGTTAGCCACACACGCTACCATAAACTCTGCTACATGAAGATCGGGGTCTTCATTGTACTCTCCCTTAAAAACTGGCAATGGAACTACATTCGCTGGCCTGTCATCAATATTTCCAGGACGGATCTGGCTTGGAAGTGGACCTCTAGCAGGAGGAGGAAGGGCTTGATGTGCCATTGGGACTTCTGTAAAGAGTTCCGCAAGGGCGTCAAAGGCGGCTTCTGCTGCTAGCTCGTTCTCAGCCTTGATTTTTGCTTTCTCTCTTCTCACGTACCTCTGGACTCGTTCTAACGCTTGCCTTTTTATTGCGTCATTCATCAGGGGGTTGGCTCCACTATGTTGTTAGTGCTCCACAGAGGGTTAACAGAAGGCTTCAGTCTTTGGAGGACTCTCTTGCCAACATTTCTTCTACTTCTTTCTTTCAACGTCCCTGAATTGTGCTTTCATGCCACTGCACAGAGGAAGGTATTCGGTTCTAAAGGTGTCAAAATGCATACGTCTGAGCATTGTGGTGGTGCCATCATCATAGTAATGCCAACTTCTGATGGTTTCAACAGTGTAGGTTGTGAAAAACACTCTGTCTACCAACTTCCAGTGGGTTGCTAATTGAACAAACAGAAGATTATCAGTACACCAAGCATCCCATGTATCTTGCTGTTGAGCGTCCACGAACAAATTCCAACTTTTTTCCTTCTTGTCTTTGTGAACCTCTACAGACCAAGACTCCTGAAGCTTCTTCACAATCTCCCACTTGATGTTGTCTGGAAACTTTTCAATGAATACCAAATCTTCCATGGATGGTCATTCTCTCAGTTTCTGCTCTTCAGTTTGTTCCCAAACAGTTTGCCACCAAGATGCAAGTTTCTGCTGCTTCAACAGGAAGAGGAAACTGTCCACTACATAGAGCATGCATCATGATGGTGATGTGTTTCCGCCATTGTGGGATGAACTTTTTGTGGAAAGTGGCTTTGATTATGAGAAATTCCAACTCTTCAGTGGAAGAAGGAATTTTACAAACATCCATTGAATTCTTCTCTTCTTGGCAATGCCATTTCCTTCATTTTCAGCCTCTTTTGGTGCTTGTTGATGGTAAGTTTCCCCGGCTGCGCACCAAAAACATGGAGCCCCGAGAGGAACACCAAGGAAAAGGGAATTCGCTTGCAAGAAAATCTATCTTGTAACATTAACAAGCTTGTTTATCATGTTTCATATGATCACAATGAAGAAAAGAACACCAGGCACAACAAATCTTCATGCAGCATCATGTAGATCTCCCACGGTTTTTAATAGAATCAACCATATTCTTCAATATCTTCACAAAATCCATCAATAGAACAAAGAAAGCAAAGGAATACACCATCCTTGAATGGAAATATATCACATAGTATTCATCTTCAATATCTTCATAGTCTTCTCTCTCAATCTCTCATATACAATCACTCTGTTTTAGTAGAATTGGCTATCTCTGACTCTCTCTCTCTCACTCCATCAATAATACATCATGTCCTCACTACAATCTCTCAAAAATCACTCTCAATAATCCCTCTTAGGTCGTGGACACCCCTCCCAAGAGGTATGTCTGATATGAAGAGTCACCAGAGCCACTACAGTGTCCTTTCATAGCTCACTACTGTCACTTCACTTCAGTCTTTACTTGAGTCTTCAGCAGCTACTTCTTCCACTTCCTTCAGCTCTTTTGCACTTGTATTCACCTCTTTCCAAGGCTATAAAACTTTCCCCAAAAGTCACACATACATTCCACAGAACACTTACAGAAGCTTACAGAATAGTCTACAGAACAGTACCAGAACAGCTACAGTACAGAACAGAACAGAAACAGAACAGAAGCAGAAGCTCTACAGAAGACCTACAGAAGGTTACAGAAGGTCATCAAAACCTCATAACTCACTCTCAAATCATTCCAAACTCTCACAAACCATTCAATAAGCTCTCACAATATCTCATTCTTCATCAATCAATACTTCATCCCTCCTTACAGAAGACAATCAGAACAAAACAGACCAAAACAGAACAAAACAGAACCAATCAGAACCTATCAGAACATCACAGAACCATCAACAAACATCATGATCTTCCAAAACACCATCATTATCATCCAAAACATTCTCAAACCCCTTCTAAATCAATCAATCATCTCATAAAATCAACCATTCAGCTCTCAAAAACAACAAAAATCAGCCAAAAAATAAGTCATTTCAACACTCAACATATCCCCACACTTAATAAGGAAGCGTCCTCGCGACCCAGGAAAAAGGGAATACAAGTTCAAAAGAGCTCAACTTTGATCTTCAATATCTTTTCAAAAAGAATCCATCCAACACGACCCCAACTTATAACCTGTTTCTGATATAAAAATACAAAGAAAGGAAAACTCTTTTGAAATTAACACCTCTTATCAAACTAAAAATCATCACAAATTTGTAAAGGATATAAAAGTTTTCTTCTTCGTCATCTGCATCAGCTTCAACTCTCCAACCACGACTCCATCTCTACAAATCTCCAAAACATAGCTCGTACACGAAATCCAATAGGAAACCACCACGTTCGTTTGACATAAAGGAATTCACAACACAAACACTAATACACAAGACAACCATCTGAATGACTTCTTCAAAAAGAGAGTTTTGCATTAAAAGCTTCCATTATACATTGAAAAGGTATCAATGAAGATGATCCCTCTTAAAAGATTGATGTTGTCGGAATCGATCCATAGATAAGGATTCATCTACAAAGTTTTTAGGAGGATTTTGAAAAAATTGGAGACAGCACATCCTTTCCAACAGGACCAGGTATCTGCTAGGTAAATAGAGGGCATGAAAATACAATATCTCCAGCTGCTGGGAATCAATGCTAACATTGACATTCATGCACAGCTTTGGAATAGGCTTTGAATCAGTATGAGAGTGCCTATGCATATACGCCAGGTACCAAGCAAAGTGAGCAGTTAATCTCACTGAGGGATCTGCAGACTGTGAATATTGTTGGGCAAAATGAACATAGTTTTGATAAGCTTGACTGGAAGCTGTCCATTCCCCTGGAATTACTGGCCAATTAATCTGTGGTCCTGTAAGGCAATCATCCGAACTCCATCCCCTTCTTCTGGAAATCTGAGTATCAAAACCGTCACAGACACTAACCAACTGAGGTGGTTGAGATATGGAAGTGCTAGGAGAGGGTAGTGGAATAAGGGAAAGTGGATGAAGGGAAGGATAGGAAAAATCATAAAGGGAAGAAAAGGTTAAAGAAGGAGTGGCAGAAATTTGTAAGGAATCACTAAGGAACGGTGTTAACTGATAAATAGGAAATGTGGAGGGTACATTAATGAGGGGTGAAGGACAGGGTGGAGAAGGGGAAAATACCCTATCCTCAATAAAGGAACAGTAAGTAAAAATAGGAATTTGAGGGAAATTTGAAGGTTGGAAAAGAAGTGGTAAAATAATTGTGGAATTAGACTGACAAAGAGAAAGATATATAGCATAGCGGTGAGCCAATTGTTGGTAATAGAGGAGGGTAGGAACAGAAGGTCCTAAGAGAGATCGTCTATGATAGGCATCAAAGAAGGTAGCATCAAATGGATTATGTTTGGAAAGATAGGTTAAGAGATCCATCCTCAGTTGGTTAGTACTCTGGACAAAGGTAGGAGCTGTGTTTTGTCTTTGATTTAGGACCACCGAATCAATCATGGGATGCCACGAATTATCCTGACAATCAGCTACTTTGGAGGAATAACTTTGAAACATATCAGCTATGCGCAACTCCAAATGATTGACATATAGAACAGCCTGTAAGACCACATCCCCCACATACCATGCCATATCTACCTCATCTGGGATTAACAAATCTCCTCGTAGATACATGTATGACATCAACATGGTGTCTGGCGTGACAGAATCTTCAAAAACCATTCTGACTACCTCTGTCAACAACTCAGCAGACCAAGCCCCACTCCAGCCATCCTCTGGAAAAGGTAAATCCATCGTGGAAAGCTTCATATAGAAGACCAACTTCTGTAAGTGGTAGTGGACAAAGAAAGAATGGTCTGGTAAGACATATTCCTGAAATTGCTCAAAGGTAGACTATAACAAGTCCATTCTGGACTGCAATCTTTCCACTTTGTCTTGAAATAGAGGGCACAAAGTAGCCTGTCTCTGGAGGGCGGCCAAGTCCTGCTGTGAAAGAGAAGGAATCAATGGAACATGAGGGCTTGGAGGAACAGAGCGGGACTTTGCAAGCTGATCTTGCAACTGCTGGATTTGGGAGGCTTGTTTGGCCACTGTGTCATTAGCCATCTGTAAAGCTAAAAGCTTGTCATCTAAGATAACTTGGAATTGTTGAGATATCGAGCTCCACTCGTGATACGCCAGGGTGACCGTTGTGTATTTATGTCACCGACTTGTCAGTTGCAGACGCGGTTGGTACACCGCCCATGAATAATAGCTACATGATAGCTATCCTTATCTACTCTAGTTCGTGGCTCAGTTAGTATGCCACCTTAGTTAGTTGAGTTTGGTTTTGAGACCCATATAGAGGGTTCTTCTATTTCTTTGTACTTGAGTTCTTTTGGCTTACACAACTAAGAAGAGGAAAACTGTTTTCAGCCTCCACCCTTGTGTGTCTTCCCCCATTGTGCAAGCAAGAAAGCTTCAAGCGAGACTCCTTCCTTCTCTCCCACAATCTTGACATGGTATCAGAGCCTTGTTCGTGGTAAGGAGCTCAAGAAAGCAAGCCAAGCTCGCGGTGTTCTGGTAAGAGGAGCAGTGTTGCTTTCATTTTCTGTTTTGGGAGCAGATCTCTGCAGGTAGCACAGCCGGAAAGTGCAGGAGTGCATTGTCTCAGGTTGAGACGCCCTTCGCGGTGAAGCAAGAGGGCAGTATATGCTGCGGGCGAGAGCTTTAGCTCTCGGCGACCCTGTTTTTTTTTATTTGAGGCCATTTCGGGGCCTGTTTTGGAGGCGGAAGTTTTCTGCACGCACTCAGAAAAAGGCTCAGTTTTATGCTGTTCAGCCACTGTTCTACAGGTCGGTGAAAAGTTACTGTAGAAATTGCATCGTATGCTTGTGCGCAGAGACATTGGGAGTTTCAGAATCATCCTTGGTTCCTGTTTATGCAAAATCGTCACTAGGAAGTGACTGTGTGGTCAAATACCACTTTCGCCAGTTTTGCAGATTTGCCCTTGTGAGGGTGAAGCTGAGTTTTTGCAGTGACATAATTTTTTCGCAGTGTTCTGTAATGGCATCTGATTCTCTTTCACAGATTGTCACTGAAAAGCTTGACAAGAACAACTTCCAAGCATGGAAGTTTAGAATGACGAATTTCCTTATGGGAAAAGGATATTGGGAATTTGTTGCAGGAAATGAAGAAGAACCAGTTCTTCCTGATGTTCCCAATCAACAGCAAATGTAGGCATTCAAAACATGGCATGAGAGAGCCAGGAAAGTTATGTATTGGCTGTCTATCAGTATTTCAGACTCTATGATTGTGCATATTCAGGATGCAAGTACGCCAAAGGAGGCATGGGATACTTTGTCAAAAATGTACAGCACAAATACGCAAGCCAGGAAAATGCAGCTCAAGCAAGAGTTGCATAATGTGCAAAGAGAAAGTATGAGCATCAACGACTACCACATGAAGGTGAAGAAGATTGCAGATGCACTTGCTTCCATTGGGTCGCCAGTGGAAGATGATGATTTAGTTTCCGTGACCTTGAATGGTCTAGGAAAGGATTATGCACAGTTTCGGACATCCATTTCAGTTCGTGAAAGATTTCCTGATTTTGAGGAGTTGATTGCTCTTCTAATTTCTGAGGAACAGAGAAATGGTGGTGCATCTTCTTCAGGAGGAACTTCAAAAGAAGCTGTCTTCTACTCAAATGCTGGAAGAGGTAGAGGCAGAGGTAGAGGAGGTCGATTTGGAGGCCGTGGTAGAAATCAGAATATGCAGCAAACTCAAGAAAACCAGTCTTATGGAGGAGGACGTGGTAACTCTAGAGGCAGGGGGAGCCAAAGAGGTCGTGGTGGATGGCAAAGAGGTCAAAATGCAAACAGTAATGTTGAATGCTACTACTGTGGTAAAATGGGTCATATGGCTAAAGACTGCTATAAAAAGCAGAATGACATCATGAATGGAAAACTGCAACAAGGGAATTATGCATCTTCTAGCAGACAGGGTGATGACAGAAATGAGCATTTGTTCATGGTGCAGCACATGAACAATTCTGTGACAAGTGTAGAAGAAAGCAATGATGTATGGTATGTTGACTCAGGTGCATCAAACCACATGACAGGTCATGCAGAATGGATGGAGGATGCAAGGAAAATGGAAAAACCAGGATTTGTGGAGACTGGTGATGATACTGCACATCCTATTGTGCAAATTGGAAAAATTCCCTTGTCTATGCAAGATGGGAAAAAGAAATACCTGTCTGATGTATTTCATGTCCCGAATATCACCAAGAATCTGGTTTCTGTTGGTCAAATGGTTGAACAGGGCTTGCAGGTCAGATTTAATCCTCATGGATGCTTTGTTGAGGATATGAAAAATAAAGGTCGCTTGATAGCAAAAGGAAAGAAGAAGGGCAGAATGTTTACATTGGATGCAGACATGTCTGAATTGAGTGCAGCAATGTTTGCACATGGGACCGGTGTAGTTGCAGATATTGATATCTGGCATAAACGCATTGGTCATGTTAATGTACAGCGACTTAAATCAATGCAGGCCCAAAATATTGTTGCAGGTTTGCCTAAATTCAAGGTTGCAGAAATGCATAAGGTATGTGAAGCCTGTCAGTTTGGAAAACAGGCAAGGAAACCATTTCCTAGACATGTTCAAGAGAGTAAGAAGCCATTGGAATTAATCCACTCTGATGTGTGGACTGCTTCAGAGTGGACTACTAAAGCTGCATCTCTTGGAGGTTGCCATTATTTTGTCACTTTTATTGATGACTATAGCAGAAAAGTTTGGGTGTATTTTATGAAAAAGAAAAGTGAAGTTTTTGGGCATTTCAAAACCCTTAAAGCTATGGCTGAAAAAGAAACAGGTCTGAAAATAAAATGCCTAAGGTCAGATGGAGGGGGAGAGTACCTCTCAAATGAGTTTGCAAAGTTCTTGCAGGAGCATGGCATAAAGCAGCAATATTCATGCAGTTATACCCCACAACAAAATGGAATTGCAGAAAGGAAAAACAGGCATATTGGAGAGGTATCTCGTGCCATGCTCAATGAAAAAGACTTGCCAGATTTTTATTGGGCTGAAGCAGTTGCTACAGCAGTCTACATAATGAACAGGACTCCCACTGCAGCAATACATGGGATGACTCCAGAGGAGAGGTATACTGGTAGGAAACCATATATTTCTCATTTGAAAATTTTTGGTTGCATTGCCTATGTACATGTGCCAGATGAGTTGAGATCCAAGTTGGATCCAAAAGCTGAAAAGTGCATCTTTATTGGTTACTCTCTGCAGCAAAAAGGGTATAGATGCTATAACCCTTCTACTCGTAAGTTTACAGTGAGCAGAGATGTTGTTTTTGATGAGATGAGTAGCTGGTATAAACCGGTAAATGTGATTGATGATGTAGATGCACAAAATGGTAATGCTGCACAGAATTCACAACAGCAGTCACAAAATATTAGTGGACCTGGAGCGTCCTCTAGCAGTGGTTCACATTCTTCGCCATGGACAGGCCGATTGAGATCAGGAGAATCTTCTCAAAGCAATGTAGATAGTGGTATGCAGGTATCACGAAAAGGAAAAGAGAAGGTTGATCAGCCCATGGTTGATGTGAATGCAGGTCACTCTTATGTGGATGGTGAATCCAGTGGCTCAGAACAGAGCATTGATGATGAGTTGGGTATTCCTTCTATTGTTACACCTGGAGTAAGGAAGACCAGGGATGTTTTGAGAGCACCTGGGAGTGAACCCACTTTGCGCAGGTCTACCAGAGTTAGGTATCCTGTGGATAGGCTGAAATATGATGGATTTACAGCCATTCACTATGCATATATGGTCAAAGTGATACAAGAACCAGAACCCACTTCTTTTGAGCAAGCCATGGGAAAAGAAAAATGGGAGAAAGCCATGGATGAAGAAATGGATGCCTTGGAAGCAAATACTACATGGGAATTGGTACCTTTGCCTAAAGGTAAAAATGCAATTGGCTGTAAGTGGGTTTATAAGGTGAAGCACAATGCAGATGGTTCTGTGAACAGATACAAGGCAAGATTAGTAGTCAAGGGGTATGCACAAACATATGGCATTGACTATGAAGAAACATTCAGTCCAGTTGCAAGGATGGCAACTGTAAGAGCAGTCATTGCTATGGCTGCATCAAAGGGATGGTCTTTACATCAGATGGATGTAAAGAATGCCTTCTTGCATGGTGATTTGCAAGAAGAGGTCTATATGGAGCAGCCACCAGGTTATGTGCATGCTGTTCATCCTGAGTTTGTTTGCAGGTTGAAGAAAGCCTTGTATGGCTTGAAGCAAGCACCTAGAGCATGGTCTGACAAGATAGGACAGTATCTTGTCACTATTGGCTTTCAGATTTCCAAGGCAGATTTCTCACTTTATGTGAGAAAAACAGAGAAAGGTATTATGCTACTTGTCATTTATGTTGATGATTTGATTATGACAGGTGACAGTGATGAAGATATCCTTCATGTGAAAATGCTATTGAAGCTGAAGTTTGAGATGAAGGATTTGGGAGAGCTGCGTTATTTCTTGGGCATTGAGGTGATTAGATCACCAAGTGGGATACAACTCTTGCAGAGGCAGTATGGATTGGACATGCTGTCCAAATATGGGATGACAGGCTGTAAGCCTATTTCAGTTCCCTTGGAGCAGAATGTGAAGCTGAGCACAGATGCAGGTGAGCTTCTAGAAGACCCTACTATGTACAGACGCATAGTAGGAAGTTTGATTTATATGACTATTACCAGGCCAGATTTGAGCTATGCTGTTGGATTGGTAAGTCAGTTTATGCAGGCTCCAAGGAAACCACATTTGGATGCGGCTAGACGCATACTCAGGTATGTGAAGTCCACATTGCAGTATGGACTATTTTATGAGACTGGGGTTCAGATACAGTTGCATGGATACACTGATGCTGATTGGGCTGGTAGTATTTCTGATAGACGATCTACCAGTGGATACGTGTTCTCTTTTGGGAGTGCTGCAGTCACTTGGAGCAGCAAGAAACAGCCTACAGTTGCCTTGTCGAGCACAGAGGCTGAGTACAGGGGTGCAGCAATGGCTGCATGTGAGGTAGCTTGGTTGCATAAGCTACTTTATGATATGCATCAGTCTACAGATGGACCAGTTGTCATTTATTGTGACAACATGAGTAGTATACACTTGGCAAAATAACCCAGTCTATCATGCTAGAACAAAGCACATTGAGGTGCATTATCACTATGTGCGAGAGAGGGTTTTACTAGGTCTTATTGATCTAGTTTATGTCAGCACAGAGGATCAGGTAGCTGACATATTCACGAAGGGATTGGGCACAGAGAAGCTGCGCAAGTTCAAAGACCTGCTTGGTGTGCAGGAATTGGGATTGAGCTCGAGGGGGAGTGTTGAGATATCGAGCTCCACTCGTGATACGCTAGGGTGACCGTTGTGTATTTATGTCACCGACTTGTCAGTTGCAGACGCGGTTGGTACACCGCCCATGAATAATAGCTACATGATAGCTATCCTTATCTACTCTAGTTCGTGGCTCAGTTAGTATGCCACCTTAGTTAGTTGAGTTTGGTTTTGAGACCCATATAGAGGGTTCTTCTATTTCTTTGTACTTGAGTTCTTTTGGCTTACACAACTAAGAAGAGGAAAACTGTTTTCAGCCTCCACCCTTGTGTGTCTTCCCCCATTGTGCAAGCAAGAAAGCTTCAAGCGAGACTCCTTCCTTCTCTCCCACAATCTTGACAGGAATTCCGTCGCTTCGCTGGACATCCTCTCCTTCTCTGCTAAAAGGCTAGTAACCTGTGACTGAGCCTCGAATAACTGGGTCTTCAATGAAGAAATCTCATCGCTTTGAGTGGCAACCAGTTGGGTTTGTTGTTCCATTTGCTTAAATAGATCTGCTAGGGTATCCTTAGCAGAAGCTAACTCAAATGTTGCCTTATGCTACTGGTCTTTGGACTGCATGAGCTCCTCATAGAAAGATGCGTACAGCTGTTGAACACATGCTGTCACTGACAACTCAATGGAACTTTGAATATCCTTACTGAGGAAAGGAATGGCATCTCCTGAAACGAGACTGTTCAGGGAAGGAACTGAGATCTCTAAGGATCCTTCTCGATGTGCTCTGAACAGGTTATTGCAAGTGAGATACCCAGGGAGTTCACTGCCAGAAGTAGCAGGGATAGGCACTGAGGGAAGTACAGCAGGGGCTTTATCTGCTACCCGCTTCAAGCGTTTGCGCTGTATGACCAGGGGAGGCGGAGAATCATCATCCTCAATGTCAATAGGGGTTGACTCTTCTGAAGGTGGAGGAGGAGGTACTAGATCTGATGGAGGAAGTGGAGGCACAGTCTTCTGTAAACCTGAATAGGTCAAGAAGGCAGATAAATATGATCCGTAGGTAACATTGGTAACATTACCCCTGGTGACTTTAACAAAATGCTGATCCATTTTAGTAAGGAGGTATGTGCTCCAATCAATAGCAACGACTTTCAACACCATCCTGGAAGCTGTGAAAAGCTCTTTGGACAAATAGTGGGATGGCGTTTTGGCAGGCATGAACCTGTCCTGAAGGAACTAACACATCGTCTTCCATACGGGATCAGTAATCATAGAAAACGACACTCCTGAAGAGTTTATTACCTTCTTAACATCAAGGACTTCCCTTGTCTGCTTCTGCAACAGCTTGAGAATCTCTTCATTAGAGAAGAGCTGACGAGTGGTCACAAAAGGTTCTCCTTTGAAGGGAAGAGACAGAGCCTTCCCTAAGCCTCGAGACGTCAATGTCATAAACATTCCTTGGACTACGCCTGTCTTCTTGCTGTAAGAGGCCAGGAACTCATCACATACGGACGGATCCTCTGGAAGTAATGGAAAAGGAGTGACCACAAAAGCAGCAAGTCCTGCCTTCGTGAGGGGCTCAAAAGTAAGTAGGGACGAGTAATCCCTACTAACTAATGGGACGTACTGGATAGGGGGAGGAGCATGAGAAGGCGCCATTCAAATGGTTACACACACACCACAAACACAGACAATCAAGGAGAATGCCTGCAAAGCAACAGACAAAAAACCAAGGATAAGAGAATTACCAATAAAACGTGACACGACCTACTAACCCCAAGCAAACCACATCCTAGAAAAATTTTGACATGACCTTGAGATAAATGCGACCGAAAGCTTCATGCGATGCATCAGACAAACACCCTGAACCCCGTATCAGGCAACAAAAGAAAAAAAACTGCATACCGTACCCGTAACCGTAACAAAGACAGGAAACCAAAACCATACCATATCCGACACATATCAATACGACATCTGTGATAGAACCAAGACTGGACCATGGAAAAGAATACTAAGGACTGCGCATACCCATCCCACGAAACGGTTCATTAAAAAGGGAATTAAGTGCAGTGAGGGGGGAATTAATTTAATGAAGGGTTGATTTTAATCAATTATTAAAAATGGGTGAATTTTGATTAGGTGATAAACCTTAGCTAGAAAACGGCGGTTCCTTATTAGTTATTTAATTACTAATTATTAGGTGAAAACGGTGCTTTTATTCGATTCCCGGACTTCGATTCCCGACTGGGTCTCTAAATGCAATTCATTGATTATAAATTAAGGTGATGTGGAGCGCTTTTTTGCCAGCGCGTGCTCATGTGACGGCTGGTTCTTTTTAATTTAAAATTTTAAAGTGCCTCTTTAGCGCACGTAGCGCGTGCTAAGTGAACAGCTGGTTGATTTTAATTAAAAAAATGTGTATTTAGCGCGAATGCGCGTGGAAACGGTGGGTGAATTAAAGGGTTCATTTTAATAATTAATTTGTGATTAAGGGGGAAAATAAAAATAAATAAAGCACATAAAATAAATACCTGGAAGGGGTGTGTATGTAGTGCAGAAATGCGCACGGAAGAGTTCCAGTAAAGGAAAAGTAAAGAGCACTGATGAAACAACAATGACAACACCTTAGCAGATGTGTTGATTTGGTTTGTGTGGGTTTGTTATTTTTATTTATTTTTGTATTTTTAGTTGTGATTATTTATATTTGAATAAATGGAAAATGAGCAAGGGAGGTGAGGGGAATTTTTGAGAATGTTTTTAGAAATTTTTAGAATTTTTTTGTAATTTTTTAAATGAATTTTCTACATTTTTTTGCAATTTAGGGGTAAATTTAGGAAATGGGAAATTTTCAGAAATTATAGGGTAGACAATTTCCAGCAGACAAATTCCCAAAAATTGACAAAAGGCAAAAGGAATTTTTAGAAAATTTTCTGAAATTTTTTTAGGGAAAAATTAATGTAGTGATTAATTAAGTCACCTAAATCACATTAATCAAATAAGTCAGTTAAACATAAGTCAATTAAGTCAGGTTAGTGGGATAAGTCAGGTTAGTCTACCTAAGTCTAGTCAGGTTAGTCAAGGTTGATTAGGTTAGTCTGGGTTAGTCTAGGGTGGACTAAGTCAATTAGGTTAGTCTGGGGTCAGTCTAGGTTAGTTAAGTTAGTCTAGGTAAGTTCTAACTAACCTAGGAGAAACTAACTAACCTAGGGTTAGTTAGTGGGGGAAAAACTAACCTGAGGTAGGTTAGTTGACTAACTACAGTTAGGTTAGGGTTAACCTAACCCTAGTTAAGTTAGTTTTTAACCTAAGTTAGTTAAGGTTAACTAAAGCTAGGTTAGTAATTAATCACAATTAGGTTAGTGTTAACTAATCTAAGGTTAGTAGCTAACCTGGGGCAGGTGAGAGGGTGGGAGGAGGTGGCAGAGGGGGAGGAGGCGGTGGAGGAAGGGAAGGAGAAGGAGGAGGTGGTCGATGGAGCGATGGAGGTGGAGGAGGGAGAGGAGTCGTTGGGGGGCGGTGGAGGAGGAGCAGGGAGTCGCGGGCGCGGGGGGGGGGGGGGGGGGGGTGTGGAGGAGAAGGGTAGGAGGCGAGGGAGGAGGGGGAACGCGCTGGGGGGGGCACGCTGTGGAGGAGGAGGTGGTCGCAGGGAGGGGCGACGGTGGAGGAGGGAGCCACGGGCGGGGCGCTGTGGAGGAGGAGGTGGTCGCAGGGAGGGGCGATGGTGGAGGAGGGAGCCGCGGGCGGGGCGCTGTGGAGGACGAGGGAGAAGGAGGAGATGCTGGGGGCGGTGGAGGAAGAGGGAGGTGGAAGTCGCTGGGGAGGGGTGGAAGACAGAACGCAGGAGGAGAGAGAGAAAGAAAGAAAGAAAGAAAGAAAGAGAGAGAGAGAGAGAGAGAGATGCACGGGCGGTTGGGGAAGGGGTGGCAGTTGGGGGGGGAAGGGGTGGGAGGAAAGGGTGGGTGCCCATGGGGGGGGCCATGGAATGAGGACAAAGGCGCGTACCCCCGTCCCGCGCTCGTGCGCGGGGCGAGGTAAAAAAATTTGCCGTGACGGGATTGAAATGGCACCGGGAAGACGGTGCGGGTTATGCGGACACGACCGGGGCGCGTGGAGACTCGTAAAATCGAAAAAGGGCGCGTTCACGCGCAAAACGGGCGCGAGAAAAACGTAAAAAAAAAGAAAAATTAATAACTCCCAATCCAGACGTCAAAACGAAATAGCGTAAAAACGAAAAGTGGGCAGGACGACAGGGGGGAAACAAGGAAAATACGGGACGGGGGTTCCGGGAGGGATAAAGGATGGGCACGTGCAAAAAACACAAAAAACGAACCAAAAACGCAATTTAAAAATTAATATCGAAAAATCCGTGCATCGGAATGAGGTGCAGAAAAAAGGAAAACTGTGCAAAAAGATGTCCCCAACAATCTTATCACATCAAAACATAATCCCGACTGGGATAAGACGCGTTCACATGGGAAAAACCCAAAAAAAAAACCCAAAAATGGGATCGGAAATTAATATCGAACGAACCGTTCACCGGAAAGACAGGCAGCAAGAAGGAAAAATGTCCGCAAGGAGGAGTGGCATAGGGTGATCACGTTAAACTGCAGTTCTGGTGGAAGTAGGAGGGGTTCATATGCGAAAAATGCCAAAAATACTCCCGAAAACACATTTAAAAAATAATAAGTAAAAATCCGAACGTCGAAAAAGGGTGGAGGAAAAAGGAAAAAGGTAGGGGAAGGCACAGGGGACACGGCTGTCAAATCAAATTGGAATTCCGATGCAAATAGGGCAGGTTCACATGGAAAAATGTCAAAAATACGCATGAAAAAGTCGTAAAAAACCGGAAAATTAATAACGGACAAACCGTGTATCGGAATGATGCGGAATAAAAAGGAAAACTCTCAGGAAAAAAACACTAGTCAGGGCAATGACATCAGATCACGGTTCCGAAGCAAGAAAAGTGCATTCACATGGAAAAGCGTCTAAATTGCGTAAAATGCGTCAAAAATTAATAACTCAAAAACCGTGCACCGGAACAGGGGTAGGTAAAAAGGAAAAATGAGCAGTTCAAAGGGAGGAACAGGGCTATAAGGTTGGATTTGGATTTTGGTGAACCTAGGATGCATTCACAGGACAGGACCGCAAAATCAGGGAATGAAGGAAAACTGCAAGGGAACAGCCCCAAGGGTGGGTGGAACATAACCGGGTGGGTGGGAAGGTATCCCATTAGGGTAAAAGTAAGGCATGGTATGCATGCATGAACAGGTTAAGGCATATGCAGAAAGGTATGCACGGTAGACGCACAGGGACTCGTCCCCACACTTAAGACCTTAACGGATAGGGTTAACCGAGCAACAGGGACCATCCACTAACTTCCCCACACTTAAAACATGAACATCACTAAGAAACAGAAGTTTGTAGGGTTAGAAAAACTTGGCCCGTTTCGTCAAGAATCAAGGTTGAGTGTCGACGGCACGTCCAGTGTTGTTGTCGGCCCTGGAGGGACCAAGGCATCTTCTCGGCACACGTTCGTCATGGCAGGGACCACGCCGCAGCACCCAGGGAGGTAGCTGATGGAAGGAATCACAGGAAATTCATCGATGATGAGGGATATTGCACTCAACTCACAGTCACTCAATTGGAATGAAAGATCAGTCACTCGCCCCATGACTAATATCACTTGAAGAATAAGGATTAAGACCCATATCTCATACCTGGTTGAGGAATCAACAAGGGGGGAATGGTGCAGAAGGAGTATGCCAGGGTAAACAGTTGATGGTGCAGTAGTGCGTCCAACCCGTCTGGCATAGGTGC
The DNA here is from genome assembly GCF_053477565.2 of Lygodium microphyllum. Classification (NCBI taxonomy): domain Eukaryota; kingdom Viridiplantae; phylum Streptophyta; class Polypodiopsida; order Schizaeales; family Lygodiaceae; genus Lygodium; species Lygodium microphyllum. The sequence continues at coordinate 9,108,581 of NC_141135.1, forward strand.
AAGGAGGAAGGCAAGGGAGCCTTACAGTGCAGTGTACAGAACAGGGTAATGTGTCTTGTGATGATGGCAAAAACCCATCCCGTGGGTGCATAGGGAAACTGGAACATACCTGACTCCAAGTGTCGTAACGTCCCTCAATCTCACCTCTCGGTATTTGATTGAAGAAACTCCAGTCACACTCAACCCACCCTCGGTCTCACGCTCTGTTGATAATTAGAGGAGGGCAGCCTTTTCCTGAAACCCATTGATGTAATCCTCACAGTCACTTGTGTAAAGATTGTATGCCTTGTGCGCATTTGATGGTGCAACTGTGCATCCCGCCTTGTGCCGGCATACGGTGCAAGAAGGAAGGCAAGGGAGCCTTATGGTGCAGTGCACAGAAACAAATCGTGCTTTGTGCTTTGAGAGGCCCATCCCGTGCGTGCAACACTTCATTCACACGTCTCACCTCTCTTTCGATTTAAAAAGGAAAAGACTGGTCTCTCACCCCACCCTCTGTCTCACTCTTTGTTGATAGATATAGGGGGCAACCGTACTCACTTCCCCATCCGGTTAGGATGAAAGCTCAAACCACTCGATTGTTTGTCGATGAAGATCGCGTCATCAGTTGTTGAAGAGGCGTACCCAGGGAGGTAGCCATCAAATCGATTATTGTATTGGACAGGAATATGTCGTCTGCTAGAGGACAGTTAGTCACTTTGCAGAGAGACCCATGACACAACGTACCAAGGGAGGTAGCTTCGGAATTGGATCCTAGGGATATCAATTAATGAATCCACTTTCTGGACTGCTGGGTGTTACCACCTTTTCCACAGCCAGCTTCTCGCCCAAAGGTGTGTATCACCTTTTCTTGGAACGAGGCCTGCTATGACAGGGAATTGCTTCCTTTTCTCTCATAACAGATTTGTTTATTTGTTTTTTTTCTTTCTTCTTTTGTTTTTTTTTTTCTTTTTAATTTCCCCTATTCCCGAGGGTGTTTCCACCTTTTCTCGAAGAATAGGTCGGCATGACAGGGACCTTAGTCCTTTTCTCCCATGACCGATAGGTTTTTTTTTTTCTTTTTCAATATTGAGCAAGGGAATGGTAGAAAAAACCATGTGTCAAGACCAACCTCTGTACTGTCGCTGGTGAAAAATAGAGGATAAGAGATTAAGACTGAAAGGGGGTTTTGAGGGGACAGAGGGTTGCGTCCACTTCATCAGGACTGACTGAAGAACGGCTATCAGAAGTAGCATCATAAGAAGTACAGTGCCGCGCCAAGGAGGGAAAGGATCAAGTGTCCGTAATTGTCAAGATCCCCAAGGAGGGAAGTACTTCTTCAGGCGATATCCATTGATCAGAAAGGGATCATCAGAGGCATCAAGGGTTTGTACTTGGACAGAGCCATTAGGGTTGACTGCAAGTACCTTATAGGGGCCCATCCACCGCTGTTGGAGCTTGCCAGGAAACTTGCCAAAGAGTGAATCATAGGCTAGGACCAAATCACCTTCTTTGAACTCTTTGTGCTTGATGAAACTGTCATGGTAAGCCTTGCGTCGAGCTTGCGTGGCTTGCATGCACTCTAGAGCCATCCGACGAATTTCGTCCAAACTTTCCAAATGCAAGAGACGGCGTTGCAGTGAATCATCGTCCCCCAAACGCTCTTTGATAGCCACTCTCAAAGAGGGTAGTTCCAGTTCAATAGGAAAAACAGCTTCTGTTCCATACACCAACTGGAAAGGTGTCTGTCCCATGGCTGCTTTATGGGAGGTTATGTACGCCCAGAGGGCCTCTGTAAGTCGATCATCCCAATCACGACGATGTGCAGCAATTGTTCTTGTCAGAATCGAGCAGAGGATGCGATTGGTGACTTCAACTTGGCCGTTGGCTCTGGGGTAATAAGGAGTGGACTTGCGATGGCGGATCTTATACAACTCTGTCAACTCTTCCATGACTTTGTTAAGGAAATGCGTGCCTCTATCACTTACCAACTCTAAGGGACTACCAAAACGGGTGATGATATTCTCCTACATGAACAGGGCCATGCTGTTACCATCGTCCTGCTTTAGGGCTTTAGCTTCACACCACTTTGTAACATAATCCGTACATACGAGGATGTATCGGTTCTGTTTCCTTCTGGTGGGGGGGTCGATCGGACCTACGAAGTCAATGCCCCACTTCTCAAATGGCTTCAAAGGAAGGATAGGTTGCAATGGCATGGCACTTGTCTTCGTGGGTTTCCCCATTCTTTGACAAGCATCACATCTTTTACAATAATCATATGAATCTTTGTGGATGGTAGGCCACCAATAACCTGCTAGCAGAGCCTTCCTGGCTGTAGCTTCTCTTGCAAAGTGACCTCCACATGGCTCGTCATGGCAAGCCTTCAGAACAATCCCAATCTCATCCCCTGCAACACATCTTCTGAGCATTTCATCTTTGCCTTTCTTGTACAATGCACCGCCTAGCAGGGTGTATGGGGCTGATTCTAGCATGAGCTTCTTCCTTTCCCGACTAGAAATACCAGGAGGGTACTGTTGGGTTGCCAGCAGATTGGCAATGTCCGCATACCAGGGAGTGACAGTTTCTACCAAGAATAGGGAAGCATCAGGGAGGTCTGGATCATCCTGCTCCTCGTCTGCAGTTTGTGGGATACACGACAGATGATCAGCCAGAACATGGGAACGACCAGGCTTAGTAATCACCTCAAAGTCGAACTCCTGGAATAAAAGGAGCCATCTCATCAATCGTCCTTTCACATCTGCTTTGTTCATCAAGAAGGACAGGGCCTCATGATCCACATAAAATTTAAAGTGGGTGGATAGGAGGTAATGGCGAAACTTTTCCAAGGCAAACACCATTGCCAAGCACTCCAGCTCGGTCACTGTATAGTTCCGTTCCCTATCAGTGACTTTTCGTCTTGCGTAATAGATCGGTTGATCCAACTTCGAGGAGCCCTTTTGGCAGAGGACTACGCCTAAGCCTTCAATTGATGCATCAGTGTGTACATGGAACTCTTTCGTCCAATCAGGAGGTTGCTGAATGGGTGCCTCTATCAGACACTGCTTCAGAGTGTGAAAAGCTTTGTCACATTCTTCCGTCCAAGTAAACTCTGCATCTTTCCTCAGAAGCTTGTGCAAGGAAGTTGCCTTTGTTGCAAAATGGGCTATAAACCTTCTGTAGTAACCCACATGGCCTAAGAATCCCCTCAACTGTTTGAGGTTTATGGGTGCTGCCAGAGCTGCGATCTTTTCAATCTTTGCAGGGTCTGTTGATATCCCTTGTGCAGAGACAATGTGGCCCAACAGAACTCCAGAAGAGACCCCAAAGATGCATTTGTCGGGGTTGAGGGAAATCCCATACTCCCGGCATCGATCAAAGCATTGCTCCAAATGTCCCCAGTGTTCACTGATCAAACTATAGACACAGAAGTCATCCAAATATACCTCAATAAAGTCATGCAGATGATTTTGAAATGCGGCCATCATGACTCGTTGGAAAGTAGCAGGGGCATTGCAGAGCCCAAATGGCATCACTCGGTAAGCGTAGGTCCCCCATTCTGTGGTGAAGGTCGTTTTGGATTGGTATTCTTCTGCGATTTGGACTTGGTTGTATCCACTGAATCCATCCAGAAGAGAATAAAGTTCATGTCCTGCCACTGTGTCCAACAGTTGGTCTGTGAAAGGGATAGGAAAATGATCCTTCTTTGTCTTGGAATTAAGCTTTCGGAAATCCACACATATTCGCAATTTTCCATTCTTCTTGGGTACAACCACAATGGGTGAAACCCATTCACTATTTGCCACTGGATAGATGAACTCAGCTTCCAGAAGCTTCAACAGCTCCGCTTTCACCAATGTGGAATAATTCGGGTTCATTCGCCTCTGTCGTTGCCGTACTGGCTTGGCATCAGGCTCCAAGTCAATATGATGTTGACATATTGTGGGATCAATCCCCTTTAGGTCTTTGTAAGACCATGCAAACACGTCCAAATTCTCTTTAAACAAGTTGTACAAAGTTGACAACTCCTCTTCTGGGAGACTGCTACCCAGCTTCAAGTGTCATTCAATGCCTTCTGAATCCACAAAGGTTAACTGCCTTTCACCTTCTACTTCACGGATGAAGGCCCCACGGACTGCTTTTGGATACAGATCCGACTCCTTCAAGGAAGTGATGTCCTCTTCTGATGTCCCACTAGAACCCACTTCTTCTTTTGGTAGAGACTTAGGTTGCTCCTTAAGACGTTGGAATGGAATTAGAGCTGTTTCGGGTTTGGTTTCAAAATTAATTACCTCTTGGCTTGAAGACTCATCTTCTGATGATACATCCAGGAACGTCACATAACAGGGACCCTCTGATGCCTGTTGGGTTGGTGGGATCGGTGCTTGTTGGCACGGTGCATCATCATCATCTTTCTTTGGCAAGGATGGGTTAGGACGGCAGGAGCCACACTTAAAAGACGGCTTGCTCTCCTTAATCCATTTCTTATAAAGGTTTTGCATATGAGAAGATTCATTTACCAGACCAAATGGTACCATCGCCATTCTGTCCCATAGCATGAGCTCATCGGCTTCTGATGCTTCTGGATCTTCTTCCTCAAATGTATCCTCTTCAGGTGGGATAGACTCTTTTGGCTCACTTTCATAATCTTCTTCGTCCATATCATATCCATCCTCTTCTGTCTCTGTCTCTGTCTCTGCATCTGCTTCTGCTTCTGTCTCTGCTTTTGTCTCTGTTTCTGCTTCTGTCTCTGTAGGAGCTCTGTAACAGAAGAACAGATTCTCTGGTTCCTCTCCTGCCTCTGTCTCTGCTTCTGCTTCTGCTGTGACCATGTAACAGGGAGAGCAGTACATCCATGCTTCTATCTCACTGTCAGAAGTGATTTGAGAAGTCATGCCTGATTCAGGCAGGAAGTATTCACCCATTGATAATGACTTTGCATATGTTGGAAGTCGGCTTACAGTATCCACTGTTAAGGAATGTGCCATTACTTTCTTGGGAAGGATCTGTTTGATAGCATCTTCGTCTGTTGATGTTCCATCTGTAGCCTCGTTAGGGGAATCAGAAGATAATTCCAAGGAGGTGGATCCATGTCCTTTTTGAGAACCATACAGTTTCAGCACCACTTTATTGGGTCCTCTGCCCAAGGTCAAAGTTCCTTTAAACCAATTCGTCCTTGCTCGGGCTTCAAAAAGCCATGGTTTGCCTAGTAACAGAGGATAGGATGTACCATAAGAGTTTGGCTTCACCACCAAATAGGTCAGCCAATAATCTTTTCCAGCCACTGTAGTCTTCACATATGGAAGAATGCCCAAAGGCTTGATTCTACTCTGATCCGCCAGTCTGATGAGCCATTGGGTTGGTTGCACACCTTGTAGGCCTAGATCCTTCATCGTCACATCCGTCATAATGTTCACTGATGAACCACCATCAATCAGTGCATTTGAAATAAAGCAACCTTCTATCCATACGCCAGTCTCTGGAGTACCCGGATCTAGAAAAGCATTAGCCACATCCACTTCTTTTACAGGCTCTGGAGCCTTGTTGGACTTTGTCACTGTTGAGGGAGCAATCCTTAAGCCACGTCTTCTTGTCAGTATACTTTTGAACCTTTTCCGGCAACTGGGGGACAACATCAATAATTGTCGGAATGTGAGGTTTGGTCTAAAGGTATCTAGATCTCTAACTAGATCGTATTCCTTAATAGGATCCACTGGCTTCTCTAATCGGTTAGGGAATGGGGCAACACCCATTTTCATTTTCCCTCTTTCTTCCAACAGAGGAATTACAGGAACTTCTTCTGCCACTTGTGGCACTTCCTCCTCTTCTGTATCCTGGACCTCTGGTCCTGTCTCTGTAACTGTCTCTGTAACTCTCTGTGGCACTGTAGGGCTCTGTACGGCACTGTTAGGCTCTGTTCTGTTATGTTCTTTTGGTGGAAGATTGAACTTCACTGTTCTGGCAGGAGGGTTATTTTCTTTCTGGATAGGTGGTTCCTTCTGCTTTGCACGCGTGATGGCAGCAACTTCCAATTCCACTAAATTGGAGGTAGGCTCTTGGGCCTTGGACGGACTATCAGTAGCACTGTTTTTCGCTGGGGCTGGACTTGGGCAGTCTTTTGCAGTGTGGCCTTCTCCTTTGCATCGACTGCATAAAGGCTTGTAATCCACTGACCTTCGAGGATTTGGACAATTTGGTGAGATGTGTCCCTTTTCTCCGCATCTGTAACACTCCACTTCTGATCTCTGACCACCGCCAGACTGTCTGCCTCTGTAACTTTGGGAAGGAAATCTTCTGGGTCCGAAATTAGGACCAAACTCTCTAGGCTTGGGTCCAATATCTTGTGTTGTCATTTTGGATTCCAGCAAGTTAAATCTTGCGTCTTCTTCCTTTCTTCTCCTATCATGCATCTCCTTCAGAGAGCAAATGTCCTCTGTATGATTCTTCCGCAAACAGTAGGAACAGAAGGCTCCAGGGATGGTTGGTTTCCGTGTACATTCAGTGGCTAAATGGCCTGCTTGATGACACTTACCACACCAAGTATTTGACCGCATCACATCTCTTCCTGCTCCTGCAACGTTGGATATGCTAGCGGTATTCACTTTCAACGTCTGTAGTTGCTCTATAATCACATCCATCAACTCCTTCTTAATGTTTGCAACTGAGTTGGATAAATAATCCTTCAAGCTTTCTCCTCCGGACGTACTGGCAGGAGGGTTTTGAGGAGTCTCTGTAATTACTGCATAAACGGGTTGGGCTGGTACAGAGGGGTCTCTGTTCTGGTTCTGATTTAGAGCTCCTGTTTGAACTGTTGGCTGTTGACTCCAGTTGGTAGGGTTCCACTGTTGCTCCTGATTTCGCATTGAGGAAATTGATTGAGACCATTGTTGTTGTGGTTGAACCATCATTTGAGGCATGGATTGTGGCCATTGTGGATTTGGTGCACTGTACTGTGATACCAGGGACATCTGTTGGTAGGGATAGGGAACAGTCCCTGGAATTGCATTTGGTGGGTACATCATTCCTGGCATCAGAGGAGGTAAGACTCCTCTTCCTGTATTCATCGCCAATCTAGCTTCCACTTCATCGTACAGTCTTGCACCTTCTGTTGCAGCTTGCAGTGTGGCTGGTCTTTGCAGCTCCACAAACTTACGGACTTCTGGTTGTAATCCTCTGAGAAACACTCCCTTCTGAATGCCATCATCTAGATTATGGTTAGTCCATCTCTTCAGGATGGATTCCATTCGTGAGACATAGGCTTCCACTCTTTCTCCAGAGGACTGACTTAGGTTCATAAATTCCTCTCTCATCCGCTCTTCAAAACCTTCACGCCTGAATTTAGTGAGGACGGCCAACTTCAGGTCGTCCCATGTGCCAAAAGTTCCTGCTGCTTGTCTCTCATACCACTGAAACGCCGCGCCCTTGAAAGTGGCGGGGAATATTGCTAACCAATGCTCAGGGGTTCTGGCATTGTTAGCCACACACGCTACCATAAACTCTGCTACATGAAGATCGGGGTCTTCATTGTACTCTCCCTTAAAAACTGGCAATGGAACTACATTCGCTGGCTTGTCATCAATATTTCCAGGACGGATCTGGCTTGGAAGTGGACCTCTAGCAGGAGGAGGAAGGGCTTGATGTGCCATTGGGACTTCTGTAAAGAGTTCCGCAAGGGCGTCAAAGGCGGCTTCTGCTGCTAGCTCGTTCTCAGCCTTGATTTTTGCTTTCTCTCTTCTCACGTACCTCTGGACTCGTTCTAACGCTTGCCTTTTTATTGCGTCATTCATCAGGGGGTTGGCTCCACTATGTTGTTAGTGCTCCACAGAGGGTTAACAGAAGGCTTCAGTCTTTGGAGGACTCTCTTGCCAACATTTCTTCTACTTCTTTCTTTTCAACGTCCCTGAATTCTGCTTTCATGCCACTGCACAGAGGAAGGTATTCGGTTCTAAAGGTGTCAAAATGCATACGTCTGAGCATTGTGGTGGTGCCATCATCATAGTAATGCCAACTTCTGATGGTTTCAACAGTGTAGGTTGTGAAAAACACTCTGTCTACCAACTTCCAGTGGGTTGCTAATTGAACAAACAGAAGATTATCAGTACACCAAGCATCCCATGTATCTGCTGTTGAGCGTCCACGAACAAATTCCAACTTTTTTCCTTCTTGTCTTTGTGAACCTCTACAGACCAAGACTCCTGAAGCTTCTTCACAATCTCCCACTTGATGTTGTCTTGAAACTTTTCAATGAATGCCAAATCTTCCATGGATGGTCATTCTCTCTGTTTCTGCTCTTCAGTTTGTTCCCAAACAGTTTGCCACCAAGATGCAAGTTTCTGCTGCTTCAACAGGAAGAGAAAACTGTCCACTACATAGAGCATGCATCATGATGGTGATGTGTTTCCGCCATTGTGGGATGAACTTTTTGTGGAAAGTGGCTTTGATTATGAGAAATTCCAACTCTTCAGTGGAAGAAGGAATTTTACAAACATCCATTGAATTCTTCTCTTCTTGGCAATGCCATTTCCTTCATTTTCAGCCTCTTTTGGTGCTTGTTGATGGCAAGTTTCCCCGGCTGCGCACCAAAAACATGGAGCCCCGAGAGGAACACCAAGGAAAAGGAAATTCGCTTGCAAGAAAATCTATCTTGTAACATTAAAAAGCTTGTTTATCACGTTTCATATGATCACAATGAAGAAAAGAACACCAGGCACAACAAATCTTCATGCAGCATCATGTAGATCTCCCACGGTTTTTAATAGAATCAACCATATTCTTCAACATCTTCACAAAATCCATCAATAGAACAAAGAAAGCAAAGGAATACACCATCCTTGAATGGAAATATATCACATAGTATTCATCTTCAATATCTTCATAGTCTTCTCTCTCAATCTCTCATATACAATCACTCTGTTTTAGTAGAATTGGCTATCTCTGACTCTCTCTCTCTCACTCCATCAATAATACATCATGTCCTCACTACAATCTCTCAAAAATCACTCTCAATAATCCCTCTTAGGTCGTGGACACCCCTCCCAAGAGGTATGTCTGATATGAAGAGTCACCAGAGCCACTACAGTGTCCTTTCATAGCTCACTACTGTCACTTCACTTCAGTCTTTACTTGAGTCTTCAGCAGCTACTTCTTCCACTTCCTTCAGCTCTTTTGCACTTGTATTCACCTCTTTCCAAGGCTATAAAACTTTCCCCAAAAGTCACACATACATTCCACAGAACACTTACAGAAGCTTACAGAATAGTCTACAGAACAGTACCAGAACAGCTACAGTACAGAACAGAACAGAAACAGAATAGAAGCAGAAGCTCTACAGAAGACCTACAGAAGGTTACAGAAGGTCATCAAAACCTCATAACTCACTCTCAAATCATTCCAAACTCTCACAAACCATTCAATAAGCTCTCACAATATCTTATTCTTCATCAATCAATACTTCATCCCTCCTTACAGAAGACAATCAGAACAAAACAGACCAAAACAGAACAAAACAGAAGGTATACAGAACCAATCAGAACCTATCAGAACATCACAGAACCATCAACAAACATCATGATCTTCCAAAACACCATCATTATCATCCAAAACATTCTCAAACCCCTTCTAAATCAATCAATCATCTCATAAAATCAACCATTCAGCTCTCAAAAACAACAAAAATCAGCCAAAAAACAAGTCATTTCAACACTCAACAATTCACGAATGATAATTTAATTTGGTCTAAAAATATGGCTATTACAAACAAGAGAGAAAGTATAAGAAAATAACCAATTTACCACTTGCAACAATTGTTTTTAGAGAATGAACTTATTTTGAAAAGTGATTAATTTATTATAGTTGTACTAAATCTAGTTAGTTTTTATATAGAAAATTAATATACTTTCGATTTACAAAGGTTCATTGTACATCAAATAGGTCTATTTATCATGAATATTACATTTTATTATATTTAAAATTAATAATTATATAGAAAATTGTATTTTACTATAAAAAAAGATTAACTATATAGGAAAAGGGATAGATTTACTAGTTATATATACAATTCTTTTGAGTTTTATATAGTAAATTTTTTTGACAATAGTTTTGCTAGTTATAACTAGGAAATAGGAGGATTTTGCTAGTTTTGTTTCCTTTTACTACATACCAAATCGTCTAAAGTTCGTTGTGCACTAGTATAGGATGCCCACACCCTTTTCTTATAGCACGTAGCACTTCACTTTTGTCTCTTATAATAGAGTAAGATAATCCTATCCATAAAGGCTTTGAATGTGTACCCTATACTCGTCTAATGTGTATCACAAAACCATCCACAATTTATATTCTATTTTGTACCTTTAATCACCTTATTGACTATTCCACTTCAGTATCATTGAGAATATATTTTTGATAATGAGAAATAAAATTTAGTCCCTACCTCATCTACACATTGATAGTGTGCTAGTCATTAGTTTATTTAGGACTCTAGGCTTCGGTACCTCTTACTTTCACTTTTAACTACTAGTTGCACCTTTACTCGTACATTGGTCTTCCCCATTAATATGTCCCATGCAACTTCAATTGCAGCATTAAGCCTTCATATTCATTGCTACTACCCTAAAGATCAAAAGCTAGCACACTAGTCTCCTAATCACAAGCTCATTTTTGTGGCTATGTCTACACTGTACATAAATGTTTTTTTTCACTTTTATAACAATAAACGTGACATACAACTTGTCTTACAATGTCAAAATGAGTTGGAAAGTGACATTTTTATGATCATCATCTATTGTGGCAAAAGTAAAAGATGATTTTTAATGCTTCTAATCAAAATCTCCCCATTCTTTTAGCTTTCATATTGAATGAATATTTTTTTATAAAACTACAACCTTGATTTAAATAGTATGCATTCTTATAGAGTTATTCTAATTGTTCATATATATGGTCTATAGGAGCCCAATACCCAACTTAGTATTGCAATAATCAAAATATACTTAACCATTATCATAGCAACTCACGATCCTCACGTACTTAATTCTAGCCTTTACTCCTACCTTTCCAATTTCACAAATTTTGCAATGCAAAAAAAAGTATGATTTCCTTAATGGCGAATATGTGTAAGCATCCTAAAAATCCATTTTTCAGTACCTTCAAGCATGCTAATGCTAGTGCATAATCTAAAGCACTACAAACACAATCAATAATGTCCTTGATTATTTTCTTTTAGTGTGCATGAATGCAAAATATTTCGTGCAATTTATTCGTTCAAAACATGCCAAAGTGCAATAAAACACAATTTCCAACATGATAGAATGATGAAACCTAAATGGTGGTTAGTTATCATAGACTTTTTCCCGAATACTTCTCCCTTCTCAATGAAGTCGATCTATGTTCTTAAGGGATCCCATCAAGGAAGGATTTATGGGATGCACCTGGTTACCAAGCGTTGTGGTTCCTTGACCCGTAGCTCCATCGGTTGAAGCAGGATTCGCACTCAATTGGACCTTACTTCGCTTGGGAGGCATCATATAATTTGGCTTTTGCTTTCTGGATATGCACCCAGGCTTCAGGAGAGTTGATTGCTTGCAAGAGGAAATTGTCTGTGGGATTCCTCTCAGGGGGGGAAAAAGAAGGGTAAGCTTGGAGGCTTTCAAAGGGGAAAATTTTCCCTCTCTCTCTATCTTTTCTCTTACTCTCTCTTTCTTTCTCTCTCTTCTCACACACACTCTCTCTCCCTTTTCTCTTACTCTCTCATCACCATCAGACAACAACTATCCTCCCTCTCTCCTTTCAACGCCCAAGGGCAATTTTATAGAGTATTCGAGGGGGGGGGGAGCTTTGGTAAGGTAAGGAGCCCCCTCCCCCCCCTCTACTCCCGATAGGGCGGCTAGCTAGATGGCTGCCGCCATGCAAAGAATGGTGGAGTGGAAGAGGGAGTATTCGTTACCCCCCTACCCATGTTGTCTTGGAGCTCCCCCCTGCCTACACGTCATGAACAGCAACCTCCCCCTCCTCCCTCTGATGACATGCAGTAGCCACCCTCCTCATCTGCCAGTTGGCGGCATGAGCAAGGGGGCTTAATTCTTATTTTCTTTTTTTTTCTTTTTTAAATTTAAATAGGGGAATCATACAAGAGGGAAATGTTACATTCTTTCCCCCTTAAGGAATTGAGATTTCCTCATCTCAAAAGGAATTGGGGGTATTGTTGGTTGAGGGTACTCTCGTCAATCCATGTGGCATCTTCTTTTGGAAAGTCCTTCCACTGGATGAGGTACTCCTTGAGGGTTCTACTCCTCAATCTCTTTTCTTGAATGTCTAGGATTCTATGTGGCCAGAGCTCAAGGACTATTTGGCTTGGCATTAAAATTTGTTGATCATTGAGTACATGGTTAGGAATGGATACATATTTCTTTAGTAGGCTAGCATGAAATACATTGTGAACCTTTACGTTCTCAGGGAGTTGGAGTTTGTAGGTATTGGGCCCTAGGCATTTGAGGATCCTATAGGGTCCGCAATACCTAGACTCACTTTTTAAAATTCCCCTAATGATAGGGAACTCCTCTTGGGTCATGCACAAATAAAAACCATGTATCCCTCATTGAAGAGTCGCTCTTGTCTATTTAGATCTGCATAGGCTTTTTGCCTATCATTGTCGACTCTAATGCCTTGTCCGATGGCCTTAATCTACTCATCCATTTCCTTGAGCATTTCCTTAGAAGATTCTACCCTTAAAGTAGGATCTCAAAAGTTCAATGGGGTATGACAATCATGCCCATACAATGCTTGAAAAGGTGTCATTTGAATGCTTTGTTGGTAGGAAGCATTATAGGTGAACTCTACTAATGGTAGATATTGAATCCATTTCTTGAGTTCATGACAACAATAAGCTCTAAGGATATCTTCAATGACTTGGTTGACCCTCTTTGTTTGGCTGTCAGTTTCAGGGTGATAGGCTATGCTGAAACAGAGTTGAGTCCCAATGGCCCCAAATATCCCATTCCAGAAGTGAGATATGAAGAGGGAATCGCAGTTACTAACAATTCTTTTAGGCAACCCATGGAGTCTAAATATCTCCTTGATGAACAGTCTAGAAATATTTGAAGGTTTATAATTTGTCTTGAGTGGAATGAGGTGTGCAACCTTGGTGAGCATGTTTACTATAACCATAATTGAGTTGTAGCCTCCTTGCACTGAGCGTAACCCAACAACAAAGTCCATGCTAATAAATTCCCACTTCATCTGGGGGATGTTGCGAGGTTGCAGCTTCCTAGGCATCTTGACATGTTCCGCCTTAATGTGCTTGCAAGACAAACATTCTGTGATATATTTGAGCACGTCTCCTTAAAAAAAACAAGTCCCTCATGGATGGAGAATTCTTGATATTTGACCTTGAGTCTGGGGTTCTGGTCCTTTTCCAAAATTTCCTTTATCATCTCCAGATATTTTGGATCATGGCTAGCTTCTTCCTTGGCTAGTTCAAGGATAGGGTTGCTACGCATTGACACCATAGTTGCCAATGATTCGGCCATTGAGGGTTCCTCCATGATAAGGGAGTTGAGGAATGCCTTGCGACTTAGGGTGTCAGCGACCACATTCTCTTTTCCGGGTCGATACGTGATCTCAAAATCATACTCTTGCAGAACTTCTATCCAATGACATTGCCTCATGTTGAGGTCGATCTGGGTGAAGATCCATTTAAGGCTCTTATGTTCCATGAACAAAGAAAACTTGTTACCTAGGAGTAATGTCGCGAAATTTTGAGGGCATGAATCACTACTAGCAGCTCCAAGTCATGGGTAGCATAATTCCTTTCATGGGTTTTTAACTACTGCGAGGAATAGGCTATAGGATGACCTTCTTGCATCAGTACTACACAGCTAGTGCAAGTGAGCTAGCATTTGTGACAATTTCGAATTCCTTTCTTAAATCAGGGAGCTTCAGAATTGGTGTTGTCACCAAGCTATGCTTGAGTTGATCAAAACTTGCTTGTTTAGAGGGTGTCCACAATATGGCAACTTGGTTTTTCAGCAAATTTGTGAGGGGTGCTGCGATTAAAGCATGGTCCTTAATGAAGATCATGTACCAACTTCTTAATCCAAGAAAGCTACACACTTCTTTAATAGTAGCCAGTGGAGACCACTCTCGAACATCCTTAACCTTGGTAGGGTCTACAGAGATTCCTTCATTTGACACAATAAATCCAAGATACTCAACCTACCTTTTGAGGAAGGCACACTTTTTCCTCTTAGCATAGAGCTTTTGAGTCCTCATGGTCTCAAGGACGATAGGAACTTTTTCCTCTTAGCATAGAGCTTGTGAGTCCTCATGGTCTCAAGGACGATACGAACTTGGAATTCATGATCTGCCTTTTCTTTGGAATAAACCAAGATTCATCAAAGAAGGCAAGTACCAAATCATTGAGGTATGGTCTAAAAATGTCATGCATTAGCCCGTTAAAGGTGGCAGGGGCATTAGTCAATCCAAAAGACATTACTGCGAACTCAAAATGACCATATTAGGTATTGAATGCTGTCTTTGGAATATCCTCATCCTTGATGCAGATCTGATAATACCTTGACCTCAAATCAATCTTATAGAAGATTTTCACTTCTTGCAATCAATCGAGTAACTCCTCTATCCTTGGAATGGGGTATCTATTCTTGATGGTTACTTGGTTTATGCCTCTATAATTGATGCAAAGTCTAAGTGTACCATCCTTCTTCTTTTGGAACAAGATTGGAGCTCCCCAAGGAGAACTGTTGGGGCATACGTACCCTTTGTCCAGTAGTTGTTTGAGTTGTTCCTTTAACTCAATGGGTTTAGGAATGGACATTTTGTAATGCCTTTTCGCAACTAGTGCAGCTCCTAGCATTAGCTTATTCTCATGATCCACTTCCCTAGGTGGTGGTAATTTAGTTAATTCTTCTAGGAGCACATCCACATATTCCTTTAACCATGATGGTTCTTCATTGGTGTCCTCTACCTGATTTGGTTTGTTTAGCTTGATCAGGTAGATGGGTAATCCCTTCCTTATTCCTTGAACTATTCGTGTTGTCTTAGCTAGTTGGATCTTTCGTTTACCTTCTTCAGCTTGTGTTGTGACTAGCTCATCCTTAGGATTCCGAAAGGAGACTTGACCCTTTCCATAATGAATGTGAGCATCATTGGGGATTAAGCAATCCATCGTGAGTAGGCATTCATGGACTCCTAGATTCATTACCTTGAACTTAACAGTTGTGGGCTCATTTCCAAGTAGGATTTCCACCTTAGCAGTTTTTCTAGTGCAAGTGATTTCTCGCCCATTTGCTAGTTACACAAGAAAAGTGGTTGCAACTATAGTGATTATCCCTAACATTCTTGCATAGGTAGGTAAAATGAAAGAATGAGTGCTACCACCGTCAATTAGGGTTTTGAATTCCTTACCTTGGCAGTCCGATGGTGTTTGAATCACTGAGAATTGGTAGTTTGAGCCCTTCTTAAATGGACAGCTGCATGAATGGTTGCCCTCTCAATCTCGGCTTCCATACACGGATCTTCTTCTTCGTCTAATCCTCTAGTATTGATATTGGAAGTTTTTGCCCTTCCCAATGCTACACAACCATGGCTACGCGCAGCACTGGCTTGGCCCCTGAATTTCCCTTGACGGCCATCTCCGCCAAGTTTGGGACACTCCCTTTTGAAGTGCCCAAGTTCATTTGCATGAAAACAACACAAGCTTTGATCCCCTCTTTGAGTGGGGACAATGTCACAGATGGCATTTGCTCTGGACTTCTTCTGGTGCCCTTTTAACTTGAGCTTTCAACATCCCTGGATTTTGGTCTCTGTAAGCCCATGCCAAGGTCTAGACTTTGACTAGATTTCTTGGGAAATAGATCTTGCTCTTATCAATGCATCTTGCAAATCTAAAGGATGCATTGATTCCAACCGTGGTGGATTCATCCCATCACAAAACTTTGAGACCTGTTGGAGGATACTCATTGTCAGGGCGTATTTCAGCAAGGAAACAAATTTCGAGTAGTATGCCTCTAGAGATAGGCCCAACTGCCTTAACTTAAAGAACTCATTCATCTTTTTAGTTCTATATGCAGGTGGCATATACCTTCCATGCGCTACTTCATTTAGTTTTTCCCAAGTTATTGTGCTTTCAGTAACTACTTGGTGTTTACACCATTGCTTTCACCACAACCTAGCTTCATTGATGAGCTTGAGCTTGAATCATGGCTTGGTTCATAGGTGCTTTTCCTACTACATTGAAATAGTCCTCCGTGGACTCAATCCATATTTTGGAATCATCTTTAACAGTCTTTCCTTTTCTGTCAACTTCAGGTGGTTTAATTTGTTTGAGAAGAAACTTCTTCTCTTGTGCCTTTGCTAGGCTTAGTGTAGAAAGCCTTTGTTGTATATATTCCACATGACAAATAGGATAAAAGTTCATTGTGGTCTCTATAGAGAAATATTTACCAAGATGGTCAAGAAAAATACATACAACAAGGATAAAAATTCATTGTGATCTTTATAGGAAAAGATTTAGTTAGATGGTCAAAACCTCTATTGCAAGTATTTTACACAAGAGCTAGGATTAAAAGCCTTTGTGATGTTCACAAGAAAAGATTTAGCCATATGGTCAAAACATGTATTGTATATAACCTAGATGATAGCATTTATTAAAGTTGTTGGAAGACTTGGATGTCTAAAATGCTTATGCAACTGTACATGCTACTACTTTTGCTCTACATTTGGATAGAATGCCTAGCCAAGTGATGGCTGGTTTGAAGGATGCAATATGGACACATGCTTTGCATGTAGTTAAAAAGAGAAAAGCTACTAATGGTGAAATGTATCATGCAAAGCAACACATTCATGACATAACTGGCTAGGAATCACTGATAGATGTATATTCAGTGTATGAATATTTAGCAAAAGTGCAAAACATGCATGTACTTGTGGAAGAGAAACGAAAGAGAGATGAAGATAATGCAGGGACATCTAAAAGAGTGATAGTGGTGAGGGCTTTCTCCCATATGGTCCACACATGTGCCCGACAACTAATACTTCCTTCAATCCAAAAACCAACTTTTCTCTTGATAGAGGAAAATGCACTTCTTTAAGATGGCTCAAAATCGTGTCACAATCAACAATATGATCAACCACAAATCTTCTACATCCATGCTCATTCAAGTCTTCATTCTTCTCATAGATATCACATCCTTTGATCGACACATCATCAAGAAAGGGTAAGGTCAAATAAGTAATTTACTCCCTCAAAACTTTATGCATAGCATTCATCATATGCACCATTGAATTGGTTGCTCCCTCTGGAAGTGCATACATCCTAACCAATCCAAGTGGTGTCTTCATGATAGTGATATCTTGGATTTCTAATGCAAGATGGAATTGATCATATCCTGAATATAAATCTCCCATAGAGTAACTTGCCTTGCCTACAAATGCTTCTGCAAATTCATCCACTATTGGGCCTGATCCAACATTCCTTATAGTGACCTTATTAGTTGTAAATCGTGTATAAACCTCAAAGAACCATTCTTCTTTGGAATAATAAACCACCGATTCAAATATGGAGCTAAAGAACACTCCAAAATTCGCATCCTGATCTTCTTGTTCAAAAGCTCCAATAGCTTAGGCAAATATGCCCGAGGTATTGGAATAGGCTTTAAATTCCATGGCACATGCGAAACTATATAGATCACCATAGGTGCAACTATGGTCGCGGATCAACACATCCAACTTCATTTGGTTGAAACACAAAGCCTTTCCCATGCCTTGCCAACACTTGCTAGAAACAAGCTTTTTTTGTGGTCAAAAGAAAGCTTGTATCACAAATTTTCAACTTTTGTAAAGTTTCAGTTGTAAATTTATGTCCTACTCCATGTGGATCCCATAAACTTGGTGCACAGATTGGACACCGTATGCATGCATAGTGAGCATTAGAAGGTCCCCAAGAACAAAAGAACTCTACTTTTTGCACAAAAAACAATGAAGAAGCTTGCACGACATGAACAAGAGACCAATTGGGTGCAATCTCCCCCCATGCCTTGTGTGAGCGCTCCACAAAGCATGTATTGTATATATTATTCATCTTCAAGCTCAAGAAATAGCTCAATTTACAATTAGCATGCTTTAGCTTTTGGGTTTTCTTTTCTGCCACTAAAGAATTAAAGCTATTGGGCGCCCAAGAAGTCAGGTGGTACCCAAATACAATGTCCAATATAACTATTTAATGTTGAGATGACAAGCTCAACACATGTGGACATTGATGATGGACCGCCTGGTTAGATGGGTCCACACATCTACACTTAGCACGTCGGTGCTCATTATGACTCTCACATGGCCACTGACTCATTACCTATTATATTCAGGTTGTTACACCTATTTACAGCTAGCATAGTTATAGCGCCAGTCGACTAGTGTAGTTGGTTATGCATTGTTTGACTTAGTAGGCCACTTTCCTTTTATGTTGTATCTTATCTATACTTTGTGTACATTGTAAAGAGTGTGGAAGAAGAAGAAGAAATCAGCAAGAGAACGTTTTGGCCTCCATCTCTCTTCTTGTCTCTTGAGTGAGCTTCTCCTTGTGCATTCTGTGTGTGTTTGGCGCAGCATCTTGAGCAACTCCCCCCACCACGCGATTCTTGACATGGTATCAGAGCCACACCACTGAGAGAGGCTGATTTCAAAGGTTGAAGCAAAGGAGAAGAAGCAAGGTTCGAGCAAGCAAGCCACGGGTAAGAAGCTCTCCCATCCTTCCACTCTTTCTCTTGGATAGTGCATGTGGAGGCACCGGAAGCAGGGCAGAGCAAAAATCTCAGATTGCAGTGAGATTTGGTGTGCGCAAAGAGCGCTGTATATTCTGCAGGTGAGCCCTTTAGGAATTTTCTGCTGTTATTTTGGGCATTTGAGGCCGTTTCAGGGTCCATTTTAGAGCCGCAAGGTTGCGGACAACAGTTTCAGGGTACGCTGTGACTTCGACTGTATCGACTGAAAGTGGGTGCGCAGGTTACAAATTTCAGATCTGTAAGATCAAAGGTGTTTACCAGTGAGTAAACACAAGGTTTATCTGCAAACTGGTTGCAGATTGCATGTATTGTTGAGCACTACAGGTCAAGGGTTACAAAAGGCTGTCTGGTGTATTGTTGTGCACTACAGGTCGAGGGTTGCAAAAGATTTGCTTGCTGTTTGGTATTATTCTTGTGATAATGGCAGAGAATAGTGGAAGCCCCATCATTGAGAAGCTCGACAAGAACAACTACCCTTCATGGAAGTTCCATGCCACGAACTTTCTTATTGGAAAAGGCCTCTATGAGTTCGTTTCAGGTGAAGAAAAGGAGCCGGAGGTGAGTGATCCTCCAACTCCAGAAGAGACAAAGGCACGGAAGGAATGGAATGCAAAGGATAAAAAGGTCATGTATTGGTTGTCTGCAGTAATTGACAATAATATGCTGGGACACATTAGAAATGCAGAGAATGCATATGCAGCTTGGACCATACTTGAAAGTATGTTTTCTGTAAATACAAAGGCACGAGATTCAACTCAAGCAAGAGTTGAATACATTGAAGAAAGGGAAGATGTCTATCAATGAGTATGCATTGAAGGTAAGGAACATTGCAGATGCCTTGGCAGCAATTGATGTAATGCCCGATGATGATGATTTGGTGTCATCTACCTTGGGTGGACTTAACAATGAAAAGGATTGGAAGTCTTTTGTAACTTCCATATATGTTAGAAATCCATTTCCAGATTTTGATGAGTTGGTCTCCCTTATGATCACTGAAGAGATCAACATGCAGAGTGAGACATCTGAAAGAAGCGGTGAACAGGTCCAAGCTTTCTACTCCAGTTCAGGAAGGGGACGTGGCAGGTTCTCTTCAAGAGGCCGTGGTATAGGACGTGGTAGTGACAACCAGCAAAATAGATTGAATCAGCAATTTGGCGATATGCAGGTTTCAGGAGATCGTGGTAACTTTAGAGGCAGGGGGAGCTTTAGAGGAAGAGGTGGATGGCAGAACAGAGGTTCTAACAACTCTAGTATTGTGTGCCACTACTGTGGCAAAACAGGTCATATTGAAGCCCAATGTTATGCTAAGAAAGATGATATCCGTAGTGGTAAGTTGCAGCAAGGAAACTATGCATCGTCTTCACGACAGAATGAAGACAAAAATGAACGTCTGTTTGTTATGCAGCATATGATGAATGCTGTTACAAGAAAGGGAGCACATAATGATGTTTGGTATGTTGATTCAGGTGCATCCAATCATATGACCAGCCATGCAGAATGGTTTAGAGAGATGCAGAATTTGCAGCATGCAAGTTATGTGCAGACGGGTGATGACTCATGCCACCCAATTTCACACATTGGAAAAGTTCCCTTGTCCTTGCATGATGGTAAGACAAAGAGTCTTTCAGATGTATTACATGTGCCATCTATTACAAAGAACTTGGTGTCAGTTGGTCAAATGGTAGAGCAAGGGCTGCAAGTCAGATTTAATGCAAAGGGCTGCTTTGTAGAAGATTTCAATGACAAGTGCAGGTTGGTAGCAAAGGGAAGTAGAGTTGGACGTATGTTTACTCTGGACGCTGGAATTCCTACTATGAATGCTGCTATGTATGCCAAAGGAAAAGGCGTTGTTGCAGACATTGAAATTTGGCACAAACGCATTGGACATGCAAATGTACAAAGACTGAAATTAATGCATTCTAAAGGGTTGGTTACAGGTTTGTCTATATTTAAAGTTGCAAAATTTCATAAGGTATGCGAAGCATGTCAGTTTGGTAAGCAGGAAAGAAAACCCTTTTCACATGACAGAGATGTAAGCAGAAATATCCTTGATGTTGTGCATACAGACATTTGGGGGCCTACACAAAATGTATCTCTTGGAGGCAGTTCATACTTTGTCACATTCATTGATGATTGTTCTAGAAAGCTGTGGGTATATTTTATGAAGGAAAAGAGTGAAGCTTTTGAGCACTTTAGAACTTTCAAGGCTACAGTTGAAAGAGAAAAAGGCTTGAAAGTAAAGTGCTTGAGGTCAGATGGAGGGGGAGAGTACCTCTCAAATGAGTTCAGTGATTTTTTGAGGTCTCATGGGATAAAGAGACAGTTCACATGCAGCTATACCCCACAGCAAAATGGGGTTGCAGAAAGGAAAAACATGCATATTGCAGAAGTTGCACGTGCCTTGATGGCTGAAAAGAATATGCCTAAGCATTTTTGGTCTAAGGCTGTTCATACTGCTGTTTATATTATGAACAGAACTCCCACAGCTGCAGTTCATGGTATAACCCCCGAAGAATGTTTTACAGGTAAGAAGCCTGATGTTTCACACTTGAAAGTATTTGGTTGCATTGCGTATATTCATGTGTCAGATGAGTTGCGGAAGAAATTGGATCCAAAGGTTGAAAAGTGTGTCTTTATTGGATACTCTTTAGAGCAGAAAGGGTATCATTGTTACAACCCTGTCACATGTAAGTTCAAAGTGAGTAGGAATGTCATCTTTGATGAAATGAGCAGTTGGTATGCATCTAGTGGTGATGCATTGGATGATGATCATGATCATGACACTCATGTGCAGGCTGAAAAGCAAGAATCACGAACTCTTACTGGACCAGAGACATCATCTGGTAGTCCTTGGTCTGGGAGACTAAGGAGTACCTCTACATCTTCGGGTGCATGTAGTAGCACTACAGGTAAAGACAAAGGAAAGAATAAAGTGTCAGAAGGCATAGATGCAGTTCTTGATGGAGACTTCAGTGGCTCAGAGAGCTTGGATGATGAGCTTGGCATTCCTTTAGTGAGGACTCCAGGTGTGCAGAGAGAACATGTTAATGCAAAGACTCCATTGAGTGATCCAGTGGTACACAGGTCTAGCAGGGTGAGATATCCTGTTAAAAGATTTGGTTTTGAAGGTTATGTAGCTCACCATTATGCTTATATGGTGAAACTAATTGAGGATGTTGAAGCCACATGTTTTGAGGAGGCTGTTGGTCATGCTCATTGGGATGCAGCAATGGATGAGGAGATGGCTGCATTAGAGGCCAATAAGAATTGGGATCTAGTATCATTGCCAAAGGGAAAGAAAGCTATTGGATGTAAGTGGGTTTATAAGATTAAGCACAATGTAGATGGTTCTATTAGCATGTACAAAGCTAGGCTGGTTGCAAAAGGCTATGCCCAAACATATGGCATAGATTATGATGAAACCTTCAGTCCAGTTGCTAGGATGGCAACTGTCAGATGTGTGATTACTTTGGCAGCAGCCAAAGGCTGGAGGTTGCAGCAAATGGATGTAAAGAATGCCTTCTTGCATGGTGATTTGCAGGAAGAAGTGTATATGGATCAGCCAGCAGGTTATGAAGATTTAGAGCATCCCACATATGTATGCAGGTTGAAGAAGGCGCTCTATGGGCTCAAACAAGCACCTAGAGCATGGTCTGACAAGATTAGAGAGTATCTTGTCAATATTGGCTTTTATGTTTCTGATCCTGATCACTCACTTTATGTGAGAAAGGGAGATGCAGGTTTGGTCATCATAGTCATCTATGTGGATGACTTGATTATTACAGGTGATAGTGATAGTGGGATTGCTGAAGTCAAGGGCTGTTTGAAGATGAAGTTTGAGATGAAGGATTTAGGTGAGCTAAGGTACTTCCTTGGCATTGAGGTGATCAGATGTGATGATGGTATATGGCTGTCCCAAAGACAGTATGGCTTGGATATGTTGTCCAAGTATGGTATGACTGCATGCAAACCACTTTCAGTCCCGTTGGAGCAGAATGTAAAGCTGAGTGCTGATGTTGGGGATGAGATAGAAGACCCTACTATGTTCAGGAGAATAGTGGGAAGTTTGATCTGCATGACCATTACAAGGCCAGACTTGAGCTACGCCGTTGGTCTTGTGCGTCAGTTTATGCAAGTACCTAGAAAGCCACATTTGGATGCAGTTAGACGCATATTGAGATATGTGAAGTCCACATTACATTATGGACTTTTCTATGAGGCAGGTACAGATGTACAGGTGTTTGGATACACAGATGCAGATTGGGCTGGTAGTATGTCTGATAGAAGATCTACCAGTGGATACATGTTCTCTCTTGGTAGTGCAGCAATTGCATGGAGCAGCAAAAAGCAATCTACAGTTGCTTTGTCGAGTACAGAGGCATAGTATAGAGGTGCTGCTGTTGCAGCATGTGAGGTCGTATGGCTGCAAAAGTTATTGGCTGATTTGAATGTGCGGGTGGAAGGCCCAGTTGTCATTTATTGTGACAACATGAGCAGTATACAATTGGCTAGGAATCCTGTGTTCCATGCCAGGACAAAACATATTGAGGTACACTACCACTTTGTGAGAGAGAAGGTACTAGAAGGTGAGATTGACTTGGTGTATGTCAGCACACAGGATCAGATAGCTGACATCTTCACAAAGGCGTTGCGTACAGAGAAGCTTCAAAAGTTTCGAAGCTTACTTGGAGTTGTAGAGATGCAGTTGAGCTTGAGGGGGAGTGTTGAGATGACAAGCTCAACACATGCGGACATTGATGATGGACCGCCTGGTTAGATGGGTCCACACATCTACACTTAGCACGTCGGTGCTCATTATGACTCTCACATGGCCACTGACTCATTACCTATTATATTTGAGTTGTTACACCTATTTACAGTTGGCATAGTTATAGCGCCAGTGGACTAGTGTAGTCGGTTATGCATTGTTTGACTTAGTAGGCTACTTTCCTTTTATGTTGTATCTTATCTATACTTTGTGTACATTGTAAAGAGTGTGGAAGAAGAAGAAGAAATCATCAAGAAAACGTTTTGGCCTCCATCTCTCTTCTTGTCTCTTGAGTGAGCTTCTCCTTGTGCATTCTGTGTGAGTTTGGCGCAGCATCTTGAGCATCTCCCCCCACCACGCGATTCTTGACATTTAAACTGTGCATCCATGCGCATATAAAAATAATAAATAAATATCAAGAACTTTAGTAAATAAGTGTGATAAAATATGGACGCCATGCCTAAGATATGCGCCCATAAAAATTGATGATAATTTGAATACATGCTATCTTCCAATGCTTCCCAATTCCACCGCTGCTTGCTCTACACATCAACTGAAGAATTCACAATTGTTAGAAAAATAATACAATTAAACCGACAAAATTGAATACCTAGAAATCTTCAGCTACAAAAATAAATTGGTTAGAACTCAATCCTAACCTTAATTTATTATGAGTGCGCACTCTAAACTCATAAATGTTTATTAATTTAAATATGTATTTTGCGGAATCACCCGCTATGGAATCACCCACTTACACATTAAATTAACAAAATGCCCAAAAAGGATATGGGTCCCCATCTACTTTTCGCACAAAGAATCCACCTTGTGTATGAGCCCCGATAATAAAATTTTATGGAATCCACCACAAAACCTCACGGAATCCACCGTGGAATATGCCTCCTAGCATCATACCCTTGAGGTGGGATAGCAATTGTCCTCAATTGCTATTAGCTCAATGTGGAGCTAACAGTGTGGGAAAAGCACTTAGGTCTCTAGCGTGCATCCATTGGGCTTCTTCAACATGATGATTTTTAAACTTGACTAAATATCTAGAATATCTACGACCAGTTCTAGTGGTCATAAAGTTAGTATCTATAATAGTTTTAGGCTCAAGGATTTCAGTTTCTTCGTCTAGCAAAGGAGGGTTTTCATAGACACGGTGTACAAGTAGTTGTCCTCTAAAAGGTCGTAATAAACTGATATGGAAGGTATTGTGAATTTTCCAATGTTGTGGTAATTCTAGTTTAAATGCATTGTCATTGATTTTGTGTATGATCTTGAATGGTCCATAAAATCTAGGTGCTAATTTGACAATGGGGTGTTTATCTACATTTTGTAATCTATGTTTTCCAATTCGTAACCAAACATAATCATCAACTTTAAAATTCATAGCCTGTCTTTTCTTGTTTGCTTGTTTTGTGTATGATTGCTGGGCTTTGACAATCATATCTTTAACTTAATCAAAAATAGTAACATGCATATTAGCAAAATCATCAACAATTTGAATTTTGTTCGATAATGATGTAACAAGTATAGACAATCGATATCCATAAATAATTTCAAATGGTGCTTTCTTTGTAGCTGTATGTGGTGTGTTATTATATGCAAACTGAAGTAAATGTAGATATGTATCCCATGTATGTGGTTTTGATATGGTGTAAGCACGCAAAAGATCTAAAACAGTACTGTTAGTTAGTAGCTTCTGTTTGACCATTTATTTCAGGATGAAATGTAGACGAAAAATCAATCTTGGTTCCTAAGTTAGCAAACAAAGTAATCCAAAAATTATTGCAGAATCTAGAATCACGATCAGAAATAATGACTTTTGGTAAACCATGGTTAGTGAAAACAGTTTTCAAAAACAATTGAGCAGCTTGAGATGCAGTTAAAATTTTCTTGCATGGAATAAAATATGCTTGTTTGCTGAACCTATCTACAACAGTACAAATCATATCATGGTTAGCTTTAGTGTTAGGTAGACCAATGATAAAATCCATTGAAATGTGTTCCCATGGTCGTGATGGAATGGATAATGGCATTAGTAAACCATATTTTTTACCATGGTGTCTTTTAACTCGTTGACAAATTAGGCATTCAGATACAAAATTAGATACATCAGTGTCCATATGTGGCCAATAAAAATCTTCAATCAATGTACACAAAGTAGATATAATTCCTCTATGACCTTGATATGGGGGACAATGAATTTCATGCAAAATAAAAGATCGAAATGGAACAGCCACACATAATCTTTTTTCATAAAACATAAATCCATTAGTGTAAGACAGTGAATCAATAGGAATCCAATTATTTGCAACTAGTTTATTCCAATCAGCTTTGAAAAGTAGGATCTTGATGATAAGTATCTTTCATAGGCATAAGGGAATCAAATGATATCATGGAAATATTGTGAATTGTCGATCTCCTACTCAAAGCATCAGCAACAATATTCTCTTTTCCAAGTTGATATTGTATAAGGGGATGAAAACTTTGAATAAAAACGGCCCATTTAATGTGTCGGTCAGATATTTGTGGTTGACTAAGGAGATGTCTAATGCTTTGTCGGTCAGTTTTGATCATGAATTCAGATCCTATTAAATAATGTTTTCATTGACGTAAAGCTTGTACTATGGCTAGCAATTCCTTATCATAGATAGAATATTTAAGTTCAGATGGTTTGAGTTTGCAGCTAGAGTAAGCTATGGGATGGGAATCTTGCATAAGGACTGCTTCTATTCTAGATCCACTAGCGTCAGTAACTACTAAGAAGAATGGTCTATTGAAGTCAGGTAATTGTAATACAAGAGCATGAGTTAAAGCATGTTTCAGTAATTCAAAGGACTTTTGTTGATTGTAAGACCAATTATACACAATACCCTTCTTTAAGAGTTTTGTCAAAGGTAATGCAAGTAATGAGAAATTCCTCACGAATTTTCTGTAAAAGCTAGCAAGACCAAGAAAAGAACGTAATTCATGCACATTTTTGGGTATGGGACAATTTAAAATTGCTTCTATCTTTTTAGGGTCGACTTTAATACCTTCTGATGAAATAATATGTCCTAGATATTCAATTTCTGTTTGGAAGCATTCACTCTTTTTTGGATTAGCATATAATTATTTGTCTTTTAATAACTTAAAAACTAAAGATAAATGTATAATGCTCATTCTCATTTTTACTGAAAACTAATATGCCATCAAAGAAAACAATGACACAATGCTGATGTTTCAGAAATATGCGATTCATCATAAGACTGAATGCAGCTGGTGCATTAGTTAAACCAAAAGGCATAACCAGAAATTCATAGTGTCCAAATTGTGTTCTAAATGCAATTTTGAATATATCAAATTTGTCCAATCTTACTTGATGATATCCAGATTTAAGATCTATCTTACTGAATATGGCAGATCCTTGTAGCTTATCCATAAGATCATCTACCCTAGGAATCTGGTATCTATTCTTAACAGTAATTTTATTTAGGGCACGATAATCAATGCACATGTGATAGGTATTATTTTTCTTTTTCAGTAATAAGATAGGTGCACCAAATGGAGAACTACTAGGTCTAATTAATCCTCCATTCAGCAATTCTTCTATTTGGTTTTAAATTTCTTTTTGTTCAATTTGGTTATGTCTGTATGGTGCTTTACATGGTGGTTGTGTTCCAGGAATTAAATTTATCTTATGATCTTCAGGACGTGAAGGTGGTAGTCCAGGTGGTAAATCAGTATGCGATAATGTGTAGAAACAGTATGTAAATTCAATTCTTTGACTAATTTTATAGAAATAAAGTCATGTATGCTCCCATCATCATGTAAAATAGTCTTTTCTTTACCATGCACAAAACATTTCATTGTTAATAAGGAATGGGGAGTTGGCATACCTGGCAAAGTATCAGAAGTAGTACCAATGTTGTCATTATCTTCCGTAAAGTCTGGCATTTCCTCACGTTCTTCATCTTCTATTGCTCCCGGATAATTGATATGAACAGATGGCTTTTTGGATTGACAATTTGCTTCTAGATGTCCAGGTTGATGATATTTATAACAAACTATGGGTCTTGCTTTTGATACATTATTGGTAATGGTAGGAAGTTTAGGAATGTTGGGATTTGACTGAAGAGATGCCTTAGGGTTTTGATTTGTGTTTGATGGCAAGGCAAGTGGTCGTGTCCAAGATTTATAGAATGAAGATGGAAGAAAATGACTTTGATTGAATCTTTGAAAATTTGAATTGAATTGTTTGGAACCAAAGTTACCATTGGTTGGGAATTGTTGTGGTTGCTTGTCTCGTCCACGAATTTTGTCTTCAGTGGCATGGGCCAAGGAAATTGCATCTTCAAGGGTTGTTGGCTTGAACATATTGACTTCCGTATAAAAATGTCCAAGTAGGCCAGACATAAACTTGCGTTTATGAGTTGCTTCAGGTACATCTTTGAGCATTCATTGTTGCAATTGAACATTCCAAAAACGTTCAATATATTGTAAAATAGGTTTACGATCCCTTTGTTGTAGAAGATCCCATTGCTTGATTACCTTTTTGTGGAATTGGGGAGGAAGGAAATTCTGCAAGAGTTTCTTTTGGAAAGTCTCCCAAGTAGTGGGACAATCAACGCTTTTGCGGACCATAGTCCACCATAAGGATACTCGGTCAACTAAATGGTTAGTGACACATTTAATTTTGTCTTTCTTAGCTGTAATGAACGGGGATCACGGGAATTATGGCATGGGAACATACCAATCACATTGACGGTATATAAGGTGTAAGAGGGTATTTTGAGGCATCACAGAAATTATCAAGAAACTCTCTTTTCACCTTCTCAAGCTTCCATGGCTTCCTCTTCTTCTTTCTCTTTCCCTCTTTCTCTCTCTTCTTCTTGCCTTTCTCTCTCCTCTCCCTCTTCTTGTGCAGTCCTTCTCTCTCTCTTTCCCCTTAGTTAGGTCAGTTAGGTCTCCTTCATTACAAGTGGTATCAGAGCTTTGTCCTTGATCCTTCTCTTTCCCCATAGATTTAGGGCTCTCACAATTTCCCACAGTTAGAAAGCTCCAGTTACATCTCTTTCACAGGTACACAGGAGTACTCAGGCAGGCTGTCAGCCCTCTTGAAGACTGTGGCAGTATTTCTTGGAGCTTTCCCAAGAACCATGGACAAATCTGGAGGCGGGCAGACAAATTTAACAGGTCGCCACTAATTTTCATGCAAGTTTTTTAGGGTTTTGGGCAAAAAGGAGAGCAGCACATTTAGAGAAGGCCAAAAACTCAGTTACTTTTCAAGAAGACCTTCTCTCTCCTCTTTTCCTAAGCTACCATGGAAGCTCCAGCTCAAGAAATTCAGAAATTCTGCTCCCCCTCCTCTTCCTCAGCCCGAAATTTGCGGTGCAAAAAATGAGCTACTTCTTGGCCTGCAGGGTAGCCCTCCCAGCTCTCCCCTCCTTCCTAGGTTCAATCCTGGCCCTTGGCAACTCTTTTGGGCAGCATCATAGATATTTTCCTCAGCCCTTGGACTCCCCTTTTGCGCTCAAGAAACCCTGGTCTAGTGCAGTCCATGGCAGCCATGGAACCTTGGCATCAAGCTCAGAAATCCTGAAGATTTTGGTCTCTCCTTGGTCCCCGAGAGTCCCTCTTCAACATTGCTCAAGATTTTAGCCATCAAGAAGAACAGGAAGAAGATTACAAGCAAGATTTGAAGGCATGCACTTGTGGGCAGCCATGGCTATGGAGTAGGACCTCAATTTCAGCAAGAACTCTCATGGGGAGGTCCTGAACCATCCTGCCCCAAGCTTGATTTCACCCTTTCTTGAGGAAGTATACCCATTTTGGAGCCATGGAGCATTCAGGAACAAATGGAGCTCTCATGGAGGACTGAGGTGGCATCAGTGGCTGCCTTCTTCTCCAAAAGACTCAAGGTAACTGATTCTTGGCTCTCATTCTCTCCGTTTAAGCCTCTTGTTGCATCCCATCCATTTGTTTGAGAGAATGTATGAGTCCAAGTAGATAATAGGAGACCTAGACCTTGAATGCATGCTGATTAATTGTCCTAGTCATTTTTCTTTGATCTTATAGTGCTGAAATGGATTTTACTCATGCTGAAGCTTCATTGTGATTATATTTTGCTTACCCATAACCCGTTTGACTTCTTGTGAATTGGCTGAGCCAAGAAGTGATAAAAAAATCCATTGTATAAGGGTGAGTAGGTAGTGAGTCACTGCCGGTAAGCTCCCTATCCCTATTTTCCATTCCAATTCCATGCACTTCATGAAAAGCCTCAAAAATTTGAATTTTGAAATGCATCTCATGATGGTTGTTTAATTAATAAATGTCTGCCATGTATATTTCGGGTGAGGAAAAGCCCGATGCTAGGCGAGGTGGCAAGACAAAAGAGGGGTGACCCCCCCCCCTTGCCATCAAAGACCCTGAAGGGGTGCACAACCCAGCCCGGGGGAAACTTTGCCCACCTCCCGGTGATCCAGAGCCCAAAGAATTATTGCAGGTGCAGGTACATTTGATGGAATAGCCCGAACCCTGATCACTTGAGCGTACAAACCCCTACATGCATTGGTAATGTCATAAACCACTTGGTAATGTATGGTGGATGCAATGCAAGAAGGGTAGGGAATGCAGTGTGAAACTGGTCTCAGCAATGAGCTATGGATGCAAAGAATGTATGGCTTTATGGGGCATTGAGAGCCACCATTGAGGCCCTGGATATTTGGGATAAGACCCTCACCATTGGGATAAAGTATGCTTCTTGAGGGAGCCTTTGCAGGATATTGCAGACAGCCAGTCCTATACAGTCAGCCCACAAGAATTGATTATAGCAAAGCCTCTTTGTGTGACTGAGAACAAGCTCTAAAACTTGACTCGAAGAGGGCATTTTTCCCTTCGATCTGAGCTAAAAACCTCCCCATTCTGCCCTACAGTTTGGGAGATACACTCAGTTTTGTACCCAGAGGTACTATGGGACAGGCAGCAGTCCTACACAGTCAGCCTGCAAAAAGTTGATTACAGCAAAGCCTTCTCGTGTGATTGAGCATAAGATCTATAGCTTGATTTGAAGGGTGCCTTTTCCCCTTTGATCTGAGCTAAAAACCTCCCAAATTTTCCCTACGGTTTGGGAGATACACTCACTTTTGTGTCCAGAGGTACTGTGGGACACGCAGTAGTCCTACACAGTCAGCCCACAAAAAGTGATTACAGCAAAGCCCTGATCATTTACTATCGGAGATAATTTTTACATAGCCTCCTAGAGCGGATCGAGGGCTTTCATTTGAATCAGAAATTTTGGCAATCCGAGTTCCCTAGCTCAAGTTATCATCATTTCTGTAACAGGGGGTCTAGTAGACTGCACTTGGGATGGCAGGTCACAAGGGTAAAACAAAGGCCCAGGAGGAATTTCAGCGTGAAATAAGGGACTCCTGTGCCTCAATGAATGATCCTAGCTCAACCCAGGAGGATCGTGAAGACTTGTTTGAAGAAGGTGTGTTGAGATGACAAGCTCAACACATGCGGACATTGATGATGGACCGCCTGGTTAGATGGGTCCACATGTTTACGCTTAGCACGTCGGTGGTCATTATGACTCTCACATGGCCACTGACTCATTACTTATTATATTTAGGTTGTTACACCTATTTACAATTGGCATAGTTATAGTGCCATCCAACTAGTGTAGTCGGTTATGCATTGTTTGACTTAGTAGGCCACTTTCCTTTTATGTTGTATCTTATCTATACTTTGTGTACATTGTAAAGAGTGTGGAAGAAGAAGAAGAAATCAGCAAGAAAACGTTTTGGCCTCCATCTCTCTTCATGTCTCTTGAGTGAGCTTCTCCTTGTGCATTTTATGTGTGTTCGATGCAGCATCTTGAGCAACTTCCCCCACCACGCAATTCTTGACATGGTATCAGAGCCACACCACTGAGAGAGGCTGATTTCGAAGGCTGAAGCAAAGGAGAAGAAGCAAGGTTCGAGCAAGCAAGCCATGGATAAGAATCTCTCCCATCCTTCCACTCTTTCTCTTGGATAGTGCCTGTGGAGGCACCGGAAGCAGGGCAGAGCAAAAATCTCAAATTGCAATGAGATTTGGTGTGTTGTGTATTTTGGGCATTTGAGGCCGTTTCAGGGCCCATTTTAGAGCTGCAAGGTTGCAGACAACAGTTTCAGGGTACACTGTGACTTCGAATGTATTGACCGAAAGTGGGTGCGTAGGTTACAGATTTCAGATCTGTAAGTTCAAAGGTGTTTATAGTGAGTAAACACAAGGTTTATCTGCAAACAAGTTGCAGATTGCATGTATTGTTGAGCAAACAGTGAAAAAGGCTGTTTGGTGTATTGCTGTGCACTACAGGTCGAGGGTTGCAGAAGATTTGCTTACTATTTGGTATTAGTTTTGTGATAATGGCAGAGAACAGTGGAAGCCCCATCATTGAGAAGCTTGACAAGAACAACTACCCTTCATGGAATTTCCATGTCACGAATTTCCTTATTGGAAAAGGCCTCTACGAGTTTGTTTCACGTGAAGAAAAGGAACCGAAGGTGAGTGATCCTCCAACTGCAGAAGAGACAAAGGCACGGAAGGAATGGAATGTAAAAGATAAAAAGGTAATATATTGGTTGTCTGCAGTAATTGACAATAATATGCTAGGACACATTAGAAATGCAGAGAATTCATATGCAGCTTGGACCATACTTGAAAGTATGTTTTCTGTAAATACAAAGGCACGAAAAATTCAACTCAAGCAAGAGTTGAATACATTAAAGAAAGGGAAGATGTCTATCAATGAGTATGCACTGAAGGTAAGAAGCATTGCAGATGCATTTGCAGTGATTGATGCAATGCCCGATGATGATGATTTGATGTCGTCTACCTTGGGTGGACTTAACAATGAAAAGGCTTGGAAGTCTTTTGTAACTTCCGTATATGTCAGAAAGCCATTTCCAGATTTCGATGAGTTGGTCTCCCTTATGATCACTGAAGAGATCAACATGCAGTGGGGGGGGGGGAGGGGTGGGGTGGTGTGTGTTGATGGGGAGGGGGGGGGGCAGAATTTTTGAGGGGGCGTCATGGTGGGTGGGTGTGTGTGTTAAGCGGAGGGGAGCACGTCGCGTCGTGTCTACATAAGCTACATAAATCACTAGTAAAGTCTTTAAATCGTAGACCCCCATTGTTTCCTTCATATATGTCTTTGTCATTCTAGGCGGTACTCGTGCAGCAAAAGCATTTCATCAAAACCTTTGGGTCTAGTGAAGCCTGGATTATCCTTGTCTCTTAAAAAGCAGTAATACTATGCAATGTGAGACATCTGAAAGAAGTGGTGAACAGGTCCAAGCTTTTTACTCTAGTTCAGGAAGGGGACGTGGCAGGTTCTCTTCAAGAGGCCGTGGTACAGGACGTGGCAGTGACAACCAACAAAACAGATTGAATTAGTAATTTGGCGATATGCAGGTTTCAGGAGGTCGTGGTAACTTTAGAGGCAGGGGGAGCTTTAGAGGAAGAGGTGGATGGTAGAACAGAGGTTCTAACAACTCTGGTATTGTGTGTCACTACTGTGTCAAAACAGGTCATATTGCAGCCCAATGTTATGCTAAGAAAGATGATATTCGGAGTGGTAAGTTACAGCAAGGAAACTATGCATCGTCTTCATGACAGAATGAAGACAAAAATGAACGTTTGTTTGTTTTGCAACATATGTTGAATGCTGTTACAGGAAAGGGGACACATGATGATGTTTGGTATGTTGATTCAGGTGCATCCAATCATATGACTAGCCATGCAGAATGGTTTGGAGAGATGCAGGATTTATAAAATGCAGGTTATGTGCAGACGGGTGATGATTCATGCCACCCAATTTCACACATTGGAAAAGTTATATTGTCCTTGCATGATGGTAAGACAAAGATTCTTTCAGATGTATTACATGTGCTATCTATTACAAAGAACTTGGTGTTAGTCGGTCAAATGGTAGAGCAAGGGCTGCAAGTCAAATTTAATGCAAAGGGCTGCTTTGTAAAAGACTTCAATGACAAGTGCAGCTTGGTAGCAAAGGGAAGTAGAGTTGGACGTATGTTTACTCTGGATGTTGGAATTCCTTCTATGAATGCTGCTATGTATGCTAAAAGAAAAAGTGTTATTGCAGATATTGAAATTTGGCACAAACGCATTGGACATGCAAATGTACAAAGGCTGAAATTTATGCAGCCCAAAGGGTTGGTTACAGGGTTTCCTATTTAGAGTTGCAGAATTTCATAAGGTATGCAAAGCATGTCAATTTGTAAGCATGCAAGACAACCCTTTTCACATGATAGAGATGTAAGCAGAAATATCCTTGATGTTGTGCATACAGACATTTTGGGGCCTACACAAAATGTATCTCTTGGAGGCAGTTCATACTTTGTCACATTCATTGATGATTGTTCTAGAAAGCTATGGGTATATTTTATGAAGGAAAAGAGAAGCATTTGAGCACTTTAGAACTTTCAAGGCTGCAGTTGAAAGAGAAACAGGCTTGAAAGTAAAGTGCTTGAGGTCAGATGGAGGGGGAGAGTACCTCTTGAATGAATTCAGTGATTTTCTGAGGTCTCATGGGATAAAGAGACATTTCACATGCAGGTATACCCCACAGCAAAATGGGGTTGCAGAAAGGAAAAACAGGCATATTGCAGAAGTTGCACGTGCCTTGATGGCTGAAAAGAATATGCCTAAGCATTTTTGGTCTAAGGCTGTTCATACTGTTGTTTATATTATGAACAGAACTCCCACAGCTGCAGTTCATGGTATGACTCTCGAAGAATGTTTTACAGGTAAGTAGCCTGATGTTTCACACTTGAAAGTGTTTCGCTGCATTGCGTATGTTCATGTGCCTGATGAGTTGCAGAAGAAACT
The DNA here is from genome assembly GCF_053477565.2 of Lygodium microphyllum. Classification (NCBI taxonomy): domain Eukaryota; kingdom Viridiplantae; phylum Streptophyta; class Polypodiopsida; order Schizaeales; family Lygodiaceae; genus Lygodium; species Lygodium microphyllum. The sequence continues at coordinate 9,142,991 of NC_141135.1, forward strand.
GGATCCAAAGGCTGAAAAGTGTGTCTTTATTGGATACTCTTTAGAGCAGAAAGGGTATCACTGTTATAACCCTATCACATGTAAGTTCAGAGTGAGCAGGGATGTCATCTTTGATGAAATGAGCAGTTGGTATGCATCTAGTGGTGATGCATTTGATGATGATGATGATCATGACACTCATGTGCAGGCTGAAAAGTAAGAATCACGAACTCTTAGTGGACCAGAGACATCATCTAGTAGTCCTTGGTCTGGGAGACTAAGGAGTACCTCTACATCTTCGGGTGCATCTAGTAGCACTACAGGTAAAGACAAAGGAAAGAATAAAGTGTCAAAAGGCATTGATGTAGTTCTTGATGGAGACTTCAGTGGCTCAGAGAGCTTGGATGATGAGCTTGGCATTCCTTTAGTGAGGACTCTAGGTGTGCAGAGAGCACGCGTTAATGCAAAGACTCTATTGAGTGATCCAGTGGTATGTAGGTCTAGTAGGGTGAGATACCCTGTTAAAAGATATGGTTTTGAAGGTTATGCAGCTCACCATTATGCTTATATGGTGAAACTAGTTGAGGATGTTGAGCCCACATGTTTTGAGGAGGCTGTTGGTCATGCTCATTGGGATGCAGCAATGGATGAGGAGATGGCTGCATTAGAGGCAAATAAGACTTGGGATCTAGTATCATTTCCAAAGGGAAAGAAAGCTATTGGATGTAAGTGGGTTTATAAGATTAAGCACAATGCAGATGGTTCTATTAGCAGGTACAAAGCTAGGCTGGTTGCAAAAGGCTATGCCCAAACATATGGCATAGATTATGATGAAACCTTGAGTCCAGTTGCTAGGATGGCAACTATCAGATGTGTGATTGCTTTGGCAGCAGCCAAAGGTTGGAGATTGCAGCAAATGGATGTGAAGAATGCTTTCTTGCATGGTGATTTGCAGGAAGAAGTGTATATGGATCAGCCAACAGGTTATGAAGATTTAGAGCATCCCACGTATGTGTGCAGGTTGAAGAACGCGCTTTATGGGCTCAAGCAAGCACCTATAGCATGGTCTGAAAAGATCAGAGAGTATCTTGTCAATATTGTCTTTTATGTTTCTGATGCTGATCACTCACTTTATGTGAGAAAGGGAGATGCAGGTTTGGTCATCATAGTCATCTATGTGGATGACTTGATTATTACAGGTGATAGTGATAGTGGGATTGCTGAAGTCAATGATTCTTTGAAGAAGAAGTTTGAGATGGAGGATTTAGGTGAGCTAAGATACTTCCTTGGCATTGAGGTGATCAGATGTGATGATGGTATATGGCTGTCCCAAAGACAGTATGGCTTGGATATGTTGTCCAAGTATGGTATGACTGCATGCAAACCACTTTTAGCTCTGTTGGAGCAGAATGTAAAGTTGAGTGCTGGTGTTGGGTATGAGATAGAAGACCCTACTATGTTCAGGAGGATAGTGGGGAGTTTGATCTACATGACCATTACAAGGCCAGACTTGAGCTACGTTGTTGGTCTTGTGAGTTAGTTTATACAAGTACCTAGAAAGCCACACTTGGATGCAGTCATACGCATATTGAGATATGTGAAGTCCACACTACATTATGGACTTTTCTATGAGGCAGGTACAGATGTACAGGTGTTTGGATACATAGATGCAGATTGGGCTGGTAGTATGTCTGATAGAAGATCTACCAGCAGATACATGTTCTCTCTTGATAGTGTAGCAGTTGCTTGGAGTAGCAAAAAGCAATCTACAGTTGCTTTGTCAAGTACAGAGACTGAGTATAGAGGTGCTATTGTTGCAGCATGTGAGGTAGTATGGCTGCAAAAGTTATTGGCTGATTTGGATGTGCAAGTGGAAGGTCCAATTGTCATTTATTGTGACAACATGAGCAGTATACAGTTGGCTAGGAACCCTATGTTCCATCCCAGGACAAAACATATTGAGGTACACTACCACTTTGTGAGAGAGAAGGTACTAGCAGGTGAGATTGACTTGGTGTATGTCAGCACACAGGATCAGATAGCTGACATCTTCACGAAGGCATTGGGTATAGAGAAGCTTCAAAAGTTTCGAAGCTTACTTGGAGTTGCAGAGATGCAGTTGAGCTTGAGGGGGAGTGTTGAGATGACAAGCTCAATACATGTGGACATTGATGATGGACCGCCTGGTTAGATGGGTCCACATGTCTGCGCTTAGCATGTCGGTGGTCATTATGACTCTCACATGGCCATTGACTCATTACTTATTATATTCAAGTTGTTATACCTATTTACAGCTGGCATAGTTATAGCATCAGTCGACTAGTGTAGTCGGTTATGCATTGTTTGACTTAGTAGGCCACTTTCCTTTTATGTTGTATCTTATCTATCCTTTGTGTACATTGTAAAGAGTGTGGAAGAAGAAGAAGAAATCAGCAAGAAAACATTTTGGCCTCCATCTCTCTTCTTGTCTCATGAGTGAGCTTCTCCTTGTGCATTTTATGTGTGTTCGACGCAGCATCTTGAGCAACTCCCCCCACCACACGATTCTTGACAAGGTGCCCCCGAGATAGATCGCTTATCTCTGCTCAACCAACCCTATGCCAACATGAGACCCGTCATGCTGATCGACATCGAGAGATGGAGCAACGCCACAGGGAGATGGAAACCCGCCAAGATCAGTGTCATTTCAAGATGATGGCCAAGATGGACTTACTCATAGAGCGCATGGGCGCCCTCATTCCCGCCATTGCCCCCCTCGGATCGACCCAAGGAGTATGTTCCTCCCCGTGAGGCTAACCGCCCTCCCCCCTTGGAGACCGAGCACAGCCCACAAGGTCTTGATGGTACCCATGGCATCCCCCATAGCACTTATGAGACGGGTAAGCCCTCCGTTCGGCACGATGAGCCCCTCCTTCCCTCCCCCGTTACGAATCCTTCCAGCCCATCATTGGCACCCCAACTCCCCCGTAACAGAATCTACTTGCACGCTCAAGGGAATGGCCCCAATGCAAACCTTGGGCATCATGGATTTCACGGGGTGCATGGGCAGCATGCATATGGCAATGGGCAACATGCATATGGCAATGGGCAGCATGCACATGGCAATGGACATCATGCATATGGCAATGGGCAGCATGTATATGGTAATGGGCAGCATGGACATTTTGGACAACAAGGTCCTAATGGGCAAATTGGTCCTCATGTAATGCACGGGCAGCATGGCCCCCATGGGAATTTTGGACAGCAAGGCATGTATGGGCAGCATGTAGCACATGGCATTCATGGGCAACCAGGCCCAAATGAGTTGCGTGACAAGATTGTGTTTACAAAATTCAATGGGCAATCCTCATCCCCAGTTGAACTAAAGGAATGAACCTCTAAATTGGAAGCCTATTTTCTCATCTACCCCCGTACCAATGAAGCAAAGATCATTTTTGCCTCCCTTCACTTAGAAGGTTTTTCCCACATATGGTGGAGATTTGTTCAATGAGAAAACTGGCAGTTTCGTGATTGGGAAGAGTTGAAGATGCATATGATCCAAGTTTTTGTCTCCCCGATGGAAAAAGAACACTTGGCTAGGCAATGGTATAAGTTTGATCAGCGAAATCTCACCGTGAGGGAGTACACCAACTAGTTTATGAACTTATCCATGTATGTTGAGGGAGTTAGTGATGAGGCCAAATTACACAAACACATTTATGGGCTGGATGCGCATCTCTCAGCTGATGTAATGGCTCAAAAGCCATCCACCCTGTTTGCAGCCATAGAATTGGCCGAACGCTATGGTCGAAAGTGCCGCCGCAATGAGAGCACGCAGCCCATTGCTAGACAGCAAAGATACCCTAGTAGGCAACCCCCATATGCTACTAATTATCGCAGCAATAATGTAGGGAATGGCAGCCCCAAAATTCCTACTTACCCCACTTTTAATGCTGAAAGGAAATATGGTAGTTTTGGGATAGCACCACCCTTCAAAAGTGACCCAAAGTATGCTGAAAATAAGGTCAGGATTGGCTTCGGTCCCAACGGTCAAAAATTCATTCCTCCTGAAGTTGTCAAGGATAGAAAAGCCAAAGGCTTGTGTTTCAAATGTGGGGATAAGTATACGACGGATCATGCATCCAAATGCCCCTTTAAGAACGCCAGTGTCAAGTTTAATAGCATGTATATACTGGAAGATAGTGACAAGCTGGAAGAGGACATGCATGACAGCTCTCAAATAATGACACTTGCTGAAAATGCTGAATATGAGGAGGATATTGATCCCGATCAGTTTTATGACTCACCGGACGGGTTCCCTTTTGACCCCGGTGGGGCTGCCCCGTTGATAACATGCTTGGGAATGACCCTTGGCACCCCTCATTCACCGCTATATTAGCCTGCTCAATCTCCATGGATGCATGGACCTGCTCTAGGAGTCCGAACACCTTACGGGTGCATGGTAACATTGATGGAAAGAGTGTATACATCCTCATAGATAGTGGCAGCACACACAGCTTTGTAAATAAATCAACTCTTAGCCGTTTGGCATGTGTTCCCACTGAATTATATCAACCCCTTCGGGTTCAAGTGGCCAATGTAAATGAGGAAGTGAGCTCCCATGTATGCACACAAGTGTCTTTCATGCTGGCTGAAAATTACACAGCAAAGGTGGACTTGATTACCCTTGATATGGGCCCCGTGGATGTTGTATTGGGATGTGATTGGCTTCAGCAGTTGGGAAAAATCTCTATGGATTTCTCTCAGCTGTACATGGAGTTTGTAATGCATGGGCAGCTTGTACACTTGGAGGGAATCAATGAAAATGCAGATTTTCAGCTTATAACAGCAAGACAACTCAAAAAGGAATTCAAGAAGCGCTCCCAAATCTTTGTCTTGCATTTGCATAAGGATAATGATGACCAACACACCTTGGGGAAGCAAAATGCAGCACTAAAAGCACTTTTGGCTGAGTATAAGAATCTATTTTAGCCTCCCACTACCCTTCCCCCTAAAAGATTGGTGGATCACCTGATTGACTTGGAGCCCCACGCCAAGCCCATCAATAAACCCCCATATAGACTCTCTAAATGTGAGAGAGAGGAAGTAGCAAAGCAAGTCAAGGAGCTCACTGAGATGGGATTCATAGAGCCTAGCTCTTCCCCTTATGCCTCCCCGGTCCTATTAGTTAAGAAAAAGGACAGATCTTTCCGGTTGTGCATTGACTACCATGATCTCAATAAGATCACCGTAAAAAATAGATACCCCATCCTTTGAATTGATGACTTGCTTGATGAACTCAAGGGTGCACGCTACTTCACCAAGATTGATTTGCGATCCAGTTACCACAAAATCAGAATGCGAGCGGGTGATGAAGTCAAAACAGCCTTTCGAACTGACCATGGCTTGTACCATTTCCTTGTCATGCCATTTGGGCTCACAAATGCCCTCGCTGCATTTCAGAGCTTAATGAACAAGATATTGCAGCCATGGTTTTTCCAGTTTTTGTTGGTATTCTTTGATGATATACTCATTTACAGCAAGTCAATGCATGAGCACTTGAAGCATGTTAGACAAATTTTTAATGTACTCAGAGAGCACCGCCTCTTTGCCAAAGAAACCAAGTGTGTCTTTAGGCAAACGGAGGTTGAGTACTTAGGACACATCGTTAGTGAAAAAGGCATCCAAGCTGATCCTAGAAAAGTGCAATGTGTCCGGGAGTGGCCCACCCCCACTAGCACTACCTCCTTGCACGGTTTTCTTGGTCTCTCCTCCTTTTATAGGAGATTTATTTGCCATTATGCCACAATTACAACCCCATTAACAGACCAGCTGAAAAAAGAGGCTTTCCTATGGGATGAATTGGCTGCCCGCAGTTTTCAGCAGCTGAAAGACTTGCTCACTTCAGCCCCCATCCTCATATGCCCCAATTTTTCAAAGAATTTTACCATCCAGTGTGATGCTAGTGGACGGGGTATTGGTGCAGTTTTGCTGCATGAATATGGGGTAATAGCATTTGAGAGCCGAAAATTGGATGATAAAGAGAGAGAGAGTTGCATGTTTATGATCAGGAGATGTTGGCAGTCATTCATGCTATCAAAAAGTGGCATCACTACTTGTAAGGCAGCAGATTTAAGGTAAAAAGTGACCACCACGTGCTCAAATATTTCTTGACTCAGCCCACCCTCACTCCCAAACAACATAGATGGGTGGTGACACTACAAAACTATGACTTTGAGATTATCCACACCCGTGGAAAGGACAATGTAGTGGCCGATGCACTCTCTCGCATGTGGGCATGCAAGGTCTCATCCATCACTGAACTCCACCATGATTGGATTGAAGAGCTCCAAGAGGCATACTTGCTTGATGCTGAATTCAGTCATCTTTTCCAGAAATTACAGCAAGGTGTCCTGGATGAGAATTCCTAATGTTAGCTCCATAATGGCCTCATTTGGATCCATGGCCGTATTGTGATTCCCCATGCCTCTCCCTTCACCCAAAGGATCCTTCAAGAGATGCACTCTTCCCCGATTGCTGGCCACTTAGGGGTCTTCAAAACATATGATCGAGTTTCAAAAAGCTTCCATTGGAAAGGCCTATGGCGGGATGTAAAAGACTTTGTGTCTAGATGTGTACCTTGCCAACAAAATAAAGATAGCTCTCTTAAACCGGGTGGTTTGTTGCAGCCTTTACCTATTCCCGAAGGAAAATGGACCCACATTACCATGGATTTCATCACTGGTTTACCTACAACCAAGAAGGGTTGGGATAGCATTTACATGGTAGTTGACCGACTCACTAAAGCAGCCCATTTCATCCCTACAAAATCCCAGTTTACAGCATCCCAAGTTGCCACTCAGTTTATGGAGCATGTTTTTAAGTTGCATGGCTTGCCCCAAGTCATAGTACATGATCGGGACACCAAATTTATGAGTCAGTTTTGGCAGACCATTTTCAGCTCCATGGGGACCAAATTGGCTCCGTCTATAGGCTATCATCCCCAAACGGATGGGCGGACCGAAAGAGTCAATAAGTGGCTTGAAACTTATTTGCGACATTTTTTTCATGATGTGCAAAATTCTTGGGATGTATGGCTGCACTTGGCTAAATTTTCTTACAACAACTCCACTCATTCAAGCATTGGAGTCTCTCCCTTAGAAGCATTGTATGGTTATCGGGTGCCCCTTCCTATCATGATCTTCAATGAAAAGCTCAACCCCTTGGGAAAAGATGAGCTAGACCGCATGCAAGCTCTACTTCAACAATGTAAGGTAAACCTCAAAAGGGCTCAAGAGCACATGAAGCTCCACATTGATGCAAAAAGAAGATCCCTTGACTTTCAAGAGGGTGAAATGGTACTCCTCAAGGTCCCCAAATCCCGTTATGCCACACTAAAGGACAGCTCTTGCAACAAGTTGGCATACCATTACTATGGGCCCTACAAGATCATTAAGAAGGTCGGGGACTTGGCTTACCGCTTCCAACTCCCTTCCACCACTAAAATCCATGATGTCTTCCACGTGAGCCAATTGAAACCTTTCATTGGCACTCCCAAGGATCATGTAGAGGAGCTCCCACCCATAGATGAGGAGGGCCTTATTCAGTACATTCTAGAAGTGGTCATTGGGCAACGTGAAAAGCAACTCCGCACCCATTCCATACATGAATACTTGATCAAATGGCAAGGCCTACCAATAGAGGAAGCCACTTGGCGCCCAACATCTATATTGGATGAATTCCCACACCTCAAGGAGGCCGTGTTGGTTGGTACCTCACCATGACCCCTGTTTTGGGTTGCAGTCTACATCAGGATAGCCCCCTATTTTGTACCAGATTTGGTCCTGGTCCACTCTCAGCCCCATCCTCCATACATGGCCAGAAAGTATACCTCGAGGGCTCCGTTCCAACACCTTACTTGCCCTGATCGGAGTTCCCTAGTGAAGTTATGGTTGTTTTTCTCCAGCCATAACATCTGGGACTGCACACTAGAAATTCCTGGACAGCCCTTTATTTTGTACCAATTTCGGTCCTGACCTGATTTCAGCCCCGCCCCAGCCACATGGGTTGAAAGCACATCTCATGGGCTCCATAACGGCACCTCAATTGTCCCATTCGGAGTTGCCCACACAAAGTTATGGCTGATTTCCTACAACACACTCTTACAGTCCATGACTACATCCCTTGTTTTTTAGGACAAAAACTTTATGAGACGGGATGGTTTGTAATGAATGGGGATCACGGGAATATGGAATGTGAACATACCAGTCACATTAACGGTATATAAGGTGTAAGAGGGTATTTTGAGGCATCACAAAAATTATCAGGAACCTCTCTTTTCACCTTCTCAAGCTTCCATGGCTTCCTCTTCTTCTTCCTCTTTCCCTCTTTCTCTCTCTTCTTCTTGCCTTTCTCTCTTCTCTCCCTCTTTTTCTACAGTTCTTCTCTCTCTCTTTCCCCTTAGTTAGGTCAGTTAGGTCTCCTTCATTACATCAGTATATGTTTCTTCATGGAAATAATCATCAAATTTACTAATAAAAGCAAGTACAGGCTTTCCATCACGTGATGAAAGTACGAAATTTGAAGTTTCTTTTACTTATCTTTGTTTCTTTCCAAATAGATTGGGCTTCAACTGTTGCATTGATGGTACATCGTATAAGATCTTGAGGTTGCGATCCATCTTGGTCGGTGGTAGATTGTTGCAGATTGGCCAATTAAGCTTGCAAAGCTTGTCGTGCTCTTCGTTTCTCTTGTAGCTGCATCACAATCAAATTCAACTTTTGCTCCATTGTTGGTTCGGGTAGATCACCTTCAGTCATAAAATCTTCCATGGTTTGATCAGTCATCCTGCAAAATTCCAAAAGACCTCACACACTCGAAACCTTGTTAGCGGGATGAGCGTAGCTCAAAGGCGGGTTTACAAGGCTTATATATATATATATATATAGTTTGGCTTTTGTAGTATTTCTCCTTTACGATTGCGAAATTCGATGTTACAATCATCTTCCAGGAAAATAACTTTGCATATAGTCTACGTATAGACTGCGTATAGTTTGTGTGTTGATGATTGATTGTTGTAATCTGCTTCTGTCAGTTCACAGGTGTGAACAGGGGCTTCCAAAGGGTAGTAGACTGAGTTGTATGTTGCTGAGTATGAACTGCCTTTATGATAGTGGTTGAAGATGACTTGTAGGACCTTAGTAACTTAGATAACTTAGAGGACTTGGAGTTTTAAGTCTTTATGACTTAGCTTGGATTTAAAGGACCTGAATATGTCCTCGCCCGATTCGGCGACAGCCAGTTCGTGCTGCCGCCCGCAGACGGATAAATTGGAGTAATAAAGCTTCTTATTAAGCTTCTTTTGAAGCTTAATAAGCTTATTATTAAAGCTTGGCTATGGTTGAAATTTCTTATCTATAAGCAATGATTTGATGAAGGAACTTTCCGCGTGGTCCTTCGCCTGCAGAGGCCAGTCCCTTGCAATTTGAGTGTGCAACAAGGGGTTCTTGACTGCCAGGAACACACTGTTATCAACCGTTTGCCACGAGACTAACTGTAGAGCTCGATTGTTCTAGGAGCTCTGCCTTCACGCGAGATGGTAAGTGATTGGAAGCTCTCGATCTCAACTTCACTCTGATACCACTCGTGCACAGATCGGATGCCGTATGTGCGTGTAGTGAGCATCAGAAGGTCCCCAAGAACAAAAGAACTCTACTTTTTGCACAAAAAACAATGAAGGAGCTTGCACAACATGAACAAGAGACCAATTGGGTGCAATCTCCCCCCATGCCTTGTGTGAGCGCTCCAGAAAGCATGTATTTTATATATTATTCATCTTGAAGCTCAAGAAATAGCCCAATTTACAACTAGCGTGCTTTAGCTTTTGTGTTTTCTTTTGTGCCACTAAAGAATTAAAGCTATTGGGCGCCCAAGAAGTCAGGCGGTACCCAAATACAATGTCCAATATAAATATTGAAATCGTACATCCATGTGCATACAAAAATAATAAATAAATATCAAGCGCTTTAGTAAATAAGCACGACAAAATATGGAGCCATGCCTAAGATACACGCCCATAAAAAATTGATGATAATTTGAATACACGCTATCCTCCAATGCTTCCCAATGCCACTGCTGCTCGCTCTACACATCAACTGAAGCATTCACAATTGTTAGAAAAATAATACAATTAAACCGACAAAAGTGAATACCTAGCAGTCTTCAGCTACAAAAATAAATTGGTTAGAACTCAATCCTAACCTTAATTTATTACGAGTGTGCACTCTAAACTCATAAACATTTATTAATTTAAATATGTATTTTGCAGAATCACCCGCTATGGAATCACCCACTTACACATTAAATTAACAAAACACCCGAAAAGGATAGGCGTCCCCATCTACTTTTTGCACAAAGAATCCACCTTGTGTATGAGCCCCGATAATAAAATTTTACGAAATCCACCGCAAAACCTCACAGAATCCACCATGGAATATGCCTCTTGGCATAAAAACTAGGCTGTTGAGTCACTTTTTTAGCCAACCCATTACTTTCAGGCAGTAAAGTCAAAGCCATAGACTAAACTTCTTTACAATTGTTTTGTACTTTGTATCCACCCTTGCTTCAGCCCTATTTTGCAGCCCATAACATTCATGTTGAGCAAACTCTTGAATGACTTCATACATCTCTAAAGTGTCAACATAAATAACCTTTTTCTTTGCCATGTTTTTAGCATTAATTGCTGTAGAAATTTCAGCCACTATATCAACATCAACCATCCCTAAAATACCTACATTTGTAGCCATTAAACCATATGTCTTTAGCTCTTTTTTCGCCCATCTTGCATATTTCTTTTCAGCCATGCATATGGTTGAAATATTCTTAAAACTGCCAAGAATACATGCTATACAATCTTGCAATCCAGACACAAACATAGTTTCCCCCTTTCTTGGAGGCATAATTATTTTCTACATGCATTGCCATAGCCTCAACTTATAGAAATGCTGTCCCAAAACCCTTAAACTCTCGTGCATTAGGTGGCATGGAATTATTCAATAGCCTATCCCGATTGTGGAGATGTTTCACACAAATAGTAAGAAACTATACCACATTTGTATTGTCTTTACTTCAAACCCAAGCATATGAAGAACCATCATCTAGGATTTTTTTTCTAGCCTTAATTCCAAAATATAGGGCTACCCCAAAATCACCAAATAACTACATGAATCCTGCAAAAAAGAAAATGATATGTATCCGTAACATCTCCAATAATCACATGTACATTTGGACAAGCCGCATAAAGATCCCTTGATAAATTGTTTGTTGCCTACATGTGCGATCCGAGATTTACATTAATCATTTGCCAATCTCCATTCTCATACAAGTCGTGTGACATAACATTGATTTCAGATCCATGATCCAAGAGAGCTATGCAAGGCATCTCTCTTTCTCCCACTTTAACAATTATGTGTGTTGTAGCATGAGCCCAATGCGTTCAATAATAATCACTACTTGGAATAAAATGAGCATCTTCTTCTTCATGTGCTTGTTGATGGACATCCCCATTATACATAGCCTTCTCTCTATGCGTACTACTACCCATAAGACCAATTTTAGCCACAAGCTTGCCGTCTACACTACCATTTAACCCATTTTCAACATCAATCTACTCCAAATCAGCATTACATTCATTATCATATTCCCTCTAAAGTTGTTTCTCTATGTCTTTGTCAACTTACATCAATGCTTGAAAAACTTCACCATCAAACTGTCTTTTTTGTTTCAACATAACAATGATTACATCATGAAATTCACGCTTTGCGATTCTAAGAACTTCGTCAAGTGTGAATTCCACTCTACTGCCAAGTATGTGATCTTCCAAGACCTTTTTAAGGTTTGCGGCAATCTCAAGATCCGATTGTAACCTATAAGCAGGCTACCTGTTCCTTTTTTCCCTTCTTGCTTCTCATCTTGAGATGCATCCTCCATAACATGCTCATGTATGGATTTTTCAGCCTCTTTTTACTGCTTCATTTTACTTCATGTTATGCATTTAGATGGGCCTAAATAGGAAGGACCAACAGTGTCCTTATCTCTTCTTCTCTTTTATTCCACAAGAGCTTCTTGATTATGAATCTCAGCCAAATAAGCAAAGGCTGAAAATGAATCCACTGGTGCACTCCATCCTATTCTCTCTCATATACTTTGACTTGCATGAGCCAATTCAGACTTTGTTATTTTTCCCTTTTCCATGCAATCTAATGCTTGCATCCAAACGTGAGATTTTGCTTCATCCATGCCTCCTTTACGAGCTTCATCACTCCTTTCAATTCTAAACCCATATGTGGCTACATCTATGGCAACAAATGTTGTCCTTGGAGCCATCTCTTCCAACCTCTTCTACATGCAAACATTTCCAAAATTTGGCTCTATAGGAAGACCAATTTCTGTTGCATGTATTTTACCATCTTTCCAAAAGACTAACCATTTTGCTTCTGCTTCATGGTAGGCTGTACAGTCTCGTTTTTCATGTCATAAACTGTCACATCAAATGCATCTCCTCTTATATCCTTCTTTGTACGGTCTTTGGGTTGTTGCGTGAGCCTTCTCTTCTACCTTAACATCCAACTTTTGAACATTTGCAAAGATTTCTATCAAATTTAGCCTCAAATCATGCATGCCTTTGATTAATTCATCCCCATAGCATCACATTTAAGAGCTGGGCCAATAGGTATAGCTGGTTATTATGCCATAGCCACAAATGCCTAATTGGCTGCAATTTCAGGCCCCTTCAGAGCATTGGCGGGTGTGGTGCATGTATCCCATCTTAATTTTATCCGCTCTCTCTTTACCAACATATGAACTGCCTTGGTTACATTAGCCTAATTTGATTTCAGGCCCGTTTGAGAAGAGGCATCTTCTAAATGACCACTCAACTTCTTCTGCAAGACAAGATCTACAACCTTCAAAAACAAATCAATTTTTTGACTCTCTAGTGATTGCTTCTCATTGGCATCCAACTACGCATACCAACATTCAAATTCACGGAGCAAAGCTGTAGCATCCAATCCTTTATTGGGCTTTTCAATCCAATCTGTAAATGTCTTTTTAGATACTAATCTTGTATCTTCTAGGAAAAACTCTTCTCTCAAAGCTTTCTTTAAAATTGCCCAATCAGCATCTCTTATATGTAACTCATCCATTCGATCATGCATTGCATGCATGGCCAAATGAGAGAAATATTGACTCCATGCATACTGCGATACCCCATGAAATAACATATTTTCTTCATACAACCGGATAAAGGCATTCTTTACTCTTAAACTTCTTCAATTCTTGTCCCACTACATGCAATGCATTCACAGCTAAGGAATCAATTCTTTCTGCTTCCTGTCGAGTTTGCATCTGTTGTTGTAACAACAATTGTTGTTGTTGTTGTTGTTGCAACAACAACAGAATCATTTGTTGTAAAGCATCACCACCACTTGAACCTGCAGAATCTCCCATCTTTACACACCTACTACCAACTTTCACATTGGGTTCACCACCACTGTCGAAGCATTTGGGGTCGAATGTCTACTATGGGGGTAAGAGACAGTAGGGTGAAGAGAGATTCAAGGAGAGGAGTAGACGGAAGAGAAGGGCTTTAAAGAAATAGAAGATGTAGAAGAATACTCATAGAGGTGAAGCCTGTCAATTTATTTCAGTCTCCTGAGAAGATAAATCTCTTATAGATAAAAAAATGTATATAAAATAAGAGCTTCCTCTCTACTACTCAAACCACCAATCTAATGCTTCCATTGACTCCAAAAGGGGGGTAAAATACTAGGACATGTAGCCAAAATTCTCCAAGATCACTCTTTCTTCTTCTCCCACTTCGGAGTGTTATTCTCTACCTGTAAACTGCAATCGAGCGATTTCGCTAATCCTCCTTTTTCATAAAATCCCCCAAAAATGACTGAAAGTCACTTGCTTTTTTTACATGTCATCCTATTCTAGAAGTTGTCTACAGTTTTTGGATATTTATGAGATAATATCTATAATATCAAAAATTGGCTAAACTTGTCCAAAAACCTAGTATTTTTGAACCATCCACACTATGGACATTGACATTAATGAGACTAATATGGCATTGGCACTCCAAATCAATAATAAAACCGAATGATGATGCACTTTAGAGTTTTTCACATTGTGTCTGCGTAGCGGCATGACAAGGCATCATAAATTATGGTTTTCATAAAAGGTTTTAATATAAATTTTTCATTCCAATAGGAGTACATCATCAAGACTAAGTGCATTGTTCCGCATTTCTCGTAAGAACACTTTTTTTTTGTATATGATTTTTCTCTCTACAATCCCCTTCAAAGGTGGCATCTCTCTCCATGATATTGAAAGATGATTTCAATGATAAATATAACTCATCAATATTTGGAATGTCAAAAAACTTCATAAGTATGGTCTCTTGATCTTAATCATTATATGTTTCCACCTACATAAGTTGAAAAAACATAAAGGGTAATAAACAGAATCCCATATTATCACTTGTAATCTATAAATTATAAATGTTATGATATAAGTATAGAATTATACTACACAACCATTATGTATAAATGAGAAATAATTTTAAAATGCTATCCATGAAATTAGTAGTTATAATCCTTACTTATAAAGTAAATATAATAGTAAAGATTTACAACATATTGAAGCAGTCATAAGATGAGATAATTGAGCTCTTTTGTGTTGTGACAAAGAATGAGATCTTCCAGAATCTTAGATAGAACTAAGATCCTATATTATGATCAACATATAAATCAATATAAAATCTAATCTCAATCAAAATAATAATAAATTATTACAAAAGCACACTCATCTTCAAAATACCATCAATTTTTTAGATAAATACACTTCATATAAAAGGCTTGCAAGGATAAAAGCCAATATTTAACTTAGAAATGTAAAACTACTTTGCATGTACGATTACTTTTTCTCACAGTAACAATCTCTACATTCTCATTTAGCATATCCTTAATAATATCATCCTCATGATCATTATGTATCACTTGAAAAAAAAAACTATTTCATGAATATAAGTAAATTTTATTTTTATATATACAATTTGTAGAAATATAAAACCTTTGTAAAGTCATTTAATAGCTCCATAAATGATGTTCTTTTTTATAGCAAAGAATCATGCAATACATACGAAAGTTATCAAAATCATCTATGACTACTTTAAAGATAAAATATAGAGAGTATGCATTTTAAAAATGATTGTACCTCATTATAATAGAAAACTTGATCCTCAAATTGCAGTCGATACACATACTCTTCTGCATCATATATGTTTTCATCATTTCATATAAGTTGTTGTATGACATATTCATATTTTACAAGCTCAATATTCAAAGATATAAAAGGAAATACACGCCATTACAATCATATTGTTTTCTTCTGCTTTCTTATGGGATGTAACCATTTCATCATAAAAAATATTTGCTTCTTATAAATTTTTTTGCAAAATGAATGAAGTTTATATATTTAAATATAAAAATAAAAAATTAAAATACTTATTAAAAAATATACTCACACTTTCTTGGATAAGTTCATCATCCAATATATTTTTTTCATGAATATTGGTCTCTACTTGCTCTAGTAACCTTTTCTCTTGCATAAGAACCTCAGGTATTGTGATAGACTTTCCCTACATGTATAAGGAAAATGTGTATTAAATATGAAATTCAACTCTTACAAAACCATAGTATAGAATTAAGATAAATGAATTACAAGAAATAAACCCATTACTTTTTCTTTTGCCTTCTGATTCTTTTGACATGTAGCCAAAGTATCGCGAAGATAAACATATATATCTTCTCTCTTCCATATGTAAGAAGCTCTAGGAAACTCAAGAGGTAAAATAGTGCCCATCAATTATATACATAAGTTTCTATTGTTCTTTCTTATTATGTCACAAATCATTATGTATACGATGGCCATCTAGCCAACTTTTAGCTATTCTATGGTCTACAAAAATAACAAAATTTTGGTTGTATTTATACAACTCCAACAAAAATAAATATTTATATTTTTTGCTCTTGTTATGATCGTTCAACTTGGGAGGCCAAACAAATTGCTCATATGAAGGAGTCTCTAACATAGCCACATTGCCTCCTCTAGGAATCAATGTTTGTGATTTGCTATTCTTCATTGAGCCTATAACACTATGTGGAGCTGGTTGGCAATCATTTTTTTCTTACTAGAAGAGATGCTATCTCAAAGATGTTGGCTACACATGCATGTGACTTGATAAGATTGACATGTAGCTTGAAATGCTTTCAAAAACTCTACTCATTTAAGAACAATGCAATGCATATGCATAGAATCAATTGAATCCAAAATATGTGATGTATGCATCAAAGACTTAATCAAAAGAACATGACAATAATTCTATTTTAAGAAACTCCACATCATAGGAAGAAAACACAATTCACCATTCGACAAGATTACTTTCCTTCTACTTATAACTTCAAAGCCTGAGACCAATGCTATACAAGTGTCCCATTGTCTTAATGTTTCTTCTTCAATATATACTCTCCAAATATTTGGACATATACAATCATGTTTTAATAGAGCTAGCATACACTCCTTTGTTTCCACAATTACTTCTCTAACTACAACATGAAAATACTCGTTATTTCTATTATTGTCAATTTTGTTTTTTCCTATGACAATATCATATTTCTCCAACCAAGGAGGTACACAGCCAAGTTTCCCTAACTCTAGTAATCTAGTGTGTTGGGATAAATCTTTTATCTCATAAGCTATAATTTTATTACCCTTAGGAATATCAATAAATTTGTATCACAATCTTGGGGAAGTTACTATATATATATCCTCTATATCATGTGGGTTCAGGGCCTATTTATAAATATCCTTATTTGTTATTTTTTTTGAATAAAACATAACCTTTTCCTATTCAATCTGTAAATAACCCCTTGATATTACATCCTTCTATATATAAAAATGTATAAAAATGGTATTTTAAAAATACTTTATTTTGAACCTATGTGATGCACACATATATTAATGAGTAACCTACCCGAGGTAGCAATGAGGTTATGGATCGTATGCAATTCCAATCAAACCTAAGCATTTCTAGTTGTAGCACAAGCATCCTTATATTAACATCGACTAATAGCTCCACTACATCATCTTTTCTTATTATGCATTACTTATAATATTCTCCACTTACAAAACTAAAGTTCACACCTCTCACTTGTATAGAGAAGAAAGTAGTTATTCAAGCCTTGCATTGACCTATGCTTGGGACATCTTCACACGTATTATCTACTTAAACTACTACGTAATCTCCAACTTTATGAATTTCTCCATTATAAAGTACTTTTTGGTAACATGTAGCTATAGTCTCATCAAGGCAACCATATTCTCAGGACAAAATTTGTAGAACATACCTTTTCTCTTCACATGAAAGTCCTCTATGTATCCTTTTTTTTTGGAGATATATAAATTCCTTCATGTTTAATCATGTTGAAGCACAGTGAAGTGTCATGTGCCCTAGATAATACCTTTCAAATTCTCCTTGCCTTTGCAACACATGAAAATTCTAATATTCCATTCTCATGTCACATGGATGGCAAATAGAACTTTGATGATTAGCAATCACAAGACCATCAAGGTGGCATTGAACAAGGATTTTTTCTATTCGTAAAAGGCCATCTCTTTCCTCACGTAGTACTTTAAATGCCATGGTAAATAACTTTCTGGTATGAAAAGATACATAAGATACCTAAATTTTTTGGCCATTTCTTTTAATCCTCATATATGACGATACCATGCGCTCAAAGGTATAACACCAAAAAATGGCATGTGAGCCATGTCTCAAAATGTCATCTAATAACTTGCCATTTCGTGCTACATGCTCTAGTGATGAAGAGGTTGACCCAAAATATTCATATTTTTGAACGCGCCAAGCTACAAGCAAAGTGCAGACTACTTCTATGCCTTTCTTAGACAAACCTTTTAAATTTCTCTATTATAATTGTAGAATGCATGTTTTATATCCATCAAAAGAATTCCTAGATCACTAAATTCTTTTGGAATACCCTCTACAGTGCTTACAATGCATGGCAAGCACCATTGTATAAAAAGTTGATACTCTTGTGCTTTAAAGTTTTCATAGTATTTACTTGGAGCATGTGGCCATCGTCCATATCGAATGGAAGGAGGAGAAAGCTTATAGATTGTTTTTGTATAGTTTTGTCAATCTATTTCTTTGTCTTGTTTGATAAATTTTCATTAGAGACGATATATATTTACTAAATAAATTAAGTGATAGAATATGCATTGTATCATATATTGAATCTAATGACAAATCTAACATGTACAAGTTGTATAATCTCCAAAGAGACGACTCTCTAGAAAACCCTGATGTCTTTAGTATATTCTCCCTCTCACCTATTGTCGAAGCTCTCGTTACTTTGGATAAGGCTATGACTATATCACTAGCTTTTTGTTTGATTGGTGAATATCTAACCTGACATCTATTTAAATCATACATGTTTCTACCTTGAAAGGATGGATTGTTAACATCCAGACTTGCATGAGCTTTGTCTTTGCGACAAAAGAATTTAGCACTGCCTTTAAATGAGCCTATTTTACATTGTGCAGGATGGTCCCTAGTAACTATCATTAACATTGCACGAATTCTGCATGCTTTAGAATGGCCTATCGAATCTCCAAATATATATTTTACTGAATAATTATAAAAAATTTCAAGATCATTAACATAAAGATATTTTAACTTAGTAGTTAAAGGCCATAAAAAGGCATGAAATACGTCACTAGTTTTTCGTATGGCTTTATAAGCATTCAAAGGTAGAAACTAAATGCGAAGGACACCTATAGTACAATCTTTTCTATCATTTAGAACCTTTATTTCTACCACTCCACAATCACGATGAGTTGTTTGAGATGCTTGGAAATCATCCCAATGGATAAGAAGAGCCAAGTTTCAAGGATCGCCTTTCAACATATGTTTTTTATGTTCGTTTGAAGAACAACATTGTTTACATACAAAGTTATAATCTTGATTTGTTTCATTATAGCTTCTTTCTAGGACTTCAGAAAACAAGATCTAGGAAATGTAGTATATACTTTCTTACATGATACATTTTTACACACAATAGCCATCTCATATTCAACACTTGGATTCCAAAAATTTTGAACTTCTCTACATTTGACCCATCCCAAAATTCATTTATATATTTAGGGTACTCATCTATCTCTTTACCTAACCACCTATCTTTTTGATGCCACATTGTTTGTATGTCATGACTAAAAGTTTTACTTCGAGCTAGAAGTTTGATTTGCTTTACTATTGGTAAATGATCAAAATCTATAGTGTTCTTTCTAGGCTTTACACATTTTTTACACTTCTCATAGTAAGTCAAACAATCACGTTCAAGCTTACAATTTTCTGTGCCATCCTTACATCCACATTTGACATCATTTCCATAGTACAAGTCCTCATTACTAGGTAAAAGGTACTCAAGTTCATGGGGATTTGTTTCATCACCTATACATAGCCTATAACCTTGTGGTTGAGCCATTCCAAGTTCATGAAACATTGTGTTTAATTGTTCCCAACATGTTGGAACTCTCACACTATCTAAATCACCATCCCATGTCTCTGACAATTGGATCAATAGCTTACATAAGCTCAGCATTGCTTTTTCTACACTACGTTTTCCAACTCTTTTTCCACCTGAATCCCCAAATAAGAGTTGAAGCATATTATCTTGAGCTATAATTGAGATTCGGTGTTTGTCCCAAATTGATTGAAGCTCAATGAGTCTCTCTATAATTTGATGAGCTAATGATTGCATAGTATGGTTTTCTCACTATTAGATTCACTCTCATCATCTTCACTATGGTAGTTATAGTAACTATCATTGTGTTTCTCTTGACAAAGGTTGCCATTGTTATTCTTATTAAGATTATCGATAAAGGAGTCACATGGTGGGGTTTCATTTGCATTATTATTGTCACTGCTATTAGTAAGGCCATTGTTATTATTATCATTATTACTTTGTGTAATGAGATTATTATCACTACTATGTGAACGTGACTCATCACCACTTAGAAGGCCTAAGTTTCTACTCAATCCATTATATGCAACTTTGAACTGTTGATGTTTGAAATATGTGAAAGGGGCCACATAGTGTCCACCATCACAATATGCAACACAATTGCACTACATCTGTTTTTTATCAATAGGAGCTCCACTCTGTTTGCTTGATCTTCAAAAACAATATCAACACCTTCTTCAATATGAGTATACAAGTTACCTACAAAGTCATGATTATTGTGTCTAAAGTAGGTGCTTCTATTTACTAATTGCCATCCTCGATGTGTGTGTGTGCACACTCGTAATTACAAGTACATTTGTGTAAGTTACCTGTTAAAGACATGATTTACCCTTATGCAAAGATTAAAGTTACTGTATTTATGAAATGTCAAGATAGTATAAAAATGAAAGTATGTAATTTTGGGTCTAGAGATAACTTGCCTTGAAAGATGCAATAGACAACCTCAATGCGATGGAAGACACGTAAAATGACCTCCCAACTTCCCTTGTGGACACTGTTTATTAAAGCAAACAATCAAAACATTTGTAGAGCCTTTTGATAGAAATCCTCTCTTTACCCCCCTACTCTCTCTCCTCTCTTCTCTCTTTATAGTCTGTCTCCTCTTTTCTCTCTATCCTCTCTCCTCGTATCCTCTCCTCTCTCCCTTTCTCTCTATTAGTCTCTTTTCTCTTTATCCCCTCTCCTCTCTTATCTCTCCTCTTTCTACTCCCTTTTATTTATCCTCTTTTACTATATTCTCTTTTCTACTCTTTTTCTACTCTGCTTTTTTTAAAAATCAAATTGATCAACATTCATTTTTAGTAAATTATTTAAAAAGCAGAATTTATAGTATTATATATTGAATAAATAAATAAATAAATAATTTAATTTACTTATTTATTAATATTTATCTCACATTAAATTCATAATTCCAAAGTTGCTAATGTACATAGTCGAGTAGGCTCAAAGAGAAAAAAAAACATAAACACAATGACACTATAGGTACCTTGCCCTACATGTAGGACAAACAAGTGGGGAGAAGATCAAACTTCAAATGTTCTTTCTAACAAAAACTTCAAAAGCCTTATAATGACAAAGGAGAGGTAGAAAAACGAAAGCTATGTTGCATACTAGAGGTAGAAGTTTTGACCAGCCACATCAATGAAAGCTCTTCTTGTCAACATGCATAAGCATAATGATGTTGCTAGGAGGAAATCATTGGAGAGATCAAACAAAGGAGTAGACAAGGTCTATGTGTTGCTATATATGGAGTCTTTCTAGATTCACTATAATGAATATTATATTGTTGATGTTTTTTTTCTTTCATGGAATCCATCCTTGCACATGATGAGTTCAACCCCTAGTTCAATGAAACTATCCACACACATTGCTTCCTAGGTTATATCAAGAGATTTGCTGGGAAATGCTTCTATCAAGTTCTTGGATCTCAAGAAGTGAGACGAGGTCATGCCTTGCTCAACGGCGTTAAAAGGCAACTTGGTTTATTGCTTATTAAATTACAATGAGTTCAAGATGATCTCTTCACATGCACACTATCAGTGTGCTGCCAATAGACTGGGACTAATCAGTGTCTTACCAATAGATTAGGACAACTAGCTGCACGCATCATGCAAACGGCTTCTAGTTTGACTGCCGCTCCATTGAACGATGGCGCAGATCTGATGAATAGCTACAGCCTCCGGCTAAACGATGCATATCCATTGACAATGCTGGAAGGGGCCTGTAGGATTTTAGGGATGACGGGAAAGGACTGTGAAGGATCCAGGCATTTTGGCAGGAGTAGATCAACTTGGGTAGGAGGCGAGTCAGTAACTTATGGAGCCTATTGGTCTCGTCTTTCACATGAAGCTTACGATCTATGTACTCAGTTCGTGGTGAGTAACTACACACGATATACTTGCAGGTGAGTATGGAAGCTAATCTCTCTAAACAATCTGTCTCCAAATGGTCTGTGTATCTATCTTCCCAGGTTCGAGATTTTTCATTCTGATTTGATTGCATCATAGTTGAGAGATTCTATGATAAGAGGGGTTGCTCTTATATCATAGGGGTTGCTCTTATGTTGCTAGAGTTAAAGGTTCTACTTAAGGAGTGGTCTTTCTCTATCAAGGGAAAGAAGGATCTAAGGAGAGGGAAGAAGAAACATGAAGGATAAGAAAATAAAAATATAGGAATTAAATAAACCAAAGTGCATGTGCATGCAGTAGGCCATTTCTTCTCATGAGAAAATCTCTTCTTGTGATAGATTATTGTGAGAAGCCTTGTGACCAGCAATGCACTCAAACTTGTGAGAGATAATCCATGTTTCACCCACTTTTTGGCGAATATTGCAGGTGCCCATTCAGTGTAGACATTCGATTAATGAAAGCATCCAATGCATAGGTATCTTGTGCTACGAGAACACCTCCTTTTGCTTATTGTAACATTTCCCTCCCGTATGACCCCCGTATTTAAAAAAAATTTAACAAAAAAGAAAAGAAGAATTAACCCCCCCACTCACACCGCCAACTAGCGGACAGGGAGAGGGGCTGCCACGTGTCCTCGGTGGGGGGCTGCCATTGATGATGTACAGGTAGGGGGAGAGCTCCTAGACGATGTGGGCAGGGGGATAACAAATACTCCCTCTTCCCCTTCCTCATTCTCTACATGGCAGCAGCCATCCAGCTAGCCGCCCTGTTGGGAGTAGAGGGGTGGGGGGGGGCCTCCTTACCTTACCAAACACCCCCCCCCCCCCCCCCCCTCCCCAATACTCTATAAAAGGGCCCTTGGGCATTGAAAGGAGAGAGGGAGGATCGTTGCTTTCCGATTGGTGATAAGAGAGGAAGAGAAAAAGGAGAGAGAGAGAGAGAGAGAGAGAGAGAGTGTGTGTGTGTGAGAGAGGGAGAGAGGAAAAATTTTCCCCTTTGAAGGCCTTCAAGCTTACCCTTCTTTTTTCCCCTTTTGAGAGGAATCCCACGGACAATTTCCTCTCGCAAGAAATCAACTCTCTTGAAGCCTGGGTGCGTTGTCAAGATTGTGGGAGAGAAGGAAGGAGTCTCACTTGTAGCTTTCTTGCTTGCACAATGGGGGAATACACACAAGGGTGGAGGCTGAAAACAGTTTTCCTCTTCTTAGTTGTGTAAGCCAAAAAGAAGTCAAGTACATAGAACTAGAAGAACCCTATATATGGTCTCAAACCAAACTCAACTAACTAAGGTGGTATACTAACTGAGCCACGAACTAGAATAGATAAGGATAGCTGTCATCTAGCTATTATTCATGGGCGGTGTACCAACCGCATCTACAACTCACAAGTCGGTGACATAAATGCACAACGGTCACCCTGGCATATCACGAGTGGAGCTCGATATCTCAACACTCCCCCTCGAGCTCAATCCCAATTCCTGTACACCAAGCAGGTCTCTGAACTTGCGCAGCTTCTGTGCGCCCAATGCCTTCGTAAATATGTCAGCTACCTAATCCTCTGTGCTGACATAAACTAGATCAATAAGACCTAGTAAAACCCTTTCCTGCACATAGTGATAATGCACCTCAATGTGCTTTGTTCTAGCATGATAGACTGGGTTATTTGCCAAGTGTATACTACTCATGTTGTCACAATAAATGACAACTGGCCCATCTGTAGGCTGATGCATATCATAAAGTAGCTTATGCAACCAAGCTACCTCACGTGCAGCCATTGCTGTACCCCTGTACTCAGCCTCTATGCTCGACAAGGCAACTGTAGGCTGTTTCTTGCTGCTCCAAGTGACTGCAGCACTCCCAAAAGAGAAAACATATCCACTGGTAGATCGTCTATCAGAAATACTACTAGCCCAATCAACATCAGTGTATCCATGCAACTGTATCTGAACCCCAGTCTCATAAAATAGTCCATACTGCAATGTGGACTTCACATACCTGAGTATGCGTCTATAGTCATATAAATCAAACTTCCTACTATGCGTCTATACATAGTAGGGTCTTCCAGAAGCTCACCTGCATCTACGGCTCAGCTTTACATTCTGCTCCAAAGGAACTGAAATAGGCTTATAGCCTGTCATCCCATATTTGGACAGCATGTCCAATCCATACTGCCTCTGCAAGAGCCATATCCCACTTGGTGATCTAATCACCTCAATGCCCAAGAAATAACGTAGCTGTCCCAAATCCTTCATCTCAAACTTCTGTTTCAATAGCATTTTCACATGAAGGATATATTCATCACTGTCACTTGTCATAATCAAATCATCAACATAAATGACAAGCAGCATAATACATTTCTCTGTTTTTCTCACATAAACTAAGAAATCTGCCTTGGAAATCTGAAAGCCAGTAGTGACAAGATACTGTCCTATCTTGTCAGACCATGCTCTAGGTGCTTGCTTCAATCCATACAATGCTTTCTTCAACCTGCAAACAAACTCAGGATGAACAGCATGCACATAACGTGGTGGCTACTCCATATATATCTCTTCTTGCAAATCATCATGCAAGAAGGCATTCTTTACATCTATCTGATGTAAAGACCATTCCTTTGATGCAGCCATAGCAATGACTGCTCTTACGGTTGCCATCCTTGCAACCGGACTGAATGTTTCTTCATAATCAATGCCATATGTTTGTGCATACCCCTTGACTACTAATCTTGCCTTGTATCTGTTCACAAAACCATCTGCATTGTGCTTCACCTTATAAACCCACTTACAGCCAATTGCATTCTTACCTTTAGGTAAAGGTACCAATTCCCATGTAGCATTTGCTTCCAAGACATCTGTTTCTTCATCTATGGCTTTCTCCCATTTTTCTTTTCCCATGGCTTGCTCAAAAGAAGTGGGTTCAGGTTCGTGTATCACCTTGACCATATAGGCATAGTGAATGGCTATAAATCTATCATATTTCATCCTATCCATAGGATACCTAGCTCTAGTAGACCTGCACAAAGTAGATTCACTCTCATGTGCTCTCAAAACATCCCTGGTCTTCCTTACTCCAGGAGTAACAATAGAAGAAATACCCAACTCATCATCAATGCTCTGTTCTGAGCCATTGGATTCACCATCCACATAAGAGTGACCTGCATTCACATCAAATATGGGTTGATCTACCTTCTCTTTTTCTTTTCGTGATACCTGCATACCACTATCAGCATTATTTTGAGAAGATTCTTCTGATCTCAATCTGCCTGTCCATGGCGAAGAATGTGAACCAATGCTAGAGGACGCTCCAGGTCCAGTAATATTTTATGACTGCTGTTGTGAATTCTGTGTAGCATTACCATTTTGTGCATCTACATCATCAATCACATTTACTGGTTTATAATAGCTACTCATCTCATCAAAAACAATATCTCTGCTCACTCTAAACTTACGAGTAGAAGGGTTATAACATCTATACCCTTTCTGCTGCACAGAGTAACCAATAAAGATGCACTTCTCAGCTTTTGAATCCAACTTGGATCTCAACTCATCTGGCACATGTACATAGGCAATGCAACCAAAAATTTTCAAATGAGAAATATCTGGTTTCTTACCAGTATACCTCTTCTCTGGAGTCATTCCGTGTATTGATGCAGTGGGAGTCCTGTTCATTATGTAGACTGTTGTAGCAACTGCTTTAGCCCAATAAAAATCTGGCAAGTCTTTTTCGTTGAGCATGGCACGAGATACCTCTCCAATATGCCTGTTTTTCCTTTCTGCAACTCCATTTTGTTGTGGGGTATGACTGCATGAATATTGCTGCTTTATGCCATGCTCCTGCAGGAACTTTGCAAACTCATTTGAGAGGTACTCTCCCCCTCCATCTGACCTTAGGCATTTTATTTGTAGGCTTGTTTCTTTTTCAATCATAGCTTTAAGAGTTTTGAAATGCCAAAAAACTTCACTTTTCTTTTTTATAAAATACACCCAAACTTTTCTGCTATAGTCATCAATAAAAGTGACAAAATAATGACAGCTTCCAAGAGATGCAGCCTTAGTAGTCCACACATCAGAGTGGATTAATTCCAATGGCTTCTTACTCTCTTGAACATGTCTAAGAAATGGTTTCCTTGCCTGTTTTCCAAACTAACAGGCTTCACATACGTTATGCATTTCTGCAACCTTGAATTTTGGAAATCTTGCAATAATATTTTGGGCCTGCATTAATTTAAGTCGTTGTACATTAACATGACCAATGCGTTTATGCCAGATATCAATATCTGCAACTACCCCGGTCTCATGTACAAACATTGCTGCACTCAATTCAGGCATGTCTGCATCCAATGTAAACATTCTGCCCTTCTTATTTCCTTTTGCTTTCAAATGACCTTTATTTTTCATATCCTCAACAAAGCATCCATGGGAATTAAATCTGACCTACAAGCCCTTCTCAACCATTTGACCAACAGAAACCAGGTTCTTGGTGATATTCGGAACATGAAATACATCTGACATGTATTTCTTTTTCCCATTCTGTATAGACAAAGGAATATTTCCAATCTGCACAATAGGATGTGCAGTATCATCACCAGTCTCCACAAATCCTGGTTTTTTCATTTTCCTTGCATCCTACATCCATTCTGCATGACCTGTCATGTGGTTTGATGCACCTGAGTCAACATACCACACATCGTTACTTTCTTCTACACTTGTCACAGAATTGGTCATGTGTTGCACCATAAACAAATGCTCATTTCTGTCATCACCCTGTCTACTCGAAGATGCATAATTTCCTTGTTGCAATTTTCCATTCATGATGTCATTCTACTTTTTAAAGCAATCTTTAGCCATATGACCCATTTTACCAAAGTAGTAGCATTCAACATTGCTGTTAGCATTTTGCCCTCTTTGCCATCCACCACAACCTCTTTGGCTCCTTCTACCTCTAGAGTTACCACGTCCTCCTCCATAGGACTGGTTTTCTTGAGTCTGCTGCATATTCTGATTTCTACCACGGCCTCCAGATCGGGCTCCTCTACCTCTACTTCTACCTCTTCCAACATTTGAGTAGAAGATAACTTCTTTTGAAGTTCCTCCTGAAGAAGATGCACCACCATTTCTCTGCTCCTCAGAAATTAGAAGAACAATCAACTCCTCAAAATCAGGAAATCTTTCACGGACGGAAATGGATGTTTAGAATTGTGCATAATCCTTTCCTAGACCATTCAAGGTCACAGAAACTAAATCATCATCTTCCACTGGCGACCCGATGGAAGAAAGTGCATCTGCAATCTTCTTCACCTTCATGTGGTAGTCATTGATGCTCATATTTTCTCTTTGCACATTGTGCAACTCTTGCTAAAGCTGCATTTTCCTGGCTTGCGTATTTGTGCTATACATTTTTGACAAAGTACCCCATGCCTCCTTTGGCGTACTTGCATCTTGAATATGCACAATCATAGAGTCTGAAATGCTGATAGATAGCCAGTAAATAACTTTTCTGGCTCTCTCATGCCATGCTTTAAATGCCTTCATTTGCTGTTGATTAGGAACATCAGGAAGAACAGGTTCTTCTTCATTTCCTGCAACAAATTCCCAATATCCTTTTCCCAGAAGGAAATTCATCATTCTAAACTTCCATGCTTGGAAGTTGTTCTTGTCAAGCTTTTCAGTGACAATCTGTGAAAGAGAATCAGACGCCATTACAGAACACTGCAAAAAATTTTGTCACTGCAAAGAACACAGCTTCAGCCTCACAAGGGCAAATCTGCAAAACTAACGAAAGTGGTATTTGAGCACACAGTCACTTCCTAGTGACGATTTTGCATCAACAGGCAACAAGGATGATTCTGTAACTCCCAATGTCTCTGCGCACAGGTATATGATGCAATTTCTACAGTAACTTTTCACGGACCTGTAGAACAGTGGTCGCACAACATAAAACTGGGCCTTTTACTGAGTGCGTGCAGAAAACTTTCGCCTCCAAAACAGGCCCCGAAATGGCCTCAAATAAAAAAAAACAGGGTCTCAACCTGAGAAATGCACTCTTGCACTTTCCGACTGTGCTACCTGCAGAGACTTGCTCCCAAAACAGAAAAATGAAAGCAACAGTGGTCCTCTTACCAGAACACCGCGAACTTGGTTTGCTTTCTTGAGCTCCTTACCACGAACAAGGCTCTGATACCATGTCAAGATTGTGGGAGAGAAGAAGGAGTCTCACTTGTAGCTTTCTTGCTTGCACGATGGGGGAATACACACAAAGGTGGAGGCTGAAAACAATTTTTCTCTTCTTAGTTGTGTAAGCTAAAAAGAAGTCTAGTACATAGAAATAGAAGAACCCTATATATGGGTCTCAAACTAAACTCAACTAACTAAGGTGGCATACTAACTAAGCCACAAACTAGAATAGATAAGGATAGCTGTCATCTAGCTATTATTCATGGGTGGTGTACCAACCGCATCTGCAACTGACAAGTCGGTGACATAAATGCACAATGGTCACCTTGGCATATCACGAGTGGAGCTCGATATCTCAACATGCGTAGCCATGAAGCAAAAGCCAAATCATACAATGCCTCCCACAAGCAAAGTAAGGTCCAATCAAGTGTGAATCCCGCTTCAACCGATGGAGCTATGGGTCAAGGAACCGTGACGCTTGGTAATCTAAGTGCATCCCATAAATCCTATCTCGATGGGAGCCCTTAAGAACATAGACCGACTTCATTGGGAAGAGAGGAGTACTCAGGCAAAACTCTATGATAACTAACCACCATTTAGGTTGCATCATTCTATCATGTTGGAACTTGTGTTTTATTGCACTTTGGCATGTTTTGAATGAATAAATTACACGAAATATTTTGCATTCATGCACACTAAAAGAAAATAATCAAGGACCTTATTGATTGTGTTCATAGTGTTTTAGATTATGCACTAGCATTGGCATACTATAAGTTATTGAAAAATGGATTATAAGGACGCTTACGCATATTCGTCATTAAGCAGAAATCTTTTTTTTTTTGCATCGCAAAATTTGTGAAATTGGAAATATAAGAGTAAAGGCTGGAATTAAGTACGTGAGGATCGTGAGTTGCTACAATATCGGTTAAGTATATTTTGGTTATTGCATTACTAAGCCGGGTATTAGGCTCTTTTAAACCTTTAGAGGGAAGTGGTTTGCTTTTGCATTAGGCCTGATAACTTCACGTCCCCCACTCAAAAGAAAAATACAAGTTTCTATTTATGTTTTGCATAAATGCTCGAAATGAATTCCCAAAAGCAAAATCCTTGCATTGCATCATCGTCTTAGAAAATACACGCATCTATATTGCATGGCATCATGGTCAGTTTCAGTTGCGCTACTAGGGATTCATCTTAAAGATAACTGTAAGTCGCGCATATGAAATGCTAAAATTGCTCAAGGACGTTCAATAAAATGAACCCTATATACGCAAGGATATGGCTTAACTTGACTTATTAGGGGTTTAAAAGTAAGTGAACCAAACTACTAAGAGGAACTTGAGACAAGTAAAACACTCTTTGGAGCCTTGAAAAAGTCAAAACAACCTTAATGATATCACCCTTAACCATGACACCACTCAATGTTGATACAAGAAAAATTCAGGTGTCGTTTTCCAAGGCCAGAACCCTGGACTAAAGACTAGCAAGCTGGGACAGCTACCATTAAAGAGCTATGAGATATAGATCCAATTGCATAATTATTCGCTCCTATCACACAGGAGAGGGGTCAAAAAGAAGGTATTCCTTAACCCTCGGAGGATATTGAAAATTGCCATCAAGGCAAGAAGGACAAACACTAAGAGTCAAGGGAGGGGCCCCACCTTAGCAAATGTCTCGAGCACTCACATGCACCCTTGTTTGTGCTTGGAAATTTAGGAACACTACTTATAAAAAGGATAGTGTGATCCCAAACTCATAAAATAAATGGGAATAATCAATCTGGTTGGAAATTTTAGAGGGCGCGCCAAACCACCCCCATCTAGCCGCCAACCTTAGCAAGGGGGTTTTAAATAATTGTAATGGGAACGTGGACCGAACCTGCCACGAGAGGTCTCATTGCGGGTTGGTTTGATTATAGAAGGATATTTGGATGCCAGGATCTAGCTATAAATTCCTTGCCTCCGGGTACTACTCAAACGATCTGTATGACTCGAGATAGATTTTTGAGGGTTCCTTGTTACTAGTGCAAGGTGGAAACTTGGTGGAAATAAAGTCCATCCTTACGGAATGCGGATGTTGTTCCTTTTGAATAAGACTTGTATCTCTAATAAAATGCTAATATTAGGTTTACCTTCAGGGAACCTGTTTGAATTTATTTTCGTATCAGTGCCATAAAATTACATGAAAAAACCATGTCCCTTAAGAGGCTTAATTAAGGAAGCTACGTTTACATATCACACCTAAATGTGATAGGGCTAATTAGATAACTAAAGTACGCCTTTTGAGGGAAGTGCATGGGTGGAACCCTCAATGAGTCTGTCCTAGAGAAATGGGAGGCTTCTCACAAGATTTTTTCATCGTTCGACCTTTAGGCAGCACGGGATAATACTTGAGTTTATACCAATTTTTCGAGACCGCAATGGGGTTATGCCCTGCCGGTAGAGAGGTGGAGCAACGTATCCCTCTTGCTTCTACTTCTCCGTGAACCAAGTGTGGTATTGACTTGCTCAGATTGGGTAACTCTGCATATACTACAGTGACCGGGAAACCTTGACCACCAGGGATTCAAGATTCAGGTCAATCCTAGTGGGTTTGTCGGACCCGAACATTCTGTTGCAAGGTGAACTTGGAAAACCCTAGGTGATAAACCCCGTGACATTTAGTGGGAGTGTCGGGCATCAATGCTTAGATTCATTTCTCGATGGACTGTCAAAAACGTGCTTGGAGATAGCCAATAGACGAGTTGGTATCAGAGACCAACGATTAAAACAATTAGGAAAAAATCTAGAAGACTGAGGCGATGTTTTCATTAGAATTTTTTATTTTTACTCACTTGTGGATTGCTGACGCTTCCAGACTTATGAGTCACAGAGTAGGCTCCTCATATTTCATATCAAGTTCAGGATAGCTATGAACTCTTCAAGCTATCGCAGAGGGTCCAACATGATGGGGATCCTAGATCCGCTCTACAACCCCTCACCGTTGTATGTGGAAAGGCATTGGACTTGGAGCATACGATACTACTACATAGACGCAAACCGACTTGCCTATCTTCAAAACAATTTGAAGACGCGAAAGTGGTTGGAAGACATGAAAATGATCAAGTTATTTATCTTCCGACCCTACACATCAGACGCCGGCAAGTAGATCAGAACCGCTACATCTACGAAGAGGTGGTTAAAATTTTACCAATGGACAGAACTAAAGTAATGGGGCAAAATGAATGTCATGGCTATCAAAAACAAGGATTTCCTGAACTTCCTATGACTTATCGCTTCCTATGAATCCATTCCTCCAATCCATAGTACTATTCTGTCGTTATAGCTAAATCCAATAGGGAATTATTAACCTGGTGTTAATGTAACTCCTGAAAAGAAAATCATCTCAGCCAAACCCTATCTTTTCTAGAATAATTGTACTTGAGGCTTATGCTTCCCCATGGTTAAATAAAAGTTTTATATTCATTCGAATACTTGCATAGTAGCAATGGAGAATATGTGCGCATTGATTTAAGTTGTATAGGCATGTGTAAATGCAATCCTAACACAGAAAGTTTAAATTGGCAACCAGGTACAACCCCAAGCGTAGACCCATAATCATGTTTCCGCACTAAGCCCAGCAGACACACAAGAGAAGAAGTTTCTTCTCAAATAAATTAAACCACCAGAATTTGATAGAAAATGAAATCTATTGACATTGATGCTGAAATATGGATTAAGTCCATGGAAGACTATTTCAATGCAGTAGGAACAACACCTATGAACCAAGCCATGATTGCCAAGCTCAAGCTCATCGGCGAAGCTAGGCTGTGGTGGAAGCAATGGTGTAAAGACGAAATAGTCACTCAAAGCACAATAACTTGGGAAAAACTAAAGGAAGCAGTGCAAGAAAGGTATATGCCACCTGCATATAGAACTCAAAAGATGAATGAGTTCTTTAAGTTGAGGCAATTGGGTTTGTCTCTGGAGGCATACTACTCGAAATTTGTTTCCTTGCTGAAATACGCCCCAACAATGAGTATCCCCCAATAGGTCTCAAAGTTTTGTGATGGGCTGAATCCACCAATAAACACTTGGTTGGAATCAATGCATCCTTCGGATTTGCAAGATGCATTGAGAAGAGCAAGACCTATTGACCAAGAAGTCCACTCAAAGTGTCCATACCTTGGGCTTATAGAGACCAGAATCCAGGGATGTCAAAAGATCAAGTTAAAAGGGCGCAATGATAGAGTCAAGGCCAACGGAAGAAGCCAAGAGCAAATGCAATCAGCGAATTTGTTCCCACTCAAAGAGTGGATCAAAGCGTGCATTGTTTTCACTACAGTCAACCTGGGCACTTCAAAAGGGAGTGTCTCAAACTTGGCGGAGACTACCGTCAATGGAAATTTGGAGGCCAAGCCAAGGCTACCCATGGCCATGGTTGTGTAGCATTCGGAAGGGCAAAAACTTCCAATATCACCACTAAAGGATTAGATGAAGAAGAAGATCCGTGCATGGAAGCTGAGATTGAGAGGGCAACCATTCATGCCGCTCTCCATAAGAAGGGCTCGAACTGCCAATTCTCGATGATTCAAACATCATCGGACTACCAGGGTAAGGAATTCAAACCCTGATTGACTGTGGTAGCACTCATTCTTTCATTTTACCTATCTGTGCAAGAAGGTTAGGAATAACCAATGTAGTTGCACTCACTTTTCTTGTCGAACTAGCAAATGGGCGAGAAATCACTTGCATTAGACAAACTGCTAAGCTGAAAATCCTACTCAAAAACAAGCCCACAACTATTAAGTTCAGGGTAATGAATCTAGAAGTCCATGAATGCCTACTTGGGCTGGCTCGGCTAATCCCCAATGATGCTCACATTCATTGTGGAAAGGGTCAAGTCTCCTTTCGGAATCTTAAGGGTGAGCTAGTCACAATACAAGGTGAAGCAGGTAAACCAAAGATCTAGCTAGCTAAGGCAATGCGAATAGTTCAAGGAATAAGGAATAAGGTAAACCAAATCAGGTAGAGGATACCAATGAAGAACCATCATGGTTAAAGGAATATGTGGATGTGTTCCTTAAAGAATTAACTGAATTACCACCGCCTAAGGAAGTGGATCATGAGATTAAGCTAATGCTAGGAGCTACACCAGTTGCAAAAAGGGCCTACAAGATGTCCATTAATGAAGCCATTCAGTTAAAGGAACAACAAAAATAACTACTAGACCAAGGGTACATACGCCCTAGCAATTCTCCTTGGGGAGCTCTAGTCTTGTTTCAAAAGAAGAAGGATGGTACACTTTGACTTTGCATCGATTATAGAGGCATGAACCAAGTAACCATTAAGAATAAATACCCCATTCCAAGGATAGACGAGTTACTCGATTGATTGCAGGGAGCAAAAATCTTCTCCAAGATTTATTTGAGGTCAGGGTATTATTAGATCTGCATCAAGGATGAGGATATTCCAAAGACGGCATTCAATACCATATATGGTCATTTTGAATTCATAGTAATGTCTTTTGGATTGACTAATGCCCCTGCCACCTTTAACAGGCTAATGCAGGATATTTTTAAACCATACCTCGATGATTTGGTATTTGTCTTCTTTGATGGCACCTTGGTTTATTCCAGGGGAGAGGAAAATCATAAATCCCAAGTTCATATCGTCCTTGAGACCATGATGACTCATAAGCTCCATGCTAAGAGGAAAAAGCGTGTCTTCCTCAAAAGACAGATTGAATATCTTGGATTTATTGTGTCAAATGAAGGAATCTCTGTAGACCCTACCAAGGTTAAGGATGTGCAAGAGTGGTCTCCCCCGACTACTATTAAAGAAGTGTGTAGCTTCCTTGGATTAACAGGTTGGTATAGGATCTTCATTAAGGACTATGCTTTAATCGCAGCACCCCTCACAAATTTGCAAAAAAAGCAAGTTGCTCTAGTGTGTACACCCTCTGAACAAGCAAGTTTTGATCAACTCAAGCATAGCTTGGTGACAACACCAATTCTAAAGCTCCCTGACTTAACCAAGGAAGCGGAAGTTAAAAACCCATGAAAGGAATTATGTCACCCATGACCTAGAGCTGTTAGTAGTGATTCATGCCCTCAAACTTTGGTGACATTACTTGCTTGGTAAAAAGTTTTCTTTGGTCATGGACCATAAGAGCCTTAAATTATAAAGCTTCAAATATTGCCAAACTGTTCATCAAGGAGATATTCAGACTCCATGGGTTGCCTAAATGGATCGTTAGTGACCACGATTCCCTCTTCACATCTTAGTTCTGGAAAAGGATGTTAAGTGCCATTGGGACTCAAATTTGTTTTAGCATAGCCTATCACCCTCAAACTAATGACCAAATAGAGAGGTTCAACCAAGTCATTGAAGATATCTCTAGAGCTTATTACTGTCACGAACCCAAGAAATGGATCTAATATCTACAATTAGTAGAGTTTGCCTATAATGCTTTCTACCAACAAAGCATTCAAATGACACCTTTTCAAGCATTGTATGGGCATGATTGCCGTACCCCATTGAAATCTTCAGATCCTACTTTAAGGGTAGAATCTTCTAAGGAAATGCTCAAGGAAATGAATGAGCATGTTAACGCCATCAGACAAGACATTAGAGCTATGGTAGGGTATGTCTACGTCACGGTGGTCCCAGAGAAATGGATGGGTATGTCTATGGCAGGGTGGTCCCAGAGAACTGGGAGGATTCTCACAAGATTTTACCACTGTTCGACCTTTAGGCAACACAGGATAATACCCTAGTTCATACCGATTTTTGGGGACCACAATGGGGTTATGCCCTATGAGTAGAGAGGTGGAGCAACATATCCCTCTTGCTTCTACTTCTCCTTGAACCAAGTGGGGTATGGAGTTGCTTTGGATTGGGTAACTCCACATATAGTAGAGTGACCGGGAAACCTTGACCACCAAGGATTAAAGATTCAGGTTGATCCTAGTGGGTTTGGCCGCGAACATTCCATTGCGAGGCGGACTTGGGAAACCCTAGGTGACAAATCCCATGACATTTCGTGGGAGTGTCGGGCTGCAACGCTTAGATTTGTTTCTTGATGGACTGCCAGAAACGTGCTTGGACAATGGGCATGTGACACTTACCCTTTGGAAGGTATAGCATTATATGGTCACACCAATGAAATTATATATGCTAGCAGTTTGGATATTCAACCCATGCATTTTCTACTTGCATAATGCCCATGACTGTCATGTCATGGGCCTTTACCATTAATGTATAAGGTATTGACCATCTTTTTTCTATTGTTGCTAATGTTGATACCTGGAGGAGGATTTCAAAGTGGTACTATTGTATAGTATAGGGATGTATACATGAAAAAGAAAGGAGTGGAGGACCATCATGACATTGATTTTCCATTGTGTCACTTTGCAGATCCATCAGATGACTTGGTAGCTCTTGATGCAATAAGGCAAGTAATAGCTATCTTCAATGGTCAATGCCATGTCATGTCAATGGTTTATCCTGAGTTTGCTGATCACTGTAGGATATTGGGGAGTGAGGTTTCCTGATGGTGATGAGTGAATATCGTCAAGCTAATGAAATTAAACTTGGTAGCTTTATATGATTAGCTCATGCATTTTCTACTCGCATAATGTGCCTTGAGATGATCTTTCTTCTTGCTATTGCTGCTGAATTGCTGTAGGAATTTCATTCTAATCCAGTGCAAACATCTAGTGTAGAATTTGTCACTTTGTGGGGCAAGTACATGTGTAAGCTTGCAGGTGCCCATCTAGTGCAGACATTTGATCAATGCAAACATCGAATGCACATGTATGTTCTACTACTACAACACCTCCTTTTGCTTCCTTTGGAAGGTATGGCATTATATGGGTCTGACCAATGAAATTATATGGTCATGCCAATAAAATAATATGATCAGCCCATCAAGTAGGAGACTAAACAGACCTTAGCTACTACTAGGATAGTTCGTATCAAGGCCCCTTAAGTGGTCAAGATTAATGTGACCAACTTCAGAGCATTAGTGCAAAAGCTTCCAGGGCAAAGTCCTTCCTCAAGACTCAATTGGCATAGAAAAAAGAGGAGTATCATCAATGTATAGGAGAGCAATAAGCTATTGCAACTAGAGGAAGAGAAAGTTAGTGCTATTTCTATAGGAGAACAACAACCCAGAATGGGCATTGCTGCTTATACAGTTGATCAAGCTATCATAGATGCATGGTTTGGTGCCATGACCAATAAATCAGAGACCTATAGCAATAGTTTAGTCTTGACATTGCCAAGTAAGGGTGTGGTTCATTCCACACCCTCTAAGCCAGCTGACGACCATAATTCATTGAAAAGATGATCATTATAACATATTGATTACATAGCCATACTATGTTTAAAAAAATATATTAAAAGAAAGCTTATAATACATTGAAAAATTGTACCTAGGGATTGGATTAGTGATGGTGACGGATACCGAAATCTATGATGTCTCTATTCCATGCCTTATCATGTTGTGGGGGAAAATTATTTAAATGCACCAATGAGATGAGAGTCAAGCGGATTAGAAATATTAGCACTTCTTAGGATGAACTATGATTTTTATATTACAAGAGATGATAATAGGTGCTATTCAGCTTATTAGGTGATCACTCAATCAAGATATGTACTTTCAAGTACCTACCTTGGAGATTGCAGAATATTACTAAGCTGCAATGATGTGCTACAATAGTGTAAAACTCCACAAAGCTCGACTAATTGAGTATGGTTGCTTCTTTCACTCAAGTGTTCTTTCTTTCTCTAGCATGAAAGTTTGTGCACCTCCACTGAGTCCGCAAAGTATAACGTGTTATGTTGTAGAATGGAAAAAGGGGAAAAGAAGATAAGTCATGGTTTAGAGAAGGCAGGAGTTCCAAAACATAATAGAGAGAAAATATATTAAGGTTTGTGTTTCAACACTAGGATGAGAATTTTTAAAAAAAAACTGATTTTATCAATATTTATTTCTCTATTTGTTTTTTGAATAATTCTAGATAAAGATAAGTCACATGATCATATTGACAACATCACCAAATTATTATAAAATCTTATCCCCCCCTTTCAATGACTCAATTATTGGTGATTTTTGGTGCATGCACCACATCAATTATCTTTGTGAGTAGAGTAGTAAACTCTGGCAATAATCATTTCAAACGTAAGTTTTATTACAAATTTTTGGTGTCTCATCAAAATTGAAAGACTTAAAGAGATATTGGTAACATTTAAGATTCAAGCTTGAAATCAATAACAAGTAGTCATGCAAGCCTAACATCCTATTAGATTAGTCTAGGATGCCTTATTAGAAGTACTCACATGATCCCATTAATGGTGATTGAGCAGGGCATAGGATAGATAAGAGCAAGCATTTAGGAGTGTCTCTAACTAACTAGCATGTGTAGCCCAACCCAAACTTATGCAACTCTTGTCAAGATTGTGGGAGAGAAGGAAGGAGTCTCACTTGTAGCTTTCTTGCTTGCACAATGGGGGAATACACACAAGGGTGGAGGCTGAAAACAATTTTCCTCTTCTTAGTTGTGTAAGCTAAAAGAACTCTCTTACAAAGAAATAGAAGAACCCTATATATGGGTCTCAAACCAAACTCAACTAACTAAGGTGGCATACTAACTGAGCCACGAACTAGAGTAGATAAGGATAGCTGTCATGTAGCTATTATTCATGGGCGATGTACCAACCGCATTTACAACAATTGACAAGTCGGTGACATAAATGCACAACGGTCACCCTGGCATATCAACACTCCCCCTCGAGCTCAATCCCAATTCCTGCATACCAAGCAGGTCTCTGAACTTGCACAGCTTCTGTGCGCCCAATGCCTTCGTGAATATGTCAGCTACCTGATCCTCTGTGTTGACATAAACTAGATCAATAAGACCTAGTAAAACCCTCTCCCGCACATAGTGATAATGCACCTCAATGTGCTTTGTTCTAGCATGATAGACTGGGTTATTTGCCAAGTGTATACTGCTCATGTTATCACAATAAATGACAAATGGCCCATCTATAGGCTGATGCATATCATAAAGTAGCTTATGCAACCAAGCTAGCTCACATGCAGCCATTGTTGCACCCCTGTACTCGGCCTCTGTGCTCGACAAGGCAACTGTAGGCTGTTTCTTGCTGCTCCAAGTGACTGCAGCACTCCCAAAAGAGAACACATATCCACTGGTAGATCGTCTATCAGAAATGCTACCAGCCCAATCAGCATCAGTGTATCCATGCAATTGTATCTGAACCCCAGTCTCATAAAATAGTCCATACTGCAATGTGGACTTCACATACCTAAGTATGCGTCTAGCCGCATCCAAATGCGGTTTCCTTGGAGCCTGCATAAACTGACTTACTAGTCCAACAGCATAACTCAAATCTGGACTGGTAATAGTCATATAAATCAAGCTTCCTACTATGCGTCTGTACATAGTAGGTCTTCCAGAAGCTCACCTGCATCTGCTGCTCAGCTTCACATTCTGCTCCAAAGGAACTGAAATAGGCTTACAACCTGTCATCCCATATTTGGACAGCATGTCCAATCCATATTGCCTCTGCAAGAGCTGTATCCCACTTGGTGATCTAATCACCTCAATGCCCAAGAAATAACACAGCTCTCCCAAATCCTTCATCTCAAACTTCTGCTTCAATAGCATTTTCACATGAAGGATATCTTCATCACTGTCACCTGTCATAATCAAATCATCAACATAAATGACAAGTAGCATAATACCTTTTTATGTTTTTCTCACATAAAGTGAGAAATCTGCCTTGGAAATCTGAAAGCCAATAGTGACAAGATACTGTCCTATCTTGTCAAACCATGCTCTAGGTGCTTGCTTCAAGCCATACAAGGCTTTCTTCAACCTGCAAACAAACTCAGGATGAACATCATGCACATAACCTAGTGGCTGCTCCATATAGACCTCTTCTTGCAAATCACCATGCAAGAAGGCATTCTTTACATCCATCTGATGTAAAGACTATCCCTTTGATGCAGCCATAGCAATGACTGCTCTTACGGTTGCCATCCTTGCAACCGGACTGAATGTTTTGTCATAGTCAATGCCATATGTTTGTGCATACCCCTTGACTACTAATCTTGCCTTGTATCTGTTCATAGAACCATCTGCATTGTGCTTCACTTTATAAACCCACTTACAGCCAATTGCATTCTTACCTTTAGGCAAAGGTACCAATTCCCATGTAGCTTCCAAGGCATCCATTTCTTCATCCATGGCTTTCTCCCATTTTTCTTTTCCCATGGCTTGCTCAAAAGAAGTGGGTTCTAGTTCCTGTATCACTTTGACCATATATGCATAGTGAATGGCTGTAAATCCATCATATTTCAGCCTATCCACAGGATACCTAGCTCTTGTAGACCTGCGCAAAGTAGGTTCACTCCTAGATGCTCTCAAAACATCCCTGGTCTTCCTTACTCTAGGTGTAACAATAGAAGGAATACCCAACTCATCATCAATGCTCTGTTCTGAGCCACTGGATTCACCATCCACATAAGAGTGACCTGCATTCACATCAAACATGGGCTGATCAACCTTCTCTTTTCCTTTTCGTGATACCTACATACCACTATCTGCATTGCTTTGAGAAGATTCTCCTGATATCAATCTGCCTATCCATGGTGAAGAATGTGAACCACTGCTAGAGGACGCTCCAGGTCCACTAATATTTTGTGACTGTTGCTGTGAATTTTGTGCAGCATTATCATTTTGTGCATCTACATCATCAATCACATTTACTGGTTTATACCAGCTACTCATCTCATCAAAGACAACATCTCTGCTCACTGTAAAATTACGAGTAGAAGGGTTATAGCATCTATACCCTTTTTGCTGCAGAGAGTAACCAATAAAGATGCACTTCTCAGCTTTTGGATCCAACTTGGATCTCAACTCATCTGGCACATGTACAT
Source organism: Lygodium microphyllum (assembly GCF_053477565.2). Classification (NCBI taxonomy): domain Eukaryota; kingdom Viridiplantae; phylum Streptophyta; class Polypodiopsida; order Schizaeales; family Lygodiaceae; genus Lygodium; species Lygodium microphyllum. Next base: position 9,183,138 of record NC_141135.1, read on the forward strand.
AGGCAATGCAACCAAAAATTTTCAAATGAGAAATATCTAGTTTCTTACCAGTATACCTCTCCTTTGGAGTCATTCCATGTATTGCTGCAGTGGGAGTCCTGTTCATTATGTAGACTGTTGTAGCAACTGCTTTAGCCCAATAAAAATCTGGCAAGTCTCTTTCATTGAGCATGGCACGAGATACCTCTCCAATATGCCTATTTTTCCTTTCTGCAACTCCATTTTGTTGTGGGGTATGACTGCATGAGTATTGCTGCTTTATGCCATGCTCCTGCAGGAACTTTGCAAACTCATTTGAGAGGTACTCTCCCCCTCCATTTGACCTTAGGCATTTTATTTGCAGGCCTGTTTCTTTTTCAACCATAGCTTTAAGAGTTTTGAAATGCTCAAAAACTTCACTTTTCTTTTTCATAAAATACACCCAAAATTTTCTGCTATAGTCATCAATAAAACTGACAAAATAATGACAGCCTCCAAGAGATGCAGCTTTAGTAGTCCACACATCAGAGTGGATTAATTCCAATGGCTTCTTACTCTCTTGAACATGTCTAGGAAATGGTTTCCTTGCCTGTTTTCCAAACTGACAGGCTTCACATACCTTATGCATTTCTGCAACCTTGAATTTTGGCAATCCTGCAACAATATTTTGGGCTTGCATTGATTTAAGTCGCTGTACATTAACATGACCAATGCGTTTATGCCAGATATCAATATCTGCAACTACACCGGTCCCATGTGCAAACATTGCTACACTCAATTCAGGCATGTCTGCATCCAACGTAAACATTTTGCCCTTCTTATTTCCTTTTGCTATCAAGGGACCTTTATTTTTCATATCCTCAACAAAGCATCCATGAGGATTAAATCTGACCTGCAAGCCCTGCTCAACCATTTGACCAATAGAAACCAGATTCTTGGTGATATTCGGGACATGAAATACATCTGACAGGTGTTTCTTTTTCCCATCCTGCCTAGACAAATGAATTTTTCCAATCTGCACAATAGGATGTGCAGTATCATCACCAGTCTCCACAAATCCTGGTTTTTCAATTTTCCTTGCATCCTGCATCCATTCTGCATGACCTGTCATGTGGTTTGATACACCTGAGTCAACATACCACACTTCGTTGCTTTCTTCTGCACTTGTCACATAATTATTCATGTGTTGCACCATAAACAAATGTTCATTTCTGTCATCACCCTGTCTACTAAAAGATGTATAGTTTCCTTGTTGCAGTTTTCCATTCATGATGTCATTCTGCTTTTTATAGCAGTCTTTAGCCATATGACCCATTTTATCACAGTAGTAGCATTCAACATTGTTGTTTGCATTTTGGTCTCTTTGCCATCCACCACGACCTCTTTGGCTCCCCCTGCCTCTAGAGTTACCACATCCTCCTCCATAGGACTGGTTTTCTTGAGTTTGCTGCATATTTTGATTTCTACCACGACCTCCAAATTGACCTCCTCTACCTCTGCCTCTACCTCTTCCAACATTTGAGTAGAAGACAACTTCTTTTGAAGTTCCTCTTGAAGAGGATGCACCACCATTTCTCTGCTCCTCAGAAATTAGAAGAGCAATCAACTCCTCAAAATCAGGAAATCTTTCACGGACGGAAATGGATGTTCGGAACTGTGCATAATCCTTTCCTAGACCATTCAAGGTCACGGAAACTAAATCATCATCTTCCACTGGCGACCCAATGGAAGCAAGTGCATCTGCAATCTTCTTCACCTTCATGTGGTAGTCATTGATGCTCATACTTTCTCTTTGCACATTATGCAACTCTTTCTTGAGATGCATTTTCCTGGCTTGCGTATTTGTGCTATACATTTTTGACAAAGTATCCTATGCCTCCTTTGGCGTACTTGCATCCTGAATATGCACAATCATAGAGTCTGAAATACTGATAGACAGCCAGTACATAACTTTCGTGGCTCTCTCATGCCATGCTTTGAATGCCTGCATTTGCTGTTGATTGGGAACATCAGGAAGGACTGGTTCTTCTTCATTTCCTGCAACAAATTCCCAATATCCTTTTCCCATAAGGAAATTTGTCATTCTAAACTTCCATGCTTGGAAGTTGTTATTGTCAAGCTTTTCAGTTACAATCTGTGAAAGAGAATCAGACGCCATTACAGAATACTGCAAAAAAATTATGTCACTGCAGAGAACACAGCTTCAGCCTCACAAGGGCAAATCTGCAAAACTGATGAAAGTGGTATTTAACCACACAGTCACTTCCTAGTGACGATTTTGCATCAACAGGCAACAAGGATGATTCTGTAACTCTCAATGTCTCTGCGCACAGGCATACGATGCAATTTCTACAGTAACTTTTCACCGACCTATAGAACAATGGTCGCACAGCATAAAACTGGGCCTTTTCCTGAGTACGTGCAGAAAACTTCCGCCTCCAAAACAGGCCCTGAAATGGCCTCAAATAAAAAAAACAGGGTCGTCGAGGGCTAAAGCCCTTGCCCGCAACATATACTGCCCTCTTGCTTCACCGTGAAGGGCGTCTCAACCTGAGACAATGCACTCTTGCAATTTCTGGTTGTGCTACCTGCAGAGATCTGCTCCCAAAACAGAAAATGAAAGCAACGGTGCTCCTCTTACCAGAACACCGCGAGCTTGGCTTGCTTTCTTGAGCTCCTTACCACGAACAAGGCTCTGATACCATGTCAAGATTGTGGGAGAGAAGGAAGGAGTCTCACTTGTAGCTTTCTTGCTTGCAAAATGGGGGAATACACACAAGGGTGGAGGCTGAAAACATTTTTCCTCTTCTTAGTTGTGTAAGCCAAAAGAACTCTCTTACAAAGAAATAGAAGAACCCTATATATGGGTCTCAAACCAAACTCAACTAAATAAGGTGGCATACTAACTAAGCCAGGAACTAGAGTAGATAAGGATAGCTGTCATGTAGCTATTATTCATGGGCGATGTACCAACTGCATCTGCAACAACTGACAAGTCGGTGACATAAATGCACAACGGTCACCCTAGCATATCACGACTGGAGCTCGATATCTCAACAACTCTCTTGATAAATGCATGCCTTGTCATATGTTTTTAACATTGGCACCTTTAAATTTCAACAAGTAACCCAATGACTCGTTGTTGGTACATTATTATAGATAAGGGCTCTTAAAAATAACCCTAATTTTTATCCCAAATAGATCTTTGTAATATAGACTATATCTCTATAATAGTCTTCATCTTTGGCTCAACAAACAAAATTTTGTTGATGTTGATTATTCAACCATAAGAGATAATTAGGTTTGTCTCTACTAGTCATGGGATGCTTTCATGGTTTTGCTTTGGAGATCTTAAAAAAATAATAATCATAAATTGGATAAGAATATGAAAGGTCATTAGATTATGTAAAAGTATAGGTGACCTTTTATTTTGATTTGTAAATCCACTTACATTTTGTTTATAAGTTTTGCATTTTGTTAGAGGGTATAGTTTCTTGTGCATGTGGGAGCTATATATGTTTATGTGTGGAATTGAAGTCATATTCTCTTACTTAGCAATATGCATGAGAGAGAGAGAGAGAGAGAGAGAGAGAGAGAGAGAGAGAGAGAGAGAGAGAGAGAGAGAGAGAGAGAGAGAGAGAGAGAGAGAGAGAGAGAGAGAGAGAGAGAGAGAGAGAGAGAGAGAGAGAGAGAGAGAGAGACATGATTGCCTTTTAGAGGCAATTGCATGATTGCCTTTTAGAGGCAATTATGCCTCTCTCTATACAAATAATATTCTTTTTGAATTCTGGAGGTAGACTGCTCGAATTGTGTTTGGGGTTCGACTCCCCTTGAGTGTATGTTTACTTTTTCATTGGTAGGTTTCATATGTGTAACCACTAATGTATAGTTAGAGATGAACCCTTGTGACTTTTGAAAACAATATCTTTAATACATTTCCAAAATTAGTAATAAGAATTTAAAATATTATGATCCTTTCCTAAACTTGATAATAATGACTTTAAATTTTATATGCCTTTTGAACCCATGAATGTAAGTTCAAGAAATGTTAAGATCTACAACCTAAACTTGGTATAAGAAATTTTTTACCACTTGAGCCTCGAATCCTTGCAATGTAAGTTTAGAGAACACTAAGATCCCCGATCTAAACTTCACATCAAATTTTAAGGAAACAATAGTGAATGAAACAATAGTACTTTTTTTATTAGATTATATATTAGAATGCTTTCCATGTGTAGGAGAAAATGCTAAGTTCTTTTATTTTCTAAAATATTAATTGCATATCAAAACACCTATCACATAAAATATTTGTAATTCATCAGGACACATCTATCCAATAAAGTCATGCTATATACATCACAATGGCACATTGTGAGATGTTGGCTAACAATATAATCAAATTATTATTCTCATGAGGGTATCTATTGCACAAAGTAAAACCAATCGTATTCTCAAATGGTGGTTCACCATAAATGACCCAAATATTCTTTCGATCCTTACATAAATGTGTATTTTGTATGCGCATTCTCTCTCCTACACTATTGCCAATCCCCATATGTCTTTTTCTTTTGAGAAATGCGTTAAGGTTGTGTTTAAATAAGATAAAAAGTAGTATGTGCAAGCTTATGGGATCCAAAAGTAGGCAGTAAGGATAAGCCAGGTTATCATCAAAGAGGGAATATTTCTACTCAAGTAGACGACAAGGTGGACTGATGCATATATAACTTTTATGGGATACATTATAGCATTTTGGGTTTCTAAGGAAGTAGCAAGGAGACTGCTTTTGGGCTAGAGTGGGGCCCATTAGCATTAAATGCACACATAAACTAGGAGCGGCAAATTGCATCCCGAATGGTGGCAATAACTCGATTGAGCTCCTTAACTTTGATCCAAGTAGCTTCTTCCTCGGTGTCCTGCGAACTGTGGTTGTATGTTTCCCTTGTTCTATTGCATTGTCCTCAGCTTGGATTATGAGTGCCACGGTGGTTGGTTGAGACTTGCAAAAGAAAAATCTATTTTTGAGCCAATGAGGAAGATTTGAAATTGCCTTTAAAGATTGAGTCATTGCACTAACACCATATGGCCCATAGGTAGTGGGCCCTTATGAAGGTCCAAAATACCATAGGTAGCCCATTGGACTTGTCAAGAAGGATTTACTTCCATGTGAATGCTTTTAGGTGGAAGGCTTTGATAATGTCCTACATGAATTGATGGATTCCCTTGTTATACTTATAGTGAATCAACAAGTGAGGAATAATTTCTAATTCTACCTTACATCTAGGGATTTCCTATCCTATATGCCTTCCCAATCTTAAGACCCTCTTCTACCTCTCAATCCCCATATGTCTGGAGCAAGGCTTAGACTTTACATTTGCAGAATTCACGAATGATAATTTAATTTGTTCTAAAAATATGGCTATTACAAACAAGAGAGAAAGTATAAGAAAATAACCAATTTACCACTTGCAACAATTGTTTTTAGGGAATAAACTTATTTTGAAAAGTGATTAATTTATTATAGTTGTACTAAATCTAGTTAGTTTTTATATAGAAAATTAATATACTTTCAATTTACAAAGGTTCATTGTACATCAAATAGGTCTATTTATCATGAATATTACATTTTATTATATTTGAAATTAATAATTATATAGAAAATTGTATTTTACTATACAAAAAAGATTAACTATATAGGAAAAGGGATAGATTTACTAGTTATCGACAATAGTTTTGCTATTTATAACTAGGAAATAGGAGGAATTTGCTAGTTTTGATTCCTTTTACTACATAGCAAATGGTTTAGAGTTCCTTGTGCACCAGTATAGGATGCCCACACCCTTTTCTTATAGACATGTAGCACTTCACTTGTGTCTCTTATAATAGAGTAAGATAATCCTATCCATAAACGCTTTGAATGTGTACCCTATACTCATCTAATTTATATCACAAAACCATCCACAACTTATCTTCTCTTTTGTACCTTTAATCACCTTATTGACTATTCCACTTCGATATCATTGAGAGTATTATTTTGATAATGAGAAATAAAATTTAGTCCCTACCTCATCTACACATTGATCATGTGCTAGTCATTGGTTTATTTAGGACTCCGAGCTTTGGTACCTCTTTCTTTCACTTTGAACTACTAGTTGCACCTTTACTTGAACATTGGTCTTCCCCATTAATATGTCCCATGCAACTTCCATTGCAGCATTAAGCCTTCATGTTCATTGCTACTACCGTAAAGATCAAAAGCTACCACACTAGTCTCCTAAACACAAGCTCATTTTTGTGGCTATGTCTATACTGTACATAAATGTTTTTTTCACTCTTATAACAATAAACGTGACATACAACTTGTCTTACAAGGTCAAAATGAGTTGGAAAGTGACATTTATATGATCATCATCTATCGTGGCAAAAGTAAAAGATGATTTTTAATGCTTCTAATCAAAATCTGCCAATTCTTTTAGCTTTCATATTGAATGAATATTTTTTATAAAACTAAAACCTTGATTCAAATAGTATGCATTCTTATAGAGTTATTCTAATTGTTCATATATATGGTCACATTATCAATATCTATACTAGCTCTTAATAGCTTTTGATAGGTTTGTAATGAGATTTTTGAAATCCAACTTCAGCCATTGAATTTTTCACTTGTCCATGTCCAACTTTTATAGATGTTGAATTTCCTTGTTTTATCATCCAACAATATTTCATTAAGTTAGATGGAGTTTTGTCATGGTGCACATTTGTCCAAAGAAAATGGAAATTTCCAATGCATCGACGAAGAGCACATACACATAAAGGTTTGTCACGATGCACATTTTTCAAAGAAAATGGAAATTTCCAATGCATCTATCAAGAGCACATACATCTTAAATCATATTGAAGGATTTGCACCTCCTTTTCCAATTATGTTGAAAACTTTAAAAAGTAAGTTCATTGACTCATAAGACACGTGTCCCTATGGAGATAACTACAATGGCATTAGATAATCAAAACATTTGGTAGCTTCAAACAGCCTTTCATTTTGGTGCACTTTTAAATTTTCAACTTTTATATATGGTGAATTTGTAGCTAAGAAGCATTCCCAATTTTTATTATTTCATCTAATTACATTTATAAAGTTACATCTAGTTTTGTCACGATATGCACATCTTGATTGGAATGTACATTTTGGGTATTTTAGCCATATGTGTGAATTACTGGCAACATATAAGTTTAATGTAAAAAATGTGCATGTTATGATAGTAGTGAGCATAAATTTTCATTAGCAATCCATTTATGTGCAAACTCATCCTCAATTCATTGTACTTTTGTTGCCCCTTACAAGCCACAAGCTACCTCTATGGGACTTCAAAGGTTGAGTCATGAACGAACCTATGAATGATAGTTTATCCACGAGTCTACAAGCTATTTGCCCAAGGGTGCACTTAAAAAAATCTAATTGTACCACTTCAATCAATAGAAGAGTCATTTTAATTGAAAATTTTAGAGAAATTTATAGAATCACATTTACAATAGGGATCGTTTTTCTTCACTTTGAAAAAAACTTGCAAGTTTTTCTTGAAAAATCGGTCATTTTACTATCTTTTATAACATGTACATAAAGGGTTTTTATAATGACTTTTGCATGTGATATGGATGGTTTCTTATAGTTGCAACCCCCAGGGCTATCTACAAGCTTTTAGGACATGTCAAAACAAGCTTTGTAGGCCATGTCAATAAGTATTTTACAAACCTTATGTTAGATATGCTCAATGCCCCACCCTCATAAGGTGCCACCAATGATCCATGGTGCTCAAAGTTGTAAGGCCCCCATTATGAGGAGAAGCCATATGTGAGCCCAAACATTGGTTGAGTCCTGACTTGTATGTCAGATGAGGTCTATGTGACTAGATGGCAAAAAGGTGACTGTTGTGGGTCTAATCTTTGGGTTAGACATAGTAGTTAAGCTGGTAGCAACTCGAGGCACATTGCATCGAGTTGAGGGGTGAGAGAGTTATCAGGGGCCCTAGCCAATGGTAAAGGGAATATTCCCTAGAATATTCCATGGTCAACTAGTGGAGGTGCACATGGAAGGTCAACATACACATGGGCACATGGAAGGTCAACAGACACATGTGCATATGGAAGGTCAACAGACACATGTGCATATGGAAGATCAATAGACACATGGGCACATGGAAGGTCAACAAACACAGGTGCATATGGAAGGTCATCCATCATGACCCCCTTCACAAGCTATAAAAGCTGAACCCCCTCACAGCCATTAATTATCCATCTTTCACCTAGTCCAAGTTGCTCTTCACCTATCTTCTATCTAGATTGCCATCTAAGCTTCACAGTGGAAGCGCACGGGTGGATAGAGCCATCTTTGTATCAGTTGTTTGGAGATAAAGAAATTTTGTTATTTTCCTCTTATCTGTTGTGTACTCTCTATCTCTTTCTAGGATTCTGTTCGCTACACCGTGTAATTTTTACATCTTAAGGTTAAGTCTAAAGCTTTTTTTGCATGATTATAGACATGGCATATAATATTCCCTACACCAAGATCAAAGCAAATATGTGTGAGGGCGACGGAGAATTACAAGAACATCAAAATAACCATTCAATATCACACTTCCTTGGATGGTATATCTCAGCCTTAGATAGCTCATTTAAACACTAACTTAAACTTGAAAACAAGAGTCAAAATTTTTGAGATTTTAAATGGTAAGTTACACACCTTTCCAATTTAAAAACCATGGCGAGCTAGTTTTGGCTTTCCTCTTATTGAAAGAAAAGTAGAACCTAAATAGAAATGTCACATACATAGATAGAGAGAGAGAGACACACACACACACACACACACACACACACACACACACACACACACACACACACACACACACACACACACACACACACACACACACACACACACACACACACACACACACACACACACACACACACACACACACACACACACACACACACACACACACACACACACACACACACACACACACACACACACACACACACACAGAGCTTGAGCTTTCAAGGGTAGTTGCTATAAAAGCAGAGGGCGCATCTTCTATCAAAGCCTATAAGATAAAGCTTCCATTATTGTTATGAGTATATTTTGTTTATTGTGTGCGGATGAGCGTGTAAGGATGCAATTACTAGAAGGTAAAGTTAGGTTTTTTGTGTAGAAAAACACAGACATCACCATCTCTGCTCATGCAATTTGGTGCACACAGATGAGAGAATGGAAGGAAAATTAAACATGAAGGTTAATGCAGCTATCTCTGATAGTTTTCACATAAATTTTCATGATATTCTTACGAGTTAATTTGATGCATTAGAGTTTTCGATATCCCTCAAGAGAAATATGATTTTTTCCATGAGTATAAATGCAAGAGCTGAGCTATGTGAATGGGTATTTGATGAGTTGTTAAACGTGCAAAACAAGTACTTTTCATTTCTGAAACATGATTTTAATTTGTTTATATTAAGCTTAGGCTATGCCAAGCCACAGTGGTTTCATATGCTTGCCTATGTTAAATTCATTTTAGGGTAGCCTCACTAAGCTTAGGCTAACTATATATTTAATTACTAAGTTATCTATGTATAGATCTAATGATTTAATTACCAAATTATCTAGTGATTGATTTCATATGTATTTAGAGTGCACCATTTATGTTATTTGTTGCTAGAAGAAAAGGAAAGAAAAATCATCAACTGATCCATGATACATGTACTTATATTTGCTTTGATGTTTGGTTTATTATTCTATAATCATGGTTTGATATAGTGCTAGTTGAGTTTCTATGTTGTGTTCTTTGTGGATGTTTCTCTTCATTTTAATACAAAATTCGATGTGGTGGTAGTCATCATCTCAAGACCCTAATCTTGAGGTTGGGAAAGAGAGAATGATGGCCAAGGTAGAGGCCTTCTTCGGACACCCTTTCACCCTAGGCGAGTTGCTTGAGTACATAACCACCCCTCGGTCTTCTTAACCATAAACAATTGCACAATGTTCAGTAACTCTAGTAATATTAGCTTTCTCTTATTCAGGTGCAAGCACTCTAGAGTCTTGACATCATGAGCCATCCCATGAGAGGCAGTAGTAGCAACCACATGGGTGTAAGAATCATGGTAGAGGTTGTTTTGATGGCGGTCAAAGCTTCTCTCCATAGCAACATAGAGAGAGATAAGTGGAAGCCCAGCAAAATAAAGAGAAAGAAGTAGAAGCCCAAAAATATGAAGAGAGATAGGAAAAACCCCAACCAGAAGTGTATTACCAACTAAATGCATCATGTGGGGTTCTCTATAATGCTGTAGGTAAGGAGATCATGAGCTACTTGCATTTTGTAGTGTGCACAAACTATAGAGATTGCTTCTTATGATTCAAATATCAAGATCTAGCTGCAATCTAAGTAGGGAAAAATTAAGTGCCTATGTATGTGTAATAGATTGGGATATTCCTTTAAAAATATATTACATGTTTGTAATATCATGGATGATTCATTTTCTTATAAGATGTCCAAAGTATCAATGTTGGGCCAATATCTACAAAATAATGTGTAATTTTTAAGACATATAATCTTTGAATCATAGATAATCTACTTTTTAATATATATCATTTTGAATTTCTACTTTCATCTAGGTTCTTTTTAGTATTATACCTAAATTAACATATCAAACTCCATTAAATGAATAAAGCCCACTCATGTGCTAAATTTTATCCTGTCAACATAGGAAAGTCATGCATGGACCACATGAGAATGGCTCATATATTGACAGACCGTTGACCATCACGCTTGCTCATATCTTCCACGGCGACCCTCACCTCCCACAAAATCTTAAGCTCATCAACTAATGGATGAGGATACACGTCCATATTCTTGACTCTGTAGTGGCTAGGAATGAGCAAGCTAAGGATGAGCTGTCCTTTCTTTGTAGAAAGCCATGTAGGGCAAGGACTACATGCCACACACTGTAAGAAGTTGAGTGTAGACCGAATGGGTTTATGCAATCCATAGTAAGAACGAGCCTTTACATTTATTAATTTTATTGAGTTACAAGAGAAGAAATCCCTTCTCAAACTATTTAAGAAAGAAAAAAAGAATAATAACAAAAAAAATTGTTTGTCGTAACGTAGAACAAATGGAAAACGATGAAGGCTATGATGTTCAAGATTGTGAGGCATATCTGAATCATTGTGTCACATGCCCTCGCTCTCAATGTAAGCTGGCAATTAGACAAAAACGTGGATTGTCTATGGAACACATACAACACTTTAGTGAGTTTCAGTCGGAGATAATTGATCAAGCGATCTCAGATTTTGAGCAAATGGTAAGAAAAGTGTATATCAATCATGCATTGTATTCGCAAAATAATTGAATATCATATACAAAAACATTGGATGTGGACGTAAAATTTATTACAATGAGGTGACGTCTCATCCCAAGGAGGAGTGCACCATTTGCGGTCAGTTAGAAGAGTTCGTGTGGGAGTGCAATGGATGGAGTTTTTGAGCCAATCCACCACTTTGAAGGCACTACCCAATCTATACTATCAATACTAGAGGAGACGGGCAGCCTTCCAAACTTTTGTACAATCTTGGAGCCTGAGATGGAGGCAATGATTGATGCATTGATGCCTATGGATGGCGAGGCATCTGATCTACTTAGAGAGGAAGCATCCATACCATTATATGATAGGTGCCAAGTATCTTGCTTGAAAACACTGCTTGCACTCCTAAGTGTGTAAGCAAAATACGGGTGGAGCGATGCGAGTGTAACCAAGTTGTTTAGGTACCTTCTACGTATGCTTCGTTTATTTCTTTTTGGCACCATCATAAAAAACAATTGTGCTTTTTAAATATGTTTTATGATTTTTTTTCAGGTTACTAATGTAAAATATTACACGGCGCAGCGAACAGAATCTGAGAAAGAGATAGAGAGTACACAACAGATAAGAGGAGAATCAGTAAAATTCTTTAACTCCAAACAACTGATACAAAGATGGCTCTGTCCACCCGTGCGCTTCCAATGAATGAAGCTTAGATGGCGATCTAGACAGAAGATAGGTGAAGAGCTTAAGGCTAGCTGGAACAACAACTCTGACTGGGTGAAAGATGAGTGTAAGATGGCTGCGAAGGGGTTTAGCTTTTATAGCCCGCGAAGGTCGTTAGGTCGGCCTGCTGACCGACCTACCATATGAGCCTCCACTAGTCGGCCAGGGAATATTCCAGGGAATATTCCCTTGACCACGGGCCGGGGGCGCTGCCCCCGGACCCCCGCCAGGGGGGCCGCTGGCCCCCCTGGGACCCCCCAGCCAGGGGCCGCTTCCGCGGCCCCCGGACCCCACAATAGGGGCCCCTTTTAACTCCCTTACCACGCAACTCAATGCAATGTGCCTCGAGTTGCTACCAGCTTAACCACTCCGTCTAACCCAAAGATTAGACCCACAACAGTCACCTTTTTGCCATCCGGTCACATAGACCTCATCTGATATACAAGTCAGGACTCAACCAATGTCCGGGCTCACATTTGGCTTCTCCTCATAATGGGGGCCTTACAACTTTGAGCACCATGGATCATTGGTAGCACCTAATGAGGGTGGGGCATTGATCATATCTAACACCCCCCCTCAATGTCCACCCATAGGTGAACTATCTCCTCGGCCCAATGCCGAGTCTCTGAAGATGAACTTGAAGCAGATCCTTCGTAAGTGCTTTGGTGAAGATATCTGCTCCATTCTCCTCTGTTGGACAGTAGACCAATTCCACTATCCCATCCTCCATCAAATCACGCACATAGTGATACTGGATCTCTATATGTTTGGTGCGTGCATGAAACACTGGATTTTTGGCAATGGCGATGCAACTCTGATTGTCACATCTCAGCACAGTTGGTTCTTCATCCTGCACTCCCATATGCCATAGAATCCTTCTCAACCATACGGCCTCACATGCAGCAAAACAAGCTGCCTTGTACTCTGCTTCGGTAGAAGACAATGCCACTGTTGGTTGCTTCTTACTAATCCAAGAGAAAATTCCTGAACCCAAAGAGAAACAATAACCAGAAACTGACTTCCTGGAATCAATGTCTCCTGCCCAATCTGAGTCACAGTTCCCCACAAGAGAAGTTCCGAAACTGTATGTGATACCATAGTCAAGAGTTTTCTTCAAGTATCTGAGCACCCGCATCCCAGCCTTCCAATGACTCTCATGAGGTTTGTTTGAGAACCTGCTCAAAACACCAACAGCAAAACTGATATCTGGTCTGGTGTTACACAAGTAGATTAGACTGCCGACCAACCTCCTATACCTCCCAATGTCTGCTAGTGCTGATGTATCCTCAACGGATAACTTTACATTCACCTCCATAGGTGTAGCTATCTCCTTGCACTCGGTCATGCCAAATGCCTTCAAGATCTCCCATGCATACTTCTTCTGAGAGATGAAGATCTTTCCTGGCTCTTGCCAGACTTCAATCCCCAAACAATAGTGCAGCAAGCCCAAGTCTGTCATTTCAAACTCAAAACTCAAAGCCTTTCGAGTTTGGTTGATCATATCTTCATAGTCACCTGTAATAAGAAGGTCGTCCACATATAGGACAATCACTACAGACTTTTTACCATCCCTGTAAACATACAAGTTAGCATCTGAGGCACATCTTTTGAAGTTTAGGTTTAAAAAGAACTTATCTATCCGCTGGTACCATGCTCTGGGGGCTTGTTTCAGCCCATACAATGCCTTCTTTAGTTTACACACTTTGTTCTCAGAATGGGGGGCCTCAAACCCTGGTGGCTGAGCCACGTACACCTCCTCCTTGAGGTCACCATTTAAGAACGCTGACTTAACATCCATTTGGTACACTGGCCACTTCTTGTGGGCAGCCACTGCAAGTACCGTGCGAATAGTGGTCATTCTGGCAGTTGGGGCAAATGACTCTTGAAAATCAAACCCTTCAACTTGTGAAAATCCTTGGGCAACCAGTCTAGCTTTGTACTTTTCTAAGGTACCATCAGCCTTGTACTTTACCTTCCAGATCCACTTGGTGCCAATAATCTTCCGCTTTGCTGGCCGATCCACTAGCTCCCAAGTGTCATTCTTCATTATGCTGTCATACTCCGCCTGCATAGCAGCCTTCCATGATGGATCTGCAAGTGCTTCTTCTAAGTCAGTTGGCTCCTTTACTTCTCTCATAATCTCAACCATCAAGGCCATGTTGACTATGTGAGCAGAAGCCCTCCTTTGCTCCTCTATTCTCTGAGACCTCCTTGGTCCGTCTGCCTTCTCCTCAACAGATGCAGGCATAGGATTATTGTGGTCATAGAGCTGCTTCACCCAGCGCGGCAATGGCTTTTCCGGTGGGGTGATGTCAGGTTGGTGAACTTTTTCCTCATCATCTGAAGATGATGCTTCCTCCTCCTTAAGGATAGGGATAGCTCTCGGGACAGGTTCATAGTGGACTACTTCTTCGCTTGATGATAAAGTGGAAGACCTTGCCTTCTCCTCCTCCACTGTATGCGGCTCCTCCTTGAACACCACATCACGGCTCGCGATGATCTTCTTTGCCTCTTGGTCATATAACTTGTAAGCCTTCTGCTCATCACTATAACCCAAGAAGATACATTTTCTGCTTTTTGGTTGTAACTTGTTTCTCTTCTCATCTGGAACATGTGCATAACATTCACATCCAAAAATTCTGAAATGTGAAACAGATGGTTTCTTACCAGTGTAAGCCTCATGAGGTGTTTTTCCCTTGAGAGCCTTTGTGTAGCTCCGATTTAGAATGTAGACTGCAGTATTAACAGCTTCAGCCCAAAAATGGTTAGGCAATCCCTTGCCCTTTAGCATGCATCTTGCCATCTCCACAATGGTACGATTCCTGCGTTCCACAACACCATTCTGCTGAGGTGTGTGAGGCGTCGTCAATTGACGCTTGATCCCTTTGCTCTTGCAAAAGCCTTCAAACTCCTTTGAGTTGAACTCACCACCACCATCTGTTCTAAATTTCTTCACACTTTTCCCTGTTTCATTCTCAACAAGTATTAGCCATTCTTTAAACTTACCAAAAGCTTGAGCCTTATCACGAAGGAAGTACACCCACATCTTCCTACTGTAGTCGTCGACAATCAACATAAAATAAGAAGATCCCCCCAAGGCCTGTGTAGGCATCTTACCACACAAGTCAGCATGCACCAACTCTAGAGGAGCATGTGCTCTATTCTTGCTTTCTTGTGGAAATGCCTTTCTCTGTTGCTTGCCCATCATACAAGCTTCACATGGTTCCTTCAATTCAGTTATTGTAGGTAGGTGAGCAACCATACCTTGCTTTTGCATCTCCTTCAATACTGCAAATCCGATGTGTCCAAACCTTTCATGCCAAAGCTTACTTGTGCCCACTCCAGCGGTGGCTGTAAGAGCACTTAGCTCATACAGGTTGTTCCTTCTTTCTCCTTTGCCAACAATTGTGCCAGCACTATCAATAATTTCTGCACCTGTCTTCTTGAACCTCACTTCATGACCAAGATCAGTTATGGCAGCAACTGATAAGAGATTTCTCCTGATTTCGGGAACATACAACACATTTGAAAGCTTTTTGACTTCACCATTTGCAGCAACAAAAGAAATAGTACCTGTGCCCGCAGCAGGGCATTTAGCATCATTTCCAACCGTCACAGTGATGGATTCTTGTAGAGGCTGCATAGAACTGTATAGACCTTTCTTGTTGGTCATGTGACGGGAGGCCCCACTATCCAACACCCAAGAGTCAGTGGTAGATTCTTCTTGCGCCGAGGAGCACACTTCCTCAATGGTCGCCATGAATAATTCCAACTCTGCTTCAGCCGTATTGGCTGTCTCTTTCCCTTTAGTTTTAAGGGTACCATTCTTTTCATCTGCCTTCTTGACACGACAATCTGCAATTGCATGTCCTTTCTTCTTACAGTAGAAGCACTCTCCTTGAAACTTCTTCTTGCCGCCCTTTTTCTTTTTGTCACCATCATTTTTGGTAGAGGAAACACCTTTGCCTTTTGCATTGGCAGAGAATGCAGCATCTCCATTGTTGCTTCCTTCTCGAGCTTTCAGCCTCAACTCCTCCTCCATTAATAATGCACAAAACTCCTCAAAAGTCAAAGCTTGAGGTCTCACCTGAGTATTAAGGGCAGTTACTAGTCCATCAAACTTTTGTGGACAAATCCGAAGACACCTCCGAGCTAGCTCTTCGCTACTCTTTTGTATCCCAGCGCCAGCCATCTGGTCGCGCAGATTCTTAATCCGAGTGATGAATGCTTCAACCGTCTCTCCTTCAGCAAACTTCTCCGCTGCTAGTTGATTCTCCAAGTTTTGAATCCTTGTTTGGTTTCGTGTTTCATACTGACTCCTTAGTACATTCCAAGCCTCTGACGCTTTGGTTGTATGCTGAATCAGAGTCAAAACACTGTCAGAACAGCTTGTAACTAAGGCACACAATGCATCTGCATTCCTTCGTTTCCAAGCTCGTAGAAGATCTGCATTCGGAGGAATCATCACACTAGGATTTGATGGGTCGGGGGTAGGCTGTGGTTCTGCGTCAGTCCCCAGCACAGTCTCCAGAAGCTCATAAGAATCAAGGATAGTAGTAATTTTGAACTTCCACAAGGTGTAGTTTGTACCATCTAACTTGCCTTCGCTGAAGGTTGGTGGACGAATCCTCAGTGTTTGAATAGCCGGTACAGCAGCACCACCTCCTGCACCGCTTCCTGATGCGCCAGAACTGCTTCCCGGAGTCGACATCGTTTCTCTTTGCTGTTGAAGCCTTTGCCTCTTGCACTCTCTCCGATCTCTAGAGCCCCCTGGGCTCTGATACCATGTAAAATATTACACGGCGCAGCGAACAGAATCTGAGAAAGAGATAGAGAGTACACAACAGATAAGAGGAGAATCAGTAAAATTCTTTAACTCCAAACAACTGATACAAAGATGGCTCTGTCCACCCGTGCGCTTCCAATGAATGAAGCTTAGATGGCGATCTAGACAGAAGATAGGTGAAGAGCTTAAGGCTAGCTGGAACAACAACTCTGACTGGGTGAAAGATGAGTGTAAGATGGCTGCGAAGGGGTTTAGCTTTTATAGCCCGCGAAGGTCGTTAGGTCGGCCTGCTGACCGACCTACCATATGAGCCTCCACTAGTCGGCCAGGGAATATTCCAGGGAATATTCCCTTTACCATCGGGCCGGGGGCGCTGCCCCCGGACCCCCGCCAGGGGGGCCGCTGGCCCCCCTGGGACCCCCCAGCCAGGGGCCGCTTCCGCGGCCCCCGGACCCCACAATAGGGGCCCCTTTTAACTCCCTTACCACGCAACTCAATGCAATGTGCCTCGAGTTGCTACCAGCTTAACCACTCCGTCTAACCCAAAGATTAGACCCACAACAGTCACCTTTTTGCCATCCGGTCACATAGACCTCATCTGATATACAAGTCAGGACTCAACCAATGTCCGGGCTCACATTTGGCTTCTCCTCATAATGGGGGCCTTACAACTTTGAGCACCATGGATCATTGGTAGCACCTAATGAGGGTGGGGCATTGATCATATCTAACAACTAAAGTATCATATATTACCACTTGCAAATACCATGCTTGAGTCTCATGATGATGCACGACATGTTTTACAAAAGCTTAGCATGGACTACAATAGCATCCATGTATGTATCAACGATTGCATATTGTTTCAAGGAGAATATGAGACAATGGAGATATGTCCAAAGTGTGTGCTCACAGGTATCAATAGGACTTGCAAGGGAAAACCATCCCTCAAGATGTTCTTAGACACTTTTCGCTTATCCCCTGTATACATCACATGTTTCATGCGTCCGGCATGGCGAGCTTGAGAACATGGCATGCACAAAATAGATCCACAGATGGAGTCCAACGAATATCAATCGATTTATGCACATGGAGCCACATTGACTCTACCTTTCCAGGCTTAGCCCGAGAGCCAAGGAATCTTCGGCTCGGTCTTGCTATGGATGGCATGAAGCCATTCGGTCTGCGCTCAACTTCTTACAATGTGTGGCATGTAGTCCTTGTTAACTACAACATTCCTCCATGGCTTTCTACGAAGAAAGGACATCTCATCCTTAGCTTTCTCGTTCTCGGTCGCTACAAAGTCAAGAATATAGACATGTATCTTTGTCCATTAGTTGATGAGCTTAAGATTTTGTGGAAGGAGAGGGTGGATGTGGAAGATATGAGCAAATGTGATGGTTGACGATTCGCTAATATGTGAGCCATTCTCATGTGGACCATGCATGACTTTCCGAGATTCGGGGAATGCTTAGATTAGTAGGCTTTCATTATCATTGGTAATATCTATCATAGCTCGTTCAAGTTTGTATTCATTAGATAGAGGTGTCAGGATAGGTCTGATTACCTCAAGTTATCATGCATGTCCATTGTGTGGGCCACAGTTAGACTCCCAAAGGTCATGAACCATGAAGAATATGGTATATCAAGGACGCGCTGCTTTCTTACCGGAGGATCATGAACTAAGGGAAGGTTTTCTTGAATAACCTTCAGCACAAATGAACGCCCAAAGCTGCTACGAGCAAAAAATAGTCCACACGGAGTCACATCCAAACGAAATGCGACCGTTTTCAGTTTTCTACAAGTTATTGTATTGGACTCACTTACAGATCAAAGGATCCCATGCATATTTTCAAGAATGTGGGCAACTTAGTATGGGACCACATCACAAAAAAGAGAGACAGTGTAGGGGCACGAATTGATTTGAAGGAGGTAGGAAATATGGAGGTGCTTTGGTCGTGGTCAAGTGTTGATGATCACTTGTAGCTACCTCGCGCCCCTTGGGTTTTTTCCACTAAAGAAGAGCGCCTTGTGAAGAAAATTATCAAGTCTATCCGCACTCCGATGGGTATGATGCATTCTCTTAGGTCCTCATTTTCTAAAGATGACCAATTATCATGGCAAAAACCCCATGATTGGCATAAGATATGTCACATTTGTACTACAAATGGATTGTAAGTGGCCTTTCTATTTTGCTATTTGAAGTGTAGTCATTGTTCGTAATGCTTCTTCATTTGTGGCATTTTGTACTACCGATCGCAATTGGAGGATGGCTTACTCCAGAAATACGTGGGGGGATTTACATGTTGTCAAATTTAGTGCAATGGATCTCATAGAAGGAGATCAAGACATCCTCTATTGAATCTGCAAGGTAGGGAGTAGTGGAGACGGTTTGTCTCTTTGAGAAATACCTGCCTACCAGTATGCTCACGATACAAACCCACCTTTTGGTACATCTTGTAGATGAAGTGGAGATTGATGTACCTATCCATACCCGATGGATGTTCTTCTTGGAGCGCTTCATGAAAACCATGAAAGGCTTTGTGCGGCAACAAGCTCGGCAAGAAGGTAGCATGGCTGAAGGTCGGTTGGTGTTTGAGGTGCTAGTGCATATTTCACAGTGGCTACCAATGTTGGATTTAGACAACAGTATGCGATGGTTGCTGAATGAGGATGATAGACTGACCGGAGATGTGGTGGTTGGAAATGGGGTGGAAAAAATAATGGATGCTATAATGGAGGAGAAAGTGAATTGTTTTTGTATGTTGCACCATGGCTCCATGGAGACATGGCTCGCTAGGTACGAGCAAACCAGAAAAGATCAAGAAGAAGCACCATCTGAATTTTGATGTAGTACGTGCCATCGACCAACTCAATATCCCAAGGGCATGGAGAAGATGCTAATACTGAGGTTTTTTCATAATAGCATATGTTATATGGTATTGATAATACCAACGTTTTTTGCGATGATGAGGATAATTTTTTTAATGAATATTTTTGTCGCTTTGAATGTTAGTATGAGGCCTGTATCTTGTAGTGAAAAAATTATCTTCCTCTACAGGCACTGCCATAGCCTCCACTTACAAAAGTGTTGTCTAAAAACCCTTAAACTCTCATGCATTAGGTGGCATGGAATTATTCTGCAGCCTATCCCAATTGTAGGGATGATTCATACAAATAGTGAGAAACTGTACCGCCTTTGTATTGTCTTTACTCCGTGTTGAGATATCGAGCTCCACTCGTGATACGCCAGGGTGACCGTTGTGTATTTATGTCACCGACTTGTCAGTTGGAGACGCGGTTGGTACACCGCCCATGAATAATAGCTACATGATAGCTATCCTTATCTACTCTAGTTCGTGGCTCAGTTAGTATGCCACCTTAGTTAGTTGAGTTTGGTTTGAGACCCATATAGAGGGTTCTTCTATTTCTTTGTACTTGAGTTCTTTTGGCTTACACAACTAAGAAGAGGAAAACTGTTTTCAGCCTCCACCCTTGTGTGTCTTCTCCCATTGTGCAAGCAAGAAAGCTTCAAGCGAGACTCCTTCCTTCTCTCCCACAATCTTGACATGGTATCAGAGCCTTTTTCGTGGTAAGGAGCTCAAGAAAGCAAGCCAAGCTCGCGGTGTTCTGGTAAGAGGAGCAGTGTTGCTTTCATTTTCTGTTTTGGGAGCAGATCTCTGCAGGTAGCACAGTCGGAAAGTGCATGAGTGCATTGTCTCAGGTTGAGACACCCTTCGCGGTAAAGCAAGAGGGCAGTATATGCTGCTGGCGAGGGCTTTAGCCCTCGGCGACCTTGTTTTTTTTATTTGAGGCAATTTCGGGGCCTGTTTTGGAGGCGGAAGTTTTCTGCACGCATTCAGGAAAAGGCTCAGTCTTATACTGTGCAGCCACTGTTCTACAGGTCGGTGAATAGTTACTGTAAAAATTGCATTGTATGCTTGTGCGCAGAGACATTGGGAGTTACAGAATCATCCCTGTTGCCTGTTGATGCAAAATCGTCACTAGGAAGTGACTGTGTGGTCAAATACCACTTTCGCCAGTTTTGCAGATTTTCCCTTGTGAGGGTGAAGCTGTGGTTTTTGCAGTGACAGAATTTTTTGCAGTCTTCTGTAATGGCATCTGATTCTCTTTCATAGATTGTCACTGAAAAGCTTGACAAGAACAGCTTCCAAGCATGGAAGTTTAGAATGACGAATTTCCTTATGGGAAAAGGATATTGGGAATTTGTTGCAGGAAATGAAGAAGAACCAGTTCTTCCTGATGTTCCCAATCAACAGCAAATGCAGGCATTTAAAGCATGGCATGAAAGAGCCAAGAAAGTTATGTATTGGCTGTCTATCAGCATTTCAGAATCTATGATTGTGCATATTCAGGATGCAAGTACGCCAAAGGAGGCATGGGATACTTTGTCAAAAATGTATAGCACAAATACGCAAGCCAGGAAAATGTAGCTTAAGCAAGAGTTGCACAATGTGCAAAGAGAAAATATGAGCATCAACGACTACCACATGAAGGTGAAGAAGATTGCAGATGCACTTGCTTCCATTGGGTCGCCAGTGGAAGATGATGATTTAGTTTCCGTGACCTTGAATGGTCTAGGAAAGGATTATGCACAGTTTCGGACATCCATTTCAGTTCGTGAAAGATTTCCTGATTTTGAGGAGTTGATTGCTCTTCTAATTTCTGAGGAACAGAGAAATGGTGGTGCATCTTCTTCAGGAGGAACTTCAAAAGAAGATGTCTTCTACTCAAATGCTGGAAGAGGTAGAGGCAGAGGTAGAGGAGGCCGATATGGAGGCCGTGGTAGAAATCAGAATATGCAGCAAACTCAAGAAAACCAGTCCTATGGAGGAGGACGTGGTAACTCTAGAGGCAGGGGGAGCCAAAGAGGTCGTGGTGGATGGCAAAGAGGCCAAAATGCAAACAGTAATGTTGAATGCTACTATTGTGGTAAAATGGGTCATATGGCTAAAGACTGCTATAAAAAGCAGAATGACATCATGAATGGAAAACTGCAACAAGGAAATTATGCATCCTCTAGTAGACAGGGTGATGACAGAAATGAGCATCTGTTTATGGTGCAACACATGAACAATTCTGTGACAAGTGTAGAAGAAAGCAACGATGTATGGTATGTTGACTCAGGTGCATCAAACCACATGACAGGTCATGCAGAATGGATGGAGGATGCAAGGAAAATGGAAAAACCAGGATTTGTGGAGACTGGTGATGATACTGCACATCTTATTGTGCAGATTGGAAAAATTCCCTTGTCTATGCAGGATGGGAAAAAGAAATACCTGTCCGATGTATTTCATGTCCCGAATATCACCAAGAATCTGGTTTCTGTTGGTCAAATGGTTGAACAGGGCTTGCAGGTCAGATTTAATCCTCATGGATGCTTTGTTGAGGATATGAAAAATAAAGGTCGCTTGATAGCAAAAGGAAAGAAGAAGGGCAGAATGTTTACATTGGATGCAGACATGTCTGAATTGAGTGCATCAATGTTTGCACATGGGACCGGTGTAGCTGCAGATATTGATATCTGGCATAAACACATTGGGCATGTTAATGTACAGCGACTTAAATCAATGTAGGCCCAAAATATTGTTGCAGGATTGCCAAAATTCAAGGTTGCAGAAATGCATAAGGTATGTGAAGCCTGTCAGTTTGGAAAACAGGCAAGGAAACCATTTCCTAGACATGTTCAAGAGAGTAAGAAGCCATTGGAATTAATCCACTCTGATGTGTGGACAACTAAAGCTGCATCTCTTGGAGGCTGTCATTATTTTGTCAGCTTTATTGATGACTATAGCAGAAAAGTTTGGGTGTATTTTATGAAAAAGAAAAGTGAAGTTTTTGGGCATTTCAAAGCTCTTAAAGCGATGGTTGAAAAAGAAACAGGCCTGCAGATAAAATGCCTAAGGTTAGATGGAGGGGGAGAGTACCTCTCAAATGAGTTTGCAAGGTTGCTGCAGGAGCATGGCATAAAGTAGCAATACTCATGCAGTCATACCCCACAACAAAATGGAATTGCAGAAAGGAAAAACATGCATATTGGAGAGGTATCTCGTGCCATGCTCAATGAAAAAGACTTGCCAGATTTTTATTGGGCTGAAGTAGTTGCTACAGCAGTCTACATAATGAACAGGACTCCCACTGCAGCAATACATGAAATGACTCCAGAGGAGAGGTATACTGGTAGGAAATCAGATATTTCTCATTTGAAAATTTTTGGTTGCATTGCCTATGTACATGTGCCAGATGAGTTGAGATCCAAGTTGGATCCAAAAGTTGAGAAGTGCATCTTTATTGGTTACTCTCTGCAGCAAAAAGGGTATAGATGCTATAACCCTTCTACTCGTAAGTTTACAGTGAGCAGAGATGTTGTTTTTGATGAGATGAGTAGCTGGTATAAACCAGTAAATGTGATTGATGATGTAGATGCACAAAATGGTAATGCTGCACAGAATTCATAGCAGCAGTCACAAAATATTAGTGGACTTGGAGCATCCTCTAGCAGTGGTTCACATTCTTTGCCATGGACAGGCAGATTGAGATCAGGAGAATCTTCTCAAAGTAATGCAGATAGTGGTATGCATGTATCACGAAAAGAAAAAGAGAAGGTTGATCAGCCCATGTTTGATGTGAATGTAGGTCACTCTTATGTGGATGGTGAATCCAGTGGCTCAGAACAGAGCATTGATGATGAGTTGGGTATTCCTTCTATTGTTACACCTGGAGTAAGGAAGACCAGGGATGTTTTGAGAGCACCTGGGAGTGAACCTACTTTGCGCAGGTCTACGAGAGCTAGGTATCCTGTGGATAGGTTGAAATATGATGGATTTACAGCCATTCACTATGCATATATGGTCAAAGTGATACAGGAACCAGAACCCACTTCTTTTGAGGAAGCCATGGGAAAAGAAAAATGGGAGAAAGCCATGGATGAAGAAATGGATGCCTTGGAAGCTAATGCTACATGGGAATTGGTACCCTTGCCTAAAGGTAAAAATGCAATTGGCTGTAAGTGGGTTTATAAGGTGAAGCACAATGCAGATGGTTCTGTGAACAGATACAAGGCAAGATTAGTAGTCAAGGGGTATGCACAAACATATGGTATTGACTATGAAGAAACATTCAGTCCGGTTGCAAGGATGGCAACCGTAAGAGCGGTCATTGCTATGGCTGCATCAAAGGGATGGTCTTTACATCAGATGGATGTAAAGAATGCCTTCTTGCATGGTGATTTGCAAGAAGAGGTCTATATGGAGCAGCCACCAGGTTATGTGCATGCTGTTCATCCTGAGTTTGTTTGCAGGTTGAAGAAAGCCTTGTATGGCTTGAAGCAAGCACCTAGAGCATGGTCTGACAAGATAGGACAGTATCTTGTCACTATTGGCTTTCAGATTTCCAAGGTAGATTTCTCACTTTATGTAAGAAAAACAGAGAAAGGTATTATGCTACTTGTCATTTATGTTGATGATTTGATTATGACAGGTGACAGTGATGAAGATATCCTTCATGTGAAAATGCTATTGAAGCAGAAGTTTGAGATGAAGGATTTGGAAGAGCTGCGTTATTTCTTGGGCATTGAGGTGATTAGATCACTAAGTGGGATACAGCTCTTGCAGAGGCAGTATGGATTGGACATGCTATCCAAATATGGGATGACAGGCTGTAAGCCTATTTCAGTTCCTTTGGAGCAGAATGTGAAGCTGAGCACAGATGCAGGTGAGCTTCTAGAAGACCCTACTATGTATAGACGCATAGTAGGAAGTTTGATTTATATGACTATTACCAGGCCAGATTTGAGCTATGCTGTTGGATTGGTAAGTCAGTTTATGCAGGCTCCAAGGAAACCACATTTGGATGCGGCTAGACGCATACTCAGGTATGTGAAGTCCACATTGCAGTATGGACTATTTTATGAGACTGGGGTTCAGATACAGTTGCATGGATACACTGATGCTGATTGGGCTGGTAGTATTTCTGATAGATGATCTACCGGTGGATATGTGTTCTCTTTTGGGAGTGTTGCAGTCACTTGGAGCAGCAAGAAACAGCCTACAGTTGCCTTGTCGAGCACAGAGGCTGAGTACAGGGGTGCTGCAATGGCTGCATGTGAGGTAGCTTGGTTTCATAAGCTACTTTATGATATGCATCAGTCTACAGATGGACCAGTTGTCATTTATTGTGACAACATGAGTAGTATACACTTGGCAAATAACCTAGTCTATCATGCTAGAACAAAGCACATTGAGGTGCATTATCACTATGTGCGAGAGAGGGTTTTACTAGGTCTTATTGATCTAGTTTATGTCAGCACAGAGGATCAGGTAGCTGACATATTCATGAAGGCATTGGGCACAGAGAAGCTGCGCAAGTTTAGAGACCTGCTTGGTGTGCAGGAATTGGGATTGAGCTCAAGGGGGAGTGTTGAGATATCGAGCTCCACTCGTGATACGCCAGGGTGACCGTTGTGTATTTATGTCACCGACTTGTCAGTTGCAGACGCGGTTGGTACACCGCCCATGAATAATAGCTACATGATAGCTATCCTTATCTACTCTAGTTCGTGGCTCAGTTAGTATGCCACCTTAGTTAGTTGAGTTTGGTTTGAGACCCATATAGAGGGTTCTTCTATTTCTTTGTACTTGAGTTCTTTTGGCTTACACAACTAAGAAGAGGAAAACTGTTTTCAGCCTCCACCCTTGTGTGTCTTCCCCCATTGTGCAAGCAAGAAAGCTTCAAGCGAGACTCCTTCCTTCTCTCCCACAATCTTGACACTCCGAACCCAAATATATGAAGAACCATCATCCAATTTTTTTTTCCCAATTTTGATTTCGAAATACAGGGCTGTCCCAAAATCACCAGATAACTACATCAATCCTGTACAAAAAAATGATATTCATCCCTAACATCGCCAATAGTCACAAGTACATTCGAACAAGCCACATAAAGATCCCCTACTGAATTGTTTGGTGCCTGCATGCGCCATCCCGGATTTACATCAATGGTCTGCCAACCTCCATTCTCATACAATTTGTGTGACATAACATTGATTTCAAAACCACGAACCAAGAGAGCTATGCAAGGCATCTCTCCCACTTTAACAATTATCTTTGTTGTAGCACGAGCCCAATGCGTTCATGAATAATGACTACTTGAAATAAAACGAGCATCTTCTTCTTCATGTGCTTGTTGATGGACATCCCCATTATACATAGCCTTCTCTCTATGCTTACTACTTTCCATAAGAACAATTTTAGCCACAAGCTTGCTGTCTACACTACCATTTAACCCATTTTCAACATCAACCTGCTCCAAGTTAGCATTACATGCATCATCATATTCCCTTTGAAGTTGTTTCTCTATGTCTTTGTCAACTGCATCAATGCTTACAAAACTTCACCATCAAACAACTATCTTTTTCATTTCAGCATATCAATGATTGCATCATGAAATTCACGCTTTGTGATTCTAAGAACTTTGCCAAGTGTGAATTGCACTCTATTGCCAATTATGTGATCTTCCAAGAACTTTTTGAGGTTTGGGGCGATCTCAAGATTCGATTGGAATTTGCAACCGGGCCGCTTGTTCCTTTTCTTCCCTTCTTGCTTCTTATCTTGAGATGCATCCTCCATAATATGCTCACATATGGCTTTTTCAACCTCTTTCCACTGCTCCATTTTACTTTGTGTTATGTGTTTAGATGGACATGAAGAGGAAGGACCAATAGTGTCCTTATTTCTTCTTCTCTTTTATTCCATAAGAGCTTCTTAATTATGAATCTTAGCCAAATAAGCATACGCTGAAAATGAATCCACTAGTTCACTCCATCCTATTCTCCCTCGTATACTCTGACTTGCATAAGCCAATTTAGACTTTGCTATTTTGCCATTTTCCATGCAATCTAATGCTCGCATCCAAACATAAGATTTTGCTTCAGCCATGCCTCCTTTACGAGCTTCATCAGTCCTTTCAATTCTCAACCCATATGTGGATACATATATGGCAAAAAATGATGTCATTGCAACCATCTCTTCTAACCTCTTTTGCATGCCACCATTTCTAGAAGACCAGTTTCTGTTGCATGTATTTTACTATCTTTTCAAAAGACTAATCTTTTTGCTTCCGCTTCACGGTAGGTTGTACAGTCTCGCTTTTCATGTTGTAAACTGTCACACCAAATGCATCTCCTCTTATATCCTTCTTTGTACAGTCTTTGGGTTGTTGCCTGAGCCTTCTCTTCTACCTTAACATCCAACCTTTCAACCTTTGCATAGATTTCTTTCAAATTTAGCCTCAAATCCCATGCATTTGATTAATTCATCCCCATAGCATCACCTTTAAGAGCAGGGCCAATAGGTATAACCAGTTGTTCTGCCATAGCCATAAGTGCCTTGGCTGCAATTTTAGGCCCCTTATGAGCACTGGCAAGTGTGGTGCATGTACCCCATCTCAATTTTATTCGCTCTCTTTACCAACATATGCACTGCCTTAGTTACATTAGCCTAATTTGATTTTAGTCGAGTTTCAGAAGAGGCATCTTCTAAACGATCACTCAGCTTCTTCTGCAAGATAAGATCTACAACCTTCAGAAACAAATAAATTTTTTGAATCTCTAATGATTGCTGCTCATCGACATCCAACTGCACATACCAACATTCAAATTCATGGAGCAAAGATGTAGCATCCAAAACTTTATTGGACTTTTCAATCCAATCTGTAAATGTCTTTTTAGGTACCAACCTTGCATCTTCCAAGAAAAACTCTTCTCTCAAAGCTTTCTTAAAAACTTCCCAATCAGCATCTCTTCTATGTAACTCATCAATCCGATCATGCAATGCATGCATGGCTGAATGAGAGAAATACCGACTCCATACATACTGCGGTACCCCATGAAACAACATCTTTTCTTCATACAATCAGATAAAGATTGAACATTTTGACTCTTAAATTGCTTCAATTCTTGCCCCACTGCTTGCAATGCATTCACAGCTAAGGAATCAATTCTTTTTACTTCCTCCCGATTTTGCATCTGTTGTTGTAACAATAATTGCTATTGTTTTTACTGCAAAAACAACATAATCATTTGTTGTAAAGCATCACCTCCACTTGTACCTATAAAATCCCCCATCTTTACACACCTACTTTTGACTTTCACATCAGGTTCACCACCATTGTTGGCAAGATTGGGGTCGAAAGTCTATCACGGGGGTAAGAAATATTAGGGTGAAGAGAGATTCAAGGAGAGGAGTAGACGAAAGAGAAGGGTTTTAAAGAAATAGAATATGTAGAAGAATACTCATAGAGGTGAAGCCTATCAATTTATTCTAGTATCCTGAGAAGATAAATCTTTTATAGACAAAAAAAACGTATATAAAACAATAGCTTCCTCTCTACTACTGAGATTGCCAATCGGATGCTTCCATTGGCTCTGAAAGGAAGGTAAAATACTAGGACACCTAGCCAGAATTCTCCCAGATCACTCTTTCTTCTTCTCCCAGTTTGGAGTGCTATTCTCAGCCTGTAAACAACAATCACACAATTTCGCTAATCCTTCTTTTTGCAGAAAATCCCCCAAAAATGGCTGAAAGTCACTTGCTTTCGTTTACATATGATCATATTTTAGTAGTTGTCTATAGTTTTTGGATATTTACAAGAGATCATATCTATAATATCAAAAATTGACTAAACTTGTCCAAAAATCTAGTATTTTTCAACCATCCACACTATGGACACTGACATTAATGAGACTAATATGGCATTGGCCCTCCATATTAATAAGAAAGCTGAATGACGATGCACTCTAGAGTTTTTCACATTGTGTCCGCATAGCGGCACAACAAGGCATCATAAATTGAAGCTTTCATAAAAGGTTTAATATAAAGTTTTCATTCCAATAGGAGTACATTATCAAGACTTAGTGCATTGTTCGCACTTCTCGTAACAACACTTTTTTTTGTATAAAGAAGCTAGTCTCTACAATAATCTTTTTAATTACAAAAGGATTTTTTTCTCTACAATCTCCTTCAAAGGTGGCTTCTCTCTTTATGATGTTGAAAGATGATTTCAATGATAAATATAACTCTTCAATATTTTGAATGTCAGAAAACTTCAACAGTATGGTCTCTTGATCTTCATCATCATATGTTTCCACGTACATAAGTTGAAGAACTATAAAGGGTAATAAACACAATCCAATATTATCACTTGTAATCTATAAATGATAAACATTTTGATATAAGTATAGACTTACACTACACAACCATTATGTATAAATGAGAAGGAATTTTAAAATTCTATCCATGAAATTAGTAGTTATAATCCTTACTTATAAAGTAAATATAATAGTAAATATTTATAACATATTGAAGTAGTCATATAAGATGAGATAATTGAGCTCTTTTATGTTGTGACAAGGAATGAAATCTTCCAGATGTAACAAGTGGGATATAGACCGACTAGGGTTTAGACACCCCGTCACACTGATCGGGGTATTTAAGGTGTAAGAGCCCCAGATTAGGGCAACCAGTTATTATTAAGATCATACTCTTCACCTTCATCTCTAGCTAATTCCATGGCTTCCTCCTTCCTTCTCTCCTCTTGTCTCTCTTTCTCTCTCTTCTTTTAGTCTTCTTCCTTCTTCTTCTTGTCCTCTTTCTCTCTCCTCATCTCTCCTTCTCTCCCCCCTCAACTTCTTTCATTACACCAAAATCTTGGATAGAACTAAGATCATATATTATGATCAACATATATATCAATATAAAGTCTAATCTCAATCAAAAGAACAATAATTCTTCATAAAAGCATGCACCTTTTTTCTTTGCTTTGTTCTCATGACTTATCTTTCTACTTTCAATGTTGGATTAAATTTTCTCAGTCATCTTTAAAAAACCATCAATATTTTAGATCAATACACTTCATATAAAAAACTTTTAAAGATAAAAGCCAATATTTAACTTAGAAATGTAAAACTACCTTGCATGTACGATTACTTTTTCTCACATCAACAATCTCTACATTCTCATTTTGCAAATCCTTAATAATATCATCCTCATGACCATTATGTATCACTTGAAAAAAAAAACTCTTTCATGAATATAAGTAAATTTTATTTTTATATATACAAATTATAAATATATAAAACCTTTGTAGAGTCATTTAATAGCTCCATAAATGATGTTCTTTCTGATAGCAAAGAATCATGCAATATATAAGAAAGTTATCAATATCATCTATGACTACTTTAAAGATAAAATATAGAGATTATGCATTTTAAAAATGATTGTACCTCATTATAATAAAAAACTTGATCCTCAAATTGCAATCAATACACATCCTCTTCTGTATCCTATATGTTTTTATCATTTCATATAAGTCATTGTATGACATGTTCATATTTTACAAGCTCAATATTCAAAGATATAAAAGGAAGTACACACCATTACATTTATATTGTTTTCTTCCACTTTCTCATGGGATGTAACCACTTCATCATTTGAATTATTTACTTCTTATAACTTTTTTTACAGAATGAATGAAGTTTATATCTTTAAATTAAAAAATTAAAAAATAAAATACTTATTAAAAAATACACTCACACTTTCTTGGATAAGTTCATCATCCAATATATATTTTTCATGAATATTGGTCTCGACTTGCTCTAGTAACCTTTCCTCTTGCATAAGAACCTTGAATATTGTGATAGACTTTCCCTACATGTATAAGAAAAATGTGTATTAAATATGAAATTCAACTCTTACGAAACCACAATATAGAAGTAAGATAAATGAATTACAAGAAATAAACCCATGATTGCTTTTTCTTTTGCCTTCTGATTCTTTTGACATGCAGCCAAAGTATCGCAAAGATAAACATATATATATTCTCTCTTCCATATGTAGGAAGCTCCAGGAAACTCAAGAGGTAAAATATTGTGATGATTTGCATCAATTATATCCATGAGTTTCTGTTGTTCTTTCTTATTATGTCGCAAATCATGATTTATACTATGGCCATCTAACCAACTTTTAGCTATTCTATGGTTTGCACAATAAACAACATTTTGGTTGTATCAAAACACTCCAACAAAAATGATTTTTTATATTTTTGCTCTTGTTATGATCATTCAACTTGGAAGGCCATAAAATTTGCTCATATGAAGGAGTCTCTAACATAGCCACATTGCCTCCTCTAGAATCAATGTTTGTGATTTTCTATTCTTCATTGAGCCTATATCACTATGTGGAGGTGGTTGGGAATATATATTTTTTCTTACTAGAAGAGATGCCATCTCAAAGATGTTGCCTACACATGGATGTGACTTGATAAGATTGACATGTAGCCTGAAATGCTTTCAAAAACTCTACTCATTTAAGAACAATGCAATGCATATGCATAGAATCAACTCAATCCAAAAGATGTGATATATGTATCAGAGAACACAATTCACCATTTGACAAGATCACTTTCCTTCTACTGATAACTTCAAAGCCTGAGACTAATGCTATACAAGTGTCCCATTGTATTAATGTTTTTTCTTCAATATATACTCTCCAAATATTTGGACATATAAAATCACATTTTAATAGAGCTAGCCTACACTCCTTTTTTTCCACAATTACTTCTCTAACTACAACATGAAAATACTCGTTATTTCTATTATTGTCAAATTTTTTTTTTCCTATGATGATATCATCTTTCTCCAACCAAGGAGGTACACACTCAAGTTTCCCTAACCCTAGTAACCTAGTGTGTTGGGATAAATCTTTTGTCTCATAAGCTATAATTTTATTACCCTTAGGAATAGGAATTAATTTGTGTAGCACTCTTGGTGAAGTTACTATATATATATATATATCCTCTATATCACGTGCGTTCAAGGCCCATTTTTAAATATCCTTATCTTTGAAATTTTTTTGAATAAAACATAAACCTTTTCTATTCAATCTATAAATAACCCCTTTATATTACATCCTTCTATATATAACAAATATATAAATATATTATTTTAAAAATACCTTATTTTGAACCCACATGATGCACACATATATTAATGAGTAACCTACCCGAGGTAGCAATGAGGTTATGGGTCGTATGCAATTCCAATCAAACCTAAGCCTTTTTGGTTGTAACACACTCATCCCTGTATTAATATTGACTAATAGCTCCTCTACATCATCTTTTCTTATTATGAATTGCTTGTAATATTCTCCACTTACAAAACTAAATTTCCTCTCGCTTGTATAGAGAAGAAATTAGTTATTCGAGCCTTGCATTGACCTATGCTTGGGACATCTTCACACGTATTATCTACTTAAACTACTACATAATCTCCAACTTTGTAAATTTCTCCATTATAAATTACTTTTTGGTAACATGAAGCTATAGTCTCATCAAGGCAACCATCTTCTAAGGACAAAACTTGTAGAACATACCTTTTTTCTTCACATTAAAGTCATCTGCTTATCCTTTTTTTTGGAGATATATAAATTCATTTATGTTTAATCATGTTGAAGCACAGTGAACTATCATCTTTCCTAGACAATAACTTCCAAATTCTCTTTGCCTTTGCAATACATGAAAGTTCTAATATTACATTCTCATGTCACGTGGATGGCAAATCGAACTCTAATGATTAGCAATCACAAGACCATCAGGAAGTGAAATACATTGGTGGCATTGAACAAGTATTTTTCTATTAGTAAAAGGCCATCTCTTTCCTCACGTAGTACTTTAAATGCCATGGTAAATACTTTTCTGGTATGAAAACATACATAAGATACCTCATTTTTTTGGCCATTTCTTTTAATCCTCATATAAGAAGATACCATGCGCTCAAAGGTATAAGACCAAAAAATGGCATGCGAGCCATGTCTCAAAATGTCATCTAATAACTTGCCATTTCGTGCTACACACTATACTAATGAAGAGATTGACCCAAAATATTCATATTTTCGAATGCGCCAAGCTACAAGAAAAGTGCAGACTACTTCTATGCTTTTCTTAGACAAACCTTTTTCTCTATTATAATTGTAGAATGCATGTGTTATATCCACCAAAAGAATTCCTAGATTACTAAATTCCTTTGGCATACCCTTTACAGTGCTTATGATGCATGACAAGCACCATTGTATAAAAAGTTAATTCTCTTGTGCTTTAAAGCTTTCATAGTATTTACATGGACCATGCGGCCATCATCCATATTGAATGGAAGGAGAAGCAAGCTTATAGATTTTTTTAAAATTGTTTTTTCAATGTATTTCTTTGTCTTGTTTGATAAAATTTTCATTAGAGATTCTATATATTTACTAAATAAATTAAGTGATAGAATATGCATTGTATCATATACTAAATCTAATGAAAAATCTAACATGTACAAGTTGTATAATCTCCAAAGTGATGACTCTCTAGACAACCCTGATGTCTTTAGTATATTCTCCCTCTCACCTATTGTCGAAGCTCTCGTTACTTTGGATAAGGCTATGACCATATCACTAGCTTTTCGTTTGATTGGTGAATATCTAACTTGACATCTATTTAAATCATACATGTATCTACCTTGAAAGGATGGATTGTTAACATTCAAACTTGCTTGAGCTTTGTCTTTGCGACACCATCTAAATCACCATCCCATGTCTTTGACAATTGGATCAATAACTTACAAAAGCTCAGCATTGCTTTTTCTACATTACGTTTTCCAACTCTTTTTCCACCTGAATCCGCAAATAAGAGTTGAAGCATATTATCGTGAGCTATAATTGAGATTCTGTGTTTGTCCCAAATTGATTGAAGCTCAATCAGTCTCTCTATAATTTGATGAGCTAATGATTACATAGTATGGTGTTCTCACTATTAGATTCACTCTCATCATCTTCACTATGGCAGTTATAGTTACTCTCATTGTGTTCCTCTTGATAAAGGCAACTTTTATTCTTATTAAGATTCTTGATAGAGTCACATGGCAGGGTTTCATTTGCATTATTATTGTCATTGCTATCACTAAGGCCATTGTTATTATTATCATTATTACTTTATGTAATGAGATTATTATCACTACTATGTGAACGTGACTCATCACCACTTAGAATTACTAAGTTTCTACTCAATCCATTATATGCAACTTTGAATTGTTCATGTTTAAAATATGTGGAAGGAACCACATAGCGTCCACCAACACAATATGCAACACAATTGCACCATATCTATTTTTTATCAATAGGAGACAACTCCACTCTGTTTGCTTGATCTTCAAAAACAATATCAACACCTTCACTATGAGGATACAAGTTACCTACAAAGTCATGATTATTGTGTCTAAATTAGGTGCTTCTATTTACTAATTGCCATCCTTGAGGTGTGCGTGCACACTTGTAGTTACAAGTATATTTGGGTAAATTACCTATTAAAGACATGATTTACCCTTATGTAAAGATTAAAGTTACTGTATTTATGAAATGTAAGGATAGTATAAAAATGAAAGTATGTAATTTTGGGTCTAGAGATAACTTGCCTTGACAGATGCAATAGACAACCTCAATGCGATGGAACACACATAGAATGACCTCCCAACTTCCCTTCTAGACATTGTTTATTAAAGCAAACAATCAAAACATTTGTAGAGCCTTTTGATAGAAATCCTCTCTTTACTCCCCCTACTCTCTCTCCTCTCTTCTCTCTTTAAAGTCTCTCTCCTCTTTTCTCTCTATCCTCTGTCCTCATATCCTCTCCTCTCTCCCTTTCTCTCTACTAGTCTCTTTTCTCTTTATCCCCTCTCCTCTCTTCTCTCTCCTCTCTCTACTCCCTTTTATTTCTCCTCTTTTACTATATTCTCTTTTCTACTCTGCTTTTTTTTCTTATCAAATTGATCAACATTCATTTTTTAACAAATTATTTAAAAATTAGAACTCATAGTATTATATATTGAATAAATAATTATTAATTTAATTTAATTTAATTCTTTATTAATATTTATTTCACATTAAATTCATAATTCCAAAGTTGCTAATGTACATAGTCGAGTAGGCTCAAAGAGAAAAAAAACATCAACACAATGACACTATAGGTACCTTGCCCTACATGCAGGACAAACAAGTGGGGAGAAGATCAAAGTTCCAATGTTCTTTCTAACAAAAACTTCAAAGCGGCCTTATAATGACAAAGGAGACATAGAACAAAAGCTATGTTGCATACTAGAGGTAGAAGTTTTGACCAGCCACATCAATGAAAGCTCTTGTTGTTAACATGCATAAGCATAATGATGCTAGGAGGAAATCATTGGAGAGATCAAACAAGAGAGTAGAAAGGTCTATGTGATGCTACATATGGAGACTATCTAGATTCACTACAATGAATTTTCTATTGTTGATTTTTTCCTTTCATGGAATCCATCCTTGCACATGATGAGTTCAATCCCTAGTTCAATGGAACCATCCACACACATTGCTTCCTAGGTTATATCAAGAGGTTCACTGGGAAATGCTTCTATCAAGTTCTTGGATCTCAAGAAGTGAGACTAGGTCATGCCTTGCTCAATGGGGTTAAAAGGCAACTTGGTTTATTTCTTAGGATATTACAATGAGTTCAAAATGATCTCTTCACATGCAACAAACAAATGTGGCTCTCTTGATCTCTTCACATGCACACTGTCAGTGTGTTGCTAGTAGACTGGGACTAATCAGTGTCCTACCAATAGATTAGGACAACTATTTGCACGCATCATGCAAATGGCTTTTAGTTTGACTGCAGCTCCATTGAATGATGGCGTTGATCTGTTGAACACCTGTAGCCTCCGGCTAAAGGATGCAGATCCATTAACAATGCTGGAAGGAGCCTGTAGGATTTTAGGGATGAGGGGTAAGGATTGTGAAGAATCGAGGCATTTTGGTAGGAGTAGATCAACTTGGGTAGAAGGCAAGTCAGTAAATTATGGAGCCTGGTGGTGTTGTCTTTCACATGAAGCTTACGATCTATGTACTCAATTCCTGGTGAGTAACTACACACGATATACTTGCAAGTGAGTATAGAAGCTAATCTCTCTAAAAAATCTGTCTCCAAATGGTCCGTGTAATCTATCTTCCCAAGTTTTGAGATTTTTCATTCTGATTGGATTGCATCATAGTTGAGAGATTCTATGACAGGAGGGGTTGCTTGTATGTTGCTAGAGGAAAGGTTCTATAGAAGGAGTGGTCTTTCTCTATCAAGGGAAAGAAGGATCTAAGGAGAGGGAAGAAGAAAGAGGAAGGAGAAGAAAATAAAAATCTAGGAATTAATTGAACCAAAGTGCAGGTGTATGCAATGGGCCATTTCTTCTCATGAGAAATCTCTTCTTGTGATAGTTTATTGTCAAAAGCCTTGTGACCAACAATGCACTCAAACTTGTGAGAGATGGTCCATGTTTCACCCACTTTCTGGTGAATATTACAAGTGCCCGTCCAATGCAAACATTTAGTGCAGACATTTGATTAATGCAAACATCCAATGCACAGGTATCTTGTGCTACCATAGCACCTCCTTTTGCTTACCCTTTGGAAGGTATGGCATTATATTGCTAGAGACCAATGAAATTATATGTGGTGGCGCTTTGGATGATTAGCCCATGCATTTGCTACTTGCATAATGCCCATGGCATTCATGTCATGGGCCTTTACCATTAATGTATAAGGTATTGACCAGCTTTTTGGTGTTGTTGCTACTATTGATACCTGGAGGAGGATATCAAAGTGGTACTATTGTACAGTACAGGGATGCATGTAGGAAAAAGAAAGGGGGAGGACCATCATTATTAGAATATCAAGCTCCCGTTACTCTTCAATCAGTCCATCATTATGTGTGTGACCGACATTAGCTGGATATAGCTATACACGTGTGTGATGTTCAATAAGTTGGTATGGTCAATGACTTAACCATAGTTAGTCTTGGTTAGTCATACCTATGTGTGTAAGTCTCTTTCAATTAGTATGATGGAAGAATAATGAAAGAAGAACAACAATAAGCTTAGGCTCATCTTCTGCTCCACTTTGTCTCTCTCCCTCTCTTCCAACATGGTATCAGAGCTTGAACGCTTAAAGCCTGAAGGCTTGGCAATGGCCTCTTGACATCAAGGCATTAGATTTGAAGAAAATGTCATTAAAGGAGACTGTACCTGCAACCCATTTTTTTGCAAAAGCTATATCTTGCTATAGAAATGGTTTTTGGAGAAACGCTTGTGATTGTTGGCCGTCTCGATGTGGCCTACAACTTTGCAGAATAAAGTTTTTTCAAACTCCTCACAGATTTTGAGATATTCAGCACATACTTGTGGAGACTGGCTATTTACTGCAGTAAAAAATAGGTGATTCTAAGGCACTGGTGGATTTCATCCTAACAATGTACATGCCCTTATTATCATGTATTTGAGCATGATATTGGAGTGTTAAATGCTCAATTTTGGAGCTTATTTGTAGGCTAGAAATAGTGAACTGTTTGCTATCCTAAATTTGGAAACAATATACATACATGGTTGAAGTATCTGTGATGCTTATTTGCTATTTACAAATGCTTGGATCATACCACTTGATTGATAGATGCTTTTTTGGAATATTGTGAGTTTTGAAAGTACAAATTTTGGACTAATTTGCTATTGGTTATACTAGGGTATTGACTAGCTATTATATGCAGGAAGGATACCTATCATCTTCACTTGACATACATGCAATATATTCTGACCAGTTGGACATGTATCAACTCCTGCATAGAGTGACAATTGAACGAGATGTTATGGGGCTCTTTTGAGGTCTGAATACTCTTGTTTTAATAGAGAAAATATAGCTAGTTATAGTAGTGGTCTGATTGTATTTGGTACTGCTACTTGAATGCAGTACAAACATTGATACTTGTATGGATATAGTTTATTGCTTGGATGTTTTGCCACTACCATAGAATGTTTTCAACTGATTTGATCTTGGTTTATGCCCAGTTGACTGTGTTTTCTCATTGTTGGAATACAATGTATAGAAAGCAGGTTGTTAGGAAAACTTTCCTAAATTGCAGAAAATTGTCCTGAATAGCAGGAAACAAGTCCTGAACTGTAGGAAAAGGAGTTAGATACTTACAGGTTGTATACATCACTAAATTCCTAAGCTGCAACTATGGCAAATGCTCAAGGCACTAGTAATATCACTCAAATTGTGGGAGAAAATCTGGAAAACAAAAATTTTGCTTTATGGAAGTTCCGTATGAAGAATTTTTGGTTGGTAGAGGTTATTAGGACTTATGTACATGTGATGAGGCTGAACTTGAAATACATGAAAGGAATCTGACAAATAATCAGAAAATGGCTCATAAGCTATGGACTGAGAGAGCATGCAAGGTGTTACATTGGTTTTCCTTGTGTATATCAAATGTTATGGTTATACAGATTACTGGATGCAATTCTCCAAAGGATGCATGGGACATAGTCATGAAGAATTATGGAAATGCAACACATGCAAGAAAGATTTAGCTAAAGCAACAGTTCAATAACATGTCTAGGAATGGCAGAAGCATTTAGGCCTATACTATAAAGGTCAAGAACATAGTGGATCGGCTTGCCACCATTGGATCTTCAGTGCTTGAGGATGATATGATTGCAGTCACATTGAATGGACTTGGGAAAGAGTATAAAGCATTTGATACATCTATTTCTGTGAGAGCTAAAACCCCTGATTGGGATGAGCTAATTGCTTTGCTCCTGCATGAGGAAGTAAAGCTGGGTTGAATACAGGTTCTAGTACACGTCTCAAAGCAGAGACACTATTCTTTACTCTAGCCAGCCTGGTAGAGGTGGGAGAGGCCGTGGCTCTTTTCGAGATCGAGGAGACACTCGAAATGCTTATGGATAGCATCAGCAGAATGCTTAGCAAAGCACAAATACACAAGGCGAGCGTGGATTTGGTGGCTTTAGAGGCAAGGGGAGATCACCCCATGGTAGGGATGGTGGATCTGGTTCATGGCAGTCAAATGATCAGTCAAACAGAGATAATGTTAACCCCAACACGAAGAAAGCAAAAGGAAATAAAAAAGACGCAGGGCAAAGGCGGAAAAAAGGTATCCGACTGAAGAAAGAATAGGAGAAAAGGACAAAAGTGCAAGGGCAACCTTAAAAGTCCAAGGCAAATACAAAAGGGGGAATGCGCATTTTAAAATAAAAAGGCACACCCTGAAATCGTGTAAAAGAGCGTCGGGCTCTCACCCGTGCAATTTGTAAATGTAGACGGGCGGTAGAAAGGAATCTAGGAAGATAGAAGGACAATGGGAAAAAAGGCCTAGGCTACGGCCGGCCATGTAAAAAAGGGGAAAAGGGGATGAGTGCCCAAAAGGGATTTAGGGTTTTGTATATAAAGTTGAAAAGTGAATGAGAAGCTCATTCTTGTGTGTGGCCAAAAGTAGCTCTCCTCTTCTTCTTCTTCTTCTTGTTCTTGCTTGCTTGAGCTTGTGCTTGAGAGAGGGAGTGTGAGAGTGTGAGGGAGTGAGTGTGTGAGGGTGAGGGACTGAGGAGGAGAAGCTTTCCATCTTCTCCTCTCTTCTTCTCTTCTCTTCTCTTCTCTTCTCTTGTCTTGCTCGCGGCAATGGAGCTTGGAGGGTGGAGCTTGAAGATGGAGCTTGCTTGAAGCTTGCACTTGGATCGTGGAGCTATCGGGGTGCGCAAGAGAGGAGGTAACTCGAACGGCATGGAGGTAAGCTCACTACACCCGTAGATATGGATGGCGTGTCGGCTATGTGAGACGTAGCCATTGGTGCTCGGCTTGGAACGCTTGAAACAATAAGCGGTCCATGGGTCTTGGCAGTTGAGCAATAACTCCCACATTTTGGTTCCATTGCCGGGACCAATGGATTCAAGGCTTGAGCGCTTGTGCGCTTCGAATCGAGCATTGGAATGGGTTTTCCCCCGAACCGGTGCTTGAGATAGGTAGGAAGCGAGGGGGTTGAAGATGGTATTCGATCTCCTTGGCAGGTAGGGTTGTTGTTTTTCTTGAGATTTATGTTGTGAGATGGAGTAGTGTAGGTATTTACTTTGTGATTTGGATGCATTAGAGTAGGAGAAAACAAAGAAAAACAAAGAAAATAAGCATTAGGGTTACTGTTGTAAAACAGGGTAGAAACAGGGCAAGAATTGTGCAAAAGTGGTAAAAAACTTACTTGTGATGCCTAAGGTCGATAAGTGAGTTATTGGGGGTGCCAATACCATACCTAGAAGAGGGTATAAGGGCCAGAAGTGGCAATAAAGGCCACATTGTGCATTGCAGGGTTTCAGGAGAGCAGAGAGAATAGGAAAGCTTGGCGAGAAAATCCACTTCGATCTTGGCATCAAGGAGATCGTTGGCTAGCCCAGGTAATTCTACACCTTCCCCTACAGTAGTAGGACCAATCTGGAGTTGCTCAACAAGGGGGAAGACCCCCAGCGCCTTGCATGACGAATTTTGCGAGCTTTGGCGAAAAACGTACGGCGTTCGGCGCGTCCGAGTCACGTCGACTCTGGTTCGAGGCCCAGACTCGGCCCTCAGATCACCCGGCCCCCTTGGCAAACCCTAATCGGCCTCAGACCGTTTGAGTTGACCCACCCGAGACTCAAACTCGGCCCTCGGCCATGTCCCACATTCGGCCCTCGGCCCAAGTGCCTCAGCCCAGTCGAGTGACCTCGTTCGAATTCGTCCGAATTGTCTGAATTTAGCCCTCGGCCAATGCGCCTCGGCCCGTCCGAGTGACCCACTCGGACCCTGCAATTCGGACCTGTTAGGCCGAATTTAGATTTTCTCAAATGTCAACCTGAAGACAGTGAAATTAACCGAGAAACCATATAGAGCCGAAACCATATCATAGATTCATTACTGGGCTGAAACTGAGAGTAAGTGGTTCAAATTTGGTGATAAACGGTCCTCCAAATTGTGCATGACTTTTTCCGTAACGGCCCCGCGGGCCGGGGGGGATTGCCCCCCCCGGACCCCCACAGAGGGAGCTCTGCCCCCTATGTACCTCCCCTGGGTAGGTTGGAGAGAAAACGCGCGCTGGTACAGGTCCTTCAAATTGGACCCTAGTGTAGTAATGGCTCTACACGAGCATGGAGCCTCACTTGCAATAGAGCAACCAAAAGCCCATACCCTAACAGAGAGAAACAGAGACCCTAGGACATCAATGGGCCAATCTAGCCATCAAGGGCAAAAAGGCCACACCACGAGAACACAAAGGCATTGTGTTCATACTAAGTCTAGTCAGAGCAAAATGCAACATCAGCAAGCTACAAATGCCAAGATGACTAGACATGACACTCTTGATGAGAGATGTGCCTTAAATAGCACTGCACTGACGATCCAAGACAGCAATGGAGAATCCACATCTGGTCGTGCAGTCGATAACTCAAGGGCATTTGTCAGAAGGCTTAAATTTACGAGCTGAGACCCGGAAGATGAGGACATAGTACCACCTACTTATCTTAGTGTCAAACTCACCATGAAAAGAGAGCATACTATTGATGCTCTAATTGATGAAGGAGTAGATTTTAATATCTTGACCTATGAATCCTGGACCCTACTAGGCCAACCAGAGCTCACACCGACTGATGCAACTCTTAATCCTTATAGGGAACACCCACAAGCACTTCTAGGGAAGTGTAGAATCCTTGTAACAATTGAAACAGAAAGCTTGCCACTCCTGTTCTATGTGCCTCCCAATAGCGAGAATGGTGAAAAGGAAATCCTCCTAGGAAGGCCCTTCAAAAAGGCTAGCAAGTGTGAGGCGGACTACGTAGCTCAGAGGATACACTTGACATTACCAGGTGTGAGGATACTCACGATCTTTAGCAAGGATGACCTGGGCAAACCCCGAGGGAAAGGCAAGGAAGGTGCTGACGTAATAGTCAAGCCCATTAACGAGAACAAGGACTTGTTGGAAGAGTTAATACAAGCACAGGTCAAACAACAAGAGCCAGTGAGTGAGGCCATGCCTGA
This sequence comes from Lygodium microphyllum, assembly GCF_053477565.2. Classification (NCBI taxonomy): domain Eukaryota; kingdom Viridiplantae; phylum Streptophyta; class Polypodiopsida; order Schizaeales; family Lygodiaceae; genus Lygodium; species Lygodium microphyllum. Next base: position 9,224,949 of record NC_141135.1, read on the forward strand.
TCCAAGAAGGTCAAGAGATAATGCCAAGGATAGGCTTTGGACTTACAAATATCGTAGAAGACCCCAAAAGAAGCCCAAGCCTTATAGACACAAGCATCGATGGAGAGCTAGCACAACGCCACGATGGATATCCAAGACGTGGCTTTAGGCTCAAGGGTATTATGCAGGCAACCGATGGATTTGGGTGCCAAAACCCCTTGCTAAACCTCCATGGTCGACCAAAGGCCAGATCGTATCAAGAGTAAGGAAGTGTAGGAGGAGATCTAAGCGAAAAACCAAGTCTCGAGTCAACAACAGTGGAGCGACTGAGCCCCTCATGGTCGAAATCAAGAAACCAAACGAGACCAATCGGAGGGTAGATCCTCGGCCTACCGTGCTCGACAAGTAGATGCTAGATGTAATTGTTGAGGATATGTAGAAGCCGCTGGTGCCCAAGGAACCTTTGATTCCCCAAGAGGACAGCAAGCATCATAGGCACAACATTGCTCATGGCAAGGTTGAGCGCTCAACGGAGCAAATAACACAATCATCTAACACCCACGAGCAAATCTCCAAGCCAGTGTTAAAGCCACTTAGGAGTCCTAAGTCTCCTACACCCTCTTCCCCTACACGGACACAGGAAGCACAACACTCGTCAGGCGCGGCTATGCAATCCCAATCTCGACCTACATCAAAGCTTCTAAATGTCCAAGAGGCAGGACATGACACCATCTATGGCTCTCGGCCCAAGGTTATGCCTATGCAACCTAAGGTGGCTAGCTCAACTAATGCTCTCGGCCTACACAAGGGAATGCTCTAAGAGCAGTGACCATTTCTAATTGCCCTAAGGACTTGACACCGCAACCCACCAAGGGTAGCCAGCCCACTCAATTAGCTACTACTACTTCTAATCAGGAATCACAACAATCACAGCCCTTAGCCATGATAAGACCCCTTGTGAACGGTGTCCTTAGTAGTTTACTTATTAAAGAGGTGTCGCAACCAACTTCCTCGAAAACTCCAGCACTTTCAGAGTGCCTAAAGCCTAGGCTAGAGGAGTTAAGCTCAAGGGAGTTGGCTGAAGAGCTAGACTCTCCGAAAAGGGAGGTAATTGTGCTCTCACAACCTAGCAAGGCTATTCAGCAGGCCACGGTCATGTCCCGTACGGACACATTAGAGGAAGAGAATGTTGAGGCCCAACCACGCACATCAATGGATGATCTAGTTCAGGGTTCTGAGTCGTTGAGCGATGCACCTTCATTGACCAAGAAAAAGAGGAGAAAAAAACGAAGGCAACAACAATCACAGGTGGTTATGGACCCCAAGAACATTGAGATGAAGGGCACTGGAGAGCTGATGAACAAAGCATCGAGTTCATCCACCAATGAGCCCACTGATGCCTCTCCTAATAGCGGTGAAACCTCAGACGCATCGGTGTGCTCTGAAAAACCAAAGCAATCGTTGCCATCAACAGTTGATCGCAACACTCTATCCACTAACAATAGAACTCACATTGACCAATCAAGAGTGGATACAACGTCGTCACAACAGGATGACAAATCTATACCAGTCACATCTGAGAAGAACCATGACAAAATAACAGCAAAACCTCAAGAGAAACGTGAGAACCCCAAGAGCATAATCAATCTTGCTCATCTAGGCCTGAGCCCCCAGCCATGCTGAAGCCTAAGGAAACTCTTAGAACTTTGCATAAGATAGCAACCGAGCAAGCCCTCATTAAACATAGAAGTGTCAAGAATGCTTAACTGAGTTGGATGCTAAGCTCAAAGCGGTCACACGTGTCTACGTCCTTGCGAACATGGGCATAATCCCTAAGGAGAAGCTTGGAGATTACTTGACCTTTCCTCTATCATGGGAAGAACAAGAACATCTTAACGGGCACTACGACAGGCTCCTGCATGAACGCATGCGACTCATCCCTGACGAGGAGGCTGACGAACTGCACTTAACCGTCACGTTCAACGAAATGCTCTGCTGACCGAATCTCGTAGACATAGAGCAACTAAAGGGACTGTCAGCAGGCCAGAGTCAATTTGAGCAGCGTTGGTGTGAAAGCCGTGTTGTAATGGCCGAACTAGGGGCTCAGATCATGACGGTCTCAGAAGAGTGATTGGCCAAATGGCGGTCTCAAAGAGACCCAACCTATGTGGCACCAACTTCCCTTTGAGTGCTGAGTGACATTCGGGGTACGAACTTAGCTGGAACTAGGCTATAGGGCCCTTTGATTGATAAGGTTCTCACTGAGGAGGAGTTACATATTTCCAGTAGACTCGGTCAAGGTTCCATGCTACTCGACGTGGCAAAATATGTCAAGATTGTGGGAGAGAAGGAAGGAGTCTCGCTTGAAGCTTTCTTGCTTGCACAATGGGGGAATACACACAAGGGTGGAGGTTGAAAACAGTTTTCCTCTTCTTAGTTGTGAAAGCCAAAAGAACTCAAGTACAAAGAAATAGAAGAACCCTAAATATGGGTCTCAAACCAAACTCAACTAACTAAGGTGGCATACTAACTGAGCCACGAACTAGAGGAGATAAGGATAGCTATCATGTAGCTATTATTCATGGGCGGTGTACCAACCGCGTCTGCAACTGACAAGTCGGTGACATAAATACACAACGGTCACCCTGGCGTATCACGAGTGGAGCTCGATATCTCAACACTCCCCCTCGAGCTCAATCCCAATTCCTGCACACCAAGCAGGTCTCTGAACTTGCGCAGCTTCTCTGCGCCCAATGCCTTCGTGAATATGTCAGCTACCTGATCCTCTGTGCTGACATAAACTAGATCAATAAGACCTAGTAAAACCCTCTCTCGCACATAGTGATAATGCACCTCAATGTGCTTTGTTCTAGCATGATAGACTGGGTTATTTGCCAAGTGTATACTACTCATGTTGTCACAATAAATGACAACTGGCCCATCTATAGACTGATGCATATCATAAAGTAGCTTATGCAACCAAGCTACCTCACATGCAGCCATTGCTGCACCCCTGTACTCAGCCTCTGTGCTTGACAAGGCAACTGTAGGCTGTTTCTTGCTGCTCCAAGTGACTGCAGCACTCCCAAAAGAGAACACATATCCACTAGTAGATCGTCTATCAGAAATACTACCAGCCCAATCAGCATCAGTGTATCCATGCAACTGTATCTGAACCCCAGTCTCATAAAATAGTCCATACTGCAATGTGGACTTCACATACCTGAGTATGCGTCTAGCCGCATCCAAATGTGGTTTCCTTGGAGCCTGCATAAACTGACTTACCAATCCAACAGCATAACTCAAATCTGGCCTGGTAATAGTCATATAAATCAAACTTCCTACTATGCGTCTGTACATAGTAGGGTCTTCTAGAAGCTCACCTGCATCTGTGCTCAGCTTCACATTCTGCTCCAAAGGAACTGAAATAGGCTTATAGCCTGTCATCCCATATTTGGACAGCATGTCCAATCCATACTGCCTCTGCAAGAGCTGTATCCCACTTGGTGATCTAATCACCTCAATGCCCAAGAAATAACGCAGCTCTCCCAAATCCTTCATCTCAAACTTCTGTTTCAATAGCATTTTCACATGAAGGATATCTTCATCACTGTCACCTGTCATAATCAAATCATCAACATAAATGACAAGTAGCATAATACCTTTCTCTGTTTTTCTCACATAAAGTGAGAAATCTGCCTTGGAAATCTGAAAGCCAATAGTGACAAGATACTGTCCTATCTTGTCAGACCATGCTCTAGGTGCTTGCTTCAAGCCATACAAGGCTTTCTTCAACCTGCAAACAAACTCAGGATGAACAGCATGCACATAACCTGGTGGCTGCTCCATATAGACCTCTTCTTGCAAATCACCATGCAAGAAGGCATTCTTTACATCCATCTGATGTAAAGACCATCCCTTTGATGCAGCCATAGCAATGACTGCTCTTACAGTTGCCATCCTTGCAACTGGACTGAATGCTTCTTCATAGTCAATGCCATATGTTTGTGCATACCCCTTGACTACTAATCTTGCCTTGTATCTATTCACAGAACCATCTGCATTGTGCTTCACCTTATAAACCCACTTACAGCCAATTGCATTTTTACCTTTAGGCAAAGGTACCAATTCCCATGTAGTATTTGCTTCCAAGGCATCCATTTCTTCATCCATGGCTTTCTCCCATTTTTCTTTTCCCATGGCTTGCTCAAAAGAAGTGGGTTCTGGTTCCTGTATCATTTTGACCATATATGCATAGTGAATGGCTGTAAATCCATCATATTTCAGCCTATCCACAGGATACCTAACTCTGGTAGACCTGCGCAAAGTGGGTTCACTCCCAGGTGCTCTCAAAACATCCCTGGTCTTCCTTACTCCAGGTGTAACAATAGAAGGAATACCCAACTCATCATCAATGCTCTGTTCTGAGCCACTGGATTCACCATCCACATAAGAGTGACCTGCATTCACATCAAACATGGGCTGATCAACCTTCTCTTTTCCTTTTCGTGATACCTGCATACCACTATCTGCATTACTTTGAGAAGATTCTCCTGATCTCAATCTGCCTGTCCATGGCGAAGAATGTGAACCACTGCTAGAGGATGCTCCAGGTCCACTAATATTTTGTGACTGCTGCTGTGAATTCTGTGCAGCATTACCATTTTGTGCATCTACATCATCAATCACATTTACTGGTTTATACCAGCTACTCATCTCATCAAAAACAACATCTCTGCTCACTGTAAACTTACGAGTAGAAGGGTTATAGCATCTATACCCTTTTTGCTGCAGAGAGTAACCAATAAAGATGCACTTCTCAGCTTTTGGATCCAACTTGGATCTCAGCTCATCTGGCACATGTACATAGGCAATGCAACCAAAAATTTTCAAATGAGAAATATCTGGTTTCCTACCAGTATACCTCTCCTCTGGAGTCATTCCATGTATTGCTGCAGTGGGAGTCCTGTTCATTATGTAGACTGCTGTAGCAACTGCTTCAGCCCAATAAAAATCTGGCAAGTCTTTTTCATTGAGCATGGCACGAGATACCTCTCCAATATGCCTATTTTTCCTTTCTGCAATTCCATTTTGTTGTGGGGTATGACTGCATGAATATTGCTGCTTTATGCCATGCTCCTGCAGGAACCTTGCAAACTCATTTGAGAGGTACTCTCCCCCTCCATCTGACCTTAGGCATTTTATCTGCAGGCCTGTTTCTTTTTCAACCATCGCTTTAAGAGTTTTGAAATGCCCAAAAACTTCACTTTTCTTTTTCATAAAATACACCCAAACTTTTCTGCTATAGTCATCAATAAAACTGACAAAATAATGACAGCCTCCAAGAGATGCAGCTTTAGTTGTCCACACATCAGAGTGGATTAATTCCAATGGCTTCTCACTCTCTTGAACATGTCTAGGAAATGGTTTCCTTGCCTGTTTTCCAAACTGACAGGCTTCACATACCTTATGCATTTCTGCAACCTTGAATTTTGGCAATCCTGCAACAATATTTTGGGCCTGCATTGATTTAAGTCGCTGTACATTAACATGACCAATGCGTTTATGCCAGATATCAATATCTGCAACTACACCGGTCCCATGTGCAAACATTGCTGCACTCAATTCAGACATGTCTGCATCCAATGTAAACATTCTGCCCTTCTTCTTTCCTTTTGCTATCAAGCGACCTTTATTTTTCATATCCTCAACAAAGCATCCATGAGGATTAAATCTGACTTGCAAGCCCTGTTCAACCATTTGACCAATAGAAACCAGATTCTTGGTGATATTCGGGACATGAAATACATTAGACATGTATTTCTTTTTCCCACCCTGCATAGACAAGGGAATTTTTCCAATCTGCACAATAGGATGTGCAGTATCATCACCAGTCTCCACAAATCTTGGTTTTTCCATTTTCCTTGCATCCTCCATCCATTCTGCATGACCTGTCATGTGGTTTGATGCACCTGAGTCAACATACCATACATCATTGCTTTCTTCTGCACTTGTCACAGAATTGTTCATGTGCTGCACCATGAACAAATGCTCATTTCTGTCATCACCCTGTCTGCTAGAAGATGCATAATTCCCTTGTTGCAGTTTTCCATTCATGATGTCATTCTGCTTTTTATAGCAGTCTTTAGCCATATGACCCATTTTACCACAGTAGTAGCATTCAACATTACTGTTTGCATTTTGACCTCTTTGCCATCCACCACGACCTCTTTGGCTCCCCCTGCCTCTAGAGTTACCACGTCCTCCTCCATAGGACTGGTTTTCTTGAGTTTGCTGCATATTCTGATTTCTGCCACGGCCTCCAAATCGGCCTCCTCTACCTCTGCCTCTACCTCTTCCAGCATTTGAGTAGAAGACAGCTTCTTTTGAAGTTCCTCCTGAAGAAGATGCACCACCATTTCTCTGTTCCTCAAAAATTAGAAGAGCAATCAACTCCTCAAAATCAGGAAATCTTTCACGAACTGAAATGGATGTCCGAAACTGTGCATAATCCTTTCCTAGACCATTCAAGGTCACGGAAACTAAATCATCATCTTCCACTGGCGACCCAATGGAAGCAAGTGCATCTGCAATCTTCTTCACCTTCATGTGGTAGTCGTTGATGCTTATACTTTCTCTTTGCACATTATGCAACTCTTGCTTGAGCTGCATTTTCCTGGCTTGCGTATTTGTGCTGTACATTTTTGACAAAGTATCCCATGCCTCCTTTGGCGTACTTGCATCCTGAATATGCACAATCATAGAGTCTGAAATACTGATAGACAGCCAATACATAACTTTCCTGGCTCTCTCATGCCATGTTTTGAATGCCTGCATTTGCTGTTGATTGGGAACATCAGGAAGAACTGGTTCTTCTTCATTTCCTGCAACGAATTCCCAATATCCTTTTCCCATAAGGAAATTCGTCATTCTAAACTTCCATGCTTGGAAGTTGTTCTTGTCAAGCTTTTTAGTGACAATCTGTGAAAGAGAATCAGATGCCATTACAGAAGACTGCAAAAAATTCTGTCACTGCAAAAACCACAGCTTCACCCTCGCAAGGGAAAATCTGCAAAACTAGCGAAAGTGGTATTTGACCACACAGTCACTTCCTAGTGACGATTTTGCATCAACAGGCAACAGGGATGATTCTGTAACTCCCAATGTCTCTGCGTACAAGCATACAAAGCAATTTTTACAGTAACTATTCACCGACCTGTAGAACAGTGGCTGCACAGCATAAAACTGGGCCTTTTCCTGAGTGCGTGCAGAAAACTTCCGCCTCCAAACAGGCCCCGAAATGGCCTCAAATCAAAAAAACAAGGTCGCCAAGGGCTAAAGCCCTTACCCGCAGCATATACTGCCCTCTTGCTTCACCGCGAAGGGCGTCTCAACCTGAGACAATGCACTCCTGCACCTTCCGGCTGTGCTACGTGCAGAGATCTGCTCCCGAAACAGAAAATGAAAGCAACACTGCTCCTCTTACCAGAACACCGCGAGCTTGGCTTGCTTTCTTGAGCTCCTTACCACGAACAAGGCTCTGATACCATGTCAAGATTGTGGGAGAGAAGGAAGGAGTCTCGCTTGAAGCTTTCTTGCTTGCACAATGGGGGAATACACACAAGGGTGGAGGCTGAAAATAGTTTTCCTCTTCTTAGTTGTGAAAGCCAAAAGAACTCAAGTACAAAGAAATAGAAGAACCCTAAATATGGGTCTCAAACCAAACTCAACTAACTAAGGTGGCATACTAACTGAGCCACGAACTAGAGGAGATAAGGATAGCTATCATGTAGCTATTATTCATGGGCGGTGTACCAACCGCGTCTGCAACTGACAAGTCGGTGACATAAATACACAACGGTCACCCTGGCGTATCACGAGTGGAGCTCGATATCTCAACAAAATATCTATCAGTATTAAGTAAGCTACCGCGAATACTAGATGCGTATGCCACGCTCCGGTACAACCTCGAGTTCTACACTTGGTTCTTATCCTGGTGAAGTGACATGGATTCATAAATATGTATATAATAAACACTGCTTTTTGTGTCACCGTGTATAAACAATGTCAACACACACAAGCAATGATAGTCAAGCGCAGGGAGAAGAGTGGGGTCAGATAAACTAAGCTCCTCAAGTCCTCCTTTCATCACACATTCAAAAATCGTGTGACCAGCCCCACCTCCAAGTGAAGGGCATGCAACCCACATTTCCGCCATAGGAAGCCTTGACCAACAACTCTGATGGTGTAGACAAGGTGTAGTCCCTTTCAATACACCTGCTTCCCTTTTTGGTCTATCCTTTTGAGGATGTGCCCTGTCCCACTCCACGACAACCAGTCCACGCGACTTAGCATAAACTAATATCCGCTAATGACTGGAGGCAACGTGAATATCAGCATGGCAGCCATTCCTCTACAACAAACACCGCATGCCTCACCCCTCCCCTTCTTGTCATATGCGCTTCATAAACCACACTAAAATTCCTTGCATGCAAATAGTTGTATCCTATATCCAGGTCTAACCCTTGGATTGCGTCTTGCAGGCTTCCTTTTTTGGCGGAACGCATGGAGAATCATGGAGATATGGCATGCAAAGACACTCTTCGCAAAAGAGGGGAGCATGTGGCACGCGCCCCTCCACCAGAGCGCTATGTGCCCACCATCAAGAGGTATGCCAAGAAGCGAGGCCCTAAGCGACACTATCCAGGGCGAAGGCCGAATAATCCTTGAGTCAAGAAAGTCGAGACTCAAAATGCGCAACAGGTGGCAGCACTAGTGGCATGAACCTCCAGCTCATGCGCGGGCCCCAGATGCTCAAGGGCTAAAAGGGCAGCTCGGGAAAGAGAAGAATTTAATGAATTGTTTAAAGACATTCTGGAGACGGTAGCGGGCCGGGACTACACCATTCATGTCCCGGCCGACATGTTCCCTACCCAAGCCCACAGGAGCCCCACACCAGCAGAGCCCCAATCACCCGGCCACCCAGACTCGCCCGCCTCGTACAAATAGAGTAGCCCCATGCTGTATAAAGGGCTTATCAAATGCTACCTGGCCATAACTTTTTGTCTTTAAAAGGTTAAATGTTGACATGTTCCCGAATTGTACAAACTTTTCATATCTGCGTTTAATATATTTCACGTCTTTAGCAAAAGAAAAAGCTAATCAAGCGCAGGTAATAAATGTCTAAGTCAACACCGTAGAATTTAGATAAGTGATGTCTCCTTGCATTACATTGATTTATTATAGTTGCGGCATATACCATGCATGTACTCTCATGAAGCGACAAGTGGATACAGGATGAGACAGGTCTTTGCGCAAAAGTGTTCAATGCCCGATCACCACAAGACCATCGACTCCACAAGGAGCTGCGGCAAAGCCATGCTGCCGAAAGCACGAATCACTCTTGCCAACTGCCCACATCGCATGGGCCACGCTCCCTTTGTGGGTTGGCTCACGGCAGTCGTTACCTCAATTGTGCCAACATCGCATGTGTCGCAAGGAGGTTTGCAATATCTCAAGTGTATCTCCCCATTTTGCCAACTGCTTCTCTAACAACGAGGCTAGGGCGCAATCATCATTATACTATCCATTTTCTGCGCCTTCGAAGCTTGACATTGTCCAACCCATTGAAAGGCTGATAGCCTCAAAATATTGTAATGGTTGTACTCAGGGAAGTCTAAAAAAAAAAAAAAAAGAGAAACGAATGAAAAGATAAGAAGCACCCACAATCACAGCACAGCACCTAGGGGTCCTCAAATTAGGCACGTCTAGTGACCTTGGTCGACTGGCTTCGTCCCTAGTCCCCTAGCCCTTTACCTTCACCCACAATTGTTCAGGGCACATCAAGGGCAAGACATACCTGGGGAGCTTGTCTCGCCTATGGTTCGACCTGTCACCCTAACCCACTTGCACAATTCTCTCTTGCACTATGTTGGAGTACCATTGCAATCAGTGGTGATAAGCACCGCACGATTGGCCATGAAAAGTACACCGTACTCATCAAGCAAGTCCAATAGTTTCCAACTATTGAGAGTGCGGTGTCCTTGTATTCAATTTTGCTACGTCGTGCGTCACAATGCAAAGGATGTCTCATATACCTTCATGTGTACTTCTTCTCCACATGGACAACTTTGCTTCATCCATGCATTGTTATGAGAAACTAGCCCGTGGTCTTCTAACTACGTAATATCTATGTATGCACAAGCACTCACATAATATCTACACCAAAGTATATCCACAGTTTGGATCCTCAAGTGCAGGACAATACTCCAGGCTTGCTTAGAGTTTGACCTGTCTCCCAAACTAATCAAAATATGTCTTATGCACAATAGCGAATACTAGCACTACCCTTAGGGAGAGACCACATGGGAGGTTTTCAATTGCAGGTGTTGAAGACTCCAATGAAAGTGTCATTTACTCTTCATCAACACCCAACTCTGAATGCTTATCCCTCACCATCCGACACGCCCGCAAAGAATCGTCATGTGCAGAATCCCCAACAAACCAACACTTGTGCCGGCCATCAATGCAATCCCCAACATAGACTAGCCCTACCACCAACTTCAACAACCTTCCACCAACCACCTTGGCCACCAACAGGCCCCTAGGACCTTCTCCCACACTACCACCAACACTTCTCCACGGAAACCACAGGCGTCTTTGTCACCCACAACTTCGGTGCATGCTATAGCCTGCTACCTACGACAGTGAGTGTCATGGGATTGGCACTCGTCTAGGAGGGGGGTAATGTTAACCCCAACACGAAGAAAGCAAAAGGAAATAAAAAAGACACAGGGCAAAGGCGGAAAAAAGGTAGCCGACTGAAGAAAGAATAGGAGAAAAAGACAAAAGCGCAAGGGAAACCTTAAAAGTCCAAGGTAAATACAAAAGGGGAAAGACGCATTTTAAAATAAAAAGGCGCACCCTGAAATCGTGTAAAAGAGCGTCGGGCTCTCACCCGTGCAATTTGTAAATGTAGACGGGTGGTGGAAAGGAATCTAGGAAGATAGAAGGACAATGGGAAAAAGGGCCTAGGCTACGGCCGGCCATGTAAAAAAGGGAAAAAGGGGATGACCGCCCAAAAGGGATTTAGGGTTTTGTATATAAAGTTGAAAGTGAGAAGCTCATTCTTGTGTGTGGCCAAAAGTAGCTCTCCTCTTCTTCTTCTTCTTCTTCTTCTTCTTACTTGCTTGAGCTTGTGCTTGAGAGAGAGGGAGTGTGAGAGTGTGAGGGAGTGAGTATGTGAGGGTGAGGGACCAAGGAGGAGAAGCTCTCCATCTTCTCCTCTCTTCTTCTCTTCTCTTCTCTTCTCTTGCTCGTGGCAATGGAGCTTGGAGGGTGGAGCTTGAAGATGGAGCTTGCTTGAAGCTTGCACTTGGATCGTGGAGCTACCGGCGTGCGCGGGAGAGGAGGTAACTCGAACGGCATGGAGGTAAGCTCACTACACCCGTAGATATGGATGGCGCGTCGGCTATGTGAGAGGTATCCATTGGTGCTCGGCTTGGAACGCTTGAAACAATAAGCGGTCCGTGGGTCTTGGCAGTTGAGCGAGAGCTCCCACAGATAAGGACTGTCATTACTGCGGCAGATATGGACACATTGCAAAGGATTGTTGCAGGAAGTAGGGAGATATGAAGGCAAAGGACAAACAACATGGACACTATGCATCTTCTAGTAGTGCTCATGATGAGCAGGCTGATAGATTGTTTGCCATGCAGCATGTGTCTAAGAATGCATCTAGGCAGAATAGAGATGAGAGATAGTACATTGATTCAAGGGCTTCAAATTATATGACACCCCATGGAGAATGGTTTGATGAGATGGTTGCAGGCTCACATGGTTATGTGTGTACTGGGGATAACACCCAACATGACATTCAACACACATGAATTGTTCCGTTGTTGATGCTTGATGGCAAGAAAAAGAGCCTACATGATGTAGTACATGTACCTACAATAACCAAGAATCTTTTGTCAGCTGGACAGATAGTAGAATAGAATCTGTAGGTGAGATTTAATAGAGATGGATGCTTTATTGAAGAATATGGTAATGGCTACAAATTGATTGCTAGAGGCCAAAGAGATGGCAGAATGTTTACTCTTGATATGTCAATTCCAGAATTGAAAGCAGCCATGTTTGCACATGATGATGGTACTATACGGGATGTTGAGATATGGCATAAGTGGATTGGCCATGTGAATGTAAAAAAGATGAAATCTATGTAGCAGAAGGAGATTGTGCTTGGACTGCCTAAGTTCAAGTATCATGACTTTGGACATGCATGTGATGCATGTAGGTTGGAAAGCAAGCACGGTTTCCATTTATGAGACATGTATGGAATAGCTCACGACCCTTGTAGTTGGTACATTCAGATGTATGGGGTCTGTCTCATAATACTTTGTGTGGTGGTGCTCATTACTATGTATCCTTCATTGATGATTTCAGCATGTATACTTGGCTTTACATACTGAAACATAAGGATGATGTGTTTGATGCATTCAAGGACTTCAAGAAGCATGCTGAAAATGAGTTGAGCTATAAAATTTCATGTCTTAGATCATATGGAGGTGGAGAATATGTCTCTAATTACTTTGACATGTACCTTGCTAAACATGGGATCAGAAGATAGTTTAACTTGTAGCTATACACTGCAGCAAAATGGTGTAACAAAAAGAAAAAATAGGGTACTAATGGAATCGGAAAAAGCTATACTGAATGAGAAGATTTTGCCAAATGGCTATTGGGCTGAAGCAGTAGTGATTGTTGTCTATGTGCTAAATAGAACCCCTACAGCAAGGATTCATGATGTAACTCCATATGAGAGGTTATATGGTCATAAGCCTAACATTTCACTTTTGAAGGTACTTGGTAGCAGTGCATATGTGCATGTTTCTAATGAAAAGAGGAAGAAACTGGATCCTAAAGCTATCAAGAGTGTGTTCCTTGGTTATGCACAAGACTAGAAAGCTTACAAGTGTTATGTACCGTCTATACATGAGACATTGATTAGTAGAGATGTTGTTTTTGATGAGTTGGCATCGTGGTATGGTAATCCAGTTGTAGTGGCTATTGATGGATCAGTCGGCACTAGTAATGTTGAAAATACACCTACAATGAGTACATCTATGAGTGGTCCTATAGGTGATGGGTCACCTATAGTAAGTCCTTGGTTAGGACGCTTACGGAGTCGTACTCCTGTGTCCACTAACATGGATATGTCAGTGAGGGGGGATTGGATAAGGGAAAAGAAAATATGCTTGAGGATGTGACAGGTCCACTTGCAGAGCAGGTTATGAGTCATCAAACAGGGACAGTTTGGATAGTAAGTTGGGCATTATGTCTATTATGATGCCTGGAGCAAGGCAGAGTCATTATGTACCGCCTCATGAGAGGCAAGCTCAGAGTGAGCCACAGTTACGGAGATCTGAGAGAGTTAGAAAACCAATTTACAGGTTTACATACATTGGTTATTCAGCCCGCCATTATGCATATATGGCTAGTATGACAGGTTACAAAGAACCTACAAAGTTTGATGATGCAGTTATAGATGATAATTGGTGTGCTACCATGGATGAGGAGTATGCAACCCTCTGGCTGAAAATGAGACATGGAAATTGGTTGATTTACCTGAAGGCAAAGTCCCCATTGGCTGCAAATGAGTATACAAGGTTAATTTGAAAGTCAGATGGTTTGCTAGAACGCTATAAGGCCATGATGGTTGCAAAAGGGTATGCACAGTAGTATGGCCTTGACTATGAGAAGACTTTTAGTCCGGTGGCTAAAATGGAAACAGTCAGAAGTGTCATTGCTTTGGCAGCATGCAAAGGCTAGAAATTATGGTAAATGGACATCAAGAATGCCTTCTTGAACGGTGATTTGGTTAAGGAAGTATATATGGAGCAGCCTAAAGGCTATGTTCACGTAGACTTTCCTACACATGTATGTAAGCTGAAAAAGGATTCATATGGACTGAAACAGGCACTTAGAGCATGGAATGATCGAATCAGCAGTTATTTACATCAACATGGATTTAGATTGGGTGATGTAGATCACAGTATGTTCACGAAGAAGACAGATCATGGATATGTGTTTCTAGTGGTTCATTATGTAGATGATATTATCATCACTGGAGATGATGAAGAGGGCATTACTGAAATTAAATCATGTTTACAGGGTGAATTCAAAGTCAAAGACCTTGGTGAACTAAAGTATTTTCTTGGGATTGAGGTAGTCTCTACGCCTCAAGGTATATGGCTGCTATAGAAACAATATGCTCATGACATGTTACATAAGTATGATATGGCTGAATGCAAGCCTATGGAGACACCTCTTGATTAGAATGTCAAGTTGTAGATTGATGTTGGGAATGACATAGAGAATGTGACCATGTATCGACAGATGGTGGGAAACTTGATATACTTGACTATTACCCATCCTAACTTAAGTTATGCAGTGGGGATGATTAGTCAATTCATGTAGAAGCCTTCCAAACCACATTTAGATGCACTCAAGAGGATCATGATATATGTAAAGGGTACTACAGATTATGGGTTGTTTTATGCATATGAAAAATCTCTTGGCTTGACAGGGTTTATTGATGTTGATTGGGCTAGTTGTGCCTATGACAGGAGGTCAACCAATGGTTATGCATTTGGATTGGGCAGAAGTATGATCAGTTTAGCAGAGTAAGAAACAACCTACTATTGCATTGTCCAATACAAAAGCTAAGTTTAAGGAGTTGCCTTAGCGGCTTGCAAAGTAGTTTGGTTGATGAAATTGCTGAAAGACTATGGAATACAGCTGGAAAGCAGAGTGAGATTGCATTGTGATAACTTCAGTAGTGTTATGTTGGCTAGAAATCCTGTCTACCATGCCAAGTCCAAATATATTGAGGTTCACTACCATTTCATCAGAGAAATGGTTCTTACAGGGCAAATTGACTTGATTCATGTAAATACTGAAGACCAGGTAGTAGCAAACATATTTACCAAGTCTCTTGGTAAAGAACAATTCATATACTTCAGACAACTACTTGGAGTTTATCAGATGGTTTGATCTTGAGGGGGAGTGTTAGAATATCAAGCTCACATTACTCTTCAGTTAGTCTATCTCTATGTGTGTGACCGACATTCGCTGGATATAGTTGTACATGTGTGGGACATTCAATAAGTTAGTGTAGTCAGTGACTTAACCACATTTAGTCTTGGTTAGTCATACCTATGTGTGTAAGTCTCTTTCAGTTAGTATGATGGAAGAATAATGAAAGAAGAACAACAATGAGCTGAGGCTCATCTTCCGCTCCACTCTGTCTCTCTCCCTCTCTTCCGAAAATCATGACACTGATTTTCCATTGTGCGGTTTTGCAGATCCATTAGATAACTTGGTAGCTCTTGATGCAGTAAGGCAAGTAATAGCTATGTTCCATGGTCGGTGCCATGTCATGTCAATGGTTTATCCTGAGTTTGTTGATCACTGTAGGGTCCTGGGGGACTAAGGTTCCCTAATGGCAAGGAGTGAATATTGTCACGCCAATGAAAATAAATGTGGTGGCTTTATATGATCAGCTCATGCATTTGCTGCTTGCATAATGTGCCTTGAGATGATCTTTCTTATTACTATTGCTACTGAATTGGTGTAGGAATCTCATTCTAATCTAGTGCAAAGATTCAGTGCAGACATCCAGTGTAGAATTTGTCACTTTGTGGGGCAAGTACATCTATAAGCATGCGGGTGCCCATCGAGCGCAGATATTTGATCAATGCAGACATCCAATGGACATGTATCTTCTACTACTACAACACCTCCTTTTTCTTACCCTTTGGAAGGTATGGCATTATATGGGTTAGACTAATGAAATTATATGGTCAGGCCAATAAAATTATATGATCAAGCCAATGAAATAATATGTGCTGGCCCTTTAGATGATCAATTCATTGTAATGAAAGAGACCTAACTATCCTAAGTAAGGGAGAGAAGAGAGAGAAGGACTGCAGGAGAAGAGGGAGAGGAGAGAGAAAGACAAGAAGAAGAGAGAGAAAGAGAGGAAAGGGAAGAAGAAGAAGAGGAAGAAGAAGCCATGGAAGCTTGAGAAGGGGAAAAGAGAGTTTCTTGATAATTTTTGTGATGTCTCAAATTACCCTCTTATACCTTATATACCATCAGTGTGACTGGTATGTTCCCATGCCATGTTCCCATGAGCCCTGCTCATTACAAACCATCCCGTCTCATAAAGTTTTTGTCCTAAAAAACAAGGGATGTTGTCCTGTCCTGTAAAGGTGTGTTGTAGGAAATTAGCCATAACTTTGTGTGAAAAACTCTGAATGGGACAGTGTTGTTATGGAGCCCATGAGATGTACTTTCAGTCCATGTGGGTGGGGTGGGGCTACAATTAGTTCAGGACCAAAAATGTTGCAAAATAGAGGGCTGTCCAGGAGTTACTAGTGTGCTGTCCCAGATGGTATGGCTGGAGAAAAGCAGCCATAACTTCCTCAAGGAAACTCTGATCGGGGCAAGTGAGGTGTTGGCGCGGAGCCCTCAAGGTGTACTTTCAGCCCATATATGGGGGATGGGGCTGAAAATGGACCAGGACCAAAATTGGTGCAAAACAGGTGGCTATCCAGATGTAGACTGTAGCCCAAAATAGGTGTCATGGTTAAGTTCTAGCCAATACGGCCTCCTTGAGGTGTGGAAATTCATCCAAGATAGATGCTGGGCACCAAGAAGCTTCCTCTGTTGGTAGGCCTTGCCATTTGATCAGGTATTCATGGATGGAACGTGTGCGTAGTTGCTTTTCACGCTGCCCAATGACCGCTTCATGAATATACTGGATAAGGCCCTCCTCATCTATGGGGTGTATCTCCTCTACATGATCTTTGGGAGTGCCAACAAAAGGTTTCAATTGGCTCACATGGAAGACATTATGGATTTTAGTAGTGGGAGGGAGTTGGAGATGGTAAGCCAAGTCCTTGCCCTTCTTAATGATTGTGTAGGGCCCATAGTAACGGTGTGCCAACTTGTTGCAAGAACCATCCTTTAGTGTAGCATAACGGGACTTGGGGACCTTGAGGAGTACCAATTCACCCTCTTGAAAGTCAAGGGGTCTTCTTTTTGTATCAGCATGGAGCTTCATGTGCTCTTGAGCCCTTTTGAGGTTTACCTTGCATTGTTAAAGTAAAGCTTGCATGCGGTCCAACTTTTCTTTTCCAAGGGGGTTGAGCTTTTCATTGAAGATCACAGTAGGAAGGGGCACCCGATAACCATACAATGCTTCAAAGAGAGACACTCCAATGCTCGAATGAGTGGAGTTGTTGTAAGAAAATTCAGTCAAGTGCAGCCATACATCCCAAGAATTCTGCACATCATGACAAAAATGTCGCAAATACATTTCAAGCCACTTATTGACTTGCTCGGTCTGCCCATCCGTTTGGGGATGATAGGCTATAGATGGAGCCAATTTTGTCCCCATGGAGCTGAAAATTGTCTGCCAAAAAGTGACTCATAAATTTGGTGTCCCGGTCATGTACTATGACATGGGGTAAGCCATGCAACTTAAAAACATGCTCCATAAACTGAGTGGCAACTTGAGATGCTGTAAACTGAGATTTTGTAGGGATGAAATGGGCTGCTCTAGTAAGTCGGTCAACTACCACATAGATGCTATCCCAACCCTTCTTGGTTGTAGGTAAACCAGTGATGAAATCCATGGTAATGTGGGTCCATTTTCCTTCGGGGATAGGTAAGGGCTGCAACAATCCACCCAATTTAAGAGTGCTATCTTTATTTTGCTGACAAGGCACACATCTAGACACAAACTCTTTAACATCCCACCATAGGCCTTTCCAATGGAAGATTTTTGAAACTCGGTCATATGTTCTGAAGACCCCTAAGTGGCCAGCAATCGGTGAAGAATGCATCTCTTAAAGGATCCTTTGGGTGAAAGGAGAGGCATGGGGAATCACAATATGGCCATGGATCCAAATGAGGCCGTTGTGGAGCTGATATTGAGAGTTTTTATCTATAAAACCTTGCTATAATTTCTGGAAAAGAGGGTTGAATTCAGCATCAAGCAAGTGTGCCTCTTGGAGCTCTTCAATCCAATCATGGTGGAGTTCAGTGATGGATGAAACCTTGCATGCCCACATGCGAGAGAGTGCATCAACCACTACATTGTCCTTGCCACGGGTGTGGGTAATCTCAAAGTCATGGTTTTGTAGGGTAGCCACCCATCTACATTGTTTGGGAGTGAGGTTGGGCTGAGTCAAGAAGTATTTGAGCACATGGTGATCACTTTTCACCTTAAATCTACTATCATACAAGTAGTGATGCGACTTTTTAATAACATGAATGACTGCCAACATCTCCTGACCATAGACATGCAACTCTTTCTCTTTATCATCCAATTTTCAGCTCTCAAATGCTATTACCCCGTGTTCTTGCAACAAGACTTCACCAATACCCCATCTACTAGCATCACACTGGATGGTAAAATCCTTTGAAAAGTCAGGGCATACGAGGATGGGGGCTAAAGTGAACAAGTCTTTCAGCTGTTGGAAACTGCAATCAACCAAATCATCCCATAGGAAAGCCTCTTTTTTCAGCCTGTCTTTCAATGGGGCTGCAATTGTGGCATAATGGTGAATAAATCTTTGATAAAAAGAGGAGAGGCCAAGAAAACCACGCAAGGAGGTAGTGGTAGTGGGGGTGGGCCAATCCCGGACACATTGCACTTTCTTAGGATCACCTTGGATGCCTTTTTCACTAACAATGTGTCCCACGTACTCAACCTCTATTTGCATGAAGACACACTTGCTTTGTTTGGCAAATACGGCAAATACTCGGTGCTCTCTTAGTACATCAAAAATTTGTCTAACATGTTTCAAATGCTCATGCAGTGACTTGCTGTAAATAATATATCATTAAAGAATACCAACACAAACTAGAAAAGCCATGGCTGCAATATTTTGTTCATTAAGCTCTAAAACATGGTGGGTGCATTAGTGAGCCCAAATGGCATGACAAGGAAATGGTACTGTCCAAAAAGCTATTTTGACTTCATCACCACCCTCATTTTGATTTGGTGGTAACCAGATTGCAAATCAATCTTGGTGAAGTAGCGTACTCCCTTGAGTTCATCAAGCAAGTCATCAATTAGAGGGATTAGGTATCTATTTTTTACGGTGATCTTATTAAGATTATGGTAGTCAATGCACAACCAGAAGGATCCATCCTTTTTCTTAACCAATAGAACTGAGGAGGCATAAGGGGAAGAGCTAGGCTCTATGAACCCCATTTCAGTGAGCTCCTTGACTTGCTTAGCTACTTCCTCTCTCTCACATTTAGAGAGCCAATACAGGGGTTTATTGATGGGCTTGGCATGAGGCTCCAAGTCAATCGGATGATCCACCGATCTCTAAGGAGGGAGGGTGGTGGGGGGCTGAAATAGGTCCTCATATTCAACCAAAAGTGCTTTTAGTGCTATATTTTGCTTCCCCAAGGTGTGCTGGTCATCATTATCCTTATGAAAATGCAAGACAAAGATCTGGGAGCATTTCTTGAGAGTTGTCTTGCTGTTATAAGTTAAAAATCTACAATTTCTTTGATTCCCTCCAAATGTACAATCTGCCCATGCATTACAAACTCCATATATAGCTGAGAGAAGTCCACAGAGATTTTTCCCAACTGTTGAAGCCAATCACATCCCAAAACAACATCCATGGGGCCCATATCAAGGGTAATTAAGTCCACCTTTGTTGTATAATTTTCGGACAGCATAAAAGACACTTGTGTGCATACATGGGAGCTCACTTCCTTATTTCCATTGGCCACTTGAACCCTAAGAGGTTGCTGTAATTTAGTAGGAACACATGTCAAACGGCCAATAGTCAATTTATTCACAAAACTATGTGTGCTGCCACTATCTATGAGAATGTATACACTCTTGCCATCAATGTTACCATGTACTTATAGGGTGTTCGGGCTCCTAGATCCGGTCCATGCATCCATGGAGATCGAGCAAGCTGATATAGTGGTGAATGAGGGGTGCAAAGGGTCATTCCCAAGCATGTCATCTATGGGGCAGCCATCAGGGTCAAAAGGAAACCCGTCCGGTGAGTCATAAAATTTATTGGTATTAAGATCCTCTTCATATTCAGCATTTTCAGCAAGTGTCATCATGGGAGAGTTGTCATGCAAGTCCTCTTCCAACTTGTCACTATCTTCTAGCACATACATGCTATTAAACTTGACAATGGCGTTCTTAAAGGGGCATTTGGATGCATGATCAGTCGTGTACTTATCCATGCATTTAAAGCACAAGCCTTTAGCCTTGTGATCCTTGACAACTTCAGGAGGAATGAATTTTTGACCATTGGGATTGAAGCCATTCCGTGTCTTATTTTCAGCATACTTTGGGTCACTTTTGAAGGGGGGTGCTATCCCAAAACTGCCATATTTCCTTTCAACATTAAAAATGGGATAAGTGGGGATTTTGGGGCTGCCATTCCCTACATTGTTGCTATGATAATTACCGGCATATGGGGGTTGCCTGATAGAGTATCTTTGTTGTCCTGCAATGGGCTGCATGCCCTCATTGCGACGGTATTTCCGACCATAGCGTTCAGCCAATTCTATGGCTGCAAACAGGGTGGCTGGCTTTTGAGCCATTACATTAGCTGAGAGATGCGCATCTAGCCCATAAATGTATTTATGCAATTTGGTCTCATCACTGACTGGCTCAACATACATGGATAGGTTCGTAAAGTGGTTGGTGTACTCCCTCACAGTGAGATTTCACTTATCAAACTGATACCATTGCCTAGCCAAGCATTCTTTTTCTACCAGGGAGACAAAAACTTGGATCATATGCATCTTAAACTCTTCCCAATCATGAAACTGCTAATTTTCTCTTTGAACGAATTTCCACCATGTGTGGGCAAAATCTTCTAAATGAAGGGAGGCAAAAATAATCTTCACCTCATCGGTGCGGGGGTAGATGAGAAAATAGGCTTCCAATTTAGAGGTCCATTCCTCTAATTTAGCTGGGGATGAGGACTATCCATTAAATTTAGTAAACGCAATCTTGTCATACTGCTCATTTGGGCCTTGCTATCCATGAATGCCATGAGCTACATGCTGCCCATACATGCTTTGTTGTCCAATCCCTCGCTGTCCAAAATTTCCATGGGGGCCATGCTATCCATGCATTACATGAGGACCAAATTGCACATTAGGATCTTGCAATCCAAAATGGCCATACTGCCCAAAACTTCCATGTGCATGTTGCCCATTGCCATGTGCATGCTGCCCATTGCCATATGCATCCTGCCCATTGCCATGTGCATGGTACCCATTTACTCCTTGCATTCCATGCTGCCCAAGATTTGCATTGGAGCCACTCCCATGAGTGTACATGTAGCTTCTGTTACAGGGGAGTTGTGGTGCCAAGGATGGGCTTCAAGGATTCGTAACGGGGGAGGGAAGGAGGGGTTCATCATGCCAGGTGGAACGCTCACCCGTCTCATAAGTGCTATGGGGAACGCCATGGGTACCACCACCAAGACCTTGTAGGCTACGCTCGGTCTCCAAGGAGGGAGGGCGGTTAGCCTCACCTTGGGTCGATCCGAGGGGGGGCAATGGCGGGGATGAGAGGGTGCCCATGTGCTCTATAAGTCCATCTTGGCCATCATCTCAGAATGATGGTGATCTTGGCGGGTTTCCATCTCCCTATGGCATTGTTCCATCTCTCGATGTCGTTCAGCATGACGGGTCTTATGTTGGCATAGGGTTTGGTTGAGCATAGATAAGCGGTCCATCTTGGGGGCACCCTCTTCAAACATGTCTTCACGATCCTCTTAGGCTGAGCTAGGGTCGTTCATTGAGGCATGGGAGTCCCTTATTTCACGCTGGAAGTCCTCCTGGGCCTTTGCTTTACCCTTATGGCCTGCCATCCCAAGTGCAGTCCACCAGACCCCTTGTTACAGAAATGACAATATCTTGAGCTAGGAAGGTCCGATTGCCAAAATTTTTTATTCAAATGAGAGCCCTCAATCCCCTCTATGATGCTATATAAAAATATCTTTGATAATAAATTATCAGGGCTTTGCTGTAATCACTTTTTGTGTGCTGACTGTGTAGGACTGCTGCCTGTCCCACAGTACCTTTGAGCACAAAATTGAGCTTATCTCCCAAACCATGGGGCAAAATGGGGAGATTTTTGGTTCAAATCGAAGGGGGGAGTGCCCTCTTCGAATCGAGTTATGGAGCTTGTACTCTGTCACACAAGAAGGCTTTGCTGTAATAGAGTTTTGTGGGCTAACTGTGTAGGACTGTTGCTTGTCCCACAGTACCTCTGAGCACAAAACTGAGCGTATCTCCCAAACCGTAGGGTAGAATGGGAGGTTTTTAGTTTAGATCGAAGGGGGGGATGCCCTCTTTGCGCTATAGAGCTCATGCTCAGTCACACAAGAAGGATTTGTTGTAAGCAACTTTTGCAGGCTGAGTGTGTGGGACTGATTGTCTGCAATACCCTGCAAAGACTCCCTCAAGGAGCATACCTCATCCCAATGGTGAGGGGCTTATTCCAGACATCTAGGGCCTCAATGGTGGTTCTCAATGCCACATAGAGCCATACATCATTTGCATCCGTAGTTTTATTATTGAAACCATTTCCATGACTGCATACCCTACCCTTCTTGCATGCATCCACCATACATTTCCAAGTGATACATGACATTACCAATGCATGTAGAGGGTTGTAGACTCAAATGATCAGGGCTTGGGATATTCATCAAATGTACTTGCACCTGCAATAATATTTGGGCTCCAGATCACCGGGAGGTGGGAAAAATCCCCCCCGGGCCGGGTTGTGTATCCCTTCAGGGTCTTTGATGGCAAGGGGGGGTCACCCCTCTTTTGTCTTGCCACCTCGCCTGACATCGGGCTTTTCCTCACCCAGAATATACATGGAAGGCATTTATTATTAAGCAACTAGCATGATATGCATTTACAAATTGAGGATTGGGCTTTTCATGATATGCATGATCAATAAGGAAATGGGATGGGGAAGGGGTTACCTCTGCAATTCAGTGACTCACTGATTGCATGACTTACCCTTCTTACAAAATTTTTTAATCAATAGGAATCAAACAAGAGCACGGTTAAGGATTAGAGTAAAATCTTGAACAATGGGAAAGAAATTGAAGATTATCCAGCTATGCATGCATTCCCAGGGTGTGGGCTGAGGTTGGGAATCCCATTGGCAATCCCAACCCAAGCATTTCTTCCATCTCTCTCATCAAGTGGCTGAGCTCAACAATTGGATGTAAAAGAGAGAGGAAGAACTCATTGACATACCTTGTTCAAGCCTGGGAAAGAGTTATTGGCTGCCTCCTTCAAGAGCTTTGTGGTTGCCTTGCCCATGGTTGTATGGGGGTCTTCAATGTCATATATCTTCACTTTTTGAAGCTTGTGGCTGCTCCTAAGTCTCCCAAGAATAGTAAATTGAAGGGGATTCAGAGTATTATGAGCTGGATTGAAGGTTCGATGGCTACCATGGCTACTGCCCATAGTAGGGTTTGAGATGTTGCCAAGAACTGATGGGGGGGAAGCACTGGGACCAACCATTCGTGTTGAGGAAGAGGAGGGAGCAAGATCTTTGAGGTTCTTGGGCTGAAAGTTCCATGGCAGCTTGAAGGAAGGAGGAGAGAGAAGGTCCTCTTGAAAAGTAACTATGCTTTTGGTCTTCTCTAACTGTGCTACACTCCTTTTTGCCCAAAACCCTCAAGAAACTTACATGAAAATTAGTGATGACCTGTCAAATTTGTCTCCCCGCCTCCAGATGTGTCCATGGTTCTTGGAAAAGCTCCAAGAAAGACTGCCATAGTCTTCAAGAGGGCTGACAGCCTGCTTGAGTACTCCCGTGTACCTATGAGAGAGATGTAACAGGGGTTTTCTAACTATGAGAAAACTGTGAGAGCCCTAAATCTATGGGAAAAGAGAAGGATCAAGGACAAAGCTCTGATACCACTTGTAATGAAAGAGACCTAACTGTCCTAACTAAGGGAGACAAGAGAGAGAAGGACTGCAGGACAAGAGGGAGAGGAGAGAGAAAGACAGGAAGAAGAGAGAGAAAGAGAGGAAAGGGAAGAAGAAGAAGAAGAGGAAGAAGAAGAAGCCATGGAAGCTTGAGAAGGGGAAAAGAGAGTTTCTTGATAATTTCTGTGATACCTCAAAATACCCTCTTACACCTTCTATACCATCAGTGTGACTAGTATGTTCCCATGCCATGTTCCTGTGATCCCCGCTCATTACATTCATGCATTTTCTACTTGTATAATGCTCATGACTATCATGTCATGGGAGTTTGTCATTAATGTATAAGGTACTGACCATCTTCTTGTTGTTGTTTTGCTACTATTGATACCCGAAGGATGTGAAAGTGGTACTAGTGCACAATATAGGAATGCTTGCAGGAAAAAGGAAGGGGTGGAGGACCATCATGACATTAATTTTTCATTCTATCGCTTTGCAGATCCATTAGACACTTGGTAGCTCTTGATGCAGCAAGGCAAGTAATAGCTATCATCCATGGTCAATGCCATGTCATCTAATGGTTTATCTTGAGTTTGCTGATCATTCCAGGGTCCTAGGGGACTCAGGTTCCCTGGTAGTGATGAATATGGTTAGGACAATGAAATTAAATGTGGTGGAACTTAAGATGATTAGCTCATGCATTTGTTGCTCGTATAATGCACCTTTAGTAGATAATCTTTCTGCTTGCTATTGTGCTACTAAATTGGTGTAGGACATCACCTTCAATAGCAACAATGGTAGTGCAAAGTGGTACAGGGATGCAACAAGGCCTGCAATATGGTAGCTCCAACTACATTAACTTGCCATCATTGAGGCACCTACCATGCTTGTGGTATTTGGTAGCTCCATGGCATGAGCACAACATCAAACATGGAAACACCAATTGTAGGAAATTTCACTATGAGAAAGGCTGGAGACATGTTGGGGATTGTCCTCATATCCTCGCTTCCATGCATGCATGATTCCAAAAAGAGTCCATGGTCTACTCATGTCCTAGAAATTTATCTCAGAGTCTCTCGCATTTTCCAAAAAGAGTGCACAGATTCTTTTTGATGGTTTCCTAGTTTTCATATGCTAGCTTCATATATTTATGCTATGCACAGGCTTGGCTATATAACATAAATTTTCTCCCATGCAGCCATTGTTGGTTTCATGGCTGGTATAGCTATCTCTATTGGCCTTGAATAGCTTTAAAATCCTACTCAGGATCTCTATTGCATCTTTCACTCAGATCACAGATGTTGTTTCTATTTTATAGATATCTAATAGATGATACAAGTTTAAGGACCTCAACAGCTTGATTAGCTTCATCTTACGACCTATGAATAGTTATCCTAACTTCAACTTATAACCATCTCGCATCAAGTAGCAGAGTAAGCGGTCCTTAGCTACTACTAGGATAGTTCATATCAAGGCCCCTAAAGTGGTCAAGATTAATGTGGCCAAATTTAGAGCATTAGTGCAAAAGCTTCCTGGGCAAAGTATCATCAATGTACTGGAGAGCAATAAGCTATTGCAACCAGAGGAAGAGAAAGTTAGGGATCTCTCTGCAAGAGAACAACAACCTAGAATGGGCATTGCTACTAATACAGTTTATCAAGCTATCATAGATGCATGGTTTGGTGCCATGAGCAAAAAATCAAAGACCTATAGCAATAGTTTATTCTAGACATTTCCAAGAAAGGGTGTGGTTCATTCAACACCCTGTAAGCCAGTTGACGACCGTAAGGCATTGAAAAGATGATCATTATAAAATAGCCATACTATGTTTTAAAAAAATATTAAAAATAAGCTTATAATACATTGCAAAATCGTATCTGGATTGATTGGTGATGGTGATCAATTCTGAAATATATGATGTCTCTATTCCATGCCTTATCATGCTATGGGGGAAATTATTTAAATGTACCAATGAGATGAGAGTCCAACAGATTAGAAATATTAACACTTCTTAGGATGAACTATGATTTTTATATTACAGGAGATGATAGTAGGTGCTATTCATATTATTAGATGATCCTTCAATCAAGAGATGTACTTTCGAGTACCTGCCTTGGAGATTGCAGAATATTACTAAGCTGCAATGATGTGGTACAATAGTGTAAAACTCCACAAAGCTCCACTAGCTGAGTACGGTTGCTTCTTTGACTCAAGTGTTCTTTCTTTCTCTAGCATGAAAGTCTATGCACCTCCACCCAATCCACAAAGTATAACCTCCTATGTTGGAGAATGGAAAAAGGGAAAAGAAGAGAAGTCATGGTTTAGAGAAGGCGGGAGTTCCAAAACATAATAGAGAGAAAATATATTAAGGTTAGTGTTTCAACACTAGGATGATAAAAATTTTAAAAAAATTTGAGTTTGTCAATACTTATTTCTCTATTTGTTTTTTGAAGAATTCTAGACAAAGATAAGTCACATGATCATATTGATCACATCACCAAATTGTGTAAAATCTTATCCCCCCCCTTTCAATGACTCAATTCTTGGTGATTTTTGGTGCATGCACCACATCAATTATCTCTGTGAGTAGAGTAATAAACTTTGTTAATAATCATTTCAAATGTAATTCTTATTAGAAATTATTTGTGTCTCATCAAAATTGAAAGACTTAAAGAGATCTTGGTAACATTCAAGATTCTTTAAATAAAACTATTTTGTCTCATTGGTGGTAATATTAGCTACCAAGACTCACGTGGAACTGTTTGCATATCTAATAGAGTCTACATCTCTAATAGACTTGTTTCCAACATCTAGTGTCCAATTAAATCTTATATATC
The DNA here is from genome assembly GCF_053477565.2 of Lygodium microphyllum. Taxonomy (NCBI): domain Eukaryota; kingdom Viridiplantae; phylum Streptophyta; class Polypodiopsida; order Schizaeales; family Lygodiaceae; genus Lygodium; species Lygodium microphyllum. The sequence goes on from NC_141135.1 coordinate 9,251,792, forward strand.
CTTTAATATTCATATCTACCCAATGCTTCAAATCAATAACAAGGAGTCATGCAAGCCTGCTGACATCCTATTAAATTAGTTTGGGATGCCTTATTAGAAGTACTCACATGATCCCATTAATGATGATGGAGCAGGGCATAGGATAGATAAGAGCAAGAATTAAGGAGTGTCTCTAACTAACTAGCATGTGTAGCCCAACCCAAACTCATGCAACTCTCTTGATAAACGCATGCCTTGGCATATGTTGTTGGCATTGGCTCCTTTAAATTTCAACAAGTAACCCAATGACTCATTGTTGGTATATTATTACAGAAAAGGGCACTTAAAAATAACCCTAATTTTTATCCCAAGTAGATCTTTGTAATATAGACTATATCTATATAACAGTCTACATCTTTGGCTCAACAATTTTTTTTTTTATTGATGTTGATTATTCAACCTTAAGAGATAATTAGGTTTGTCTCTACTAGTCATGGGATGCTTTCATGGTTTTTCTTTGGAGATCTTTTAAAAAAAACACAAATTGGATAAGAATATGAAAGGTCATTAGATTATGTAAAAGTATAAGCAACCTTTTATTTTGATTTGTTAATCCACTAACATTTTGTTTATAAGTTTTGAATTTTGTTAGAGGGCATAGTTTCTTGTGCATGTGGAAGCTATACATGTGCATGTGTGGAATTAAAATCATATGCTCTTACTTAGCAATGTGCATGAGGGAGAGAGAGAGAGAGAGAGAGAGAGAGAGAGAGAGAGAGAGAGAGAGAGAGAGAGAGAGAGAGAGAGAGAGAGAGAGAGAGAGAGAGAGAGAGAGAGAGAGAGAGAGAGAGAGAGAGAGAGAGAGAGAGAGAGAGAGAGAGTGTGTGTGTGTGTGTGTGTGTGAGAGAGAGAGAGAGAGAGAGAGAGAGAGAGAGAGAGAGAGAGAGAGAGAGAGAGAGAGAGAGAGAGAGAGAGAGAGAGAGAGAGAGAGAGAGAGAGAGAGAGAGAGAGAGAGGCATGATTGCCTTAGAGGCAATTATGCCTCTCTCTATATAAATATTCTTTTTGAAATGTGCAGGTAGACTCCTCGATAGACACAAATTTTGTTTGGGGTTCGACTCTGCTTGAGTTTATTTTTACTTTTTCTTTTTAAGCTTCATATGTGTAACTACTAATGTATAGTTACATATGAACTCTTGTTACTTATGAAGAGGATATCATTAATATCCACACCAACATCTTTAGTGATAATTGACAATATTCCAATCTACACAAATGCTTCAAATCAATGATGAGGAGTCATGCAAGCCTCCTCCTATCAGATTAGTTTGGGGTTCCTTATTAGAAATACTCACATGATCCCATCAATGATGGTTGATCACTTTCCCTTCTATCAAAAGGATTTACAACAAGGACAATATTGAACTCTTCATTCTCTTTCTATTGTGATTGTGATCTATCTATTATGATAGTATAGCTACAAAATTTTTGGCTTCATCAATTGAATAGACTTAGCCTCTCATTGGTAATATATGACAAATATGTTATTCAAATCCTTTCTCAACAAATCCTTATTCTAGTGCAAATCATCATTTCTATCACCATATCCTCTCCCCCCCCTCTCCCTCTCCCCCCCTCTCTCTCTCTCTCAAAATTAATGGCCACGGTTCATACTTGAAATTCTTGCCTCAGCATTACCTACTCATTAAGATGTAAGGACATGCAATTTGTAGGAGCAAAGTTCTCTCTCTCTCTCTCTCTCTCTCTCTCTCTCTCTCTCTCTCTCTCTCTCTCTCTCTCTCTCTCTCTCATATACGCCTCAATAGTGCAAGACATGGAAGACATTTTTTCCTAACTAAGACCAAAGGTCATGGCATTGGATTTGCAATACCATTTTCTCTTACTTGTGGATAACTAAAGAAAGGCTTAGGCTAGATAAGAGCAAGTATAAATGAGTGTCTCTAACTCACTAGCATGTGTAGCCCAACCCAAACTCATCCAAGCTCTCTTGATAAATGCATGGATTGGCATATGTTGTTGACATTGGCACCTTTAAAGTTCAACAAGTAACCCAATGACTCGTTGTTGGTATATTATTATAAACAATGGCTCTTGAAAATAATCCTAATTGTTATCCCAAAAAGATCTTTGTAATAGTCTACGACTTTGGCTCAACAAACAAAATTTTGTTGATGTGGATTATTCAACTTTAAGAGATAATTAGGTTTGTCTCTACTAGTCATGACTTTTTTTTAATGTTGATTATTCGACTTTAAGAGATAATTAGGTTTGTCTCTACTAGTCATGGGATTCTTTCAAATTGGATAATAATATCAAAGGTCATTAGATGATGTGAAAGTAGAGTCGACCTTTTCTTTTGATTTGTAAATCCATTTACTTTTTGTTTATAAATTTTGAATTTTGTTAGGGGACATAGTTTCGTGTGCATGTGGGAGCTATACATGTGTATGTGTGGAATTAAAGTCATATGCTTTTACTTAGCAATATGCATGAGAGAGAGAGAGAGAGAGAGAGAGAGAGAGAGAGAGAGAGAGAGAGAGAGAGAGAGAGAGAGAGAGAGAGAGAGAGAGAGAGAGAGAGAGAGAGAGAGAGAGAGAGAGAGAGAGAGAGAGAGAGAGAGAGAGAGAGAGGCACGATTGCCTTTTAGAGGCAATGATGCCTCTCTATACAAATAATATTCTTTTTGAATTGTGGAGGTAGACTCCTCGAATTGTGTTTGGGGTTCAACTCCTCTTGAGTTTATCTTTACTTTTTCTTTTGTAGGTTTCATATGTGCAACCACTAATGTATAGTTAGAGATGAACCCTTGTGACTTTTGAAAATGATATCGTTAATACATTTCCAAACTTAGTAATAAGAACTTAAAATCTTATGATCCTTTCCTAAAATTGATAATAAGGACTTTAAATTTTATATGCCTTTTGAACCCATGAATGTAAGTTCAAGAAATGTTAAGATCTACAACCTAAACTTGGTATAATAAATTTTAAACCACTTGAGCCTTTAAACCTTGCAATGTAAGTTTAGAGAACACTAAGATTCACGATCTAAACTTCATATAAAACGTTAAGGAAACAATAGTTAATGAAACACTAGTACTTTCTTTATTAGATTATATATTAGAATGCTTTCCATGTCTAGGAGAGAATGTTAAGTTGTTTTATTTTCAAAAATATTAATTGCATAAAACACTTATCACATAAAATATTTGTAATTCATCAGGACACATCGATCCAATAAAATCATGCTATATACATCGCAATGGCACATTGTGAGATGTTGGCTAACAATATAATCAAATTATTATGCTCATGAGGGTATCTATTGCACAAAGTAAAACCAATCATATTCCCAAATGGTGGTTTGCAATAAAATGATCCAAATATTCTTTCGATCGTTACATAAATGTGTATTTAGTATGCATGTTCTCTCTCCTACACTATTTTCAATCCCCATATGTCTTTCTTTTGAGAAATGCATTAAGGTTGTGTTTAATTAAGATAAAAAGTAACCGTGCAAGCTTATGGGATCCAAAAGTTGGCAATAAGGATGAGCCAAAAGGTTATCATCAAAGAGGGAATATTTCTGCTCAAGTAGACCGAAAGGTGGACTGATGCATATATAGGTTTTATGGGATACATTATGGCATTTTGGGTTTCTAAGGAAGTAGCAAGGAAAGCACTTTTGGGCTAGAGTGGGGCCCAATAGCATTAAATGCACACATAAACTAGGAGCGGCAAACTATATCCCGAATGAACACAATATTAGTGAGTTTGGGAATCTCCGAATTCCCATTTTTTGAATCCTAAAAAGGTGGCACCTGGATAACATGCCCATAAGTTTCTCAAAACCATATGATGTGACCTATCATTGGGAAGCACTTGAAAAATGGAATCTATTGAGCTATAGAGCGCTTGATTTGGAGTTATGGTGTTCAAGTTATGACAAATTCAAAGATTTGACCACGTGTCCCAAACTTATGGGAAATTCCCATATTCCCCAATATGGTGTTAATGGTGGCAAGAACTCGATTGAGCTCAACTTTAATCTGAGTAGCTTCTTCCTCCGTGTCCTACGAACTGGGGTTGTATGTTTCCCTTGTTCTATTGCACTTGGTCCTCGGCTTGGATTATGAGTGCGACGGTGGCTGGTTGAGACTTGCAAAAAATATATATATTTTTTTAAGCCAATGAGGAAGATTTGAAATTGCCTTTAAAATTGAGTCATTGCACTAACACCATATGGCCCATAGGTAGTGGGCCCTTATGAAGGTCCAAAATACCATTGGTAGCCCATTGGATTCGTCAAGAAGGATTTCCTTCCATGTGAATGCTTTTAGGTGGAAGGCTTTGATAATGTCTTATATGAATTGGTGGATTCCCTTCTTATAGTGAATGAACAAGTGAGCAATAATTTCTAATTCTACCTTACATCTAGGCATTTCCTATCCTATCTGCCTTGCCAAACTTAAGACCCTCTTCTACCTCTCAATCCCCATTTGTCCCAACAAACCTCTTGATATAACCTAGGAAGCAATGTGTGCGGTCGGTTCCATTGAACTAGGGGTTGAACTCATCATGTGCAAGGATGGATTCCATGAAAGAAAAAAAACATCAACGATAGAAAATTCATTGTAGTGAATCTAGATAGACTCCATATGTAGCAACACATAGACCTTGTCTACTTCCTTGTTTGATCTCTCTAATGATTTCCTCCTAGAATCATTATGCTTATGCATGTTGACAAGAAGAGCTTTCCTTGATGTGGCTGGTCAAAACCTCTACCTCTAGTATGCAACATAGCTTTTGTTCCATCTCCTTTTTCATTATAAGGCTTTTGAAGTTTTGGTTAGAAAGAACATTGGAACTTTGATCTTCTCCCCACTTGTTTGTTCTGCATGTAGGGCAAGGTTCCTATAGTGTCATTGTGTTGATGTTTTTTTTCTCTTTGAGCCTACTCGACTATGTACATTAGCAACTTTGGAATTATGAATTTAATGTGAAATAAATATTAATAATTAATTAAACTAAATTAAATTAATAGTTATTTATTCAATATATAATACTACAAATTCTACTTTTTAAATAATTTGCTAAAAATGAATGTTGATCAATTTGATAAGAAAACAAAGCAGAGTAGAAAAAGAGTAGAAAAGATAATATAGTAAAAGAGGATAAATAAAAGGGAGTAGAGAGAGGAGAGAGAGGAAAGAGAAGAGAGGAGAGAGGATAAAGAGAAAAGAGACTAGTAGGGAGAAAGGGAGAGAGGAGAGGATATGAGAAGAGAGGATAGAGAGAAAAGAGGAGAGAGACTTTAAAGAGAGAAGAGAGGAGAGAGAGTAGGGGGGTAAAGAGAGGACTTCTATCAAAAGGCTCTACAAATGTTTTGATTGTTTGCTTTAATAAATAGTGTCCACAAGGAAAGTTGGGAGGCCATTATATGTGTCTTCCATTGCATTGAGGTTGTCTATTGCATCTTTCAAGGCAAGTTATCTCTAGACCCAAAATTACATACTTTCATTTTTATACTATCTTGACATTTCATAAATACAATAACTTTAATATTTGCATAAGGGTAAATCATGTCTTCAATAGGTAACTTATGCAAATGTACTTGTAATTACAAGTGTGCATGCACACATCAAGGATGGCAATTAGTAGATAGAAGCACCTACTTTAGACACAATAATCATGACTTTGAAGGTAACTTGTATCCTCATATTGAAGAAGGTGTTGATATTGTTTTTGAAGATCAAGCAAACAGAGCGGAGTTGTCTCTTGTTGATAAAAACTAGATGTGGTGCAGTTGTGTTGCATATTGTGGTGGTGGACACTATGTGGCCCCTTCCAGATATTTCAAACATCAACAATTCAAAGTTGCATATAATGGATTGAGTAGAAACTTAGGTCTTCTAAGTGGTGATGAGTCACATTCACATAGTAGTGATAATAATCTCATTACACAAAGTAATAATGATAATAATAACAATGGCCTTACTGATAGTAGTGACAATAATAATGCAAATGAAACCCCACCATGTGACTCCTTTATCAAGAGCCTTAATAAGAATAACAATGGCCTTTGTCAAGAGGAACACAATGATAGTAACTATAAATGCCATAGTGAAGATGATGAGAGTGAATTTAATAGTGAGAACACCATATTATGCAATCATTAGCTCATCAAATTATAGAGAGACTCATTGAGCTTCAATCAATTTGGGACAAACACCAAATCTTAATTACAGCTCAAGATAATATGCTTCAACTCTTATTTAGGAATTTGGGTGGAAAAAGAGTTGGAAAACGTAGTGTAGAAAAAGTAATGCTGAGCTTATGTAAGCTATTGATCCAATTGCCAGAGACATGGAATGGTGATTTAGATGGTGTGAGAGTTCCAACATGTTGGGAAAAATTAAACACAATGTTTCATGAACTTGCACTACAAGATATAGACCTTATAGCGACGAAAATACAAACAACAAAATTTGTCCCTGTCATCGCAAAAAGCGTCGTTATTGACGATGCCATAGAACCATCACTATATGCGTCGCTATATAGCGACTTATATAGCGACGCCAATAGCGACGCGAGCAGTAAATTTGCAATGCAAATAGCGACAGTAACAGAGAAAAAAAAATTGTGGTAGGGCAGCAAGCCCTGCCACATATAGCACTGTGTGCTGTATGGGAGCCATACAAAATAGTTTCTGCACTGCTGCATACAAAGCGTTTGCAAACAAAAAGAATGTATACTGAAATCATAAAGCTGATACATGAAATAAATACATGATTGCATAAAATGCGATTGGTACAATCATAAAACGATATTACTAATACATAGAAAATGTCTACATAGATCAGGCGACTAAAAACTAAAGGTGTGTGAGCTCTAAGGATCCAAGGGCGAGCTATAAATCCTCGTCCCCCGAAAGCTCGTCCTGCTGCAAAGGAGCATCAAACGGATTCTGCAGAAAAAGAAACAACATATCAATCCACCATACAATAATGCATTCAAATATCTCATGGTAACTACGGACAAGAAAGATGAGTGACTTACAGGACCGCCGCGTCTATACAATTGGTCGATCAATGCCCGGAGACCGTGCCTCTCTGCATATTGAGTCTCAAGGCCTTGCGGATCGCGATTTGTAATGGAGTGCTGCAAAGAAAACAAAATGCTAACTGTTAGAAACATGATTGTCAGTACAAAGAATATCTCAAAAAAACAAATAAGCAAAACAAAACAGAAACTTACAAAGTCCTCCAAATATGTCCTGTGGCCGCCACTCCCAAGATGATGCACCGATCCGGCCTCGATTCGTGCCCTCGCTGCCTCCCGCTACTAACTCCAACATCCTGGCGAATCTGTAGCCTCCTCCCTCAGTCGGCGCCAGTCGTCTGTATCTAAGCACTCGGGCTTTGGAGCCCCACTCTTGATTGCCTTGCGTGCGTCGGATCATCTATGTGACATGTATGCACGCATGCAATCCATCATCCAACCCGTAGAGAATCTATCTACTGCGGCTGGCACCGGTAACTCCTCGTGCAAGGATGCTACTATGTAGTCCTTGCTTCCCTCCGGTATGTTCCTCCAATGATCCAGGACGTTGTGCCGAAAAACTTGTTGGCACAACTCCCTCATGCGAGCCATCGCCCTCCTCATTCATGATGATGGCTCCTGACCTGCTATCCACTAGGTATCCATAACCCCTAGGAGTATGCCTAAGATGGGCCCTCTCCCATCTCCGTCCACGCTCCTGGGCATATCTAGGAGACCCCTGTACATCCGGTGTACCGATGGGGGTACCCTCTCCCAAAGTTCCACTCAAAGGGGTGCCATCGAAGGGGGTGCCACCAAAAGGAGTGCCACCAAAAGGCGTGCCATTTGCCGACGGCTGTGCAAAAGTCAGAGTAATTGGAGTGGACGTCCCCACAGGTGTGACAAATCCTGGAGGTGACGCAACTCCAGCTGAATGACGAGACGGAGACACCACGTCCGTGTCTCCACGGTAGCACCCCCCTGATCCTCTTGCAATCGCAATTCATCCCTCTGGCCCAAGTCGCGAGCGTCTAGATCGTCTGCTCGAAGCTGAAGCATCTGATCGCGCTAAAGCTGATCTAGCAGAGAGCCTTGACGAAGAACGAGACAGCTCCTGATCTGCCATCTCTTTGAATCTCGCAAGCTGATCTGGAGACATGCGTGCCATCATATCCTAAAACTCCTCATTGCTCATCCCTCGACTCATCCTGAAAATGTCGATACCTGCACAGATAAAAAATGATGTTAGAATAATCAATTTAAACTATACAACGCACATTAATATAAATCATTTTTGAAAAATCCCTCTTAAAATGCATATCTTATCTACCTTTATGGAAGATCTAAACAACGAATTGAGTAATACAATTCTCCAAGAATGAAGTATTCTATGGTCCCGTGTTAACCTCCTGACACAACTCTGCATACACTGGAAGGTCGATAGACATGTCACCACAAAAGAATGAGTCTGCCTCGTTCTCAAAAAATTCTACGACTTTTGTATTTCCATCATTGTTAGCCGATGAATTGAGTAATACAATTCTCCAAGAATGAAGTATTCTATGGTCCCGTGTTAACCTCCTGACACAACTCTGCATACACTGGAAGGTCGATAGACATGTCACCACAAAAGAACGAGTCTGCCTCGTTCTCAAAAAATTCTACGACTTTTGTATTTCCATCATTGTTAGCCGATGCGGGCTCCAAGCTTGCGGTGGCCTCCACCCCTTGTAATATCGATCCCTCTATTTGCATATTTTCTTCATCTATGCCTGGAACATCGCTTTGATCATATACTCTTGCACCTCGAGGAGTTGAAGGTATAACATACCACTATCGAGGTTGTCGGGGGTTTGGATAGAAGATTACCTGTTCACAAACACTTACAAAGTGAGTTCAAACCATTGTGACATAAACCATGTCGTATTACAACTAGCAAGCAAATGATTGTTTGTACCTGTTCACAATGGGCCGGCAACACAAAGGTGTCGCGCAAATCCGTCCATTTTTTTTTGGAATCTATTTCGAGAAATCCAGATGGAATCTTATTGTGTATGGTTTTCAATTAGCTTGAGAGTACAATGCATGATTAATATTAACTTCAAATTACCGTTTGCTGAAAATCCGCAATCGCCTGATCAATGATCTCAGATTAAAACTCGCCAAATCGTCGTACGTGTTCTATAGACAATCGGCATTTTCGTCTAATTGCCAACTTGCATTGAGAGCAAGGACATGGGACACGCTGATTAAGATACGTCTCGCGGTCTTGAACAATAAGACCTTCCTCGTTTTCCATCTTATATACATTACAGCAAATGAGGCTTAAATGGATAGCTTTTTGGAGATGTACGTCAAGTTGCAAGTTGACCATAAATCTTGCATTGTATATAGTAGTTGAGAGATATTCCGATGTTATATCTCGGCCTTGTATCATGCTCAAGGATTTGTTTGTCCCGGTAGATAATTATTTGTTATATCTTGGCTTTGAGTATAAGTAATCCATTTTAAAATTAATGCGCGCCATCTATGAAATTTAATAACTATAGTAATAAAATTTATTTCAATCAATTCTACTCATAGTCATAAGACCTGAGAGAAATTATCCTATACTCAATTTAAGGGTTTCTTCTTCTATAACAATACTTTTGGATTCGTTTTGATGAAGTACCTTAATGAGCATTAGCTAGGGTATCATTTTCTTTTAGTCCTTCCGTTGACTAGTTGGCATGATTTCTAATTTGGCATGCCTATAAAGTTAATACAAAAACAATGAATTATGCATATCACAATTAGATCCCCTACTTGGACATTATGAAGGAATTGACCATTTTTAAGCCATCTTAAAGAGTTACCAATGTACGTGGCCCATGGCAAAGCACATTTCATACCATTATCAATAAGTCTATTATCTTAAATTTTCTTCCCCTCCCTCTCCCTCTCTTTCTCTCCCTCTCTCTCCCTCTCCCTCTCTTTCTCTCACCCTCTCCCTCTCCCTCTCGTTCTCTTTCTCTCCCTCTCTCATTTCCTTCCCCTCCCTCTCCCTCTCCCTCTCCCTCTCTTTCTCTTTTTCTCCCTCTCCCTCTCTATCTCTCTTTCTCTCTCATTTCCTAAACAAGAAAAAAATAAAGTGATTTAAACATCCTCCAAGCAAAAGGGAGAGGGAGAGATACAATGCACTCTCCCTCTCTTTCTCTTTCTATCCCTCTCTCATTTCCTTCCCCTCCCTCTCCCTCTCACTCTCTTTCTCTCTCATTTCCTCTCCTAAACAAGCAAAAAATAAAGTGATTTAAACATTAAACAAGCAAAAGGGAGAGGGAGAGAGAGAATGCACTCTCCCTCCTTCTCCCTCTCTTTCTCTTTCTCTTTCTCTTTCTCTTTCTCTTTCTCTCCCTCTCTCATTTCCTCCCCCTCCCTCTCCCTCTCCCTCTCTTTCTCTTTCTCTTTCTCTTTCTCTCTTACTCTCTCATTTCCTTCCCCTCCCTCTCCCTCTCTCCTAAACAAGCAAAAAAGAAAGTGATTCAAACAACAAACAACCAAACCCCTCGTGAGAGAGAGAATGCACACACTCTCTCTCACCCTCTCTCTCTCCCTCTCGTTCTCTTTCTCTCCCTCTCTCATTTCCTTCCCCTCCCTCTCCCTCTCCCTCTCTTTCTCTTTTTCTCCCTCTCCCTCTCCCTCTCTATCTCTATTTCTCTCTCATTTCCTAAACAAGAAAAAAATAAAGTGATTTAAACATCCTCCAAGCAAAAGGGAGAGGGAGAGATACAATGCACTCTCCCTCTCTTTCTCTTTCTATCCCTCTCTCATTTCCTTCCCCTCCCTCTCCCTCTCGCTCTCTTTCTCTCTCATTTCCTCTCCTAAACAAGCAAAAAATAAAGTGATTTAAACATTAAACAAGCAAAAGGGAGAGGGAGAGAGAGAATGCACTCTCCCTCCTTCTCCCTCTCTTTCTCTTTCTCTCCCTTTCTCATTTCCTCCCCCTCCCTCTCCCTCTCCCTCTATTTCTCTTTCTCTTTCTCTTTCTCTTTCTCTTTCTCTCCCTCTCCCTCTCCCTCTCCCTCTCCCTCTCCCTCTCTTTCTCTCTTACTCTCTCGTTTCCTCTCCTAAACAAGCAAAAAAGAAAGTAATTTAAACATTAAACAAGCAAAAGGGAGAGAGAGAGAGGGAATGCACTCTCCCTCTCCCTCTCCCTCTCCCTCTCCCTCTCCCTCTCCCTCTCCCTCTCTCTCCCTCTCCCTCTCCTTCTCTTTCATTTCCTCTCCTAAACAAGCAAAAGAGAATGATTTAAACCTTCAACAAGCAAAAGAAAGAGAGAGGGAGACTCACCAATGAGATATGACGAGCGTGGGGCGGCTTCTCTTTGCAATGAGGGCTCCTCCTCTCCTTCGCGAACAACGGCAGTGGCGGCGGCGGCGGCGGCAGCAAGTCTTCTTCCTCTTCTTCTCTCACAAAGCCTTCGCTCTCTCCCTCGCTCTCGCTCTCAAAAGTCAAAGCAAAAGAAATGAAAACGACGCTCGGGTTTCGGCCGCGCTTTTTTTCCTGTGACGTCGCTATTTGTGATGCAAATAGCGACGCCAATAGCGACACCGATATCCGCCGTCGCTAATCGGCGTCGCTAATTGCCCAATTCCTTGTAGTGTTGGAATGGCTCAACCACAACATTATAGGCTATGTATTGGTGATGAAACAAATCCCCATGAAGTTGAGTACTTTTTACCTAGTAATGAGGACTTGTACTATGAAAATGATGTCACATGTGGATGTAAAGATGGCACAGAAAATTGTAAGCTTGAACATGATTGTTTGACTTGCGATGACAAGTGTAAAAAATGTTTAAAGCCTAGAAAGAACACTATAGATTTTGATTATTTACCAATAGGAAAACAAATCAAACTTCTAGCTTGAAGTAAAGCTTTTTGTCATGACATGGAAACAATGTGGCATCAAAAAGATAGGTGGTTAGGTAAAGAGATAGATGAGTACCCTGAATATATAAATGAATTTTGGGATGGGTCAAATGTAGAGAAGTTTAAAATTTTTGGAATCCAAGTCTTGAATATGAGATGGCTATTGTGTGTAAAAAGGTATTATGTAAGAAAGTATACATTTCTTAGATCTTTTTTTCGAAAGTCCTAGAAAGAACCTATAATGAAACAAATCAAGATTATAACTTTGTATGTAAACAATGTCGTTCTTGAAACGAACATAAAAAACATATGTTGAAAGGCGATCCTTGAAACTTGGCTCTTCTTATCCATTGGGATGGGTTCCAAGCATCTCAAACAACTCAACGTGATTGTGGAGTGGTAGAAATAAAGGTTCTAAATGCTAGAAAAGATTCTACTATAGGTGTCCTTCGCGTCTTGTTTCTACCTTTGAATTCTTATAAAGCCCTACGAAAAACTAGTGACGTATTTCATGCCTTTTTACGGACTTTAATTACTAAGTTAGAATATCTTTATGTTAATGGTCTTGAAAATTTTTATAATTATTTAGTAAAATGTATATTTGGAGTTTCGATAGGCCATTCTAAAACATGCAAAATTCACGCAGTGTTAATGATCGTTACTGGGGACCATCCTGCACAATGTAAAATAGGCTCATTTAAAGGCAATGGTCAATTCTTTTGTCGCAAAAACAAAGCTCATGCAAGTCTGGATGTTAACAATCCATCCTTTCAAGGTAGATACATGTATGATTTAAATAGAAGCTAGGTTAGATATTCACCAATCAAATGAAAAGCTAGCGATATGGTCATAGCCTTATCCAAAGTAATAGGTGAGAGGGAGAATATACTAAAGACATCAGGGTTGTCTAGAGAGTCATCACTTTGGAGATTATACAACTTGTACATGTTAGATTTGTCATTAGATTTAGTATATGATACAATGTATATTCTCACTTAATTTATTTAGTAAATATATATCATCTCTAATGAAAAAAAATTCAAACAAGACAAAGAAATACATTGACAAAACTATACAAAAATAATCTATAAACTTGCTCCTCCTTCCATTCGATATGGACGATGGCCACATGCTCCAAGTAAATACTATGAAAGCTTTAAAGCACAAGAGAATCAACTTTTTATACAATGGTGTTTGCCATGGTCGTAAGCACTGTAGAGGGTATTCCAAAGGAATTTAGTGATCTAGGAATTCTTTTGGTGGATATAACACATGCATTCTACAATTATAATAGAGAAAAAGGTTTGTCTAAGAAAAGCATAGAAATAGTCTACACTTTGCTTATAGCTTGGCGCATTTGAAAATATGAATATTTTGGGCCAACCTCTTTATCACTAGAGTGTGTAGCACGAAATGGCAAGTTATTAGATGCCATTTTGAGACATGGCTCACATGCCATTTTTTGGTGTTATACCTTTGAGCGCATGGTATCATCATATATGGGGATTAAAACAAATGGCCAAAAGAACAAGGTATCTTATGTATCTTTTCATACCAGAAAGTTATTTACCATGGCATTTAAAGTACTACGTGAGGAAAGAGATGGCATTTTACTAGTAGAAAAAATACTTGTTCAATGCCACCAATGTATTTCACTTCCTGATGGTCTTGTGATTGCTAATCATCAGAGTTCTATTTGCCATCCACTACACGAGAATGGAATATTAAAACTTTCATGTGTTGCAAAGGCAAAGAGAATTCAGAAGGTATTATCTAGGGACCATGAGAATTCATCGTGCTTCAACATGATTAAATAGAAAGGAAATTATATATCTCCAAAAAAAAGGATCCGTAGAGGGCTTTTATGTGAAGAGAAAATGTATGTTCTACAATTTTTGTCCTTAGATGATGGTTACCTTGATGAGACTATAGCTACATGTTACCAAAAAGTACTTTATAATGGAGAAATTTACAAAGTTGGAGATTATGTACTAGTTTAAGTAGATAATACTTGTGAAGATGTCTCAAGCATAGGTCAATGGAAGGCTCGAATAACTAATTTCTTCTCTGTACAAGTGAGAGGTGTGAACTTTAGTTTTGTAAGCGGAGAATATTACAAGCAATGCATAATAAGAAAAGATGATGTAGAGGAGCTATTAGTCGACGTTAATACAAGGATGAGTGTGTTACAACCAGAAAGGCTTAGGTTTGATTGGAATTGCATACGACCCATAACCTCATTGCTACCTCGAGTAGGTTACTCATTAATATATGTATGTATCACATGGGTTCAAAATAAGGTATTTTTAAAATACCATTTTTATACATTTTTTATATATAATGATGCAATATAAAAGGGTTATTTATAGATTGAATAGAAAAAGGTTATGTTTTATTCAATAAAAATTTACAGATAAGGATATTCATAAATAGGCCATGAAGCCATGTGATATAGAGGATATATATATCATTATAGTAACTTCCCCAAGATTGCTATACAAATTTATTCCTATTCCTAAGGGTAATAAAATTATAGCTTATGAGACAAAAGATTTATCCCAATACACTAGATTACTAGAGTTAGGGCAACTTGGCTATGTACCTCCTTGGTTGGAGAAAGATGATATCGTCATAGGAAAAACAAAATTGACAAGAATAGAAATAACAAGTATTTTCATGCTCTAGTTAGAGAAATAATTGTGGAAACAAAGGAGTGTAGGCTAGTTCTATTAAAACGTGATTGTATATGTTCAAATATTTGGAGAGTATATATTGAAGAAAAAACATTAAGACAATGGGACACTTGTATAGCATTAGTCTCAGGCTTTGAAGTTATAAGTCGAAGGAAAGTAATCTTGTCTAATGGTGAATTGTGTTCTCTTCCTATGATGTGGAGTTTCTTAAACTAGAATTATTGTCATGTTCTTTTGAATAATTCTTTGATGTGTATATCACATCTTTTGGATTGAGTTGATTCTATGCATATGCATTGGATTATCCTTAAATGAGTAGAGTTTTTGAAAGTATTTTAAGTTACATGTCAATCTTGTCAAGTCACATGCATGTGTAGGCAACATCTTTGAGATGGCATCTCTTCTAGTAAGAAAAAAAATGATTGCCAACCAGCTCCACATAGTGCTATAGGCTCAATGAAGAATAGCAAATCACAAACATTGATTCCTAGAGGAGGCAATGTGGCTATGTTAGAGACTCCTTCATATGAGCAATTTTTTTGGCCTCCCTAATTGAATGATCATAACAAGAGCAAAAAATATAAAAATTTATTTTTGTTGAAGTTCTATAGATACAACCAAAATGGTGTTTATTGTGCAGACCATAGAATAGCTAAAAGTTGGCTAGATAGCCATTGTATACATCATGATTTGCCATATAATAAGGAATAACAACAAAAACTCATGTATATAATTGATGCAAATCATCACACTATTTTGCCTCTTGAGTTTCCTAGAGCTTCTTACATATGGAAGAGAGAAGATATATATGTTTATCTTTGCGATACTTTAGGTGCATGTCAGAAGAATCAGGAGGCAAAAGAAAAAGCAATGGGTTTATTTCTTGTAATTCATTTATCTTACTTCTATACTGTGGTTTTGTAAGAGTTGAATTTCATATTAAATACACATTTTTCTTATAGATGTAGGGAAAGTCTATCACAATACCTGAGGTTCTTATGCAAGAGGAAAGGCTACTAGAGCAAGTAGAGACCAATATTCATGAAAAATATATATTGGATGATGAAATTATCCAAGAAAGTGTAAGTGTATTTTTTAATAATTATTTTAATTTTTTATTTTCACATTTAAATATATAAACTTCATTCATTCTGCAAAAAACATTATAAGAAGCAAATAATTTTTATGATGAAGTGGTTACATTCCATAAGAAAGTGGAAGAAAACAATATGATTGTAATGGTGTGTACTTCCTTTCATATCTTTAAATATTAAGCTTGTAAAATATGAATATGTCATATGACTTATATGAAATAATGAAAACATATAGGATGTAGAAGAGGATGTGTATAAGCTGCAATTTGAGGATCAAGTTTTTTTTAATAATGAGGTACAATCATTTTTAAAATGTATAATCTCTATATTTGATCTTTAAAGTAGTCACAGATGATATTGATAACTTTCTTATATATTTCATGATTCTTTGCTATCAGAAAAACAATCATTCATGGAGCTATTAAATGACTCTACAAAGGTTTTATATCTTTACAATTGGTATATATAAAATAAAATTTTACTTATATTCATCAAAGTTTTTTTACAAAGGTTTTATATTGTTGTTGGTGAGAAAAAGTAACCATACATGCAAGGTAATTTTACATTTCTAAGTTAAATATTCGATTTTATCCTTGCAAGTCTTTTATATGAAGTGTATTTATCTAAAACATTGATGGTATTTTGAAGATGACTGAGAAAATGCAATCCAACATTGAAAGTAGAAAGATAAGTCATGAGAACAAAGCAAAGAAAAAAAGGTGTATGCTTTTGTAAAAAATTATTGTTCTTTTGATTGAGATTAGACTTTATATCGATTTATATGTTGATCATAATATAGGATCTTAGTTTTATCCAAGATTCTAAAAGATCTCATTCTTTATCACAACACAACAGAGCTCAATTATCTCATCTTATAACTACTTTAGTATGCTATAAATATTTACTATTATATTTACTTTATAAGTAAGGATTATAACTACTAATTTCATGGATCGCATTTTAAAAGTATTTCTCATTTATACATTATGGTTGTGTAGTATAAGTCTATACTTATGTTAGAATATTTATCCTTTATAGATTACAAGTGATAATATTGGATTGTTTTTATTACCCTTTATGTTTTTTCAACTTATATAGGTGGAAACATATGACGATGAAGATCAAGAGACCATACTTATGAAGTTTTTTGACATTCAAAATATTGATGTGTTATATTTATCATTGAAATCATCTTTCAACATCACGAAGAGAGATGCCACCTTTGAAGGGGATTGTAGAGAGCAAAATCCTTTTTAATTAAAAAGCTTATTATAGAGACTGGCTTCTTTATTTTAAAAAAAAGTGTTGTTACGAGAAATGTGAAACAGTGCACTAAGTGTTGATTATGTACTCCTACTAGACTGAAAATTTTATATTAAAACCCTTTTATGAAAATTTTAATTTATGATGCGTTGTTGTGCCGCTACACGGGCACAACGTGAAAAACTCTAGAGTACATTGTCATTCAACTTTCTTATTGATCTGGAGAGCCAATGTCATATTAGTCTCATTAATTTTAGTGTCCGTAGTGTGGATGGTTCCAAAATACTAGATTTTTGGACAACTTTAGCTAAATTTTTATACTATAGATATTGTGTCTTGTAAATATCTAACAACTGTAGACAACTTCCAGAATAGGATGACATGTAAAAGAAAGCAAATGGCTTTCAACCATTTTTGGGGGATTTTATGCAAAAAGGAGGATTGGCGAAATCGCATGATTGCGGTTTATAGGCACAGAACATCACTCCAAACTGGGAGAAGAAGAAAGAGTGATTTGGGAGAATTCTGGCTATGTGTCCTAGTACTTTACCCCCCTTTCAGAGTCAATGGAAGCATCAGATTGGTGGTCTGCGTAGTAGAGAGGAAGCTATTGTTTTATATATGTTTTTTTGGTCTAAAAGAGATTTATCTTCTCAGGATGCTGAAATAAATTGACAGGATTAACCTCTATGAGTATTCTTCTACATCTTCTATTTCTTTAAATCCCTTCTTTTCCATCTAATCCTCTCCTTGAATCTCTCTTCACCCTACTATCTCTTACCCCTGTGGTAGACTTTTGACCCCAAACGCTCTGACAGTTGTGGTGAGTCCGATGTGAAAGTCGGTAGTAGGTGTGTAAAGATGGGAGATTCTGCAGGTTCAAGTGGTAGTGATGCTTTACAAAAAATGATTCTGTTGTTTTTGCAACAACAACAGTTATTATTACAACAATATGTGTAAACTCGGCAGAAAGCAGAAAGAATTGATTCCTTAGTTGTGAATGCATTGCATGTAGTGGGACAAGAATTGAAGCAGTTTAAGAGTCAAAATGTTCGGCCTTTATTCGATTGTATGAAGAAAAGATGTTGTTTCATGGGGTACCACAGTATGCACGGAGTCGGTATTTCTCTCATTTGGCCATGCAAGCAATGCATGATCTGATTGATGAGTTACATAGAAGAGATGTTGATTAGGCAGTTTTTAAGAAGGCATTGAGAGAAAAGTTTTTCTTGGAAGATGTAGGATTGGCACCTAAAAAGACATTTACAGATTGGATTGAAAATTCCAATAAAGGGTTGGATGCTACATCTTTGCTCCATGGATTTGAATGTTGGTATGCACAGTTGGATGCCAATGAGCAGCAATCACTGGAGAGTCAGAAAATTGATTTGTTTTTTAAGGTTGCAGATATTGTCTTGCAGAAGAAGCCGAGTGGTCATTTAGAAAATGCCTCTTCTAAAATGGGGCTGAAATTGAATTAGGCTAATGTAGCTAAGACATGCATATGTTTGTAAAGAGAGAGTGGATAAAATTAAGATGGTGTATATGCACCACACTTGCCAGTGCTCTGAAGGGGCCTGAAATTGCAGCCAAGGCAGTTGTGGCTATGGCAAAACAACCGGCTATACCTGTTGACCTAGCTCTTAAAGGTGATACTGTGGGGATGAATTAATCAAAGGCATGTGTGATTTGAGGCTAAATTTGATAGAAATCTTTGCAAAGGTTCAAAAGTTGGATGTTAAGGTAAAAGAGAAGGCTCATGCAACAACCCAAAGACGGTACAAAGAAGGATATAAGAGGAGATGCATTTGGTGTTACAATTTACAACATGAAAAACGAGACTATACAGCCTACCCTGAAGCATAAGCAAAAAGGTTAGTCTTTTGGAAAGATGGTAAAATACATGCAACAAAAACTGGTCTTTCTATAGAGCCAAATTTCGGAAATGGTGGCATGTAGAAGAGGTTGGAAGAGATGGCTCCAAGGACAGCATTTGTTGCCATAGATGTAGCCACATATGGGTTGAGAATTGAAACGATAGATGAATCTCGTAAAGGAGGCATGGCTGAAGCAAAGTCTCGTGTTTGGATGCAATCATTAGATTGCATGGAAAAGGGCAAAATAGCAAAGTTTGAATTGGCTCATGCAAATCAGAGTATACGAGGGAGAATAGGATGGAGTTTCCCAAAGGATTCATTTTCAACCTATGCTTATTTGGCTGGGTTCATAATCAAGAAGCTCTTGTGGAATAAAAGAGAAGAAGAGATAAGGACACTATTGGTCCTTCCTCTTTGGGCCTATCTAAACGTATAACATGAAGTAAAATGGAATAGTAGAAAGAGGTTGAAAAAGCCATACATGAGCATGTTATGGAGGATGCATCTCAAGATAAGAAGCAAGAAGGGAAAAAAAGGAACAAGCAGCCCGGTTATAAGTTACAATCGGATCTTGAGACTGCCACAAACCTTAAAAAGGTCTTGGAAGCTCACAAACTTGGCGGTAGAGTGGAATTCAAACTTGGCAAAGTTCTTAGAATCACAAATCATGAATTTCACGATGTAATCATTGATATCCTGAAATGAAAAAGACAGTTTGATGGTGAAGTTTTGCAAGCATTGATGCAAGTTGACAAAGATATAGAGAAACAACTTCAGAGGGAATATGATGATGCATGTAACGCTGATTTGGAGTAGGTTGATGTTAAAAATGGGTTAAATGGTAGTGTAGACAGCAAGCTTGTGGCTAAAATTGGTCTTATGGGCAGTAGTAAGCATAGAGAGAAGGCTACGTATAATGGGGATGTCCATCAACAAGCACATAAAGAAAAAGATGCTCATTTTATTCCAAGTAGTCATTATTCATGAACGCATTGGGCTTGTGCTACAACATAGATAATTGTTAAAGTGGGTGAAAGAGAGACGCCTTGCATAGCTCTCTTTGGATCATGGTTCTAAAATCAATGTTATGGCACACAACTTGTATGAGAATGGAGGTTGACAGATGATTGATGTAAATTTGGGATTGTGCATGGACAACAAACAATTCATTAGGGGATCTTTATAGGGCTTGCACGAATGTACCTGTGCCTATTTGAGATGTTAGGGATGAATATCATTTTTTGTGCAAGATTCATGTAGTTATTTGGTGATTTTAAGGCATCCCTATATTTTGGAATCAAGACTGGAAAAAATATCCTAGATGATGATTCTTCATATGCTTGGATTTGAAGTAAAGATAATACAAAGACAGTATAGTTTCTCACTATTTGTGTGAATCATCCCCACAATCGAGATAGGCTACGGAATAATTCCATGCCACCTAATGCACAAGAGTTTAAGGGTTTTTTAGACAGCAGTTCTGTAAGTGGAGGCTATAGCAGTGTCTATAGGAAGATAATTATGCCTCTAAGAAAGGGAAAAACTATGTTTGTGTCTAGATTGTAAGAATGTATAGCATGTAGTCTTGGCAATTTTAAGAATATTTCAACCATATGCAGGGCTAAAAGGAAATATGTAGGATGGGCTAAAAAAGAACTAAAGACATATGGTTTGATGGCTACAAATGCAGGTATTTCAGGGATGGTTGATGTTCATATAGTGGCTGAAATTTCTACAACAAGTAATGCTAAAAACATGGTAGAAAAAGAGGTTATTTATGTTGACGCTTTAGAGATGTGTGAAGTCATTTAAGAGTTTGCTAAGCAAGAATGTTAGGGGCTGTAAAATAGGATTGAAGCAAGGGTGGATACAAAGTACAAACCAGTTTCAAAGAAGGTTAAGCCTATGGCTTTGCCTTTACCGCCTAAAAGTGATGGGTTGGCTGAAAAAGTGACTGAACAACCTAGTTTACGGGATCCACGTAGAATAGGACATAAATTTACAGCTAAAACTTTACAAAAGCTGAAAATTGGTGATAAAAGATTTCTTTTGCCTATGAAAAGAGATTATTTATTGCAGATGTTGGCAAGGCATGGGAAAGCCTTTGTGCTTCAGTCAAATGAAGTTGGATGTGTTGATCTGCAACCATAGTTGCACCTATGGTGATCTTTACAGTACCTCATGTACCATGGAATTTAAAGCCTATTTCAGTACCTCAGGCTTATTTGCCTAAGCTATTGGATCTTTTGAACAACAAGATCAGGTTGCGTATTTTGGAGCCTTCTTTAGCTCCATATTTGAATCAGTGGTTTATTATTCCAAAGAAGAATGGTTCTTCGAGGTTTATACAGGATTTACAAGTAGTTAATAAGGTCACTATAGGAATGTTGGATCAGGTCCAATAGTGGATGAATTTGCAAAAGTATTTACATGCAAGGCAATTTATTATATGGGAGATTTATATTCAAGATATGATTAGTTCCATCTTACATTAGAAAGCCGGGATATCACTACCATGAAGACACCACTTGGATTGGTTAGGATGTGTGTGCTTCCACAGGGAGTAACCAATTCAGTGGCACATATGATGAATGCTATGCATAAAGTTTTGAGGGAGTAAATCCCTTAGTTGACCTTACCCTTTCTTGATGATGTGTCAATCAAAGAATGTGATATCTATGAGAAGAATCAAGACTTGAATGAGAATGGATATAGAAGATTTGTGGTTGATCATATTGTTGATTGTGATAGGATTTTGAGCCGTCTTAAAGAAGTGCATTTGACTATGTTAAGAGAAAAGTCATTTTTTGGAGTGGAGGAAGTATTAGTTGTTGGGAACATGTGTGGACCATATGGGAGAAATCCCTCACTAGTAAAGATTGATGCAATTAGCTGGATGCGGAAGACACGTTCAAATGTATTCGAGGTGAGAATTTTTTTAGGTGCATGTATCTTTTACTTGATATGGATTCTATATTTTGCTCATATGGCTAAAAGTTTATATCATCTCTTGAGAAAAGGGCAAAGGTTTTGGTAGGGTAAACATCATACAAAGGTAGTTCAGAAGTTAAAGAGCTTATTGATTTCTGCCCCAATACTAAAAAGAGCAAATTATAAGAGTTGACATATTATTATCACCCTTGATACAAGCCCAATTGGCATTGGTTGGGAAGCGAGTCAGGATGATGCTGATAGGAATAGGAATACCATTCGGTTTGGAGCAAAGGTCCTCAATGAATAGTAACAACAATATTCTCAAATCAAAAGAGAGCTTTAGAGTGTAGTGACAGCCCTTAAGTGTGATAGGGAGTATTTTATGGGAGCTCATGTAGTGGTAGAGACTAATTGTCTACCTCTATTGGGCATGATAGTAAATTGCTCAACTCATGATATTGCCATGTTATTGTAGATTGCATATATAAAGTCACTTGAATATGATTTTCAGCATATTACAGGTAGAGAAAACCTTGTGGCTGACATGCTTTCACGA
Source organism: Lygodium microphyllum (assembly GCF_053477565.2). NCBI lineage: Eukaryota > Viridiplantae > Streptophyta > Polypodiopsida > Schizaeales > Lygodiaceae > Lygodium > Lygodium microphyllum. Next base: position 9,274,159 of record NC_141135.1, read on the forward strand.
GCAAGGTTTGAAGATGAAGAGGAGCTAATGGAAGATGAAGAGGATGATGTGATAGTTGCTAAAAATGACTTTATGATAGTAGGGAATGAGTATACATCTGTTGTTACTTCAATAGATATAGCAGGTACAACTATTGTAATAAGGATTTCAATAGTAAGAAAAGAACTTACAGCCATGGAGAAGAGATGGGCAGTAGAGAGAAAGCATAATCAATGTTACGCTTCTATGAGAACACAATTTTTGGAAGAGTTGTATGAGAATGATTGGCTAAAAACAAGCCAATATCTTAGCCTCATGACAAAGAAGGCTCAGTGGTCTGAAGCTAAATTCAAAAGGATTAAAGGAAAAGCTTATGGGTTTTTCTTGAAAGATGGATATTTATGGAAGTATGCAAGCTATACATATCGAAGGATATGCAAGCTATACTGTGGATGGTTCAAAAATACAAGTTTAGCAAATTTTTTATATTATAGATATTATCTCTTGTAAATATCCAAAAATTGTAGACAACTTCTAGAATAGGATAATATGTAAAAGAAAACAAGTGGCTTTCAACCATTTTTGGGGGATTTTAAGCAAAAAGATAGATTGGAAAAATCACGCGACGTGTGATCGCAGTTTATAGGCAGAGAACAACACTCGGAACTGGGACAAGGAGTGATGTGAGACAATTCTGGCCAAGTATCCTGGTATTTTACCCCCCTTTCAAAGCCAACGAAAGCATCAAATTGGCTATCTGAGCAGCAAGGAGGAAGCTATTTTTTTAGTCTACAAGAGATTTATCTTCCCAGGATGCTGAAATGAATTGACAGGCTTCACCTCTATGAGTCTTTTTCTACATCGTCTATTTCTTTAAATCCCTTCTCTTCTGTCTACTCCTCTCCCTGAATCTCCCTTCACCCTACTATCTCTTACCCCTGTGGTAGACTTTCGACCCCGAATGCTCGGACAGCGTAAAGTTGTTTGCATCATTCCTATTCATTGATTCTTTAATATTCATGTCTTATAAAATTGATTGTATTGTTACATTTAAACTAGGATAATTTGTATGGTGATTAATCATTTCCATGAACTTGAACAGAGGAGTTTATAGATAGATAGAGTTATATCTAGCTAAAATCAATGAAAAAAGGGTTGCAATCATCCTCTTCTTCTATGTTTTCTCACCCGTGTAGTAATAGTATCCTTAACATGCCACCACTCTGTTCTAAGACCTGTCTCTATAGTCTGATCCTCTAACAAATCATGAACCTTGTCTTGAAGCTCAAGATCTACTACTTGTAGAAACAATTCCATTTTCTAATTTACAAGAGCATATTGTTCACAAGATCTAATTGCTCAAACCAACTCTTTCAAATTCTCTTAATAGCTATATAGCCACATAATACCCTTATTGGGTTTTAGAACCCACTCTTGGAAAGTCTTGTGGGTATTTAAACTGGTGTCTTCAATATAAAATTATTCCCAAAGTGTCTCCTTGAAAGCTACCCAGTCAGCATCATGTATGCACAATTCAATAACTTTAGTTTTCAATTTATGTACACTGACCCATAAAAAATATTTGCTCCATGCAAGTCGAGCCATCCCAAAGAACTCCATCTATTGAGCATAGGTACGCAAATATATAAATGCATTTCTACCATTAAACAACTTCATCTCATGCTCTATTGCTTGTAGAGCATTCATTACAACAATTCCTGTTTGAGTAGAAGCCTGCATTAGTTATTGTTATAGTTGTACCTGCATAAGCATGTTTATATTCTACACTAACTACTGCAAAACATCACTAGAAATTGTGCTTGAAGGTTCTCTCATTATGTCTTTCCTTTTAATGACCTTTCATGTCGAGTTCACTAATATCGGAGGGATTTTAGTGGAAAGGTCATATCCATCAGAGATTGGAGAGAGAAGAAAGTATAGAATAGGATATAGAAGGGGAAAAAAAGAATAGGCAAAAGATTCAGATGAATCCCAAGAATACTAGAAATCAAGTTATTTTCAAGACATATACATACATCATGAATCAATCATAAAATTTTCTACAAAGTTTGCCAAAGCCTTTACGCAATTAAAAAACAAAGCTCAATGATTCGAAACACTATGTATTAATAGAACTTGAGAAGCTAAACAAAATCCTTATATGGAACTCTAAATACACTTCAACTCTATGTATTCGTGATTAATACAGTGCTCATAAGCTGATTGTTTGATGGCTAAACTCCAAGACAAATGGTTCGCAGATTATCTAGACAATGTCTACTACTACTTGGAAGCAATCTCCAAGCATTACATCTCTTGGAGCTCCTTGTTATACCAAAAATGTGCACCAAACACAACCTTCTTCTCTACTGCTCAAACAAAAAATTTGATAGTTTCGTTGGCTCTGGAGGGAGGTAAAACCCTAGGAAAAATGTTCTGAATTCTCCTCGATTGATCCTTCTTCTTCTTCTTCTTGTCCAGAGTGTTGTTTACTGCTTGAAAATTGCACATCACGCAAATTCGGGAGCCCTTATTTTTGCATTAGATCTCCCAAACTGGTTGAAAGGCAACTTGCTTTTTGCATATCACCATATTCTAAAAGTTTTCTATATCTTTTTATGATATTTACAATAAATAATAGTCAAAATACTAAAAAATGATAAAATTATCCACAAATTATATATTTTTGAACCATCCATACTATGGACGGTAACATTAATGACTAATATGACATTGACTCTCTAGCTTCATAATAAAGCCGGATGATGATGCACTCCAGGGTTTTTCACATTGTGTCCACCACCTAGCAACATGACACTAGCAGCCCCGGGATCCCACTGTTGTTTGGAGGCATTGCCCCCCCTTCCCCCCCCCCCCCCCAAAAGTCCCCCACCGCAAGGTACTACCTCTTGGAACCCCCATCAAGGTGATAGTGCCCCGGAACCCCTTGTTGGGGGTGTTTCCCCTAGTCCTCCATAGGTGGGTACTGCCCCTCAAACCGCCCCTCCCTCCACTCGGGGTGTTGCCCCCAAATTCCCATGGTGACGCGTTGCCTCTCAATATCTTATTACTACTCTTGTCCGTAGATTGCCACATGGAGGGGATACCCCTAAGAACCCACAATTGGGATACTGCCCCTAGATCCACAACTAGAGATGATGCCAGGAGGCATATTCCACGGTGGATTCCGTGAGGTTTTACGGTGGATTCCGTAAACTTAGATGACCGGGGCTCATACGCAAAGAGGATTCTTTGTGCGAGAAGTTGATGGGGACGCCTGTCCTTTTCGGGCGTTTCATTAATTTAGTGTGTACATGGGTGATTCCATAGCGGGTGATTCCGCAAAATGCATATTAAATTAATAAACGTTTATGAGTTTAGAGTGCGCACTCGTAATAAATTAAGGTTAGGATTTATTTCTAACCAGTTGATTTATTTATGTAGCTGAAGACTGCTAGGTATTCACTTTTGTCGGTTTAATTGTGTTATTTTACTAACGATTGTGAATGCTTCAGTTGATGTGTAGAGATAGCAGCAGTGGCGGAGGAAAGCATTGGAGTCTAGCGGGTTTCTGATCTTTGGACTATATTTTGATTATGTCTATAGAGACATCGACTATTTATTATTATTTTGTATGCGCTTATGCGCCTGGATATGTTATTTTTATTTGGACATTGAGATTGGGCGTGCCAGACTCTTTGGGCACCGTCCATTAGCTTTATTTTCCTATTTTTGGTAGAAAGCAAACTCAAAAGCTAAAAGCTTGTCATATTTTTGTAATTGGGCTATTTTTGAGCATAAAGATTGGAAATATACATTAAATACATGCTTTGTGAAGCGCTCACACAAGGCATGGGGGAGATTCAACCCAATTTGTCTCTTGTCTCATGTCGTGCTTGTTTTTACATTGGTTTTTGTGCTAAAAAGTAGAGTGCTTTGTTCTTGGGGACCTTTGGGAATTCACTACGTGAGCTACCTGCATCCGATCTGCGCACCAGTGGTATCAGAGCGGAGCAGAGATCAAGGGCTTCCAATCGCTACCAATCTCGGGCGAAGGCGGAGCTCCAGGAACAAACGACCTCTACAGTCAATCTCGTCGCGAACCGTCGATACAGGCAGACTTCTGGCGATCAAGAACCCCTGTTTCCACTCTCAGATCGCGAAGGACCACTCTCTGTCGGCGGAGGACCACGCAAACATCTTCTTCACTAAAATCGTGGATAATACAGTAAGAAGCCATAACTTTTGCTTCAAAAAGCTTAGTCTTGAAGTTTAAAAGCTTAAGGAATTAAAGAAGTCCCCAAAACTTGTCGACGTGCTGTCTGAGGATGTCCGAAAATTCCGCGACGGCATCAAATCTATATTGAAGTCCTCCACGAATTGCGCCGTTTTCTGACGGCTCTTCATCTCCCCAAAGCTTAAGTTATTAAGCTTATTAAACTTAAGCTTAATTCTTTAAGCTAAGTCACACAATCCTCTGCAAGTCACACTGGGCAGACAAGTTCAGAAACTCCGGGTCACACACTTCAGAAGTCAAGTTTCGCAAGTCGACACTAATCAAGTACTGCAAGTCCTGCAAATCGGCTAAGTCCAGCAAGTTAACAACCCTGCAAGTCTGCTAAGTCTGCAACTCTGCAAGTCAGACTAAATCAGAACTGACTAACGCTCGAAACTCCTAGAAGACTTGTTCGTTTGCAAAAACTCTGAACTGGAAAGTTGTTCGCAGCAAGCTGTTTTACCTATCTGCAACTTCGTTGAAGTACTTTCAGCAAACAGAGACAGAAATATTTCAGAATTTCTGAAAATTGAAGAAGAAAATACCCAAAATACATAGCCTTGTAACCCCAAATTTGAGCTACGCTCATCCCGCTAACTGATTTTGAGTGAGAAAGGTTTGTTGAGTTTTACAGGATGACTACCCCACTTATGGATGATCCTATGGCTGAAGACGATCTACCCGAGCCTACCATGGAACAAAAGCTGGATCTTATCATGTTGCAATTGGACGAAGAGCGAAGAGCTAGGCAAGCCTTGCAAGCGCAATTGACAAAGCTACAAGGAACGTCCACTGATAAAGAAGAACCTCAAGCTGAAGATTTGATACGCCGTACCATCGACGCCACTCTTGAAGCACAAACCATTCGCAAGGAATCCAAGATAAGTAAACGAAGTTTCAAGTTTCGCACTTTCAATGGCATAAGAGAAGGAAAGACTGTTTTATCATTCATTAGCCAGTTTGATGACTATTTCCATGAGGAAACTTATCCTGAGAAAGATAAAATCAAGTGTGTTACTAATCATCTGATAGATAGAGCATCACTTTGGTGGACTGTCGTCCGCAAGAGTATAGAATGTCCTGCTACATGGGAAGATTTCAAGAAGAAGTTCATGCAAAATTTCCTTCCACCGCAATTTCATGAGAAGGCTATTAAGCAATGGGATCTACTTCAACAACGCGACCGTGAGTCTATTCCACAGTATACAGAGCGTTTTTGGAATGCACTCCTACAGCTACGCATGCTTGAAGACGTACCAGAGACGACACATAAGCGGAAGTACATGTCTGGACTTCTTGGACATTACTACGCTGAGGTGAACATGTTCAAGCCTGCTACCCTTGAAGACGCTATCTCCTTAGCTCACGACACTGAAGATAAGTTACGTGGAAGAGATCGACGACCACAGCCATTCCAAGCAAATGGTAATTATGGATCTAAACAATTCAATTCAAATTTCAGAAGGTTTAATCCGGGTCGTTTTTCATCACCATCTTTCCGCAAGAATTGGCCTAAACCACCCGCATTACCATCCACTGTCAATCCAAATCCTAAGCCTATCCAACAAGCAAATCCAAATATACCCAGACTCCCAGCCATTGCAAATAATTTGACCAAAGCCAAGCCCATCGTATGCTACAAGTGTCACCAGCCAGGCCATCTCGCAGCAAATTGTCATTCAAAGAAGCCATTAGCACATATCAACTACCTTGGAGCTATGGACGAGGACGAGCATGAGGATATGCCGGACTTCACTGAAGAAGAAGATGATCCTACTACTATTTCCGACACTTTACCAGGTATGCCTACTTTACATTCATTGTTGACTATGAAATGTATGGTGCATGGAAAAGAAAGAACTTTATTACATGATGACGGTAGTACGCATGATTTTATTTCAGCAAAATTGGTAAAGGAATTGAAATTGCATACTGTACCTACGCATTATCGCATAAAAGCTGCATTTTTAGGTACTAGGTACAATGGCACACAAGAAGTTCAAGATTTAGAAATTCAAATTGGTCTATATATTGAAAGAAGAAATTTCTTAGTTGTCCCATTACAGTCTAGCGACATTATTCTAGGAATGCCATGGAGACACCAACATAATACCAATATAGATTATTCCACACACACAATGAATATTAATTTTCAAGGAAAATCTATTATCTTATTTGGTATGCATGCATCTCATATGTTTCCACTGCTTTCGCATACTCAAGCAAAACGTGCACTACGCAAGAATACTAAATCATATCTCATTTGGGTGAATGAATTGCACGCAAAAGAAACTCATATGCACCCTAGGCATAAGGAATTTCTTGCATATTTTAAGGACTGTTTTGCAGAAGACCTACCACCAGGTTTACCTCCATCACGTCCACAAGACCATAAGATTGACCTAATACCTGGCACACAACCACCTTGCAAAGCCCCATATAGGCACAATCAAATAGAGCAAAAAGAAATCCAGAGTCAAGTAGAAGAATTACTAAATAGAGGCTTAATTCGACCTAGCAGTTCCCCATTCGGTGCACCTGTGCTCTTAGTCAAGAAAAAGAATAATACTTATCGGATGTGTATTGACTACCGAGCATTAAACAAGATCACTGTAAAGAATAGGTATCCTATACCTAGAGTTGATGACCTTATGGACAAACTGCAAGGATCTTCTATATTTAGTAAAATTGACCTTAAATCTGGATATCATCAGGTGAGGTTAGATAGATCCGACATATTTAAGACTGCATTCAGGACACAGTTTGGCCATTACGAATTCTTAGTTATGCCATTCGGATTAACTAATGCACCTGCCACTTTCAGTAGAATGATGAACCGTATTTTTCTAAAATATCAATATTGTGTGATTGTTTTCTTTGATGATATTTTAGTATTCAGTCAAAGTGAAAAAGAGCATTATGAGCATTTATCATTAGTTTTTCAATTACTGAAAGAAAATCAATTGTTTGCAAATCCTGACAAGAGTGAATTCTTTAAGACAGAAATAGAATATCTAGGTCATATTGTATCAGAAGAAGGAATAAAAGTTGATCCTAAGAAAATTGACGCAATATTGCATTGGCCTATTCCTAAAAATGTACATGAATTACGCTCATTCCTTGGTCTTGCTAGTTTCTATAGGAAGTTTGTACGTAATTTCTCATTACTTGCTTTACCACTGACCAAACTTCTTAAGAAAGGCATTGTTTATCAATGGACTGAAAACCAGCAGAAATCCTTTGATTTACTTAAACGTGCATTGACCAATGCTCCTGTTCTACAATTGCCTGACTTTAATAGACCATTCTTTTTAGTTGTGACCGATGCTAGCGGATCAGGAATAGGAGCTGTGCTTATGCAAGACAACCATCCAATAGCATATTCTAGTTCTAAGCTGAAACCCTCCGAGCTCAAATATTCCACTTATGACAAGGAACTCTTAGCAGTTGTACAAGCATTGAAACAATGGAAGCATTATTTAATGGGTTCAGAATTCATGATAAAGACCGACCAGCAAAGCATTAGACATCTACTTAGCCAACCCCAAATTTCTGACCGCCATATCAAATGGGCTTCATTCATTCAAAGTTTCCATCCTATCATTCAATACCAACCTGGAAAAGAAAACGTAGTTGCCGATGCATTAAGTAGAAGACCTGCAATTCATAACATTTCTATCATATCTTTTGATTCTTTGATTGCTATGAAAGACACATATCACCAGGATATTACTTTTCATTCTGATTGGCAAAAATTAGTTCAAAATAATTTCATTCCTGTTGATTCATTATCATATAATGATGGATTCATGTTCTTTGAAAAGAGACTGTGTGTTACTATTCCATTCCGATCTTTTGTTTTAAATGAAATTCATTGTCCCCCATATCAAGGTCATAGAGGTATCATTTCTACATTACGCATGTTAACTGAAGATTTTTATTGGCCGCATATGGATGCAGATGTGTCTAATTTTGTTTCTGAATGTCTGATTTGTCAAAGAATAAAGAGACATCATGGTAAACAGTATGGGTTATTAATGCCTTTATCTATTCCATCTAAACCTTGGGAACATATATCTATGGATTTCATTACTGGCTTACCAAATACTAAATCTAACCATGACATGATTTGGACAATTGTAGATAGATTTAGTAAGCAAGCATATTTCATTGCATGTAAGAAAACTTTAACAGCATCACAAGCAGCACAGTTATTTTTGAAAACTATTTTTACTAACCATGGATTGCCGAAAGTGATTATTTCAGATAGAGATTCTAGATTTTGTAATAATTTCTGGATTACACTGTTTGCAAATCTAGGCACAAAGATTGATTTCTCATCTGCATTTCATCCAGAAACAAATGGACAAACAGAAGCCACAAATAGCACTATTTTAGATCTTTTACGTGCATACACTATCTCTAAACCTCAGACATGGGATACTCATTTACATTTATTACAATTTGCATATAATAATACACCGCACACATCTACAAAGAAAGCACCTTTTGAAGTTATTTATGGATATAGATTATCTACACCTGTTGCATCTTTGTCTAATAGAATACAAAGTGCCGATGATATTGCTGTTATGCATAACACTATTTTTGATGAGGTAAAGGATATGATTGCTAAAGCCCAACAATCATATACCAAACAAGCCAACAAGAAAAGACAAGCCATGAATTTCAAAGTAGATGATTATGTTTGGCTTAGAATAGAAAAGCGTAGACTGCAAAGTGTAGATAGACATCCAGTTGTCAAATTAGCCCCTAGATTCTACGGACCATTTAGAATCATTCATAAGATTAATGACAATGCATTCAAGTTAGAACTGCCATCTCATTGGAAAATTCATAATACCTTTCATATTAGTTTATTGAGACCATTTAGAGGACAATTACCTATCCACCCTGTCTATGAAAACCCACCTTTACTAGAAGAAGAGACTGAAATCCTTGAACCAGAAGCCATCATAGATACTGACTACATGACCACTAGAACTGGCCGAAGGTATTCTAGATATCTCGTGAAATTTAAGAACCATCCTGTAGAAGAAGCACAATGGATGCACGCTAGAGACTTAAATGTTTTCCCCACTCTGTTAGCTCCACATTGAGCTAATAGCAATTGAGGTCAATTGCTATCCCACCCCGGGGGTATGATGCCAGGAGGCATATTCCACGGTGGATTCCGTGAGGTTTTACGGTGGATTCCGTAAACTTAGATGACCGGGGCTCATACGCAAAGAGGATTCTTTGTGCGAGAAGTTGATGGGGACGCCTGTCCTTTTCGGGCGTTTCATTAATTTAGTGTGTACATGGGTGATTCCATAGCGGGTGATTCCGCAAAATGCATATTAAATTAATAAACGTTTATGAGTTTAGAGTGCGCACTCGTAATAAATTAAGGTTAGGATTTATTTCTAACCAGTTGATTTATTTATGTAGCTGAAGACTGCTAGGTATTCACTTTTGTCGGTTTAATTGTGTTATTTTACTAACGATTGTGAATGCTTCAGTTGATGTGTAGAGATAGCAGCAGTGGCGGAGGAAAGCATTGGAGTCTAGCGGGTTTCTGATCTTTGGACTATATTTTGATTATGTCTATAGAGACATCGACTATTTATTATTATTTTGTATGCGCTTATGCGCCTGGATATGTTATTTTTATTTGGACATTGAGATTGGGCGTGCCAGACTCTTTGGGCACCGTCCATTAGCTTTATTTTCCTATTTTTGGTAGAAAGCAAACTCAAAAGCTAAAAGCTTGTCATATTTTTGTAATTGGGCTATTTTTGAGCATAAAGATTGGAAATATACATTAAATACATGCTTTGTGAAGCGCTCACACAAGGCATGGGGGAGATTCAACCCAATTTGTCTCTTGTCTCATGTCGTGCTTGTTTTTACATTGGTTTTTGTGCTAAAAAGTAGAGTGCTTTGTTCTTGGGGACCTTTGGGAATTCACTACGTGAGCTACCTGCATCCGATCTGCGCACCAAGAGATGTTGCCTACACACTCCCTATTCTACCCTACTAGAGATTCTACTCTTGAATTTTCACTAAGGTGACTTCTAAATCCCCAATGATATTACACATTTCATATTAGACATATTAAATATACACAATCTTATAGAATATGATTTAATATATTTTAATTTTATTTATTAATTATTAATAAAATTAAATCAAATTATATTTTTAAATATAATTTGATACTATATTTCATGATATGCACATAATACCATATATTAATATAACATGATTTAGACTAAAATAGTATAACATAAAAACAAAATACAATATGATACATTTTACTATTATGAACAAGTAGGTACTATAAGATTTATAAATATTTAACCACGATACAAATTTTCTTTTCATCTCAAAAAATTTCTAATTGATGGTGAAATTTCCCCAATCTTTATAGCTTTATGTCATAGGGAATGAAATCTCCTATTCTTTAGAGATCCTTATAGTTGCAACATTTAAGCACGAGCTCAATGCTTCTCATTAAATACATTGATCCTTGTTGTCATGTGGTATACATGAAATAAAGTTTTCGATCATTTGAATAAATATTTTCTTATGGAGATCACAAAGACTATTTATCCTCGTTGTCATGTGGAATACATACAATAGAGGCTTTGACCATTTGGCTAAATCTTGTTCTATGGACGCCACAAATAATTATTATCCTTGCTATCATCTAGGTTATATACAATACATGTTTTGACCATGTGGCTAAATCTTTTCTTGTGAACATCACAAAGACATTTAATCCTAACTCTTGTGTAAACTATTCCCAATAGAGGATTTGACCATCCGACTAAATCTTTTCCTATAAAGATCACAATGAATTTTTATTCTTGTTGTATGTATTTTGCTTGAGGTTTTTACCATCTTGCTAAATATTTCTCTATAGAGACCACAATAAACTTTTATCCTATTTGTCATGTGGAATATATACAATGTCAAAGGCTTCAATCATTTGACTATGTCTTTTCTCATGGGTCAAAAAGAATTTTTATATTTGCTATGGTGTGGTATATATACAATGATTTTTGAGTGGGTGGCTAAATCTTTTCCTATATACATTATAAAGGATTTTAATCCTTGTTCTCATGTCGAATAGATATAGTACAAGTTTTGGCCACCTGCTCTATCTTTCCCCAATTAGAATACGCAAAGAGGTTTTTGCTTACACAAAGAGTAGCTAATAAAATAAAGTAAAATCAAGGACAACTAAAAATGATAGAAGAATCCTTTCTTCTTTAGTTTAGGGCATAGTCCATGAGAAAGTTTATTTTTAGCCATATGGTCAAATCTATCCCCTTTTTGTAAGATGTTTCCATTAATACTTTGTATTATAGTTGTTGGACTCATTCTATCTAATGCTTCAGTGCTTTTTTCTTTTCAATGAAGCTTTATACTTCATTGTATTTAGCAATTTCATTACTATTTTCTTCTTTCTGAGAGGTGACAATATACAAATGATAAAATCTCCATTTTTTCACTTGGTAGTAGAGTGGAATTCACATTTGACGAAGTTCTTAGAATCGCAAAGCATGAATTTCATGATGTAATCATTGATATGTTGAAAAAAAAAGACAGTTTCATGGTGAAGTTTTACAAGCATTGATGTAGGTTGACAAAGACATAGAGAAACAACTTCAGAGGGAATATGATAATGCATGTAATGCTGATTTGGAGCAGGTTGATGTTGAAAATGGGTTAAATGGTAGTGTAGACAGCAAGCTTGTGGCTAAAATTGGTCTTATGGGCAGTAGTAAGCATAGAGAGAAGGCTATGTATAATGGGGATGTCCATCAGCAAGCACATGAAGAAGAAGATGCTCATTTTATTCCAATTAGTAGTCATTATTCATGAATGCATTGGGCTCGTGCAACAACAGACATAATTGTTAAAGTGGGAGAAAGAGAGATGCTTTTCATAGCTCTCTTGGATCATGGTTCTGAAATCACTGTTATGGCACACAACTTGTATGAGAATGGAGGTTGGCAGATGATTTATGTAAATCTGGGATGGCACATGTGGGCAGCAAACAATTTATCAGGGGATCTTTATGCGGCTTATCCGAATGTACGTGTGACTATTGGAGATGTTAGGGATGAATATCTTTTTTTTTGCAAGATTCATGTAGTTATTTGGTGATTTTGGGTTAGCCCTATATTTTGGAATTAAGGCTAGAAAAAAAATCCCGGATGATGGTTCTTCATATGCTTGGGTTTGGAGTAAAGATAATACAAAGGCAGTACAGTTTCTCACTGTTTGTGTGAATCTTCTCCACAATCGGGATAGGCTACCAAATAATTCCATGCCACCTAATGCACGAGAGTTTAAGGATTTTTAGACAGCATTTCTATAAGTTGAGGCTATGGCAATGTATGTAGGAAGATAATTATGCCTCAAAGGAAGGGAAAAACTATGTTTGTGTTTGGATTGCAAGAATGTATAGCATGTAGTCTTGGCAGTTTTAAGAATATTTCAACCATATGTAGGGCTGAAAAGAGATATGCAAGATGGGTTGGAAAAGAGCTAAAGACATATGATTTGATGTCTACAAACGTAGGTATTTCAGGGATGGTTGATGTTGATATAGTGACTGAACTTTTGTAGAAATTAATGTTTAAAACATGGCAGAAAAATAGGTTATTTATGTTGACACTTTAGAGATGTATGAAGTCATTCAAGAGTTTGTTGAGCATGAATGTTATGGGCTACAAAATAGGGCTAAAGCAAGGGTGGATACAAAGTACAAAACAATTGCAAAGAAGGTTAAGCCTATGGCTTTTGCCTTTACACTTGAAAGTGATGGGTTGGCTGAAAAAGTGACTCAACAGCCTAGTTTATGGGATCCACATGGACTAGGACATATATTTAAAACTGAAACTTTAAAAAAGCTGAAAGATGGTGATATTAGCTTTCTTTTTCCTACAAAAAAATCTTATTTCTAGCAAATATTGGCAAGGCATGGCAAAGCCTTTGTGTTTCAGCCAGATGAAGTTGGATGTGTTGATCCGTGATCATAGTTGGATCTATGGTGATCTATATAGTACCTCATGTGCCATGGAATTTAAAGCCTATTCCAGTACCTCGGGCATATTTGCCAAAGCTGTTGGAGCTTTTGAATGAGAAGATTAGGATGCAGATTTTGGAGGCTTCTTTATCTCCATATCTGAATCGGTGGTTTATTGTTCCAAAGAAGAATGGTTCTTTGAGGTTTATACAGGATTTACAACCAATTAATAAGGTCACTATAAGGAATGTTGGATTAGGCCCAATAGTGGATGAATTTACAGAAGCATTTGTAGGCAAGGCAATTTACTCTATGGGAGATTTATATTCAGGATATGATCAGTTCCATCTTGCATTAGAAAACCGGGATATCACTATCATGAAGACACCACTTGGATTGGTTAGGATGTGTGCGCTTCCACAGGGAGCAACCAATTCAATGACACATATGAATGCTATGCATAAAGTTTTGAGGGAGTAAATTCCTAAGTTGACCTTACCCTTTCTTGATGATGTGTCGATCAAAGGATGTGATATCTATGAGAAGAATGAAGACTTGAATAAGCATGGATGTAGAAGATTTGTGGCTGATCATATTGTTGATTGTGGCAGGATTTTGAGCCATCTTAAAGAAGTGCATTTGCCTCTATTAAGAGAAAAGTCGGTTTTTGGAGTGAAGGAAATTGCAATGTTCTGATGACCCCTCCCACTAGCATGCATGCCGCTATGGCCATTCCTAATTGTGCATTCTATCCCTGATCCGAAATGCACAGCTCACGTGGCCAACTCCTTGTTCATCCTCTCAGTTTTTCTGATGCCTCTGTGTCTACAACGCACTTCAATCCTCATCTCTTTTCTCACCATCTCTTCATACGAGTTATCGCCATGATCTGATGAAGAACTTGACCGAGTCCGCGCTTCATCCTTTTGTAGTCGGCCTGAGACTCCAAGCTATGATCCTTATTTTCTTCCCATGGAGTGCACCCAAAAACCTCCTCTTTTGTGTCCCTGAAGCACATATCCTTTTCCACTCCTTTTACTCATCCTCCTCTTAACATGCACCAAAGCGGCCCCAAGAGCACACTTGTATTCCAAAAACACATAATTGCTTTCCCTCACCTTCCCTTCTCCAAATTCAGTGCCCTCATCACTTCCCACGAAAACACTTGTAGCTTGAACAAGGCCAATTAGCCTTGGGTTACACTAGACAAAAATCCTCACCACAACGTTGAGTTTAGTATTTAAATGTATCCAAATCCGTATCATTGATTTGGCATAGATTTTCAACACATGTTAACTTCTTTAATGAGAGTAAAAATACATAACCTATTTTGAGGAGGATGTTTGAACTTGCTAGGATCATGGTCCTCTAGTGGAAATTGCAATTTAAATGTGTGAACATATAGTCTACTTATAGAAAACATTCAAGAGCATCTTTGTGATAGTAATCACAGTGAATTATGCAAAGCAACTTTTATATTCTTATTAGGGGACTTACACATTGATATTTTGATGTTCAATCAATAGTATTAGATGTTATATCTCAAACTATCAGCAAAGTTAGAAGGTTACATTTTGAAATGTTGATAGGATAAAATTTAGCATAGGAGTGGGCTTTATTCATTTATGGAGTTTGACATGTTAATTTAGGTATAATACTCAAAAGAACTTAGACGAAAGTAGACATTCAAAATGACATATATTAAAAAGTAGATGATCAATGATTCAAAGATTAGATGTTATTATAAAATTACACATTATTTTGTAAATATTCACCCAACATTAATAATTTGGACATCTTATAAGAAAAAGCATCATCCATGATATTGCAAACATGTAATATATTTTTAAAGGAATAGCCTAATGTATTACACACACATAGGCACTTAAATTTACCCTATTTAGATTGTAGCTCGATCTTGATATTTGAATCATAAGTAGCAATCTATATAGTCTGTGCACACTACAAAATGCAAGTAGCTCATGATCTCCTTACCTACAACATTGTGGAGAAACCCACCTGATGCATTTAGTTGGTAATACACTTTTGGTTAGGGTTTTGCCTATCTCTCTTCATATTGTTGGGCTTCTTCTTCTTTCTCTTTATTTTGTTGGGTTTCCACTTATCTCTCTTTATGTTGCTATGGAGAGGAGCTTCAACCACCATCAAAACAACCTTTGCCATGATGCTTACACCCATGGCTCCTACTACTACCACTCTCATGGGACGGCTCATGATGTCAAGACTCTAGAGTTCTTGTACCTCGATAAGACAAAGCTAATATTTCTAGAGTTACTAAAGATTATGCAGCCATTTATGGTCAAGAAGGCCGAGGGGTGGTCATGTACTCAAGCAGCGCAGCTAGGGTGGAAGGGTGTCCAAATAAGGCCTCTACCTCGGCCATCATTGTCTCTTTCCCAACCTCAAGCTTGGGTCTTGAGATAATGACTACCACCACATCAAAATTTGTATTAAAATAAAGAGAAACATCTACAAAAAACACAACATAGAAGTTGGACTATTACTATAGCAAACCATGATCATAGAAGAATAAACCAAACATCAAAGCAAATATAAGAACATGTATATTGGATAAGTTGATGATTTTTCTTTCCTTTTCTTCTAGCAACAAATAGCATAAATGGTGCACTCTAAGCACATAAGAAATCAACAATTAGATAAATTGGTAACTAAATGATTGGATTTATACTTAGATAACTTAGTAATTAAATATATACTTAGCCTAAGATTAGTGATGCTACCCTTAAATCATTTTAGCATAGGCAAGCATATTCAACCACTATAGCTTGGCATAGCCTAAGCTCAAAGCAAACAAATTAAAATCATGTTTAAGAAATGAAAAGTACTTGTTTTGCACATTTAAGAACTCATCAAAATACCTATTCGCATAGCTCTGCTCTTGCATTTATACTCATGGCAAAAATCATGTTTCTCTTGAGGGATATCCAAAACCCTAATGCATCAAATTAACTCGTAAGCATAGCATGAAAATTGGTGTGAAAACTATCAGAGATAGTTGCATTAACCTTCACGTTTAATTTGTCTTCCATTCTCTCATTTGTGTGCACCAAATTGCATGAGCAGAGATGGTAATGTTTGTGTTTTGCTACACAAAAAACCTAACTTTACCTTCCAGTAATGGTGTCCTTTCATGCCCATCCACACATAATAAACAAAATATACTCATAACAATAATGGAATCTTTATCTTATAAGCTTTGATAGAAGATGTGCCCTCTCCTTTTATAGCAACTACCCTTGAAAGCTCTCTCTCTCTCTCTCTCTCTCTCTCTCTCTCTATCTATCTATCTATCTGTGTATGTGACATTTCTATTTAGGTTCTACTTTTCTTTCAGTAAGAGGAAGCCAAAAATGACTCACCATGGTTTTAAATTGGAAACGTGTGTAACTTACCATTTAAAATCTCAAAAAAATTGGCTCTTGTTTTCATGTTTAAGTTAGTGTTTAAATGAGCTATCTGAGGTTGAGATATACCATCTAAGTAAGTGTGATATTGAATGGTTATTTTGACGTTCTTGTAAATCTCCATTGCCCTCACACATATTTGCTTTGATCTTGATGTAGTGAATATTGTATGCCATGTCTATAATCATGCAAAACAAGCTTTAGACTTAACCTTAAGGTTTGTAAAATACTTATAGACATGGCCTACAAGCTTGTTTTGACACATTCTAAAAGCTTGTAGATAGCCTTGGGGGTTGCAACTATAAGAAACCATCCATATCACATGTATTCAAAAGGTATTTTAAAAAAACCCTTTACATACATGTTATAAAAGATAGTAAAATGACCCCTTTTTCAAGAAAAACTGGCAAGTTTTTTTTCAAAGTGAAGAAAAACGATCCCTATTGTAAATGTGATTCTATCAATTTCTCTGAAATTTTCAATTAAAATGACCCTTCTGTTGATTGAAATGGTACAATTAGATTGTTTGAAGTGCACCCTTGGGTAGATAGCTTGTAGACTCATGGATAAACTATCATTCATAGGTTTGTTCATGACTCAACCTTTGAAGTCCCATAGAGGTAGCTTGTGGCTTGCAAGGGGTAACAAAAGTAAAATGAATTGAGGATGAGTTTGCACATAAATGGATTGCTAATGCAAATTTATGCTCACTAGTGTCATAACATGCACATTGTTTATATTAAACTTATACATTGTCAGTAATTCACACATATGGCTAAAAGACCCAAAATGTACATTCCAATCAAGATGCGGATATCATGACAAAACTAGATGTAACTTTATAAGTGTAATTAGATGAAATAATAAAAATTGGGAATGCTTTTTAGCTAGAAATTCACCATATATAAAAGTTGAAAATTTAAAAGTGCACCAAAATGAAAGGTTGTTTAAAGCTACCAAATGTTTTGATTATCTAATGCCATTGTAGTTATCTCCATAAGGACATCTGTCTTATGAGTCAATGAACTTACTTTTTAAAGTTTTCAACATAATTGGAAAAGGAGGTGCAAATCCTTCAATATGATTTAAGATGTACGTGCTATTGATAGGTGCATTGGAAATTTCCATTTTCTTTGAAAAAATGTACATCGTTATAAAACTTCATATGTACGTGCTCTTCGTGGATGTATTGGAAATTTCCATTTTCTTTGAACAAATGTGCACCATGACAAAACTCCATCTAACTTAACGAATATTGTTGGATGATAAAACAAGGGAATTGTTTTCAGTAGGAAATTCAACATCTACAAAAGTTGGACATAGACAAGTGAAAAATTCAATGGCCAAAGTTGGATTTCAAAAAGCTCATAACAAACCTATCAAAAGCTAGTATATATTGATCATGTGACCATATATATGAACAATTAGAATAACTCTATAAGAATGCATACTATTTAAATCAATGTTGTATTTTTATAAAAAATATTCATTCAATATGAAAGCTAATTTAAGATTGGGGAGATTTTGATTAGAAGCATTAAAAATCATCTTTTACTTTTGCCAAAATAGATGATGATCATAAACATGTCACTTTCCAATTCATTTTCACCTTGTAACACAAGCTTTTTGTCACATTTACTGTTGTGAAAGTGAACAAAATATTTATGTATAGTGTAGGCATAGCCACAATAATGAGCTTTTGTTTAGGAGGCTGTTGTGCTAGCTTTTGATCATTAGGGTAGTAGCAATGAATAGGAAGACTTAATGCTGCAATGGAACTTGCATGGGACATATTAATGGGGAAGACCAATTTACCACTAAAGGTGCAACCAGCAATTCAAAGTGAAAGTAAGAGGTACCGAAGCCCGGAGTCCTAAATAAACCGATGACTAGCACATTATTAGTGTGTAGATGAGGTAGGGACTAAATTTTATTTCTCATTATCAATAATATATTATCAATGATACCGAAATGGAATAGTCAACAAGGTGATTAAAGGTACAAAAGAGAAGATAAATTGTGGATGGTTTTGTGATATAGATTAGACGAGTATAGGGTACACTTTCAAAGCGTTTATGGATAGGATTGTCTTGCTCTATTATAAGAGACACAAGTGAAGTGCTACGTGTCTAGAAGAAAAGGGCGTGGGCATCCTATACTGGTGCCATTGATGGATGCGGTGCTGTTCAGGCCCGTGGAATTGGAGTTGCAAAGCTCGACGCCCGGGTAGACTCTGTTCTGTCCGAGTGTGTCGATGGCATATTGCTGGACGAGAGAGAGAGCGCTCCGAAGGCGGCCCATCACGACGTCGACGTCAACTGTATACACACACGTTCAGCAACATATTATATCGTAGACATATTACTTGTGTCATGTGGCGCTACACAACCCAAAATCAATCAGTACTATAGCTACGCTTAATTTATCTGGAATCATATCAAGGTAGCACTAACTTATGATCGCAAGCAGCCCCTATCCCAACTACTGCGTGGCTCATGCCCGTCTAGATGTAGAGATCAATGCTCCAATGTGCTGTGCAATTGGATATTTAATGTTCGACTGATTAGGTTGATCGTACCTGTCTGTGTTTTCACCAAGTCGATAGGTTTGAGGTTGGAGTTGATTGTTTTGTTGAGTTCTTGCCAGGCGGAGAAGTTGAGGTTGGTAAGCACGTTTTGCTGGCTAGCTTGTTGATAACTTAGCAGTGTGGAATTGAAGTTGCTGACGATGTCAGAGGACAGAGCCGTCACATCGTTCTCGTATTGAATCACGCTCCTTCCAGAGACCACTGATGGGGAATACACACCTGCGCAACCATGCGACAGTGCATGAGATCTTCTTTGAAAGTAGAAGGGCTCCTCTCATTATCAGGAAGTCGATATTGATGAGAGTCAATGTCGTTCCAGAGTATGATATCAATACACGTCTACTGCCCGTCTTTATAGACGAAGCGAAGCAAAGCACATTAAAGTTCTAACGACAGAAGCCCCTAAAACCGTTATGAGGACTTTTAGGTCCTTTGGAGATCGTTGAATCCAGCATATTTCAACACTCGCTCAACTTGCGGTGTAATTCACATTATTGATCACATAATCATTAGTACCTTGGGAAAATATTGCAGCCGTGCACAAGCCAATGACCACGAGCGTCATGACCCACGACGTGAATTGCTCGAGGAACACCTTCCAGTTCACACCCGACAGGCCCTCCATGATCCCAATCCCGACAATGGCTCCGGTGATGCACTGGCTGGATGAGGTGGGCAGCATGAATTGTGCCCCGATCATAATGACAAATGCGGTGGCCAGCTCAGCACACATGCCACGTGTCGGAGACAGCTTGGCCAGCTTCACCCCCATGGCACGTGTGACGTTGTAGCCGTAGGTGGCTAATCCGATGACCAGGCCGATGGCACCAATGAGAATGATCCAAACCTGGGGGCACCACATCATGCACGTAACATGAATTCAACAGGCTCCCATCACATCACAAATTTAAGTATATTGTACAATGTACAAAACTAGCTGCTAGTGCCATATTGCTGGCTTGACTAGCCCTAAGTAACGAGTAATTTGGCAGCCACTATTCAATAAAATTGTTTACATTAACTTACTTGAGGTGTGACTGATTTGGATAGTTTGCCATTCTCGTACACATCCCAGATGGTGGCGAGCGGACCAGCCATGTAGCCTACCTCACCAGCTCCATGAGCAAATATAACACAGATGGCAGAGAAGACCTGCACTTGCCCACGGACAACCAGTTACAGGTTAACCAGTACGCACAGGCCGGTAGAGTAATGGCTTATTTAACTTAGTCTCTAATCTCTCCATGAATCCGCTTCATTCTAGGGGAAACAATGGCCCAATTACAACGAAACTTGATCTGTCATACGAAATGCTTTGTAGTTTCCAATTCCTCTGCTCCTCGAACATTTTAACTTTTGCGCTCAGCCCTAATTATTTTTCTCATGCCCATGTAAAAACTTTCACCGACGAGTGCTTCGAATTATGGAATATTGACAATAATAATAAGACTGTAGCTAACCATGGAAGGTCATGAAATTCCGGCAAGGTTGTCTAATTAGAATATCTTGTTGATCGTTCGGCAATTTACCTGAAGGTAAGCAAAGACGTATTCGACATGGGGATCGAACTTCTCGGCAGCCTCATGGATTTGGTTGACGACGGGGTCATGCTTAACTACTTTGTGCACATCGACGTTCACGCCATGGGTGGCAGCCTTTGCCAGGCGCTGAAACAAGGACGGCTGGGCAGCATCTGCAGCTACTTGATGATCATGAGCTGCACCTCCTCCCAACTGTGCTTGCTGATCCGCCAATTCTATCGATCCGTCGCCATGCGGCTGCGTCGCAGTTTGCACGGGCGTCGATTCACTGTCAGAACCCGACAACCCTATCATCGTCAGCTGCTCATAATATATAATTGATGATGATTACCACTCACCAATGGTATATTGATTAATTACCAGTCACTCACACATTGATTTTACCAGTGAGCCAGTCACTCAATCTTTCTTAATTCTAGGGTTTGATCTTCTTTAACCATCATTGCTGATTGGTCTCATCGGTCTTATAATTATACCTTTCAATTCTCTTGGCCACCTTCACCTTCAACCAGGGTACTGCGATCAGCCCAGACAACACGGCCAATCCCACCGCAATGATGAGAGACACCCACACAGCTTTCGTGTCGGTCCACTTATCACTCGAGTGCTCATCGATGTACTTCTTGACTCCCTGCATTGTTGCGCATACGGCTACTACGGCGTCAGTAAGGTATATACCACTTAAAATTTAACCCTCTTCATTTCATGTGTTATTGATATTGACTCACTAAAAAAAAATCGATTACAAACTAACAAGATAGCCCAAGCCCCATCGAGGGCTGTAAAGACATGTCAAGATGGTCCATAAGAAGTATACTGCCCTTTTACTAAAGAGTTGTACCCAATATAAGCATTTTATAGAGACTATTTTGTCCATCAAGGGTAACGTATAAAGGTCCAAAGGTTTTTATTAAATGGCTCTAAATGTTTCGGTATATGATTAGGTATCCGTATGCAACAAAAGACTAGGTGTTTTAAAGGGTTTTATATTTAAAAGGTTTTTAGGATTAGGTAATATAAAGCCTAAATA
This sequence comes from Lygodium microphyllum, assembly GCF_053477565.2. NCBI lineage: Eukaryota > Viridiplantae > Streptophyta > Polypodiopsida > Schizaeales > Lygodiaceae > Lygodium > Lygodium microphyllum. The sequence continues at coordinate 9,296,061 of NC_141135.1, forward strand.
TTTACTTAGTTAATTTCTATAGGGAAAAATATCAACATTGCAAAACTTTTTAAGCTTGTTTTTAAAGGGTTTAGGATTTGTAAATAGGCCACTCATGAAACGAACACAAAGATATTTAGAAAAGGTGAAGGGTCCTACCTTTGTGAAAATAAAGTACATGTTGACCCAAGTCACTGCTAGGACGAGTAGAGGGAGCACCCAGAAGGAGAGTTGGAAGGCCTTCTTTTGACGAAGAACTAAGGTCCGAAGAATGAAGAAGAATAGGGCAGACGCTGCACCAGTCAGCACAGGTGCAATGAACCAACTAAGCACAATGGGCAAAACCCCGTTGTAAGGTGGAAAGTTGGCAGGTGCCTTGGTGGCCCAATTCACACCATCGCTCCCATTGTAAACCATTGCAAATCCAATGATCCCACCAACTGCATTGAACCCAAATAATCCTCCATGAAACTTGTTATACCCTTTCTAAATTTTCTTTAATTTGTGTACTATATGCATATAATCATGAATATCTTGCTTCTTTAATGTGTGTACCATATGCCTCATTATATGCATGTGATCGTGAACATCTTGCTTTAATTTGTTTGTGAGCATGTGATGTCTCTCCTCTCACACATTTTCATATTATTAATACAATGATTCAACTTGAAGCCCTCTTAATGTTTATGTTCTATTTGATGCAAGGCTTAGTCGATATTATTTGGACTTTTGTTTTGGACAAAATTCAAGCCTGTTTTTGTATGTATGTATGTATATGTGTATATACACGATGACTCTTTCAGCTCTTGACTCTCATCTCTCTCTCTCTCTCTCTCTCTCTCTCTCTCTCTCTCTCTCTTCATGAGTCCGTCTTCGTCGGTGCTGACTACTATTTTTCAATATAAGGTTCTGGACAAGTCATGGTTCTCTCTCTCTCGCTCTCTCTCTCTCTCTGTCTCTCTCTCATAACTCCGTCTTCGCGGTGATGGACAAGTCATGGTATTCATTCACTAAGAAGAAGAAAAACGAAAAGAAATATTGACACACGGAGAGAGAGAGAGAGAGAGAGAGAGAGAGAGAGAGAGAGAGAGAGACGCTCACTGATGGTGTGGGTGGAGGAGACATTGAGCTCCAGGTAGGAGGTGATTGCCAGCCACACTGTTCCCACTCCCAGCGCGCAGGCCATGCCATACGCATAAATCTCAGGCTCACGTTCGAAGCTCTGAAGGTCGGCGATGCCGCCCGCGATGGTCTGCGTCGAGACACGACCCAGCACCAACGCGCCCACAAACTCGAACACGGCCGCAATCTGCAGAGGCATCATCATCATCACCATCATCATCATTAAAATTGACATTAACATTACTGATTACGAAGACCCTGGGTAGGGTTTATCCACATCACATGCATGACAGCAGGATCGATGAAACCTAGCCAGTGATTTCACGGAGCCCCAATCGAGAGAGAGAGAGAGAGAGAGAGAGAGAGAGGAATGAGTCTAACCAAGAGGAAATGCTGTAGAAACATCCGTTTCTAACTCATCACTAAACTTATCACATCAGTTTTTAATGTTGGATGAACTGATATATTGCATACAGTTACTTACCACGGTCGCCTGCTTCAGGGTCAGGGCCTTGCTCCCAATCGAGGTACCAAAGGCATTGGCAACATCGTTTGCCCCTGCAGCGTTAAAACAGCAGCATATTTAGATTAGTCCTGAGGATTAACTTGCATGCTACTCATAATTAAATAAATACCCGATGGAATTCCAGTCCAAATTATGCATGTTACTCATAATTAACGAAATGACTCATGGAATTTCACTGCCAACATTGCATGCTACTCATCTGGCATGCATGCAGTGTAGCTGCAGTGATCAATCGTTATGCATAGCGAAGATATAGATAGATGAGCTCCACAGTCAATTAAATTCCGCGGAATCATTTTGAACTGAGCAAGGCCGATCGTAATTAATCCTGCTTAATCTTGAATTGCTCAGACTTGATGATTAGTGATTGATTACCTGTCCCCCAGCCGAACCCGAAAGCTCCTATGGCTCCGACTACGACCAACCACAGATACTCGTCCAGGACAGCCATGCTCACCCGGTAAGGAAAATCAGTACCCCAATCGATCAGGAGAGAGAACGATGAATATGCAGATGCGTCTTCTCTATCACACAAGTAATTGAGATAATTAAGCGCCGGTTAGGATATCTAGTGCAACAGCGCTCCACAGATCGTAGGAGTACTTTGCTATATGGCCTTTCGTCGTTCTTATAAAATAACCTGAGATCCCATTAAAATAAAACGATGACCGTCCCCACCTACGGAGAGGACAGCCAAAGGATACGGCAAGTACACGGAATAATCCTGGTAATATTCCGAGCTCCCTTAGGTGGAGCCGCGCAAGATGGTGCATCATCTCTACGGGCGTATCAATTGATATATCATGTGCTTGATTCAGGATATACCCTCGGCTTCACCGTGTCAAAAGCACCAAAGTCAACCATGACGAGTGGTTTTGCCTCGTTGCCTCAGGCGGTGTATTAGGGTAATGCCACACGCAGTCCTAATTGCTGAACTTTCTGCACTTTCTCTAAGTATAAAAACTCCGGTGACTCGCATTGTTCACAAAAAATATTTTTCGCAGCAAATACAAAAATCTAACTCAAATTTTTGCAGGGAGTTTTGAATCAAGTTACATGTATTTGCCATTTTTATAACTAAATTTTTTCAAAAGTTCGAGGTTTTAAACCTTCTTCCTTCAATTTTGAAAGTTATTTTAAAAACTTTGCAATTCACTTTACATTAAACCTCGGTTTTTTGTGAACACTACGGTGAGTATCTCAAGGTAAAGTCACACAAAACACTTGCTACACTCTCTCGAATTACAGCAAGTATTGTGTGTGGCATGTGGGCTCCTTTTTTCTCTCTCATACTTGTTATAAAAGGGAATGACTTTACTTACTAGTGAAGAGATGTGTAACATGTTTGCCTTAGGCCTAGGTCGCACCGAGGCGTATTAGAGGCAAAGCACAGGTTTGTAGCCATCTTCAAAATAGTGTAGTCACACCAGGTCTTCTTGTCAACAAGAAGCTTATCAAGCATCAAAGACATTGTGAAGCATGCGATTGGCTAGAAGCGGAAGCTTTTCAACATCAATTGTAGCAATGACCACGCTATTGGAGGATTTTTTGCACGTCGCCTTCAGCTATGAATAACTATTCGTTGGTGCTATTAACCCAATGCTAGCACTACGATTTTTGAAGGGTTAAGTAGGGGAAGGAAAGGGTTTCATGGTACGACCAAGGGTGAGTGGGATCTAGCTCTTAGGCCCTAGAAGTTCGGACAACTCCTTCCCACTTGCTCTTGGCTCCAAGTGCAATGCATAATGATTTTCTTATAACAAGAGGGCATGAACATATATAAATTAAATATATATATATATATATATATATATATATATATGTATGTATACGTATATATATATATATATATGTATGTATACGTATATATATATATATATGTGTGTGTGTGTGTGTATGTATGTATATATACATATACATATATATGTATATGTATATATATATACATACATACATACATATATATATATATGTATGTATGTATGTATGTATATGTATATATATGTATAAAGAAAAAGCGAGCAAGGAGTGATGGCTTATAGAATAGAAAAGCCTTACAAGCAAACACTTAGACTTTCGATAGAACAATTGCCACCTAGCCCCATTTATGGCTTGACTTTATCATAAAGTGACTTTATAATGTGTGAGGCCCTTTGTATGCATGTACATGCTTACACGTGTCATTACTTTTGAGGTGTGCTTGCTTTAAAGATTCCTCTATTACTCCAGCCTCCCCCCCCCCCCCCCCCTTCACATCCATAGTCACATGCAAATGTTTGTATACTTATGTCCGTAGGGCTACTTCCTACACAACTCCTATGAAACATGCCTTATAGCATTCACTCTTGTAATTTGGAACCAATTATAATTGTAACAAACCACTTCATCATTTTGCATTTACCTACACTCTCACTATTTACATTGAAACACACCACTTCTACTTTGAGCTTTACGAAAAAGGCCTTACTTGTAATGAGTTTGTATCAGCTCTTTTATTAGTGCAATGCATAAAATTTCAACCTAGATCTTAATAGAGTCTATTTAAAAAATAATAAAGGTTGATACGAAACTTTGGTTCTTTCAGGAGCTATAAGCTAAGCATCCTATTTGAATAGGGTCCTCTACATGACCATTTGTAATCTTCTAAACATGACATCACTAGTCTTATAGGTCCATTACAACATATTAACACCACTCCAAATCAACAAACTTTTTGTACTGATCATTTTAGACTATGCATTTATAAATTTTCTATGGGCTAATACAACCACTTAAAGTAGTAGTATCAAAATAGTGGCTAGTCAAGTTTAGCAATCGAATGTAAGATTTCAACATTGAAATCTTAGCTTGTCAGTTTGCTTTCTCTTGCTTGCTTATTGTTGTTTGTTATTCATTCTAGTTATGTACAAGTAGATATTTGGAGTAAATGGCATTGTAAGCCAACATTTTTCTCCATTTAATAGGTTTACGTTGGAGTATCATTCTACAAAAGTTAGTTAGTTTATTTTGTGGCTAATTATTTAGAAAGTTGAAAAGTTCTATTCTCAATTTTCTATATGTAGTTTGTTTGGTTGGAAAATGGTATTTGTAATTGTTTCATAGAATTGTTTTCTAATTTGACTTCTTGGTGTATGCATTTGTTATAGGATGGTAGTATTGTGATTTGTTTCACTTGTGTTGTTTCTAAGTTTCTACACATTATATGTAGTTCAATGTTTTTGACATGTGCATTTATTTTATTATCCATCACTTTATTTATTCAAGGTTCACTAAGTTGAGCACTATGTTGACCAAGTCTTTCACATCTTGTACCATTCCAGGATTTTTGGTCATGATTATGGTTATGTCCTTTGGGGTCTAATCATCTGTAGCCTAGCTATTCTTTGTGCAAGTTTTTGCATTTCTTCACCATATTGATGAAATTGTGTGTTATATTTCTTTAAGGTGTTAGCAAGTATATGGTTTCCATTGTGTAGAGTCTATATAAGTTTGTGTACACCTTGAGGAAATGATGCATTTGATAGGCATTGTGATCAACAACATATTGTTTAGGCTAAAGTTAATTGTACCAAGAACTATATATGCACTACTTAAAGCAAAATTTGTTCTTCTCTTTGCGTTTCTTTAGTGATTGATAACATTGTTGTCTCGGTTGTAGAATTGAATAAGCCATTTGCTCCATAGACATGTCTATCATTATTTAATAACATGATTTTATACTTAAATGTAACAAATATGTTATCATATGTTATCTTGTAGTCTTATTTTGGGTTTCAAAGAATAAGACAAGTGTTCGCCAAAAAGGGTGTGAAATTATATACCTTTTTTGTTATGTATTTCGAAACCATGTTATTATGTTCTCTAGTTTTTTAGGATGGAGGTAGATTACTTGAACCATTTCTTGTTTGGTGTACAAATATGTGGTTTAGTATGCATATGTTTAATTGTATTTTGTTGAAAATGTTAACAAGAAATTCATTGTTCTAATCCACTATTTGTTGAGATTCATAACAAGGGATATATTTTATCCAAAAGTTGGTGATGATTGGATTTGGTATTTGTTAAAGGTGGCTAGGCTAACCATTATAAAAGATAGCATTTTTCATGAACTGGTGGTATTTGGTAAGGTGGTAGATAGTATGCACACATTAACTCCGACTCTGAAGCTGTTGAAGAGAGATGAAAACAAGTGATCTAGAGTTCTAGCATAGATCTATGACTTACAAGGTTTCACCTATCTGAGAACTTCGGAAACATCTATGAGGATGGATATAATGAACCAAGTTGACTTTTTGGATAACAGACATGTTGCTGCTGCTGCTCCATATGACATATCATCAACACCTATTCCTTACTATTCTTGTCCAGAAGCTAAGAATGCGTCAAGGCTAATACTAAGGTTAAAAAGCCCTAGCCTATAAAGGTCATTCACACCAGCTAGTCTCCTCTTTCCCACACTTCCTTATTCACACCTACACTTGTCCAAAATCCATTGCCATGTTAAGTCCTTTCAATGATTGTCTATCTGTTGAGCCAAAAAAAATCCCAAAAAAAAAATCAATGTACCCAAAACTTCAATGCTATTCAAAGAAGTATGTTTCCAAAGCTCTATGCCATGTATGTCAAAGAGAACTTGTCGAGGCCATGTATCCATCAGTGAAATCATGTACCACACATTAACAAAAGGGATAAAGAACAAACATAGAAAAAGAGCACCAAGAACAACAAAGATTTGAAAAAAAAAAGATCTAGAAAAGAAAAGGATGCCAAAGAAGCATACTTTCTGCTACTACAAAAAGTTTTGCAAAAACTTTCCATCATGGATCATGTTTTCCCAAAGTGGATTTTTCCCATAGTGGATCTTGAATTCCCTTAGTGGATCTTGTTTCCCATAGTGGATGCAACAAACCCTACCAAGATGTAAAGTTTCAAGCCTTAACTTGACTAGGCTACCGAAGAGCTAGTCTCCTGGTCCATGTTCACATGCAGGGGGGCCAAAAAGCTAGCAAGGGTAGAGACTCATCATTTGAGGGGGGTGTTGAGAATAGCAAATGATGGTTGCCCATAGAGGCTAGATGTATGCCCTGAAGAGGCTAGAAGATAGACAAATGATGTATGTTCTAAGAAGATGGTTCAGAATCCCATATACACAGTGAGGAGAATGGTACTATTCAAAAGGCTATAAAGGCATGTACTTGACAACAATGAATGGCTTCCCCAAAATAATAGGACAGGAACAAAAGTTTTGCACGAAGAAATGATCCAAATCTCTTGCAGTCTTGTTGGCCACATGCATGCGCCAACCATGATCCACATTAACTGGTCATCTACCAATATCATGCAATCCACACACTATGACATTAATCTCGGATGTCCGTCTCACCAAGCTTGACTACCATCTCCATAGTCGCACGAGTCTAGTGACTGCGAGAAAAATGGCTACGAGGCACCAATCTAGGCACATCATCACTCTTCGCATGCTATACGGGTTGAAGTAAAGTCTAAAGAGTCTTCTCAGACTGTATAAATAAAGCTCCATCCTGTTCGAAAGTGCTCTTATGGAAAGCTATGACTCAGTTTGGGTAGGTGACAGTGATTCCAAGAACTTAGTTTCTCGATATTGTTTCTCTTTAGGTTCACGAATCTTGTCTAGGACATTAAGAGAAGTATGGACTCTCTTTTTTGCCCCTTAAGGGGTTTCTCTCACTTCTCTCTCTCTAAAAGGAGATTCCAACATAATATTATAATAAGAGATCTTCTACAATCAAGAAAATCTCATATTTTTATTTTCAATAGATTTCACCTATTATTTTATTCCCAAATTGTAGGATAAGGTCACTTTTCCTCAAAATCCTCATAACTGAAAAAATACAATTCTATTTTCTCTAAAAGCGGAGGCAATCATTAGTATACAACTCTTTAATGCCCTCATGACTTTTCAACATCAAAATATATTAGAATCATTCTCATTCTCATTTCTTAAAAGGGCGAAAGTTAAAAAACGATATAAAATGACGTACACATCATATTTTAAGATTATTTTTTACCCAGAGACACCTTTTTGAGTGGAGAATTTCCTTGTAAATGTTTATCTTTTTTGGGCAAGTATATGCCTATTTCTGGGCATTTTTTCATTCCCTCTCAAAGCTCTAGTTTTGTTCCAAATTTTTTGTACTCTTCTTCTTCCCTCCAGAATATGGTTTCTTACTCGTTTCTTACATACAAATTTTTCTAAAGTAGCACTCAGTACTATCTACAACACTCTCTACCTTGCTACAAGCAATCTCATGAGTGATTTTGATATCATTTGGTGAAATCAAATAATCTCTATCTACAACACTCTCTACCCTACTACAAGCAATCTCCCTCTTCAATTTTATGCTATGAGATATCTTCCTCTTCAATAGTCTATACTACAAGCAATGAAGTGATAATGGAGATATCTTTATTTTTTAATCTCTTTGATATTATTCTTCTTCACAGTTGTTTAATCCTTAAGAATCAATTCATAGAGAGAGAGAGAGAGGGGGGAAGAGAGAGAGAGGGAGAGAGGGAGAAGGGGGAGAAGAGAGAGGACTGTGTGAGATAAATTAGGAAAATAAGTGACGGAGTGATAGAGAGTAAATTAGGGCAGAAGATAAGATTATGTTATTGTTCTCCACTAGCCAAGCTTTTGTATAAGTGTGTTTAAATATCTTTGATCAATTTTTGTAGAGAGAGAGAGAGAGAGAGAGCGAGAGAGAGTATTTTGGATAGAACAGAAGATAAGATTTGATGCTAATTAGAGGTAGATTAAACGGTAAGATTATAAACTAATTAGGGGTTAACTAGGGTCTATCATGAGTGAAATCAAGAGAAAGAGATAAAATCCAACTAGGTAAAAAATAATACATATATAGTGAATCAAAGGGGTGTAATTGTGTGATTTGAATGTTAACCCAAGTTAAAATTGGCATATGTTTTTCTTTTGCCAAAATGCACGTGCAAGACGTACCAAGCGAAAGAGAGATACTCACTTTCAATTGGAGGATGAATATGCACTAATGTTCAAAAGAACTATGGAAAGGGATGATACGACAAGATACAAGATGCAATAAGAAAGAAATGCACGGGGGAAAAATGTGGAATTTTGGGTTGATGGGTGCATTTATCCACCCAATCCAGTCACTCAAAGGCCACCACAATTTGAAGGGCTTACATCATTTGAAAAGTTTGTTTGTGAAGGCAATGAAGGATTGTATGGATACACATGCAGACTTGTCACACAAGGATTAGCAGGGGTTTATCAAGCCTTGAAAAATATGCAAATAATATTACAAGGGAATAGGCTGTCTTTGATGGAAAATGATAGATTATTGGCTAAGAAGGATAGGAAGAACCAACGCCTTCAACAAGCAATGCATGTCATGGAAGATGCTATGTATGCTACATACGTGGAGAATATGAAGTTACAGTCTAAAGTTATGGATTTGGAGAAGGAGAATCGAAACATAAAGAGGAATCTCACAAAAACTTTGGAGATTGCGTCCACTTTAAAAACCAAAGAAGCACATTGGCAAATCCGATTAGTTAACCAATTTACCAATTAACCAAAGGAAGTGGACAATATCATAGACATATATATACTCAATCTACTACAATGAGAAATATGTTTCCTCATGCAGAGAATGATATTATTGCCAAAGTCCTAACCAAGGATATGCTCAAAAATGCATTGGAAAATCATAAATTCAGGAGCATCTTAGGGATGCGAGCAACTTGTTTACTGCTACAAATGCTCTGGGATTATGTGACAAGGTGGGAATGAGTTCTGAGTCATATAATATGCTCTATGAATAATTGGATACATGTTTTAAGCAAGTCTTCAAAACTAAGTGAGTAATGTCTCTACCAAAACCATTTAACATGAAGAAGGCTCAAAAACTACTAAATGAGAAAGTTTTAGAACTAATTGGTGAGCCAACATATCTGAAAAACACACATATATTGAAGTATGGTTCCAAAGAAGTTACATTTGTATTTAATGCATCCAACAACTTTGTATTGGATATATGTAAGGTTTAGATTGCTATGGTCAAGTTCTACAATATATCTATGGAAGAATGTAGAGGCAAGCTTAAGTTTGTCCTCAAACTTGATGAGAGTGAGATTATTAAGGGGCAGAAACTTGAATGTGTGAGTATAACACTTATGAATTGAGCATTGGATCCCAACATCGATGAAAACCATCCTTTATAGTTCAATGTACAATCAAATAATGAAATATTGTGGCTTATAGCATTTTTACTACACATAAACTAGGAAGAAAGGGAAAGATGGAAAGAAAGAATGGCTTGCCAAGGCAAGACAACAAGGTGCTCCAACACATGATCAAAAAGTCATGAGAAATGGAATGCTAGCTCCAATGGATCCAAACTAGTGCCCTATTTTGGAAATACCACTAATAAGGGTTCACTTTTGCACATTACATTGTTTGGTTAGAATAATTGAGAAGCTAGTATATGAATATATATGCTTTGCATACAAGATGAAGCCCATGTTAGAAGCTGATGCTACATGTAAGAAGGTAGAACAAGTTCTCTCTAACGTTGGATTGCATGGGGGCAGAGTAGAAATAAAAAAGGACGATAAAAAATCTAGTAAGAGTGGAAATATCCCTTGTAAACCATGATTTGAAGGACCCAAGGCTTGGAAGTTTATATCTCCACCTCGAGATGAGAAAGGCAATATACTTTTTAAACAACCAGAGAAGTATGAAGCATGGAAAAAGTTTCATCTTGCTGTTCCTGATTGGAGAAATGGGGGACAAACGAGGATTATGAAGGCAAAAGTGTGGATACACCTAGATAGATTAGCAGTTCTCTTACAAAAGTTGAGGTTTAGGGATGGTGATGCCAATCCATTTAAAGAGACAATTGCTAAATTTCATAAGTCCATGGTGGAGGTATGAACTACAAACAACATAACACACTACATGGTTAGTATTGTCACCACTACAAAAAAATATCATCATCTCGAATTAGTTTGTGTTTCTAACCTCTCTTCTTGTGCAGCATATACTTGAAGCACAAGGTCCATACTTTGCAGATCAAGGAAGTTTGGCAATATGGTCAACTCAAGGCAAGAACGATCTCACTGCCAAGCTCATTGTGATTTTCAAAAGGCAACTAATCATGGAGGTGGCATCAATGATTCCAATTCTATGAGGCAATTATTGCAATGGTGGTATAGGAGATTAGAGATACGATACGAGGAAGAAGAAAAGAAGTCCAAAACCTCTCAAGAAGAATTTATAAGTAGGGCAATATATGAAGTGAGGAAAGCAAGATATGAAAACAACACAACTAGACAACACCACACAAAATGGTTGGCAATCCAAGAGAGAGATGGCAAGAAATGGAGACCTAGATAAAGATAATTAATTTTGATGCATTTAGAGTCCACGAGAGAGCACAAGTACTAAGACACATCAATACTCCTATCTTTAACATGAGATGTCTTTCAAATTTTGTTTAAAATTTCAAAGGTTTGTCACAATGTTTTTCAAAGTTGATTTCGAACTATGTTTTTTAAATATGAAAAGTCGATTTCGAAATCCTAAGACAAAGATATGAAAGTTCCAAACCTTTGAACATTCACTAGCCTCTAGAGAGAGAGGGGTATGACGGGGGGTGGCAGGAGACAAAGAGAGGCAAAAATGGGGTGGATAAATGAAATGAAATGATAATTTTAAAGTTCATTTACACCACAGTAAGTTTAAAAGTTTTGTATTTAAGTCAAGTGTATCCTTTCATTTTTCCCCTTTACTCTTCACTCTACCCTCCACCTTTCTATCATTCATAATCACAACCATGGTGCGTTCCAAGCTTCCTATCAATAAGGTGCTGCAAGAGCAAAATCTCAACACTCTTCCAAATCTAGTGAGCGTACTATGAGTGACAAAGGTACCCTGCTAGTGGCTGACAACTGTTGAGATATCGAGCTCCACTCGTGATACGCCAGGGTGACCGTTGTATATTTATGTCACCGACTTGTCAGTTGCAGACGCGGTTGGTACACCGCCCATGAATAATAGCTACATGATAGCTATCCTTATCTACTCTAGTTCGTGGCTCAGTTAGTATGCCACCTTAGTTAGTTGAGTTTGGTTTGAGACCCATATATAGGGTTCTTCTATTTCTTTGTACTAGAGTTCTTTTGGCTTACACAACTAAGAAGAGGAAAACTGTTTTCAGCCTCCACCCTTGTGTGTCTTCCCCCATTGTGCAAGCAAGAAAGCTTCAAGCGAGACTCCTTCCTTCTCTCCCACAATCTTGACATGGTATCAGAGCCTTGTTCGTGGTAAGGAGCTCAAGAAAGCAAGCCAAGCTCGCGGTGGTCTGGTAATAGGAGCAGTGTTGCTTTCATTTTCTATTTTGGGAGCAGATCTCTGCAGGTAGCACAGCCGGAAATTGCAGGAGTGCATTGTCTCAGGTTGAGACGCCCTTCGCGGTGAAGCAAGAGAGCCCTCGGCGACCTTGTTTTTTTTATTTGAGGCCATTTCGGGGCCTGTTTTGCAGACGGAAGTTTTCTGCACGCACTCAGGAAAAGGCTCAGTTTTATGCTGTGCGACCACTGTTCTACAGGTCGGTGAAAAGTTACTGTAGAAATCGCATCGTATACTTGTGCGCAGAGACATTGGGAGTTACAGAATCATCCCTGTTGCTTGTTGATGCAAAGTCGTCACTAGGAAGTGACTGTGTGGTCAAATACCACTTTCGCCAGTTTTGCAGATTTGCCCTTGTGAGGGTGAAGCTGAGTTTTTGCAGTGACAGAATTTTTCGCAGTGTTCTGTAATGGCGTCTGATTCTCTCTCACAGATTGTCACTGAAAAGCTTGACAAGAACAACTTCCAAGCATGGAAGTTTAGAATGACGAATTTCCTTATGGGAAAAGGATATTGGGAATTTGTTGCAGGAAATGAAGAAGAACCAGTTCTTCCTGATGTTCCCAATCAATAGCAAATGCAAGCATTCAAAGCATGGCATGAGAGAGCCAGGAAAGTTATGTACTGGCTGTCTATCAGTATTTCAAACTCTATGATTGTGCATATTCAGGATGCAAGTACGCCAAAGGAGGAATGGGATACTCTGTCAAAAATGTATAGCACAAATACGCAAGCCAGGAAAATGCAGCTCAAGCAAGAGTTGCATAACGTGCAAAGAGAAAATATGAACATCAACGACTACCACATGAAGGTGAAGAAGATTGCAGATGCACTTGCTTCCATTGGGTCGCCAGTGGAAGATGATGATTTAGTTTCCGTGACCTTGAATGGTCTAGGAAAGGATTATGCACAGTTTCGGACATCCATTTCAGTTCGTGAAAGATTTCCTGATTTTGAGGAGTTGATTGCTCTTCTAATTTCTGAGGAGCAGAGAAATGGTGGTGCATCTTCTTCAGGAGGAACTTCAAAAGAAGCTGTCTTCTACTCAAATGCTGGAAGAGGTAGAGGCAGAGGTAGAGGAGGCCGATTTGGAGGCCGTGGTAGAAATCAGAATATGCAGCAAACTCAAGAAAACCAGTCCTATGGAGGAGGACGTGGTAACTCTAGAGGCAGGGGGAGCCAAAGAGGTCGTGGTGGATGGCAAAGAGGCCAAAATGCAAACAGTAATGTTGAATGCTACTATTGTGGTAAAATGGGACATATGGCTAAAGATTGCTACAAAAAGCAGAATGACATCATAAATGGAAAACTGCAACAAGGAAATTATGCATCTTCTAGTAGACAGGGTGATGACAGAAATGAGCATTTGTTCATGGTGCAGCACATGAACAATTCTGTGACAAGTGTAGAAGAAAGCAATGATGTATGGTATGTTGACTCAGGTGCATCAAACCACATGACATGTCATGCAGAATGGATGGAGGATGCAAGAAAAATGGAAAAACCAGGATTTGTGGAGACTGGTGATGATACTGCACATCCTATTGTGCAGATTGGAAAAATTCCCTTGTCTATGCAGGATGGGAAAAAGAAATACCTGTCTGATGTATTTCATGTCCCGAATATCACCAAGAATGTGGTTTCTGTTGGTCAAATGGTTGAACAGGGCTTGCAGGTCAGATTTAATCCTCATGGATGCTTTGTTGAGGATATGAAAAATAAAGGTCGCTTGATAGCAAAAGGAAAGAAGAAGGGCAGAATGTTTACATTGGATGCAGACATGTCTGAATTGAGTGCAGCAATGTTTGCACATGGGACCGGTGTAGTTGCAGATATTGATATCTGGCATAAACGCATTGGTCATGTTAATGTACAGCGACTTAAATCAATGCAGGCCCAAAATATTGTTGCAGGATTGCCAAAATTCAAGGTTGCAAAAATGCATAAGGTATGTGAAGCCTGTCAGTTTGGAAAACAGGCAAGGAAACCATTTCCTAGACATGTTCAAGAGAGTGAGAAGCCATTGGAATTAATCCACTCTGATGTGTGGACTACTAAAGCTGCATCTCTTGGAGGCTGTCATTATTTTGTCACTTTTATTGATGACTATAGCAGAAAAGTTTGGGTGTATTTTATGAAAAAGAAAAGTGAAGTTTTTGGGCATTTCAAAACCCTTAAAGCTATGGTTGAAAAAGAAACAGGTCTGCAAATAAAATGCCTAAGGTCAGATGGAGGGGGAGAGTACCTCTCAAATGAGTTTGCAAAGTTCTTGCAGGAGCATGGCATAAAGCAGCAATATTCATGCAGTTATACCCCACAACAAAATGGAATTGCAGAAAGGAAAAACAGGCATATTGGAGAGGTATCTCGTGCCATGCTCAATGAAAAAGACTTGCCAGATTTTTATTGGGCTGAAGCAGTTGCTACAGCAGTCTACATAATGAACAGGACTCCCACTGCAGCAATACATGGAATGACTCCAGAGGAGAGGTATACTGGTAGGAAACCACATATTTCTCATTTGAAATTTTTTGGTTGCATTGCCTATGTACATGTGCCAAATGAGCTGAGATCTAAGTTGGATCCAAAAGCTGAGAAGTGCATCTTTATTGGTTACTCTCTGCAGCAAAAAGGGTATAGATGCTATAACCCTTCTACTCGTAAGTTTACAGTGAGCAGAGATGTTGTTTTTGATGAGATGAGTAGCTGGTATAAACCAGTAAATGTGATTGATGATGTAGATGCACAAAATGGTAATGCTGCACAAAATTCACAGCAGCAGTCACAAAATATTAGTGGACCTGGAGCATCCTCTAGCAGTGGTTCACATTCTTCGCCATGGACAGGCAGATTGAGATCAGGAGAATCTTCTGAAGGCAGCGCAAATAGTGGTATGCAGGTATCACGAAAAGGAAAAGAGAAGGTAGATCAGCCCATGTTTGATGTGAATGCAGGTCACTCTTATGTGGATGGTGAATCCAGTGGCTCAGAACAGAGCATTGATGATGAGTTGGGTATTCCTTCTATTGTTACACCTGGAGTAAGGAAGACCAGGGATGTTTTGAGAGCACCTGGGAGTGAACCCACTTTGCGCAGGTCTACCAGAGTTAGGTATCCTGTGGATAGGCTGAAATATGATGGATTTACAGCCATTCACTATGCATATATGGTCAAGGTGATACAGGAACCAGAACCCACTTCTTTTGAGCAAGCCATGGGAAAAGAAAAATGGGAGAAAGCCATGGATGAAGAAATGGATGCCTTGGAAGCAAATGCTACATGGGAATTGGTACCTTTGCCTAAAGGTAAAAATGCAATTGGCTGTAAGTGGGTTTATAAGGTGAAGCACAATGCAGATGGTTCTGTGAATAGATACAAGGCAAGATTAGTAGTCAAGGGGTATGCACAAACATATGGCATTGACTATGAAGAAACATTCAGTCCGGTTGCAAGGATGGCAACTGTAAGAGCAGTCATTGCTATGGCTGCATCAAAGGGATGGTCTTTACATCAGATGGATGTAAAGAATGCCTTCTTGCATGGTGATTTGCAAGAAGAGGTCTATATGGAGCAGCCACCAGGTTATGTGCATGCTGTTCATCCTGAGTTTGTTTGCAGGTTGAAGAAAGCCTTGTATGGCTTGAAGCAAGCACCTAGAGCATGGTCTGACAAGATAGGACAGTATCTTGTCACTATTGGCTTTCAGATTTCCAAGGCAGATTTCTCACTTTATGTGAGAAAAACAGAGAAAGGTATTATGCTACTTGTCATTTATGTTGATGATTTGATTATGACAGGTGACAGTGATGAAGATATCCTTCATGTGAAAATGCTATTGAAGCAGAAGTTTGAGATGAAGGATTTGGGAGAGCTGCGTTATTTCTTGGGCATTGAGGTGATTAGATCACCAAGTGGGATACAGCTCTTGCAGAGGCAGTATGGATTGGACATGCTATCCAAATATGGGATGACAGGCTGTAAGCCTATTTCAATTCCTTTGGAGCAAAATGTGAAGCTGAGCACAGATGCAGGTGAGCTTCTAGAAGACCCTACTATGTACAGACGCATAGTAGGAAGCTTGATTTATATGACTATTACCAGGCCAGATTTGAGCTATGCTGTTGGATTGGTAAGTCAGTTTATGTAGGCTCCAAGGAAACCGCATTTGGATGCGGCTAGACGCATACTTAGGTATGTGAAGTCCACATTGCAGTATGGACTATTTTATGAGACTGGGGTTCAGATACAGTTGCATGTATACACTGATGCTGATTGGGCTGGTAGTATTTCTGATAGACGATCTACCAGTGGATATGTATTCTCTTTTGGGAGTGCTGCAGTCACTTGGAGCAGCAAGAAACAGCCTACAGTTGCCTTGTCGAGCACAGAGGCTGAGTACAGGGGTGCAGCAATGGCTGCATGTGAGGTAGCTTGGTTGCATAAGCTACTTTATGATATGCATCAGTCTACAGATGGGCCAGTTGTCATTTATTGTGACAACATGAGTAGTATACACTTGGCAAATAACCCAGTCTATCATGCTAGAACAAAGCACATTGAGGTGCATTATCACTATGTGCGAGAGAGGGTTTTACTAGGTCTTATTGATCTAGTTTATGTCAGCACAGAGGATCAGGTAGCTGACATATTCACGAAGGCATTGGGCGCAGAGAAGCTGTGCAAGTTCAGAGACCTGCTTGGTGTGCAGGAATTGGGATTGAGCTCGAGGGGGAGTGTTGAGATATCGAGCTCCACTCGTGATACGCTAGGGTGACCGTTGTATATTTATGTCACCGACTTGTCAGTTGCAGACGCGGTTGGTACACCGCCCATGAATAATAGCTACATGATAGCTATCCTTATCTACTCTAGTTCGTGGCTCAGTTAGTATGCCACCTTAGTTAGTTGAGTTTGGTTTGAGACCCATATATAGGGTTCTTCTATTTCTTTGTACTAGAGTTCTTTTGGCTTACACAACTAAGAAGAGGAAAACTGTTTTCAGCCTCCACCCTTGTGTGTCTTCCCCCATTGTGCAAGCAAGAAAGCTTCAAGCGAGACTCCTTCCTTCTCTCCCACAATCTTGACAACAACAACAGTGGCCCTACTATAGCTAATAATGGTTTCTCCTAATGTCAGTAAAAGAAGTAACCAATTGTGGCATTGACTTCTATCCAAGTAGAGTATAAGGCAGCTTGCTTTGCTGCATGTGAAGCATTATTGTTAAGGAGGATCCTATGGCATATGGGAGTACATGATGAACACCCAACATTGCCAAGATGATGTGTTGATAAGAGGTGCATTGCCATTGCCAAAAATTCAATTTGTCATACACGCACCAAACACATTCAGATCCAATATCACTATGTGCATGACTTGATCGACAATGGGATAGTAGAGCTAGCCAGCAGAGAAGAAGGGATCATATAACTCCATTGAATCTCTTACGAAGGATCTCCTTAGAATTTATCTTTAGAGACTCAGTGTGTTGAGTCGAGGATATAGTTCACTTGTTGGTGGATATTGAGGGAGGGTGTTAGATATGCTCAATGCCCCACCCTTGTAAGGTGCCACCAATGATCCATGGTGCTCTAAGTTGTAAGGCCCCCATACTAAGAAGAAGCCATGTTCAAGGATAAACATTGGTTGGGTCTTGACTTGTATACCAAATGAGGTCTATGTGACCAGATGGTTCTCTTTGTGCATCTAGCCTTTGGGGAGTTAGATAGAGTAGTCATGCTAGTAGCAACTCAAGGCACAATTCATCAAGTTGTCGGATGTGGGAGTTATTAGGGATCCCTATTTTGGAGTCTGAAGGCCATGAAAGCGGCCCCTAGCTACTAGCGGATCTCAAGGGGGTAAGTGGCCCCCCTAAATGGGGGTCTAGGAGCAGCACCCTCAACCTGACGATAAAGGAAATATTTCCCAAAATATTCCTTGGCCAACTAGAAAAGGTTCATAACATGGTCAAACATGCCTACCAGAATGCCTTTCAAGGATATAAAAGGAATACCCCTCCAAAGCCATCGTCAATCTATCTTTTACCCAATTAGAAATTCTTCCAGCTACCCTTAAGCTCTTTACCTATCATCTATCTAGATCACCATTGTTTACTACAAAGCGAAGGAAGTGAAAAATGAGGCATCAAGAGGAAAAGTGCAAGGCGAAGAAAAGGAAAAGGCACCCTACAAGAGAGTGGGCCTACAAAGAGTATAAGACGCAACCATGGAAGACGCAAGCTAGAAGACACACCTTTAAATATAAAGGCACAGTCAAAACCTCTATAAAAGAGAACCAGGCTCCCTCCTATGCAATTTGTAACAATCAATGGGTGGTAGGACTAAGCTAGAAAGAACGGAGGACAATGGGAAAAAGGGCCTATGGCCATGTAAGGAAAATGGGATAAGGAGATGACCGCCCACCAAAAGGGATTTAGGATTTTGTATATAAAGTTCAAAAAGTGAATGAGAGCTCATTCTTTTGTGTGTGACAAAGTGGACTCTTCTTCTTCTCTTCTTCTCTTCTCTTGCTTGCTTGTGAGTGCTTGAGGAGAGAGTGTGAGTGAGTGAGGCAATGAGTGTGTGAGGGTGAGGAATCTTGAAGAAGAAGCCCTCCTCCTTCTTCTCTATTCTCTTCTTCTCTTCTCTTCTATCGTCTCGCATGTGGCTATGGAGGATGGAGCTTGGAGGAGGAGGCTTGAGGATGCTTGAGCTTACATCACAAATCGTGGAGCTATCGGAGTTCTTGAGAGAGAAAGCAACATAATCGGGCATCAAAGTAAGCTCACTACACTCGTAGCGAGGGATAGCATGTTGACTATGTGAGAGGTAGCCATTAGTGCTCGTTTGAAATGCTTGAACAATAAGTGGTCCATGGGTCTTGGCGATTGAGCTTAAGCTTGCCTCTACAACCATCTAAGCTTCATAATGGAAGCGCACGAGTGGACATAGCCATCTTTATATTAGTTTGTTTGAAATTAAAGTAGTTTCTATTCTTCTCATATTTGACATGTGTTCTCTACTCCTTTCTCAGATTTTGTCTACTATGTCATGTAATTTCTACATATTTTTCATGTGAGAGCTAGTGGTAGGCTAATATAGGCATGTCCTATGGTTCAGGATAGGATTCTTGATCATGACATGATTATAATGAGAATATTGTGTGGAAGATGAGATAATGTGTCAAGAATCGCATGCTGGGGGGACTTGCTCAAGATGCTGTGCCGAACACACACAGAATGCACAAGGAGAAGCTCACTCAAGAGACAAGAAGAGAGATGGAGGCCAAAACGTTTTCTTGTAGGTTTTTTCTTCTTCTTCCACACACTTTTACAATGAACACAAAGTATAGATAAGATACAACATAAAGGAAAGTGGCTTACTAAGTCAAACAATGCATAATTGACTACACTAGTCGACTGGCGCTATAACTATGCCAGCTGTAAATAGGTGTAATAACCTGAATATAATAAGTAATGAGTGACTGGCCATGTGAGAGTCATAATGACCATCAACGTGCTAAGTGTAGACATGTGGACCCATCTAACTAGGCGGTCCATCATTAATGGCCTTCGTGAAGATGTCAACTGTCTAATCCTGTGTGCTGACATACACCAAGTCAATCTCACCTGCTAGTACCTTCTCTCTCACAAAGTGATAGTGTACCTCAATATGTTTTGTCCTAGCATGGAACACAGGGTTCCTAGCCAACTGTATACAGCTCATATTGTCACACTAAATGACAATTGGACCTTCCACCTACACATCTAAATCAGTCAATAACTTTTGCAGCCATACTTTCTCACATGCTGCAACAGTAACACCTCTATACTCAGCCTCTGCACTCGACAAAGCAACTGTAGATTGCTTTTTACTGCTCCAAGTAACTACTGCACTACCAAGAGAGAATATGTATCCGCTGGTAGATCTTCTATCAAACATACTACCAGCCCAATCTGCATCTGTGTATCCAAACACCGTTACATCTGTACCTGCCTCATAGAAAATTTCATAATGTAATGTGGACTTCACATATCTCAATATGCGACTGACTGCATCCAAATGTGGCTTTCTAGGTATTTGCATAAACTGCCTCACAAGACCAACAGCGTAGCTCAAGTCTGCCTTGTAATGGTCATGTAGATCAAACTCCCCACTATCCTCCTGAACATAGTAGGGTCTTCTATGTCATCCCCAACATCAGCACTCAACTTTACATTCTGCTCCAACGAGACTAAAAGTGGTTTACATGATGTCATACCATACTTGGACAACATATCCAAGCTATACTGTCTTTGGGACAGCCATATACCATCATCACATCTGATCACCTCAATGCCAAGGAAGTACCTTAGCTTACCTAAATCCTTCATCTCAAACTTCTTCATCAAAAAGTCCTTGACTTCAGCAATCCCACTATCACTATCACCTCTAATAATCAAGTCATCCACATATATGACTATGATGACCAAACCTGCATCTCCCTTTCTTACAGAAAGTAAGTAATCAATATCAGAAACATAAAAGCCAATATTGATAAGATACTCTCTGATCTTGTCAGACCATGCTCTAGGTGCTTGCTTGAGCCCATACAGTGCCTTCTTTAACCTCCACACATACATGGGATGCTCTAAATCTTCATAACCTACTGTTGATCCATATACACCTTCCTGCAAATCACCATGCAAGAAGGCATTCTTCACATCCATTTGCTACAACCTCCAACCTTTGGCTGCTGCCAATGCAATTACATATCTGACAGCTGCCATCCTAGTAACTGGACTGAAGGTTTCTTCATAATCTATGCCATATGTCTAGGCATAGCCTTTTGCAACCAGCCTAGCTTTGTACCTACTAATAGAACCATCTACATTGTGCTTAATCTTATAAACCCACTTACATCCAATAGCTTTCTTGCCCTTTGGCAATGATACTAGATCCCAAGTCTTATTGGCCTCTAATGCAGCCATCTCCTCATCCATTGCTGCATCCCAATGAGCATGACCAACAGCCTCCTCAAAACATAGGGGCTCAACATCCTCAATCACTTTCACCATATAAGCACATTGGTGAGCTGCATAACCTTCAAAACCAAATCTGTTAACAGGGTATCTCACCCTGCTAGACCTGCATACCACTGGATCACTCAATGGAGTCTTTGCATTGACACGTGCTCTCTGCACACATGGAGTCCTCACTGAAGGAATGCCAAGCTCATCATCCAAGCTGTCTGAGCCACTAGAGTCTCCATCAAGAACCACATCAATGCCATCTGATACTTTATTATTTCCTTTGTCTTTACTTGTAGTGCTACTAGATGCACCTGAAGATGTAGAGCTACTCCTTAGTCTCCCACACCAAGGACTACCAGATGATGTCTTTGGTCCACTAAGAGTCCATGATTCTTGCTTTTCAGCCTGCACATGAGTATCATGATCATCATCATTATCCAATGCATCACCACTAGATACATACCAACTGCTCATTTCATTAAAGATGACATCCCTGCTCACTCTGAACTTACATGTGACAGGGTTATAACAACGATACCCTTTTTGCTCTAAAGAGTATCCAATAAAAACACATTTTTCTACCTTTGGATCAAGCTTCTTCCGTAGCTCATCTGGCACATGAATGTATGCAACACAGCCAAATACCTTCAAGTGCGATACATTAGGCTTCTTGCTAGTAAAGCATTCTTTAGGAGTCATACCATGAACTGCAGCTGTGGGAGTTCTATTCATAATATAAACAACAACATGAATAGCCTCAGACCAAAAATACGTAGGCATATTGTTTTCAGCCATCAAGGCGTGTACAACTTCTGCAATATGCCTGTTTTTTCTTTCTGCAACCCCATTTTGCTGTGGGGTATACCTGCATGTGAATTGTCTCTTTATCCCATGAGACCTCAGAAAATCACTGAACTCATTCGAGGGGTACTCTCCCCCTCCATCTGACCTCAAGCACTTTACTTTCAAGCTTGTTTCTCTTTCAACTGTAGTCTTGAAAGTTCTAAAGTGCTCAAATGCTTTACTCTTTTCCTTCATAAAATATACCCACAACTTTCTAGAACAATCATCAATGAATGTGACAAAGTATGAACTACCTCCAAGAGATACATTTTGTGTAGGCCCCCAAATATCTATATGCTTACATCTCTGTCATGTGAAAAGGGTTGTCTTGCCTGCTTACCAAACTGACATGCTTCGCATACCTTATGAAATTCTACAATTCTAAATGTAGGTAAACCTGTAACCAACCCTTTGGATTGCATTAATTTCAACCTTTGTACATTTACATGTCCAATGTGTTTGTGCCAAATTTCAATATCTGCAACAACACATTTTCCTTTAGCATACATATCAATATTCATAGTAGGGATTCCAGCATCCAGAGTAAACATACATCCAACTCTACTTCCCTTTGCAACCAACCTGCACTTGTCATTGAAGTCTTCTACAAAGCAGCCCTTTGCATTAAATCTCACTTGCAGTCCTTGCTCTACCATTTGACCAACTGACACCAAGTTCTTTGTAATCGATGGCCCATGTAATACATCTAAAAGACTCTTTGTCTTACCATCATGCAAGGACAAGGAAACTTTTTCAATGTGTGAAATTGGGTGGCATGAATCATCACCCGTCTGCACATAACCTGTATTTTGCAAATCCTACATCTCTCCAAACCATTTTGCATGGCTGGTCATATGTTTGGATGCACCTGAATCAACATACCAAACATCATCCTATGTTCCCTTTCTTGTAATAGCATTCAACATATGCTGCATAACAAACAGACGTTCATTTTTGTCTTCATTCTGTCGTGAAGACGATGCATAGTTTCCTTGCTGCAACTTACTACTGCGAATATCATCTTTCTTAGCATAACATTGGGCTGCAATCTGACCTGTTTTGCCACAATAGTGACACACAATACCAGAGTTGTTAGAACCTCTGTTCTGCCATCCACCTCTTCCTCTAAAGCTCCCTTGTCTCTAAAGTTACCATGACCTCTTGAAACCTGCATATCGCCAAATTGCTGATTCAATATGTTTTGCTGGTTGTCACTACCACATCCTGTACCACAGCCTCTTTAAGAGGACCTACTACATCCCCTTCCTAAACTGTAGTAGAAAGCTTGGACCAGTTCACCATTTCTTTCATACGAATCACTCTGCACATTGATCTCTTCGATAATCATGAGAGAGATCAGCTCATCAAAATCTGGAAATGGCTTCCGTACATATACTGAAGTAACAAATAATTTCCATGCTTTCTCATTGTTAAGGCCACTCAGAGTGGATGAAACCAAATCATCATCATCTAGCATTGCATCAATCACTGCTAAAGCATCTGTAATGCTCCTCACCTTCAATACATAATCATTGATAGACATTTTTCCTTTCTTCAAGGGATTCAACTCTTGCTTGAGTTGAATCTTTCGTGCCTTTGTGTTTACTAAAAACATACTCTCAAAAATCATCCAAGCTGCATGTGAAGTTTCTGCATTCCTAATATGTCCCAGCATAGTATTATCAATTACTGCAGATAGCCAGTACATCACTGTTTTGTGTTTCGCATTCCACTCTTTCCATGCTTTTAACACATCTGCAGTCGGAGGGATACCCAGCTCTGGCTCCTTTTCTTCACATGAGACAAACTCATAAAGGCCCTTTCCAATGAGTAAGTTCGTCACACGGAACTTCCATGAAGGGTACTTGTTCTTGTCGAGCTTCTCAATAATGGGATTTCCACTATTCTCTGCCATTATCACAAACAAGGGTTATAGCACAGCAAGCTAGTCTTCTGCAATCTTCCACAACATGTGCACAGTAATACACCAAGCAACCTTTTTCACAAATTGCTCAACAGTACATGTAATCTGCAACCTATTTACAAAAAAACCTTATGTTTGCTTCCTACAAACACCTCAAAAATTACAAATTCGCAATCTGTAACTTGTGCACCTACTTTCGTTCAATACAACCGAAATCACAGTATACCCTGAAACTGTTGTCCGCAACCTTGCGACTCTAAAACATGGCCTAAAACGGCCTTAGATGCCCAAAATAATTGCGGGAAAGTCCTAAAGGGCCTATCTATAGAATATACAGTGCTCTCTCGCACACCAAATCTCACAGCGATCTCGGATTTTTTGCTCGACCCTGCTTCCGGTGCCTCCACAGGCACTATCCAAGAGAGAGAGTGGAAGGATGGGAGAGCTTCTTGCACGTGGCTTGCTTTCTCGAACCTTGCTTCTTCTCCTTCACTTTAGCCTTCGAAATCAGCCTCTCTCAATGGCACGGCTCTGATACCATGTCAAGAATCGCGTGACGGGAGAACTTGCTCAAGATGCTGCGTCAAACACACATAGAATGCACAAGAAGAAGCTCACTTAAGAGACAAGAAGAGAGATAGAGGCCAAAACGTTTTCTTGCTGGTTTCTTTTTCTTCTTCCACACACTTTTACAATGTACACAAAGTATAGATAAGATACAACATAAAGGAAAGTAGCCTACTAAGTCAAACAATGCATAATCGACTACACTAACCAACTGGTATTATAAGTATGCCAGCTGTAAATAGGTGTAACAACCTGAATATAATAAGTAATGAGTGAGTGGCCATGTGAGAGTCATAATGACCATCGACGTGCTAAATGTAGACGTGTGGACCCATCTAACCAGGCGGTCCATCATTAATGTCCGCATGCGTTGAGCTTGTCATCTCAACATAATGAACATCAATAATGATTGTGTCCTAACTTATTGTGTTTATTCTCTATCTATTCTTGACACTATGACATTATTGTCATTGTCTTATTTATTTATATGGTTCCATAATGATATTGTTTAGATTGAGAGAGGCAGAGACAAAATGTAGATTGAGAGAGGCAGAGACAGAGTGAGGAGCAAGCATGCTCTCATCTTCTTCATTCATTCATTCTCACTTAACCACACACATAGAGTAAGTGTATACAATAGTACTAAGGTCCATAGGACCATTCACACTGGGTCTAAGACCACTGACTTATTTAATGTCGCACACTTGCTGATACAGCTGGACAAAACTAATGTCGGTCATACATACTAACAGGAGAATAGTATGAGCTTAATATTCTAACACTCCCCCTCAAGCTCAAATCATCTGATGAACTCCAAGTAGCTGTCTAAAACTACTAAACTTATATTTACCCAAAGACTTGGTAAAGATATTTGCAACCTGTTCATCAGCCTTCACATGCATAAGATCTACTCTCCCTGTAAGAACCATCTCTCTAACAAATTGGTAGTGTACCTCTATGTGTTTTGTCCTGGCATGGTTTAATGGATTCATTGCCAAGAGTACACTACTGAGATTGTTACATAATAAGGTCATTGGAGCATCCACCTAAATATCCAAATCAGCCACCATAAGCTTGAGCAGCCATGAAATCTCACATGCTACCAATGCAGCACCCCTATACTCTGCCTCAGTACTAGACAATGCAACCGTTGGTTGCTTCTTGCTGCTCCAGTTGATCATGCCACTTCCAAAGCCAAAAGCATAACCACTTGTAGATCTGTGATCATATGAGCATCCTTCCCAATCCGCATCTGTGTATCCACTAGTTTCAAGGGCTTACCTCTCATATAGAACAACCCATAATCTACAGTGGAAACATATCTCATAATCCGCCTAACAGCATCCAAATGTGGCTTCCTTTGCTTCTGCATAAAGTGACTTATGAGCCCAATTGCATAACTCAAATCTGGCCTAGTGATGGTCAAGTAGATCAGACTTCCAACCATCTACCTGTACATAGTCGCATCCTGAATTTCAGCTCCAGTGCTAATGTCCAACTTGACATTCTGATCAAGGGGTATATCCAATGGTTTGCATTCAGCCATGCCATACTTCTTCATCATTTCCATGGCATAATATTTCTGCATCAGCCATAAACCATTTTCAGCCTTGATTACCTCAATACCCAAAAAGTACTTCAATTCATCGAGATCTTTCATGTCAAATTCAGATTTCAGCATCTTCATTACATGCTGTATGCCCAAGTCATCATTACCAGTGATTATCAAATCATCAACATATATGACCAGCACTACCAAGCCACTGTCAATCTTCTTTGTAAATAGGCTGTGATCAGCCCTACCAACAGTAAATCCCAACCTCTGCAAGTAGTTACTGATCCTAGCATGCCAAGCTCTTGGAGCCTGCTTCATCCCATACAGTGCCTTTTTCAGCTTGCATACATAATGTTGAAAATCAGGGTAAACATACCCTTCTAGCTGAACCATATAAACATCCTCTGCTAAGTCACCATTAAGAAATGCATTCTTAACGTCCATCTGCTGTAATTTCCAGCCTCTAGCAGTAGCCAAGGCAATCACAGTGCGTATGGTTGCCATCTTGGCAACATGGCTGAATGTTTCCTCATAATCAAGTCCATCCTGTTGGGCATACCCCTTAGCAACCAGCCTGGCTTTGTACCTTTCCACACTGCCATCCGACTTGCATTTAATTTTGTAGACCCATTTGCAGCTAATGGTCTTTTCTCCTTCAAGTAGTAGCACAAGATCTCATGTCTTATTTTCAGCCAAGGCATTCATTTCTTCATCCATGGCTGCACATCAGTTCTCATTTTCCACTGCTTCAGCATATGTACCTGGTTCTTTGATCTCCATCACTTTTGTCATGTAAGCATAATGCTTTGTAGTGTAGCCACTATATGTCAACCTGTCAACATGGTATCTGACCCTCTGTGAGCATCTAAGCCGTGGTGCACTGCTCGATTCCCCTCTCTCATGAAGCGGAATGTACCTGCTCTACCTTGCACCAGGCATATAGACAGTCGGAATACCAAGTTCACTGTCTAAAGTGTCAGTAGACTCATATCTAGAAGTCATTCTACTAGGTGTCATCACCCCATATACATCCTCAGTAACTTTCTCTTTTCCTTTGTCCACGACATCATATCTCCCCCTCATTGACATATTGGTGTCAGTGGACGGTGAGCTCCTCAATCTCCCTATCCATGGGGATGTTGTCTGACTACTAGGTCCTATCATAGCAGTGCTTTGCTGCATATCAACTGTGGATACATGAGTAGAAGGCATATCTGATGGCACTGTAGCCGGTGATACATACCAAGAACCCATCTCATAAAAAATAACATCCCTGCTCACCAAGGTCTCCCTGGTAGAGGGATCATACCATTTGTATGCCTTATTCTCCTGCGAATATCCAATGAAAACACACATGTGCTTTTGGATCCAACTTCTTCCTTTTTTCATCTGGGATATGCACATAAGCAAGACAACCAAAGACTTTCATGTGATTTACATCTGGCTTATAGCCATATAGCTTCTCAAACGGTATCATCCCATGAATACCTGCAGTGGGAGTCTGATTCAAGATATACATGGCTGTTATAACAGCCTCAGCCCAATAATAGAGTGACATCTTCTTCTCATTCATCATGGCACGAGCAGCTTCCATCAAGACCCTGTTCTTTCTTTCAGCTATTCCATTCTGTTGAGGAGTGTAGCTGCAAGTAAGCTACCTCCGTATGCCATTTTGAGCCAAAAAGTTGTCAAACTCATTTAATACATACTCCCCACCGCTATCTGATCTCAAGCAAGAGATATAGCAGTCAAATTCCTTTTCAACCTACTTTTTAAACTGCTGAAAAACAACAAACACCTCATCCTTTGTCTTCAGAATGTAAACCCAAGTATAGCGATTGTAATCATCAATGAATGTCACATAATACTTCGAGCCTCTCATGGATGCATTATGGGCTGGCCCCCAAACATCAGAGTGCACTAACTGCAGCAGACGTGTACTCTGCCTTACATGCCTGACAAATGGCATCCTTGACTGCTTACCAAACTAGCAAGCATCACATACATGACCAATATCTGAATATTGGAACTTGAGTAAACCTGAAACGAGCTGTCTTTTCTGCATAATTTGCAACCTTTGCAAATTTACATGCCCCACTCTCTTGTGCCAAATTTCCAAGTCACTGATAGTGCCAGAACCATGGGCAAACATAGCCGAATTCAGCTCTGGCAAGGTAGCATCAAGAGTAAACATTCTGCCATTCCTGTGACCACGAGCTATCAACTTGCATCCATTACCAAACTCTTCAATAAAGCAACCATGCTTGTTGAATCTAACCTGCAAGTTCTACTCCATCATCTGACCAATAGACATTAGGTTCTTCGTTATCGAAGGAACATGCAATACATCATGCAAATTTTTCTTTTTGCCATCATGAACCATAAGAGGCACTTTGCCTTTATGCTCAATGCTTTACCACGTGTCATCACCTGTACAGACATAGCCATTTTTTTCAGCCACCATATCAGTGAGCCAATCACCATGAGGAGTCATATGGTTCGATGCCCCTAAATCAATGTACCAAACTGCATCATCAGTGCATTTTTCAGCAACTCTATCTTTTACATACTGCATGGCAAACAATCTATCTCCTGAAGTATCATTTGCCTGACTAGATGTAGCAAAATGTCCATGTTGTTTGCCTTTCTGATTGCCCTGCTTCTTCCAGCAATCCTTGGCAATATGCCCATACTTTTCGTAGTAATGACAATCCTTATCCTTGTTCGGATTGTCAGATGGACGTTGTTGTTGCCGAGAGCCTCTACCTCTAGGGCTAGATCTCCCCCTGCTTCTAAAGTTTCCACCACCTCTTGCATTCGATACCTGCTGGTTGTTATTGCCATAGGATGCATTTTGCTGGCCTCCTCTGCCAGATCCATAGCCTCTACCACGGTTTCCATGGCCACATTGATTGGAATAGAAAATTGCATCCTTGTTTTTAGAACTGCTAGATCCTATAGCCAAGCCAAGCTTAACCTCTTCATGGATAAGCAATGCAACCAGCTCATTGAAATCAGGAATTTCAGCCTGCACAGAAACAGAAGTGTCAAAATACTTATACTCAGACCCCAAGCCATTCAAAGTGACAACAACCATGTCTTCATCTTCAACCTATGAACCAACAGATGCCAACTGATTTGCAATGGTCTTAGCCTCCGTGACATAATCCTGTATAGATCTGCTCTTTCTCTCCATGTTGAACTTCTGCTTCAACTGTATCTTCATGGCACTTGTGGTTGTGCCATAATACTTGACCAAAATGTCCCATGCATCCTTAGGAGAGCTACAGTTCATTATCTGCATTACCATGGCATCTAAGATACATAAAGAGAGCCAGTGCAAGACTCTACAAGCTCTTTCTGTCCAAGCTCGGTGTAATTGTCTTTGATCAACCGTAGGTCGATCTGGGAGCTCAGGTTCATCTTTTGCTCCAGTCATCAACTCCCAATAGCCTTTTCCTATTAAGAAGTTCTCAATGTAGAACTTCCATATGGCATAATTGTTACTGTCCAGCTTTTCCCCCACTATCTAGGTTATGTTGTTAGTCCTCTCTACATTAGCCATGTTGTACCAGACACTATTTAGTCACTGCCTCACTTCCTGCAAACCAACAAGTATGACTAACCAAGTTTAATCCTCAACTGTTTATGACAATTTTTTGCAATTAATTGTAGTAAAAAACCAGGGTATTTCAGCCCAATGATAGCTCAAAATAGTCCACAACCAGTGGTCTAACTCATAAGTATAATAGTCAATACATATGCTTTGGAGTTGCTTCAGCTTAAACTCCTGCAACCTCACTGCCAGGGTAAATACATACAATCTAAAAACTATAAACTGTTAGTGACCAGTAGCTTATTCAAAGTCAAAACTGAGTCATATACATGTCATACATGTCCCAAACCTTCATAGACAACTGCTAGTACATGTAGCAGTCCAAATATAACCATACGGGCACAAGACAGTGCATAGACAACAAGTAGAAGTGTCAAACTTCCTCCTCATAGATTGCAATCAACAAATGCTTAGTAAAACCTTGTCTATCCAGCTCCAAAACAGCCTCAAATTATTTCATACATTCACTTTGAAGTGTTAGGTTCAATACATGAGCATTCGGATCCCATAGACATCCTGTCTTCACGAATCCAGGTCATAGATTGCATTTACAGTTAGCAACCAGTCAAGACAGTGTCACTACAGTAATTTCCAGCTCCAAATTTCAGTTTTTAAGAGCCTTCAATGCTTATTTTAATCCCCAACACATTCAACATCCATATCCCATACCATACATCTTCCTAAAGCTAATAGAAGGCATGTATTTCTTCAAGACCAATGAGTATATATTGATGATAGTTTATGATAGTTTTCAGCCTGTCATAAACTCATAGATCTCAAATCTTCCAGCTCCAATGCATGACATCAAGTCTATATGTCTTCCTGGCATATATCTGTGCTTCAATGATGCTTCTGAGCATGTTTGAATGCTCCTGTCTCATGTTAGAGATGCATACGTGCTGTATGTTACTTGTATACAACAGTCCATTATTTATTCCAGATCTGTGATCAGTCCTTCAAGTTCATTAATGAGTCCATGATCAAGTACTAACATATCCAGAACTTCAATGACCTTCCAAAGAGCATAGACAAGCTGTGTGTCAATCTATGGATAATGGAGATGATGATTTGCAGACCATGAAGGTATCAACACAAACACGCGCAGTCACGCTCTTTTCAGATCTTGGAGCAGCAGCTAATGTTGATGATAATGATGATGATGAGCACTCAAATGTGCTCAAGGATGCTCCCAAAGACTCCAGACAAGTCTTCACCACTGCCATGAAGCATAGAATCTCACATGAACAAATGCATACCTTGGAGAAACAATGGCAGCCTGTTTGGTCTTGAGAAGTCCTGATCTTCAACTCCTGCAAGTCTTCTTGACTTCCTCCCGCTCTAGAGAGCCCGCCTAGCATGGCTCTGATACCATGTTTAGATTGAGAGAGGCAGAGATAGAGTGAGGAGCAAGCATGCTCTCATCTTCTTCATTCATTCATTCTCACTTAACCACACACATAGAGTGTGTATACAATAGTACTAAGGTCCATAGGACCATTCACAATGGGTCTAAGACCACCGACTTATTTAATGTCCCACACTTGTTGCTGATACAGCTGGACAAGACTATACATACTAACAGGAGAATAGTATGAGCTTGATATTCTAACATATATTTGTCTCTCATTCTTGTAATCCTTTATCCAATTCCATCTAAAACTTTGATTCTTTTTGCTGCAATTGAGTTTTTTATTCGAAATAAAAGGGAATATTTAGAGGTTCCTATATAATAGAGGGGTTTTGAAAAGTTGACGCCATATTTTGTACACAAGTTGAAGTATAGAAATAAGTGTTGTTGCATTCAACATGTCCAAATTTTTCTCTTAAGAGAAAATTTTAAGCCAACTGTGTCAATTATGAAGAGGTTTCCATGGGAAACAATGCCTATTGTAGTTGTCACATTTGCAAATTTGTTGAGAATGGTCATTGCAATATGAACACTAAAAGTCAACTCAATGTCCCCAAAACATGGGAGAGCTTACTTTGTGCCTAAGTTGAAAACTCTACTTACAATGTGATTAAGTGTTTGCAAAGCAAATGTTTGAATTGTGGTATACAAAATCTACCATCTTGTCCACGTGAGGTGAAGAAATAATCAAAATGTATCACTATGAAAATATTCAAAGATATTGATGTTGATATTGACCAAAAGGGAAAGAAAAGTAAAAGAAAAATTATTTGCTTGAAGGAGATAACCTATAGTGGATTGACAATAGTGTATAGAATGCACTTGCAAAAGTTTATTGTTCACAACTTCACTACCAAATGGTAAGAATATCAATTCAAATTGTGTTTGCATAGATTCAATGAGTAGGTAGTTGTGTCTATCATAAACTTTGTAGAGAATTACATTTCAAGAACAAAATGAGATATAGTCAATGCATTCACTCTCCAGTGAAGTTATACTTTTGGTTCTTATTATGTACTTTCAAAGGTTTCATATAGTTCAAAGGACTCTTAATTTTTAAATCAAATAATGGTAGATCTAGGTTGAGTATGCACAATCTCATTATTATGTACAATAGAAAAGCACAAAGGTACTTACTTTCATAAAGCTTGAATCTAGGAGACCGTGATATTGCTATATGTTAATAAAACCATTTAACCATGTCCAATATCCTTTCATCCCATTGTGGGAGTAGACAAGTGTACCCGATGTGGAAAAGTACTCCAAGGTAGTACAAATGATAAGGATGCTTCCAAGGGAGCATGCACAAGCTTTATTTGATTATTGTCCTTAAAACCCATACCGCATGGCAAGCACTGTACGATCAAAAGGTTGAGGCATGAAGAAGTTTCTATCACATTAGGCATGGGAAACAAAATCTAAACATTAGGTAAGAACATGTCTCATACACAAGCCAAAAATTTCGAGTGAATTTGAGGTTTGCAGAGCATTAGCTCACACTATTTCACCTCCACCTACAAGGAGGAAATATTAGTGATAGATTAGCATTCTATAAGAGAACTCCAAACATGGTTGAAGCAAAGCTAACAAGAAATCATGGTCTTAAATCGGATGATATTTTGAAAGGTAGAAATGAACTTACGTTTAATGACTGACATATATCTCTATGTCTTTCTCACTAATCTATTGAATCATTATATTTAGGTTGTCCCTATTACTTTCATTGTGACTTGAAATTTTATATTCCTCAATATTGTCTTTTTAGCAGGCTGTCAATCTCAACTCAAGTGTTAACCCCAAGCCAAGAAGGTGAAAAGACCAATGAAAAAGCAGAAAGAAGATGGAAAAGGAGCAAGGATAGGCAAGCGGGCTCCAAAGCTAAGCCGGGGCCAAAAGCATAGTTTTAAATAAAAGGCACCTCAAAAACTCCAAAAAATTTTGTAAAAGAACTCCAGGCTCCCTCCTGTGCCACCTGTAAAAGAATAGTCGAATATAGGCCTAGGGCACGAAGCAAAAAGAGGGAATTAGAAAAAGGGACCTTGCCACAATGGCCGGTCATGTAAAAAAAGGATGGGTGCCCATGGGGTTTTAGGGTTTGTATATATAAAGTTCAAAAATTGAATGGAAGCTCATTCTTTGGTGTGTGCCTAACAAGAGCTCTTCTCTTCTTCTCCTCTCCTTGCTTGTGTGTGCTCTTGAGATAGGGAGTGATTGTGGGAGTGAGGGAGGGGGTGAGTGGAAGTGAGGGATCAAGGGGATGAAGCTCTTCATCATCCTCTCTTCTCTTCTCTTCTCTTTCCTTCTTTTGCGCGCACGGCTATGGTGGTTGGAGCTTGGAGAAGGAGGAGGGTTGAGCATGCTTGAGCTAGCATCTAGGATCGTGGAGCTACCAAAGTGTGGAAGAGAGGAGGCAACTCATATCGGCATCAAGGTAAGCTCACTATACTCGTAGGATTGAGGGTGTGTCGCTATGTGAGAGGTAGCCATTAGAGCTCGCTTGGAATGCTTGAAACAATAAGCGGTCCGTAGGTCTTGGCGGTTGAGCGAAAGCTCCCACATTTCGGTTCCGTTGTTGGGACCAGGATTCAAGCTTGAGCACTTGCGCACCCCATATCAAGCATCGAAGTAAGGAATTCTCCCTCGAAACGGATCTTGAGGTAGGTAGGAAGGTTGGGTTTTTTTATCTTCGAAACAAGTAAGTATTTGGATTAGTTTGTTTGTTTGATGATTGGAAAATAGGGAGAAATCATGTCAGTTTGTTGCTTTCGATTCTCGTTGCATTTAGTGTAGAATAGCATTAAGAAATCAAACCGGGAAAGGGAAGGGTTTACTGTTGCAAATAGGGCAAAACAGGGCATAAAACATGCAAAAAATGGCAAAAGGCTAGCTTCGGATACTTAATATCAGCAAGTGAATGATTGAGAGTGGCAAAGCCCTGCCCGGGAAGGGGTTTAAGGGCTAGGAGGCCAAGGGAGAGCTCATTTGTACCCATTGTAGTGAGAGAGAGAGAGTGAGAGTGAGAGAGAGAGCCCCCATGAAGATTCGATTCGATCGCATCATTGGAGAGCCTACCGCTCACCCCAGGTATGCCAATCACTTCCCTTAGTGCCTTGGCTAGGATCTAGAAGTTTATGCAGGGGATGAGTGCCTGACTAGGGAGATTCAATCGAAATCATCATTGCATGGCATTCGTCACGCCGCGTTCAGCTCGTGCGAATGGCCCTTGTTAGGCCGACTCCCAAAATCGGCCCTCCAACCCGCCCATTGGAACCTCGACCCAAAAACCCTACTCGGCCCTCGAACTTGGCCCATCCGAATTACTTGACTCGGCCCGTCTGAGTTACTCGACTCGGCCCTTTAACCAAACTAACATTCGGCCGCAAGTCCACTCGGCCCGAGTGTCCACTCGGCCCAGGACATGGTACTTGGCCCTCGGCCCAACTTCTGGCTCAGCCGGTTGGAGTAACTCCACTCACACCTCGGCCTACGAAAAAACTTTTTGCACTCAAACATTCGGCCCATCCAAGTCACCCGCTCGGCCCCTGCAATTCGGACCAGTTGGGCTAAGTGTGTGCCTCAACTCAGTCTCAGAGATTTGACTTGACCCAACTGGAGCTTAGTGGGGCAACTTGTCGTAAGCCTTCCTGACACTTAAAGCCTGATTTTGGTGCACCGAGTAGACAAAATCATAAGGTATGGCCGCTTAACAGTTTGAGTGGGCTGTTGCGATACCTAGAAACCCAGAGAATTAGAGGTAACCCGCATAGCCATAAAACCCTAATCAAGCCCAACACAAACGGTAAGGCAACATAGCCGAGAGGCCCTAGATCCCTCCTAGACGGCCAGAGAATCGATCTACCAAGCCTATCAGGCCCAAGGGTGCATGAGACGCTTAGAGGCTATCTGTTGCACTCACCTTGAATTTCCGCACTTGAAGGGCACTTAAGAAAAATTGAAAGCCTGATTGAACACACGTGCACCAGAAAGAACACCCGCACGAAGTGGAGATAACTTGAGAATTGCATTTAATAAGTCAAGGAACTCACTCAGATAAGCCACTCAAGGAACCCACAAATAGGAGAGAACCCATGGATGGAGACAAACCATCAACACACAAAGTAGGACCAAGCAAGCAGCGCAAGTGAAGGGGATTTGACAAACCCACTCAATCCGATTGATAGCTTGGCAAAGCATAAGAACTCAACCATGGCAGAGGAAAGCGTGGACCTCAGGTCTAATGAGTGGGTGTCTTCCTAGAGGCTATTCAGCAAAATTGGTCAACAGCTATGATGCACATGCCCGATATGAGCACCGCGGTCGGACAGCAGATGCTATCATCACAGACTTAGAAGAAGAGAGGAAGCTAGCCCATAAGGCGTTGCAAGGCATAGTCGCATACAATAGAGACCAGTAGATTAGGAGCCAAAGGCAAAGCATGGAGTTACGCAAGGTACAGCGAGTGCTGAACTTAGCCGGCAGAAACTGAATGGATCACAAAAGAGCCCTAGAAGCAAACTTAACGCTAAGCAAACTTCTTATGAAGCGCTTGTTAGACAACACCGTAGCAAAGCAAAGTGCTGCAGCGTTAGCAACCTCAGTGCTAGCAGGGTTAGGAGCAATCCAAGGCTCTAAGAGCCAGTCTAAAATCCCAATAGTCGCAAAGCAACTCGACAAGTACCAACCCCATGACAACCCATACAACTTTGTAGAGCAGCTCGAGCAAGTCTGCGAAGCTAACGACCTCAGTGACCTAACTCAGCATTCTCAAGCGTTCAGACTCTCGTTAGGTGACAAGGGCAAGACGTGGTATACAAGTTTAGACGCTACAGAGCGGGCAAACTTCAACAACTTCAAGGATCTCTTCATTAAGAGATTTGCCAAGCCTAGATACTTTAACAATCTGCTGGTGCAATTGATGAATGTCAAGCAGAGAAGGACGACATTCATGATAATGTAACCCACGTAAGGAGCCTCTTCAAGAGAATCCCTATAGGTGAACGACCGACTAAAAGAGCAATTTCAACTGTGTTTATCAACGAAATTCGAAAGGAGGAACTATATAAGGCTTTGGTAGCCAACTTGAGCTTGCAGCGAGACATGCTAGCTAGGGTTTTTGAGGAAGCTATCAGAGTTGACGACCAACTGAAAGAGAGGAGCTTCCATGAACTCCAATTTAGAAGAAACCAGCTTGTGAGGTTTGGAAAGAGCACCAACCTTTGGTGAGTGACCCGCACCATCATCCCAAGATAAGGGGAAGGCCACCGAGACAAACCACAACTTGGCTGACGTCAAGATGGAGAGAGTCAAGCTGCAAGACCTATGGAGACAACCAACGCATCCACACATCCAATGTGTATAGTGTGGCGGAAAACATTTGCCAGTCGAGTGTAAAGACCCTCGGTTGAGACCTTGCGCTAACTACAGCAGGTTCGGTCACGATGCTATGCATTGCTGATTGCCCAGGAGACTTCCGTACTCCCAACCATATGGTCAGCCTTACCTAGCAAACAGACCGCAACCACTTTTAGGAAGGGGAGCCCCATAGGCCCTTCCTTTGCCTAATGACATGAAACCGACTGTCCCTAGGATGGACATAAACCCCATAGGTATACCTAGGCCGCCTGGTCCCTATGTGACCCATCCACCAAGTGATGCTCCAGTCCACTATGTGGAGGAGCCAAATGAGGAAGAGACTTACTTATACCCTTATGTCTCTCACGACGAAGAGGGTAACACCGTCGTCATGGACTATCGACCAGTACTAGTGATGGCGTTAGGAAGGGGACGATGTATAGGCCTAAGGGGGCAGACGCAGGATCCAATCATCTATTGGACCTGTGGACACCCAAGCCATGTCTCATCGCATTGCCCAGAAAGGGAGCAACAGAACAGAGACAAGGCTGACCTAAGGTGTGTAGAGTGTGGAATCGCCCATCTCTTCGTCGATTGCCCAAAGTGGAAACCTTCTACAAATTCAACCGAAGTACCATCTGTCCCATTGGGGTTGTTCAGTGTCGAGAACCTTGATGGGGAGGCCACGCCCATCCCATTGCGGGTCATGATCCGTGCCCAGACAAAGCAGGCCTAGCAACCTTGATGCAACCTCGATGGGAAAAAAGAGCCACATGCGAAGGAAGAGGAGGCTGGAGGCTAAGATCACACTGAAAGCTGAGAATGCTACAACTCTACCTGTTGGAAATAAGGTTGAGGACGCAGAGACAGAAACTTTAGTCCCCCAAGATGGCCGAAAAGGGGAGTGCCAAGGTAGGGGAGTACCTGCGTCCAAAGAGCCAACTCGAGGCCATAGAGAAGGTGAGGGACTGGGTAAAAGAGGCACAAGCGCACTTAAGAGATGCTGAGCCCATCCTAGAGGATGGGAATGAGGATCTCATCAGCATGACTACGGCACACTCACCCCCTCAACCAAAGTCAGGAAGGGCAACTGCACCCCAGACAACACCCCTTAGGGCAAGCCTTGATGCTGAAGGCCCACAAACTAGTCACAGCCATTGGCCAGGACAATTCGGCTCAAGAGAGGGATGAGCAACCACAACCTCCTCACCACACTAGTGACTACCCCAGTGACATTAAGCCTAGGAGACCTGCTTAAGAAGCACCCCACCCTATGGCAAAACCTCAAGCAGTGAGTCCAGGAGTCATGAGAACAGGCATTGGATTTGCAAGATCGGGACGTAGAAATAGAAATACCAAGTCTAACGCTACACTCTGTGCCAAATCCTTGCACATTAACACTTTCTGGGAAGGCACCAAGATGCATGCAATGTTACCAGTCCTAGCCTTAGGAGACACAATAAGAAAGGGGATCATAGAAACGGAAGCTGGGGTTAGTGTGTTAAGCCATGTGGTACTGCAAACCTAGGGAAACCCACCTGTTGAGATCGCTCGATTTAACGTCACACTAGCAAATGGCATGAGGGTGAGGCCCTTTGGGGTACTTACCAGTAAAATTTGCACGTGTCCAGTTCTCAATTGACTTTATAGTCATGAAGGGGGTGGATTATGATGTCCTGTTAGGCCGACCCTGGATGCGCAATGCCAGAGTTATTGAAGATTGGGGTAACGGCTTGATATTCTTAGGCAATAGGACGAAAGCTGTGAGGGTGGAGATGGACACTTGGAAAACCTCACCAGTCAACTTGGATGCCATCTCCTCGATGCTCAAGGGTGATAGTCAGGTCAAGAAGTCTTATGGGCCCTTGACCAAGTATATCCCATGTCCAGAAGACGAGCAGGATTGGATGCATATCCTTGCTACAATAGACCTGCCGATCTCGGACCAAGAAGCGCATGAGCAAGCCATCACGATGATGGGCGCGACCGACGGCACGCCCACTATACCAGTGTGTATGATGGAAGGAACCCATCTTGGGAGACCTAAGCTCGTCACCTTCCAAGTGCCATGCAAAAAGAAAGAACTCCAGGAGGCCCTGGAATACTTAACAAACAAGCTGGCTAACAACTCAGTAGCAAACCTCATGCCTCTCTAGGACCTCTTAGTAGGCGAATTCGAGTGGCAATGGACCAAAGTGCATGACTTGATCCTTATGTACAACTGGGCCTTAGTCCCGGATCAGCGACAAGAGAAGTACCAAGCCCTACGGGACGACGAATCAGCTAGTGCAGAGGACTCTGACAACGAGTACAAAGACTGCCAACCCTTCGAGGATGAAAGTGAAGGGGAGGTGGATTCGATAGAGTACGACATGGAGGGACATGAAATAGAACAAATACGAGCGGATTCCAAGCCGCAAAAAAGAAGTGCATACAAGACAGAGCGAGGACTCATGCACATGAATTGTGATCATGCCTGGTTAGAACACATAGTAGCCATAGACCTTGAGCAAGTAGGCCTAGCTCAACCAGAGACGATACAAGTGCTTAGAGCAAAATCACCATTTGAACAGCGACCACCAGAGAAGACCCCCTCTTCTAGCGAAGATGGCGAGTTTGACTCCAAGTCAAAAGTGAGCTCGAATAGCGACCCAGAAATACCTAGGCCATCCAAGACCTGACGCACAACTGGGGACTTACTTGTCCACTTGAGGCGCAAACGATTGAAGCAAGAAAGAGCGAACCAACCCAGGGACACCCGAACAGACGAGCAATGAAAACCACGAGACCTTCTGAAATGATTTACAAAATTCAAGAAAGGTGATAGGGTAGTGATCTTGATGGGTGCCAAATGGCAAGGGCAAACAAGCGAACCAATCGAGGGACCAGCCAGGGTCAAAGAGGTGGACTTAGCCCGGGAAGGGGAGACACCCCCACCAGTCTTCATTGCCGATGACTTGGCTAAGGACGAGGAGGCGAGTCTGGTCGCCCTCTTGCGAGAGTATGTGGACATGTTTGCATGGTCCTTGGAAGAGCTTAAAGGGGTAGATCTGAGTGTGGTGACTCATAACATACCCATGACACTAGATGCAGCACTGGTGAAGCAGTGACTGTACCCAATGAATCCTAAGCACGCTCATGCTGTCAAGGAAGAAATTGATAAGCTGATGAAAGCATGATTCATTTACAAAATTGAACACACATACTGGGTATCACCCATAGTCATTATAATGAAGAAAAATAAAAAAATTAGAGTGCGTCAATTATAAAAAGGTGAACACTGCTACCAAGAGGGATAACTATCCATTGCCATACACCGAGCACATGCTTAGAAGAGTGGCAGGAAAGGAGGCCTACAGTTTCTTGGATGGCTTCTCAGGATACAACCAAGTGCAAGTACATCCTACCAATAGGCATAAGACTGCCTTCGCCATCGAGTGGGGCATCTTTGCATACATAGTCATGCCCTTCGGGTTGACTAATGCCCCTGTCACCTTCCAATGTCTCATGTGCACCATATTTAAAGACATGCTTCGCAAGGAGTTATAAGTCTTTGTCGACGACCTTTGCATTCACTCGACCTGGATGGAACACTTGAACAAACTCCAAGCAGTCTTTGATCGGTGTCGCCGATTGCCACTAACTTCTCGAAGGTCAGGTCTATTGTCCACCTTCCAACTACAAGGGATTTCAATGCTTCTTAGGCCATACAGGATACTATCGACAGTTTGTGTTGAATTACGCATTGATAGCAAGACCGTTGTACAAACTACTGATTGTCTTTGAGAATGGACTGAAGCTTGCCAACGCGCATATGAAGAGCTGAAGAAGGCTCTAACCACAACACCAATTCTACGAGCCCCAGATTGAAACATAACCTTCCACGTGCATATTGATGCTTCTAAAATCGATGTGGAGGCAGTGTTGTGCCAACCTGGTGAGCACAACCTAGACTATCCAGTGAGCTTTGCAAGTCGACAACTGATAGACATGGAAATGAATTACTCAATGACCGAAAGAGAGGGCTTGGCCACGGTGTTTGTTGTGAAGAAGTTCAGGCATTATCTATTGGCTACACCCTTTACCTTCTTTGTAGACCATTAAGCATTGCTATACCTAGTGAACAAACCTTGCACTATGGGATGGATAGCTCAGTGGCTCCTTTTTCTCTTGGAGTTTGACTTCTCGGTGGTTGTATGGAAGGGAAAACAACACTACATGGCTGATCATATGTCACGCATGTTGAGATATCGAGCTCCACTCGTGATACGCCAGGGTGACCGTTGTGTATTTATGTCACTGACTTGTCAGTTGCAGATGCGGTTGGTACACCGCCCATGAATAATAGCTAGACGACAGCTATCCTTATCTACTCTAATTCGTGGCTCAGTTAGTATGCCACCTTAGTTAGTTGTCTTTGGTTTGAGACCCATATATAGGGTTCTTCTATTTCTTTGTATTAGAGTTCTTTTTGGCTTACACAACTAAGAAGAGGAAAACTGTTTTCAGTCTCCATCCTTGTGTATATTCCCCCATTGTGCAAGCAAGAAAGCTACAAGTGAGACTCCTTTCTTCTCTCCCACAATCTTGACATGGTATCAGAGCCTTGTTCGTGGTAAGGAGCTCAAGAAAGCAAGCCAAGCTCGCGGTGTTCTGGTAAGAGGAGCAGTGTTGTTTTCATTTTCTGTTTTGGGAGCAGATCTCTGCAGGTAGCACAGCCGAAAAGTGCAGGAGTGCATTGTCTCAGGTTGAGACGCCCTTCGCGGTGAAGCAAGAGGGCAGTATATGCTGGGGGTGAGGGATTTAGCCCTTGGCGACCTTGTTTTTTTTATTTGAGGCCATTTCGGGGCCTGTTTTGGAGGTGGAAGTTTTCTGCACGCACTCAGGAAAACACCCAGTTTTATGCTGTGCGACCATTGTTCTACAGGTCGGTGAAAAGTTACCACAGAAATTGCATCGTATGCTTACGTGCAGAGACATTGGGAGTTACAGAATCATCCTTGGTTCCTGTTTATGCAAAATCGTCACTAGGAAGTGACTGTGTGGTCAAATACCACTTTCGCCAGTTTTGCAGATTAGCCCTTGTGAGGGTGAAGCTGTGTTTTTTGCAGTGACAGAATTTTTTGCAGTGTTCTGTAATGGCGTCTGATTCTCTTTCACAGATTGTCACTGAAAAGCTTGACAAGAACAACTTCCAAGCATGGAAGTTTAGAATGACAAATTTCCTTATGGGAAAAGGATATTGGGAATTTGTTGTAGGAAATGAAGAAGAACCAGTTCTTCCTGATGTTCCCAATCAACAGCAAATGCAGGCATTTAAAACATTGCATGAGAGAGCCAGGAAAGTTATGTATTGGCTGTCTATCAGTATTTCAGACTCTATGATTGTGCATATTCAGGATGCAAGTACGCCAAAGGAGGCATGGGATACTTTGTCAAAAATGTATAGCACAAATACGCAAGCCAGGAAAATGCAGCTCAAGCAAGAGTTGCATAATGTGCAAAGAGAAAGTATGAGCATCAATGACTACCACATGAAGGTGAAGAAGATTGCAGATGCACTTGCTTCCATTGGGTCGCCAGTGGAAGATGATGATTTAGTTTCCGTGACCTTGAATGGTCTAGGAAAGGATTATGCACAGTTCCGAACATCCATTTCCGTCCGTGAAAGATTTCCTGATTTTGAGGAGTTGATTGCTCTTCTAATTTCTGAGGAGCAGAGAAATGGTGGTGCATCTTCTTTAGGAGGAACTTCAAAATAAGCTGTCTTCTACTCAAATGCTAGAAGAGGTAGAGGCAGAGGTAGAGGAGGCCGATTTGGAGGCCGTGGTAGAAATCAGAATATGCAACAAACTCAAGAAAACCAGTCCTATGGAGGAGGACGTGGTAACTCTAGAGGCAGGGGGAGCCAAAGAGGTCGTGGTGGATGGCAAAGAGGCCAAAATGCAAACAGTAATGTTGAATGCTACTACTGTGGTAAAATGGGTCATATGGCTAAAGACTGCTATAAAAAGCAGAATGATATCATGAATGGAAAACTGCAACAAGGGAATTATGCATCTTCTAGTAGACAGGGTGATGACAGAAATGAGCACTTGTTTATGGTGCAGCACATGAACAATTCTGTGACAAGTGTAAAAGAAAGCAATGATATATGGTATGTTGACTCATGTGCATCAAACCACATGACACGTCATGCAGAATGGATGGAGGATGCAAGAAAAATGGAAAAACCAGGATTTGTGGAGACTGGTGATGATACTGCACATCCTATTGTGCAAATTGGAAAAATTCCTTTGTCTATGCAGGATGGGAAAAAGAAATGCCTATCCGATGTATTTCATGTTCCAAATATCACCAAGAATCTAGTTTCTGTTGGTCAAATGGTTGAGCAGGGCTTGCAGGTCAGATTTAATCCTCATGGATGCTTTGTTGAGGATATGAAAAATAAAGGTCGCTTGATAGCAAAAGGAAAAAAGAAGGGCAGAATGTT
The DNA here is from genome assembly GCF_053477565.2 of Lygodium microphyllum. Classification (NCBI taxonomy): domain Eukaryota; kingdom Viridiplantae; phylum Streptophyta; class Polypodiopsida; order Schizaeales; family Lygodiaceae; genus Lygodium; species Lygodium microphyllum. The sequence goes on from NC_141135.1 coordinate 9,338,879, forward strand.
TACATTGGATGCAGACATGTCTGAATTGAGTGCAGCAATGTTTGCACATGGGATCGGTGTAGTTGCAGATACTAATATCTGGCATAAACGCATTGGTCATGTTAATATACAGCGACTTAAATCAATGCAGGCCCAAAATATTGTTGCAGGATTGCCAAAATTCAAGGTTGCAGAAATGCATAAGGTATGTGAAGCCTGTCAGTTTGGAAAACAGGCAAGGAAACCATTTCCTAGACATGTTCAAGAGAGTGAGAAGCCATTGGAATTAATCCACTCTGATGTGTGGACTACTAAAGCTGCATCTCTTGGAGGCTGTCATTATTTTGTCAGATTTATTGATGACTATAGCAGAAAAGTTTGGGTGTATTTTATGAAAAAGAAAAGTGAAGTTTTTGGGCATTTCAAAACTCTTAAAGCTATGGTTGAAAAAGAAATAGGCCTGCAAATAAAATGCCTAAGGTCAGATGGAGGGGGAGAGTACCTCTCAAATGAGTTTGTAAGGTTCTTGCAGGAGCATGGCATAAAGCAGCAATATTCATGCAGTCATACCCCACAACAAAATGGAATTGCAGAAAGGAAAAACAGGCATATTGGAGAGGTATCTCGTGCCATGCTCAATGAAAAAGACTTGCCAGATTTTTATTGGGCTGAAGCAGTTGCTACAGCAGTCTACATAATGAACAGGACTCCCACTGCAGCAATACATGGAATGACTCCAGAGGAGAGGTATACTGGTAGGAAACCAGATATTTCTCATTTGAAAATTTTTGGTTGCATTGCCTATGTACATGTGCCAGATGAGTTGAGATCCAAGTTGGATCCAAAAGCTGAGAAGTGCATCTTTATTGATTACTCTCTGTAGCAAAAAGGGTATAGATGCTATAATCCTTCTACTCGTAAGTTTACAGTGAGCAGAGATGTTGTTTTTGATGAGATGAGTAGCTGGTATAAACCAGTAAATGTTATTGATGATGTAGATGCACAAAATGGTAATGCTGCACAGAATTCACAGCAGCAGTCACAAAATATTAGTGGACCTGGAGCGTCCTCTAGCAATGGTTCACATTCTTCGCCATGGACAGGCAGATTGAGATCAGGAGAATCTTCTCAAAGTAATGCAGATAGTGGTATGCAGGTATCACGAAAAGGAAAAGAGAAGGTTGATCAGCCCATGTTTGATGTGAATGCAGGTCACTCTTATGTGGATGGTGAATCCACTGGCTTAGAACAGAGCATTGATGATGAGTTGGGTATTCCTTCTATTGTTACACCTGGAGTAAGGAAGACCAGGGATATTTTGAGAGCACCTGGGAGTGAACCTACTTTGCGCAGGTCTACGAGAGCTAGGTATCCTGTGGATAGGCTGAAATATGATGGATTTACAGCCATTCACTATGCATATATGGTCAAAGTGATACAGGAACCAGAACCCACTTCTTTTGAGCAAGCCATGGGAAAAGAAAAATGGGAGAAAGCCATGGATGAAGAAATGGATGCCTTGGAAGCAAATGCTACATGGGAATTGGTACCTTTGCCTAAAGGTAAAAATGCAATTGGCTGTAAGTGGGTTTATAAGGTGAAGCACAATGCAGATGGTTCTGTGAACAGATACAAGGCAAGATTAGTAGTCAAGGGGTATGCACAAACATATGGCATTGACTATGAAGAAACATTCAGTCCGGTTGCAAGGATGGCAATCGTAAGAGCAGTCATTGCTATGGCTGCATCAAAGGGATGGTCTTTACATCAGATGGATGTAAAGAATGCCTTCTTGCATGGTGATTTGCAAGAAGAGGTCTATATGGAGCAGCCACCAGGTTATTGCATGCTGTTCATCCTGAGTTTGTTTGCAGGTTGAAGAAAGCCTTGTATGGCTTGAAGCAAGCACCTAGAGCATGGTCTGACAAGATAGGACAGTATCTTGTCACTATTGGCTTTCAGATTTCCAAGGTAGATTTCTCACTTTATGTGAGAAAAACAGAGAAATGTATTATGCTACTTGTCATTTATGTTGATGATTTGATTATGATAGGTGAGAGTGATGAAGATATCCTTCATGTGAAAATGCTCTTGAAGCAGAAGTTTGAGATGAAGGATTTGGGAGAGCTGCGTTATTCCTTGGGCATTGAGGTGATTAGATCACCAAGTGGGATACAGCTCTTGCAGAGACAGTATGGATTGGACATGCTGTCCAAATATGGGATAACAGGCTGTAAGTCTATTTTAGTTCCTTTGGAGCAGAATGTGAAGCTGAGCACAGATGCATGTGAGCTTCTAGAAGACCCTACTATGTACAGACGCATAGTAGGAAGTTTGATTTATATGACTATTACCAGGCCAGATTTGAGCTATGCTGTTGGATTGGTAAGTCAGTTTATGCAGGCTCCAAGGAAATCGCATTTGGATGCGGCTAGACGCATACTCAGGTATGTGAAGTCCACATTGCAGTATGGACTATTTTATGAGACTGGGGTTCAGATACAATTGCATGGATACACTGATGCTGATTGGGCTGGTAGTATTTCTGATAGACGATCTACCAGTGGATATGTGTTCTCTTTTGGGAGTGCCGCAGTCACTTGGAGCAGCAAGAAACAACCTACAGTTGCCTTGTCGAGCACAGAGGCTGAGTACAAGGGTGCAGCAATGGCTGCATGTGAGGTAGCTTGGTTGCATAAGCTACTTTATGATATGCATCAAACTACAGATGGGCCAGCTGTCATTTATTGTGACAACATGAGTAGTATACACTTGGCAAATAACCCAGTCTATCATGCTAGAACAAAGCACATTGAGGTGCATTATCACTATGTGCGAGAGAGGGTTTTACTAGGTCTCATAGATCTAGTTTATGTCAGCACAGAGGATCAGGTAGCTGACATATTCACGAAGGCATTGGGCGCAGAGAAGTTGCGCAAGTTCAGAGACCTGCTTGGTGTGCAGGAATTGGAATTGAGCTCGAGGGGGAGTGTTGAGATATCGAGCTCCACTCGTGATACGCCAGGGTGACCGTTGTGTATTTATGTCACTGACTTGTCAGTTGTTGCAAATGTGGTTGGTACACCGCCCATGAATAATAGCTAGACGAGAGCTATCCTTATCTACTCTAATTTGTGGCTCAGTTAGTATGCCACCTTAGTTAGTTGTCTTTGGTTTGAGACCCATATATAGGGTTCTTCTATTTCTTTGTATTAGAGTTCTTTTTGGCTTACACAACTAAGAAGAGGAAAACTGTTTTCAGCCTCCACCCTTGTGTATATTCCCCCATTGTGCAAGCAAGAAAGCTACAAGTGAGACTCCTTCCTTCTCTCCCACAATCTTGACAACGCATCCCCATAGGGGAACCCGTTGGAGAAGACATCACTGATCAATTTCTAGACGCCCATGTCTTTAACCTCTCCAACAGGAGGGATTTATTCAAAGCCAATTTAACACCATATTGGGTAGATGACATAGTTCAACTGCTTGAGCACGGACTACCTAAACAACCAATAGAAAAGGTAAGACTAAGGTGACTTATTCTCAAAATCCAACCCTATCAGTTGATAGTAGGCCAGCTATATTGCTTAGGGGAAGATGGACTAATGTGTAGATGCATGTGCAAGCATAAGATGCATGACGTGCTCTCAGGGGCACACAGTGGGATTGCTGGAGGACACTTTTACGGAGACACAACAGCCCGCAAGGTGTTGCAATCTCAACTATGGTGGTCAACGCTGTTCCGTGATGCCGTGCGATTTGTTGAGCATTGTGACAAATGTCAGTGGACAAAGGTCCCAATTCACAAGAATCAGATGGAGTTGACCCCAGTCATTACATGACAACCCTTTGAAAAATGGGAGATCGACTTCATGGGACCCATCAGTCGTGCTGTATAGTACTCTCAAGCCAAATACATCATTGTGGCCACAAACTACATAACAAAGTGGGCAAACGTGAGAGCAACCCGAAAGAACAATGCTCGAACGACTGCCAAGTTCTTATGGGAGTAGGTGATCTCACGATTGGGATACCCCATCAAACTAGTCAGTGACCAGGGGACACACTTCATCAATGAAGTGATAACTCATCTCCTATCCACCTTCCTAATTATCCATCGAAAATCCTCTCCATACTACCCTCAAGCAAATGGCCAAGCAGAATCCACAAATAAGATTCTTGTCAATGTCCTAACCAAGGTAGTCTCGCCCTCACGCAGTGACTGGGATAACAAGCTAAGGGCGGCCTTGTGGGCTTACCGCATATCTTACAAAACAATTGGCGGACAGACCCCCTTTAGGCTCACCTACGGAACCGAAGCAATTCTCCCCATAGAATTCTTTGTGCCTAGCCTACCAATTGCACTTCAGGAGTGATGGGAAGGAAAGGAAGCATGGACGCAATGCCTAGTAGAACTCGAACGCCTTTCGGAGACCCGTCTTCTAGCCACTCACGTAGTCATATGCGAGAAGGCACGACGCAAGAGTTGGTTTGAAAAACGTGTCAAGCAACGCGACTTCGAACAAGGCGACCTAGTGCTCCTATACTTAGTCAAGGGGCACAAGCAAAAAATTAAGTTTCAGGGTCTTGGACCTTTCAAGGTCTGTGCAATTAGCCGAACGGGCAATGTTGAGCTCAAAACTCTAGCCGGCGATGGAATTGGCTTCTTCAATGGTAGTCGTGTCAAGAAATACTATCCCCCCGTGCATCCTTTGCATGAACCACCAATGTTGGAAACACCAATCAACGTCCGTGTAGCCACCATCACCAAAATCGACGACACGAAGGAGAAAGTCAATGAACCTGCATACCTGCACATCACGATCACTACCAAGAAGACATGCATCTTCAATGCCTTAATTGACGAGGGAGCTAACTTCAATGTCCTAACTCATGATCATTGGACCCAACTTGCCAAACCACCACTACAACCCACTAGCGCCAGATTGAACCCATATGGGGGCCGCTCCTATACACTCTTGGGCAAGTGCAGGGCTGCTATTTCTATCGAGACTGAAACTATACCAATGATCTTCTACATGTTGCCAAACACCAAGGACGCAGGTACGAAGACGCTACTAAGGAAAACCTTCAAGAAGCAAACTCATTGCCACATCGATTATGAGTCGCAATGCATTCACCTCGCCATAGGCAACATCCACATTGATACACCTTTCAGCAAGGGTGGCACGATGGAACACTCCACATGACCACCGATAGAACTATTAGCATCCGAATCTAAGGAGAAGGGTAGTGCTCAGTCGCCCCCCACCACCACTTGAGAACCACTGCTTGTGGTGACAAAAGCTAAGGCTCAACAGCATAGTTTCCAATGGAGGCCTAAACAGCCACAACCGCCGCCTAGGAGTCGTCACACACGACCTCATAAGACCCATAGCTCTAAACCTAGAACACCAAGGCGTAGTTATAGAAATCATGATCCAGTACAGGTGGGTCTCCAAAGCTCTCCTATATGCACAAGGCTACTATGAGGGAAACACCTGATTGTATATCCATATAACCCACCTGGCCAAGACCGCCACTCGTATGCTACCCCCAATCCCATCAAACTCAAAACCACAAGCCGTAGTGCTCCCAGGACCACATCCATCAAGCCCATCTATGCATATGCCCAGGAGACTCGGACAAACCTACTGGCCCAAATGACATGCACCATCACATGACACATCGCCCACTAGAGTCCATCCGACAACAAGGGTCCACTCTGAAGGCAACAGTCCATTAGAAGTGGTTGTTGCTCCCCCAGCCCTAAGCCAGGAAGCCCAACCGCTACCTAAGGCACACTCGCAACCACAACTATCCACGGTCAAAGGCTCTAGTGCCATCAAACCCCAACCACTAGCATGTCTTAAACCCTCCTACGAGCGGAAGTCATTTTTGACACTGGCCTCAGATCTAGCTGCAGATACAGGGGATTGTCAAGAATCGCATGGTGGGGGGACTTGCTCAATATGCTATGCCGAACACACACAGAATGCACAAGGAGAAGCTCACTCAAGAGACAAGAAGAGAGATGGAGGCCAAAACATTTTCTTGCTGGTTTCTTCTTCTTCTTTCACACTCTTTACAATGTACACAAAGTATAGATAAGATACAACATAAAGGAAAGTGGCCTACTAAGTCAAACAATGCATAACCGAATACACTAGTCGATTGGCGCTATAACTATGCTAGTTGTAAATAGGTGTAGCAACCTGAATATAATAAGTAATGAGTCAATGGCCATGTGAGAGTCATAATGACCACCGACGTGCTAAGTGTAGACGTGTGGACCCATCTAACCAAGCGGTTCATCATTAATGTCCACATGTGTTGAGCTTGTCATCTCAACACTCCCCCTCAAGATCAACTGCATCTCTGAAACTCCAAGTAAGCTTCGAAACTTTTGAAGCTTCTTTGTACCCAATGCCTTCGTGAAGATGTCAGCTATCTAATCCTGTGTGTTGACATACACCAAGTCAATCTCACCTGCTAGTACCTTCTCTCTCACAAAGTGGTAGTGTATCTCAATATGTTTTGTCCTGGCATGGAACACAGGCTTCCTAGCCAACTGTATACTGCTCATGTTGTCACAATAAATGACAACTGGACCTTCCACCTACACATCTAAATCAGCCAATAACTTTTATAGCCATACTACCTCACATGCTGCTACATCACCACCTCTATACTCAACCTCTATACTCGACAAAGAAATTGTAGGTTGCTTTTTGCTGCTCCAAGTAACTAGTGCACTACCAAGAGAGAACAAGTATCCGTTTGTAGATCTTCTATCAAACATACTACCAGCCCAATCTACATCTGTGTATCCAAACACATGTACATCTGTACCTGCCTCATAGAAAAGTCCATAATGTAATGTGGACTTCACATATCGCAATATGCGTCTGACTGCATCCAAATGTGGCTTTCTAGGTACTTACATAAACTGACTCACAAGACCAACAATGTAGCTCAAGTGTGGCCTTTTAATGGTCATGTAGATCAAACTCCCCACTATCCTCCTGAACATAGTAGGGTCTTCTATCTTATCCCCAACATCAGCACTCAACTTTACATTTTTCTCCAATGGGACTGAAAGTGGTCTACATGTTGTCATACCATACTTGGACAACATATCCAAGCCATACTATCTTTGGGACAGCCATATACCATCATTACATCTGATCACCTCAATGCCAAAAAAGTACCTTAGCTCACCTAAATCCTTCATCTCAAACTTCTTCTTCAAAAAATCCTTGACTTCAGCAATCCCACTATCACTATCACCTGTAATAATCAAGTCATCCACATAGATGACTATGATGACCAAACTTGCATCTCCCTTTCTCACATAAAGTAAGTAATCAGCATTAGAAACATAAAAGCCAATATTGACAAGGTACTCTCTGATCTTGTTAGACCATGCTCTAGGTGCTTGCTTGAGCCCATAGAGCGCCTTCGTCAACCTGCACACATACGTGGGATACTCTAAATCTTCATAATCTGCTAGTTGATCCATATACACTTCTTCCTGCAAATCACCATGCAAGAAGGCATTCTTCACATCCATTTGCTACAACCTCCAATCTTTGGCTGCTACCAAAGAAATCACACATCTGATAGTTGCCATCCTAGCAATTGGACTGAAGGTTTCTTCATAATCTATGCCATATGTATGGGCATAGCCTTTTGCAACCATCCTAGCTTTGTGCCTACTAATAGAACCATCTGCATTGTGCTTAATCTTATAAACCCACTTACATCCAATAGCTTTCTTGCCCTTCGGCAATGATACTAGATCTCAAGTCTTATTGGCCTCTAATGCAACCATCTTCTCATCCATTGTTGCATCCCAATGAGTATGACCAACAACATCCTCAAAACAAGTGGGCTCAACATCCTCAACTAGTTTCACCATATAAGCATAATGGTGAGCTTCATAACCTTCAAAACCAAATCTTTTAATAGGGTATCTGACCTTGCTAGATCTACGTACCACCAGATCACTCAATGGAGCCTTTACATTACTATGAGCTCTCTGTACACCTGGTTTATTGACAGAAGGAATACCAAGCTCATCATCCAAGCTCTATGAGCCACTAGAGTCTCCATCAAGAACTGCATCAATGCCATCTAACAATTTATTATTTCCTTTGTCTTTACCTGTAGTGCTACTAGATGCACCTGAAGATGTAGAGCTACTCCTTAGTCTCCCAGACCAAGGACTACTAGATGATGTCTCTGGTCTACTAAGAGTCCGTGATTCTTGCTTTTTAGCCTGCACATGAGTGTCATGATCATCATCATCATCCAATGCATCACCACCAGATGCATACCAACTGCTCATTTCATCAAATATGACATCTCTGCTCACTCTGAACTTACATGTGACAGGGTTATAACAACGATACCCTTTTTGCTCTAAAGAGTATCCAATAAAGAGACACTTTTTAGCCTTTGGATCCAGTTTCTTCCGCAACTCATCTGGCACATGAACATATGCAATATAGCCAAACACTTTCAAGTGTGAGACATCAGACTTCTTACTTGTAAAACATTCTTCGAGGGTCATTCCATGAACTGCAGCTGTGGGAGTTCTGTTCATAATATAAATAGCAGTATGAACAGCCTCAGACCAAAAATGCTTAGGTATATTTTTTTTTACCCATCAAGGCATGTGCAACTTCTGCAATATGCCTGTTTTTTCTTTCTGCAACCCCATTTTGTTGTGGGGTATACTTGCATGTCAACTATCTCTTTATCCCATGAGACCTCAGAAAATCACTGAACTCATTCGAAAGGTACTCTCCCCCTCCATCTGACCTCAAGCACTTTACTTTCAAGCCTGTTTCTCTTTTAATTGTAGCCTTGAAAGTTCTAAAGTACTCAAACGCTTCACTCTTTTTCTTCATAAAATATACCCACATCTTTCTAAAACAATCATCAATGAATGTGACAAAGTATGAACTACCTCCAAGAGATACATTTTGTGTAGGCCCCCAAATATCTGTATGCACAACATCAAGGATATTTCTGCTTACATCTCTGTCATGTGAAAAGGGTTGTCTTACCTGCTTACCAAACTGACATGCTTTGCATACCTTATGAAATTTTGCAACTCTAAATATAGGCAAACCTGTAACCAACCCTTTGGACTGCATTAATTTCAGCCTTTATACATTTGCATATCCAATGCGTTTGTGCCAAATTTCAATATCTGCAACCACACATTTTCCTTTATTAGCATACATAGTAGCATTCATAGAAGGAATTTCAGCATCCAGAGTAAACATACATCCAACTCTACTTCCTTTGTAACCAACCTGCACTTGTCATTGAAGTCTTCTACAAAGCAGCCCTTTGCATTAAATCTGACTTGCAGCCCTTGCTCTACCATGACTGACTGACACTAAGTTCTTTGTAATAGATGGCACATGTAATACATCTGAAAGACTCTTTGTCTTACCATCATGCAAGGACAAGGGAACTTTTCCAATGTGTGAAATTGGATGGCATGAATCATCACCCATCTGCACATAACCTACATTTTGCAAATCCTACATCTCTCCAGACCATTCTGCATGGCTGATGATTGGATGCACCCGAATCAACATACCAAACATCATCATGTGTTCCCTTTCCTGTAACAGCATTCAGCATATGTTGCATAACAAACAGAAGTTCATTTTTGTCTTCATTCTGTCGTAAAGATGATGCATAGTTTCCTTGCTGCAACTTACCACTACGAATATCATCTTTCTTAGAATAACATTGGGCTGCAATATGACCTGTTTTGCCACAGTAGTGACACACAATACTAGAGTTGTTAGAGCCTCTATTCTGCCATCCACGTCTTCCTCTAAAGCTCCCCCTGCCTCTAAAACCTGTTCACCACTTCTTTCAGATGTCGCACTCTGCATGTTGATCTCTTCAATGATCATAAGGGAGACCAACTCATCGAAATCTAGAAATGGCTTTCTGACATATATGGAAGTTACAAAAGACTTCCCAGCCTTTTCATTATTAAGTCCACCCACAAGGTAGACGACACCAAATCATCATCATTGGGCATTGCATCAATTGCTGCCAAGGCATCTGCAATGCTCCTTACCTTCAATGCATACTCATTGATAGACATCTTCTCTTTCTTCAATGTATTCAACTCTTGCTTGAGTTGAATCTCTCGTGCCTTTGTATTTACAGAAAATATACTTTCAAGTATGGTCCAAGATGCATATGAATTCTCTGTATTTTTTATATGTCCCAGTATATTATTGTCAATTACTAGAGATAGCCAATACATGACCTGTTTGTCTTTTGCATTCCATTCCTTCCATGCCTTTGTCTCTTCTGTAGTTGGAGGATCGCTCACCTCCGGCTCCTTTTCTTCACCTGATACAAACTCGTAAAGGCCTTTTCCAACAAGAAAGTTCATGACATGGAACTTACATGAAGGGTAGTTTTTCTTGTCGAGCTTCTCAATGATGGGGTTTCCACTGTTATTTTTCATTATCACAAAACTAATACCAAATAGCAAGCAAATCTTCTGCAACCCTCGACTTGTAGTGCACAGCAATACACCAGACAGCCTTTTTCATTGTCTATTGCTCAACAATACATGTAATCTAAAACCAATTTGTAGATAAACCTTGTGTTTATTTGCTGGTAAACACCTTTGAACTTATAGATCTGAAATCTATAACCTATGCACCTGTATACGACAGACACAGTTGAAATTACAAGGTATCTCCAACTGCTGTTCGCAACCTTGCGGCTCTAAAACGGGGCCTAAAATGACTTGGATGGCTAAAATAGAAGTGGTAAGCCATAAAGGACTCATCTGCAAAATACATAGCACTCTTCACGGACACCAAATCTCACTGCAATCTGAGATTTTTTCTCTGCCCTGCTTCTGGTGCCTCCACAGGCACTGTCCAAGAGAAAGAGTGGAAGAATGGAAGAGCTTCTTACCCGTGGCTTGCTTGCTTGAACCTTGATTCTTCTCATTCACTTCAGCCTTCAAAATCAACCTCTCTCAGTGGCACGGCTCTGATACCATGTCAAGAATCACGTGGTGGGGGGACTTACTCAAGATGCTGCGCCAAACACACACAGAATGCACAAGGAGAAGCTCACTCAAGAGACAAGAAGAGAGATGGAGGCCAAAACGTTTTCTTGATGGTTTCTTCTTCTTCTTTCACACTCTTTACAATGTACACAAAGTAGAGATAAGATACAACATAAAGGAAAGTGGCCTACTAATTCAAACAATGCATAACCAACTACACTAGTGGACTGATGCTATAACTATGCCAACTGTAAATAGGTATAACAACCTGAATATAATAAGTAATGACTCAGTGGCCATGTGAGAGTCATAATGACCACTGATGTGCTAAGTGTAGACATTTGGATCCATCTAACCAGGCGGTCTATCATTAATGTCCACATGTGTTGAGTTTGTCATCTCAACAGGGATGACGTGATTGATTGCATTAGACGGCTCGATGCCACCTTCGGAGAGCTAGCTCTAAGCTATGACTTCTTAGACTTAGGCTTGTTGCCCGAGCCTTTTGCAACCAAAATTTGTATGATGCCTTGTTCTTGGGAGAGGTTTGAACTTGCCTTCGCAAAGGTAGTAAATTTTACTGCTGTATTGCTCGATAGCGAGGTCTCTAAAGAGCAAGCGCTCAAACAGCGTCTCATAACGTCATACGATCAGCAAATCACTTCTGCCATCACCACCAACCAAGAAATGGCAGAATTATCCCAACTTGCTGGGACTGAATCCCCATTTTTGTAACAGTGGTACACTCTTAGGTTGCAATGGGAAGTAGAGGGCTACCAAGTCATGACCAATGCCGAGTAGCACTGCGCAATCAAAATAGCGGAGTACAACCCCACTTATATCGCGTCAACCTCGTACAGAGTGTTGACCACTCTTTGTAACCGCCCCCTAGAGGAGCATGTCAAGGGATTTCCTTACCTCGATCGCCTACTGACTGAGGAGGAGCTACACATTGCTAGTTGCAGTGCCTCTGGTAACTTCCTAATAGATGTTCTCACTTATATAACGCACATTGGCACTTGACCTTTTGACCTCCACCACACAGCTCAGTTAGAGTACAACCCCAATTTTTACACTTGGTTCTTGTACCGATGACTCCTAAGACCCATTCCAAGGTCCTCAACCCCCCACACCTTCAATCCTAGTAAGAATTTTTCTCAAGCTGAGAGGGGAAGGGAGTAAGGTGAATCAAGAGATCAATTAAAATCAAAAGCAAGAGATCAATTAAAATCAGCGGGAGTCAAGCAAAACGCATAAGTGCGTAGGCAACAAGCGAGGTAGAAAAATGTCAAGAGAACTTTAAAATAAAATGCAAAAAGTTAAGCTGAAAAGGGGGGCTCCACATTGGATAGGATTTTGAGGCTTCCATTCAATAAACACGTAAAGTCTTTCCTTTTCAGTCCATGATGTTTTTGTATTATCAAGTTGGAAGAACTAATGGAAACCGGGGTTCATGACAAGAATAAAAAATGTCACGAAAAGACCATGCCCATCGGCTTCCATTCACGGAAGAGGAGAGAGCATAGTACAACATCACCCTGGAGAGCTGTGCCTACAACCAACTAAAATTCTGAACCATTCACAACATAGAAGGATTGGTGGCCAAGGAAGAGGCGGCCAAGAGAGTCGTTGAAAAATGCAACTTCACCAAGTACCTAGAAAGATTCGCACAAGAACCGGACCACACAAAGTGTATGGAATTTCTCAGGTCTTATGACCCCGACAACGAGTGCGGCACTGTCACAATAGGAAGGGGACGAAATGCCAAGTAGGTGCTCGTTCGACTAACCCTTGCCTTGGTGGAAAAGGCGCTGGAAAAGGCGTTGGGACTAGAATCAAAAATAGAAAAGAAACAAAAGAGAGATGTGTACGCCATGCTAGGGATGAGAAAGGAGGACGTGCTGACAAACGATGACATCAGCATTCAAGATATCCCTGATGTAGAAACCAGATTGCAGGAAAATCTGGTACACGCGCTCTTCTCTTGCAGCATTACAACACATTGATGCACCGAATCAGTGTGCCGGTGCTGGAGAACGTGGCGGCTCATACCCTGCATGAAGTCGATTGGAATATCTATGTGCGTAAAACTATTGACCAAGTGGTTAAAGCACTGGCTTTAGGAAGCATGCCCATAGGAGCAGAGTCTCCGGCATTTAAGACCGCAAAAAGAAAGAAGGCCTCATCCAAGGCCTTGTTCATCACCTATGGAAGCATCTTAACAGCGCTCATCCAGGAGGCTGTGAAAGAGATGCAGGATACAAAAGAGGGGAAAGGGAAAATGCCCGACAGGTCACCCCCTCATCAGTACCAGGAGAGGTCCAGCGACAGGACTGAGACCAATAAGGAAGGACAAGGGCAAGAAGAGCTATCAAGCAAAAATTAGGCACATGATGAGGAACATCAACAAATCGACCCACCCTCGGACAAACAAACCACGCTCAGGGGAGCAGCGGAGGAAACAGGAAACTAGTTGAAGAAACCACGAGGCAGTTGAGAGCTAAACCAGTTGTGCCGCCATCCGCACCCTCCCACCGTGCCCCGATGACCTCTCAATGCACTTCCACGTGAAGTTGGTGATATGGGAATAATAAGAAAACAAAAAGGACCCTTTCACTTTCAGTTTCCTCATGCCTAACAGCCTGAGAAGGGTCCTACCAATTAAGGTAATGGAGGAGGTGATCGCGACTGGTGGCCGGCTGCTGGGCCAAAAATGGCTGGAAGACAGAGCGAAGATCCCCACTCTGTGGGCATAGAGGAAGCAGAGTTTTGGCAAGACAAAGTGTTCAAGGTACCACACACTATACATGGCTACAACTACCAACCTATTTGGAGAAGGCGAGTATGCAATATTAGCATGCTCACCTGGATGGCATTTTGCAACACCCTACCCTACGAGAGGAACGACCCTACATTCATGGCATACCCTTATAGGGTAGGCATGGATTTTGTTGCCATCCTCCATGGGCGGCATGACTTCCCCATCATCTACAACTCCAACGCCGCCTCCTTCGAGCATGCCCTTCCTTTTGATTTAGGAAGCCTAAGTGATTCCATGATGTGCTTTCTCGCAGACTTCTCCTCCTATCCAGATCGCGCCTTTATAGCTACATGCAATTACCTTAGGCTTCTTAAGCTATTACTCAAGCAAGACCCGACACCACAAGAGCATGGCTTGCCCCCCCTCTTTTTTGACCCCAATGCTATTGATAGCTGCGCCATGGCATGCCTAATGATGAAAGCTAGCCTTCTTCCCTCCTTTTGCCTAGCTCTCCTAGAAGGTATGAACAACAACCAGTTTACTAGGTGCAACCACCCCTTCCTTTCTACCACCTCTCTCCATATCCGCATGAACCTCAAAGGGTACATGAAAAGTTTTCAATTTTTGAGCAAGTCCATTCGACCCCCTTCTCCACCTCCATCAGACAAGGAACATTAGGTACAGGCTGTCGTTCTCCTAATAGTGCAAAAAAAAAACTACACAGGTCAATCCTTACAGATTGAATACCTGTGCATACCTACGCATGGAATAGACCAAACAACTCACTTCCACAACCACTCAGCACCACATAAAGGACAATCACTGCACCTAAGGGTCCTCAAGTTAGGTGTGCCCAGTGGCTTCGGTCGGTCGGCTCCTCTCCTAACCCCCTAGCCCTTTTCTGCTCCCCCGCTTCATGCTTAGGGCCCATCAAGGGCAGGATATACCTAGGGAGGCCACTCAAACCTGTCACCCAGAGCCACTCCCACTACACACTAAGATAGAAATCCCCCTCCTTAGGTGGAGCACCACCCCCTGTCCTTCCAAGCACCACCACTACGCCCACCCACCGACTTCAGAGGCCCCCGTCAACATCTATTAACCAACCTTCCTCCCACGCTTCCATGAGCACCCGATTCTACATGCTGCCTTGCCCTCACATCACTGCTCCACGAACTGCCTCTTCAACCACCAACAGTCGATAAGAGTGCCATGGGACTGGCACCCGTCCCGAAGAGGGGTAATGTTAACCCCAAGCCAAGAAAGTGGAAAGACGAATGAAAAAGTAGAAAGAAGATGGAAAAGGAGCAAGGACACGCAAGCGGGCTCCAAAGCTAAGCGGGGGCCAAAAGCGTAGTTTTAACTAAAAGGCACCTCAAAAACTCCAAAAACTTTTGTAAAAGAGCACCAGGCTCCCTCCTGTGCCACTTGTAAAAGAATAGTCGAATATAGGCCTAGGGCACGAAGCAAAAAGAGGGAATTAGAAAAAGGGACCTTGCCACAATGGCCGGTCATGTAAAAAAAGGATGGGTGCCCATGGGATTTTAGGGTTTGTATATATAAAGTTCAAAAATTGAATGGAAGCTCATTCTTTGGTGTGTGCCTAACAAGAGCTCTTCTCTTCCTCTCCTCTCCTTGCTTGTGTGTGCTCTTGAGAGAGGGAGTGATTGTGGGAGTGAGGGAGGGGGTGAGTGGAACTGAGGGATCAAGGGGGTGAAGCTCTTCATCATCCTCTCTTCTCTTCTCTTCTCTTTCCTTCTTTTGTGCGCACGGCTATGGCAATTGGAGCTTGGAGAAGGAGGAGGCTTGAGCATGCTTGAGCTAGCATCTAGGATCATGGAGCTACCGGAGTGTGGAAGAGAGGAGGCAACTCATATTGGCATCAAGGTAAGCTCACTACATTAGTAGGATCAAGGGCGCGTCGGCTATGTGAGAGGTAGCCATTAGACCTCACTTGGAACGCTTGAAACAATAAGCGGTCCGTGGGTCTTGGCGGTTGAGCGAAAGCTCCCACATCAAGATTAATGATATTTGTATGGATCATCTAAAATATCTTTAAGAAGCCTTCACTAATGTATAACTTACACTTTGTATCTTCATGATATTGGTATTTTGCCTTTAAATCTAGTATCTGCAATCCCTACATGCAATGCATCTACATATGCAATGCATGAACATGGATTTTTGTCCACCTTCCCCATATTAACATGTTGGTGTGGCTTTGAACGTCCATCTAGGGGGGCCATGAAAGAAGCCCTCATCATTGATGAATACTCTTGATTGTAAACATTGTTGCTTTTTTCCTTCTATGTTTGATTTCTTTTGCAACAAGCTAATGACATCCTCTACAAAAACAACCCATGCAATGTGCTATTTGTTCTACGAGGTATTTCTCTTTTGTGCTCCAAAATCCATAGCTATACTTCTAGAAAATGCTTTACTTAGCTCCCCATTTATCATGTGCCTCTTGATAGACATGGCTATACATTGTCTTCAGCTTGCTCATTAGGTCATCTCGAATCAAGGAAGCCTTCACTAGACCTTTGCCATTGTATTCCTCTTTGAGCATACTCAGCCATGAGTCGAGGGGGGGCACATCACACTAAGAGAGATGGCATGGATTTAGGCTTTCTAAACTCAATCCATGCTTAGTATGAAATCCTTTTTTTAGTGTAGAAGGTGACTTGAGAGTTTGGTATGTCTTTTGCTACTAAAGGAAGGCATCTTCAGATGGGGCCTTCACTTCACATGGGGCCCGCTATGATAGATGAATAGAAGAAGGATGGGTTAGAGGAGACTCCTATCACAAAACTCTCAATAATCACATCATCTTCACTCAGGCGAGTGGTGTGAGATAAGCTCTTCATTTGAGTCATCAAATGTTGAAACTGGTAAGACATCTTCCAAATCTGCAATCACCCAGAAAGTTGCAACACAAGATAGGAATCACATAACAAAATATATAGCCTACACACAAGGACTATCGCTCGCCTACACCAACACCTAAGGAAGAGAGAGGAAAAGATGACACTTGGGGAAGAAAAGCTAGTGCCATCCCACCAATTGATGTCGCCTCTTGCTCTTGGATGGCTATGTTGTAGCAAAAACACAAACTTTATGACAAAAAACTAATGGCTCCTCCACAAAATGTTGTGTTTGCCAGATTATATCAAGCTTCTTTTACAACATGCTATTTTATCTATTTTATTGTTAGAAGCATAATTAGCTTTTTAAGCACCTTGTCATTTTTGTGTTCCAGGATATGTAGCAAACGTAAGGGTTGAAGGCTGTGTTTGATGGTTGGGCTCCTCCTTTTTGCAAAAGATCTCACCTTTGTGCTCTTAGTTACGCTCTAATACCATTTGAGAGTGCACGATGGAAGAAAAAACATGAGCATAGAGAGAATGAGAGAAAGGAAGTAGAAGATGAAGGAAGAAATATTGCACTAACTAAAGTAGAATGCTAAAAGGGCTAATCATTTCCTACACGCAACCCAAAGCATCAATGTGGTACCAGATCAAGCTGAGATGATGAAGGCAACACCAATAACAGAAAGTGTCAGAGAGGAGTGTACTGAAGATAACCTATAGAAGTGAGAGAGTGATTAGTGAGGTGGCTATAAATAGTCAACTCCCTCCAAATCTAGTGGACTACTATAGGAGGCCCTAAATTTGGCTGACATCAACAAATGTACAAACAATGCCTACAATAAATACAGTTGCAACTACTAAAAAAATGAAAAAAATGATGACAAAAATAACCAATAGTCATGGAGTAGTCTAGCACTGACCAAAGGTGGAAACCTCCTAACAATAGACTAGGGAAATGCATAAGAAATGTGTTTAGAATGGGAGAATTGCTTAGTAAATTGTCAAAACTCCCATGTCTTCATCAAACTCTAATAGGAGCTCACAACCAAGAGATGAAAAAACGACAAGACTAATTCATGTAGGTTAACATAATCCACTATAGTAACTCGTCTTCACCTACTTCTTATGGACCAATACAATGTGGATTTACTCTTTCCAATAGAAAAATTTTATACCATCAAACTTCTCAATTTTGAACATAAAGCCAAAATAACTATCCAAATATCAAACTAGCATAAAACTTATGTAAAAAGGATATTTCAATACTCTGGAAGGCATATGAATTTTTGGCTAGCTTTTCCAAGTATTCTGGCTATCATCTAAGCATAAAATGATCACCAGAGATCAAGTACATGCAAATTACGTTCAAAAAAATCAACTTTAGCACATATAACCTCTGAAAAAAGAGCATAAAATAGCATGTTAAATTCTTCAACACAAAAAATCCATCAAAATTTGATTCCAAGCTAGGAGTAATCCTTGAGGCTAAGAGTGCAAACTGGTATCTAAAAGTGTTGTCCAAACTAGAATAATTATATTTTATATTAAATAGAGAACCAAAAAATACACAAAACAAACTTTCTGATTGCTTGGATCTATAGCTCTCATTGTACTCTCTTTTTCATAGTTATAAAAAACTTCAATTTGATATCGAATGCAAAAGTTATGGCCACAATATTGAAGTGCTATCAAGTTTCTATAGTTATAATGTCTTTGCAATATGCTTTGTATCTACTCAAAATAGATAGAATGGCTCCCCAAAGTAAATGTTTAAGAGGTATTTTCACTTTGCAATATGCTTTGTATCTACTCAAATAGATAGAATGGCTCCCAAAAATAAATGTTTAAGAGGTATTTTCACTTTGCAATATGCTTTGTATCTACTCAAAATAGATAGAATGGCTCCCCAAAGTAAATGTTTAAGAGGTATTTTCGCTTTTTTCTTTGTTGCACATCCATATTAGAGTAAGAGAATGTTGATTTCTTGGAAAGCTTCAATGTTGCTCAATCTAATATCTCTTTTCAAGCATCCAAAACAAAGCTATTTGACATCAATTCAAGCCAATACTAGCTTCTGTTAACCCCAAGTCAAGATGGCAAAAGATTGAGGAAAAGCAAAGGAAGATGAAAAAAGAGCGAAGACATGCAAGCGGCCCCTAAAGATGGACCGGGGCAAAAAGCGCAACCATAAAAGAAAAGGCGCCTCAAAAAAATCAAAAAATCCTTGTAAAAGAGTGCTAGGCTCCCTCCTATGCCCATTGTAAAATATTAGACGAGTGTTGGCTAGAGGCACGGGGCTAAAAGAGGAAAATGGAAAAAGGACCTTGCCACAATGGCCGGTCATGTAAAAAAGGGATGGGTGCCCATGGGATTTTAGGGTTTGTATATATAAAGTTCAAAAAGTGAATAAGAGATCATTCTTTGCTGTGTGGCAAAAGGAGTCTTCTTCTTCTTCTCTCCTTCTCACCTTCTTGCTTGTGTGTGCTCTTGAGAGAGGGAGTGTGAGAGTGTGAGGGAGTGACTGTGTGTGAGAGTGAGGGATTAAGAGGGTGAAACTCTTCACCATCTCCTCTTCTTCTTCTTCTCTTCCCTTCTTTCTTCTTGCGTGCGCGGCTATGGAGGATGGAGCTTGGAGGTGGAGGAGGCTCGAGGATGCTTGAGCTAGCATCTAGGATCGTGGAGCTACTAGTGTGTGGAAGAGAGGAGGCAACTCATATCGGCACTAAGATAAGCTCACTACACCCGTAGGACGGCGCGTCGGCTAGGTGAGAGATAGCCATTAGAGCTCTCTTGGAACGCTTGAAATAATAAGGGGTCCGTGGGTCTTGGCGGATGAGTGAAAGCTCCCACATTTTGGTTGCCGGGACCAACGGATTCAAGCTTGAGCACTAGCGCGCCTCATATCGAGCATCGAAGTAAGGGATTCATCCCCGAAACGGAGCTTGAGATAGGTAGGAAGTTTGGGTGTTTTTTATCTTCAAAATAAGTAAGTATTTTGGGTTATTTTGGTTGTTTAATGATTAGGAAACATGGAGAAATCAGTTCAGTATTTTGCTTTCGATTCGTGTTGCATTTAGAGTAGGATAGGATTAGGAAATCACACCGGAGAAGGGTAGGGTTTACTGTTGCAAAACATGGCAATAGGGCAAAATATCATACAAAAATGGCAAAAAGATCGCTTGCGATGCTTAATATTAGTAAGTGAGTGAGTGGGGGCATCAACACCATACCCGGGAAGGGGTATAAGAGCCAAAAGGCCAAGGAAACACTCATTTGCAACAGTTCAGTGTGAAAGAGAGAGAGAGAGAGCTACCGGCCAATTTGATTCGATTGCACCAACGATGACCCATCACTCCATCCAGGTATATGAATCCCTTCTCTTACTCCCTTAGGTTGGATCTGAAAGATATGCCTGGTATGATGGAGTGAAGCACGAGAAATGATCGAAATTGAGTTTCTGTTGTTTATGTGCGCCGCACTCGGCCCGTCCGAGTGGCCACTCTTGGGCCGAGTCCCAGAATCGGCCCTTAGCCGCGTATCGAATTCAGCCCATCTGACCAAAATCCTAATCGGCCCATCTGAGTCTATAAATCAGACTGTGGGCAAGACCGTGGGCAAACTCGGCCCTCGGCCCACTTGCCTCAGGCCCATCTGAACAACCTTGTCCAATTCAACCGCTCGGCCCATCCGAGTGACCCCGTCCGAGTAATCCCGTCCGAGTGACTCCGTCCGAGTCCACCCTGCCCAAGTCCCCAGATTCGGCCCTCGGCCTATGTGCCTCGGCCTGTCCAAGTAACCCACTCGGACCCTACAATTTGGACCAGTTGGACTGAGTGTAGATTTTTAGTAGATTTTTAGAAAATTGACCTGACTCGGCTAGGACTCAGTAGCTTAGACTATCGAAAGCCCGTAGGGCGCTCAGAACTTGATTCTAGCACGGGGAGTAGGCAAAATCGTAGGGCGCCACTGCTTAGCAGCTAGAGGTGGGTAATTGCGAGATCTAGAGGCTTAGACGCGACCTGCTGAGCTATAAGGCCTAATCGGCGAACAAGGCAACAACTTAGGGAAATCCTAAACCCTGACAAGACGGCCAGGAAGTTGACCAATAAGCCTATTCGGCCCAAAACAACGCGAGAGTGTGTAAGACGACTAGGAAGTGGTTGCTGCACTCACCCTGAATTTTTGCACTTTAAGTACACTTAAGGAAACTGAAAGCCTGATTGAGCACAAGTGCACGAGGAAAGACACATTGAGTGGTCATAAATTGAGAATTGTATTAAATAACTGAAGGAACTCACCGAGATAAACCACTCAAGGAACCCACCAATAGGAGAGAACCCAATACAGAGACAAACCATCAACGCTCAGAGGTAGAACCAAGCAAGGGACACCGATGAAGTGGATCTGACGAGCCTACTGAACCTAATCGATAGCTTGGTGGAGCACGACAACTCGACAATGGCAGAAGAAAGTCCAGACCACAGATACAACGAAGAATTCGACTTAGGAGCCTTTCCAAATCCAGTTCAGCAGCTGGTCAATAGTTACGACGCTCATGCTCGGTACGAGCACCGCGGTAGGACGGCGGACGCTATCATTGCAGATCTAGAAGAGGAGAGAAAGCTGGCCCGCAAGGCATTGCAAAGCATGGCTGAGTACAATAGGGATCAGCAAGCTAGGAACCAAAGGCACGGCATGGAGCTACGAGCGGTGCAGCAAGTACTGAACTTGGCTAGCAGGAATCAAACAGACCATGAGAGGGCACTAGAAGGAGACTTAATGCTGAGTAAGCTTCTTATGAAGCGATTGCTCGATAACACGGCTACAGAGCAAAGCGCCACGGCTCTAGCGACATCACTGCTCGTAGGATTAGGAGCAAACCAAGGCTCAAAGAGCCAAGCTAAAATCCCTATTGTTGCCAAGAAACTCGATAAGTACCAGCCCCATGACGATCCCTACAACTTTGTCGAGCAGTTCGAGCAAGTCTACGAAGCCAACGGCCTCAACGACCTGACCCAACGCTCACAAGTGTTCGGGCTTTGCTTGGGCAACAAGGGTAGGACGTGGTATACGAGCTTAGATAACGCGGAGCGAGCCAACTTCGATGGCCTCAAGGATCTCTTCATTAAGAGATTTTCCAAGCCCGGATACTCCGATAATCTACTAGTATGCTTGATGAACATCAAACATAAAGAGGAGGACATTCGCGATTACGTGACCCATGTATGGAGTCTCTTCAAGAGAATCCCTACTGGACAGCAACTGACTGAAAGAGCAATGTCAACTGTATTCATCAACGGGATTCAGAACGAGGAACTATACAAGGCTTTGGCAGGAAACTTGAGCTTGCAGCGGGATGCGCTAGCCAAGGTCTTTAAGGAGGCTATCTGAGTTGATGATCAGCTGAAGGAGCGGAGCTCCAGGAGAGCGAACCTAGAGGAGACCAACTCTCGAAGCTCAGAGAGAGCGTCAGCCTCAAGTGAGCGATCAGCACCATCATCCTAGGATAAGGGAAAAACCACCGAAACGAATCAAGACTTGGCCGACGTTAGAATGAAACTAGCCAAGTTGCAAGATATGTTGAGATGACCAATGCGCCCACACGTCCAATGTGTGTACTGTGGTGGAAACCACTTGCCAGCTGAGTGTCAAGACCCTAGGTCACGACCTGCTAACTGCGGTAGGTTCGTCGATCATGACGTCGTGCATTGTAAACTACCAAGGAGACTTCTATACTCACAACCATATGGCCAGCCTTACCTAGTGAACAGGCCGCAGCCATTTTTCAGAAGGGGAGCCCCACTGGCCCTCCCTACATCCAACGACATTAAGCCAGTCGTTCCTAGGATGGAAATAAATCCTACAGGCATTCCTAGGCCACCTAGTCCTTACGTAACCCACCCACCGAGTGACGCTCATGTCCACTATGTGGAAGAACCAAACGAGGAGGAAGCTTACATATTCCCTTACGTTTCACATGACGATGAGGGCAACACTGTCCTTATGGATTATTGCCCAGTCCCAGTGATGGCATTAGGAAGAGGACAAGGTAAGGGCCTAGGAGGGCAGGCACATGACCCAATCACCTGTTGGACCTATGGCCACCCAGGTCATGTCTCATCGCGCTGCCCTGAGAGGGAGTAGCAAAATAGAGATAAGGCTAACCAAAGGTGTGTCGAGTACCGAATCACCCATATTTTCGTCGACTGCCCAAGGTGATAACCGTCATCTAGCTCAGCCAACGAACCATCGGTCCCATTGGGGTTGTTCGGTGTCGAGAACCACGACGGGGAGGCCATGCCTATCCCCTTGCAGGTCATGACTCGTGCCCAAACGAAGTAGGCTGGCATCTCTCTGCCAGGACCTAGCAATCTTGATGTAGCCTCGATTGGGAAGAAGAGCCGTAGACGACGAAAGAGGAAGTTGGAAGCTAAAATCGCACTAAAGACGGAGAATGTTACAACTCTGCCTACTGGAAAGAAGGTCTCTGACGCAGAAGCAGAGATGTCAGCCCCTAAGACGGCCGAAAAGGGAAGCACTAGGGTAGGGGAATACCTGCCACTGAAGTGACAATTAGAGGCCATAGAGAAGGTGAGAGAATGGGTGAAGGAAGCCCAAGAACACCTAAAGGACATTGAGCCCATCATAGAGGATGGGATCGATGATCTCTCCAACATAAGTACGCCAACCTCACTCCCACAACCAAAGTCAAGAGAAGCAACTTCACCACAAGCGGTACCACTAAGGCCAAGCCTCGGCGCTGCTATAGGGCCACGGTTTAGTCATGGCCACTGGCTAGGACAATCCAGGTTAGAAGAGAGACGAACACCCAACAATCTCCTAACCACACTAGCGACTACCCCTGTAACACTCAGCCTGGGAGATCTGCTTAGGCAGCACCCCACCCTATGGCAAGACCTTAAGCAGTGCGTTGAAGGGACACAAGAGTAGGTCACAACAGACCCTCATGACCATTAGGCAGAAACGCAAATACCGAGTTTGACATTGCATACTGCGCCTAAGTCCTTGCACATCAATGCCTTTTGGGAAGGCTCTAAGATGCATGCAGTCTTACCGGTCTTAGCCCTAGGCAATACAACGAGGAAGGGAGTTGTAGACATGGGGGCCCGGGTTAGTGTGCTTAGCCACACATTGCTTCAGACTTGGGGAAACCCACTTGAGATGGATAGGTTTAATGTCACACTAGCGAACGGTATGAGAGTCAAGACATTTGAGGTGCTTAAGAATTGGCCAGTGAAGATCACAGGTGTCCAGTTCTCCGTTGACTTCATAGTCATGAAGGGAGTGGACTACAACATCCTATTAGGCCGGCCCTGGATGCGCAACGCTAGGGTCATTGAAGATTGGGGAAACAGCTTAATCTTCCTTGGCAATAGGACGGACGTCATGAGAGTAGAGATGGACACCTAGAAGACCTCATCCGTTGACTTAGATGCCTTCTCTGCTATGCTCAAAGGTAATGCTCAGGCCAAGAAGTCCTACAGACCCTTGACCAGGTATATCCCATGCCTAGCGGACGAGCAGGATTGGATGCATGTCCTTGCTACAATCGACCTGCCGTTCTCTGATCATGAAGCATATGAGCAAGCCATCAAAACAATCGGCAAGGTTGCCGACACACCCTCCGTGCCAGTCTGCATGATGGCAGGAAGCCTCCAAGGGAAGCCAAGGCCCGTCAACTACCATGTCCCAACCAACAAAAGGGAACTCCAGGAGATACTGGAATATCTATCGGACAAGCTAGCTGGCAATCCAAGTGCAAATCTCAAACCACTCCAGGATCTCTTAGATGAATCCAAGTGGCAATGGACCAGAGTGCATGACTTAAACCTCATGTATAACTGGGCCCTGATGCCCGACCAACGACCAGGGATAGACCGAGTCCTAGGAGATGATGAGCAGTCTGATGAAGAAAATTCGAACGACGAATACGAAGACTGCTAGTCCTTCAGTGATGGAAGTGAGAGTGAGGTGGACACCGTGGAATACGACACTGAAGGACAAGAAATAGAGCAAATACGAGCAGACTCCAAGCCGCAGAGAAAGAGTATCTTCCAGAGGGAGCAAGGAGTCATGAGCGTGGAATGTGACCACGCCTGGTTGGAACACATAGGAGCCATAGACCTCGAGCAAGAGGGACTAGCCCAGCCAGGAATGATGTCGGTGTTTAGAACTGAATCACCATCTGAACTGCGCCCACCAGGAGAGACCACCTCTTCTAGCGAAGGAGGGGGATTTGACTCTAAATCAGAGGTTAGCTCGGATAGTGATCCAGAGATCCCTAGGCCACCCACAACCAAACGCACCAAGGGGGACCTACTGGTCCACCTGAGGCGCAGGCGATTGAGATAAGAAAAGGAAAAACAACCCAGGGATGCTCGAACGGAAGAACAACGAAAACCGTAGGATCTCCCTAAACGATTCACAAAATTCAAACATCAAGCAAAGACAAGCGAACCAATTGAGGGACTAGCCAGGGTCAAGGAGGTGGACTTAGCCCAAGAGGGGGAACCACCCCGACCAGTCTTCATTGTTGATGACTTGACTAATGAAGAAGAAACGAGTCTTGTCGCTCTCTTGCGAGAGTACATAGACGTGTTCACCTCCTCCTTAGGAGAGCTTAAGGGGGTAGACCCGAGTGTCGTGACCCACAACATACCTATGACGCACGCAATACCGGTCAAGTAGCAACCATACCCTATGAATCCAAAACATGCTCATGCTGTTAAGGAGGAGATTGACAAGCTGATGAGAGCAGGATTCATTTATGAAATTGAGCACACAGACTAGGTATCGCCCATAGTCATCGTGATGAAGAAGAATGGAAAATTCCGAGTGTGCATCAATTACAAGAAGGTAAACGCTGCCACCAAGAGGGACAACTATCTGTTGCCGTACATGGAGCACATGCTTAAGAGAGTGGCAGGCAAGGAAGCCTACAGTTTTCTGGATGGCTTCTCAGGGTACAACCAGGTGCAAGTGCATCCTGCGGACAGGCATAACACTGCCTTCGCCATTGAGTGGGGTGTCTTTGCTTACATAGTCATGTCGTTCGGGTTGACTAATGCCCCTGCCACTTTCCAATGCCTCATGTGCACCATCCTTAAGGACATGCTTTGCAAGGAGTTAGAAGTCTTTGTCGACGACCTCTGTGTCCACTCGATGTGGGTCGAACACTTAGACAGACTTCGAGCAGTCTTTAAGCAGTGTCGTTTGTACCGCCTCTCCTTGAACCCCTTAGAGTGCCAGTTTTGGGTGAAGCATGGATGCATTCTAGGGCATGTGGTGTCAAAGAACGGCATTGCCACTAACTTCTTGAAGGTCAAGTTCATTGTTGACCTTCCACCCCTAAGCAACTACAAAGGAGTTCAATGCTTCCTAGGCCATATCGGGTACTATCGATGGTTTGTACTCAATTATGCGTTGATCGCCAGACCATTGTACAAGCTGCTTATAGTCTTCGAATGGACTGAAGCATGCCAAAGGGCATACGAAGAGTTGAAGAAGGCTCTAACCACAGCACCAATCCTACGAGCCCCAGATTGGACCATCACCTTCCACGTGCATATCGACACTTCTAAGTTTGCCGTGGGGGCAGTGTTGTTCCAGCCTGGCGAACACAATTTAGACTATCCAATGAGCTTTGCCAGTAGACAACTCATTGAGATGGAAATGAATTACTCAACGATGGAAAGAGAAGGACTAGCCATGGTATTCGCAGTAAAGAAATTCCGGCATTACCTTTTGGCCATGCCCTTCACCTTCTTTGTGGACCATCAAGCCTTGCTATATCTAGTAAATAAACCTTGTGCTACAGGACACATAGCTTCATGGCTCCTTTTGCTTTTAGAGTTCGACTTCTCCGTAGTCGTACGAAAGGGAAAACAACATTACATGGCTAATCACATGTTGCGCATTCCCACCGGAGAAGCCGTTGGACAAGGTGTTATTGATGAACTGCCCGACGCCCATTTATTTAACCTCTCCAGCGAGAGAGACCTATTTAAGGCTGATCTAACACTGTATTGGGAAGTTGACATAGTCCAAGTGCTTGAGCACGGACTACGTGACCGACCAATCGAAAAAGCCCAGCTTAGGCCATTAATCCTTAAGATCCAGCCCTATCAGCTGATTGCAGACCAACTCTATAGGCTGGGGCAAGACATATTGTTGCGTAGATGTGTATGTGAATATGAGGTGCACGATGTGCTCTTAGAAGCGCATGGTGGCATTGCCGGAGGGCACTTTAGCAGAGACACGATAGCACAAAAAGTATTGCAGTCTCAACTGTGGTGGCCCACACTTTTCCACGACGCAGCATGATTTGTCAAGCACTGTGACGAGTGCCAGCGGAAGAAGGTCCCAATTCGCAAAGATCGAATGGAATTAACCCCGGTTATTCCTCGATAACCCTTCCAAAAATGGGGAATTGATTTGATTGGGCCCATCAGTCCTGCAGCATTGTATTCGCAGGCTAAGTACATCATTGTGGCCACGGATTACCTCACTAAGTGGGCAGAAGCGCGAGCCATGTGAAAAAACGACGCTAGAACGACGCCTAAGTTCTTATGGGAGCAAGTAATCTCACGATTCGGTTGCCCCATCGAACTGGTCAGTGACCAAGGCACGCACTTCATCAATGAAGTGATCGCGCATCTCCTATCCACCTTCCTCATCATCCATTGCAAATCCTCGCCATACTACCCTCAGGCAAACGGCCAGGCCAAATCAACAAATAAGATTCTTGTCAATGTCCTAACCAAGGCCGTCTCTGATTCATGCAGCGACTGGGACAACAAGTTGATGGTAGCTCTATGGGCCTACCAAACCGCTTATAAAACGGCTGTCGGTCAAACCCCCTTTAGGCTGACATATGGAACTGAAGCGATTCTACCGTTAGAATTCTTCATTCCTAGCTTGAGAATCGTGCTTCAAGAGCGATGGAAAGGGAGGGAGGCCTAAGCGCAATGACTAGTTGAGCTCGAACGTCTCTCGGAGACTCGTCTTCTTGCCACCCATGCACTGATCTATGAGAAAGCCCGACGCAAGAGCTGGTTTGACAAGCACGTCAAGCAGCGCGAGTTCGAATAGGGTGACTTAGTGCTCCTCTACTCAGTTAAAGGGCATAAGCAAAAGATGAAATTTAGAGGTCTTGGACCATTCAAGGTTTGTGCAATCAGCCAAACAGGCAACGTCAAACTCAAGACCCTAAACGATGAAGAAATAGCCTTCTTCAAGGGCAGTCGTGTCAAGAAGTACTACCCCCTACGCATCCTTTGCAGGAACCACCGATGTTAGAACTGCCTGTCAAGGTCGGAGTAGCCACAATCACTGAAATCGACGATGAGGACGAGGAAGCCGTGGAACCCGCATACCTTCATATCATGGTCACGGCCAAACAAACATGTGCTTTCACCACCTTGATCGACGAGGGAGCAGACTTCAACATCCTGACCTACGATCATTGGACTCAACTTGGCCAGCCACAACTTCAACCCACCACTGCAAAATTAAGCCCATATGGGGCTCATTCCTATGCACTACTCAGCAAGTGCAAGGCAGTCGTTTCTATTGAGTCTGAGAATGTTCCAATGCTTTTCTACATGCTGCCAAATGCTAAAAACGCAAGCACAGAGTCACTGCTAGGGCACACCTTCAAAAAAAAGACCCACTCCAATGTCGACTACGCATCGCAGTGCATCCACATAGCAATAGGCAACATTCGCATTGTTACAGCTTTCAACAAGGGCTGCGCAACCTCATCCCGGGCCACCCAGCCACCGATAGAAACTCCTATAGGCAATCCTAAGCAGGGGGTAGTGTGTGGTCACCGCTCCCCGAGTCTCATCACCCGCAACCCATACTAGCCAAAGCTAAGGCCCCACAACCTCGCCTCCAATGGGTGCCTAAACAACCGCAACAGCCGCCTAGAAGTCAATGCTCCTACCCTCAGAAGACCAGAGACTCTAAACCTAGGAGGCCCAAATGTAGTCATAGGAATAGACGTATAATCAGTCAAAGATGGGTCCCCAAGGATCTCTTGCGCGCGCAAGGCTACTATGAGGGCAATGCTTGGCTATGGATACCTAAGGCCCACGCGGCCAGAGACACCATGCGTACACCAAACTCAAGCTCGATCATCCCAAAAACCGTAGGACCTTGAAACCACAAGCCAAAGAGCTTCCCCGAACCGCAACCATCAAGTCCATCCACACACGAATCTATGCGAATCGCCCAAGCCTGTCCAACCAGTCAACAACTGCTAGCTGGATCATCATCACAAGCAGGAAACGATCCGGCTTTCCAAATCCTTTTTGTTAGCAATACACCATCACTTGAAGCCGCTGCTAACCTAGCCTCCGTCCCAGCGACCTAATTGCAAGCTCCTGAAGTCCTACCGCAGCAACTCTCCATCGTCAAAGGCTCAAGCCCTACCAAACCCCAACCACCCGCAAGCCTTAGGCCCTCTTACAAGAGGAAGTCCTTTCTCTCACTAGCAGCTGATTTAGCTGAGGAAATAGGGGATCACGTGGTGGATTGCATTAAGCGACTAGACGCTACTTTTGCGTCACTAGCTCTGAGCTACGATCGCCTCAACTTAGGCGTGCAGCCAAAAATCAAACGATGCCTTATTCTTCGGAAACATTTGAATTTGCATTTGCAAAAGCCCCTACCTCCACTGCTAAGTTGCTCATGGTGAGATCTCAAAAGATCAAGCAATCAAACAACGCCTCATCGCGTCGTATGATCAGCAAACCACCTCTGCCATCACTGACCAAGAAGTGGCAGAGTTGTCAAAACTTGCTGAGACGAAATGCCAGTTCTTAAGGAATTGGTACGATCTTAGACTGCAGTGGGAAGTTGAGGGATGTCGAGTAATGACCAATGCCGAGCAGTGACATGCTATCAAAATGGCAGAGTATGACCCCACATACATCGCGTCGATATCATATCGAGTGTTAACCACGCTGCGGGGCCGTCCTATAGAAAACCACATCCAAGGACACCCCTATCTTGACCGCCTGTTGATCGAAGAGGAGTTGCACATTACTAGCCGAGTCAACTTGGGTGACTTCCTGACTGATGTTCTCACATAGATCACCCTCCAACCTGGATCGCAAAGCCCATTTGGAATACAACCCCAATTTCTACACTTGGCTCCTTCACAAGTAGCTGTCCATGCCGAAAGACCTACACCTTCTAACCCTCATCCTAGGAAGGATTCTTCTCAAACTGAAAGGGGAGGGGGTAAGGGGAATCAGATCAGAAGCAATAAAGCAAATCAAAGTCAGTGAAGTACATAGACATACATTGTGAAAAATGGATGGGGTAGAAAAGAGGGCACAAAAACTTTGAATTAAAAGGCAAAAAGTCAAAGTCTGAAAAGTGAACCTGCACTAGACTTTAATGAATTCATTCAAAAGCATAAAGTTTTTTCTGTTTTAGTGATTGCTATGTCGTAAGCACTAACAAAAATTACGGTTATGATAGGAACGAAAAATGTCGCAGCAGGACCGAGCCCACTGACTTCCCTTCACAGAGGAAGAGAGAACATGGTACAACATCAACCTGGAGAGCCGCGCCTATAATCAGTTGAAATTCCGAACTATCCACAATTTGGAAGAATTAGTGGCCAAGGAAGAGGCGGCCAGGAGCATCGTGGAAAGCTGCAACCTGAAGAAGTACTTGGAAAGTTTCGCACGAGAACCTGAGCATACAAGCTATGTGGAATTCCTCAGGACCTACAATCTTGACAGTGAGTGCGGCACTGTCACAGTGGGGAGAGGACAAAATGCTAAGCAGGTGCTTGTTCATCTAACCCCGGCCTTGGTGGAGAAGGTACTGGGGCAGGAACCGAAGGTGGAAAAGAAGCAAAAGAGGGACGTGTATGCCATGCTGGGAATGAGAAAGGAGGATGTGCTGACGAACGATGGCATCAGTATCCAGGACATCCCCAGTGCAGAGACTAGCCTACAGGCGAAGCTCGTACATGCGCTCTTCTCCAGCCAGCGCTATAACGTGCTGATGCACTGGATCAGCGTACCAATCCTGGAAAATTTAGCGGCCCAGACCTTGCATGAAGTCGACTGGAAATGCTACGTGCGCAAGACTATCGACTAGGCAGCCCAAGCGCTAGCCTTAGGGATCCTGCCAGCAGGAGGAGAATCACCGATGTCGAAGGCCGCAGAAAGAAAAAGGGCTTCCTCCAAAGCCTCATTCATCACATACAGGGGCATGTTAACGGTGCTTATCCAGGAGGCCGTAAAGGAAGCAGAAGAGGGGGAGGGAGAAACACCCGACCAATCACCGCCCCATCAACACCAGGATAGGTCTAGTGATAGGATGGAGATAGAGAAAGAAGGGGAAGAGCAGAAGAGCAAAAAGTAGGTTAAGGAGACTAAGAAAAAAGCAGTGCAGAAGAAGAAGAAATAGGATGAAGGCCGTAGAAAGGAGAGGGAGGACTTGGAGAAAGCGAAACGACAATCCCTCAAGGAGGCAGAGGAGAGAGAAAGGAAGAGGAAGCAGGAAGAAGAAGAGACAACGGAACAAGTCAGGCATACTAAAAAAGCGTCCAAGCGAGAAGCCAAAAGGAGAAGAAAAGAAGAACAGGAGGAAAAAGAAAAACTAGAGGAAGAATGCAAAAAGGCCGAGGAGAAAAGGAAAAGAAGAGTCGCAGAGGAGGACAAGGAGTTAAGAAGAAAAAAGGAGGAGGAGCTAGCCGAAGCTACACCCCGGTCCATCGAGCAGCAGTACAGGGCAAATGACCCAAAAGCCTGGAATCGGGCTAGGGAAGAGAGACCTAGCTCCAACATGTAGGCCCTAGAACCCGTGCCCCCCGCAATTCCAGAAGGAAAAGGCAAAGCACCTCTGCATCCCATCCCCACCCTCATGGAACCCCCCGCTGAACCCACTATGCCCACCCTTAGCATCCCCACCATCTTGGAAGTGTCCAACCCGGTGGCCTGGATGCAATACTTCATCAACAAAGAAATGGCCCAAGGGAAAAGCATGGAAACTATGACCACGGGACCAAAAAGGCCAGTTGCAGATGTTGAATCAAGGCAGGATCAAAAGCACCCACGCATGGAGGCCTCAACCACCCCCACCCACACAACAATGATGCCACCAGCCGGTTATGACGAATACGCCGTTGAACTGCTCTCCCAACTGGAGAGAGCGACGGAGGAGAAAAGGATGGCTATGGCTGAGTTTATGACAGAAAAAGAGTCAGTGGCAACTTTTCAACTGGAAAAAACCTACATCATCGCCATGCAGCACCGCCAAATATTCAAACTCAAGCAAGAGTTGAAAGCCAAAGAGAATAAGGAAGAAAGTTACAAGCAGCGGGCTGGAGGACGAGAATCAGAAACTCGTGCAGATGCAATGGGAATACAAGCTCCTCATGATGCAATATAAGGAACTAGAGTCAAAGCATAAGGAACTGGAGTCAAAGACCGCCAAAGAGGAGGCAAGAGAGGGAGCACAACGAAAGAAGATCGAGTCTATCACCGATCAGCTACGTCTCAGGAAGACAGAACAAGACAACATGAGCAAAGAGCACAGGACCCAGGAGCAGAAGCTCATAACCCTAGCTCAAAAGCAGGGGGAGAGCATGGAAGGAATGAGCAAAAGGGCCGAGGAATGGGCTACTTAGAACAAGGCACAGGTGAAGGCTCTGGCGCGGCGCCTCGCCTTGGTGGAGAAGGAAAAAATATTGGCAGAAAGCAAAGCGGGCGCCATCCAGATAGCCTTCACTGCCCAATAACAAGCCTTCCTCAATACGCTGCTGGATACAACTCAACCAGAGGGAACGGAGCCGTTGGAGGTGGTAAAGAAGAAATTAAGCATCGCATACAGAGCTCTGCACGCGGGGCTGCAGATGCCACCCCAAGCTGTAGAGGTAAGGCTGGGCCGAGACGAGCAACGGAAGTATCTACTACTGGCCAGCCTAACCCCCTAGGAGGCAGATGCTCTCGGCTTTGAAGAAAGAGCACTACAAGAAAACCGGCAGGGGGAGGAAGTCGAATTCGAAATTGACATGAACAGATTCAAAGAAGATGTAATCCCGCAGCCCCCCTCGCCGTACGAACAAGATCATCAGCAACAACTCGACCTGCCCCTGGACAGACATGCCATCCTTAAAGAGAGGCGGAAAAAGCTAGTGGAAGAGGCCAAAAAACGGCTGTAGACCAAGCCACTTGTGCATCCATCTGCTCCCTTCCCACCATGCCCCCAAGACCTACCTATGCAATTCCACGCAGAACTAGTGGTCTGGGAACAGCAAAAACTAGAAAAGGACCCTTTCTTCTTCAGTTTTCTTATGCCTGATAGCCTGAGAAGGGTCCTGCCAATCAAGACGATGGAGGAGGTGATCGTGGCTGGCAGCCAACTAGGCCAAAGATGGTTGGAGGACAAGGCAAGGACCCCCACCTTGTGGGGCACAGAAGAGGCCGAATTCTGGCAAGACAAGATATACGAGGTGCCACACATGGTAAGGGGATACGAGGTGCCAACCCCTTTGGAGGAGGTGAATATGTAATACAACATGCTCGCCTGGATGGCTTTTTGTAACACCCTACCCTACGAGCGAAACGACCCCACGTTTGTGGTGTATCTCCGTAGGGTAGGTGTGGATTTTGTCGCCACTCTCCATGGGAGGCACGACTTCCCCGTCATCTACAATGCCAATGCCACTTCCTTTTCCTAGTTCCCCATTTCACTAGCACGAGCACATTGCACCAACACGCTGAGGACAACACCCCCCTAGATAGCACACCGCACCTTCTTCTTCAGGTACACCACAAACGCCCAACCACCAACATTGGAGGCCCTCGTCCACTCATGCAATCCACTGAGCTACTCCGACGACCATCATTCTTGAGCTTCCACAAACACCTGAGTCTACATGTGGCCCGTACCCTTACACCCACACCAAAAGTGCCATGGGACTGGCACCCGTCTAAGAGGGAGTAATGTTAATCCAAGTCAAGATGGCGAAAGATGGAGGAAAAGCAAAGGAAGAGGAAAAAAGAGCGAAGACACGCAAGCGGCCCCTAAAGATGGACCGGGGCAAAAAGCGCAACTATAAAAGAAAAGGCGTCTCAAAAAACTTGAAAAATCCTTGTAAAAGAGCGCCAGGCTCCGTCCTGTGCCCATTGTAAAATATTAGATGGGTGTAGGCTAGAGGCACGGGTCTAAAAGAGGAAAATGGAAAAAGGACCTTGCCACAATGACCGGTCATGTAAAAAAGGGATGGGTGCCCATGGG
Organism: Lygodium microphyllum; assembly: GCF_053477565.2. Lineage (NCBI taxonomy): Eukaryota > Viridiplantae > Streptophyta > Polypodiopsida > Schizaeales > Lygodiaceae > Lygodium > Lygodium microphyllum. The sequence continues at coordinate 9,372,849 of NC_141135.1, forward strand.
ATTTTAGGGTTTGTATATATAAAGTTCAAAAATTGAATAAGAGATCATTCTTTGGTGTGTGGCAAAAGGAGTCTTCTGCTTCTTCTCTCCTTCTCACCTTCTTGCTTGTGTGTGCTCTTGAGAGAGGGAGTGTGAGAGTGTGAGGGAGTGAGTGTGTGTGTGAGTGAGGGATCAAGAGGGTAAAGCTCTTTACCATCTCCTCTTCTTCTTCTTCTCTTCCCTTCTCTCTTCTTGCGCGCGGCTATGGAGGATGGAGCTTGGAGGTGGAGGAGGCTCGAGGATGCTTGAGCTAGCATCTAGGATCGTGGAGCTACCGGTGTGTGGAAGAGAGGAGGCAACTCATATCGGCACTAAGGTAAGCTCACTACACCTGTAGGATCGACAACGCGTCGGCTAGGTGAGAGATAGCCATTAGAGCTCGCTTGGAATGCTTGAAACAATAAGAGGTCCGTGGGTCTTGGTGGATGAGCGAAAGCTCCCACAGCTTCTCAAATGCAACCTACTATAACGTTCTCGCCATAGGATTCCCCCCTACAAAAATGAAAAATAAATAAATAAATAAATAAAGGGGGGGTAAATTCCCCCCACCACTCACACCACCAACTTGGTGGATGATGACCACGCAGAGGGGGGGAGGGGGCTATCGTGATGTCAATGGGGGAGGGTACCACATGGTGGAGAAGAGGCAGGGGATGCCGCGTGCTCAAAAGGAGGCGCCAGGGTGCTATGTGCCATGGAGAAGGTAGGGGGGTTGTCACGTGCCGATTGAGGGGGGGAGGGCCTCCATACCTTACCCAAGCTCCCCCCCTCTATATAAGGACCGTGAGCATTGAACTTGGTGGATGACGACCACGCAGAGGGGGGGAGGGGGCTATCGTGATGTCAATGGGGGAGGGTACCACATGGTGGAGAAGAGGCAGGGGATGCCGCGTGCTCAAAAGGAGGTGCCAGGGTGCTATGTGCCATGGAGAAGGTAGGGGGGTTGTCACGTGCCGATTGAGGGGGGGAGGGCCTCCATACCTTACCCAAGCTCCCCCCCCCCTCTATATAAGGACCATGAGCATTGAACAAAGGGGAGAGGGGGGATCATTGTTGGTCGTGGTCTTGGTTCTTATTTACGGGGCTGCTTGTAGAGAGAGAGAGAGAGAGAGAGAGAGAGAGAGAGAGAGAGTAAGGGAGAGAGTAAGAGGAAGAGAAAGAAAGTGAGAGAGAGAGAGAGTAAGGGAGAGAGTAAGGAAGAGAGTAAGAGGAAGAGAAAAAAGTGAGAGAGTGTGTGAGGGAGAGAGTAAGAGAAAGTAAAAGAGAGAGAGAGAAACAAAGGGAAAGAGAGAGTAAGAGAAATAAAAAGAGAGAGAGAGAAAGAGAGGGAAAGGGAGAGTAAGAAAAAAAAGGAGAGTAAGAGAAAAGAGAAAGAAAGAGAGAGAGAGGGAATTTCTCTCTCTTTGAAGACTTCCGAGCTTACCATCTTTCTCTTTCCCCCCCTCTTCGAGAAGATTCTCACAGACAGATTCCCTCCACGAGGAGTCGTCTCTCTCGTAACCTGGGTGTGTAGCCACGAAGGAAAAATCAAAATTATACAATGCCTCCCAAGCGAAGTAAAGTCCAATCGAACGTGAATCCCACTTCAACCAATGGAGCTGAAGGTCAAGGAGCCGCATCACTTGGTAATCAGGTGCATCCCATAAATTCTACCTTGATGGGAGGCCTTAAGAACATAGGAAGACTTCATTGGGAAGGGAGGAGTATTCGGCAAAGGTCTATGATAACTAACCACCATTTAGGTTGCATCATTCTATCATGTTGGAAACTGTGTTTATTTGCACTTTGGCATGTTTTGAACGAATAAATTGCACGAAAGGTTTTGCATTTGTGCTCACTAAAAAAATCAAGAACCTTATTGATTGCGCCTGTTAAAGCTTTAAATTATGCACTAACATTGGCATGCTTGAAGGTATTGAAAAATGGGTTGTTAGGATACTTATGCATATTTGTCATTAAGCAAAAATCGTACTTTTTGCATCGTGAAATTGGTTAAACTAAAAAGGTAGGGGTAAGAGTTTGAACCAAGTCCATGAGAGTCGTGAATGCTACAATAATTGGGTTAGGTATGTTTAGGTCATAGCAACAACAGGCCAAGTTTTGGGCTCTTATAATCCTTTAGAGAGATATAGCTCGCACATGCATCAGGCCGATGACTTCGTGCTCCTCGTAGAACAGAAAAACACAAGCCTCTATTTATAATTTGCATAAGTTCATTGAAAATAAATTTCCAAGAGTGGAACTCCATATTGCATCATCGTTTTAGAAAAGACTCGCATTTAGATTATGTGGTATTACGGATGGTTTCAATGGTACTGCAATGAGCCATCTTAAAGACAGTTATAAGACACGCACATGAAGCATTAACCTTAATTGCTCAAGTAGTTCAATGAGATAAATCCTATATGGGGCTTAACTCAACTTATTTAGGATTAAGGGTAGTTGAGCCAATCTATTGTTACTTCATAAGTGGACCATGAGACAAGTAAAACACTCACTGGTCTCTATTCCAAATTTGGCCTCGATAAAGTTGAAACAATCTTGATGATATCACCTTCAACCATGATGCAATCTGTTGTTAATACAAGAGGTTCGAGCATCATTTCTTTCAATGACAAGAACCTTGGATTAAAGACTAGCAAGCTAGGATAGCTTCCATCTCGAGAACTATCAAATATAGATCCAATTGTATAATTGATTGCTCCTATCACACAGGAGCAGGGTTGGGAAGAAAGTATTCCCTAACCCTCGGAGGATATTGAAATTGGTGCCAAGGAAAGAAGGTCAAACACTAAATGTCAAGTTAGGGACCCCCACCTTAGCAAATGTCTCGAGCACTCAACTGCACCTTTGTGTGCTTGTAAATTCACTACTTCTATAAAAAAGAAAATATTGTGTAACCCCAAACTCATAAATGAACATAAGGAATCAAGTGGAACTTTTGGAGGGTGTGCCAAACCACTCCCAGCTAGCCGCCAACCCTAGCCAAGGGGGTTCTAAATTTCTGTGACGGGAACATGGACTGAACCCACCACGAGAGGTCTCTCCACAAGTTGGTTTGAACGTAGGAGGACGCTTGGATGCCAAGGGAGTCTCTAGTTGTAAATACCCTGCCTTTGGATCCTACTCAAACAATCAGCATCCTTACGGATTGCGGATATTGTCCCTTTTGAACAAGATTTATATCTCTAATAAATTGTTAATATGAAGTACTTCCAGGGAATCTGTTTGAATTTGTTTTCATGTCAGTGCCATAAGATTACGTGAACAAACCTTGTCCTTTAAAAAGGCTAATTAAGGAATTTGTTTTTACATGTCACACCTAAAAGTGATAGGGCTAATTAGACAGTCAAAATCCAGACCTTGGGCTTGCAGAGACCAAAATTCGAGGATATCGAGAGCTCAAACTAAAAGGGCACAAAGACAGGTTCAAGTCCAACAGAAGAAGCCAAGAAAAAATGCAATCAATGACTTTGTCCCCACTCCAAGAAGTGATCAAAGCCTGTGTTGTTTCCACTGCAATGAACCTAGGCACTTCAAAAGGGAATGTCCCAAGCTTGGCAAGGACCGCCATCAAGGGAAATTTGGAGGCCAAGCCAAGGCTACCCGTGGCCACAATTGTGTAGCATTGGGAAGGGCCAAAACTTCCAATATTACCACTAAGGGATTAGATGAAGAAGAAGATCCGTGCATGGAAGCCGAGATTGAGAGGGAAACCATTGTCGCTCTCTATAAGAAGGGGCCAAACCGCCAATTCTTGGTGATTCAAACACCATCAGACTTCCAGGATAAGAAATTCAAAACATTGATTAACTGTGGCAGCACTCATTCTTTCATTTTTCCAACATGTACAAGAAGTTAGGGATAGCCACTATAGCTGCACCCACCTTGCTTGTCGAACTAGCAAATATGCAAGAAATCACTTGCACCAAACAAACTGCTAAGGTGGAATTCCTACTTGGATACGAGCCCACAATTGTTAAGTTCAGAGTAATGAATCTAGGTATCCATGAATGTCTAGGATTGGCTAATCTCCAATGATGATCACATTCATTGTGGAAAGAGTCAAGTCTCCTTTCGGAATCCTAAGGGTGAGCTAGTCACAACACAAGATGAAGTAGATAAGCCAAAGATCTAGCTAGCTAAGGCAACGTGAATAGTTCAATGAATAAGGAAGGGGTTACCCGTGTACGTGATCAAGATAAACAAACCAGATCAGGCAAAGGACAACAATGAAGAACCATCATGGCTAAAGGAATATGTGGATGTGTTCCCAGAAGAATTGACTGAATTACCACTGCCTAGGGAAGTGGATCATGAGATTAAGCTGATCCCAAGAGCTGCTCCAATTGCGAAAAGGCCCTACAAGATGTCCATTCCTAAGGCCATTGAGTTAAAGGAACAACTCAAACAACTAATGGACAAAGGGTACATACACCCTAGTAGTTCTCATTGGGGAGCTCCAGTCTTGTTCCAAAGGAAGAAGGATGGTACACTTCGACTCTGCATTGATTATAGAGGCCTCAACCAAGCAACCATCAAGAATAAATAGCCCATTCCAAGGATAGATGAGTTACTCGATCAACTACAAGGAGCAAAAATCTTCTCCAAGATTGATTTGAGGTCAGGGTATTATCAAATCCACATCAAGGATGAGGAAATTCCAAAGATGATTCCATACTCTAAGGAAATGCTTGAGGAAATGGATGAGCAGATTAAGACCATCAGACAAGACATTAGAGCCACCAAGGATAGACAGAAAGCCTATGCAGATCTAAATAGACAAGAGCGACTCTTCAATGAGGGAGACATGGATTTTATTCGTGTACGGTCCAAGAGGAGTTCTCTATCATTGGGGGAATTTAACAATCTGAGTATAAGGTATTGCGGACCCTACAGGATCCTCAAATGCCTAGGGCCCAATGCCTACAAACTCCAACTCCCTGAGAATGTAAAAGTTCACAATGTATTTCATGTTAGTCTACTAAAGAAATATGTATCCAATCCTAGCCATGTGCTCGATGATCAACAAGTTGTAATGCCAAGCTAAGGAGTCATTGAGCTCTGGTCGGAGCTCTGACCCGCTAGAATCCTGGACATTCAAGAAAAGAGATTGATGAGTAGAATCCTCAAGGTGTACCTCATCCAATGGAAGGACTTTCTAGAAGAAGATGCCACATCGATTTACGAAAGTACTCTCAACCAACAATACCCCCAATTCCTTTTGAGATGAGGACTCTCGCCGTAGGATTCCCCCCCAATATGTTAAATGATGCGGATCTAGGACATGACACAAGCTATGGTGGATCAAAGATGAAGACCAAGTTCATAATGACATGGACAAGTAGAGACCAACTATTACACAAGTGAATTAGGTTCCAAGTTAGATTAGCTTGGACTCATAAACACAATCTTGTGTAGAATTGACAATGACAAGACACTTAACTGAAAGTACCAAGCATCATGATATTGTGTTCATTTCATAGTCAAGTACAATGCTTTATAGGCTTTGAGTTGTTCCACTCTCATCACTGTGCATATGGGATTCAAGACAGCTCCTCTTGGAGCATACATCATTTGTCTATTTCTCAACACCCCCCCTCAAATGATGAGTCCCTACAGTTGGTGGCTTTTGCCCCCCCTTCATGATAACATGGCCTGGAAGACTAGCTCATAGGCAGCCTAGTCAAGTTAAAGCTTGAGACTTTACATCTTGGCAAGGGTTGTACAAATCAAATTCACTAAGGAAAAGAAAGATCCACTGTGGAAAAAACATATGAAAGATACAATGAAAGTTCTTCAAAACAATCTGTCAGAGTTGTTGATGGTAGTGGAAGCATATTCTTCTTCTTCTCTTTCTTCCATGTATTGGTTCTGGTGATGATCACTTTGCAATTGTTGGGCTCTCTTCTTGTGGAAACATTCACTGGCTACATGGCCAGTCTTACCACAATAGTGACATGTAATCCGATCCTTGTTATTGTTGTTGATGAATCCTCGACCTCTTCCTTTAGGTCCAGCAGCTCCTTTGGTGTACAAAATATTTTCCCTAGATGATGAGACATTGTCTTTTGCATTCTTGGTTTTTACTTTTCCTTCTTCATCGAGTAGTGAGTGCTCAATATCTTTAAGTGTGAGGCTTGGAACATTACTCAAAGTGGACACAAGATTTTCATATGGATCCTTGTTTACACTTGCAAGCAGTACGGCTATTGCTTCATCTTCCTCAATATTCTTTTTAAGAGATGCAAGTTGAGTTTTTAAACTCTTAAACTTATTAATGCGTATGGTCATAGAAGCACTGTCTTTGATATCCAGTTTATAAAACTGCATGAGAAGTTTTACCTTTGAATTCTTTGCTTGAGTACCAAACATTTTATCAAGTTCCTCCCAGGCGGTTCTAGCATTTCTAATGGCAGATATATGATGTAGCACGTCATCACTTAGTCCCCAGGAAATGATGCCTAATGCCTTATTATTCATCTTCTTCCATTCTTTGGATTTGAACTGTTCTTCTTCAACGAACCTGTCTTCATCATCTTCCTTCTTGTTATCTGCATCATCTTCAAACAGGTCCCACAAGTCTTTCCGCATTAGGTGATACATGGTCTTTTCCTTCCAGGCATGGAAGCCTTCTCCATTGAACTTTGCTATTTTCTCAAGCTCTGCCATGTTGCTAATATTCAGTTAACCAGCAAAAAATTATATTTTAATGTGTCAAGAGACACAAGAGAATCAGTGTCAAATTGACACTAGTTTGAGTGTTAATGGATACTAGTCGGTACTTGATCTGCTTCCTCTCAGGAACTTCGTGGGTGGCTTCTGAGCTTCCTTGGACACTTCCAGACTAGTAATGAGCTTCAGAGAGTATTCCTCAGTGATCAAAATCACTGTTGATGATGGTAATGAGAAAAAAAACAAGGTTACCAAGCTTTTCAAATTTATGCATATGGCTTCCTCTAGGGTTACAGACAGCCAACTATTCTTTCAGTTCGTGCAGCCCAATGAGTTGACCATTGCCCAAGTTATTGCATGGTGAGTAGGCTTGCATAGTGAGCTTCAAAATCCCTATGCTCACAGGTCGATTGCGAACCGTACGATTGGCGTCAGCAGTACGACCGTGGACAGGTGCAGACTGGACAGCGTGTTTTGATTTCTGTAATGCTAGAGCTGGGAAGCAATAATGTCATCGATTGAGGTGCTAGGATGAAGCGTCTTGAGCAAGGAAGATACCTCCAGAAGGAATCACTTGAAGATATGGCCCGTAGAGAGAGATCCAAGAGCTCCAAGGTGGGTAGGTGCAGTCTGGCTATGGCTGCCACAAGGTCCAACTGATATTTGAAGTTGAAACTGGAGATATGAGCTGAATGTGGGCTGGTTAGAGATTACCAGAGGTGAAGGGAGACTAGAGATTCAGAGTATGAGCTGTGCCATGCCCAATTGGGCTCTAATACCATGTTAAATGATGCGGATCTAGGACATGACACAAGCTATGGTGGATCAAAGATGAAGACCAAGTTCATAATGACATGGACAAGTAGAGACCAACTATTACACAAGTGAATTAGGTTCCAAGATAGATTAGCTTGGACTCATAAACACAATCTTGTGTAGAATTGACAATGACAAGACACTTAACTGAAAGTACCAAGCATAATGATATTGTGTTCATTTCATAGTCAAGTACAATGCTTTATAGGCTTTGAGTTGTTCCACTCTCATCACTGTGCATATGGGATTCAGGACAGCTCCTCTTGGAGCATACATAATTTGTATATTTCTCAACACAGTAAAATGAAAAATAAAAATAAAAAAGGGGGGATAAATCCCCCGCCGCTCACGTGCCAACTGGCGGACGGCCGAGGGGGGAGGAGGGGTGGGGCTATCGTGATGTCAATGGGGAATGGTGCCACATGGCAGAGAAGAGACGGGGGGTACCATGTGCTCGAAAGGATGTGGGAGGGAGCCATGTGCCATGGAGAAGTCAGGGGGCTACCGCGTTCCGATTGAGGGGGGGGAGGGCCTCCATACCTTACCCAAGCTCCCCCCTCTATATAAGGACCGTAAGCATTGAACAAAGGGGAGAGAGGGGATCGTAGCTAGCCGTGGTCCTGGTTCTCGTCTGCAGGCTGCTTGTAAAGAAAGTGAGAGAGAGAGAGAAAGGGAGAGAGTAAGAGGAAGAGAAATAAAGTGAGAAAGAGAGAGTAAGGGAGAGAGTAAGAGGAAGAGAAAGAAAGTGAGAGAGAGAGAGAGTGAGGGAGAGAGTAAGAGAAAGAAAAAGAGAGAGATGGAAAGAGAGAGTAAGAGAAAGAAAAAGAGAGAGAGAGAAAGAGAGGGAAAGGGAGAGTAAGAGAAAAAAAAGGAGAGTAAGAGAAAAGAGAAAGAAAGAGAAAAAAGGAGAGTAAGAGAAAAGAGAAAGAAAGAGAAAAAATGAGAGTAAGAGAAAAGAGAAAAAATTCCCTCCACGATGAGTCATCTCTCTCGTAACCTGGATGTATAGCCACGAAGGAAAAATCAAAATTATACGATGCCTCCCAAGCGAAGTAAAGTCCCATCGAATGTGAATCCCGCTTCAACCAATGGAGCTACAGGTCAAGGAGCCGTGTCACTTGGTAATCAGGTGCATCCCATAAATCCTACCTTGATGGGAGGCCTTAAGAAGATAGGTCGACTACATTGGGAAGGGGGAAGTATTCGATGAAGGTCTATGATAACTAACCACCATTTAGGTTGCATCATTCTATCATGTTGAAAACTGTGTTTATTTGCACTTTGGCATGTTTTGAATGAATAAATTGCACGAAAGGTTTTGCATTCGTGCACGCTAAAAAAATCAAGGACCTTATTGATTGCACCTGTAATGCTTTAGATTATGCACTAACATTGGCATGCTTGAAGGTACTGAAAAATGGGTTTTTGGGATGCGTATGCATATTCGTCATTAAGCAAAAATAGTAATTTTTACATCGTGAAATTGGATAAACTGAAAAGGTATGGGTAAAAGTTTGAATCAAGTCCATGAGAGTCGTGAATGCTACAATAATTGGGTTAAGTATGTTTAGGTCATTGCAACAATAGGTTGGGTTTTGGGCTCTTATAATCCTTTAGAGAGATGTAGCTCGCAGATGCATTAGGCCGATGACTTCATGTTCCTCGTACAAAAGAAAAACACAAGCCTCTATTTATAATTTGCATAATTGGATTTCAAAAGAAATTCCCAAGTGTGGAACTCCATATTGCATCATTGTCCTAGGAAAGACTCACATTTAGATTACACGATATTACGGATGGTTTCGATGGTACTGCTAGCGAGCCATCTTAAAGACAGTTATAAGACATGCATATGAAGCATTAACCTTAATTGCTCTGGTAGTTCATTGAGATAAATCCTATATGGGGCTTAGCTCAACTTATTTACTAGGATTAAAGGTAATTGATCCAATCTATTGTTACTTCATAAGTGGACCCTGGATAATACAGGAGGTTCGAGCGTCGTTTCTTCCAATGACAAGAACCTTGGATTAAAGACTAGCAAGCTAGGACAGCTTCCATCCCAAGAACTATCGGATATAGATCCAATTACATAATTTCTTGCTCCTATCACACAAGGGGTCGGGAAGAAAGTATTCCCTAACCCTCAGAGGATACTGAAATTGGTGCCAAGGCAAGAAGGTCAAACACTAAATGTCAAGTGAGGGACCCCCACCTTAGTAGATGTCTCGAGCACTCACCTGCACCTTTGTTGTGCTTGTAAATTTAGTAACATTGCTTCCATAAAAAAGAAAATATTATGCAATCCCAAACTCATAAATGAGCATAATGAATCAAGTGGAATCTTTGGAGGGTGCGCCAAACCACCCCCAGCTGGCCGCCAACCCTAGCCAAGGGGGTTCTAAATATCCGTGACGGGAACGTGGACCAAACCCACCAGAAGAGGTCTCTCCACAGGCTGGTTTGAACATAGGAGGACGCTTGGATGCCAGGGGGGCTCTGGCTATAAATTCCTTGCCTCTGGGCCCTACTCAAATGATCAGTGTGACTTGAGATAGATTCTCGAGGGGCCCTTGTTACTAGTGCAAGGTAGAAAATTGGTGGCAATAAAGTTCATCCTTACGGATTGCGGATATTGTCCCTTTTGAACAAGATTTGTATCTCTGATAAATTGCTAATATTAAGTACCTCCAGAGAATTTGTTTGAATTTGTTTTCATATCGGTGCCATAAGATTACATGAATGAACCTTGTCCTTTAAAAAGGATAATTAAGGAAGTTGTTTTCACATGTCACACCTAAAAGTGATAGGGCTAATTAGACAACTAAAGTACGCCAAATGAGGAAAGCGGGAGGGCGGATTTCTCGATGGGTCTATCCTACAGCAGGGTGGTCCGAGAGAACTGGGAGGCTTCTCATGAGGTTTTACTGACGATTGATGCTTAGCAATCGTTAGGTTAAAACTCCAATTCATGCCATTTTAGGGGAACGAAATGGGACTATGCCTATGGGCAGAAAGGTTGAGCGTCACATCCCTCTTGTTTCCCATTCTCTTTGAACCAAGTGCAGCATGAGTCTGCTTCAACTTGGGTATCTCTACGTAAAGTAGGATGTCCAAAACTTGACGCTAGAATGCTATCAAGAGACCTTGACCACTAGGGACACAAGTTTTAGGTCGATCCTAGTGGGTTCGGCAGCAAACATTCCATTCCGTGGTGGCAGACTCAAGAAACCCTAAGCAACAAATCCCATGAAATTCCATGGGAATGCCGGGCGGCGTCGCTTAGACTCGTCTCTTGATGGGACCGCTAAAAACGTGCTTGGACAGCCGGTAGGCGGCACGTTACACCTACTTAGGCTATTGCTACCCAAATCATCGTCAATGGCTCAAGAACTTAGTTGACTCAAATCTAGATTATGGCAAGCATCAATGTCAAAGAGGAAGCTTGAATCCTTGACCTTCACAATAACAAAGCTCCACTTCTTGCACTTAGACATTCATTGTATATATATATATTGTTCATTCATATGTAAAGAATAAGGGTATGATTTACTTTGTACCCACATAACTCTCTTGTGTTTCTCTCTCTCTCAACCCTCTTGCACTCTATAGCTTCTACCTTGACTCCTACCATTCCTTTCCTCTCAACTAGTATTAGAGTGGCATTCGACATTTTTTGGGAGCTTATGCTTGGTGACATTCAATTCACCTTGCTTAAAAGTTGATCCTTGTAAATTCACCTATGTGTCATCCAAAACCTATTTTTAAACATGTAATAAATGTTTGTGTCTTGTATCCAACAATACCCTTTCTACTCTCAATTTAACATTATCTTACATATAATAACCTAAAATTCAGCATAAAATTAGTCTTATATGTCCATATTCCATTGCTTAAATAACCTTAAAGATGAATTGCATTGCCCAAGCATTTGACTATGCTTTTCCACTTTATTCTTGAGATTCATAATCTCATTACCATACATTTTTGTGACATTTAAGCCCCATTTTGAATAATGCATATTTCTCTCTTTTGATGTAATTGTTTTTCCAAGATTTGAAAAACATCCAACTTAATAGCCCTTGTAATATGCAAATCCATAAGAAACTTGTGCAAATCATTAGTCATAAGCATGCTTGATTCAACACCAATGGCATACATAAAGAAGTTGAAGGCATACCACTATTATCCATAAAAATACAAGACATAGGACTCATAGAACCATCCATCTTACCCATAGAGGACTCAATTTTCATATTTGAGAAATTTCTTTTGCATATCAAGAACTAACACATCATGTTGTTCATATCCCTTGTAATCCAAATCTAACCATTAAGAAAAGTCATCATGCAAGAAATGGTGATACTCATTTTGGCACCATGCATATCCTTGTCATAGAATGCCAATAGATTTTATCAATATCATGATTATCATTCCTATCATCATGAACTTGCAATTCTTCATCATGGGACCTATTTATATCTACATTAGCATTTTGGACCCATTTTCCATTCTTGCCATGACTATGATGCATAACATTACTTTGTCTCTTCCATAAGCTTTTCCTAACGTTGGGATATATCCCCATTAGACAAGCATACAAAGTGGCAAGTATAGGTCAAATTATTGTCTTTTGGCTCATTCTCCTAATCATAGACACAAAAATTTCAGCTATGAGCCTATCACACAAATTCCTTGCCCAATTAATCAATATATTGTTCTCAACAAACCACAAAATACCATGTGTATCTTGAGTGATAATATCAGTATCTATGAAGAGAATAAATGTCTCCATAAACCATTTCACATGGTGCTTCTGGAGTAGATCCAAGTGAATAATCATATATTGATTGCATGAACCTAAAACTACCCAAATTCTACTTGCATGGCCTCATTATTGCATCATCAATGCTTAACACTAGTCTTATAGAGCAAATAAGCTACTATTGTGGCAATTTGGGGTCTATCTAAAATAATAATATTTCTCATCAATGAAAAATGTTAAGAAGAAAATATTTTAAGGAAATGTGATCAACACAAAATAGTAGTTGAAAAGAAATGAAATGGGTAAAAAGATCTCAAGTATGTACTTCTTTGTCCACTTTTGAGACCATTTTCATTGAAAACTTTTAGGACTTCTAATCGAAACCATATCAAAATTTGTTTTATTAAGCTAAAATTTTCATGAAAATACTTTGATATGCACATCATCCATTCTCATTAAATGGAGTTCCAAGTAGATTAAAACTATAAACTTTTTTCGAGAGCTCAAATTTGCATTGTTGAGTGTTGTTCTATCCAATTTTCATCAACTTTTTAAAATCCAATTTTCATTAACTTTTTAAAATACAAATTTTATAGAAAATGGATTTCCACTTGAAACTTATTTCAAACCTTCTATTCTATTATCCTATAATATTGATAAAGTCACATCTAGTTTTGGTATCATAAGCACATGTTATTTTAAATATAATGAAATAGCACTTGAGCAACTAAAGTGGCTTACACCCACTCTTGTGGCAAACTTTAAGACTAGTATCAACATTATCATTGAAGAAAATATGAAAAACATCACCTACAATTTCATGGGTAAACTGAAGCTTTACCTCAACCATCCTTGTCTTATCATTCCTATTCGAGAGGCAACATGAGGGTTATTAGTTCATTGTCCTCATGGCAACTTAGCATAGTGAAGAAGACCAATTTGCATAAGCTAAGGTCTTGTATTGACATCACTAGTATGCGCAATCCATGAAAGGAGTAAGCTACTTAATAGATGATGATTGGCATTGTTGGGCTGATTTTGGAGTTGCCACATCATCTCATATGTAGGGTGGCATCTTTGCAAGGTTGTCACTCTAGTAAAAGTCGTTTATGTCCACTTGAGGAAGTACTACATTTATTTGAACCAAATTAACATCCACTTTGTGTTGAATTTCTAAATCATCCGTCAAGTTGGACTAATTTCTTTAACCTAGAGCCATTCATAGCAACACTTTGCAATGAGATTTTTAATTGCATCATTCACAAAATGCTAACATCTATCGCTTAGCAATTAAATTAGAAAACCAAACCTTGTCATAAAGTTGAGTATAAAAGTTGAGCCACATTATTAGCAATGTTATCCTTTAAAGCCTTTTGTTCACTTAGTAGAATGCTCAATACAAACTAGAATATATTTGTTTCTAGTTTGTTGTGCTACTAGTTTGATAAGACCAACAAAATTAATGCCCCATTTTTTAATGGCTCTGGCAACAACACTGGATGATCTTGCATTCTCTCCCTCAGCTATGGTTGATCCTCTTGTATACATATGATGTATTCTTTGTTATACTAATTTGTGTCTTTTAACACACACTGCAAACTTGCTAGTAGTACCTTCATTTCCATGATTTCATTGGAGAAATGAACTCTAGCCAAACCTAGATGAGCTTATTGCATTACTGCAGCTTGTTCATCCTTAGGAACACATCTTCCCATTTAAACTTTATCAATGCCTTTCCTATATAAAACTCATATGATAAATAAAAAATTTCGATTCCTCAAAGTTGTTCTTCTTCTCTAATATTTGGACAAATTTGTTGGCATAATAGCATCCACCCAAGATTTTATCATTTGGTCATAACAGACATTAGATTCATATACCTAGACTCTAAATAAGTCTTCATCTGGCAGTTGAACACTTCCTTATATAAAATCTATGGAAGTTCCTTTCCTCTACACAATCTTATAGTCAAAATCTTGTAGTATCTACCTAGCCAATCTTCTTGTCACTTGTGGATTATTATAAGATATAAAAGGGATTGAGAATTTCCATGAAATATTATTAATTGAGTCCTCAACAAATAGTGTTACTTTCAAGGAGAAAAGAGAGAAAAGATGCCCACAATTTTTTTTTACTAAAAAACGGTTTTGTAATAATTTATGCTATTATTTTGATGAGATTTGGGCTCCTACCTACTCAACTTGTAATATCCAATTGTGATACTTTGAAGTTGTCAACAATTGAATTAGTCAATTTTCAATAAAAGACAAAGTTTTAAAAGCATAAATAGATGCCATGACTAGTTAGAAAGGCTAATGAAGGGAAGGATGCCCATTAGACATGGGGAAACCCTAATGCTAAATGTCTTATATAAAAAGGATGAGAACTAATGGAAAAGGCTATTCATGTGTGTGTGTAAACTTTGTGTACTTGATTTCTTACTTCCCATTGTGAGAGAGAAAGAGAGTAAGTGAGTGAAGCTCTTCCATTTTCTCTCCAAGCTCATTCTTGCCATTTCCATGCTTCCTCTCATGCATGTGGAGGCTACAAAAGGTTGAGAACTAAAAGGCACTCACTTGGATCATGGAGTTTTGCCATGTGCTTCTATCATGATTGACGAAATGCCTTGCAAGCTCATTATGAGAGAATCATTATATTCGTAGTTCTTTCGAGTGGCTAGGTGATAGCTAGCCTAAGTACTTTGTGTCCAATGGTTCCAAACGTTGAACTTACTCCTTTGCTATAATGCACGGTCGTGGCTAGTATGGAGGATCAATGCTGGGTTAAGAAAACTCATTTACCACAACAAGCAGCCCAAATGCAAACAAATTATAATTACATGGATATTCAAAATCTAATTTTTTTACTTCCTCACTACGTACGTTCATGGCTAGTATGGAGGATCAATGTTGGATTAAGCAAACTCATTTACGACAACAAGCAGCCCAAATGCAAACAAATTATAATTACATGGATAGTCAAAATATGACTTACCTAATAGGACCTCCTAATAGACCATTTATGCCAAGAGGTATGCCGACCCAAGGGACACCTCCAGTGCCTAGAAATCAAGGATACGGAGGATATTCTAGAAATTAGAGGAGACCTTCACCGTATAGAAATCCTAATTTTAGAAAGAATAATAATGCAAGAACAAGTGTGGTTTGTTGGAGATGTAAGCAACCTGACATGTGGCTAGGTTTTGCCCAAATGAGTAGAAAAGAAAGGATTATGCCCCTTTATGCACCAAATGTAGCCTCGAAGGCCATTATGAGAAGGATTGCCCATGGGAAGGTACATCTTCACAAAGCCAAGATAAGGGTAAGGGCAAGGCTAACTCAACTACAAACAGTAGAAATTCTAGAGGATTTGGAGGAAAGACCACTTAGGGAAAACATGTCACCTTTAACTCAGATGTAATGATTGGGGCAATCACTCGTTCTAAATCAAACCCAGTAATTATTTTAGATAAGAAACAGGGTCCACATTTGACGGAGCCTAATGGTGCTTCACTTGAAACTCTAAAACAATAGAGATGTTTACCAAAACATTCGAAAGATCATGATATAGAAGAAGACGTGACATATTCATTGCTTAATTTGGAATATGAGTTTGCTTTGCCAATTTCTTTAAATTCCCCAAAGATTAAGGAAGGAGTAGCTCCATTTCCTCAAAGACTGAGAGCATAAAAAATAGCTAAAGATAATGACAATGAGAAAGGGAAATATTTTGATGCATGGGATGAACTGAAAAGTTTACACTTGTCTATTAACTTAAGACAATTACTAGAAATTACTCCACCTTATAGAAGAGAGATATATCGCATATTAGTATGGCAAAGGGCTAAAAGGAGAAATCCTATGACTATCTCACCAAATAAAAAAGTTGCTAACCCAAATAAAAGTGTTCGATCTATCAGAATTGTGGATTTATTCTTGGATCCAAGGGCTCTAGTTATAAACATGGAAGTGATAAAGCACATGATATTTGGGCTCAGTTGGATGGCGGAGGAGCAGTTAGTTTAATGACATAAGAAACAATGCTTAAATTAGGGTTGACTGACAAGAAAGAGATTATAAGTATTGTTCTACATTTAGATGATTAGTGAAAAGTGACACCCTTAGGTCTCTTCATCAAATTTCAACTGTGATCGCAGGGTTGGGCTTTAGCAATGAGTCCAACATCCATAATAAAAAGTATTAATGAAAACATCGTACAGAAAGGGGATAGATTTGACCATATGACCAAAAACAAACTTTCTCATGAACTATGCCCTAAAGTAAAGAAGAAAAATTTCTTCTATTATTTTTAGTTGCCCTTGATTTTACTTTATTTTATTAGCTACTCTTTGTTAGATATGATCAATGCCCCACCCTCATTAGGTGCTACCAATGATCCATGGTGCTCAAAGTTGTAAGGCCCCCATTATGAGGAGAAGCCAAATGTGAGCCCAGACATTGGTTGAGTCCTGACTTGTATATCAAATGAGGTCTATGTGACCGGATGGCAAAAAGGTGACTATTGTGGGTCTAATCTTTGGGTTAGACGGAGTGGTTAAGCTGGTAGCAACTCGAGGCACATTGCATTGAGTTGCGTGGTAAGGGAGTTAAAAGGGGCCCCTATTGTGGGGTCCGGGGGCCGCGGAAGCGGCCCCTGGCTAGGGGGTCCCAGGGGGGGCCAGCGGCCCCCCTGGTGGGGGTCCGGGGGCAGCGCCCCCGGCCCGATGGTAAAGGGAATATTCCCTGGAATATTCCGTGGCCAACTAGTGGAGGCTCATATGGTAGGTCGGTCAGAAGGCCGACCTAACGACCTTCGCAGGCTATAAAAGCTAAACCCCTTCGCAGCCATCACTTACTCATCTTTCACCCAGTCAAAGTTGTTGTTCCAGCTAGCCTTAAGCTCTTCACCTATCTTCTGTCTAGATCGCCATCTAAGCTTCACACAGTGGAAGCGCACGGGTGGACAGAGCCATCTTTGTATCAGTTGTTTGGAGTTAAAGAATTTACTGATTCTCCTCTTATCTGTTGTGTACTCTCTATCTCTTTCTCAGATTCTGTTCGCTGCGCCGTGTAATATTTTACACTCTTTGAGTAAGCAAAAACTTCCTTGTGTGTTCTCATTGGAAAAAGTTATACCAGATGTTCAAAACTTGTACTATATCTATTCAACACGAGAACAATGATTAAAATTCGTTATAATGTGTATAGAAAAAGATTTAGCTGCCTGGTCAAAAATCTATTGTATGTATTCCATACCATAGCAAATATAAAATTCTTTGTGATCCCCATATGAGAAAACATAGTCAAATGATTGAAGCCTTTGTTGTATGTATTTCATATGACAAAATGGATAAAAGTTCATTGTTGTCTCCATAGAATAATATATAGCCAGATGGTCAAAACCTCAAACAAAATACATACAACAAGGATAAAAGTTCATTGTGATATTTATGGAAAAAGATTTAGCAAGATGGTCAAAATATCTATTGCAACTATTTTACACAAGACTTAGGTTAAAATTCTTTGTGATGTCCACAAGAAAAGATTTAGCCCTATGGTCAAAACATGTATTGTATCTAACCTAGATGATAGTAAGGATAATAATTGTTTGTGATGTCCATAGAATAAGATTTAGCCAAATGATCAAAGCCTTTATTGTATGTCAATAAGGAAAAATAATCTTTGTGATCTCCATTAGAAAATATTTGATCAAATGATCAAAACCTTTATTTCATGTATTCCACATGACAACAAGGATAAATATATTTTATGAGAAACTTTGACATCATGCTTAAATGTTGAAACCACAAGGACCTCTAAAGAATAGAAGATTTCATTCCCTATGACATGAAGCTATAAAGTTTGAGGAAATTTCAGCATCAATCAGAAGCTATTTGAGAAGGAAAGTTAATTTTTATCATGGTTAAATATTTATAAATCTTATACTATTTACTTGTTGATAATAGTAAAATATATCATATTACATTTTATTTTTAAGTTATATTATTTTAGTCTAAATCATTTTATATTAGTATATCGTACTATGTGCATATTATGAAATATAGTACCAAAATATATATTTTTAAAATATATATTAATTTAATTTAGTAAAAATTAATAAATATAATTAAAATATATTATATCATATTTTGTAAGATTATGTATATTTAATGTATCTAATATGTAATGTGTAATATCATTGAGGATTTTGAAGCCACCTTAGTGATAGTTCGAGAGTATAATCTCTAGCAGGGTAGGATAGAGAGTATGTAGACAAAATCTCTAGCTGTGGAAATAGGGGCCATATCCCAATGGTGGGTTCTTAAGGAGGGGCGAGGGGGAAGGAGTGGGTCTAGGAGAAATGCCCCTGGTGAGAGTTTGAGAGCAACATCCTCCTCGGTGGAGGTTTGGGAGCCATGTCCCCGATCTGGGTTTGGGGATAGCGCCCCTTATAGAGAGGGATTTGGGGGCAATGCTCCCAATGGGGGGTTCGAGGGGTAGTGCCCCATGGTGGGGGTCTAGGGGCAACACCCCTAATGGGGGGGTTGGGGATAGCACCCCTGATGGGGATTTGGGGGCAACGCCCCCAACGGCAATGTCCAAGGGCCGCCGATAGACCCCGATGAGTGATGGTATAGCCATTACGTGATTTTTGAAAAATTTGTGACTTGAAATCTTTAATAAAATTTAAAAATAGTTGCAAAAATAAGATCTCAATCTACTCATATTCTGTAGCAAGCTATGGTAATTCAAATAGCGTGATACATTAAATGATCCCTTTCACAAGGTCGGTCTTTACAACTAATCATGATGTTTTCAAAACGAGTTTCTCTTCCCTTCATTCTCTCTTCCACGCAACTATTTAACCTGAGTGTTTTCTCTGTTGTGCTTTTTACAATTGCAGGTTTTGCATCTCTGATCCTCTATGTTTTTATCTGTGCTCCTGTTGCCCCTCTCTTACTGCAGTTTTTGCAGCCCTAATCTTTGGTGGTTCTATTCCCCTGCTCTTCTCTAACTGCTCTCCACTGTTTCATTTCCTCAAACTAAAACAAATTGTGCAGTACAAATTCTGATTCGAATCAGGGTATTATGATCAAAACTACATGCGGCTTAAAATTAGAAATCTTTCTCCAAGGGTTCAACAATTCAACACGGCAGTGAATGATTGCCTCTCCATAATGTGTCTGCTCTACTTCACGGGTGATTTTTGTTACGTTGGCACAAATTGTTGACTTCTAGTAATTACAACAAGTTTTCAACTCTTCCCTACTTCATTTCTGATTTTGAGTTAAACTACATTGCTTTTTATCATTTCAATCCATACAATTACTATAAATCACATTACTATTCTTTTATATGATTAGTATTGAGTAATATTAAGATCAAACACCACAAGCATTTTCTATATAAGAATCATGTATGAAAATTAAATGCAATCTTTATTTCTGGTAGCAATGTGTCATGAAGAGGACAGGAGAAAGAGAAGAGGGGAGAGAGAGGGTGCAGAAGAGAGAGAGAGGCTGCAGGAAGAGAGAGAAAGAGAGTGACGAGGAGAGAGAAATACTAGAAAAAGAGAGAGAAATACAGAAAGAGAGAGAAAGAAGCCATGAAACCTGGGAGAGAGAGATGAAGATGAAAGGAGACTCGTATTATAATCTGATGGTGAAAATTCAAGTCCCTAACACCTTATATACCAGCCAGTGTAGCTAGTATTTCCCCATTTTTAAATCCCCCTCTCTTACATTCCATCCTCACCCGAAAATTTTTTCCCTTAAAAACAATTTGGGCACTTATGATAACTGGCCAGGAGCAGATCAAAGTACTACTCTGCTGCATTATTACAGGGATATACTAATGAATGAAGAGGTATTATTGCGTATGATGGCTCATTGGGGTATGTAAGATACATGGGCCTTATTGGGAGATTATAAAAATGAAAATTTGACCCAAATATCTTGAGTAAATGCGAGCTACAGACAGTGGACACCAAGCTATTTACTACAGGGCCTTGTGTAGTAAATCTGAGATAACTTTCTGTAGAGAGCTTTGATCAAGGCATGCTACACATCAAAATGGAGCTCTTGGTAAGTGGTTTCAGCCCATGTAGGTCTACTTTGGCTGTTTAGAGTTTAGAGTAAAATCTAGTGTAAATTAGTGAGTTTTTTGCAATCTTCCCCGCACTAAAATATGGCCATAGATAACCAATCTTCAGCCAAAAGAGTCTACCAAAAAAAAATATGGATGCTAGTCTAAATGAGATCCCAAGAAATCCATTAACCTCTTGGATCAAAAGGTATTCTGTCATAATGATTGTCCAAGAGAAGAGGATGCTCATCAACCACATACTCTAATCCACTCGGATCAAATGGATACAATGAAGTATCCCCATAATCAAGTCCATAATCACATCCATAATCTCTCAGATCATAGGGAAGCACAATGCCATCTTCATATTCTTGTATACCCACATCATGTATTATATCATCATCGGACATATGTCAGTCATCATAACCATGATCAAGGTACTCATTATCAAATGTGTTCAATGGCTGTTGTAAATGTTGATTAAGTGTAAATTGATGCTCAAGAATATCATCATGAGGTTTCTCCAGGAGTATAAAACCTTCAGCATAACCATCTACATATGTGAGTGCCTCATGTGATTCATCAACTAAGATGTCATCATCTTGTACATCTTGCTCTTCACCGTTCCCTTATTGTACATCTTCTTGGTCTTCTTGCTCATCTTCTTGTTGATCATGTTGCTCGTTATCCCAATCTTGTTGTTCAGCTTGCTCATTGCTCTCTTCTTCATCCTCAGCACTTGGAAAAGAACTCAACATTACATTTGGGTAATCATGGGGTATGAACTGATAGGGATATAGGATATCATGGTAGCTATGAATTTGCTGCCGATCAAAGCTAGAAGAGTACTGATAAGTATGACCATTATTGTCACGTCCATAAGAACTAGGCTACTCAATTAAGAAAGGTTCCCATGTATAATCATGACTATGTTGCTGAAAAGGTGGATGCTCATAAGCATAAGCATGTTGCCCATAATAGCCATTCTGCTGCCAAAGTTCAATGGGGTGATACTCTGCATTATGACATGGTACATCATATCTATAAGCATTAACATGCTGTCCAGATGTACTTGCATACTGATCATGTTCATTTGTATGTTGTTGCTATTCATATTCATAAGATGCATGTAGATCATAGTGTATACCATTAGCATATACATGTTGGCCATAAGCATAAGCATTTGATTCAAGTCTTGCTCCTTTTTCTCTATCCACCTTCATAAGAGAAATATACCGATCAATTAAAGCTCCAAATTTGTCAATATTAGCCCGTGTTTGAAGCCAACCTTGTTCACTAGAGCTAGAGCTATTAAACTCAGCTGCCATTGTAGTCAAGTTGCTTTCAAAATCTTCTTATTTGATGAGCATCAGTAAGGCTGCATAGCTTCTCTATTTCTGTTCTTGTCTTCCACAAGGTGAATTGTGTCAATAAGCTATGTCAACTGCTAAGATCAGCATTGATGCCTCTAGTAGCAGCTGGTTCATCTCTTCCTTGGAATGATTGAAGCCATTAGCAAGTCCTTTCTCTAAACATGATAATCTTTTCAGTCAGAGTCTAAAATGCATGCAATAGTGTCTGAGCAGCTTGAGATCCTTGTCTCTAATGCAACCCAAATAAATATGGAAGTACAGCAATCTCCAAAGGAGGGTGTTGTAATTTAGATACCTAGCTCCAACATAAACTTTTCAAGCATGGCTCTCCAAGCAAGTTGAACCCATAGAGGCCATAATAAGCATGGAGCAAATTTGGTACTTCCCTCGGATAATTGCTAAACCACCAAACTCACTTTGATAGCTTAATAAAAAGGCACACAATGCATTGGTGTCCTAAATATGCCCAAGTCTAAGAAGATTGAGTACTCCCCCAACCTAGAATGCATAGCAAGTATCGTATGACTTGTTTATCGTTCCTTGGAAACCTCCTGCTGTGACTGTTTCATTTTATAAGGCTATTCACATCCAGAGATGAAGATGAAAGGAGACTTGTATTATAATCTGATGGTGAAAAATCAAGTCCCTAACACCTTATATACCAGCCACCAATGTAGCTAGTATTTCCCCATTATTAAATCCCCCTCTCTTACACAATGAGATTAGGCACTCACTCTTGAGAATTCAATGTCTTCTTCTTCTCGATTGCTTAATTGATCTCCTCGAGTGCTTGTCTTTTTTTATGTCCACTACCTCTTTGCTATGAATATGAAAAACATGATTTCTTGCACTGTTGAAAATACTCTCTTTGCTGTGAATATGAAATATATGATTTTTGTAATGTTGAAAAAACTCTCTTGGATGTAAATATGGAATAAATGGTTTGTACAATGCTTTCATGAATGAATGCTTTCAAAATACTAACATTTCTTTCTATTCTGTGATGCTATATACCTTAAGGTCTCGCCTCAAGGCTAAATCTAGCCTTATATTTCTTGTATCCTTCAGTAATATTAGAGCATTTTATCAAGTTTTTATACATCATATTATACTTTACTATATAGAACTTTCTATTATACTGTATTTTCATAGTAAAATCATTTCTGTCAGATTTTATGGATACATTCTTTATACTTTTGCAATAAGCATATGGCTATACAATACTTACCAATACTCAATATGATTTTTCCATAGGATGTAATTTGATCTTCTAACAACACATATCATGATCTTTCATCAATCTATAGATTAGACCATATGGTCAAAAAATTTCTTACAATATAAGAAGTGTTTTTTGTTATTTTATTCAATACAATCTGAGATTTGGCCATGAGATCAAATCTTTTCTTATAATATAAGATGTAATTTCTATTATTTTTTCCAATATACTGTGAGATTTGGCCATGCGGCCAAATCGTCTCCTTAAGCTATCTCTTGGCCAAAATAAGGACTCTTGTAGTATCACAATATCTTGCAACAAATCAATCACTTTGTTCATTTTACTACAAGAATGATATTTCGCCATTTGGTCAAATGCTTTCTTATATTATCAACCCTTACTTACTTCCAAAAGGAAAGACTAATTTCTACTTAGAATTCTTTACTTTCTATAATTTGGTCATGTGGTCAAATCTTGTCTTGCAACAAACAAACAACTTTTTTGGGAACTGATCCTAAAAAATTAAGACTAGATCTATGGTGGGTTCGATCACACAAATTTTGGGTATGCTAGATTTGGCTATTGGTAAAATCTTCTAAGAAAAGCATCTCCTATACTATCTCCAAAAAGGAAGATCGTGTTCTACTTAGAACTCCTTGATTACCTACTATATTTGTAGGAATTTTTGCCATGTGGTCAAAACTTGTTATGCAACAAACAAACCACTTTGTTTCCATAAACCATTTCTTTCATTTCAATTTTTCATAAATTTCTATCTATATGTTCATATATAAATATCATATCATTTTACCACAAATTAGCCACCTTTTCCATTCAACTACAAAATAAAAATTGGCCATATGGTCAAATCTTTCATTTTGTTTTTAATGCTAGCATCCAAGAATCCCCCATTCTTGTTTTGATTGGCCATATGATCAAATATAATCTCATGCATCTTGAAAACCATGAGACCACTTTTTTCATTCCACTATAAAACAATATTTGGCTATATAGTCAAATCCAATTTCACAACATGTTGCAAGAAATTAATCACTTTCTTCATATGGTTATGAAACTAGATTTGGCTATATGGTTAAAACCAGTTTATAGAAATATAGATAACTTGTAGGTTTCACTATGGGGTCAAATCTCCACCTTTCAAGTGTTTTTCAAATTACCTTATATTGATATCTATGGGATTTGCTACATAGCCATATTTGTTTATATGTGAATCTCATATCACAATAAACCATGTCCTCTCTTTAACTAGTCTTTAAAAACCATATGGTAAAAAACCATGGAAAAGTTTCTAATCTTATAGATAAGTCTGATGACTAAATAGGATTTAATCACATGGCTAAAACCAATGACAATGTTTCTACAATATAGCTCCTTTCAAGGGAAACTTACATGTGCACTAATTAAAATGTTATCTTTGGGCCAAATGGATTCGTGAGATTGCTACATAATCACATTGATATGTGGGTGGATCTCATGTTGGACTAAATCTCATTCTTTGATTAAATAGGATTTGACCACATGGCCAAAAGTCTTAGCAAAGTTTCTAAAGTATGATCCTTGCATAGGAAACTTACATGGAGAAGATATGATCCTTGCATAGGAAACTTACATGGAGAAGAAATCTAATGTTAACTTAGGGACAATATCATCCATGATATTTTCTACATAACCACAATGATTTTTCACTATATCTCATACCACACTCACACTCAACATTTCATTATCACTTGACCATTTGGTTAAGCCCATGGTCAAGTCTCACTATTAATAGAATTTGATCTTCTCACTGAAGTCCATGGCAAAGTTTTTACTATATGATTCTTGCAAGAGAAACACAATTAATGCTAACTTAGGGCTAGAATAATCCATGAGATTTCATAAATAAGCACATATATTTATGGTTAGATCTCATACCATACTTAATCTCAAATTTCAATATTTCATTTTATGGAAGAGTCCCTTTGGGTACATTTGTCTTGTATTTCATAAAATCTTTGTTGTTGTGTTTTCAATTTTCAATTTAAAAATCTTATAAATTTATTTAGGTTTTGTGAATTTTGACTATTTTTAAATCCACTTTTGTTTGACAACTTTTTCTCTTTGTAGAACTATTCAATGGCAAAGAAAGATAGCACATCCAAAAAGGAGACCCAAACCATTGATGGAGTTAGTGGTGATTTTGTGTATCCATGGTATGTGGATGTTTATAATAGTCAAGGAAAAAGGGTTGACAATGTTCTCTTATTTACTTTAAAGAGTGATATTGCATTTTTTCAATAAGATGGTGCTATAGAGAATATAACAGATGGATGTGCTGGAAAAGAGGGAATGCCATGTAATCTTGTTAAGATTAAGGGAAAAAATGTAATATACAAAATTGATCCTTTGTCATTTCATTTTGCACATATTAAAGAGGACGAAGAATACTCCTTGAAAACAATGGGATGGACCTTATTTGCCCCAACAAAAGAATGAAGCTCCAAGATAAACAAATAGACTTGAGATCTTCACTTGCTCCTCAATAAGAAAATAATTCATTGAATCCCACAAGCTCAAAGTCAAAATTACCTCAACAAAGTTCCTTGTCACAAGTTCTTGTTGTTAGTATGGCTACTAACACTATTGAGAATGATGCTACTTTACCTTCCATGCGAGAAGTTACACCTACAAAGCCAATAATTTCTCTTGAGGTCAAGGGAGTAGAAAGAACATTCGATTTTCTTGAGATAGTTAAGAAGAAGGGAAAGAAGAAAGAATCAAGATTTCACATATTTAAAAAATTATTTCCATTTGGTCCAACAACACAATTTCCTATTCTCGTTGATAGGTGCTATGAGGCACCTCCTTTGTATGCTTATAAGTCATTGTGTTGGGATTATGTAGAGAAGCTAACCATGTCTTTCATAAAGAATCCCATGAATCTAGCAACAATAGCATATCTTTTGTACAAGACAACAATGAGAAGAGACCCATGCATCGTGATGAGGTGGATGCTAATAAGTTGGACACTTATAGTTATTCGATTATATCAGGGCTTCACTTAATTCATGTAGTAAATATATATATTCAAAGTAATACTACACGTTGTCTAGCAACCAAGAATTTATACACCATGAGAAATGCTAGAATATTAATTGATTGTCCTGTAGAAATGTGCATTGAGCTTTCACGAACGACAAATATGGAATCACATAATGTTATGAAGAATGACCCTTATGTTGAGCAACTTCAACAATTAAGAGATCAGTGGCTAGCATTTGGTTCTCCACCAAAACCCCAACAAGCACTTTCTAAGACAAGCTCTCAAAGAGTACCATGGCAGGTAATCACATATAAGCTTACCTTCTCTTTTTGTGAAGATTATTATGATGCTCTTTCTTTTGTTCTATGCTTACTATTTTGATCTTTTTTTTGCAGAGATTTGTGGCATACATTGGAGAAAATTGTGCATCTAGAGATTTCCATATGATTGTTAGCTCCCAAGAAATATTTAATAGTTGGATCAAAATTGTGAAGAGATACTGTAGAGGTGAGCTTATATCCTAGGAGGAGAGTTCGAGAAAAAAGGGAAAGCAACCTTCTTCTCCTGCATTTCGTTGCCTTATGGGTTTAAAGGATGGAGATATCCTTACACTACAAGAGGAGATCAATGAAGGTCATATCCTTTTTCTTAGAAACAAATGTGATAATGAAGATATGATTGACATGGAAACAAGGGCTAAGAAAATCAAGCAAGATAAGGTCCTAAAGGAGTTAGTCACTCTTTTCAACACCTCAGTTCCAAAAAGTAGCACTGTGATGAAGACTTGGGAAGAGCTTGTTGATGATTATGATATCCATGATGAAGTCTACATAAAGATTTTAGGCATTTGCAATGATTGGCTATCAAAGAAGCTCACATGTGGAGTTGATGCAGGGTCCCTACCAAATGGAGCAAAAGATATTGTGAACTTCCTAATTGAAAAAAAGTAAAATCCTCTTCAATCCTCCACTACTTCCCCTTGGCGTGTATATGTTGTCGGATGCAATCTAGAAACCTTTGATCTTATACATAATGTTTACAGCGATCCAATTACCATTGGGGTTGTTGTTCTAGATGCATCACATGGGGTTGAGGGAATGAAATGGGATTCTATAAAGTTTGGAAAGGTTGTATCCGCTCTACTATAAATGACATCTGAACCTAAACAAGTCATGGTGTTATCATTTCTTGATCGAAAGTAAATGGCTGCTTTGGAAAATGCTCTTGAAAGCATTTCTTGCAAGTATCACATGCTAGTTGGTAGTCTTGACTTCCTACCAATGGATAGAACCTTTGCTTTTGGATCTATAGATTCTTTTGTGGTTTTGACATTAGTGACTATGGAGAAAAGCTTCACCAATTTTGAGCAATATATAAACAATGTCAACAAGCCTTCCATTTTGGACTTTGAAGGCTTGGACAAGGAGTGCAATGATGACAATCTTGAAGAAGAACAAAGGATTGCAAAGGCCATTTTGAGAAAGAAAATGAACGTTATGGAAACTACAATCAAAGCATTCAATGATGCTCATGAGGTTGTATTTGATGTATATGCAAGTGGACTTGCATCTAAGGTGGCATTGGTAAATCGTATGAAGACTATTGCAGTGGTTTGCAACACTCAAGAGCAAAGAGAGGTTGAAGCACAATTTTGGAGGGTCCATGAGAGTGCCAAAAATTTTTCAAACTCCCAAGAGGTTCCTCCTACTGAAGTTCAAGTTCTTGAAGTACCACTCGAGGGCATAGAAGAATCAAGCCAAGATATAGCAAGTCTAATTATTTAGGTATTTAAACTCCGTTCCTTCTCCTTTCATCAAGGAAGACACATTGATGTAATTTTGATTTTTTTCTTGAGAAGTTGCTTCCATTAGCATTTGCAATATTTTCTTTCTTTGGTGATATTACTTAAAGAAACTATGTCTTTAGTTTTTTTTTTTCCAAAAGGTACCAAGCATGTTTGGTTTTAAAAAATTATTTAGGTAAATCTTTTACTAAAATAGTATTAAAGAGCTCATTAAAATTTATCATCCTTCGTAAGCATAACTATTTAATTGTAATCTAGTATGTAAGAATACTTATCATAATGAAAAGTTTGAGCTAGCTATGCAAAACTTACTTAAGTCTATTTTAGATCTTATTTCAATTAAACTCTTATATGTGAGCTAGCTATGCAAAACTTACTTAAGTCTATTTTAGATCTTATTTCAATTAAACTCTTATACGTGTTGTGTAATAATCTTTTCATGTTATTTTTTGTTAGATTTGTCCACATGGTCAAATCTCTTATCTCTTATAACCTCTTTTACTACATTACTAGTGTATGTCTATGCATTTACCTTAGGATAAGAGAGCCAACAATATATTACACCCCCAAAAAGATTCATTGCACCTCCCAAAGGAGTTTTACCTCAGTAGAAAATATTGCAACAAATATTTCACCTCCAATGTATCTTTTGAGATGTGTATATGGAATATTAAGGTAAAACCCTCATTACAATTCATGAGTTTAAATATCTATGGGATATAACTAGTTCAAAAATAGAATGGTTAGTCCTTAAGAAAAAACTATGAAAACTTATCCAAATCGAGTATAACTTGTCTCAATTAAATTATTTTGTGTCACTTATATGTGACATAGTTTTGGTCACATGGTCAAAAGTATCATGTTCAAATTTTCATCATTCTCTGCTCTAGGGCTGGAGCAGAGAATGATGGTATTTCATCTTCATCATCAACACCACGCGAGACCATGATTGATAAAGATGGTATATATGTTCAACATTCAATTACTTCTTGCTTTCAAGGGACCATCTATTATACAAACATCATCAACAAATGCCTCACGTCATCCGTCTCTTACATTGAATAGCTCACAATTATCCATGTTGAAGCAGACTTCTTTAGACTCTACTTTGAAAGATATGGAAGCAATGCAACTTGCTCATGAGTTAGGATATCGCAAACATTTCATAAATGGTAGTGCAGCTAAATGTACAAAAGTTGTATTTTTCCAATATACTTGATGTAACAAGGCAGTGACTCTATATGGACTAATTTTGACTTTCATAATAAATATATCCCTTACATTAAGGGCTTTTACATGGCTATGAAATATATGCTTGTTAGAAATTTAAATTGTTTTATGTGGTTACCTTGGTGTTTCTAAACACGACCAATATCAATGAAAGAATCTACTTAAAGTTTTTTATTCTTTCCATAACATTAGTTAATTGTGTTGAAATTTCTTATAAAGTGGTTTAAGTCCTATTTTGTACTTTAAGACTGTCTATTATACAAACATACTCAACAAATACCTCACGTCGTCTGTCACTTACATTGAACAACTCATAATTATCCAAGATGAAGTAGACTCCTTTAGTCTCTACTTTGAAAGATATGGAAGCAATGTAACTTACTCATGAGTTAGGATATCACAAATATTTCATAAATGGTAGTGGAGCTAAATGTTTTATATAAAATCTACAAAAGTTGTATTTTTCCAATATACATGATGCAACAAGACAGTGACTCTATATAGACTAATTTTGACTTCCATATATTTAAGGGCTTTTGCATGGCTATGAAATATATGCTTGTTAGAAATTTAAAGTGTTTTATGTAGCTACCTTGCTGTTTTTAAACGCCGCCAATATCAATGAGAGAATCTACTTAATGTTTTTATTCTTTCAATAACATTAGTTAATTGTGTTGAAATTTCTTATAAAGTGGTTTAAGTCCAATTTTGTACTTTATGTCTTAGCTAACAAATAAGTCTTAATTAATAATAAAATTTATGTCTATTTCTTTGGAAACACAAACCATTGGTCAAAGGTTAAATCTTTGGTCTTAGAAAAATCATTAACTTCTAGCTTGATATATCAATCTTCATTTTATGATATGAAAGTTCATTTAGCTAGTCAAAGTGTGAAGCTAGTTGATTTTAGCCAAAGCGAATATCCATCTTGTCCATATATTGTCAAGATAGATAGAAATTTTGAATAAAAGACACTTATATATCATGCATATACATACAAAAAATGCAAATGGAGTGAGCAATTATTTAGGATACTTGTGTCTATTGGTTTACACAAAAAAAAAGAACCATCACATCATAGGTTATCCAAATTTATTACTATATGGTATTAGATCAAGTTATTAAACCACACCTAGTTAGTGGTGACTCTTTTAAGGTCCTAGTTCATGAAACGTATACATGTCACTTTAAATGATGCTATATCTAAAAGAAAAACCTCATATTATAATATCTTCAAATCCATAACATTATAAATTTTGGCCATGATAACATATTTTCATATAATGTTTAAGGCTCTTGTATTCTAAATTCTCTCTACACTCCTTCAAACCTTTGAATTCTTACATTAAACTCGGAAATTTCCTAGGTATATACTAGCTAAGCCTCCTTGATGTTTCCACCACCATACAACATCATATTTTGTTATTATGCTAGAAAAGATAGAGGTGAAATCCAAATCTCCTAATAGCCACATAGCTTACATTCATCACTTAAGCTCTCAAGATGTGTGATCTCATATTTGTAACATAGAAAAGTGCCCTTTAAAGATAAACATAAACATAGTGCTCTCTTGCATTCACAAAAGTAGGACATTCATTAAAAGTGGGACTTGGAAAATTCCCAAAATCTCTAATATGGTGTTGATTGGAGCAACTGAGAGTGAGCAGTCATCTCCTCCCATATCTTTTCATTATTATCACTTGTAATAACTAATAGAGCTGAATAGTTACAACTAGGTCATCTAGCCTATGTATTAACTATGGTTAAGTCAATGGATGACCACTGACTTATTAAAAGTCCCACACTTGTTGTGTACAACTGGACATACAGTTAGAATGTTGGTCACATACATAGACAGATAGAGCTTGAAAGTCTTAACACTCCCCCTCAAGCTCAAGATAACACATGTACACCAAGTAGCTGTCGAAAACAATTGAACTTATCTTTACCTAAATATTTGGTAAAGATATCTGCTACTTGCTCAGTCGTCTTCACATGCATAAGATCCACTCTGCCTGCAAGAACCATCTCACGTATGAAATGGTAGTGTACCTCAATATGCTTCGTTCTAGCATGGTAAATTGGGTTTGTTTCCAGAAGTATACTACTAAGATTGTCACAAAATAAAGTCACTGGAGCATTCACCTGCATATCCAAATCTGTCATTAGCTTAAGCAACCATGCAATTTCAAAGGCTTCCAAAGCAGCACCTCTATACTCTACCTCAATAGTACTAGACAATGCAACAGTCAATTACTTCTTGCTACTCTAGCTAATCATCCCACTTCCAAAGCTGAAGGTATAACCAACCTGCGATCATATGAGCATCCTGTCTAATCCGCATTAGTGTAACCAATGAGTTTTAGGGTCTTATCCATCTCATAGAATATCCCATGATCTATAGTGGACTTTACATACCACATAATCCGTCTAACAGCATCCAAGTGTGTCTTTCTAGGCTTTTGCATAAACTGACTTATGAGCCCAACATCATAACTCAAATTAGGTCTTGTGATGGTCAAGTAGATCAAGCTTCCAACCATCTGCCTATACATAGAGACATCATTAATTTCAACTCCAGTGTTTATGTCTAACTTAACATTTTGTTCCAAAGGTATATCAAGTGGTTTACATTCAGCCATGCCATATTTTTTCAGCATTTCCATGGCATAGTGTTTTTGCATTTCCATAAATCATTATCTGTCTTTATCACCTCAATACCCAAGAAGAATTTCAGCTCACCTAAATCCTTCAAAGTGATTATCATATCGTCCACATAAATAAATAGCACTAGCAATCCTCTATCTATCTTTTTTATGAATAGACTATGATCAGCCCTACTAACCATGAAGCCCAAACTCTGCAAGTAACTATTGATCCTTGCATGCCTTGCTCTGGGAGCTTGTTTCAGCCCATACAAAGCTTTCTTCAGCTTACAGATATAGTGCGGAAACTTAGGGTGTGCATATCCTTCAAGCTGATCCATGTAAATGTAAACATCCTCTTCCAAGTCACCATTGAGAAAAGCATTCTTAACATCCATCTGCTACAATTTCTAGCCTTTTGGCAGCCAATGAAATCACAATTCATATGGTTGCCATCTTGGCAATAGGGGGGCTGAAAGTTTCTTCGTAGTCTAGACCATACTGCTGAGCATATCCCTTAGTAACCAGCCTTGCTTTGTATCTCTCAACACTACCATCAAACTTGCATTTAATCTTATAAACCCGTTTGCAACCAATGGTCTTTTTCCCATTTGGTAGTAGAACAAGATCCCAAGTGCTATTTTCAGCCAAGGCAGCCATTTCCTCATCCATGGTTGTGCACCAATTCTTATCCATCATTGATTTAGCATAAGTGGCAGGTTCTTTAACCTCCATAACCTTCATCATAAAAGAATAATGCTCTACAAAGTAACCATTGTAAGTCATTCTATCCGCATGATACCTAACCCTCTATGAGCGTTTGAGCTGTGGTGCACTACTAGGCGTATACATTGAAGGAATACCAAGTTCACTATCAAGACTATCAGTCGATTCATAGCCGGAATTCATCATGCCAAGTGTATCATCACAAACTTTCTCTTTCCCTTTGTTGTCCATCATGTCATATCTCCCTCTCACTGACATAGTGGTGTCAGTTGACAATGAGCTAGAACTCCGCAATCTCCCTATCGATGGAGATACAAGGGATGATACATTTGTAACACTAGGACCTGTCAATGTAGTACTCTACTATGAACCAACTGTAGAAGCATGTGCAGAAGGCATGTCAGAGGAGGGTATTGTTGTAGGTAATGCATATCAAGTAGCCATATCATCAAATATGTTATCCCTACTCACAAGTGTCTCCCGAGTAGAGGGATCAAAACATTTATATGCCCTCATTTCTTGTGCATAACCAATAAAGACACACTTATGTGCTTTCAGATCCAACTTCCTTCTCTTTTCATCAAGAATATGCACATAAGTAATACAACCAAATACTTTCATGTGACTGACATCAGATTTGTAGCTATACAACTTATGAAAGGGTGTCACATCATGAATGCCTGCAGTGGGAGTCCTATTCAAAATGTACATGGATGTCATAACAGCCTTTGCCCAATAGTAAAGTAGCATATTATTCTCATTCATCATAGCATAGGAAGCTTTCATCAACACCCTATTCTTCTTTTCAGCTACCCCATTCTGTTGTGGAGTGTAGCTACATGTAAGCTGCCTACGAATACCATTTTTAGTCAAAAAAGTGTCAAACTCATGTGATATATACTCCCCACCTCTATAAAATCTTAGACAAGAGATGTAGCAATCAAATTCTTTCTCAACCTGCTTCTTGATCTACTTAAAAATAGCGAACACCTCATCCTTTTCTTTCAATATATAAACCCAAGTATAGCGGATAAAGTCATCTATGAAGGTCACATAGTATTTAAAGCCTCCCATAGATGCATTATGGGCTGGCCTCGACACATCAAAATGGACCAACTGCAAAGATCTTGTGTTATTTTGTACATACCTAACAAAAGGCAATCGTGAATGTTTACCAAATTGACAAGCATCATATACATGACCAAGATCAGTGTAAGTAAACTTTGATAAGCCAATAACAAGCTATCTCTTCTGCATCAATTGCAGCCACTGAATATTTACATACCCCACTCTCTTATGCCATATTTCTAGATCTTTGACTATGCCTAAACCATGAGCAAACATTTCTAATTTCAGTTGTGATAAAGTGGCATCTAATGTGAACATCCTACCATGTTTATGACCACGAGCAATCAATTTGCAGCCATTACCAAACTCTTCAATGAAGCAACTATGCTTATTAGAATGAAACTACAAATTTTGCTCAGTCATCTGACCCACAGAAAGTAAATTCTTCGTAGTGGATGGGACATGCAACACATCATGCAGGTTTTTCTTCTTTCCATCATGAATCACTAGAGGTACTACGCCTTTGTTCTCAATGCTATGTTGCGTGTCATTGCCTCTACATACATAGCCATTCTTGTCATGCATCATATTTGTGAACTAGTCACCATGAGGTGTCATATGACTTGATGCTCCTCACGAATCAATATACCAAGCATCATCTTCATTCGACTTCTTAACAACCCTATTCTGCACGTAAGCTCATGGCAAACAACTGATCTGTGGAATCATCCTCTGTATGGCTGGATGATGCATAATGTCCATGCTGCTTACCCTTTTGATTACCCTACTTCTTCCAGTAGTCCTTGAAAATGTGTTTGTACTTGCCACAATAATGGAAATCCTTATCCTTGTTAGGATTGTCAGAGACATGTTGTGGCTGCCAGGATCCTCTACCCCTAGGGCTAGATCTCCCCTTGGCTCTAAAACTACCATCTCCTTGTGCATTTGAACCCTACTAGTATTATTGACATGAGACATATTCTGTGGTTCTCCTCTTCCATGAGCAAATCCCCTACCATGGCTGCCATGGCAACATTGATTTGAGTAAAAGATAGTATCCTTGCTTTTAGAGCTGCTAGAACCTATATGTAACGTGTCCACTTATAACTTCAGGACACGTCTTAGCAGTCCATCGGAAAGGATGTCTAGAAAGCTCCGCCCGGCACTCCCACGGGATGTTATGGGGTTTGCGATCTAGGGCTTTCCGCATCTGCCATGTAGCGGAAGTATTCCGACCGTTCCCACTTAGGATCGACCTGAATTAGGGTTCTCCTTATTGGTCATTTCCTAACGGCAACTAGTGTCGGACCCAATCGAACTACTTTATGCAGAAACGCCAGGTTCAAAGTGGATTCACGCTGCACTTGGTTCAAGGAGAATGGGAAACGAGAGGGATGCAAAGCTCAACCTCTCTGCCATAAGGCCTAGTCCCATTCCGTTCTCCTAAAATAGCGTAAATTGGGTTCAATCATAACTCTAGATCAACGCTTTTGTTGTTCGTGTTCTTTGACGATCTTCCTGTTGTCCATCGTGATTTGAGAAAAGTTCCCGGCCAACCGGGACCACCCATCTGTAGGACGGACCTATGGCCCATCCTCCACACTTTCCTTGGTTTGTTTTAGTTATTTAATTACCTAACGCATTAGTTGAACATGTAACAATCAGCTTCTTTAATTAACACGTTAGGCACTGGTTCTTTCACGTAATCTTATCACTTAACATAGAAAAACAATATCAGACAAGTTCCTTATTAACATGTCCATATTTATCTTTGAAATACAAAGAATCCAGCCCGTAGGCTTATCCACAATACGCCCGAAGGCTATCCAGCAATCCACAAGGATCACTAATCCAAGTTTCCACCTGTAGACTAGTATGCGGGCCTCGAAATCCAATCTTGAGTCACGTTAGCCTCTTGTACAGGGCCCGGAAGGCGAGGGATTTACGGCCAGAGTCCCCCCTGGAACCCAAGCGTCCTCCTGCTCCAAGTAGCGTTCAACGGAGAGACCTCTCGCGGCGGGTTTGGTCCACTTTCGCGGCGCGGTCAACAACCCCCTTGGTTAGGGTCAGGCAGGCTGTCGGGGGTAACTGAAGCTACTTCTCCCTTCAGGCCTTCAACCTGAAGTATAGATATCCGTTTATCTTTTAATTCATTGATCAAACAAAGCCAAAGAGTGTTCTAAAATCTGTAGCAAGCACAAACATTTCCATTAATCGTTTTTGTTGGCAAACTGCTAAGGAATGAATCCTTCCTTTCGAATGCGTCCAGCACTCGATCCGAGATGACTTGCAACTTGGCAAGATCCCCTATATCCTGGGTTAGGGCGTACCCTAATAACCCGAGTTGGTCAAACATTAAGTTCATCAGTTATTTCAGTTTATCGACTGGTCTATTGCTTCCAAGCAATCTTCTTTACTCCACAAAGATACTAAATTAGGATGATTATTCATCCTCTTGCAAGATAACTTGCATAAGGACCTGCCAACCTCATTGCGAGAATTTTACCATTCCCTTGTGTTTCAATCACAAGATCATATGACTCCGCACTTGCTGCGCAAGTGTCACGTCGAACTATGAGACTTATTCTACTCATTGAACGGAGTCACGAAACAATCTGTTTCTGATTACGTTAGGCTGACGTTGTCAGTCCTAGAGTTTCAAGTTCCATCTCATAAGATTCTTAGGGACAAACCCTAGTTCACTTTGCAATTACATTTTTCATTGTCCCTACATTCAGTGAATGTGGGCAAGTATTTAAGGTATAGGAGTTTCAGTTTTAGCGATACGTAATGATTAGGTCACGTATTAATTTCCTAGTGAATTTCTTGGATTTTAACTCATTCTAAACGAGTACTCCACGGCTTAGGTGTTTTAGGTTTATGCCAATTTGTTTAACTCTAGAAGATAATTACGTGATCATTTTTCACATGACTCGTTGTCTATGCGTAAATTGATTTTTCAACCCTAATTTATCGATTAGAGGTCAGGCGTAGGTTAGGTTGATTCCAACTAATCTTCCTATAACTTTGCGAAAAAAATTCATGCTAAACAAGCAACCTTTTACTTGATGATTTATGTAGTTGACAAACGATAATTTCCTAGAGTTATGCATCGTAAGAATCATTTCATGCCTTGCACTTTCCATGATGATTCATTGCGAAGAGGATATGGGTTAATAGTGTGATATGCAGTTTATACTTCTAGGCTTAAACAAAGTATACTATTTTAATGGACATTAATCTAATTTTTAATTTATTTCAATGCATAAAGCTATTTGCTAGAAATGCATCTATGCTTCCTTTATTTTGCATGTTTTATTGAAAGTATTAATGACTAAGTTCCTTCGTCGTGAGCATCTAGGACAAAAATATATCCTATTTAACCTTGCATGATTGAGTTGCAACAATACCAAATAAAAAATTAGGAAGGAGAACCTGGGCTTGGGGTGAGATGTCCATGTGGATGCTGGGAGACGACCCTCCCGCGGCTGCGCTTTGGACTTTCTTAGGAGGCATCGCAATCGTAGATTTTCCGTCGTCGATGCAGCTTTGCGAATTTCCTTCTTAAGTTTCACCATCCTTTACAAGTTTCCTTTTGCTTTCCTTCGTGGAGACTCTTTGAAGGGATGGATGTGTGGAAGAGGGAAGAACCACAAAAAGGGGGTCAAAAATCCGGGAAAGGGTATTGTGAAAATCCTTCGTGAGTAGGGCTCATTTTTACACGGGAAGAAGGGCTAAGGGGAGGCCCTTAGGAGGAATTCCAGGGGGTGGACTTAAGGCTATAAAAAAAGGGCCTAAAGGGGGGGAAATTTAAAGCACGGGAGGGAAAATTAAGACCTTTAAGGTCAACTTTTGTTAGGGGGAGAAAGGGGGCTTGTGAAGCCTAAGGGAGGAATTTTAGGGGGGTACCTTCAAAGCCCAGGGGAAAGGCTTAAGGGTTTAAACACGGGGGGGGGGGGGGGGGGGGGGGGGGGGGGTTTCCAAAATGCCACAAAGGAAGGGGGCTAAGGGAATTTAAACACATGGGGGAGGGGGGTTTCAAGCCCAAAGGAAAGGGGGGCTTAAGAGGGTTTAAACACGGGGGGGGGGGGGGGGGTGATTCCAAATCCCAAGGGAAAGGGGGCTTAAGAGGCCCCTTAGAAGCTTCCCCTTAGGAAGCTTCTAAAGCTTCAGCTCCACGTGGGACAAGGGGGGAAATTCGAAGGCCGTCTGATGGCGGCGATGACCAGGTGGCTGGGCAGCTCCTCCTTGACGATGGCTATTTGGTGGCTCAGGCGCAGTCCTCCCCTCTCCCAAGCGACTCAGGTACAGTCCTCCCTTAAGCATTAATGTAGCTTTGAGCCGTCCCTCTCCGTCCTACTGATCTTTGGCCGCCCTCACAGTTTAAATAGGGGAGGGGAGGGGAGGGGGATCCTCCCTCTCCTACACAGCAGCACGCATGGCCTCAGCTCCTACATGGGCTCCAGCGTGCTGCATTCCATGGCTTCCCTCCTTCCCCTCCAGCGCGACGTCGGCTGGGAGAGGAGGGGATTTTTTTTAAAAAAAATTAAAAAAATTTCCCCTTATTCTTTGTAGAGGCGGTTTAATTCGGGATGTTACACTATAGACAATCCCAATTTGACTTCCTCATGAATGAGCAATGCCACAAGCTCATTAAAATATGGCATTTCAACCCACAAAAATATGGAAGTATCAAAAGATTTATATTCAAGACCCAAGCCATTCAATGCAACTGCAACAATGTCTTCATCCTCCACCTGTGTGCCAACATACGTTAACTAGTCTGCAATGGTCTTGATTTTGGTGACATAGTCCTGAATAGACCTACTCTTTCTCTCCATATTATTGAATTTCTACTTTAGTTGTATCTTCATGGCACTTTTGGTAGTTCCATAGTACCTAATCAAGGTATTCCATGCATCCTTTGGTGAGCTGCAATTCATAATCTACATTACCAAAGCATCCGAAATACATAAAGACATCCAATGTAGAACCCTACATGCTCTTTCCATCCAAGCTCTATGAGCTCTCAGCTGATGTAGAGTGAAGTTCCTGTCAGTAGGCAATTTGGGTTCATCCTCTACTCCTGTTACCAAATCCCAATATCCTTTTCCTATCAAGAAGTTTTCCATGTGAAACTTCCATATGACATAGTTGTTGCTATCAAGTTTCTCACCCACTATCTAGGTTATGTTATTTGTTCTATCTACATTTGCCATGTTGTAAACACTGCCTGAATTCCTGTAAACCAAGGTTTCTTAACTAATCAGTTTTAGCCTTCCGATTCAATGACAGTTTTGAGAAGTAACCCTTTGTTGAAATCAAAGCATTTTAGTCCATAAACATGTCAACCATATCCCAAGTCAAGTGGCAATACATCTAGATATAACAACCTATTTGTATGGACTGCATTTACTGCACTCTATGTATGTAAACACAGTAACTGGCAGTGAACAGACAAGTAGTTTGTGAACAGCAACTTGTGTGTAATAGAAAGCCTTTTCTCAGCCAAAGCAAGGATATTTATGCCTCAACATAGCCCACAACATCTTAGAAAATTACCACTACATGCAAGTATCCATGCATGTCCATCTAGACACATTGCATTGCACGTACATCATGTATGGAAGTAAATATTCTTCCAACTAATAAAAACAATTAATACTTGCTATAACCAACATTAAATTAGTCCAAATTTGGGCATTTAATACTCACAATATTCCACAAAAATACCTATAGCATCAATGGCATGACTCAAGCCTTACAAGTACCAAATGGATGTCAATATGTTTCAACCTTGAGTGATAACTATCATACATTCAAACTACAAATTTTAGCATGTAATTTCCAGATCTGTAAATGCATTCCAAAACTGAATTTTTAATCCCTTTTAATCATGCCCAAGTGTACATGGGTATTTCACATACATTTATTAAGCATTCTTGATAGTCATATCCATCATTTCAAAGTGTTGGTGGATCAAACAGCGCCTTGTATTAGCGCTGGAAATTCCAGGACAGATTTCGGCATGTCATTATCTTCAAACATTGAGCATTTGATACTCCCAATCCAAGATTAAAAACATAAGAGATAACACATGCTTTATCAAGCATCCACCACGTATAAGCTCTTCAATGATCACTACTTATTGAGACTTCAGTGTTGCCTATGAGTTACCATACACAACAAGTGTATTCATCCAAGATTCAACCTACATTACATAGGTTTGCTGGTCACATTCAAACTCCTTACATAAATTTCCTACATCATACATAATGCTCCGTGAGCTCATGCTAATGCTCAACCATTTAGCAAGTAATATGTCACATTGGATGCATATACATTATACATCAAGGTTGCCTTCAAATCTGTGTCCAGGTATAGCTGTAGGAACAGCAGGTGCAACTTCTACATGTCAAATTTTTTGCCCTACTACTGGTCCATGAATTGCTAGTCACTTGCAAGCTAATCCTTCTTCACTACTAGAGGCTCTGATGTATGCCTCAAATGCCCCATATGATTGCTAATAGTGTCTAGATCTCCTCATGTTTTTTCAAGTGCAAATTTAATGCATCACATCTACATACTGCTATTCATACTAACCACAAATGAGATTTTAGTGGCTCTATCACTTGCCAATGATCCCTTATGCATACATCAACAAGCTCTAACAGGTGGAGAAGATCCAAATCTGATGTATAGTTCTCCAATATTGGCTATGGCTTCTTTTCCCCTACAGCTTCAAACTTTTCCTTTAGGTTCTAGCTTTTACAATGTCAATGCTAGGCTAAGAGCTCTCAGGGATTCCATGGTTCATGGCTCTGATACCATGTTATATGAGATAGAGTAGGATTGGAGCAACTGAGAGTGAGCAGTCAGCTCCTCCCATATCTTTTCATTATTATCACTCATATAACTAATAGAGCTAAATAGTTACAACTAGGTCATCTAGCCTATGTACTAACAGTGGTTAAGTCAATGAGGCCACTAACTTATTAAATGTCCCACACTTGCTATGTACAGTTGGACATACATTAAGACTGTCGGTCACACATAGAGAAAGGTAGACAGAGCTTGAAAGTCTTAACATTGATGCTAGTAGCCTAGTGAGGGAGTACACAAGGTCAACTGTTAAGGGAATACAAGAGCATGATCATTCCATGGATTTCTTATTTGAGTTTAATTCTCACATCATTACACAAGAAGAAGAATCAGAGGACGAAATAGAGGAGACAAGTGATGAAACAGATACTGAAGAATTTACAACCTTCCCTCGCCGCCGCCTGACCGCTGCCTCCCTCCTCTATGGGCCGCCTCCTGCCTCCACGCGGCCCTCCCTTCCTTCGTCAGAGATTAATGAAATGGTAACAAAGAATCCACCTATTACCTTTGCTCCTATGGAGATGGATGAGATTCCATTTGGGTTTGATCAATTATCTTCATCTCTTCAACGGCTCCAGTTCCGTTATTGGAAAGAGAGAATACGAGAATCTAATAGTAATAGGAGTTGTAGCTCTTTCTCATCTCTATCTTGTAAAGAAGATAACGATGATCCTCTGAATGACGAAATCGTTTCATCTTATGTTACAATGTTAGATTGGGAAGAGAAATGGGGGGATGTGTAAAAATATGCGAGATCTAGAGTATGGCAGATGCAGAAGCTATGAAGGTTGGAAGAGAAAGAGTGAGTTTATGAAGACACTAACATGACTGATTGTTACACAAGTGAATTAGGTTCCAAGATGGAAGCTTGGACTCATAAACACAATCTTGTGTATTGACCGACAATGACACAGAGACTTTACTAAAGAACAAAAATACTATAACATTGCATTATAAAAGAGAGCAATTACAATGCTTTATAGGAAACTGGGTGATAGCACTTCTCCTGTTGTG
The DNA here is from genome assembly GCF_053477565.2 of Lygodium microphyllum. Lineage (NCBI taxonomy): Eukaryota > Viridiplantae > Streptophyta > Polypodiopsida > Schizaeales > Lygodiaceae > Lygodium > Lygodium microphyllum. Next base: position 9,414,232 of record NC_141135.1, read on the forward strand.
CATATGGGATTCTAGTCCTGAGCCCTCACTGCTCCTTACAAAGATATTGAAGTAGGTGTGATTGTAAACATCTCAACACCCCTCCTCAATCACAACTAGAAGTACAAAGGATATAGAGGCTTTAGTGAAAGCAACACCTGCGAAGTGTGGGCCCATAAACATGGCAAAACACCAGAGGCTATGCAAAAAAGGCTAAGTGTGGGTACCATAAACATGATGTTCATCCAGAGGTTGTAACAAGGGCAGAGTGTATAGAGGCTATAGTACAAGGCCACAAGAGGAGTTTACAAGTTTATGTCCAAAGCATTAGGACTAGGCAGTACAAGGCTAAAAGAGTCTATCTGAATAGAAGGATTGACGATATTTGTCCTTCTCCTGGTGGTCTTCTTCTTCTTCTTCTTCTTTTGCTCCATGTTCTTCTTATTCTTTAATAGCATCTAGATAGACCTTTTGGAGCCTCTTTCTGGCATGGCAAAACTTCTCGGTGTGTCCGGTCCTTTTATAGAAATCACAAAAAAATTGGTCCTTCTTGCCTTTGTATCTATTGCCAACATATAATGCTTTTTCATCTCCAAATATACTTGTTTCTTCCTTAGTTTTTAGCTTCTTTTCCTCCTCTAACAATGATGCGTGGATATCAACAAGCTCAGGGTTTGGCATATTGATTAGAGTTGTTGATACATTATTATATTCAGGAGGAAAACTTTTAAGTAGAACACCAATGCAAACATCTTCTTCCATTTTAATGTTGATTCTTGCAAGCTAGGTTAGAATTCCTTCCATGTAATTTAGATGTGTGGCAAGTGATGTGCTGGACTTCAATTCAAGCCTGAAAATTTCAATCAAGAGACCATACTTTGATAACTTAGACTGTGCACCAAACAAAGTGTCAAGTCTCATCCATGTATCTTGTGAAGTATCACAATTATCCACATGGTGGATATAGCTATCATCTAGCTCTAGTTTGATAATGGCCTGAGCCTTATCATCATTCTTTTGCTAAGTGCCTGCAAGGTCCGCATCATGAGACTTATTTTCTTTTCCAGTCGTAATGGCCCAGAGGCCCTTCTTCATCAGGATAAGTTTGATGTGGGTTTGCCAGGTATGAAACTCGACTCCTTTAAAGCGAGCTATTGGAGAGTCTTTTCCCATGTTGGATTTTTTGGGGACAGTAGCAAATCAACTCCAAAATTCTCAAATCTTATCAGTGGAAGAGCAGATTATAGTGTGTCAAGAGACACAAGTAATGATAGTGTGAAAACACATTATGTAAAGACTATGTCTGCGTTGATGTCCAACTTGAATCTTCTTAGTTTGGGGTCGTTGATCCTTCTTCAATATTTCCATGTTCTTCCCCTCCTTGATTTGATGTTGGGATAGTACATCAGAGTGGTAGTGGGTTGCTCCAGGTGGCAAGAGAGAGAAAATGATGAGTTTTTTTAGCTTTAGTGAAGTTTGGCTATGGCTTCCTAGATTAGGATTTTCACCCAGGCCTAGTTTTTTGCAGATATCATGAGCTATACTTGATCATTTTTGAAACTTTTTTTATGGAAATGACGCTTGAATGATGGGCTATCAATGGCCTATGGTGGTTGTCAATATTGCAATTGTAGTGATGGCGACAGCAATACGAACGGCAGCAAGTGCATTCTGGGCAACGACCACGAAAGCGCCTTGAGTCGAGGGAGATATCTCTAGAAGGAATCTTGAAAAGATATAGCTTCTATGAAGAGTTCCAAGGGCTCAAAGGAGGCACGGTACAAACTGTATGGCTATGGCTGCCACAAGGTGCAATATGAAAATGAAGTTAAAAATGAAGTCATGCACTTACCTTGAGTTTAGACTGAGCTAGAGAGAAACTGAGAGAGAGAAGAGAAGAACTAAGCCGAGCTGAGTCATGCCTAATTGGGCTTTGATACCATGTAAAAATGTGAGGAATATAAAGCATAGCAGATGTGGAAGCTATGGAGGTTGGAAGAGAAAGAGTGAGTTCATTAAGACACTGACATGACTTGCTGTTACACAAGAGAATTAGGTTCCAAGATGGAAGCTTGGACTCATAAACACAATCTTGTGTATTGACTAAAAATGACATAGAGACTTTACAGAAGGACAAAATTACTATAACATTGCATTAGAAAAGAGGGCAAGTACAATGCTTTATAGGAAACTAGATGGTAGCACTTCTCCTACTATGCATATGGGATTCTAGTCCTAAGATGTCACTCCTCCTTACAAAGACACTGAAGTAGGTGTGATTGTAAACATCTCAACAGGATGAGCTTAGCTCTCACCATAAAGTAGTGGAGATTCCTCAAGGAATTGCATCTTATTCAGTGGATGTGCTAATGGAATTTTTTGTGATAAAGATGAGGTTGTAGAGTATATTGATCTCATTCAACCATTGTTGAATAAAATCACTCAACTACAAATAGATAAAGCTGTTGCAAAGGTGAAGTGTTAAAGAACTAGAAGTTGGTTCAATCCTTAGAGTTATATTATAGCAAAGAGATGAATCATTTAGAAGATATTGTGATTCAAATTTAGAATTTTGTTGGAGCAAGTGTTACAAAGAGAAGAAAAACATGGAACAAGTACAATTTCAATTGATGGACCAACTAGCTATGAGGGATGCAATGATTATTACCTTGCAATTAAAGGCAAACTCAACCTACAAAAATGGAAGAGTTGTGATACCTAATCATAGGGGGAAGGGGGCTACACATGTCTCTTGTCTTTATCATCAATCACGTCGACTAAATCATCCCAAAAGGGGAGTGCCCTTAAAATCGTGGATGGAAAATTTATCTACACAAGTAAGTGAAGAGTGGGTTATGAAAAGGATTTTACCATATTCTATCGAAAATGAATTTTATGGAATTGTGACCTAATGTGAAATTTTTACCCACAATAATGACATGTTGAATAGGACTTACAATTGTGAGACTTATTATGGGATTGCCTATAAGATTGAGATTTGCCAGTGTTGGGTTGTGAGTCTCTACCATAGTGATTATTACTATTTCTATCATTCCTATCTTTAATAATAAGTGCATGAGATATGCCAGCTGCATCAATATTCTTCCTCTTGACTTCTTTGTGAGTAAAGCACTATCTATATCATTGCATTTAAAACTACCCTTAGGGGAATTAGCACTCATAGTAGTACAAAATGTATCCCATGACTTAGATAGTGTGACAAGTAAGAACAAAGACTTCATATTATCCTGAAAGTTGATACCGTACGAGACAAGCTAACTAAAAATAGAGTGGAACTCATTCAAATGAGTAGATATAGGAGTGCCCTCCTTCATGGGAAGGTCCATAAGCTTCTTCAACCAATACAACTAAGTTGCATAACTTTGCTTGTCCTAAAGATCAAAGATGTTCTTCCATAACTTATATGCACAACCCTCTTTCGATTGAGGTAACATTGAAGTATGCTTGCTTAGAGAAGGACAATATGATAGTATACTTGCATAACTCATCAAGCTTGTCCCAATCTTCACGATCCCAACCTTCTAGCTTTATGCTAGTTATCTTCATTGGGTAACCTACTTCTTTTGCACCAATACTTGCCACATTTGTATCTTTCAATATTGGAAGTTGTTACCATCAAGCTTTTCAATGTTAAAAATAGCACTATATCGACGCAGTTGATGTATGAGAAGTACCTGCCATAATGATTGTAAAGTATAAGATTATGGACTACTATAATTATAGTTTAAAAAAGAACAAAACTAAGCCAAAAGCATAGGCCAAAGGGTGGGAACAAAAGAGGGTATAACTATCCACAAAGTGCAATCAAGAGAAGAGTGCCAAATCAAATTTTCCACTATCTAAAAGAATGCTAACAAATATGTTGAGATATTGACTATCACACCCAGCTTAGCCTCTTTGTATGGAGCAGTGTGTGCTCAAGATGCAGAATCCCATATGCATAGTGGTGGAAAGTGCAACCTAGTATATCCCTATAAAGCATTGTACTTGCTCTCTTTTTTAATGCAATGTCATAGTACTTTTGTCCTTCCACTAAAGTATTTGTGTCATTGTCAATACACAAGATTGTGTTTAAGATTCCAAGCTTCAATCTTGGAACCTAATTCACTTGTGTGACAGTCACTCTTAATGTTTATGTCTTCATGAGCTCACTCTTCCTCTTTCAACCTCCATAGCCATATCCTAGATCCATGTATTTTCACATGGTATCAAAGCCTAGTTGGGCAGCCTAGCTCATCTCACTTCTCTCTCAGCTCCCCTTCACTTCTCGTTAGCTCATGACTTCACTTCTAGCTCCACTTTCACTTCTATCTTCAATAAAGCTTGTGGCAGCCATAGCCAGAAACCTAGTACCCTATCAGCCTTGAGGAGCTAGATCTCTTGAAGCTTTCTTCTAGGAACCTCTTGCTGGCCTCAAGGCGCTCCTCCTCCCTGGCCCATCATAGCTTGACATTACTCATCACAAAGCTTAGCATTATGATTTTTCATGTTCTTTGTCTTGTTTTGTGCCATTTGCAGTTCCTACATCCTAGCTCCCTGTGCATAGCATGATCTGGTCCATGACCATACGACTTTGGAAGCCCATTAGCCAAGCTTCATTTCCATAAAAAAGGTTCTCGAAATGATTGAGTATATAGCCCACATAGAGTGAAAAACCAAGCCCTTGTTCCTGAAAACCCTAAAACTCCATAGGCAATCACTTAAAGCTCATTTTCACTTCATCTACTCACTAGTTTCAGCACACTAAAGGTCCTATCACTCAAATCTGAAGGTCCCAGCATCAAATTAAGAAGAGGAATATTTGAATTCAGAAGAACTTGAAGAATTTTGCAAATTTGCAAAACTCAAGGAAGAAGGTACAAACATAGTATTCATTGACACTCATCTAGTGCTCGTAGCACTTGTGTCTTTTGACACATTTCAATCAACTCTTCTGCTCCTCAAATCTAAGAATTTTGGAGCTGATTCACTTTGCCACTCCACATGGGCAAAGACTCTCTAACTGTTCGATTCAAAGGAGTCATGTTTCATACCTGGCAAACCCGCATCAAGCTCATCTTGATGAAGAAGGGTCTTTGGGCCATTAGCAATGGCAAAGAGAAGAAGCCTTGGGATGCGGACCTTGCAGCTACTTAGCAAAAGAATGATGACAAAGCACATGCCATCATTAAGCTGGAATTGGATGACAACTACATCCACCATGTGGATACTTGAGAAACCTCCAATGATACATGGAAGAGATTAGATACTTTGTTTGGTGCACAATCAAAGTCATCTTATGGATTACTGATTGAATTTTTTAGGCTAGATATGAAACCAAACACATCTCTTACAACTCATTTAAACTACATGGAAAGTCTTCTAACTCAGGTTGCACGAATTGATCTCAAGATGGATGAAGATATTTGTATTGGTGTGTTGTTAAAAAGCCTACCTCCTCACTATAATAATGTGTCAACTAAATTAATCAACATGCATGGTCCTAAAATGGGTGACATTAAGGCCTCCCTGCTAGAAGAAGAAAAGAAGATAATAACCAAAGAAGAACCAAGCACCTCCAAAGATGAACAAATGTTACATGTCGATAATAGGTACAAGGGCAAGAAAGATTAGCTAGTATGTGACTTCTGCAAAAGGATTGGGCACATGGAGAAATTTTTTCATTCTAGGAAGAGGTCTCAAAATGCCTATTTAGGTACTATCAAAGAAGAATAAGGCCATGGAGAAAAGGAAGAAGAAGAAGAAGAAGACCCCCAGGAGAAGGACCAAGCCTCATCAGTCCTTCTACTCCTATTATGATAGACTCTTTTAGCCTTGTATTGCCTAGCCCTAATGATTATGACATAAGCTTGTAAACCCCTCATGTAACCTTGTCGAGAACCTTGTACTACAGCCTCTATACACTTTGTGAGGCCCCTGTTATAGCCTTTGGATGTCCACCATGTCTTTGGTACCCACATTTAGCCTCATCTGTGAGATAGCCTCTGGTGTTTACCATGTTTGTAGTGTATCCATACTCTACAGGTGGTTTCTCACTAAAACCTCTACACAATTTGTACTTTTTTGGTTGTGATTGAGGAGGGCTATTGAGATATTGGCTATCACACCTAGCTTAGCCTCTTTGTATGGAGTAGTGTAGGCTCAAGATGCAAAATCCCATATGCATAGTTTTAGAAAGTGCAACCGAGTCTATCCCTATAAAGCATTGTACTTGTTCTCTTTTTTAATGCAATGCCATAGTACTTTTGTCCTTCTAGTAGTAAAGTTTCTGTGTTATTTTTAACACAAGATTGTGTTTAAGAGTTCAAGTCTCAATCTTGGAACCTAATTCACTTGTGTGATAGTCAATCTTAATGTGGTGCGCAGATCGGTCGCAGTATGCTCACGTAGTGAATCCCGGAAGGTCCCCAAGAACAATGAACTCTACCTTTTTGCACAAAAAACAATGTAAAAGCATGAACGACAAGAAGCAAGAGACCAATTGGGTTCAATCTTCCCCCATGCCTTGTGTGAGCGCTTCACAAAGCATGTATTTTATGTATATTTCCATCTTCATGCTCAATAATAGCCCAATTTACAAAAATATGACAAGCTTTTAGCTTTTGAGTTTGCTTTCTACAAAAATAGGAAATAAAGCTAATGGATGGTGCCCATAGAGTCTGGCACGCCCAATTTCAATGTCCAAATAGAAATAACATTTCCTGCGCATAGGCGCATACAAAATAATAATCAATAATCAATGCCTCAATAGACATGACAAAATATAGGCGTGGCGCCCATCAAAATATAATCCAAAGGTCGAATACTCGCTAGACTCCAATGCTTTCCTCCGCCACTGCTGCTATCTCTACACATCAACTGAAGCATTCACAATCGTTAGTAAAATAATATAATTAAACCGAAAAAAGTGAATACCTAGCAGTCTTTAGCTACATAAATAAATCAACTGGTTAGAAATAAATCCTAACCTTAATTTATTACGAGTGCGCACTCTAAACTCATAAACGTTTATTAATTTAATATGCATTTTTTGGAATCACCCGCTATGGAATCACCCATGTACACACTAAATTAATGAAACGCCCGAAAAGGACAGGCGTCCCCATCAACTTCTCGCACAAAGAATCCTCTTTGTGTATGAGCCCTGGTCATCTAAGTTTACGGAATCCACCGTAAAACCTCACGGAATCCACCGTGGCACAGAATCCACCGTGGAATATGCCTCCTGGCATCATACCCCCGGGGTGGGATAGCAATTGACCTCAATTGCTATTAGCTCAATGTGGAGCTAACAAAGTGGGGAAAGCATTTAAGTCTCTAGCGTGCATCCATTGTGCTTCTTCTACAGGATGGTTCTTAAATTTTACTAGATATCTAGAATACCTTCGGCCAGTTCTAGTGGTCATGTAGTCAGTGTCTATAATAGCTTCTGGTCAAGTATTTCAGTCTCTTCCTCTAATAAAGGTGGGTTTTCATAAACAGGGTGGATAGGTAATTGGCCTTGAAATGGTCTCAATAAACTAATGTGAAATGTATTGTGAATTTTCCAATGAGATGGTAATTCTAATTTGAATGCATTATCATTAATCTTATGAATGATTCTAAATGGTCCATAGAATCTAGGAGCTAATTTGACAACTGGATGTGTATCTACACTTTGCAGTCTACGCTTTTCTATTCTGAGCTAAACATAATCATCAACTTTGAAATTCATGGCTTGTCTTTTCTTGTTGGCTTGTTTGGTATATGATTACTGGTCTTTAGCAATCATATCCTTAACCTCATCAAAAATACTATTATGCATAGTAGCAATATCATCAGCACTCTGAATTCTATTAGACAAAGATGCAACAGGTGTAGATAATCTATATCCATAAATGACTTCAAAAGGTGCTTTCTTTGTAGATGTGTGCGGTGTATTATTGTATGCAAATTGTAATAAATGCAAATGAGTGTCCCATGTCTGAGGTTTAGAGATAGTATATGCACGTAAAAGATCTAAAATGGTGCTGTTTGTCGCTTCTGTTTGTCCATTTGTTTCTAGATGAAATGCAGATGAGAAATCAATCTTTGTGCCTAGATTTGCAAACATTGTAATCCAAAAATTGTTACAAAATCTAGAATCACGATCTGAAATAATCACTTTTGGAAATCCATGGTTAGTAAAAACAGTTTTCAAACTTTCATAGCAATCAAAGAATCAAAAGATATGACAGAAATATTATGAATTGCAAGTCTTCTACTCAATGCATCAGCAACTACATTTTCTTTTCCAGGTTGGTATTGAATGATAGGATGAAAACTTTGAATGAAGGAAGCCCATTTGATATGACGGTCAGAAATTTGGGGTTGGCTAAGTAAATGTCTAATGCTTTGCTGGTCGGTCTTTATCATGAATTCTGAACCCATTAAGTAGTGTTTCCACTGTCTTAATGCTTGTACAACTGCTAATAGTTCTTTGTCATAAGTGGAATATTTCAGCTCAGAGGGTTTCTGTTTAGAACTAGAATATGCTATTGGATGATTGTCTTGCATTAGTACGGCTCCTATTCCTGATCCGCTAGCATCAGTCACAACTAGAAAGAATGGTCTATTAAAGTCAGGCAACTGTAGAACAGGAGCATTGGTTAATGCACGTTTCAGTAAGTCAAAAGATTTCTGCTGATTTTCAGTCCATTGATAAACAATTCCTTTCTTGAGAAGTTTGGTTAATGGTAAAGCAATTAATGAAAAATTACGTACAAACTTCCTATAGAAACTAGCAAGACCAAGGAATGAGCGTAACTCATGCACGTTTTTAGGAACAGGCCAATGCAATATTGCATCAATTTTCTTAGGATCAACTTTAATTCCTTCTTTTGATACAATATGACCTAAATACTCAATTTCTGTCTTAAAGAATTCACTCTTTTCAGGATTTGCAAACAATTGATTTTCTTTCGGTAATTGAAAAACTAATGATAAATGCTCGTAATGCTCTTTTTCACTTTGACTAAACACCAAAATATCATCAAAGAAAACAATCACACAATACTGATATTTCAAAAAGATACGGTTCATCATTCTACTGAAAGTGGCAGGTGCATTAGTCAATCCGAATGGCATGACTAAGAATTCGTAATGACCAAATTGTGTTCTGAATGCAGTCTTAAATATGTCAGATTTATCTAGCCTCACCTGATGATATCCAGACTTAAGGTCAATTTTACTAAATATAGAAGATTCTTGCAGTTTGTCCATAAGGTCATCAACTCTAGGTATAGGATACCTATTCTTTACAGTGATCTTATTTAAAGCTCGGTAGTCAATACACATACGATAAGTATTATTCTTTTTCTTGACTCAGAGTACAGGTGCACCGAATGGAGAACTGCTAGGTCGAATTAAACCTCTATTTAGTAATTCTTCAACTTGACTCTGGATTTCTTTTTGTTCTATTTGATTGTGCCTATATGGTGCTTTGCAAGGCGGTTGTGTGCCAGGGATTAAATCAATATTATGGTCTTCTGGAGGTGAAGGAGGTAAACCTGGTGGTAGGTCTTCTGCAAAACAGTCCTTAAAATATGCAAGAAATTCCTTATGCCTAGGGTGCATATGATTTTCCTTTGCGTGCAATTTATTCACCCAAATGAGATATGATTTAGTACTCTTGTGTAATGCACGTTTTGCTTGAGTATGCGAAAGCAATGGAAAAATATTAGATGCATGCATACCATATAATGTAATAGATTTTCCTTGAAAATTAATATTCATTGTGTGTGTGGAATAATCTATATTTGGATTATGCTGGTGTCTCCAAGGCATTCCTAAAATAATGTCACTCGATTGTAATGGAACAACTAAGAAATTTCTTCTTTCAATGTATGAACCAATTTGAATCTCTAAATCTTGAACTTCTTGTGTGCCATTGTACCTAGTGCCTAAAAATGCAGCTTTTATGCGATAATGCGTAGGTACAGTCTGTAATTTCAATTCCTTTACCAATTTTGCTGAAATAAAGTCATGAGTACTACCGTCATCATGCAAGATAGTTCTTTCCTTTCCATGCACCAAACATTTCATAGTCAATAATGAATGTGGAGTAGGCATACCTGGTAAAGTGTCGGAAGTAGTAGTAGTGTCATCCCCATCTTCAGTGAAATCAGGCATATCCTCATGCTCGTCTTCGTCCATGGCTCCAAGATAGTTGATATGTGCTGGTGGCTTCTTTGAATGACAATTTGCTGCGAGATGCCTAGGCTGGTGACACTTATAGCATACTATTGGCTTGGCTTTGGTTACATTATTTGCAATGGCTGGAAGTCTGGGTACATTTGGATTGGCTTGTGGAATAGGCTTAGGATTTGGATTGACATTGGATGGTAATGCAGGTGGTTTAGCCCAATTCTTGCGGAAAGATGGTGATGAGAAACGACCTGGATTAAACCTTCTAAAATTGGAATTGAATTGTTTAGATCCATAATTACCATTGGCTTGGAATTGCTGTGGTTGTCTGTCTCTTCCGCGTAACTTATCTTCAGTGTCGTGAGCTAGTGAAATGGCGTCTTCAAGGGTAGCAGGCTTGAACATGTTCACTTCAGCGTAGTAATGTCCAAGAAGTCCAGACATATACTTCCGCTTATGTGTCGTCTCTGGTACGTCTTCAAGCATGCGTAGCTGTAGAAGTGCATTCCAAAAACGCTCTGTATACTGTGGAATAGGCTCACGATCCCGTTGTTGAAGTAAATCCCATTGCTTGATAGCCTTCTCATGAAATTGCGGTGGAAGGAAATTCTGCATGAACTTCTTCTTGAAATCTTCCCAAGTAGCAGGACATTCTATGCTCTTGTGTACTACAGTCCACCAAAGTGATGTTGTGTCTACCAAATGATTAGTAACACACTTGATTTTATCTTTTTCTGGGTAGGTTTCCTCATGGAAATAGTCATCAAACTGGCTAATGAATGATAAAACAGTCTTTCCTTCTCGTATGCCATTGAAAGTGCGAAATTTGAAACTTCGTTTACTTATCTTTGATTCCTTGCGAATGGTTTGTGCTTCAAGAGTGGCGTCGATGGTACGTCGAATCAAATATTCAGCTTGAGGTTCTTCTTTGTCGGTGGACGCTCTTTGTAATTTTGTCAATTGCGCTTGCAATGCTTGCCTAGCCCTTCGTTCTTCTTCCAATTGTAGCATGATTAGATCCAGCTTTTGTTCCATGGTAGGCTTAGGTAGGTCATCTTCGGCCATAGGATCATCCATACGTGGGGTCATCATCCTGTAAAACTCAATAAACCTTTCTCACTCAAAATCAGGTTAGTGGGATGAGCGTAGCTCAAATTCGGAGTTACAAGGCTATGTATTTTTGGGTATTTATTTCTCAATTTTTAGAAAATCTGCAATATTTCCGTCTTCGTTTGCTGAAAATACTTCAGCGGACCTGTAGATAGGTAGAATACTTTGCCACGAACAACTTTCCAATTCAGAATTTTTATGCAGGAACAAGCCTTCTAGGAGTTTTGAGCACTAGTCAGTTTTGACTCGAGTTGACTAGTCTAACTTGCAGAGTTGCAGACTTAGCCGACTTGCAGAGTTGCAGACTTGCAGAACTTAGGCTGACTTGATGAACTTGCAGGACTTGATTCCAGTTGACTTGCAGAACTTGACTTTTGGTGCGCAGGACCTGAAGTTTATGAACTTGCTTGCCTTGTATGACTTTGTGATTTAGCTTGGACTTAAGAGATTAAGCTTGAAAAGCTTAATCAGTAGGTCGTCTGATTTCGTGGGGGGGGGCCGTTTTGTGGACGTCGCGAAAAACGCGGAGGGCTCCTGAGATACCACGACTAAAAATTTTGAAGCTTGAAGCTTTTTTTTAAAGCTTCTAAGCTTAATCTTAAGCCTTGTTGAAGCAATTAACTTGGATATGAAGAAAGCTTATCTCTGGTTTTTCCACGACTTGATGAAGGAGATGGATGCGTGGTCCTCTGCCTGCACAGCCTGGTCCTTCGCGATCTGAGAGTAGAAACAGGGGTTCTTGATCGCCAGAAGTCTGCTTGTATCGACGGTTCGCGACGAGATTGACTGTAGAGCCCGATCGTTCCTGGAGCTCCGCCTTCGCCCGAGATGGGGTAGCGATTGGAAGCTCTTGATCTCAGCTCCGCTCTGATACCACTGGTGCGCAGATCGGTCGCAGTATGCTCACGTAGTGAATCCCGGAAGGTCCCCAAGAACAATGAACTCTACCTTTTTGCACAAAAAACAATGTAAAAGCATGAACGACAAGAAGCAAGAGACCAATTGGGTTCAATCTTCCCCCATGCCTTGTGTGAGCGCTTCACAAAGCATGTATTTTATGTATATTTCCATCTTCATGCTCAATAATAGCCCAATTTACAAAAATATGACAAACTTTTAGCTTTTGAGTTTGCTTTCTACAAAAATAGGAAATAAAGCTAATGGACGGTGCCCATAGAGTCTGGCACGCCCAATCTCAATGTCCAAATAGAAATAACATATCCGTGCGCATAGGCGCATACAAAATAATAATCAATAATCAATGCCTCAATAGACATGACAAAATATAGGCATGGCGCCTATCAAAATATAATCCAAAGGTCGAATACTCGCTAGACTCCAATGCTTTCCTCTGCCACTGCTGCTATCTCTACACATCAACTGAAGCATTCACAATCGTTAGTAAAATAATACAATTAAACCGATAAAAGTGAATACCTAGCAGTCTTCAGCTACATAAATAAATCAACTGGTTAGAAATAAATCCTAACCTTAATTTATTACGAGTGCGCACTCTAAACTCATAAACGTTTATTAATTTAATATGCATTTTGTGGAATCACCCGCTATGGAATCACCCATGTACACACTAAATTAATGAAACGCTCGAAAAGGACAGGCGTCCCCATCAACTTCTCGCACAAAGAATCCTCTTTGTGTATGAGCCCCGGTCATCTAAGTTTACGGAATCCACCGTAAAACCTCACGGAATCCATCGTGGCACGGAATCCACCGTGGAATATGCCTCCTGGCATCATAATGTCTATGTCTTTGTGAGCTCACTCTTCCTCTTTCAACCTCCATAGCCATGTCCCAAATCCATGTATTTTCACAAAATAGTCATTAGAGTACTGTTGTAGTAAATACAATAGTGTATGCCAATCCAGCTGTATGCAAACAAACAAAATAGCAAGATCCCATTGCCACAAATATTTGAATAGAATTGAGATATAAAGAATGCAACTAGTAGTGAATAGGTATAGACTACCAACACCAAAGATTGTCAAGAACTCAAAGTGTCAATAAACAATACATGGCATAAGTAAAAGATATCAAGAGCAACTGCACAGATCTACCAAATACATAATAAATAGGTCAAAGAGTAATGACAAAATTCTGAAATGTTGATGTTTAAAGCATATGGAGTCAAATTATCCCACAAGTGGAAGTAATTGCATTAACTAGCATACATGAGAGCATAAATATAAGTCAAAGAGTCCCCAATGTCTCAAAGAACCAAACTTTTCTAGATAAATGTAAGTGTCTATCACTAGAAGTGAATCCAGAATGCAAAGTGAGCAAACTAAGCTCAAACACATCAAGCATATGACATCCAAATGCCGAAAGCATACCAAAGATACATTCAAAAGCAATATATTCAATAAGTCTTTAGTACTCGTAAGTGGGAAGCTCAAAGAAATTGATTAAGGCTTGAATATATCAAGTGTGGCTCAAATCCAAGCCTTAAAGCATGTCATAAGTATATTCGGGCCCAAACGTTAATGCCAAGCATGAGCACATACATGTGGCATACTCCAATAACATGAAGACATAATAGGCAAAAATCTTTTCTCAGTTAAAATTCTTGCTATCCACATTGTATATAGTAGTAAAACCCTATCAAAGCTGAGCTATACAAGTTCAGCACATCCAAAATATCACCTCTATATATTCATAAATGATCCTAGCACCAATGCATGAGTATATGAGCATTAATGCAGCTTAAAGAATGATGAAGAGATGATTGTTTTAGACTCATGTACAGTAGGTTTACTATGTGTTATGGCAATGATAGATCAATACCACTCAAAACCATGGCTAAAGTTCAACCCACCAATGCCAAGATAGGTGCCAAAGTGTTCTCCAATTTCCAAGAGCTCCACAAGCTATAGGTAAGGTGATTAATGCTAAGAATAAGGACTCAATAACTTGATGCAAATCGTATTGATATTGTTAATGAGCATGTTGCCATAGTTGAAGGTAATGACCATCAAGAAGCACTCAAACATTCTTCAATGGAGCCTCTAGAAGGCCTCTGGTAAGTGGGGATAAACCTTGAGGAAGCTCAAACCTAGTGCATAACTTGGGAAGAAGAGACAATGGATGCCATGAAACCTTGAGTTGAAGCTTCTTCATGGGCTAAAGAAAATGATTGATGACACTCTTTGAATGCCCACCCTAATCATAGTTGAAAGATTAGCAGAAGGTGGAAGCATGAGTGGAAGCAAGAAGGGAGCAAGAGCTATGGAGGTTCAAGTAAGAAGAGATAAACCGGTGTGTGGGAACTCCAATAGTCACAATTTGTGGCCTACCTTCTCTTATTCTATATGTCACTAAAAGAATAAATAATAAAGTGACAGTGATGATGGGCACCCACCACCTACAATATAGGTGTGTGGATTTATATACAAGTAAATATAGATGGTTAGGCATATGTGGTATTTAACCCCCAATAATAAGCTCACAAATTTAGGCCTATTGATTTATATAAGAAAGAATGTCTATAATTTTAGAAGCATCAAGAGACATTTGAGTATCTATTTCATCATGAGAGGGAGGCAATGGGAGGATGCAAGGTAAAATCTATAGAGTACAAGAGAGTTGAGAGAGACCCACCTATGTTTGATATTATTTCTTGTAAATATTCTAAAAAGGTGTAGAAAACTTTAAAATAGGGTGACATGCAAAAAGCAAGTGGCTTTTCAGCAAGTTTTGGGAGATCTCATGCAAAAAGAGGGGCTTTCGAACTCACGTGGCATGCGATCGTAGTTTTCAGGCAACAAACATCACTCCGAATTGGGAAGAAGAAGAAAGAGCGATCCAAGTTAATTCTAAGAAAGTGTCTTGAGGTTTTTTCCCCCTTTCAAAGCCAACCATCAGATTTGTGGTTTTAGAAGCAGAGAATAAGCTAATTTTTGGTGCAAGTTTTTGGTCTACCAAGGAGCTCCAAGAGATCTGATGCTTGGATATTGCTTTTTGAGTAGTCCTAGACAAGGATTTTTTTAATCTTCTTAGGTTTTATCAATACATAGTGCTTTGATTCATTGAGATGTATATTTATCTTGTGTATCCCTTTTCTATTTCTTTTTATTCTCTTATATCTCCTATTATCTACTTCCTTCTCTCTCTGATCCCCAATGGATACAACATTTTGACTAAAACCCCTCGGACAATGTTTGTAGACATGAATTTCAAACTGTAGTCTAATGTGTCATCCCCCTAAGAAACCCCCAAATATACGGGCAAGATGATTATATGTGAAGTCATTGTGTTAACTAAGAATTATAAGTGGAGTTATATGCGCTCTTTATCCTCAAATTATCAATATAAAAGACATTTTATATTTCCCTTATGTAGTCCAACTACCAACTCACCCCAACAATCCCCTTTAAGTTACTTGCGGTCTTTCAAAATACCACTTCTTAACCCTTATTTTGAACTACAACTCCTAACATATCGAATCCATTTTTTTCACATTTAAATTAGTAAAAGACCTTATCTAAAAACTCTTAATTCACCATTAACCTCTATTAATAATTTAGTAAATCTACTAATATACACTAATCATTACTTCAATCCTAAATAACATTTTACAAAAGAAATACTTTCAAATAGATTCCATTAGCCACAAAATTTTATCAACAAACTCTGAACTTAAAATAAACTATAATCTATTTTCATTTGTTTCACTAATTCCTTTATTATCAAGACTTATTAATTTTTCTTTATTACTACTCAAAAAATAAAAATATTTATAATTATTATTTTTTTACTCAAAAACATAAACTACCTTAAGTGTATATGCTCCATAATAAATCTAGCCCATCCTCCATTTGGCATTAGTAAATCCCCTCATTTACTCTTAATATTCACTAATTACTTGGTAAAAACACCCAAAATTTACCATTTTCAACCCTAAAAACTAGATATCTCTAATTCTAGAGATCCATTAAAGCTAAGAATTGATGAGGAGATCCATCATATTGTAATTCAACTCTATTTTTGGATTTCATCCTTAATCATTCACTAATTATTTAATTTTTTTCTAATTATGAAAAAAGTATGATTTTTATCACTAAAATGCTTATATATCTTAAGGACTTCATCTCCAAAAGGTAAAACTTCATCCCTAGGTTCATCTTACTATGTTTTAACTTTTTTTCAATTCATTTTTCATTAATACTACCCATAATTCTTAATATCCCTTAATTATGACTTAAAAATATAGCTTTTAGCCTATTTTCTATCATTTTATATAGTTTTAATCCATCCAATGCAAACATTCAACTTCTTTTCATCCATTTAAAACTCAAAATTTATCAATTCAATGTATTCACATCCAAAAATGCTCTTCAAGAACGAAATGATGAGGAAGGAGATGAGAAGAGGAATTCTCTACAACATATGATGCTAAAATTGAGACCAAATGATGTAGCAAACTGATCAACATCCTCATGCAACATGGTGCCCATTTTTTCGCTCCTTTCCTTGCTTCTTTCCTAACCCCCCACTTCCCATGACATCCTCCTCCAACTTCTTGAATGTCCTCTTTTCAAATTTTAAGGTTTTCCTACTTGAACTGGATCTTTTTGGCACCCTTCCACATCTCTTGCCTTATTTTTGGCCCCTCCCACAGCTTCTTGACCCAAATGCTATGTATACATGCTAAATTATACCCGCATTTTTCTCATCTTTAAAATGTCTATGCTTTTCACTAAAAATCTTTCCCCGCATCCACTTTCTATCACTTACTATTTTTCCCACTCCCTAAATTTTCCCAACTCTCTACTTCTAACTCCACCTCAACATGATCAAATACAGCTTTACGATCTCATTTGTATTATATTTTTATAAAAAGTATTGCATAATATAGAGCTAAAGCCCTTCAATTTTTGCATTAAAAATAGTGTAAAAATAGCTCAAAATAAGTAGTTATCATTCCTCCCTCACTAGCTGTAGTGAGCTCCCGCGAACTAACACAACATAAACTGTTGTGGTCTTCAAGTGTACTACTACAACAATGGCATCATCCATGAAAGCTTCAAAGTCAATGAGCTAATAACTGTAATGTGAAAAATAAAAACTCTCCCCCTCCAAGCCACGAGCATCCCCACAAGTACAACTACAAAAGCTGCAAAAGCACACAAAAAAGACTAGTAGACACTAAAAAGATAAAAAAACCATCTAATGCTTGGGATATAAAGTAAACAACCAAAGTAAAGAGAGCATTGAAAGAGTTTGAAACATGTGCAAACTAGCAGTCCCCTTGCTCACTCTCCCCACTAAATTTCATAATGTAATTTCATCCATAGAATATAGTATACCAACTAGGAAGCATTCTAGAGCCACTAAGTAACAATAATCCCTCTAGGCAAGAAAATGCCACACTAATTTCCTACTATAAATATTTCTTATAAAATAGAAATAAACCCAAATAAGGCAAACTAATGATTACAATACCAAATAGGACTCCTATGGTTTAGCTACTAACCCTCCATGTTCTACTAGAACAACCAATCAATGGTCCCTAACTCCCAACTATCCTTGTTTCTTTTTTTCGTTCTTTCTATCTTTTAGTTTTTTTCTATTTTTTTCGAAGTCAAAAGAGTATATATATTTATTCTGCTTCTCAAAAGGTCCCACCCCATAGAGATACAAGGCATCAGACGTAAGGCACCCATCAAGGAAATCCCTACAGCTTACCAAGACCTTAGAGGTGATGGTTATCTTCTTTTGGTTTTTTTTTCAACCCTTCATCCTTTAGGGTGTTTTTTTTTCTTTCTTTATTTCTTGCTTTGGAATAATGAATAGAAAGACTCATCCGAACTTGAGTTATTTTAATTTAGTTTAAGTCTATGTTCATAAAGGAAACAATTAGAAGGCTAGGAATTCATCACTAAATTAAACTTTCAAACACTTCAACTCAATAGCTTTGCTCGAGGAATGTAATCTAGCACATAATATTAGTCACTCTACTTGGGCAAATGATAGACAAAGATACCTCCCAATGCAGCATATCGCATCTATGCTACTAATAGTCAAAATTTCGTAGAGAGAATCTTGTTGCCTAGCTACCTGACATCGTTGAAAGGAGTGATAAAGAAAAAGAAAATAAACTCTATTATATTCCTAATCAATCACCACATACAATGAAATTCACTAAGTCATACACACACACCACCCCCTTAGATTACTTCTTAGTGCTAATATTCCATCCATACTAGTGTAACTCACTTATATACTTAATCTTGTAGGTATTTAGGTATATTTAGTTTGGTTTCTTTTCATGAATTATCTATTTCGAAATGTTAAATCAGTCTAGTCAATTAAGATGTAGTTTTTTTTTTTTCAAAAGAGCATAGATAGTGTTAGGTAAAGTAACAAAAACTGTTCATAAAGATGACATTGCAACTCCAAATTATAGCTAAAATAAGCACGTAGTAGCTTTCAAATTATAACAATCATAAAATTTGCACAAAACTCAATCACTAACCACTAAACCATTAACGAGTTAGAGCAATAAAGTGTGAAAATCCCTTAGAAAACTGATCACATAGCCAAACTGCCTTGTCATCAACTCATAGCACTTAAGGCATATCCCAACCGTGCGTACAACTAACTACCTAACTATGTGGATACTATTAACTAAACTAAAGTTTGCTAAAACCTAAAATGAAAAAGCACAAACAAGTCTTACTATTTTTTTAAAGGATTTGTAACTTTGTTTTGTTTTGTTTTTATGGTTTTGTACGTTTTTTTTCTTGAAATAAGGTAAAATAAACCCAAAATAATAAAAAAAGCAAAAGATCTAAACCTAAATCTGTAAACCCTCTAAGATCCTCTAAAACAAATAATAAACCTAACCTAAAATCATTGACACTATCAAAATCAAACCTATCAACTAAACTACTATCTATAGGATGCTCCTGAATGGCCTCCAATACTATCTCATGAAGCGAAGTGGTAGCTACATCATCAACATAAGGCATAGGTGCTACAAGTAAACATCCCAAAGAGCAACTTGTTGTCACATCCATGTTACTGAAAAATGTGGTCTCAATAAGGACACCTATCATCTAATGCAAGATCTAAATATGATAGAGTCAAACACAATAGACAATAGCTTGATATCTCGCAAACTCCTACTACTCTCTATCTATCCGGTGTACTACCGAATACCATGCTCAGGGGTAAAAACAGTAGCAGAATCATGATGTTGATAAGTGTAACCAATAGCTTCCTGCATGATGATGGTACCATAGTGTCGAAAATACATCCGTCGACACAACCAACACAGTATAATTGAGTGTGTACATAAAGATACCTCTAACATGGGGTCGACAACTAAACTGGGGGTGATAATGTAAACAAAATATAGTCACAAAATGTACACCACAACACATCTCACCTCATGGAGCATACAAAAACATGTCATGTGTCTAAAATCAAGGAATACTATAAGGTCCTACATGTATAGGATTAGAACTATCAACATCCAAGCAAGGTCTAAGGGCATCCATCCACAGAATCTCCATACCTGCATCCCATGAAGAATTTCCCCCACCCGTACAAAACAAAACAAAAAACCAAAATGAGTAATAAAAAATAGTCGAATGATTTTATCGACACCATCTAACCCAAAATTTCCAGTTAAGTCACATAAGATTTCAAGGGAAGGCCATTAACACAAAAGGGTTCATGTATGACCTCTAAGTCTTGAATATCCACTGAACCATTATCATGAGCCTCTTTAACTTGAATTGGACCTAACCATTGGATACGAAGTTTCCCTAGAAATTTATAGTAATAACTATCATAAAATAAAACTAAAACATTCTTCTGAAAGTCTTTAAGCTTCAAGTGTCTATCATGCCAGGCTTTTCGTCATTTATAACATGCAAGCAAATATACGATCCTCATCAAGCTTAACTAATTTACACAAGTGATTAGTAAGAGATTCTTGCTCTCCAAGACAATTAGACAATGCAACACGCAAAGTAGGAACTTCCAATTCAATAGAAAATATAGCTTTAGTCCCATAAATTAGACTAAAAGGTGTGTTATTAGTTGTTACCTTGTAGGTGGTCCAATATGCCTAGAGTGCCTCTAGCAAGCGCTTATCCTAATCACACCTATTCTCGATTATTGTTTTGGTTAAGATTGTTATCACAATACGATTAGTAACATCTATAGCACCATTGGCTTGAGGATAATAACGGATAGACTTTTGATGTTTGATTTTATAGAAATCCATCAATTCTGAAATTAAATTATTCAAAAAATGAGATCCACAATCACTAACTAACTCTAGTGGATAGCCAAAGCAAGTAATAATATTCTCATAAATAAATAGAGAGACATCTTTGCCCCTATCAGTCTTAAGCACTTTAACTTCTACCCATTTAGTTACATAATCAGTACATACCAAAAATATATATTAAAAGAATATCATGTAGGTGGATCAGTTGGGCCAACAAAATCTATACCCCACTTAACAAAATGTACAAGGGCTAATATGGGGGTTAGTGGCATTGCAGAATGTTTAGTTGATCTCCCGCTATGTTGGCATTTATCACATTTCCTACAATGTTCATATGCATCCTTATATAATGTATGCCACCAATAACCAGCAAAAAGCACTTTCCTTGTTATCAAATCTCCTACAAAATGGCCACCACATGGTCCCTCATGTAACATAGTTAAGATCAAGGGTACCTCATATTCATTCATGAGCACACCTTTGATAAATTTCCTCACGAGGAAAATACTTATATAGATAGCCTAACATCAAAATGTAAGATCATGAATGCAATAAAATATGGCGTCGTTCATGCTTAGTTACAATGGGTGGGTATTTAGCCGTACTAAGAAAATTTGCAATATCTGCATACCATGGTATTGTGATAGAAACTTCAAACAACTGAGCATCAGGCAGATCATCATCTATACCCTTCTCTATATCATCAGTAATTAACTAAGACATATGGTCTGCAAGAACATGTGATTGACTGGCACAAGTAATTACTTTATATCTAATTCTTGAAAAAGTAAAATCCATCTCATAAGTTGGCCACTAAGTGGGGCTTCAATGCTTCATGATCCACATAGAAGATAAACTTGTTGCCTAATAAATCATGTCAAAATTTAGTAATGGCAAACATCATCGATAAACACTCTTTCTCGATTGTGGTATAATTTTTCTTCGCATCATTTAAATTACGGCTAGTATAACAAATTGGATGATCGATATTCTTATCATATGCTTGGCACAAATCAAATTCCACTATATCCATAGAAGCATTGACATGAATTTGAAACTCTTTAGTCCAATCACGTGAAACCAAAATTCGGTCCTTCCACTAACTTAATCTTTAGTTTCTCAAATGCAGCTTGATATACTAAGTCCCAATCATAAGGTTGATTTTTCTTGAGTAAGGTGATTAAAGATGCAGCTGCTACCGCAAATGACTCAATAAACCACCAATAAAAATTTAGACGACCAACAAAGCCTCGTAATTGCTTCAAGTTTTGTGGTGTACGTAAATCAACAATTTTCTATACTTTTGCCATATCCATTGCAATGTCGTCACTCAAAACTAGATGGCCTAATAATATGCCTCCTGGCACTCCAAAAACATACTTCTCTAAATTCAAAGAGACTCTTATACTCTCACAACGTTGGAACATTTCTTCCAAATGATTAGCCCCATATTTTCTTCATCACCATGTACATAGAAGTCATCCAAGAAAGACTTCCATCCATTTAATAAAAAAATCTTGAAAATTTACTATCGTTGCTCTCTCAAAAGTAATTTCCGCGTTACACAAACCAAATGGCATTACCTTATAAACAAAAGTGCCCCACTCTTTAGTGAAAGTAGTTTTGGGCTGATCTTTGGGATTAATGGGAATTTAATTATATCGACTAAACCCATCCATAAAAGAGTATAATTGATGGCTTGTCACCCAATCTAACAATTGGTCAGAAAAAAGGGCAAAGGAAAATGATCTTTACAAGTGTGCTTATTCAATGCATGATAATCCACACCTGTGAATTTTACTAGAGTTCTTCTCAAGAATAACGACTATAGGCGAAACCCAGTCACTGTATGTGACATGATAGATAAAACCCACATCTAACAACTTACTAATTTCAACATGCACTTTGTTTGCATAATTAGGATTGGTGCACCGCCGCTGGCATATAGGTCTGACACCAGGTTCATTATCAATATAATATTGGCACAATTCAGGTCTCATGCCTTTCAAATCTACATAGCTCCAAGTGAACACATGAGAGTATTTTTAAAGAACATGTTGTAATTTCTTCAGAGAAACACCTTGTAAATGACTACACAATAATAGAAATTTATTGGGTGCCACTTCAAAACATGTTGTTTCAATTTTGGAATTGTGTGCATAAGCTATTGGAACCTTGTTAGGCTTAATCATTGGTACCTCAGTAGATCTCATCATGGGTACATGACATAGCCTATTACCCACTCTTGTAGATTGCCCATCATTAACCTTGGATGATGGATCTTGATTGTAAGACGTTTGATAAACAACTAATGCCTTGGAAGACTCCTCTGATTGTGAAAACTTAGTGATCTCAACTATGTAATGATCTAACACATCTTGCCTCCCGATTGACACTTGCGCATCCTTTAAACAATACATTGTCCTTATATATTTATTCTTACTTTGGTCATGCAAATTCTAATGATAATGTTGTAAAATCTGATTATGACACTCAAGACATTGATGATCATGATAACCTCCATTTCTTTTGCTACAATTTAAGTATCAACAAGTGAAGATTTTCATTTGCTTCTCCCTATGTACCCTAACCTAAATAGTGAATAATCCTCTTAAGCTCTGTGAAATTTTTTGGAGCCAATGGTTCGTGCCCTGAAAGATGTGGTTCAACCCCATCACCATAAACTAGTTCCATTCAAAGTTGAGCTTTTCTTTTTTTTATTTTTTTAATTTGATGGTTTCTATGAGGATTATAAAGAATGTGTTAAAGATTTATTGTTATAAATCCGTGGGAGATTCATTATTATGATGCTGTGTTGTGAAGATTAGTTATTCTTGGTATTCTTTTTCTTCTTGTGGATAAGTATAATTAGAAATGAAAGGGAAAAATATAGAAAAATGCAAAGTCCACTAATATTGTACTTAGGTTTAGTGTGAAGATAGAGGAGATAAATGCATTGGAGTATGGTTCTAATGACTAAGTTCTTGTAGCTTCATCTCTTGATGCTACTCAGTTGATCGATGTATCGTTCACTTATTCTTAGTGTTGGCTTCTTGATTTAGGGGCTTCCTTTTATATTACACCACATTGCCATTTGTTTCATTGGTATTGTACTATTATGGATTCTATTAGACTAGAAGATGACATTGCATTGGATATCATTGGTATAGGTGATGTTACACTATAGTTTGGTACTAGTACTCCTTTTGTGCTTCATGATGTACATAATGTTGTAGCTTTGATAAAGAGATTTATTTTAGCTGGATGATTGGAGGATGACAGATATCATATATCGCCAAGGGGTGCACCTATAAAAAATCATCTATATAATGTGCATTCAAAGGATATTAAGAAATACTCTATCTTCACATGATATAAGGCCATAAAATTACCTCTTTTACTTTACTAAACGTATAATTTTTTTTAATTATAATTTAAAAAATACTTTTGTAAATATAGTCTTGTAAATTTTACTAAATAAAATACATTTTTCTTTGAACTCACGTGGTATCTTATATGTTCTAGAAGGTGGACTCCTCGGGCATACATCTTTTGGTCATTATTCATGGAAGGTCACTTGTGGCAATCTTGTTTTTGCTAGAGATGCTAAGACTGACAGCCTCTACCCTTTGCTTATTTTTGGGTGTCTTGACTATGCACTAGCTGTGACCGATATTCCACATGTATCTTTATGCTATTGTCACCTTGGATACATATCTTTGAAAGGAATGAAAGTATTGATTACTCTTGTTTTCACTCATGTGATCATTGTCTTTATGGCATACAGACTCATAATTTGCATAAGAAGTTTGGCTCTCTATGCGTGTGGGTAAGCCTTTGGCTCTTGTTCATTCAAATGTTTATGGCCCCATACCCTATTAGTCATTGGGTGGCATAAAATATTTTTTTACATTCATAGATGACTATTCAAATAAGGTTTAGGCCTATCGTATTGAGCAGAAACCAAATGTTTTGCCTACATTTCAACCCTTTCTCACTATCGTTGAGAATGAGACTGGGTATAAGCTAAAATTCCTATAATTTGACGATGGGGGTGAACATGTTTTTAAGGCTTTTGAGCACCTCTATGATGATAGGGGTATTAAGCATTCCTTGGACTTCCCCATACACCCCACCCTAGAATGGTATTGCCAAGCACATTA
Source organism: Lygodium microphyllum (assembly GCF_053477565.2). NCBI lineage: Eukaryota > Viridiplantae > Streptophyta > Polypodiopsida > Schizaeales > Lygodiaceae > Lygodium > Lygodium microphyllum. The sequence goes on from NC_141135.1 coordinate 9,438,928, forward strand.
ACAAGACTATTCAATGAAAGAGTTTGTAGTATTCTTAGTCAAGGAAGCTTACTGAGGGCTGAAATGATGAACGGGTTGCCTCTTACCTATCCAACCTCCAATCCTCACTAAGAGAACTAAAGAGGGGCATCACCTAGCCAAAGGGAGGATGGGCTAGGACATCCCTTTTCTCAAAGAGAATCAAAAGAACCAAGACACAAATTTACAAGAGAGAATATATGCACTAGACACTCTATTAAAATATGAGAGAGAGAGAGATAAGAGGGGAGGGAGACAAGAGGAGAAGAGGTAGAGAAAGCTTGCCATTATGTATTCATGGAATGAGAAGATGAGAAGAGAGGGAGACAAGAGGAGAAGAGGTAGAGGAAGCTTGCCATTATGCTACATAATAAAAGAACTTACTCATAGCTTACCTCAAAGAGATGGACTAGCATGAGGGTATTCTAGAGTGCTCTCATGTGCTTGTCATTCTCCTCCTTCCCCCCTCTCCATTCTCCATGGGCTCTTTATATAGCCTCCATGAGGGATTATATTAAGCTAATCTTCTTGATTAACATAATCCTAGATGATTTAAAAATATGGAGAATAGTGGATGGGACAAGTCTCCACCTTGGTCATCATGCAAGAATCCAAGGGTGGTGGTAGACAAAATAGAGAAAGGGAGCTAGATTACAAGAGGTGTGTGCCCAAAGCACATTATTATAATATATTTACAAGAAGGATAGAATGGAAAGTTGTGTGGTGAAAGAGAGAAGCAAATTGCATGTAGCAAGCAGTCTGCGCCTTCGTAGCTTCAAATCGGTAAAGAATCTAAAAAAGGTTTATTATGCAACTTTGTAGACCAAGTCGAAACTGATCGAGAAGTGTTGGAATTTTCTTGAAATTCGCTTTTCCTTGGGAGTTATTGAGATTATAAAAAACGGCTTCCAAAAGCTACTTTGACTTTAGTTCCCCATATATATATAAATACATATAAGCATGTCACAGAAGGGGTCCATGCTTGTAAGCTTTTGTGTAAGATCCAAATGACACCATGATGTGGATATTGACTTGTGTGCTAAGGTGAGGTGTCCTCTAATGATGGTGATTGATTCCAAATCTTAGTGATGCAGGCGAAACCCACGTGTAGTTGGAGGCTAGTCCTTTGAAAAATAGATGCACTCACTCAACTCCTAGGTGTAATCCATTTCCATCTTTACTAAGATAACCATCCCTTTTACCCTTTACATTGACATCCCTCCTAAGAACTTGTTCCCCCCATTTTCTAGAGTTATCATAATCGAGAAGCAATGTAGCATACCTAGTGCTTGAAGAGTAAACCCAAAGTGATATGGTAAAGCTCTTGATAGGGGTTTTGGCCAAATTTTGTGGTAGTAATCTGGTTTGTAAAAAACCCGGATCATTAGCCCTCCCCTTAGACTAGAGACATTCATGTCTCTAGCTTGCTAGTGATGGTCCAGTAGCGCAAGGAGGACTACACCCCCTCATTGGTGACTCTTCATTGAATGACTGCTCCAAAGTGTTCATATTTCTTTGAAAATAAGGCTTCAGTCGCCATCCATTTACCCTTGTCTTGTGAACTCTCTCATCCATGCCACTTAGCTAATAGCTGCCATTTGGATATTTTCTTATGACCATGAATGGCCCTTCCCACTTGAACAAAAGTTTAGCATCCTTTCTGTTATCAAAGCGGTTATCATAGCATCACACAAGCGATCCTTCCCTTATGTGTTTGCTAGCCAGCTTCTTATTAAATGTCTTCCTCCTCTCTTTAGCCTACATGGAATAGTGTTGGATTACTACTTCTCTGTCTAATCCCAGCGTCTCTAGATCCAAGATCCTTTCCTTTAACTTCTTATCTTGATTCTTCTCTTGATTGGCTACTAAAACACGCAAACTGGCCAGTTCCACGTCTATAGGAAGCAAAGCCTCTTGGCCATAGACGAGGTGAAATGGAGTATAGCCAAGTGAGGTTTTGAATGAAGTCCTGTAGGCCCAAAGAGTTGCACTCAATTTTTTATCCTAGTTCTTGGGGTGCATGTGCACTTGCTTGATAATTATCTTACAAATCAGCCCATTCACTTTTTCAACCAAACCATTACATTGTGGGTAGTAGGGAATAGAGTGCATGTGCTTGATTTTTAGCTTTTCCATTAGCTCCCCCACTAGATTCCCCTAAAGTAGGACCCTGATTAGAGATAATTTCCAAAGGTGTGCCAAACCTGCAACAAATATTTTCAAACACAAATTTTTCCACTTCTTGGGCTGTGATCCTACTAGTTGCTGAAGCCTCTGCCCACTCGTCATGTAGTCCACACCCATTATGATGTATTCCTTGCCAGATTGAGTTCGTCGGAGGGGCCCTATTGCATCAATCCCCCATTTCTCAAATGGACCATATGTAGTTATGGTATTTTGTTCCTCATGCACTAGCTTCCTTGGTCCGGCCTTTTGGCAATCATCACAAGTGCGGCACCAATGTTGCACATCTTGATGTAGACTAGGCCACACAAAACCGGCATGGAGAATCTTCCTGCTGGTTATTTCTTGAGCAAAATGTTTGCCACAAACCCCCTCATGGCAGCTCTTAATCACATCCATAATCGCCTTTGATGTTGGCACCCTTCTAAGCACTGCATCCTTTCCTTTGCAATACAACACATAATTTATCAAGCAATTTTTAGTGGCCTTAGTAGCCAGCCACCTTTTCTCACTCTTACTCATAGGTGTAGGTGCCTCACCATGCTTAAGAAATAAAGCACATCTTGTAGTTGAAACTTACCCTGAAACAAGGGAAGCTTTACTGCAATGATGCCCACCACTACCTCTTTCAATTTTTCAGCTGCTAGAGCATCTGCGTCACCATTTGTGTGCCTTGGCACAAAATATATTTGGGCTTTCTATAGCTTTCTCATGAGAGTTTTAGCTTCTCTCATTCTCACTGCTAAGTTATCATTTTTACAAGCCCAGATTCCTTTCATTTGCTTAACAATTAGCATAGAATCCCCAAAAATATTAAGTCGAGTGACACCATGTGAGACACACCACCTCAAACCTAAAAGCAAGGCTTGATATTCTACCTCATTGTTAGAATGGACATCCTCCAAGCTGATACCTTCTCCATAAAGTTTTTCACCTTCGGGACTGAACACCACTATTCATGTTGTGGCTCTGTCTTTAATACATTTGTATGCCCTATCGAAGTAGAGGGCATGGGCATTCTCCACCCGTAGCGGCTCCTCAAGAGGAGGTGTCTCCTTTTTTACCTTTCCCTTCTCTTTTTCCTTCTTTTGATGACATCTATGGGTCAACAAATTAGCTAGGCAAGCTCGAGTAGAATCCTCCACCTTGAAGGTGTAGTCAAAGTCTTGGAGTTGTAACACCCACTTAGCGATTCTGGTTGAAACATCCATGTGTTGTAAGGCATAGGGAAAATGCTCTTCTGTCGTGATCACTGTGAATGGCCTAGGGAGAAGATAAGGACGAAACTTTCTTACAGCAAACATTAGAGACAAAACCATCACTTCCACCATCTTGTACCCTCGTTCTGATGTTGTCATTACTCTGCTAGAAAAGTAAACCGGTCTCATTAGGCCAGTTTTAGCATCCTTTTGTATTAGTGCTGCCCCTAGAGCATCTTCCCCAAAACTCGGGTTGACAAAAAACTCTTGATCCCAGCAAGGCTGTAAATTTATAGGAAGGGTGCTAAGAGCCTTCTTTACCTCGTGAAAGCACCTTTCACTTTCGTCACTCCACATGAGCTCCTCAAAGTGGGTTAACTGCTGCAGTGGAAATATTAATTGGGAGAGGAGATGAATGAACCGTCCCATATATTGCACCTTCTAAATGAAAGAGGTTAGTTGCTTCATAGAAGATGGTGATGGCACTGCCAATAGGGCCTTAACTTTGTTTGGACCAGCTTCAATGCCCCTCTCACTTATGACATGCCCTAACAAAGTTACACTGCTTTCGCCAATGCGACACTTCTCATGGTTTAACTACCCCCCCATTTGTGCGAGGTGGCTGAAAGCTTCATCCACCTTCCCTAGATGTAGAGCCTTAGAACTATAAATACAAAAATCATCAATAAAGACCCTAATGAATTTCCCAAAATATGGTTGGAAGACATAATTCATGAATCGTTAGAAGGTAGCTGGGGCATTTGTTAATCCAAATGGCATTACTTTGTAAGCAAAACATCCCCAAGGCGTAATGAAGGTGGTCTTCTGTTGATCCTCCTCAGCTATTCGGATCTGGAAATAACCTGAATACCCATCACAAATAGTGTATCTCTCAGGCCCGGCCACCTCGTTGAGTATTTCATCCTGAAAGGGAAGAGGAAAGTGATCTCTCTTTGTTGCAACATTTAGCGGCTTGTAGTCCACTCAAATCCTCCATTTTCCATTCTTCTTGGGTGTTACTACTACAGGTGAAACCCATCTGAGTCCCCTATTGGATAGATGAAACCTGCCTTCAAAAGTCGCTGCACCTCAACGAATAGAGTGTTTTGTTGAACTACTCCCAACCGTCGTAGTCGCTGCACCACTGGCCTTGCTCCCTCTTTTAGATTAATGTGATATTGTACTGTTGTCACACCTGTGATGTGTTCATAATCAAAAATAAAAAGTGCATAGTGTTTTATCACCACTTCCATGTAGGCTGCCTTCTTCTCAATTGATAGATCCTTAGCCAACATTATTTCTAACCCCTCCTTCTCGACCTTTGGAAGCTGCTGTGGAATTTCACTACTAGAAGGCCCTTTTAATGTAATCCCCATCACTTCTAGAGAGCTTTTTTCCTCCTGATTAGAAGACTCTCCCTCTATCATAGATGACCAACCCTCACTGGAACTCCATTCATCAGCGGTGGTCTCTAACACAAGATCCTCCTGTCGGCCCTGCTTCATGTTGTAGATAGTGCTCTTCCATTTTTTCTGCAGCCCCTTTTGTGGCCTTAGCTCTAGATCCCCTATCTCCCAATCTTGTTTGGCTTTCATTCCCATTAGCCATGGTCGCCCGAGAATGAGCGAATAGCCATCTCCCTTCACTAGCATCACATACATGTCAAGCTCCAATTGCACTCCACACACCTTTACCTTGACTTTCTTTATAACTCCCAAACAATTTACTACTACATTGTTAGCCATTTTGGCCCCAAATTTAGTATTTTCATTTACCTCTAATCCCAAATGATGCATTAACTTTTTCATCATGGCATAAATCTCTGCACCTCCATCCACATATGTCTTTGACACTCTCTGCCCATTGATTTTGGCTTCCACTAGAGACACAACATCTTTCATCTTTCTAGCCTGGATTGCATTCACATGTCTATTCTTCATGGGTCTAATGCTTACCATCTTTGACCATTGTCGCCGCACTGTTGGAGATAGATGTAGTAATTGTGGCCATGAAATTTTTGGCCCTTGATCCCTCACATCAGCAAAGCAAATCATAAGCTCTAGTACCTTTACCTAAGGAAAAATCATCTGGCTCAATGTGTCGATGTGACTGAGCCCTCCTCTTTTTACTGTTGCATGTCTTTGCAGCCTTTGATGACTCTGCCTCCTCTTCCATATTTTCAACCTCCTCTGGTGGTATAGGCTCCATTCTCTCAATTCTACGGGCTTTCTTCACCAACATTGTTTCAACCTCTACTACTTTGGCCTTCCCTTTGACATCACTCTCATCCAAACTGATCATCCTAACATCATGATTCTCTGGCAGTTGGACAGGCAAGGGCAGCACCTCTGCAAGTGGTCGAGGATGCTGGAGAACTTGAACCGGCGGTGGAGGCCCTGGATTCAGTGGAACAAGCCTCTCCCTAGGTGGTGTCACTTGTTGTCTCCTCCTTCTTGGTTGGAACCCATTTCCTAGAAAACGCCTGGGATGAGGGCAAAAGTACATACCATGGCCAGTCTCCCCACAATTATAGCAAACATACTCTCTTTCTTGTCTCCTTGGACCTCGATTGCCTTCATTTATGAGGGGAGGGGGCCATACTCCTTGCACCAAATTTAATGAAAGGCTTTCAAGTTGATTAGTAATGCATTGTAGGAGCTCTTGCTGTGGCATCTCCTGTTCAGGTGGGGCCTCTGTTATTTCTCTAGGCCTTGGCATGGTTGGTAAAACCTGTATGGGCTCAACTCCCCTCTTCAACTAGGCTTGATACTTCAATTTTCTATCTTTCTCCCTGGCATAAGTGACTGATTCTTCATAGGATGTGGGAAACTTTCCTTTGACCTTCTCCCTTAGTAGAGGATGGAGTCCGGCTAGAAAACAATATTTGTTAAGGCAATCAGGTACTCTTTCTCCCTCGGCTAAGGAGGTTGTCCATTTATCCCCACTACAAGATATAGACCTTATAGCGACGTTTAAAGCGACGAAAATACAAACAAAAAAATTTGCCCCCGTCGTCGCAAAAAGCGTCGTTATTGACGACGCCATAGAATCGTTGCTATATGCGTCGCTATATGCGTCGCAAATGCGACGCATATAGCGACGGTTACAGAGAATTTGCGACGCTCATAGCGACGCCAATAGCGACACGAGTAGTAAATTTGAGACGCAAATAGCGACGGTAACAGAGAAAAAAAAAATTTGTGGCAGGGCAGCAAGCTGCCCTGCCACATATAGCACTGTGTGCTGTATGAGAGCCATACAAAATAGTTTCTACACTGCTGCATACAAAGCGTTTGCAAACAAAAAGAATGTATACTAAAATCATAAAAATGATACATGAAATAAATACATGATCGCATAAAATGCGATTGGTACAATCATGAAACGATATCACTAATACATAGAAAATATCTACATAGATCAGGCGACTAAAAACTAAAGGTGTGTGAGCTCTAAGGATCCAAGGGCGAGCTACAAATCCTTGTCCCTCGAAAGCTCGTCCCGCTGTAAAGGAGCATCAAACGGATTCTGCAGAAAAAGAAACAACATATTAATCCACCATACAATAATGCATTCAAATATCTCATGGTAACTACGGACAAGAAAGATGAGTGACTTACAGGGCCATCGTGTCTATACAATCGGTCGATCAATGCCCCGAGACCGTGCCTCTCTGCATATTGAGTCTCAAGGCCTTGCGGATCGCGATTTGTAACGGAGTGCTGCAGAGAAAACAAAATGCTAACTGTTAGAAACATGATTGTCAGTACAAAGAAAATCTCAAAAAAACAAATAAGCAAAACAAAAGAGAAACTTACAAAGTCCTCCAAATATGTCCTGTGGCCGCCACTCCCAAGATGATGCACCGATCCGGCCTCGATTCGTGCCCTCGCCGCCTCCCGCTGCTGACTCCAACGTCCTGGCGAATTTGTAGCCTCCTCCCTCATTCGGCACCAGTCGTCTGCATCTAACCACTCGGGCTTTGGAGCCCCACTCTTGATTGCCTTGCGTGCGTCGGATTATCTATGTGACATGTATGCACTCATGCAATCCATCATCCAGCCCGTAGAGAATCTATCTACTGTGGTTGGCACTGGGAACTCCTCGTGCAAGGATACTACTATGTAGTCCTTGCTCCCCTCCGGTATGTTCCTCCAATGATCCAGGACGTTGTGCCGAAAAACTTGTTGGCACAACTCCCTCATGCGAGCCATCACCCTCCTCCCCTCATCATTCATGATGATGGCTCCTGACCTACTATCCACTAGGTATCCATAACCCCTAGGAGTCTGCCTAAGATGGGCCCTCTCCCATCTCCGTCCACGCTCCTGGGCATATCCAAGAGACCCCTGTACATCCGGTGTACCGATGGGGGTACCCTCTCCCGGAGTGCCACTCAAAGGGGTGCCACCAAAGGGGGTGCCACCAAAAGGCGTGCCATCTGCCGATGGCTGCGCAAAAGCCGGAGTAACTGGAGTGGACGTCCCCACAGGTGTGACAAATCCTGGAGGTGACGCAGCTCCAGTTGAACGACGAGACGGAGACACCACGTCTGTGTCTCCACAGCAGCACCCCCTGATCCTCCTGCAGTCGCAGTCCCTCTCTCTGGCCCAAGTCGAGATCGTCTACTCGAAGCTGAAGCATCTAATCGCGCTGAAGCTGTTCTAGTAGAGCGCCCTGACGAAGAACGAGACAGCTCCTGGTCCGCCATCTCTCTGAATCTCGCGAGCTGATCTGGAGACATGCGTGCCATCATGTCCTGAAACTCCTCATCGCTCATCCCTCGACTCATCCTGAAAATGTCGATACCTGCACATATAAAAAATGATGTTAGAATAATCAATTTAAACTATACAAAGCACATTAATATAAATCATTTTTGAAAAATCTCTCTTAAAATGCATATCTTATCTAGCTTTATGGAAGATCTAAACAACGAATTGAGTAATACAATTCTCTAAGAATGAAGTATTCTATGGTCCCATGTTAATCTCCTGACACAACTCTGCATACACTAGAAGGTCGATAGACATGTCACCACAAAAGAACGAGTCTGCCTCGTTCTCAAAAAATTCTACGACTTCTGTATTTCCATCATTGTTAGCCGATGCAGGCTCCAAGCTTGCGGTGGCCTCCACCCCTTGTAATATCGACCCCTCTATTTGCATATTTTCTTCATCTATGCCTGGAACATCGCTTTGATCATATACTCTCGCACCTCGAGGAGTTGAAGGTATAACATACCACCATCGAGGTTGTCGGGGGTTTGGATGGAAGATTACATGTTCACAAACACTTACAAAGTGAGTTCAAACCATTGTGACATAATCCATGTCGTATTACAATTAGCAAGCAAATGACTATTTGCACATGTTCACAATGGACTGGCAACACAAAGGTGTCGCGCAAATCCGTCCATTTTTTTTTGGAATCTATTTCAAGAAATCCAGATGGACCTCGTTGAACTGTTGCTCCAGCTCCTCCAAGTACCACTTTGAACCACTGCACATCGAATAGTATCATGGAGAAGCTACGGTAATCCACCATAATAATACTTTGCAAGTTTCCAAAATACTCCATCTCATCCACAACCGTGTTCGGATCCGTTGCTCGTCGTCGGCTCTCTTGCTCAAACCTTGCCATGACACCACATTCTCGCGGTCTTGAACAATAATTGCTCAAGGATTTGTTTGTCCCGGTAGATAATTATTTGTTATATCTCGGCTTTGAGTATAAGTAATCCATTTTAAAATTAATGCACGCCATCTATGAAATTTTATAACCATAGTAATAAAATTTATTTCAATCAATTCTACTCATAGTCATAAGACCTGAGAGAAATTATCCTATACTCAATTTAAGGGTTTCTTCTTCTATAACAATACTTTTGGGTTCATTTTGATGAAGTACCTTAATGACCATTAGCTAGGGTATCATTTTCTTTTAGTCCTTCCGTTGACTAGTTGGCATGATTTCTAATTTGGCATGCCTATAAAGTTAATACAAAAACAATGAATTATGCATATCACAATTAGATCCCCTACTTGGACTTCATGAAGGAATTGACCATTTTTAAGCCATCTTAAAGAGTTACCAATGTACGTGGCCCATGGCAAAGCACATTGCATACCATTATCAATAAGTCTATTATCTTAAATTTCCTTCCCCTCCCTCTCCCTCTCTTTCTCTCCCTCTCTCTCCCTCTCTCTCCCTCTCCCTCTCTTTCTCTCTTTCTCTCACCCTCTCCCTCTCCCTCTCGTTCTCTTTCTCTCCCTCTCTCATTTCCTTCCCCTCCCTCTCCCTCTCCCCCTCTTTCTCTTTTTCTCCCTCTCCCTCTCTATCTCTCTTTCTCTCTCATTTCCTAAACAAGCAAAAAATAAAGTGATTTAAACATCCTCCAAGCAAAAGGGAGAGGGAGAGATACAATGCACTCTCCCTCTCTTTCTCTTTCTATCCCTCTCTCATTTCCTTCCCCTCCCTCTCCCTCTCGCTCTCTTTCTCTCTCATTTCCTCTCCTAAACAAGCAAAAAATAAAGTGATTTAAACATTAAACAAGCAAAAGGGAGAGGGAGAGAGAGAATGCACTCTCCCTCCTTCTCCCTCTCTTTCTCTTTCTCTCCCTCTCTCATTTCCTCCCCCTCCCTCTCCCTCTCCCTCTATTTCTCTTTCTCTTTCTCTTTATCTCCCTCTCCCTCTCCCTCTCCCTCTCCCTCTCTTTCTCTCTTACTCTCTTATTTCCTTCCCCTCCCTCTCCCTCTCTCCTAAACAAGCAAAAAATAAAGTGATTCAAACAACAAACAACCAAACCCGTCGTGAGAGAGAAAATGCACACTCTCTCTCTCACCCTCACCCTCTCCCTCTCGTTCTCTTTCTATCCCTCTCTCATTTCCTTCCCCTCCCTCTCCCTCTCCCTCTCTTTCTCTTTTTCTCCCTCTCCCTCTCTATCTCTCTTTCTCTCTCATTTCCTAAACAAGCAAAAAATAAAGTGATTTAAACATCCTCCAAGCAAAAGGAAGAGGAAGAGTCTTCTTGCTAGTAGTAGTTGAAGTGCATCACCATATGTAGCCTCTCGCCAATACCGCACACCATTGATGTGTAACTCCCCCTCCAAAAACTTGTTAATCCCCAAATTTGAAAGCACCTTCACCACTTGAAGATGAAGCTCCTTAGGGAGTGTCTTTACACTAGACACCAAGCACTCAACACAATGCCTTGACCTAGAGACTTGATGAGAGCAAGATTTCTCTTGAGACAAAGAAGGGTGTGTGTAATTAACTTACTTTACCCGCATACATGCCATTTGTGGATAAAGATCATTCTTCTCTTGAGCTTCTTTTGGAGACCATAGTGGTACTCTTGAGCAGTGAATCCCTTGAATAGGGTTTGATGAAGATTCCTCCTTAGTGATTCCTTGACAAACACTCGTTGAAGAAGAGGACAACTCCTTAGATGTTTCTTTCTTCATAGAAGTTGTAGAGTGTAGCTTGAAAACTCCTCAGTGGGGGCACAAAAAATGAGGGCTGAAATGATGAACGGGTTGCCTCTTACCCACATCCAACCTCCAATCCTCACTAAGAGAACTAAAGAGGGGCATCACCTAGCCAAAGGGAGGATGGGCTAGAACATCCATTTTCTCAAAGAGAATCAAAAGAACCAAGACACAAACTTACAAGAGAGAATATATGCACTAGCCACTCTATTAGAATATGAGAGAGAGAGATAAGAGGGGAGGGAGACAAGAGGAGAAGAGGTAGAGGAAGCTTGCCATTATGTATTCATGGAATGAGAAGATGAGAAGAGAGGGAGACAAGAGAAGAAGAGGTAGAGGAAGCTTGTCATTATGCTACATAATAAAATAACTTACTCATAGCTTACCTCAAAGAGATGGACTAGCATGAGGGTATTCTAGAGTGCTCTCATGTGCTTGTCATTCTCCTCCTTTCCCCCTCTCCATTCTCCATAGGCTCTTTATATAGCCTCCATGAGGGATTAGATTAAGCTAATCTTCTTGATTAACATAATCCTAGATGATGTATGGAATCTTTAAAAATATGGCGAATAGTGGATGGGACAAGTCTCCACCTTGGTCATCATGCAAGAATCCAAGGGTGGTGGTAGACAAAATAGAGAAAGGGAGCTAGATTACAATAGGTGTGTGCCCAAAGCACATTATTATAATATATTTAAAAGAAGGATAGAATGGAAAGTTGGTGTGGTGAAAGAGAGAAGCAAATTGCATGTAGCAAGCAGTCTGCGCCTTCGTAGCTTCAAATCGGTAAAGAATCTAAAAAAGGTTTATTATGCAACTTTGTAGACTAGGTCGAAACCGATCGGACAGCGTTGGAATTTTCTTGAAATTCGCTTTTCCTTGGGACTTATTGAGATTATAAAAAACAGCTTCCAAAAGCTACTTTGACTTTAGTCCCCCATATATATATAAATACATATAAGCATGTCACAGAAGGGGTCCATGCTTGTAAGCTTTTGTGTAAGATCCAAATGACACCATGATGTAGATATTGACTTGTGTGCTAAGGTGAGGTGTCCTCTAATGATGGTGATAGATTCCAAATCTTAGTGATGCAGGCGGAACCCACGTGTAGTTGGAGGCTAGTCCTTTGAAAAATAGATGCACTCACTCAACTCCTAGGTGTAATCCATTTCCATCTTTACTAAGACAACCATCCCTTTTACCCTTTACATTGACATCCCTCCTAAGAACTTGTTCCCCCCATTTTCTAGAGTTATCATAATCGAGAAGCAATGTAGCATACCTAGTGCTTGAAGAGTAAACCCAAAGTGATATGGTAAAGCTCTTGATAGGGATTTTGGCTAAATTTTGTGGTAGTAATCTGGTTTGTAAAAAACCCACATCACTTACCATAACACTTTTGGATTGAGGTAGTTACTACTACTTTGCATCTCATTAATAGATTCCCATGTATTGATCTTCATAGTAGAGTTGCAAAGAAGGTACGGTCTGGTAAACCTCCCTCTTATACACACTTGCGATTCTTGGGGTATGAGTATTTCTATCATATTCCCAAACACAAGCATAATAAGTTGGATCCAAAGTTTGTCAAATGCATCTCCCTTGAATATGGAGATGCACATGAGATGGGCTATCAACTTTGGGATTCCTAGGCTCAAAAGGTTATCCATAGCCATGATGTTATCTTCCATGAGGATAAGATGCATATGAGACTAGAGTAGGTAATTGATATATGCATGGTGATCTTTTGGGAGGAGCCTCCTATTATAGTATAGCCAGCCCTAGTGAGGCAACCTATTGCCTTGATACTGATAGTGACATATGCTGGTATTATTATATCTTTATCTAATTTTGTCCTTCTATCTAAAATGGCTTTGTATTTCATATGATCAATTAGTTTGTAGGCTACTATAGGCATGGCCTATAGTCTAAGATATGATTCTTGACCATGACATGATTATGGATAAGAGTATTGTGCGTTATCAGAAAGTTTATTGTTCATAATATAAATCATGGAATTCTTATGAACACAGAAGAACTTTACTAGGATTTATATGAGGAATTTTCATACATAACTCAGTTTATTGATACCCAAAAACCAACTTAGATATCACTTAGTTTCATAAGTTCTTTTGTATCTATCATGCAATTTTCAATTGTATCATGTATATTGATAAAAAATTAAGTCTATGGGAACCCACAACTTGATCAGCTGGAAGTAATTGATAGTTTGCAGGCTAAGTCACATTGGTTCAAGAGAAAAATTTGGTTAGAAATCAAGAAAAGTGCCAAAAGTCCACTACGTTCATGTGGGACCTGAAATAATGGACTAAAATGACTAAGTGGTCAAAGAGAAAAGTGAGAGCTGAGCAAGATGCAGCCCACATTTTTTGACGCAAAAAATGGGTCTGCATACCTGTGGCAATTGGAGAAGGAGCTGAGCTATGGTGCATGCTCCAAAGCATGCAAACTCAAGACAAACTGGAGCTGAAGAAGGAGATACAAACAAGGAAGGTGAGAGCTCTTCTTACCCGTCCATTTGGTATGACAAAAATGAATGGTATGATAGTCCATAAAAGGGGGAAACATGAGAAAAAGTATTCACCCTGCTCTTATGTATGTCTTCTCTCATTCTTTTACCTTATTCATGGTCCAATGAAGCCCGTCTTGTATCCAAGTACTTGAGTGACTTTGGGGCAAGCAAAGGGGAGGATTCTGAAGGTGTATGGGTTGTTATGGACTGAAAAAACCAGTCATAAATAGGGAAGCCCACTATTCTTGTCCATTTTGATGACTAAATAAGTGATCTATGTGGTTGTAATAGAGGAAATTGACCTCTTAACATTAGGGCTTTACTTATGAATGATTAGAGGAGCTTATTCTTGAGATTATGTACACTTTTAGAGCTTGATTATGGGCTGGAAATTACTATTTTAAAATAGGGCTAAAGTTAAAATTATGCTTTATCAGTGCATTTCATGAGCTTTTGATCTATGTCTTGAATGTACTTGTATCTACCAACAAAATACTTGTTTCTTGGAGTTGTTATCCATTCATGTTCATGAAATGAAAACCATTTGAGCTTACATTTGGAATATGCATTTGGTTTAAATCTGAGATTATCCCTAATGTAAAGACTTATTATTCCCATATGCATTTGATGTGATCAAAACAAAGTCATTCATTCCATTCATGTATGCTATATAAACAGAAAAATATTGATATCTTCTTCTTCAACTAAGTCATGTCTAAAACCCAAATCTTGTCAAACCCCAATCTTTCCCCCTTCTCCAATCCTTGAATCCCACACTCTTCTTCTGCTCTAAACCCCGGTGGTAGACATTCAACTCCCAACACGACGACAGTGGTGAACCCGACGTGAAGGTCAGCTGTGTGGAAGAAGAAGTACAATGGGAGAATCATCAAGTTCGGGAGGAGATGCCTTGCAACAGTTGGTACATTTGATGCAAGAAAGCCAACAACAACAATTGCAATTTCAGCAGGAGTTGCAATTGCAACAACAGCGGAGACAAGAAGAAGAGCGGAATGAAGCCGCTGGCATTAAAGCTTTGGAAGCAGTTGGGCAGGAAGCAATTTAATGGGCAAAATGTGTCCTCTTTTATCTGCCTCTATACTGACAAGATGGTCTTCTTTGGAGTTCCTCATCATGCCTGGAGCCGATATTTTGCTCGTTTGGCTATGCATGGCCTCCAGGACCGAATTCATGGTCTTTTCCAAAAAGACGCGAGATGCTCCGCATTCAAGAAGGCTCTTCGAGAAGAATTTTTCACAGAATGGGTCAAAAGGCCCAATAAGAACCGCCACTGCTTTTCACCGCGAATTTGAAAGCAAATTTGTTCAACTAGATCCTGACGATCAGCAGGGTATGGAAAGCCAGAAGATTGAATTATTTCTAAAGGAGGCTGCACATCCTTTTCTTCAAGAGAAGCTAACTGATCGGCTTGAAGATCCTGACTCTGAGATGGGATTGAAGACTGCTTGGAGTGATGTCATTGAAGCAGTTAATATGATTGCTCGAAGAGAGAGGATGCCCATAAGATGGGGATCTACCTCTGCACCAACCAAATCCATGAAGGAGCATGTTCATGTATCTCGACCTTTTGTCTCTATGGCTGAGCAACCAAGAAATCTTGCTGTTCCATCTCCAAAGAAGGATGTCATGGACGAGCTAATTAAGAGCATGCGGGATCTCCATCTTAATCTAATGGAGATTAATTCCAAGGTGGAAAGGCTTGATGTGAAAGTGGAAGAAAGAGGACGGACAACTGCCCAAACAACTGCCCAAAGACCCGTATGAGAAGGCTTCAAAAGACGTTGTATCTGGTGTGATAGCCTACATCATGATAAGAGGGAGTGCGGTGCATTCCGTGAAGCTGAAGCACACAAATTAGTCTTTTGGAAGGATGGTAAAATTCATGCAATAGAAACCGAGCATCCTCTTGAGCCAAATTTTGGTAACGGTGGCATGAAGAAAAGACTAGAGGATTTGGCAACAAGAACAGCCTATGCAGCTGTTGATGCAGCAATCTATGGGCTACAAATTGAGCCAACTAATGAAATTGTTAAAGCATGTAAAACTGATGCAAAATCTAAAGTGTGGATGCAAGCCTTAGATCGCATGGAGCAAGGAAAGGCAACCAAAGATGATTTAACTACTACCAGTCAATGCATCCGAGGAAGAACCGGATGGACCCAGCCAGTTGATTCATTTCCAGCTTTTGCTTGGTTAGCTGAAATTAATAATCATGAAGCTATGGTAGAAGAAAAGAGATGAAGAGATGAAGATGTTGCCAGTCCCTCCTCTTCGGGGCCAACTAAACGTGTGATAAGAAGTAAACTGCATCAGCAAAAGGTTGCTGAAAATCCACCAGCACCAGAGCTTGATATGGGAGATGCCCCTCAAGCAAAGAAGACGGAAGGAAAAAGAAAAGGAAAACATCTCGGCTACAAGTTGCAGTCTAACATAAATACTGTGACGGATCTTAAGCGGATCCTAGAAGAAAGGATCCTTGGAAGTAGAATTGAATTTACATTAGGTGAAATTCTCGGAATTGCAAAACGAGGATTTCATGATGTAATAATTGATGTAATTAAACAAAAAAGACAATATGTTGGTGAGGAAACTGAAGAATCTGTGCATGCTTTTTTGAAAGCACTTCATGTGTATTTGCAAGATGAAGAGAAGCTGAAAACTCAAGGGATTCGATTGGAGGCAATCAAAGAATTGATTGCAGCCATAGAAGCCAAAGATGAAGACATCTATGAAGCAAAAATGGAAGAAGCTATTGCAGAAAATGTTATGGTGGGGTCTTCTCAATCCAAAGTGCAGCCCATGCATAAGAAGGAAGCTCATCTTCACAACATGCAAGAAGAAAGTGATGCTCACTTTATTCCAAGTAGTCACTACTCCCGTACCCATTGGGCAAGGGCGACCACCGAAACCATTGTTAAGATTGTAGAAAAAGAGACTCCATGCATTGCCCTTATAGACCATGGCTCAAAAATCAATGTCATGTCAAGAAGTCTCTACGAGAATGGCGGATGGCCCATAGATATGGACCCAGGATGGCGCATGAAAGCAGCAAATAACTCCTCTGGCGATCTCTATGTAGCATGCCCTTATGTACAAGTTACTATTGGTAATGTAAAAGATGAATTTCATTTCTTTGTTCAAGATTCCTACAACTATCCTATCATTCTTGGACAACCTTTTATTTTTGATTCTCGTTTGTACGGAAGAATAAGAAGAGGTTTGACAAGCATCATCGACTCCGTCCAAGAGCTATTCAAGAGAATGATTGGGTACTTGTCTATGACAGTAGCCTAGACAATCAATATAGTGCTCATAGGAAGTTAGCCAAGCGATGGTTTGGTCCATATGTGGTGAAAGTAGTACATGATAATGCTACTTATACTTTGGCTGAAATGGATGGAACCATGGTCAAGGTACCAATAGCCAGTAAACATATTAAGCTCTTCAAACGAAGAGAGTCTTCTACTTATGAGCTTGATGACTTGGATATGAGCCATCTACTTGAAGACAAGCAAGATGAAGAAGACTTAGAGGATGAAGATGAAGATATGTCAGAAGAAGACCCTCCTTAACCTGTAATCTTGTAAAATGGCACATGCCGGAGGATGTGCAAGTTAGGAGGGGGTGAATGTCAAAAAGTTTATTATTCATAATATAAATCATGGAATTCTTATGAACACAGAAGAACTTTACTAGGATTTATATGAGGAATTTTCATACATAACTCAGTTATTAATACCCAACAACCAACTTACATATCACTTAGTTTCATAAATTCTTTTGTATCTATCATACACTTTTCAGTTGTATCATGTATATTGATAAAAAATTAAGTCTATGGGAACCCACAACTTGATCAGCTGGAAGTAATTGACAGTTTGCAAGCTAAGTCACATTCGTTCAAGAGGAAAATTTGGTTAGAAATCAAGAAAAGTGCCAAAAGTCCACTAGGTTCATGTGGGACATGAAATAATGGACTAAAATGACCTGTAAGTGACCTAAGTGGTCAAAGAGAAAAGTGAGAGCTGAGCAGGATGCAGCCCGCATTTTTTGACGCAAAAAACGTGTCTGCATACCTGTGGCAATTGGAGAAGGAGCTGTGAGCTATGGTGCATGCTCCAAAGCATGCAAACTCAAGATAAACTGGAGCTGAAGAAGGAGATACAAACAAGGAAGGTGAGAGCTCTTCTTACCCGTCCATTTGGTATGACGAAAATGAATGGTATGACAGTCCATAAAAGGGGGAAACCTGAGAAAAAGTATTCAGTCTACTCTTATGTACATCTTCTCTCATTCTTTTACCTTATTCATGGTCCAATGAAGCATGTCTTGTACCCAAGTACTTGAGTGACTTTGGGGCAAGCAAAGGGGAAGATTCTGAAGGTGTATGGGCTGTTATGGACTGAAAAAACCAGTCACATAAACAGAGCAGCCCACTGTTCTTGTCCATTTTAATGATTAAATAAGTGATCTATGTGGTTGTAATAGAGGAAATTGACCTCTTAACATCAGGACTTTACTTATGAGCGATTAGAAGAGCTTATTCTTGAGATTATGTACACTTTTAGAGCTTGATTATGGGCTGGAAATTACTATTTTAAAACAGGGATGAAGTTAAAATTATGCTTTATCAGTGCATTTCATGAGCTTTTGATCTATTTCTTGAATGTACTTGTATCTACCATCAAAATACTTGTTTCTTGGAGTTGTTATCCATCCATGTTCATGAAATGAAAACCATTTGAGCTTACATTTGGAATATTCATTTGGTTTTAATCTGAGATTATCCCTAATGTAAAGACTTATTATTCCCATATGCATTTGATGTCATCAAGACAAAGTCATTCATTCCATTCATGTATGCTAAATAAACAGAAAAATCTTGATATCTTCTTCTTCAACTAAGTCATGTCTAAAACCCAAATCTTGTCAAACCCCAATCTTTCCCCCTTCTCCAATCCTTGAATCCCACACTCTTCTTCTGCTCTAAACCCCGGTGGTAGATCTTCAACTCCCATCACGACGACATCGTGTAATGAGTGGAATAGATGGGATAGATATGAGCTTAGTAAGGAAAAAAATACTCAGTCATACCAATGGGTATATAAAGCGTTGAGAAACTTAGTTAGGGTATCAGTTTATGAATAATCAAGCCTTTTCACATTTGTTTCCAGCTTTCATGGCTTCCTCTTCTTCTTTTTCTCTCTTCATGTCTTTCTCCCTCTTTTTCTAGTCTTTCTCTCTCCTCTTCTCTCCTTTTCTTTCTCTTCTTTGCACTCTTCTCTCTCCTCTCTTCTACCTCTCTAGTCCTCTTCATTATAGTTGGTATCAAAGCCTCCATTTTTTGTGCCTTCTCCTCTCCCTTTCCTCATGTCTAGTTACGTTTTACAATATTTAAAAAATCTAGTCATGTAGGTACAATAGGTACAATAACTATAAGAAGCTTTAATGGAGTACCACAAGGTGATAGCATCCTTTCTTAGAGATCTCACAAGAGCCATGGCAGCCAAGATGGAGGTATTCAAGTCAAATTTAGTAACTCTTTGCCAACTTTGAGGTAAAATTTTAGAGGTTCTTGGTTGAAAAAGGTTCACACAACTTAAAGGAGACTATTTTCCCTTCTACTTTTTTAGAACAGGCATTTCCATCTTCTTCTTCAAGCTCTCTTCCCCGATTTATATAGGACATCCCTTCTACTCTCTTCATCACTTGCTCTATGTGGGAGATAGCTAGAGAAAGGTGTTCCTGACATCATAAGCTTCTAGTAGACAACCATCTTGATGATTATCCATGGAGTGATGGTAGCCATTTTCAGCCTGATAAAGGTACCTCATGTGTTGTTCTAATAGTCTCATTCCAAGTTTCTTCTTGAAAATGTGGATTTGTTGTTCTCATTTTCTTCATGGCTCACATTTGAGGTATTAATAGTAGTATCTTGATAGTCTCTCGTGCAACCATGGTCCATGTAGTAGTTCATAGAGAAATGTTCCAAAATTCCACTAATCGTAGCACTTGAGAGATCATGGAGGCACAAGTGCTTGAACTTAGAGGTTGGATTGAGCTCAAGGAGTTGCATTAGGTCTGCTTGCTTTGTTGGGTTGGTGATAATTATATCCCCATTTTCTCCAACAAACTCTATAGAGCTTTGTCTTGCAACCTGATCAGCATAGACCCCACAAGAGTTAGAACTTCATGTTGTTGTTTATTTAGCATTCACTTCTTTCTATTTCACCATAGGCTTCAAAAAAGGGAGCTTTTGTTGAAGGTTTTTAAAAGTAATGATGCTAAAGATGAAGGCAATTCCTTCTTATTTGTCATTCTTGAATCCATCACCTCCTAGTTTTTCATTCCATGCACATATGCTTTAAATTCAACAATACACACATTTGACACCTAAGAGCACAAAACATCTATTCATGTGTCAAGTGCCCCTTCACTAATAATTTCTCTTAAGGTGGCCAAATGCTTAGTCATTTCCTCAATAGACAAACCAAATAAACTAAATAACTACCTCTGCACAACCACGTGCATATGAAGTTTATCTACACTTGATGGTAGCAAGAAAGAATAATTTGAACCTAGCATGACAACCAACACTCAAGGCATCTAGTCCTGACCTCATCCCGACGTGCTCTACAAAACATTCACATCAATAGTTTGTTGTTCTTGTGCTACGATCATGATGTAGTAACTTAGATATCTATTCTGACGCTGCACTTGGTGCCCAAGTCCTTGCACATCAATGCTTTTTGGGAAGGCACCAAAATGCATGCAGTCGTACCAACCCTAGCTCTAGGAGACACCACAAGAAAGGGAATTGTAGACACATAAGCAAGAATTAGTGTACTAAGCCATGCAGTACTCCAAGATTGGGGTAACCCGCCTGTTGAGAATGCTAGGTTCAATGTCACCCTAGCCCATGGAATGAAAGTGTGGCCATTTGGAGTATTAAAGAATTGGCTATTGAATATTGCAAGAATCCAATTCTTTGTTGACTTTATAATCATGAAGGGAGTGGACTATGACATCTTGTTAGGTTGGCTTTGGGTGGATGCGCAATGCACGGGTCATAGGATAATGGTCTGATCTTCTTAGGCAATCAAATGGAGATAGTAAAAGTAGAGATGGATACATGGAAGACCACACCACACCTAGATGTCATCTCCACCATGTTGAAGGGGGATGCACAAATCAAAAAATATTACAGGCAACTGACCAAATATATCCCATGCCCCAAGGATGAGTGAGATTGGATGCATGTGCGCCACGATCGATCTGCCATTCCTCGGATGGTGAGCAGTATGAGCAAGTCACTAAGGCAATCGATGAGCCTAATGACATGCCCCTAGTACCAACTCGCATAATGGCAAGGAGCTCTCATAGACAACCCAAACCTATCAAGGTACGAGTGTTAGCCATCACGAAATTTGAAGATGAAGATGAGGAAGTGGTGGCACTTGTCTACCTATGCTTGTCAATGACTACCCAGAAGACACACATCTTCAATGCACTCATTGACGAGGGACCTGACTATAACATCCTTACACATGATCATTGGACTCTCATTGGTCAACCAAAACTGTAGACCACTAGCACCAAACTCAATCCATTTGGAGGGCGGTCCTACTCACTACTCGAAAAGTGCAGAATAACAGTCTCTATTGAGGCTGAAAGCCTATCTATGATCTTCTATGTGATGCCTAACACTAAGATGTCGACTGTTACTCGCAATGCATTCACCTTGCCATTGGCAATGTTCGGATAGTCATGACTTTCAATAAGGGCTGCGCAACTCCATCACAGTCTACAAAGCCACTAGTAGAGAAAACCACCATCGAGCCTAAACAAGGGGGTGACTCATCACCACCCCTGCTGCCAAACCTTAGCACTAGCAAAAAGCTAACCATAAAGCTAAGACCCTTGAATACTAGTTCAAATGGGTGCCAAAACATTCACAACCACCACCTAGGAGCACCCAAACACGAACCCACAAGGCTAGGAAATCCCCCTCAAAACCTGGAGGCCTAGAAGAAACTATAGGCCTTAACAAACGGTCAAAGCTGCAATGGGTTCCCAAGACCTTATTGCAAGAAAAATGCAACTACGAGGGTAACAATTGGATTTGGGTACCTAAAGCAAAGATGGCCAAGGACACTACTCCAGCAACACCCCCAGACTTACCCACACCAAGCAATGCGACAGAAAAGGCACAAATGCCACAAACAACTCAAACTACGAAACACATAGAGCCTCAAATGCAAAAGTTGGTAGAGACTAAACAAGTTTATCAACCAAAGCTGAGCACCTTGCTACTCACTCATTGCCTCAACCCTGTCCTACTAGTGCCGCTATGACCCTACTAGTGTCTAGTAGCATGGCACTCCTGACTCTAACCAAGCCCATCACACAAGAAGCCCGACTACACTCTCAAGAGTAACCAAAGACGCAACCATTAGCTGCCAAATTATCTAGTTCACTCAAACCTTACCCGCTAGTTGGTCTTAAGCCATCCTACGAACGACAGATCGATCCTCGCATTGGCTAAAGGCCTAGTTGGTAACATAGGAGATGACCTGATCACCTGCATCAAGTGCTTGGATGCCATGTTCACCCTACTCGCTAAGAGCTATGAGCATTTGGACCTAGGCTTGCTTGATCCATCCTTAGTGTCAGAGATCTGCTCCATGACATGCACCTGGGAAGAATACAAATTCTTGACGATAAAAACCCCCACGGTCGCGGAAGAATTGATCACCAATGCCAAGATATCTCAAGACCAAGACCTCAACCTCCTAGAGGGTGTTGACCACCATCCGTAACTGCCACTAGAAGAGCACGTCGTGACCCACCCACATTTATGTTGAGAATCAAGTTCATGATCAGTATCACTGACATGACCAACCTTATCTAGGCAGCTGTCATCTTAGTTGTCACTCTACATGTGTGTTGTAATAACTGAGTTGTTCAGACACAACCATAGTTAGTGGTATGGTCACTTAATAGTGACCTAGTATGTTTATCAGTTATGTGTGATTAGACTTCAATAAGCATTATGGAAGAATGAGAAGAAGAGAACAATGAGAGTTCACTACTCCCTGTTTTACAACTACATGTATTTGTCTCTCTCTCCCTCTGAATCTTGAACAATGTATCAGAGCTTGAAGACTAAAGGCTTGGCAGTGGCCATTTGACATCAAAGACATCAGATCTGGAAAAAACATCGTCAAAGGAGATTCTGCCTGCAGCCCATTTTTTTGAAGAAGCCATATGTTGCTACAGAAATGGATTTTGGAGAAACGGACAGCATTGCTTGACCGTTTTGATGTGGTCTACAACTTTGCCGAGGTTTTTTTTTTAATTCTTCACAGATTTTGAGATATTAAGCATAGACTTGTGCAGACTGGATGTTTACTGCATTAAATAGCAGTGGTTCTAAGGCACTTGTGGCTTTCATCCTAACAATTTATATGCACTTATTCTCATGCATTTGAGCATGGTTCTAGAGTGTTAAATGCTCATTTTTGGAGCTTATTTGCAGACTGAAAACAATGAACTAGTTGTTTTCTTGAATTTGGAAACAGTATACCTATAAGATTGAAGTATCTATGATGCTTATTTGCGACTGACAAATGCTGGATCATACCACTTGAGTGGTAGATGCTTTTTGGGATACTATGAGTGTTGAAAGCCCAAATTCTAAACTGGTTTGTTGCTGGTTATACCAAAGTGTTGACTGGTTATTGTCTGCAGGAAGGATACTTATCATCTTCACTTGACATGCATGCAATCTATTCTGACCCGTTGGATATATATCAACTCTTGCATAGAGTGGCAACTGAATGAGATGTTTTGGGGCTGTTTTGAGGTTTGAATATTCTTGTTTTAGCAAAGAAAATACTGCTTGTTATAGCAATGGACTAGTTGTAAATAATTTATGGTGGTTTAAGGATATTTTTGAGCTGAGAATACCCTGATTATTGCAGAGTTTATGTTGTTCGTCATAACAAGTTACTTGCATGTCATAAACTGTGGACAATCTAGTAAATATCAACAATAGTTCTATGCATCTATTGATGTTTTTATGGACATACTTTGTTGCTGGGATGTTTTGGCACTACCATAGAATGTTTTGAACTAATTTGAGATTGGTTTATACTCAATTGACTGTGTTTTTCCATTACTAGAATACAGTTTACATCAAGCAATTTCTCAAGAAACTCTACCTAAAGAACTGTAGGAAAGTGTTCTGGAACTACAAGAAGATTGTTCCTGAATTGCAGGAAGACTATTTCTAAACTACAAAAAGTTTGTTCTTGAACGGCAGGAAAACTGTTCTTGAACTGTAGAAAGTTTTTTCCTGAATTGCAAGGAGTCAAGCACTTACAAATTACATATAGCATTGAATGCGTTAGTTGCAAATATGGCAAATGCTCAAGGAACTAACAATATCACTCAAATTCTGGGAGAGAAGCTTGATAACAAAAACTTTACTCTATGGAAGTTCAAGATGCAAAACTTTTTGATTGGTAGAGGTTATTGGGATTTATGTACAAGGCTGAAGCTGTGAACCTGAATTGCCTAAACAGAATCCTACACAAGAAGAGCGGAGAGCTCACCGAAAAGAGCTAGTAAAGTACTGCATTGGTTTTCTTTGTGCATTTCTGATGTGATGGCTATACAGATTACCAGTTGCTATTTCCCAAAGGATGCTTGGGATGCACTCATGAAGAATTATGGTAATGTCATGCATGCAAGGAAGATATAGCTGAAGCTACAACTCAACATGTCTAGGAATGGCAGGAGCATTCAAGCATACACGATGGAAATAAAGACCATAGCTGACCAGCTGTGGCTACTATTGGATCTCATGTTTCAGAGGATGATATGATTGTATGACATTGAATGGGTTAGGGAAGGAGTTTAAGGCATTTGATATGTCCATTTCTGTGAAAATAGAAGCCCGTGATTGGGATGAGTTACTTGCACTGCTACTACATGAAGAAGTAAAGCTTGGCTTAAATACAGGTTCAAGCAGATCTCAAGGAAGAGACAATATATTTTACTCTAGTCAGTGAGCTAGAGGTGGTAGAGCTCGTGGAGCTTTTCGAAGACGAGGAGACACTCAAAACACACATGGACAGTAGCAGCAAAATGCTTGGCATAGCTCAAATACGCAAGGACAGCGAGGATCTGGAGCCTTTAGAGGCAGGGGGAGATCACCTAGAGGCAGAGGTGGCTCCTAGCATTCTTATGAGCAGTCTAACAAGGATAAAGGCTATCATTATTGTGGAAGATATGGGCATATTGCAAAGGATTGTCATAAAAAGCAAGCTGATATGAATGCAAAAGGTAGGCAACATGGACATTATGCATCTTCTATTGGTACTCAGGATGACACAGGAGATAAACCGTTTGCTATGTAGCATGTATCAAAGAATATACCTAAGCAAGGCAAAGATGAGAAATGGTACATAGACTTAGGAGCATCCAATCATATGACTCCTCATGGAGAATGGTTTGATGAATTAGTAGCAAGGTCTCATGGATTTTTATGTATTGGTGAAGATACACAGCATGATATTCAACATACAACTGCGGTTCCATTGCTCATGCCTGATGGTAGAAAGAAGAGCCTACATGATATACTACATGTATCTTCTATTACCAAGAGATTACTGTCGGTTGGATAGAACAAAATCTAGAAGTCAAATTCAACAGGGATGGTTGTTTTATTGAAGAATATGGAAATGGCTATAAATTGATTGCCAAAGGCAAGAGAGATGGTAGAATGTTTACCTTGGATGCATCTATCCCAGAATTGAAGGCAGCCATGTTTGCCCATGATAATGAAGTAGTTTGGGATGTAGAAATCTGGCACAAATGCATCAGTCATGTTAGTGTATAGAAGTTGAAAAATATGCAACAGAAAGAGGTTGTACTTGGCTTGTTGAAGTTCAAGTACACTGATCTTGGACATGTATGCTCTGCTTGTCAATTTGGGAAACAAGCAAGATTCCTATTCATGAGACATGTCAGAAACAGTTCTCGACCTTTGCAATTGATACATTTGGATGTATGGGGTCCTGCCCATAATGTGTCTTTTGGTGGTGCCAGGTATTATGTATCCTTCATTGATTATTCTAGTCAATACACATGGCTATACATTTTGAAGCACAAGGATGAGGTGCTCGATGTCTTTAAGGACTTTAAGAAACATGTTGAAAATGAACTTGATTATTATATCTCATATTTGAGATGATTTGATGGAGGTGGAGAATATGTATCCAGAGACCTTGATAGGTGCCTTGCTAAATATGGCATAAAAAGGCAGCTAATATGCAATTACACACCTCAACAAAACAATGTGGCAGAGAAAAAAAATCGGGTGCTTATGAAAGCTGCCAGGGCAATGCTTAATTAAAAGAATTTGCCAAATGCTTATTGGGATGAAGTGGTGGTTACTGCAGTTTATGTATTGAACCAGACACCTATAGCTGGGATTCATGATTTGACTCTGTATGAGAAACTGTATGGGCACAAGCCTAGCATTAATCGCCTAAAAGTATTTGGCTGCATTGCCCTACATACATGTGCGTAATGAAAAGAGGAAGAAGTTAGACCACCCGAAGGCTGTCAAAAGTGTTTTTCCTGGCTATGCACAGGAGAGCAAGGCTTACAAATGCTATGATCTGTCCACTCGGGAAACCTTGATCATCAGCAATATAGTTTTTTATGAGCTGGCCTCATGCTATGGTAATCCGAATGCACTGGTCTTTGATGGACCATCCATCCCTACTTATGCTGAAAATTATCCTTCACTTAGTATCCACTGAGGCACATATGTCAATGAGGGGGAGATTGGATAAAGGCAAAGAAAAGATGTTTGATGATGTGATTGGATCACTTACATTTGGATATGAGTCATCTTGCAATGACAGTCTTGACAGTTAACTTGGCATACCATTAGCAATGACAGTTGGTTCGAGGCAAAGCAAGTATGTGTCGCCTCATGAGAGGCAAGCCTAGAGTGCACCGCAGTTGAGGAGGTCTAAAAAGGTCAGAAAACCAGTTGATAGGCTGATATACAGTGGGTATTCAGCTAGACATTATGCATATATGACTAAAGTGTCAAGGCCATAGAGAACTTGCAAAGTTCAATGAGGTTGTTATAGATGAGAATTGATGTGCTGCCATGGATGAGGAATACACAGCATTGGCTGAAAATGAGACATGGGAATTGGTCCATTTTCCTAAAGGCAAAGTACCCATTGGTTGCAAATGGGTTTATAAAGTGAAATGCAAGTCAGATGGTTTGTTGGAAAGGTGTAAAGCTCGCTTGGTTGCAGAGGGATATGCACAATAGTACGGCCTAGATTATGAGGAGACTTTTAGCCCAGTTGTTTCCAAAATAGCAACAGTGAGAACAGTGATAAGCAGTTACACACCTCAGCAAAACAATGTGGCAGAGAGAAAAAATCGGGTGCTTATGAAAGCTGCCAAGGCAATGCTTAATGAAAAGAATTTGCCAAATGCTTATTGGGATGACGCGGTGGTTACTGCAGTTTATGTATTAAACCAAACACCTATAGCTGGGATTCATGATTTGACTCTGTATGAGAAATTGTATGGGTACAAGCCTAGTGATGGGACCTAAAATGGGCCGGCATTGGCTATGGCACTAGCCGGACCTCATGCTCATAACAGACAAACACACCCTCACGGCCTCGCGGACCAGGAGCGTTAATCTGCTGCTAAACGTCAAACTGCCCTAAAGCCTAATCTATGCGTTTATAGTTTTGTTGTTTTGTAGTCCAACGTTTTCCTTTCTATAAACTCTACAGAGGGAGAACCCTTACACATTAGCAATAAATACCATGATAATCACATACGTAGGAGGCAACCTCTCAGTAGAAACACCGCGGCCTCACTGTAGCTCTCCTACATCGCATGGATATTTAGCCCCTTGATGCGCTGCTCAACATATAAAACAAACGAACAAACTCTACTCTTTCATTTCGAATCCAGGAGATATATCATGTTTCCTTACCAAATAATCCCACAAGAACCGAACGTCTATCCTACGGCTTAGGATGCCTTTCCACACTCAAGGTGGGTCATTGTCATTGAAAACATGTGCTATGCATCCAAGTTTTATATTCTGATACCATGATCATCATGCACATGCAAAGGTGAATGATTCTAAAGTGCTCAAACATCATTTCAAATCAGCAACGTGCTTGTGCAAAACCAGGCTTTCAATTCTTATTCTCTAACGCATTGCAGCGATGTAAGGATAGCACCGAGATCACACTCATGCTACTACCCTCTTAATTAAAATGACACAAAATTCTATGACATGAAATGCATTAGAAAATCAGCAACAATCAGCACGCAAATCACACCATTCAAACATCCCAACCCCCTACGTTTAGGTATTGCTTTCGTTGCACAAGTGTAGAGGTTCATTTTGTCATGTTTTGACGTATAGAAAGTGATAAATCACAAACTTTGACAAAGAGATAGGGAAAACTGAGGCCAAACCTCATGCTTTACCACTACCACACATCCACAAATAATCCTTATATTTTTCCTTATTTTTTCAAGCCGTATTTCTATTTTTTTTTCCTTATTTTCTCCATTTTCTTTGATTTATTTGGCAATAAAATATACTATTTTCTAGTTTTTCTTGTTCCAATCACTTCAGCATGTTATTATTCAATTTATCTTCCATATTCCCCCCATGGGAACACTTTTGCCCACCCGAAATGGAAAAAACTAACATTTTACCACTTAAATTTTGCATTTCAGGTTTTCAGGAATTAAATAAAGCATGTCAATCATTGCAAAACCAAGATTTTCTGATAAACAACAATTACTCATGGTGCAATCAGCCCAGAAATAAATTTTCATCCAATAAGAATAAAATTTTCATCATAGACTATAAAAAATCCTTCATTTTCTTCATAAAAATGGTCATACCGTGTTTTTACGTAAATCGAGATGCCTTGAATGAATGCATTATCAGCTAGAAAGAGCCTCCATTGCTCTCAATCCAATGCTGTACTTCAATCTTCAGCATCTCCATCCATCTTCTTCATCACTTTCTTCATTCTT
Source organism: Lygodium microphyllum (assembly GCF_053477565.2). Lineage (NCBI taxonomy): Eukaryota > Viridiplantae > Streptophyta > Polypodiopsida > Schizaeales > Lygodiaceae > Lygodium > Lygodium microphyllum. Next base: position 9,467,489 of record NC_141135.1, read on the forward strand.
CCACCCGGATTCCTCTATCAAGATGGGACACATGAATAGCCAATAGGGAAGAGAGAGAGGGAGGAGAGAGAAAGACTAGAATCAGATCTCTTTATTCAATCCACCATTCCACACACGAAGGGCGACGAAATGATGAGCCCACAGAGAGAAATCAAGGCTCAATGTTTGATCTATAGGTTGCTTTCAACCTGGAGATTGATGATCATGAAGGGGAGCGCAATTTTCGGCGCATCCTAATGGCGCCATATCCTCACGCTTCATTCACATTTTCTTTCATCTTTTGATCATAAAATTTTAGGGGGGTCGAAGCCTCCAAAGGGCACTACCCCTTTTGGTCACAAACTTGTCCACCTCTTCGAATCTTGACCATTTTGTGGCCATTTCCCCGTCCTGGCTCCGATTCGAGCTCTGAAAAATCATGGGCGTCCGGCTTGACATCCCACACTGACTGGAAACTCCTGATATCCTGTACGGTAGTCGAAAAAATTATCAAAAATCCACAAGTGTCGCTTGGGTGCCTTTTAAAAGCCCTCTTTCACTTGGTGCTTAAAATCGTCCTAGCTGGAATCGTCGCCTTCAATGCTAAATATTTTTCCCCTAAATTCTAGATTTTTTTGCAAATTTTAGGCACATCTCGAGCTCAAAACTCCGCTCTCATTGGCGACCATGGGATAGGGCGACTCAGCCTATCGAATCCCACAACAGATCTGCACAAAACAACCAAAGGAAGCATCAAGCTGATACAAAATATACACATATTAAAACACAACACAATGCTCACCCTACCCCCTGACAAAACCAAGGCATGAAATCCACAAGGAGTAGGCCTAGCATAATCTAATAGAAGGTCCGAAGCTAGTCACTAACCGACTACTCCAACACGGCCAAACTAAAAAGAACTATGAAAGAGATCGCCTTGAGTGGTGGTGTGAACTACCTACCTAACTAAGGACAACACAACTAGGAGCTCCTACTAGGGGAGGGCTCCTATAGCCTGATCAAGAAGTATTTTCTTTTAACACATTTCTTCTTTTAGGGTTTTTGTTGTTCCATACTCGAGCATATAAAAAGGAGGGAGCTGAGCGTAGTGACCCAAGGAGAACAAGGCATCGGCCTCAGGTCTTGTCTCAGTACCCAAGAACCTACCAAGCCCTCGCAAGGTGACACTTAATCCTTTTCTGATGCTCACTTTTATTTTCACTCCAACCTTCCTTACTTTCTTCTTTTCCGGCAAGACGCCACCCCTAGGAAGACAAGGCATCAGCCCCGGATCTGACTTGTCCCCAAGAACCTACCACGCCTTCGCAAGGCGATGATCAACTGCTTAAAATTTTTCCTTTCTTTTCTTTTCTATTTTTAAAGGGGTTAGAACCCCTTTTTACACACCTTTGCATATATTTATTTTCTTTCAGGGTTTTTTTTCCTCTCTATCATCATCAATTTCCTCTGACAGGCTTCTCTAACTGCCTCACAACTAAAAAGAACTCCTAGAACGGTTGCCTAGCAAGCTAGCAGAATAGGGTCACTAAGACTGCTTTCTGAAACAGGTCTTTCGATGCCTGGCAATGTCTTCACAGGAGGCAACAACTACTCAGACCTCCCTCAGACATACCGAATCAAAACCTAGGGCTTCATGCCTTGGAGGCCGGTCCCCAACAAGAAAAGAAAATCCCCTACAAGTACACAGGCACATATATAGCATAAAAACGCGTTACTCGTAAAGGAGAGACATCACCTGGATAGGGCCACCAGAAGCTTCCACGCAACAAAGGCTCCTTCCAAGCTCTTCTTCAAACCTGTCTAGCACAGAACTAAAATAAGAAACCATTAACCACACCTATACTAAACAGACGACTGGACCTCTTGGCCTAATGAAATAAAACACTAAAACCTCACAAAACTGGCCCTCTTGGCCTAACAAAATCAAACAGCATAGCATCTACACATCCCTCCCCGAAATAGTGCAGATATACAATAGTATGCTCCTTTCCAAGGAGGAAAAATGGGACTTGCAACCCTAAACTAAATGCATAAGATTATGACCCATCCCTCCTGCATATATAGCAAGAGGCGTACGCATAACATGTTGTCTAATCAGCCTATGGGTCCAAGATAACAACGGTAGATTGGTCTCGGCTACTCTTTGCATCACCCATATCAACCATCACCTGCCATATATCGCATGTCCTGATAGCATTCCCCACAAGCAACCGGGTCCTGTCTCATTACTGTAGCAATATCCAAACTAGGACCACACTTAAAGAAAAGGTCTTCTTCATAAGCAAGATTTGCCAGTGAATCCGCAAATTGAGACTAGTAACGTGGAATCAACTGAAGCGACACTCTCTCAAACTCCTCAAGTAGGGTCATAGCAGTTTGATGATACATACAAAGAATGGGATTCCGCACTGTGTATGTCCCATCTAGCTGATTCAAGATCAACTGGGAATCCCCTTTTACTAACAACCGCCGAATACCACATTGTTTGGCAATATGCAGTCCCATAATCAAGGCTTTATACTCCGCCATATTGTTAGTGAATCCAGCCCTGAGATAAGCAGCTAACTTCATCGTAACTCTACATCGGGGATCTCGGATTACTACTCCAACACTCCCTTTTTTATTAGGGCCCCTGGACGCTCCGACAAAATATAATGTGTACGTCCACAATGGGTTTACACAGCCTTCCATCACAACCTCCTCTATTCGTAATTATGATAGTCAAAATTTAACATGTTTAAAGGATGAACTGACAGCTCCATCCCACCTTCTTCATTAAACTCAATAGGGATACTTGTCAACATTCGTAAGCAGTGATGGCAGAATACTTTAATCTCCCACACAAAGGTTCCATCTTCTTGCTCAATCACTTTGTATCCTTTGCTCCACCAGATAAGTTTCCCCTGATGGTATCTCTGCTCCAAATAAGGAATTAACCGCCCCATCAACCATCTTTAAGCTCTTTTGCAGGTCTCAAATCAGCCCCAGCATGGACCTGCAATGCATGTCCCCATATTCTAATACTTAGAAATAATAAGATTTAATCTTATTAAGATTAACCTTATTTTTAAATTCTACTCCCTGCAAATCAGCTAGTAGAGCCGTAGACCCATTTTTCCCTATCCTGACAATTTTGTAGGGGCCATCCCATCTAGGTTCCAGCTTCCTTGGAAACAACTCCCTACGCACATCGTAATACAGAACTAATTGCCATTTTTTAAAGGTATAATTCTTTGCTTTAAGGTTGTGCAACTGCTTCATCCGACGTTTAGCTAGCTCCTAGTGTAATAAGCTCTGCAATTTTAGTTCATCCAGGTGGGCTACGGCCGTGAAACATTCAAAGAGTGAATCCTCATCTCCCAAAGAGTGGTTAATTGCAAACGGAATGGTTGGAAACTCGATTTCGAGGGGTAACACACATTCTTCCCAATAAACTAATTTAAATGGAGTATGGCTGGTAGCTCGCTTGAACGTTGTATTGTATGCCCATACTGCTACATACGACTTCTTGTCCTAGTCTCATTTCTTCTCAGAGACTATTTTAGACAAGATACCCACAAGCTGCTTATTAGTACTTTCAACTTGCCTGTTGGCTTGCGGATTATAAGGGGTCATTTTATTATGCTTGATTTTCCAAGATTTAGTCAAGCTTTTGATCACTTTATTCAAAAAGTGGGTTCCACGGTCTGACACTAGTTCCTTCGGTGGACCGAAATGTTAAATAATCTGCTCTAAAAGGAAACTTGCAGTCTCTTTTGCATTGTCCTGCCTCGTTGCCCGCGCTTCTGACCATTTTGTAAAATAATCAGTTGCTACTATAATGTACCTCTTCTGGGTAGTAGACGAGGGGGTGATAGGACCCACAAAGTCAATGCCCCACTTCTCAAATGGAAGGATAGCCATGATAGGCGTAAGTGAGCATTTCCTATTCTCTCTGCTGTCATATCTTTGACAGGTATCACATCTCTTAACGTACTCAAAGGAATCTTGAAAGATGGACAGCCACTAATATCCAGCTCTTAAAGCTTTCTGTGCCGTCAACCATCCCGCGAAGTACCCTCCACACGCAGAGTCATGGAATTCTTCCAAGATGAAAGGAACCTCGTCAGGCATCACACATTGGCGGTAGATATCATCAACACCCTGCCGATATAGTGTTCCTGCAATCAAAGAAAACTTCAAAGCATGTTGTCTGATTTTCCTCTTTTCTGATTTTGATAAACCAGCTCGAGTCTGTCCTATTGATAGATAATGCATGATAGCAGCATACCAAGATGGGATAGAAGCTGTATCAATTTTAAACATTTTTTCAATATCACTTCCTTCAGCCAAAGTCTCATTCGGCTCCCCGAAATCCACAAGGCATTCCACAATCCCCTACAACCTCAGTGGCTTACTCTTAATCTCATAATCGAACTCCTGCAAAGTGATTAACCACTTTGCCAGACGATCAGGCGATTGTAGCTTGTTCATAAGCAATCTAAGCCCTTCCGCCTTTGTATTAAAAACTACCTTCTCATAGAGGATGTAGTGCCTAAACTTTTTAGTCGCAAAGACCATCGCAAGGCACAACCTCTCCATATAGGTGTAGTTGATTTCTGAAATGCTCAATTTTTTACTAGCAAAAGCTATCGGATGATACCACTTTTCCTCCCAGATTTAGGCTAAACAGCAGCAGCTGATACTATGCATGGTGGCTACTGAAAATATGTAAAATACCTCACCTCGTTTAGGTGCTTTTAAAACTGGTGCTTTTATTAGCTCTTGTTTCACATCCTCGAAAGCTACCTTACAAGGGTCGCTCCATACAAATAGACAGCTACAGGATAATAAGTTTGTTAATGGCAACGTCCTTTTTGCCAAGGCATTTATAAACCTCCGATAGTACCCTATCGATGACAAAAAGCTATGCACCTCTTTCGAAGTGCGTGGTGGACTCATAGCGACTATAACCTTGATCTTTTCAGGGTCAATTGCAATCCCCTACTGAACTACCACATTGCCTAGCAATAGCCCATAAGGCACTCCAAAGACACACTTCCATGGGTTAAGAGTGATACAAAATTATCTGCAGCCCTTAAAGCACTTTCTTAAAATAATCAACATCCTTTCCCTTACAGTGGCTACTCCCAGGTCATCAATAAATACTTTCAACTCATTTGAGGAGATGTCACCAAAGGTCTTGTCTACTGTGCGTTGCCATGATCCAGGTGCATTGCACAAACCAAAGGCCATCACATGGTACACAAAAGTGCCAAAGACAGTAATGAAAGTTGTTTTCAACTTGTCCTCTTCTGCAATTGCCATTTAGTTATAACCCGCAAAGCAATCCATAAACGGATATATTTCCCTACCCCCTAATTGATCCAAAATCTGGTCAATAAATGGCAACGGGTAGTAATCCTTAACCGTCTGCTTATTCAGCTCTCTAAAATCTACACATAATTGGATCTGGTCGTTTTTCTTCTTCCTGATGACAACTGGTGAACACCATTCTATGTGTTGTACAGGGAAGATTAAACCAGCTTTCCATAACTTCTATAACTCCTCAAACAGCCCATCCCTCAATTCAAAAGGCATATGCCTTACTTTCTGACGTACAGGACGACTGCCTTCTTTTACATGAACAGTCCTCCCTTTCTGCTGAACTAAGCATGGAACCTAATTTAATTGGTCACAAATCATTCGGCGTGTTAAGGTCCAATTCAATCACATCCGTGTCTCTTATCCTATCTTGCGGCTCTATTGGCTCATTCAGAGTTATCTGATAAATATCCTCTGTAGTGGACCCCTCTCTAGATTCATCACTGGATGATATCTCACTACCAGATGGATCATCTGCTGTTTCTAATTGAGTAGAGGATAAAGGATCTCTCTCAATCTGAGGAGACTCAGGTTAAGCATCGAGTATTACTCGATTAGCACCTCTACCCAGAACCACTCGACCGGCAGGTATATCGACTTGACAGTCTATTCATAAGATCCAAGGCCTGCCTAGCAAGACTCAATAGCTAGGACGTCCTGCAAATCTTATCACCCTAAAGTCCAAGAAGCATTCTACACTTGCAACTATAACATGGACTTTAGTTACGCAACCTTCTGGTTTCCTTACACTATCATCAGCCATTCTAAGAAGGGTGGAGCTATCTTTTTGGATGCCTAGAGCCAACCTCTCCATCAACTCTGAACTCATGATATTGACGGAGGATCCAGTGTCTACAATAGCATGATCTACTAATATTCCATCTACGTATGCCGGAACCCTAGGGCAATTCTTTTCAGCATGATCAAACCAATCTTCCCCTACTCGTGCTATGCCCAAAGGTTCTACAATATACCCAATATGCAGGATCTTTTTGAATTCCTTGCGTACTCTTGGAGATAATTTAATCAATTGTAAGAGATTTACATCTGGTTTGACTTCGCAAAGGGAACTTGCTAAATCAAAATCATGATAGGTAGCCAAAGCTCGCTTTTCTTGCCATACCATTCTTTCTTTTGGTTTCGGGACCGACTTTGGTGCTTCTTTTTTAGCTCTTGCCTTCTTCCTTGGCACTTCTTCATCCTTCTTAGGATCGACTTTTCTATCAACAGGCCTTAGAGGTCCACCTTCCATGCCAAAATTCAGGACTTGCATCCCCTTATCCCCTTGTTTAGGGTTTTTCTCGACCAATTTTGCATTATCTTTGTCAACCTCTTTAGCCTTTTGGCCTCTTGTCATGGCTCGTAGGTTAGATGTTTTAGCGCCATTGACGCGTACAACCTCGATAAGGCTAACTTCATTGCCTTGTGGCAACTCCTCTATAGTGGTCTTTCCCCTTTGTAATATTTGTCTTGGTCCATCATTGTGCTGGAGGTTATTACCTTGCGCTCTATGATTAATTGGACCTGGTTGTTTACTCCCTTGTTGGAGGGAACTAATCTTACTCCAACAGGTAGCGGTTAAGTGGCCTGACTTTCCACAAATATCACATTTAACATTTGGACAATTTCTAGGGAAATGTTGTTCGCCACACTACTTACAGCTGAATCTTAAGTGACCATCCTCTTTAGGGCGTCGACTCCCTATCAGATTCTGCTGCTTCTTCAAGAAATTGACGTCAATAGCTATTTGCCGATATTGTTCAGAAATCATGTCGGTGTAGTGCTTCATCATATCCTTAACTTCGCCAAGGACATTAGAGGCACTCGACTCATAGCCTTGATCGTCTATCCATCGTTCCATTGGCCTAATAATTTGATTGGCCATTGGTTGTTGACTCACAGGAACGACATTAGGGTTGGAAACTTGGCCTCCAACATTTGGTGGAACCAACTGACTAGCCATAGGCATAGTCACACTGGGAGGAGCTGGTAGCAAAGGTACATTTTGGACCATGCTTCCTCTTGCGCATTAAGATTTATTCGAGAGGAGTAGGTCATTTGTAATCGTGACTCTACTCCTTCTGCCCGCGTAATGGCAATGTCTATATCAACCAAAGCCACAATGCTCGATTATACCTGAATATTGAAATCCAATCCATTCAAGAAGTATTGTAATTGGGCAGCCGGCAGAATAGGAATGTAAGTTTGTAACTTACGAAACACTTCCTTAAGATTCTTGGCATAGGCTTTCACATTCTCATGGGGATCTTCACGTGTTACATTCAAAACACGCAACCAGTATTGGCCACCTCTTTCAAGGGCATATTCTCCTCAAAAAGCTACATAAAATTGATCAATTGTGGTTATGGTTCCAGTCGCTATGCTATGATACCATACTGCAGCCCTTCCTTTCAACGTCATGTTAAAGAACATCATAAGATGTCCCTCATCTTGGATGTGGTAATTAAACATTAATCTTTGGAACTCACAAATGTGAAACTCCACATCTTCTTCGGCTAACCCATTAAAAATGGGCAAAGGAACTCCTAAAGCTGGTAGATCCGGCGTCCCTACACGAATTGCAATGGGTTGTGCCATGACGACAATCGGATTGACAATAGGAGTTTGAACTGATGTAATCACACCCCCACTTGAAGTGGGTTGACTTGGTGGAAGAGAGGAAGAACTTGCACTTCCTCCTGCACCTAAAGGACTATGTGCAGCATTTGGGCTACTAACACCACTGCCTCTTATGCGTATCAAGCTACTCCTTTGAGGAGAATAGCGACTTACAATCTCCAACCGCCATCTAGCCCTCTCAGCACGTTCTGCGTTTTGTATTTCAGCTTGACGGTCCTTGTCAGAGGACATAAACCAACTTTTTGGTCCCTCAAAACCCTAGATTCGAGAACCACCACTTGTTGGCAGCTCCTAGCAAATGCACCATTGATGGGACCTAAAATGGCCCGGTACTAGCTATGGCACTAGCCGGACCTCATGCTCATAACAGACAAACACACCCTCACGGCCTCACGGACCAGGAGCATCAATCTACTGCTAAAGGACAAATTGCCCTAAAGTCTAATCGATGCATTTATTGTTTTGTCATTTTTTAGTCCATTCCCTTTCTATAAACTCCACAGAGGGAGAACCCTTACACATTGGCAATAAATACCACAATAATCACATACATGGGAGGCAACCTCTCAGTAGAAACACTGCGGCCTCACTGCAGCTCTCCTACATCGCAGGGATTAGCCCCTTGATGCACTGCTCAACATATAAAACAAACGAACAAACTCCACTCTTTCATTTCTAATCCAAAAGATATACCATGTTTCCTTACCAAATAATCCCACAAGAACGGAACGTCTATCCTACGGCTTAGGATGCCTTTCCATACTCAATGTGGGTCATTGTCATTAAAAACATGTGCTATGCATCCAAGTTTTATATTCCGATACCATGATCATCATGCACATGCAAAGGTGAATGATTCTAAAGTGCTCAAACATCATTTCAAATCAGCAATGTGCTTGTGTAAAACCAGGCTTTCAATTCTTATTCTCTAACGCATTACAGCGATGTAAGGATAGCACCGAGATCACACTCATGCTACTACCCTCTTAATTAAAATGACACGAAACTCTATGGCATGAAATGCATTAGAAAATCAGCAACAATCAGCACGCAAATCACACCATTCAAACATCCCAACCCCCTACGTTTAGGTATTACTTTCGTTGCACAGGTGTAGAGGTTCATTTTGTCATGTTTTGATGTATAGAAAGCGATAAATCACAAACTTTGACAAAGAGATAGGGAAAACTGAGGCCAAACCTCATGCTTTTCCACTACCACACATCCACAAACAATCCTTATATTTTTCCAAGCCGTATTTCTATTTTTTCTCTTATTTTCTCCATTTTCTTTGATTTATTTGGCAATAAAATATACTATTTTCTGATTTTTCTTGTTCCAATCACTTTAGCATGTTGTTATTCAATTTATCTTCCATATTCCCCCCATGGGAACACTTTTGCCCACCCGAAATGGAAAAAACTACCATTTTACCACTTAAAAACCGCATTTCAGGTTTTCGGGAATTAAATAAAGCATGTAAATCATTGCAAAACCAAGATTTTCTGATAAACAACAATTACTCATGGTGCAATCAGCCCATAAACAAATTTTCATCCAATAAGAATAAAATTTTCATCATAAACTATAAAAAATCCTTCATTTTCTTCATAAAAATGGTCATACCGTGTTTTTACGTAACCCGAGACGCCTTGAATGAATGCATAATCAGTAGACAGAGCCTCCATTGCTCTCAATCCAATGCTATACTTCAATCTTCAGCATCTCCATCCATCTTCTTCATCACTTTCTTCATTCTTCCACCCGGATTCCTCTATCAAGATGGCACACATGAACAGCCAATAGGGAAGAGAGAGAGGGAGGAGAGAGAAATACTAGAATCAGATCTCTTTATTCAATCCACCATTCGACACGTGAAGGGCGGCAAAATGATCAGCCCACAAAGAGAAATCAAGGCCCAATGTCTGATCTATAGGTTGCTTTCAACCTGGAGATTGATGATCATGATAGGGAGTGCAATTTTTGGCTTATCCTGATGTCGCCATATCCTCATGCTTCATTCACGTTTTCTTTCATCTTTTGATCATAAAATTTTAGGGGGGTCAAAGCCTCCAAAGGGCACCACCCCTTTTGGTCACAAACTTGTCCACCTCTTCGAATCTTGACCATTTTGTGGCCATTTCCCCGTCCTGGCTTCGATTCGAGCTCTAAAAAATCCTGGGCGTCCGGCTTGACATCCCACACTGACTAGAAACTCCTGATATCCCGCACGACAGTCGAAAAAATTATCAAAAATCCACAAGTGTCGCTCGAGCGCCTTTTAAAATCCGTCTTTCACTTTGTGCTTAGAATCGTCCTAGTTGGAACCGCCGCCTCCAATGTTAAATATTTTTCCCCTAAATTCCAGATTTTTTGGCAAATTTTAGGCACATCCCGGGCTCAAAACTCCGCTCTCACCTAGCCCTAATCACCTAAAAGTATTTGGTTGCATTGCCCTATGTACATGTGCTTGATGAAAAGAGGAAGAAGTTAGACCACCCGAAGGCTGTCAAAAGTGTTTTTCTTGGCTATGCACAAGAGAGAAAGGCTTATAAATGCTATGATCCGTCCACTCGGGAAACCCTAATCGTCAGCAATATAGTTTTTTATGAGCTGGCCTCATGCTATGGTAATCCGAATGCAGTGGTCTTTGATGGACCACCCATCCCTACTTATGCTAAAAATTTATACTTTAGTTAGTACGTCTATGAGTGGTCCAACAGGTGATGGTTCATCTACTATAAGTCTTTGGACAGGATGACTCCACACTCATACTATTGCATCCACTGACACACATATGGCAATGAGGGGGAGATTGGATAAAGGCAAAGAAAATATGTTTGATGATGTGATTGGATCACTTACATTTGGATATGAGTCACCTGGCAATGACAGTCTTGACAGTTAACTTGGCATACCATCAGCTATGACAGCTGGTTCGAGGCAAAGCAAGTATGTGTCTCCTCATGAGAGGCAAGCCCAAAGTGCACCGTAGTTGAGGAGGTCTAAAAGGGTCAGAAAACCAATTGATAGGCTGACATACAGTGGGTATTCAGCTAGACATTATGCATATATGACTAAAGTGTCAAGGCTACAGAGAGCCTACGAAGTTCAATGAGGTTGTTATAGATGAGAATTGATGTGCTGCCATGGATGAGGAATATGCAGCATTGGCTGAAAATGAGACATGGGAATTGGTCCATTTTCCTAGAGGCAAAGTATCCATTGGCTGCAAATGGGTTTATAAAGTGAAATGCAAGTCAGATGGTTTGTTGGAAAGTTATAAAGCTTGGTTGGTTGCAGAGGGATATGCACAATAGTACGGCCTAGATAATGAGGAGACTTTTAGCCCAGTTGTTTCCAAAATGGCAATGGTGGGAACAATGATATGCAGTTACACACCTCAGCAAAACAATGTGGAAAAGAGAAAAAATCGGGTGCTTATGAAAGCTGCCAGGGCAATGCTTAATGAAAAGAATTTGCCAAATGCTTATTGGGATGAAGAGGTGGTTACTGTAGTTTATGTATTGAACCAAACACCTATAGCTGGGATTCATGATTTGACTATGTATGAGAAACTGTATGGGCACAAGCCTAGCATTAATCACCTAAAATTATTTTGTTGCATTGCCCTACGTACATGTGCCTGATGAAAAGAGAAAGAAGTTAGACCACCCGAAGGCTGTCAAAAGTGTTTTTCTTGGCTAAGCATAGGAGAGAAAGGCTTACAAATGCTATGATCCATCCACTCGGGAAACCCTGATCATCAACGATATAGTTTTTTATGAGCTGGTCTCATGCTATGGTAATCCGAATGCAGTGGTCTTTGATGGACCACCCATCCCTACTTATGCTAAAAATTATCCTTCAGTTAGTACGTCTATGAGTGGCCCAATAGGTGATGGTTCATCTACTATAAGTCTTTGGATAGGATGACTCAAGACTCGTACTATTGCATCCACTGACACACATATGTCAATGAGGGAGAGATTGGATAAAGGCAAAGAAAATATGTTTGATGATGTGATTGGATCACTTACATTTGGATATGAGTCACCTGGCAATGACAGTCTTGACAGTTAACTTGGCATACCATCAGCTATGATAGCTGGTTTGAGGCAAATCAAGTATGTGTCGTCTCATGAGAGGCAAGCCCAAAGTGCACCGTAGTTGAGGAGGTCTAAAAGGCTCAGAAAACCAGTTGATAGGCTGACATACAGTGGGTATTCAGCTAGACATTATGCATATATGAATAAAGTGTCAAGGCTACAGAGAACCTATGAAGTTCAATGAGGTTGTTATAGATGAGAATTGATGTGCTGCCATGGATGAGGAATACGCAGCATTGGCTGAAAATGAGACATGGGAATTGGTCCATTTTCCTAAAGGCAAAGTACCCATTGGCTGCAAATGGGTTTATAAAGTGAAATGCAAGTCAGATGGTTTGTTGGAAAGGCATAAAGCTTGGCTGGTTGCAGAGGGATATGCACAATAGTACGGCCTAGATTATGAGGAGACTTTTAGCCCAGTTATTGCCAAAATGGCAACGGTGAGAAGAGTTATTGCATTAGCAGCTTCTAAGGGCTAGAAATTATGACAAATGGATGTCAAAAATGCATTCTTGAATGGTGACTTCCTTGAAGAGGTGTATATGGAGCAACTTGAGGGTTATGTACACTCAGATTATCCAACATATATGTGTAAGTTGGAAAGGCCTTGTACGGGCTGAAATAGGCACTAAGAGCATGGAATGCTTGCATAAGCACTTATTTGTAGTAGCTTGGTTTTTAGATAGGTCATGCAAATCACAGCTTTTTTACAAAGAAGACAAAGCATGGTAATGTTTTTCCGATGGTTTATGTCAATGATTTGATCATCACTGGAGATGATGATCATGGGATTGCTGAAATTAAAGTAATGTTACAAACTGAATTCAAAGTCAAGGATCTTAGTGAGCTGAAGTACTTTCTCGGGATTGAGATTGTGTCTACACCTCAAGATATATGGCTATTACAAAAATAGTATGCTCATGATATGTTGCTAAAATATGGCATGATGGAGTGTAAAGCCATGGAAAGACCATTGGATTAGAATGTCAGACTTGTAGTTGAAGTTGGGACTAAGATCGAGAATGTCACCATGTAGATATAGGTGGTGGGTAGCTTGATTTACTTTACTATTACCCATCGTGACTTGAGTTATGCAGTGGGACTAATTAGCCAATATATGCAAAAACCTCATAAGCTGCACTTAGATGCAGTTAGGAGGATTATGCGGTACATGAAGGGTATTATTGATTATGGGTTTTTTTATGAGCATGGGGAAATATTCGACTTGACAGGTTATACCGATGCTGATTGGGTTGGTTGTCTCTATGGCAAGAGGTCAATCAGTGGTTATGCTTCTATTTTGGGCAGCAATATGATAAATTGGAGTAGTAAGAAGCAACTGACCGTTGCTTTATCTAGTACAAAGGCAAAATATAGGGGTGCAACCTTAGCGGTATGCAAAGCAGTTTGGCTTGTGAAACTGCAACATAACTTGGGTATATAATTGGAGAGCAAAGTCACATTACATTGTGATATTCTCAATAGTGTGATACTGGCTAGCAACCCCATCTATCATGCTATATCCAAACACAAAGAAGTTCATTACCATTTTATCAGGGAGATGGTACTTGCTGGAAAGATTGATCTACTCCATTTAAAGACAGAAGACCAGGTAGTAGATATCTTTACCAAATCACTTGGTAAAGAGAAGTTTTTGCATTTCAAGGAGCTACTTAGAGTACAGCAATTAGCTTGAGCTTGAGGGGGAGTGTTAAGAATCAAGCTCATGATTAGTATCACCGACATGACCTTGACCTTTTCCAAACAACTGTCGTCTTAGTTGTCACTCTACATGTGTGTTGTAATACCTCAGTCGGTTAGACTCAACCATAGTTAATGTTACGGTCAGTTAGTGACCTAGTGTGTTTATCAATTATATGTTATTAGACTTCAGTAAGCATTATGAAAGAATGAGAAGAAGAGAACAATGATAGTTCACTACTCTCTATTATAGATCCATGTCTTTGTCTCTCTCTCTCTCCCTCTGAATCTTGTCTTTGTCTCTCTCTCTCTCCCTCTGAATCTTGAACAATTTAGACCAAATTCTAAGTGAGGAAGAGTTGCACATTGCTAGTAGGATCAACTCCGGTGAATTTTTCACGGATTTTCTCACCTACATCACTCAAGTCAGCATTCTTCCTTTTGATATGGACCGCTATACTAATCGAGAATATAATCTGAACTTCTATGATTGGCTCATGTGAAAGTAGAACACCACAAGCCAACACTGAATGCCCTTGACCTCTCAAACCTTAATGCTAGGAAAAGGATTCTGGTCTAAGGTGAAATCAAACATGTAAACATGTAAGGTGAATGAAATGCACGAATAAAACATCCATCAATGTCTAAAGGCAAAACAGAAAAAATAAGAATCAACTTGTGTGATGACTGATGGAAAGTCATAGAATTTTTTGAATGAATGAACTACATGAAGGAAAAAAATGTTCTTTGTAATTAAGCATGTTATTCTTCCCTAGAAAGCATAATTAATTCTTGCTCACCTCTCTGTAAGAAATTACATGGAGGACACTAATACTGAACTATGGCATTATGACACGTACTCATTATGGCATGTCAAGATAAAAGCAACAAACTTCCATTCTCAGAAGAGGAGTAGGTGAAGTATGACCCCTCATTGGAGACAAGGGCTTATAATTAGTTTTAATTTAGGTATATCTGGAATCTAAAAGACATATCATGGAAGAACCAGCAGTGAAGGCTGCAAAAGTACGTGGAGAAGGTGAGCCAAGCCATCAACTATGAGAAGTGCATTGAATTCCTTCGGACCTTCAACAAAAACCGAGGTATAATACTATCACGATGCACCTAGAAAATGAAGCTCGCCAAGTAGGAGGAGCTGAGCCACCCTGAGTTGGTACAAAAAGCATTGGGCCTACCAAACAGAGCAAAAAAATGGCCAAAACGAGATGTGTATGACATGCTGGGGATGGACAAAGTGACAGTCCACACCAACGACGGCATTAGCCTAGCTGACATCCCCAACACCGAGATTCAAACCCAAGCCAAAATGATATACGCTATGTTTTCCAGTCAACGGTATAATGCATTGATGAACATGGAGCCCCAAGAGGAACACCAAGGAAAAGGGAATTCTCTTGCAAGAAAATCTATCTTGTATCATCAACAAGCTTGTTTATTAGGTTTTATATGATCACAATGAAGAAAAGAACACCAGGCACAACAAATCTTCATGCAGCATCATGTAGATCTCCCATGGATTTGATAGATTCAACCATATTCTTCAATATCTTCACAAAATCCATCAATATAACAAAGAAATCAAAGGAATACACCATCTTTGAATGGAAATACATCACATAGTATTCATCTTCAATATCTTCATAGTCTTCTCTCTCAATCTCTCATATACAATCACTCTGTTTTAGTAGAATTTGCTATCTCTGACTCCCTCTCTCTCTCTCCATCAATAATACACCATATCCTCACTACAATCTCTCATAATCACTCTCAATAATCCTTCTTAGGTCGTGGATACCCCTCCCAAGAGGTATGTCTCATATGAAGAGTCACCAGAGCCACTACAGTGTCTTTTCATAGCTCACTACTGTCACTTCACTCCAGTCTTCACTTGAGTCTTCAACAGCTACTTCTTTCACTTCTTTTAGCTCTTTTGCACTTGTATTCACCTCTTTCCAAGGCTAGAAAACTTTCCCAGGCTACACTCTCTGTAAGAAGCTGGGAATAGTTAGAATATTAATAATATGCCATGTCACATAGACATTGGTATATAAGGAGAGAAGTTGTAATTTTTCACATCTTTTGACAAATCAATACATTTACAATCTTTCTCTCTCATTTTGCTCTAAGCTTCCATGGCTTCTTCATCTTTCCTGTCTTTCTCTCTCCAATTCTAGTCTTTCTCTCTCCTTGTCACTCTTATTCTCTCTCTCCCTGCAGTCTTTCTCTCTCCTCTGCAGTATTTCTCTCTCCTCTTTCTCTCTCCCTGGTTCTCTCTCTAACACTCTCATCCAACAGAACACATACAGAAGCATACAGAACAGTCACAGTACAGTGACAGTACAGAGACAGAAGCTCTACAGAAGACCTACAGAAGGTTACAGAAGGTCATCAAAACTTATCCTCCATTTAATGCTTACGGATACCAACTTATCCTCCATTTAATGCTTCTAGGCTTCAAAGCAATTTCAGGACAGCAAACAGTCCAAAGGTTGAATTTAAGCAAGGTGACAATAAGCTTAAGTCCACTTCAGCCAATGCAAATTCCAAAAATATTCCCATGGATCTTTACAAGGAAAGAAAGGACAAAGGCTTATGTTTCAAGTGTGGAGAAAAGTAAACTCCTGACCATGCTTCAAAGTGTGTATACAAAAATGCCAAGCCAAAGTTTCAGAGTATGTTAGTTCTTGAGGACTTTGAAAATGACATAGATGAAGCTAATGCAGTCACAATCAATGCTGAAAATGAAGATTTTGAGGATGATGGTGGACAGGAGTACTTTTATGATCCATCTGACTCTTTTCCTTTTGATCCAGGCGGTGATATTCCATTTGATCCTGGTGGATTTTGTAATGAGTTGCCTGCTGCCACTAATTGTTCTATCTCTATGGATGCTTGGACGGGATCTAAGAGCCCTAATACACTTCGTATGAAGGGAAGCATGTGTGGAAAGCCAGTGTTCATTCTGATAGATAGTGGCAGTACTCACAGTTTTGTCAATAAATCTATTATGTACAAGTTGAATTGTGTTCCCACTGACTTACAGCAGCCCATTCGAGTACAAGCTAATGGTGAAGAGGAAACCAGCACACAGATTTGCCCACAGGTTTCTTTGTAGATGGCTGAAAATTTTGAAGCCAAAGTAAACCTGATCACTTTGGAAATGGGGCCCATAGATATTGTACTTGGTTTTGATTGGTTGATGACCTTAGGCAGAATTACTATGGAATTCTCACAGTTATATATGGAGTTTTTCTCCAATCGACAGCTCATCCGTTTACAGGGAATCCCTAGTAGATCTGATTTTCAGCTTATCACCATTCAACAACTCAAGAAAGAGTACAAGAAGCGTTCACAGATATTTGTATTGCATTATTATAATGGAAGTAGGGAAACAGTTAAGTTTGAAACCTTCAATAGGTATAGGATAGGCTAAAGGCTTTGACCTTCCTCTAGCACTTTGAAGCAGCTCACTCTAGGGGTAATTTCTCTGAGCCTTCAAAGGTGCACAAGATAGTTGCTTTCTTGAGAAAGAATGCACTTCAATGGTGGACTATCTTTTGATGCAAGGCAAGGAACTAGTACAGTGGGAACATTGCTAAACACGTTTTCTTTTCTCAATGGTGTGTTTCTTATCTGTACGGCTTTTTTCGATTTCTGACCTTTGTTTCTATTGCTGATACGGCGCGAGGGCGACTGTTGGTTTTATTCGCTTTCCTCTCTTCGCTTCGTTTTGGAGGTTCTGTAGATCTAGTCTTTTTTCAACGTTCCTGAATCTCGTGTGACCACCTTTGTTGTGGCTCTTGCGCTTCTTACTGGGATCACCGATACGGCGCGAGGGGGCCTTTCCATCTGAATCGTTTCTCTCTTATCGCGCCGTATCGTCAGAAGTTGGAAACATGTCTGAACCCATACAATCCAAGGTTTCTTTAGGAACTGGTAAAAGAAGAAGGCTTTCAAAAGGCTCAAGTGCATCAACAGCTGATCAACCTGTGCAATTGCAGCCCCTTTAACTGACAGGTTGAAGAAAGAGGCTTTCTTTTGGGATGCTCTTGCAGATAGCAGCTTCAACCAGTTAAAGGAATTACTTACCTCTGCTCCTATTCTTGTATGCCCGGATTTCTCTAAAGAGTTTACTATACAGTGTGATGCTAGTGGCCATGGCATTGGGGCAGTTTTGCTTCAGGAGCATGGAGTAATTGCATTTGAAAGCCGTAAGCTTACTGATAAGGAGATGGCCATGAATGTTTATGACCAGGAAATGTTGGCTATTCTGCATGCAATCAAGAAATGGCACCATTACTTATATGGCAGCCGATTCAGAGTACATAGTGATCATCGGGTACTCGAGTATTTCCTTACTCAGTTGAATCTCACTCCAAAGCAACGACGATGGGTAGCAACATTACAAAATTATGACTTTGACATCACTCATACAAGGGGCAAAGATAACATACTGGCTGATTCTCTCTCTCGTATGTGGGCGTGCAAAGTGTCAGCCATGACAGAATTACATAGTGATTGGATTGAAGAGCTACAAGAGGCATATCTCTTAGATGAGGAATTCAGCCAAATCTTTCAGAAATTACAGCAAGGTCTTATGGAAGAAAACTCACATTACCAGCTTAAAAATGGTCTTATTTGGTGGAAGGGCAAGATTGTTATTCCCTCTACTTCTTCTTTCAAGCGGAAAATTATGGAGGAGTTACATTCTTCCCCTTTAGCTGGACATTTGGGAGTTTTCAAGACTTATGACAGGATCAGCAAGAGCTTTTATTGGAAAGTATTGTGGAAAGATGTCAAGGACTTCGTTATGAAGTGTATGCCTTGTCAGCAAAATAAGGATAGCACCCATAAGCCAGGAGGTTTGTTGCAGCCATTGCCTATTCCTACGGGTAAATGGACTCATATTACTATGGACTTTATCACTGGCTTACCTAATACCAAGAAGGGGTGGAATAGTATTTATGTGGTGGTTGACAAACTCACCAAAGCAGCTCATTTTATCCCAACAAAAATTCAGTTTACTGCTTCTCAAGTGGCCAACCAGTTTATGGAGCATATTTTCAGATTACATGGATTACCGTAGGTGATTGTCCATGATAGGGACTCAAAGTTTATGAGTAACTTTTGGCAAGCGGTATTTACATCTATGGGTACTAAGTTGGCTCCATCTACGGCTTATCATCCCCAAACTGATGGACAGACAGAGAGAGTTAATAAATGGTTGGAGACTTATCTTCGCCATTTTTGCTATGATGTCCAAACCTCATGGGATTCTTGGTTACACCTGGCTAAGTTTGCTTATAACAATTCCACTCATGCGAGCATAGGAGTTTCACCCTTTGAGGCTTTGTATGGTTACAAGGTGCCCTTACCCATAGTCATTTTTAATGAAAAGATCAACCCTCATGGGAAGGAAGAGTTGGAAAGAATGCAAACCCTTCTTCAGCAATGCAAGGTGAATCTAAGGAAGGCTCAAGATCAGATGAAGATGTATGCTGATGAGAAGAGGAGGCCTTTAGAGTTCCAGGAAGGAGAGCTGGTTTTGTTGAAGGTGCCTAAATCTAAGTACTCTACATTGAAAGATGGATCCAGTAATAAGCTTGCCCACAGATTTTATGGCCCTTACAGGATCCTTAAGTGGATTGGAGATTTGGCATACAGGCTAGAGCTTCCCTCTTCTACAAAGATTCATAATGTCTTCCATGTTAGTCAACTTAAGCCTTATTATGGTGATCCAGTGGATATAGTTGATGAGCTGCCACCTATTGATGAAGATGGTCTTGTTCAGTACATCCCAGAGGTTGTTATAGGTCAGCGTGAAAAGAAGCTTTGATCACGTTCTATTGTGGAATATTTGATTAAATGGAGAGGTTTACCCTCTGAAGAGGCTTCTTGGAGACCTGATTCAATATTGGATGAGTATCCATACTTGAGAGATACATTGGTGGTGGCTGAAGCCTATTGCTTATGGAGCTAGTATTGATGCAGACTGGTTCAGGACAGCACGCTGTTTTAGAACAGTTTTTGTCGTACTTCATTTTCAGAATTGAGCTATCTACATGAGCTTAAAGTACTCTTCAAGAGCTTTGTTTTGATATGTGGTACATCTCATTTGGACACTTCTATCAAAAGTTATGGCAGATTTGGTCTAGTAGGGACTGTTATTTTAGCAAACTGTCTACTTTCTTCTGGAACTATTTGTTGAAGATTCTATGGCTCCATTTGCTTCTGAAGTTCTTCAAAACATGTATATAGTTGGGTCCTCTTTCTGTTCTTCAAATTCAGCCCTTGTAATGATAATTCTTCATTCATTTCCCATTTGTAAAGCTGTAAAACAGAGTAGTACTCTGTTCTATCCATCTCTTCTTTAGTTCTTTCTAGGTTTGTTTTTTAGGACAAATACTTTTGGGAAGGGATGGATTGTAAGAAGCTGGGAATAGTTAGAATGTTAATAATATGCCATGTCACATAGACATTGGTATATAAGGAGAGAAGTTGTAATTTTTCACATCTTTTGACAAATCAATACATTTACAATCTTTCTCTCCTATTTTGCTCTAAGCTTCCGTGGCTTCTCCATATTTCCTGTCTTTCTCTCTCCAATTCTAGTCTTTCTCTCTCCTCGTCACTCTTATTCTCTCTCTCCCTGCAGTCTTTCTCTCTCCTTTGCAGTATTTCTCTCTCCTCTTTCTCTCTCCCTGGTTCTCTCTCTGACACTCTCATCCAACAGAACACATACAGAAGCATACAAAACAGTCATAGTACAGTGACAGTACAGAGACAGAAGCTCTACAGAAGACCTACAGAAGGTTACAGAAGGTCATCAAAACCACATAACTCATACTCAAACCATTCCAAACCATCAAAAACTATTCAATAACCTTTCAAACAATCTCAATCTTCATCAATCATCAATCCATCCCTCCTTACAGAAAGAAAACAAAACAAAACAGAAGCTATACAGAAGGTATACAGAAACAATCAGAACCAATCAGAACATATCAGAACATCACATCTCCACTAATAAACATCATGAACTTCCAAAACATAATCAATATCATCCAAAACACTCTCAAACCACTTCCAAACCAATCAATCATCTCATAAAATCAACCATTCAGCTCTCAAAAACAACAAAAATCAGCCAAAAAACAGGTCATTTCAACACTCAACATATCCCCACACTTAATAAGGAAGCATCCTCGTGACCCAGGAAAAAGGGAATACAAGTTCATTCAAAAGCTCAACTTTGATCTTCAATATATCTTCAAAAACAATCCATCCAACCACGACCCCAACTTATAACCTGTATCTGATATAAAAATACAACGAAAGGAAAACCCTTTATACATTAATACTTCGTATCAAACTGAAAATCACAACAAACTTGTAAAAGATATAAGAAGTTTCTTCTTCTTCTTCTTCTGCATCAGCATCTTCAACTCTCCAACCCGCAATATCATCACCACAATTCTTCAAAATGTAGCTCGCACGAAAGCCAATCCAATAGGCAACCACCACGTTCTTATTACATCAATTAACCCACAACACAAACACTACACACAACACAACCATCTGAATGACTCCTCCAAAAAGAGAGATTTTCTTTAAAAAGAATCCACCACACATTGGAAAAGGTATCAATGAAGATGATCCCTCTTGAAAGATTGGTGATTTCGGAAACGATCCATAGACAAAGATTCATCTACAAATGTTTTGGGAGGATTTTGAAAAAACTGAAGATAGCACATCCTTTCCAACAGGACAAGGTATCTGCTAGGCAAACAAAGGGCATGAAAATACAATATATCCAACTGCTGGGAATCAATGCTCACATTGACATTCATGCATAACTTTGGAATAGGCTTTGAATCATTATGAGAATGCCTATGCATATATGCCAGATACCAAGCAAAATGAGCAATTAATCTCACTGAAGGATCTACAGACTGTGAATATTGCTGAGCAAAATGAATATAGTTCTGATATGCTTGACTGGCAGCTGTCCAATCTCCTAGAATTACTGGCCAGTTTATCTGAGGTCCTATAAGGGAATCATTCGAGCTCCATCCCCTTCTTCTGGAAATCTGATGATCAAACCCTTCATAGTCACTAAAAAGGAAGAATAATTTAATGAAGGAGTGGCTGAAATTTGTAGGGAATCAGTTAAGAAAGGTGTTAACTGATAAATAGGAAAGGTGGAAGGTATATGAATGGATGGAGAAGGACATGGTGGAGAAGGGGAAAATACTCTATCCTCAATAAAAGAATAGTATGTAAAGATGGGAATTTGAGGAAAAGATGAAGGTTGGAAAAGAAGGGGTAAGATAGTTGTGGAATTAGTTTGACAGAGGGAAAGATATATATCATATCGGTGAGCCATTTGTTGGTAATACAGGAGGGTAGGAACAGAAGGTCCTAAGAGAGATCTTCTATGATAGGCATCAAAAAAGGTAGAACCAAACGGATTATGTTTAGAAAGATGAGCTAAGAGATCCACCCTCAGTTGATTAGTACTCTGGGCATAGGTAGAAGCTGTATTCTATCTTTGATTCAAGACCACATAATCAATCATGGTATGCCAGGAATTATCAGGGCAAGTAGCCACTTTGGAGGGGTAACTCTGAAACATGTCATCTATGTGCAACTCCAAATGGTTGACATACAAAACAGCTTGTAGAACCACATCTCCCACATACCAAGCCATATCCACTTCATCTGGAATCAACAAGTCTCCTCGCAGATACATATAGGACATCAACATGGTATCTGTCGTAACAGAATCTTCAAACACCATCCTTACCACCTCTATCAACAACTCAGCAGACCAAGCCCCACTCCATCCATCCTCCGGAATAGGAAGATCCATCGTGGAAAGCTTCATGTAGAAGGCCAACTTCTGTAATTAGTAGTGGACAAAGAAAGAATGGTCTGGAGGAACATATTCTTGAAACTGCTCAAATGTAGACCATAGCAAATCCATTCTGGATTGTAATCTTTCTACTTTATCTTGGAATAGAGGACACAAGATAGCCTGTCTCTGAAGAGCAGCCAAGTCCTGCTGTGAGAGAGAAGGGATCAAGGGAACATGAGGGCTTGGAGGAATAGACCGTGACTTTGCCAGTTGATCTTGCAACTGCTTGATTTGGGAAGCTTGTGATTCCACTGTGTCATTAGCAGTCTGTAAGGCTGAAAGTTTGACATCTAAAAGAGTTTGGAACTCTTGTGCTACTGGATCAGATGGAGGAGGTGGAGGCACACTCATCTGTAAACCTGAGTAGGTCAAGAAGGCAGACAAGTACGATCCATAGGTGACATTGGTAACATTGCCCCTAGTGACTTTGACGAAATGTTGATCCATTTTAGTGAGTAGGTAAGTGCTCCAATCAATGGCTACTCCTTTTAACACCATCCTTGAAGCTGTGAAAAGCTCTTTGGACAAGTAATGGGATGGCGTTTTTGCAGGTATAAACCTGTCCTGGAGAAATTGACAGACCAACTTCCACACAGGATCAGTGATCATGGAAAAGGAAACTCCTGAAGAGTTGATCACCTTCTTAACATCCAGAATTTTCCTTGTCTGCTTTTGTAACAGCTTCAAAATCTCTTCATTAGAGAAAAGCTGGCGAGTGGTAACAAAGGGTTCACCTTTGGAGGGGAAGAGACAGAGCCTTCCCTAGGCCTCGAGGTGTCAAAGTCATAGAAATACCATGGACCAGTCCCGACTTCTTGCTGTAGGAGGCCAGAAACTCATCACACAACGATGGATCCTCTGGAAGCAATGGAAAGGAGGTAGCCACAAAAGCAGCGAGTCCCGCCTTTGTGAAAGGCTCAAAAGTGAGTAGGGAAGAGTAATCCCTATTGACTAGTGGGACATACTGGATAGGGGGAGGAGCATGAGAATGCGCCATTCAGATGGTTACACACACACCACAAACACAGACAAACAAGGAGAATGCCTGCAAAGCAACAGACAAAAAACCAATGATAAGATATCAACCAAAAATGGTAAAACGTGACTTGACCAACTATCCCCAAGCAAACCACAGCCTAGAAAAAATTCGACATGACCTCTAGACATATGCGACCGAAAGCTTCATGCTATGCATCATGCAAACACCCAAATCCCGTATCAGGCAATAAAGAAAAAAACTACACACCGTACCCTTAACCGTAACAAAGAAAACTGAACCAAAACATAACCACAACCCACACATATCAAGACCACAACTGTGATAAATAGTTTTGACCATGGAGACAACTTCGAAGACTTCGCGTACCCATCCCACGAAACGAGTTCATTAAAAAGGGGAAATTAAGTACAGTGAGGGGGAATTAATTTAATGAAATGTTCATTTTAATAAATTATTAAAAATGGGTGAATTTTTATTAAGTGATAAACCTTATCAAGAAAACGGCGGTTCCTTCTTAAAATTTTAATTACCAATTATTAGATTAAAGCGGTGCTTTAATTTGAATCCCGGACTTCGATACCTAGACTGGGTCTCTAAATGCAAGTTCATTTATTAAAATTTAAGGTGATATGGAGCGCTTTTTTGCCAATGCGTGCTCTTATGACGGCTGGTTCATTTTAATTAAAAATATTAAAGTGCCTCTTTAGCGCACTTAGCGCGTGCTAAGTTAACGGCGGGGTTATTTTTATTTAAAAAATATGGTGTGTTTAGCGCGAAGGCGCATGCCATGGTGGTGTTTAGGGTTTTTTTTTTAATTAACCGTGAATTTTAGGGTAGTAGAAAAAAATAATAAAAATAAAAATAAAAGGAAAAATACTTGGTAGTGGTGTATGTGAATGCAAAGAATGTGCTCTCCTCAATCCAAAAATATATGGATTTGTTTCGAGATGTTTAGGTTGTGTTTTGAATGAAAAATGATTGTTGTTTTTATTTTGAAGGAATTTAGGTGTGAAATGAAATATTGTGACAACTTAAAAAATATGTCAAAAATAAGTAAAAATGTTAATTGAATTTTTCGAAAATTAATTTAAATTTTTTTAGCATTTTTAATGAATTTTTTCATTTTTTGGGTATTTTTAAAAGAGTATTGAATTTTAAAATGGTCTGAATTTTGTTTCTGAAATTTGCAGGATAGAAAAAAATAGTGCAATTTGCTGCAGAAATAGTAGAAATTTTTCTAGATTTTTTTGTATTTTTTAAATAATTTTAAGGGTTTTTAATAAAAAATTTTAAGTTTTCATTGTTTTTTTTTTAAAAGGGTTTTCGGGTTTGTGAATTAAAAATCTGGGAAAATACCTAGAAATAGGCTGCATGGCAGTTGCGTGTCAGCAACCAGCTAACAATCAATCTCTCGCACACGAGCCCGCACAATCACACGATCAAGCACGAACAATCACCCACACGCGCGTGTGGCTGCGTCTCGAGGGTGTCGGCGGGTTGGACGGGGGTTTATGGAGGGGGTGGCGGTGGTTGGCTGCGTATGAACCAGGGCTTGGTTGAGGTTCTGCGGTTCAGCTGTTCAACGATTCGGCAGCGTAGGACAGGGGGCTTACAGGGGGTAGGGGGGTTTAATGTGATGGCTGCGGGTGTGCGGGATGGGGGGGGGAAAAGGGCTTGCAGGGTAGGGGGTGTGTAATGGTGGGAAGGGGGGCTTAGATGAGGTAGGTGTGTTTAATGTGAGGGTGGGAACGGGGGTTTAGAGAGGGGTTAGGTAGGGTTTGTGTGTGGGGACACGTGGCAGGGAGGTGGTTCAGGAGGTCAACGGGCTGTCGGGTGGCACAGGAAGCGTGGGAGTCAGCACAAGAAGTGACACCAGAGGCGACAGCGGCGGCCACTCGGTGTCGTGGCGGGGCAGGGCCACGGAGCAGGCCACGTGGCGGCGTGGGGCGTCACCACAGCGGCGCGAGCGGGCGGCACGGTGGGGAGCGCAGGGCACAGGGCGAGGAGGGGGCGCACGGGCGTACAGGGCAAGGAAGGAGAGGGGCGCCAGGCGGGGACCACAATGGGAGGGAGACGGAACGTCAAGCGAGGGGGACGGCGGCCACCCGGCGGGCTCCACGTGGCAGGCACGGCGGCATGTCAGGCGAGGGGCGCAGAGGGCGGCATCCAGGCGAGGGGCGCAGGCGGCAGGTCACAGGCTTCATGGCACACCAGGCGGGGCAGGGCGAAGGCATCCCACAGCGGTGAGGAGCCGCGACAGGGCGGCGCGGGCGGCGTGTAGGAGGTCGTCACGACGGGCAAGGCGTCCTCAGGCGGCGTCGAGAGGGCCACAGCGAGAGGGCGGCTCGTCACGTGGCACAGGGGCTCGTCACACAGGGCACTGTAAAGGCGTGAGGGAGGAGAGAAGGAGGAGGGTAGGAGAGGTGGACGAGAAGATGGAGGAGAGGGAGGAGAAAAGGGAGGAGCAGAGGAGGAGGAGGGAATGGAGGAGCAGAGGGGGAAGGAGAGGGGGTGGAGATGGAGGGAGGGGAGGGACACGTAGAGGGAGAGGGAGGGGTAGGCAGTTAGGGTGGGGAGGGGTCGGGGTAGGGGGGGGATAGGGAAGGGTGTGGGGATGGGCAGGGGCCCATAGGGGGTGCCCGAAGGGTGGGGCACCCAAAGGAGGAGATGGGCAGGAGGCCCATGGGGAAAGGGTAGGGGTAGGGTTGGGGTGGGTAGGGGCCCAAGGGGAGTGTCCAAGGGGGTGGGGGGGATGCCTATAGGCGGCCGGGGTTAGTCCATGGGAAAGAATGGCCGGGGGGCCCATGAGAGGGAAAGGCGTACCCCCGTCCCGTACCCGTGCGCGGGGCGGGGTAAAAAAATTTGCCGTGACGGGATTGAAAGGGCGCCAAAACGTCGGGATGGGGCACGCGGACGCCACCAGGGCGCGTTAAGACGCGTAAAATTGAAAACGGGCGCGTTCACGCGCGGGACGAGTCGCGTGAAAACACGTAAAAATAAAGAAAATTTAATATCTCCCAATCCGGACATCAAAACGAAATGTCGTAAAAACAAAAACTGGGCAGGACGGCAAGGGGAAGACAAGGAAAGTGTGCAACGGGGGTTTCGGGGGAAAGACAGGGCGTGCACATGCAAAAACAAAAA
Organism: Lygodium microphyllum; assembly: GCF_053477565.2. Classification (NCBI taxonomy): domain Eukaryota; kingdom Viridiplantae; phylum Streptophyta; class Polypodiopsida; order Schizaeales; family Lygodiaceae; genus Lygodium; species Lygodium microphyllum. Next base: position 9,494,385 of record NC_141135.1, read on the forward strand.
AAATCGATCAAAAAATGCAATTAAAAATTAATATCAAAAGATCCGTGCATTGGAACGAGGTGTAGGAAAAAGGAAAAATTAGCAGAAAGACGTGCCCGACAATCCTATCACATCAAAACATAGTTTTGACTGAGATAAGACACGTTCACGTGGGAAAAACCCAAAAAATAGACCTGAAAATGGGATCGGAAATTAATATTGGACGAACCGCTCGCCGGAATGACATGCAGTAAAAAGGAAAAATGTCCGCAGGAAGGGAGAGCACAGGGTGGTCATGTTAGAACGCAGTTTCGACGGAAGTAGGAGGGGTCATATGCGAAAAACACCAAAAAGATGTCTGAAAACACATTTAAAAATTAATAATTAAAAATCCAAAAGGCGAAAGAGGGTGGAGGAAAAAGGAAAAAGGTAGGGGAAGGCACGATGTACACGGGTGTCGAATCAAATTGGAATTCCGATGCAAACATGGCAGATTCACATGGAAAAATATCAAAAACACGCACGAAAAAGTCTTTAAAAACCGTAAAATTAATATTGGACAAACCGTGCATCAAAATGACACGGAGGAAAAAGGAAAAATGTCATGGAGAAAGTTGGTGTCAGGGCTATGATGTCAAACCACGGTTTCGAAGCAAGCAAAGCGCATTCACATGGAAAACCGGCTAATGTACGCAAAATGTTTCAAAAATTAATAACTCGAAAACCGTGCACCGGAACAGGGGTAGGTAAAAAGGAAAAATTGTCAGTTCAGAGGGAGGAATAGGGCTATAAGGTTGGATGTGGACTTCCATGAACGTAGGATGCATTCACATAGCAGGACCACAAAATCAGGAAATGAAGAAAAACTGCAAGGGAACAGCCCCAAGGGTGGGTGAAAAATGAACGGGTGGTTGGGAAGGGACCTCATTAGGGTAAAAGCAAGTCATGGCATAGAGGCATTCGCAGGTTGAAGTATATGCAAAGGGGTATGCAATGTAGACGCGCAGGGACGCGTCCCCACACTTAAGACCTTAACGGGTAGGGTTAACCGAGCAACAGGGACCTAAGACCACGCAATAGACCATCCACTAACGTCCCCACACTTAAAACATGAACGTCACTGAGAAACAAAAGTGGTAGGGTTAGAAAAACTTGGCCCATGTTGTCGAGAATCAAGGTTGATTGTCGATGGCACGTCTTGTGTCGTTGTCGGCTGCTGGAGGTACCAAGGCATCTTCTCGGCACACATCCGTCATGGCAGGGACCACGCGGCAACACCCAGGGAGGTAGCTGGTTGAAGGAATCGCAGGAAATTCGTTGATGATGAGGGATACTACACTCAACTCACAGTCACTCAAATGGAATGAAAGAACTGTCACTCGCCCCAGGACTAATATCACTCGAGGAATAATGATTGAAACCTATAGCTTGTACCCGATTTAGAAATCGATAGGGGAATGGTGCAGAGGGAAGTATACCAGGGTGCACAGTGGAGGGTGCATTAGTGCGTTCAACCCATCTGGCATAGGTGCAAGGAGGAAGGCAAGGGAGCCTTACAGTGCAGTGTACAGAACAGGATGACGTGTCTTGTGTTGACGACAGAGACCCATCCCGTGGGTGCATAGGGAAACGGGAACATACCTGACTCCAAGTGTCATAACGTCCCTCAATCTCACCTCTTGGTAATTGATTGAAGAAACTCCAGTCACGCTCAGTCCACCCCCTATCTCACTCTTTGTTGATAGATACAGAAGGGCAGCCCTTTCCTAAAACCCATTGATGTAATCCTCACAGTCACTTGTGCAAAGGTTGTATGCCTTGTGTGCATTTGATGGTGCAACTATGCATCCCGCCCTGTGCCGGCATACGATGCGAGAAGAAAGGCCAAGGAGCCTTATAGTGCAGTGCACAAAAACATATTGTGCTTTGTGCATTGAGAGGCCCATCCCGTGCGTGCAACACTTCATTCACACTTCTCACCTCTCATTTGATTTGAAGGGAAAAGACAAGTCACTCGCCCCACCCTCTATCTCACTCTCTGTTGATAGTTACATAGGGAAACCCATACTCACTTCCCCATCCGGTTAGGATGAAAGCTCACATCACTCGATTGTTTGTCGATGAAGATCGCGTCGTCGGTTGTTGAAGAGGCGTACCCAGGGAGGTAGCCATCAAATCGAACGTTGTGTTGGATAGGACATGACATCTGCTAGAGGACAGCTAGACGCTCTGCAGAAAGACCCAGGACACAACGTACCAAGGGAGGTAGCTTCGGAATTGGATCCTGGAAATATCAATGGATGAATCCACTTTCTGGACTGCTGGGTGTTGCCACCTTTTCCACAGCCAGCTTCTTGCCCAAGGGTATTTACCACCTTTTCTTGGAACGAGGCCTGCTATGATAGGGAATTTCTTCTTTTTCTCCCATAACATTTTTTTTTCTTTTCTTTTTTTCTCTTTTCTTTTTCTCCTACTCCCGAGGGTGTTTCCACCTTTTCTCGAAGAATAGGTCAGCATGACAGGGACCTAAGTCCTTTTCTCCCATGATCGATATGTATATATTTTCTCTTTTTGTTTTTTTTTCGAATTAAGAAAGGGAATGGTAGAAATACCATTTGTCAGAATCCACCTCGCCACCGTCGTTGGTGAAAAATAGAAGATAAGAGATCAAGGTTGGAAGGTGGAGTTGAGGGGACAGAGGGTTGCATCCATCTCATCAGGAGTGGCTGAAGAACGGCTATCAGAAGTAGCATCATAAGAATGACAGTGCCATGCCAATGAGGGAAAGGATTAGGTGATCGTGATTGTCAAGATCCCCAAGGAGGGAAGTACTTTTTTAGACAATATCCATTGATCAGGAAGGGATCATTAGAGGCATCAACGGTCTGCACTTGGATAGAGCCATTAGGGTTGACAACAAGTGCCTTATAGGGGCCCATCCACCGCTATTGAAGCTTGCCAGGAAACTTGCCAAATCGTGAATCATAGGCTAGGACCAAATCACCTTCTTTGAACTCCTTGTGCTTGATGAAGCTGTCATGGTAAGCCTTGCGTCGAGCTTGCGTGGCTTCCATGCACTGTAGAGCCATCCTACGAGTTTCGTCCAAACATTCCAGGTGCAGAAGACGGCGTTGCAGTGAATCATCATCCCCCAAACGCTCTTTGATAGCCACTTGCAAAGAGGGCAATTCCAGTTCAACAAGGAAAACAGCTTCTGTACCATACACCAGCTGAAAGGGTGTCTGTCCTGTTGCTGCTTTATGGGAGGTTCTATATGCCTAGAGGGCCTCTGTAAGTCGATCGTCCCAATCACGATGATGTGTGGCAATTGTTCTTGTCAGGATCGAGCAGAGGATGCGATTGGTGACTTCGACTTGGCCGTTGGCTCTGGGATAATAAGGAGTGGACTTGCGATGGCGGATCTTATACAGCTCTGTCAACTCTTCCATGACTTTATTAATGAAATGAGTGCCTCTGTCACTTACCAGCTCTAAGGGACTGCCAAAACGGGTGATGATGTTCTTGTACATGAACAAGGCTACGCTGTTACCATCGTCCCACTTTAGGGCTTTAGCTTCACATCACTTTGTAACATAATCCATACATACGAGGATGTATCGGTTCTGTTTCCTTCTGGTGGGAGGATTGATTGGGCCTACAAAGTCGATGCCCCACTTCTCGAAAGGCTTCAAGGGAAGGATAGCTTGCAGTGGCATAGCACTTGTCTTTGTGGGTTTTCCCATTCTCTGACAAGCATCACATCTTTTACAGTAATCATAGGCATCCTTGTGAATGGTAGGCCACCAGTATCCTGCTAGCAGGGCCTTCCTGGCTGTGGCTTCTCCTACAAAGTGACCCCCACATGGCTCGTCATGGCAAGCCTTCAGAACAATCCCAATCTCATCTCCTGCAACACATCTTTTGAGCACTTCATCTTTGCCTTTCTTATACAATGCGCCGCGTAACAGGGTGTAGGGGGCTGATTCTAACAGAAGCTTCTTCCTTTCCCGACTAGAAATACCAGGAGGGTATTGTTGGGTTGCCAGAAGATTGGCAATGTCTGCATGCCAGGGAGTTACAGTTTCTACTAGGAATAGGGAAGCATCAGGGAGGTCTCGATCATCCTGCTCCTCGTCTGCAGTTTGTGGGATACGTGACAGATGATCAGCCAGAACATGGGAACGACCAGGTTTAGTAATCACCTCAAAGTCGAACTTCTGAAATAGAAGGAGCCATCTCATCATGCGTCCTTTCACGTCCGCTTTGTTCATCAGGAAGGACAGGGCCTCATGATCCACATAAAATTTAAAGTGGGTAGATAATAGATAGTGGCGGAACTTTTCTAGGGCAAACACCATTGCCAAGCACTCCAGCTCTGTCACTATATAGTTCCCTTCCCTATCAGTGACTTTTCGGCTTGCATAATAGATCGTTTGATCCAACTTCGAGGAGCCCTTCTGGCATAGGACAGCGCCTAAGCCTTCAATTGATGCATCAGTATGTACATGAAACTCCTTCGTCTAATCAGGAGGCTGCAGAATGGGTGCCTCAATCAGACACTGCTTCAGAGTGTTGAAGGCTATGTCACATTCTTCCGTCCAAGTAAACGCTGCATCTTTCCTCAGAAGCTTGTGCAAGGAGGTTGCCTTTGTTGCAAAATGAGCTATGAACCTTCTGTAGTAACCCACATGGCCTAGGAATCCCCTCAACTGTTTGAGGTTGGTGGGTGCTGTCAGAGCTGCGATCTTTTCGATCTTTGCAGGGTTTGTTGATATCCCTTGTGCAGAGACAATGTGGCCTAGCAGAACTCCAGAAGAGACCCCAAAGATGCATTTGTCGGGGTTGAGGGAAATCCCATACTCCCGGCATCAGGCAAAGCATTGTTCCAAATGTCCCCAGTGTTCTCGGATCAAACTATAGACGCAGAAGTCATCCAAATATACCTCAATAAAATCGTGCAGATGATTTTGGAATGCGGCCATCATGACTCACTGGAAAGTAGCAGGGGCATTGCAGAGCCCAAATGGCATCACTCGGTAAGTGTAGGTCCCCCATTCTGTGGTGAAGGTTGTTTTGGATTGGTCTTCTTCTGCTATCTGCACTTGATTATATCCTCTGAATCCATCCAGAAGGGAATAAAGCTCATGTCCTGCCACTTTGTCCAATAGTTGGTCTGTGAAAGGGATAGGAAAGTGATCCTTCTTCATCTTAGAATTGAGCTTGTGGAAATCCACACATATTCGCAATTTGCCATTCTTCTTGGGTACAACCACGATGGGTGAGACCCATTCACTATTTGCCACTGGATAGATGAACTCGGCTTCCAGAAGCTTCAACAGCTCTGCTTTCACCAATGTGGAATAATTCGGGTTCATTCGCCTCTGTCGTTGTCATGCTGGCTTGGCATCAGGCTCCAAGTCAATATGATGCTGACATATTGTGGGATCAATCCCCTTTAGGTCTTTGTAGGACCACGCAAACACGTCCAAATTCTCTTTCAACAAGTTGTACAAAGTTGACAACTCCTCTTCTGGGAGGCTGCTACCCACCTTCAAATGGCGTTTAGTGCCATCTGCATCCACAAAGGTTAACTGCCTTTCATCTTCTACTTCACGGATGAAGGTCCCGCGGGCTGCTTCTGGATACAGATCCGACTCCTTCAAGGGAGTGGTGTCCTCATCTGATGTTCCATTAGAACCAACTTCTTCTTTTGGTGGAGACTTAGGTTGCTCCTTGAGATGTTGAAATGGGATTAGAGCTGTTTCGGGTTTGGTTTCAAGATTAGTTACCTCTTGGCTTGAAGACTCATCTTCTAATGACATGTCCAGGAATGTCACATAACAGGGACCCTCTAATGCCTGTTGAGTTTGTGAGACTGGTGCTTGTTGGCATGGTGCATCATCATCATCTTTCTTTGGCAAGAATGGGTGAGGGCGGCATGAGCCACTACTAAAAGACGGCTTGGTCTTCTTAATCCATTTCTTATAAAGATTTTGCATATGAGAAGATCCATTTACCAGACCAAATGGTACCATCGCCATTCTGTCCCACAGCATGAGCTCGTCTGCTTCTGATGCTTTTGGAACTTCTTCTTCATATGTATCCTCTTCAGGTGGGATAGACTCTTCCATCTCGCTTTCATAACCTTCTTCTTCCATATCATCTCCGTCCTCTTCTGTCTCTATCTCTGTCTCTGTCTCTGTCTCTATCTCTGGCTTTGTCTCTGGCTCTGTAGAAGCTCTGTAAGAGAAGAACAGGTTCTCTGTTTCATCTTCTGCCTCTGTCTGTGGCTCTACTATGGCCATGTAACAGGGAGAGCAGTACATCCATGCTTCTATCTCACTGTCAGAAGTGATTTCGAAAATCGTTCCTGGTTCAGGCAGGAAGTATTCACCCATTGACAGGGACTTTGCATCTTTTGGGAGTTGGCTTATAGTATCCACTATTAAGGAACGTGCCACTATTTTCTTGGGAAGGATCTGTTTGACAGTACCTTCGTCTGTTGATATGCCATCTGTAGCCTCATTAGGGGAGTCAGAAGATAATTCCAAGGAGGTGGATCCATGTCCTTTTTGAGAACCATATAGTTTCAGCACCACTTTGTTAGGTCCTCTACCCAAGGTCAAGGTTCCTTTGAACCAATCCGTCCTTGCTCTGGCTTCAAAAAGCCATGGTCTGCCTAGTAACAGGGGGTAGGATGTACCATAAGAGTTTGGTTTCACCACCAGATAGGTTAGCCAATAATCTCTTCTAGCCACTGTAGTCTTCACATATGGGAGAATGCCCAAGGCTTGATTCTGCTCTGATCCGCCAGTCTGATGAGCCATTGGGTGGGTTGCACACCTTGTAGGCCTAGATCCTTCATTGTCACATCCGTCATAATGTTCACAGATAAGCCACCATCAATCAGTGCATTTGCAATGAAGCAGCCTTCTATCCACACGCCAGTCTCTGGGGTACCCGGATCTAGGAAGGCGTTAGCCACGTCCACTTCTTTTACAGGCTCTGGAGCTGTGTTGGACTTTGTTGATGTTGAGGGAGCAATCCTTAAGCCACATCTTCTTGTCAGTATACTTTTGAACTGTTTTCGGCAACTGGGAGACAACATCAATAATTGTCGGAATGTGAGGTTTGGTTTAAAGGTATCTAGATCTCTGACCAGATCATATTCCTTAATAGGATCCACTGGCTTCTCTAACCGGTTAGGAAATGGGATAACACCCATTTTCATTTTCCTTTTTTCTTCCAACAGGGGCATCATGGGAACTTCTTCTGCCACTTGTGGCACTTCCTCCTCTTCTATCTCCTGGACCTCTGGTCATGTCTCTCGAACTGTCTCTGTGACTCTCTGCGGCACTGTGGTGCTCTGTACGACACTGTCAGGCTCTGTGATGTTCTGTTCTTCTGGTGGAAGATTGAACTTCACTGTTCTGGCAGGAGGATTATTTTCTTTCTGGATAGGTGGTTCCTTCTTCTTTGCATGCATGATGGCAGCAAATTCCAATTCCACTAAATTGGAGGTAGGCTCTTGGGCCTTGGCCGGACTATTAGTAGCATTATTTTTCACTGGGGCTGGGCTTGGACAGTCTTTTGCAGTATGGCCTTCTCCTTTGCATCGACTGCATAAGGGCTTGTAATCCACTGACCTTCTGGGATTTGGACAATTTGGTGAAATGTGTCCCTTTTCTCCGCATCTGTAACACTCCACTTCTGATCTCTGACCACCACCAGACTGTCTTCCTCTGTAACTTTGGGATGGAAATCTTCTTAGACCGAAATTAATACCAAACTCTCTAGGCTTGGGTCCAATATCCTGTGTTGTCATTTTGGATTCCAGCAAGTTGAATCTTGTGTCTTCTTCCTTCCTTCTCCTATCATGCATCTCCTTCAGAGAGCAAATATCCTCTGTATGGTTCTTCCGCAAACAATAGGAATAGAAGGCTCCAGGAATGGTTGGTTTTCGTGTACATTCAGTGGCTAAATGGCCTGCTTGATGACACTTACCACACCAAGTATTTGACCGCATCACATCTCTTCCTGCTCCTGCAACGTTGGATATGCTAGCGGTATTCACTTTCAGCGTCTGTAGCTGCTCTGTAATCACATCCATCAACTCCTTTTTGATATTTGCAATTGAGTTGGATAAATAATCCTTCAATCTTTCTCCTCCCGAGGTACTGGCAGTAGGGTTTTGAGGAGTCTTTGTAATCACTGCATAAACAGGTTGGGCTGGTGCAGAGGGATCTCTGTTCTGATTCTGATTCAGAGCTCCTGTTTGAACTGTTGGTGGCTGTTGGCTCCAGTTGGTAGGGTTCCACTGTTGCTGCTGATTTGGCATTGGGGAAATTGGTTGGGACCATTGCTGTTGTGGTTGAACCATCATTTGAGGCATTGATTGTGGCCACTCTGGATTTGGTGCACTGTACTGTGATACTGGGGACATCTGTTGGTAGGGGTAGGGGACTGCCCCTGGGATTGCATTTGTTGGGTACATCATTCCTGGCATCAGAGGAGGTAGGACTCCTCTTCCTGGATTCATCGCCAATCTAGCTTCCACTTCATCGTACAGTCTTGCACCTTCTATTGTAGCTTGCAGTGTGGCTGGTCTTTGCAGCTCCACAAACTTACGAACTTCTGGTTGTAAACCTCTGAGAAACACCCCCTTCTGAATGCCATCATCTAGATTATGGTTAGTCCATCTCTTCAGGATGGATTCCATTCGTGAGACATAAGCTTCTACTCTTTCTCCAGAGGACTGACTTAGGTTCATAAATTCCTCTCGCATCCACTCTTCAAAACCTTCACTCCTGAATTTAGTGAGAAAGGCCAACTTCAGGTCGTCCCATGTGCCAAAAGTTACTTGCTTGTCTCTCATACCACTGAAACGCCACACCCTTGAAAGTGGCGGGGAATATTGCTAGCCAATGCTCAGGGGTTCTGGCATTGTTAGCCATGCATGCTACCATAAACTCTGCTACATGAAGATCGGGGTCTTCATTGTACTCTCCCTTAAAAACTGGCAATGGAACTACATTCGCTGTCCTGTTATCAATATTTCCAGGACGGATCTGGCTTGGAAGTGGACCTCCAGTAGGAGGAGGAAGGGCTTGATGTGCCATTGGGACTTATGTAAAGAGTTCCGCAAGGGCGTCAAAGGCGGCTTCTGCTGCGAGCTCGTTCTCAGCTTTGATTTTTTCTTTCTCTCTTCTCACGTACCTCTGGACTCGTTCTAATGCTTGCCTCTTTATTGTGTCATTCATCAAGGGGTTGGCTCCACTCTGTTGTTAGTGCTCCACAGAGGGTTAACAGAAGGCTTCAGTCTCTAGAGGACTGTCTTGCCAACATTTCTTCTACTTCTTCCTTTTCAACGTCCCTGAATTCTGCTTTCATGCCACTGCACAGAGGAAGGTATTCGGTTATGAAGGTGTCAAAATGCATATGTCTGAGCATTGTAGTGGTGCCATTATCATAGTAATGCCAGCTTCTGATGGTTTCAACAGTGTATGTTGTGAAAAACACTGTGTCTACCAACTTCCAGTTGGTTGCTAATTGAACAAACAGAAGATTATCAATGCACCAAGCATCCCATGTATCTTGCTGTTGAGCATCTACGAACAAATTCCAACTCTTTTCCTTCTTGTCTTTGTGAACCTCTACAGAACAAGACTCCTGAAGCTTCTTCACAATCTCCCACTTGATGATGTCTGGAAACTTCTCAATGAATGCCAAATCTTCCATGGATGGTCATTCTCTCTATTTCTGCTCTTCAGTTTGTTCCGAAACAGTTTGCCACCAAGATGCAAGTTTCTGCTGCTTCATCAGGAAGAGGAAACTATCCACTACATAGAGCATGCATCATGATGGTGATATGTTTCTGCCATTGTGGGATGAACTTCTTGTGGAAAGTGGCTTTGATTATGAGAAATTCCAACTCTTCAGTGGAAGAAGGAACTTTGTAAACATCCATTGAATTCTTCTCTTCTTGGCAATGCCATTTCCTTCATTTTCAGCCTCTCCTAGTGCTTGTTAATGGCAAGTTTCCTCGGCTGCGCACCAAAAACATGGAGCCCCAAGAGGAACACCAAGGAAAAGGGAATTCTCTTGCAAGAAAATCTATCTTGTATCATCAACAAGATTTTTTATTAGGTTTTATATGATCACAATGAAGAAAAGAACACCAGGCACAACAAATCTTCATGCAACATCATGTAGATCTCCCACGGATTTGATAGAATCAACCATATTCTTCAATATCTTCATAAAATCCATCAATATAACAAAGAAAGCAAAGGAATACACCATCTTTGAATGGAAATACATCACATAGTATTCATCTTCAATATCTTCATAGTCTTCTCTCTCAATCTCTCATATACAATCACTCTGTTTTAGTAGAATTGGCTATCTGTGACACTCTCTCTCTCTCCATCAATAATACATCATATCCTCACTACAATCTCTCATAATCACTCTCAATAATCCTTCTTAGGTCGTGGATACCCCTCCCAAGAGGTATGTCTGATATGAAGAGTCACCAGAGCCACTACAGTGTCTTTTCATAGCTCACTACTGTCACTTCACTCCAGTCTTAACTTGAGTCTTCAACAGTTACTTCTTTCACTTCTTTTAGCTCTTTTGCACTTGTATTCACCTCTTTCCAAGGGTAGAAAACTTTCCCAAGCTACACTCTCATCCAACAGAACACATACAAAAGCATACAGAACAGTCACAGTACAGTGACAATACAGAGACAGAAGCTCTACAGAAGACCTCCAGAAGGTTATAGAAGGTCATCAAAACTGCATAACTCATACTCAAACCATTCCAAACCATCAAAAACTATTCAATAAGCTTTTAAACAATCTCAATCTTCATCAATTATCAATCCATCCCTCCTTACAGAAAGAAAACAGAACAAAACAGAAGCTATACAGAAGGTATACAGAACCAATCAGAACCAATTAGAACATATCAGAACATCACATCTCCACTAATAAACATCATGAACTTCCAAAACATAATCAATATCATTCAAAAACTCTCAAACCACTTCCAAACCAATCAATCATATCATAAAATCAACCATTCAACTCTCAAAAACAACAAAAATCATCCAAAAAACAGGTCATTTCAACACTCAACAGAACAAAATTAGCATACCAATGCTGGAGAGCATTGCTGCATGGTCCTTTGATGAGGTCAACCTCAATGGCTTTGTGAGGAAGATGATAGAGACGTCAGCAAAAGCATTAGCCACCGATGGAAGACCCATAGGGGGAGAGTCCCTGGCCTCCAAAGCTAGGAAATAGTCATCCTTAAAGGCCTCTACCATTGGCTTTAGAGGAATCTTGACAACCATCGTAAGAGAGGCACTATGGAAAGCACAAGATGGCAAGGCAGTGGTGAGATGCCGAATAGGTCCCCTTCGAACCAAGGATAGGAGCAGTCCAATGAAAGGACCATGAGTGAGGACAAAGGAGAGTAAGAAGCACAATAATCTAGCCAAGGAAGGGCCAATAAGTCAAAGAAAGAGGCTCCATAGAAGAAGGCCCAAGAAGAGAGGGGGAAGAAGGAGAAAATAGACCTATACAAAGTACAAATTGAGTCCAAAAGCACAAAAGAATGATGAAATAAAGAAGAAAGGGACAAGGCAAAGAGAATAAAATAGGAATTCAAAAGAGCTGAGGAGGAAGAGGTGGAGCTCAAAAAGAAGGAGGAAGAAGACATAGCTCTCGCTATCTGCCTCTCAGTGGAGCAACCTTCAAGACATACCCCGACACGAAGGTTCAAGAACCAACTCCAAGACACCCAAAATCCTACCACCTCCCCTAGTGACCAAGGGAAAGGGCAAGGGTTTGATCCACCCTATCCCACCCATCCTACTACCCACCACCCTAGTCACTGCACCCACCCCAAACTCGTCTACCATGGTGGGTGCTAGCAATATTGTGGCATGGGTGTAGTTCCTGGTCAACAAATAGTCAACTCAAGGTGCAAGTGTAGGAACCCCTATGACGGGAGCAAAAAGATAGGCAACTATGCAGACACAAAAAATAGATGGGACCTCAAATGGCTGAAGATAGAGGCATCTACAACCATTGGTCCCTGCACTGCCATTGTCCACAGGAAGACAAGAATATAGCAATAGCTGAGCTAGGTTGAAAGGGAGATGATGACAGCCTCTCAGTTAGAGAGAACCCATCTATCATAAAGAGATCAAGGAGCTAAAAGAGAAGCTTGAGGCCAAGGGAGGAGAAGATAAAAGATGACAAGAAAAAATTGCAGTGGCAGAAACACACAACCTCATGATCCTACAATGCAATTTCGATGAGCTAGTGGCACTATACAAAGATTTGCAAAAAGAAAATGAAAATATTCAAGATGCCACATAGAGCAACTAGTAGTGGTAGAAGAAGAGAGAAGCCGATGGTACCGAAAGCATATAGCAAATCTAGAACAAAGGCTAGCCTCAGAGCTTGAAGAACAATAGCACTTGGAAAGAGAAATCAAATAATAGGATAGGAGGCTGAGGGTGTTAGCCTGCAGGCAATACGAAAGCCTGGAATATATGAGAAAAAAAGCAGATGACTGGGTGAACAAGAGCAAAGAAAGAGTGAACTCCTTAGTGCATCGACTAGCCCTTGCAGAAGGCGACAGGTGTTAACAGAGAGTAGGGCAGAGGCCACACAGGTGACCTTGGAAGCCTAACAATGTGCCTTCCTTTGCACTCTCTTGGAGGCCACACAATCTGAGGAAGAGGAGTTCATTGAATCCTTAAGGAAAAGGCTAGAGATTACCCCCGCCGTAGGGCTCTAAAGCATGGGCTACACATCCAAACGCAAATTGTAGGGCCCACAGATGCAAACCAAGAGAGGTGAAGGCCTACTAAGGTTGCAATGCCAAGTTTTGAAAGGGGGAAACAAGTCGCAGCTCCTTAGCGGGAGGTTTTTACGACAAGGATGCCTTCCCCCCACCACTCTTTTTTACCTCAAATACCGGCAAAGATATCTATGATATGGCTAGATCCATGTGTGGCAAAAAAAAAAGGGTCACTGCATCTAGGAGTCCTCAAGTTAGAAACGCCTAATGGCTTCAGTCAGCCAGCTCCATCCCTAACTCCCTATCCCATTTTCATTTCACACTTCACGCTTAGGGCACCCCAAGGGTAGGACTGCCAAAACTTGTCCCCTAAGCTACATCCACCAGATCTCCCTTATACAGAACTAGGTCCTCAAGTGTGGAACAACACCCACGCTTTCCTCCTATGGTTTGACCCAACTCCCAATTCCACTAGCATAAGCACAATGTATCACATGATAAGGCAGACACGCCCCCAGATAATGCACCTTCTTTTCTTTTCAGGTAAGTACAAATGTTTCAACCCACAAACTTTGGAGGCCCCATTGTCTACTCAATTCACCCTCAGTCCCCAACACTTCAACCGGTTGATCAGTTTCTTCCAAAAACCAATCCCCATGCAACCACATCGTCATCGGCTTACACTACTGCTATTACACAACATGTCACCATGCAACCAAAATGAAGCAAAGGAAGTTCAAGTCAAAAAGTGAATGAAGAGGCTCATTAGGAACCGTGCAAAATATGGCAACCTTAGTTAAAATGTGAGGGAGCTCTGACTACTTTGGCGTCCTCTCAAGAGGATGGAGAAAAACCGAATATTCTAGGAAGGCTCTCTCAAGGATGAGGGAGCACCTCCCAAGGCTCTCGCAAGGAAAGCCTGAGACGTAATGTAAGTCATTTTAGAAGATGTTCGGGTCTCCTCTTGTCCAAGTGGTACAGTCTAAACAGACATAGGTGAAGGGATAAGGCAATTTGAAGAGTTAGAATAAAGCCATGTTCTGCCCACATCATCTCGCAACCTCAGAGGGTGAGTGGGGGATCCGTCCAACACCATCTTAAATTTCAAACACTGATCCGCCCACTTGCCAACCTCCCAGAGGGATACGTCCAACACCATCTGAAATTTCAAAGGACCAATCCACCCACCATCAACATGAAGGAGGAATAAGTCCCAACACCATATTCAATTTTAAGGGCCAATCCATCCAACACCATCCCCCGCAAGGGCTCATATACAAACTTAAAAAATCCATCTGGCTATATCCATCCCACCTTCCCACTACTATCCATCAGTGCCATGGGACTAGCACTAGACTAGGAGGGAGGTAATATTAACCGTAGCACAAGAAAAAGTAAAAAAAAGTAAAAAAACGCAAGTCGAGACCCAAAAGAGATAGCCCAAAAAAAAAATCAAACACAACAAAATAAGCAAGAAGGGAAATAGTTGAAAGCACAAGGGCATTCTCAAAATCTAAGGCAAAGGCAAAAGTACACTTTTAAATGCGAGGTGCCCCTAAAACGTTTTGTAAAAGAGCGTGCAAACTATAAAGGTAGATGGGCAATAGGAAGAAGGCTAGGCAAATAGAAGGACAATGGGAACAAGGGCCCACGGCTAGCCATGTAAAAAAGGGGATAAGGGGATGACCGCCCAAAAGGGATTTAGGGTTTTGTATATAAACTTGAAAAGTGAATGAGGAGCTTATTCTTTGGTGTGTGGCAAAGTGGACTCATCTTCTTCTCTTCTTTTCTCCTTCTTGCTTGCTTGTGTGCACTTGAGAGAGAGTGTGTGAGAGTGTGTGAGGGTGAGGAATCAATGAGAAGAAGCTCTCTATCATCTCCTCTCTTCTTCTCTTCTCTTCTCTTCTCTTGTCTCGTGAGCAACTATATGGAGGATGGAGCTTGAAGGTGGAGGCTTGAGGTTTCTTGAGCTCACATCACGAATCATGGAGCTACTGATGTGCTTGAGGGGGGAGGCAACTCTTTTGGGCATCAATGTAAGCTCACTACACCCTAGTAGGATTGAAGGTTTGTCAACTAGGTGCGAGATATCCATAGGTGTTCTCTTCAAATGCTTGAACAATAAGCAGTCCGTGGGTCTTGGTGGTTGAGCGTGAGCTCGCCTCTACACTCAAGAACACAAGAAGAGAGATGGAGGCCAATATGTTTTCTTACTATTTTTTCTTCTTATTCCACACATAATACAATGTATACAAAGTATAGATAAGATACAACATAAAAGAAAGTGGCCTACTGTTGAGCGTGGAAAAAGACTGAATTTTTGACTAATTTTTGTTGTTTTTGAGGTCTGAATGATTGATTTTTGATGGATTTAGAGTGATGTATGGTTGTTAATGAAAGTATTTGAGAGTGTTTTGGAAGATCATGATGATTCTCAGTAGAGAAATGAAGCTCTATAATGTTCTGATAGGTTCTGTTGAGGTTCTGATTGGTTCTGTATACCTTTTGTATAGCTTCTGTTTTGTTCTGATTTTCTTCTGTATGAAGCATGGATTGATGATTAATGAAGATTGAGATCTTTTGGAAGCTTATTGAATAGTTTTTGATAGTTTGGAATGGTTTGAGTACGAGTTATGAGGTTCTGATGACCTTCTGTAACCCTTTGTAGACCTTCTGTAGAGCCTTTGTCTCTGCTCTGTAACTGTTCTGTAACTGCTCTAGTACTGTACTGTACTATTCTGTAGACCTTCTGTAAGTGTTCTGTAGAAAGTATGTGTGACTTTGGAAAATTTTTATACCTTTTTGAAAGGATGAATCTAAGTTCAAAAGAGCTAAAACAAATGAAAGAAGCAGTTGTTGAAGACTGAAGAGAAGACTGAGTGACAGTGACAGTAGTGAGCTGTGAAGAGACACTGTAGTGACTCTAGTGTCTCTTCATATTAGATATACCTCTTTGGAGGTGCATCCACGACCTAAGAAGGATTATTGAGAGTTATTATGAGAGTATTGTAATGAGGAGATGATGTACTATTGAGAGAGAGAGAGAGAGCTAAAGATAGTCAATTCTATCAAAACTGTGTAACTGTATATGAGAGATTGAGAGAGAGAACTATGAAGACATTGAAGATGAATACTATGTGATTGATTTCCATTCAAAGATGGTGTACTCTTTTGTGTTCATCGTTCTATTGATGGATTCTATGAAGGTGTTTAAGATTATGGTTGATTCTATTAAATTCGTGGGAGATATCTACTATGATGATACGTGAAGAATTGTTGTTTCCTTTGTTTTGGTCATCAAAAGAATGAAATAAAAGCTTGTTGATGTTACAAGATAGACTTTCTTGCAGTAGAATCTCATTTTCCTTGGTGTTCATCTTGGGGCTCCATGTTTTTGGTGCGTAGTCGCATCAGAAGAGGCTGAAAAGGAAGGAAATGGCATTGCTAGGAATGGAAGAATTCAATGGATGTTTGCAAAGTTCCTTCTTCCACTGAAGAGTTGGAGATTCTTATCATCAAAGCCACTTTCCACAAGAAGTTCATCCCACAATGGCGGAAACATATCAGCATCATGATGCATGCTCTATGTGGTGGATGGTTTCCTCTTCCTGTTGAGCAGTAGAAACTTACATCTTGGTGGCAAACTGTTTGGGAACAAACTGAAGAGCAGAAATAGAGAGAATGACCATCCATAGAAGATTTGGCATTTATTGAGAAGTTTCCAGACATCATCAAGTGGGAGATCGTGAAGAAGCTTCAGGAGTCGTGGTATGTGGAGGTTCACGAAAACAAGAAGGAAAAGAGTTGGAATTTGTTCATGGATGCTCAACAGCAAGATACGTGGGATGCTTGGTGCACTGACAATCTTCTGTTTGTCCAATTAGCAACCCATTAGAAGTTGGTAGACGGAGTGTTTTTTATAACATACACTGTTGAAACCCTCAAAAGCTGGCATTATTATAATGACACAACAAAAATCCTAAGAAGAATGAGTTTTGATACTTTCAGAATGGAATATCTTCCCCTCTGTAGTGGTTTGAAAGCCGAATTCAGAGATATTGAAAAGAAGGAAGAAGAAGAGATGTTGGCCAGAGTATCCATCAAAGATTGAAGCCCTCCCTGATACTATCCTAGTGAGTACAGACCAACTGGTTGGAGCCAACCCCCTGATGAATGATGCAATCAAGAGGCAAGCGTTAGAGCAAGTCCAGAGGTACGTAAGAAGAGAGAAGGCAAAAATCAAAGCTGAGAACGAGCTTGCAGCAGAAGCCTCCTTTGACGCCCTAAAAGCACTCTTTACAGAAGTCCCCATGGCGACTCAAGGTCCCCTTCCTAGTTAGATCCTTCCTGGAAATATTGATGACAGTCCAGCAAATGTAGTCCCATTGCCAGTTTTTAAGGGAGAGTACAATGAAGACCCTGATCTTCATGTAGCAGAGTTCATGGTAGCATGTGTGGCTAATAATGCCAGAACCCCTGAAAATTGGTTAGCAATATTCCCCGCCAGTTTCAAGGGTGCGGTGTTTCAATGGTATAAGAAACAAGCAGCAGGAATTTTTGGCACATGGGATGACCTGAAGTTGGCCTTCCACATTAAATTCAGGCATGAAGGTTTTGAAGAGCGAATGCGAGAGAAGTTCATGAACCTAAGTCAGTCCTCTAGAGAAAGAGTAGAAGCTTATGTCTCGCGAATGGAATCCATCCTAAAGAGATGGACTAACCATCATTTGGATGAAGGCATCCAGAAAGGAGTGTTTCTCAGAGGCCTACAACCAGAAGTTCGCAAGTTCATGGAATTGAGAAGACCAGTCAGTCTGCAAGCTGCAGTGGAAGGTGCAAGATTGTATGACGAAGTTGAAGCAAGGTTGTCACTGACTCCAGGAAGAGGAGTCTTACCTCCTCCCATGCCAGGAATGGTATACCCACCAAATGCAGTTCCAGGGACTGTTCCCTACCCCTATCCCCAGATGCAAACAATGCCGCAGTATAATGACCACTGTGGTCGCCGCAGATGATAGTGCCTCAAATGATGGTTCAACCACAACAACAGTGGTCTCAAAAAGTTCCTCCAATGCCGACTAACAACAGTGGAACCCTACCAACTGGAATCAACAATCTCAAGTCTCAACAAGAGCTCTGAATCATAATTAGACAGAGGACCCTCTTGATTGACCCAACCAGTGTATGCAGTAATTACAAAAGCTTCCCAAAATCCCACTACAAGTACTTTAGGAGGTGAAAACTTGAAGGACTATTTATCCAAATCAGTTGTAAGTATCAAGAAAGAGCTTCTGGATGTGATTACAGAGTAGCTACAGACGCTGAAGGTGAATACCGCCAATATATCCACTCCTGTGGAAGCTGGAAGAGATGTGATGTGCTCTAATAAGTGTCATCAAGAGAGACATTTAGCCACTGAATGTACCCAAAAACCAACCATTCCTGGAGCCTTTTGTTCCTACTATTTATGGAAGAACCATACAGAGGATATTTGCTCTCTGAAAGAGATGCATGAACAAAGACAGAAGGATGAAAATGCAAGATTCAACTTGTTAGAATCCAAAATGACAACACAGGATATTGGACCAAAGCATAGATAATTTGGTCCTAATTTCGGTCCAAGGAGGTTTTCCTCTCAAAATTACAGAGGTAGACAGTCTAGGGTGGTCAGAGATTAGAGGTGGAATGTTACAGCCAATGGGTGAATATTCTTAGCCCTCTGCTCTATGGACTGCATAGGAACAGCCCCAAACTCTGAATGCTGAAATATTTCAGCAGTAAACTTTGTTGGCTGAAAATTTTCAGCCCTCTGTCTCTCTGAAAGCTAATCATAACCAGCTGGAAACTCTGTTTGCTGAATTTCTTCAGCACGCAACACTCTTTGCTGAGTTACCTCAGCCTCTGACTCAATCTGTGACATAAAATCTGCAATTTCATGAAACATGTCCAGGGATTGCACTAATACATTACCGTGACAATTCAGCATATCAGTTTTCATCATATCTCCCATCTCTGTCATCGTATCTGCACAAATCACACTGTCATACATCCCATCTATATGCTCATCATCCTCCAAAATTCTTGCATTTTTCAAATTTTTCTCCTTCCTGCATATATACTGCCTGGCAGCTCTAGGCAACCTAGAAGTCTTCTGATAACTCATCGAACTGTTTGCTGAAATCCCAACATAACCGGAGGAGAAAACACTGCTACTGCCAGGAGGCGAGAACTCCAATCTCCTCTCCTCTGTACCACCGTCGTCTCGCGAAACGGCGGTACCTAATGAAAACCCGAATCCCTCACAGTGGGCAAAGGTGCATCTCTGAGAGTATCTCTGTTTCTAACATGGTTCACACATACAGTCATAAACTGAACTGCTCTCATACCATCTTTACTGCGAATCCGTGCATAAGCAGATCCATCATCCATGACCTTTGTTTCCATACGCATCTCTGTAATGAATGGCTGTCCAAGAATTATGGGATACGAGCATGAATCCTGCACAAAGAAATGAAAATCCTCCTCTACATCACCAATAGAAACCCTGACACTAGGACACGTAGCATACAAATCACCTGCAGTGTTATTGGCGGCTCTCATACGCCACCCATGCTCTACATCCATAGGCCATCTGTTACTCTCATAAACTCCACGAACTATGAGATTAATCTCTGAACCATGATCCACCAATGCAACATAAGGCACCTGTTTCTCTCCAATCTTTACCATCGTCTCTGTAGTTGCCCTAGCCCAATGGCTCCGCGAAAAGTGACTACGCGGAATCATGACAGGCTCATCAATTTCAGCATAATGCATAGGCTGAACCCTCTTCTCTACCTGCGGAAAAACAGGAGCATTATCAACCATAACCTCATCCTCATCCTCATCCAACTCCCCAATCAAAACTCCCTGTGTATCAGTGGTAGCCAATGCATGTCTTTTCCTCTTCAGGACCTCCTGAAACTGATCCTGAAACTCTCTTTTTGAGATGCCCAAAATCTCAGAAATAGTGAAAGTCACCTCACTGCCAAGTATCTTATCATTAAAGATTTTCTTCATGTCTGTAGATGTCTCAATATCGGACATCAATCTGAATCCTGGCTGCTTTCTCTCTCTAGGCTCTTGCCTCTTTTCTCTCTTTTGAGCATCCTCCATCTGTCGATCTGGCCCTAGTCTTGAAGACGGTCCTGTAGTAGGTGGAGTAACAAACTCACCCCCTCTAGTCTTCTTAGCTGCACTTGGATTTTCTTCATCCCTCCTATGCTTCTCCTCAACAAGTACATCTGCACCATGAGACTTAGCCAAATAAGCATAAATAGAATACCTGTCAACAGACGAGTCCCAACCTGTCTCTGATCTGATGCTAGAGCCTGCACTAGTCAAAACAGTTTGCTGAATTTTCCCCTTGTTTGCAGTCTCCATAGCATAAGTCCATAGCGCTGACTGAGTATCTGATCCCTTCTCAATCTGTACTCCATATGCAGAAGCATCACCTCTAGCTGTCACATAAGAAGTACGCGCAGCCATGTCCTCCACTAACTTCTTCATTCCACCTTTACCAAAGTTGGTAGCAAGTGGAGCTCCTGTCTCAGTCAACCAAATCTTACCATCTTGCCCCCAATATACCAAATTCTGCTTCCTTGCATCCTGGAAAAACTCACAATCCCTGCAATGCTGATGGTCCATACTATCACACCAAATACATCTCCGATCTCTCCTAGGTGCACTAGGAGCACTCCTAGATGCAGTAGGAGCACTAGAAGAAGTAGCAGGCGCAGTCGATGCAAACTGCTCCTTCAACTTTCCCACCAACTCCGCTTTGACTGACTCCAGTGTCAAATCTGTGATGCCTTTGATTATGTCATCAAGAGAAGTAGGCACCGATGGAGCGGATGGTTTTGGAGCAGAAGGTGTAGGCATCGGTCGTGGAATGGGAGGAATAGGTGGAGTGGAAACAGTAGGCACTGGCATAGGCCAAGAAACTGGCTGAGGAGGAGAAGAAATAACAGGGATAGAAGTAGGCATAGGAGAGCTGATGATGGTGTAGGTGTCATGGAACCATTCTGTAGGCGAGTCTTCCATATCCTCCTCTTGGTCAAAGTCGAGACTGCATCCTGAGCATCCTGCCAATCCGTTTTAAGACCCATTGGCTTCGTGCGATCTTCAAGAAGCTCACCCAATTCTTCTTGAAGAGCAGGATCTGCAGCTTGCAAGAAAAGCTCAACTTTTTCCACATCCAATGCTCTTTGTTCAATGGCATCAAGCTGACTATACCTCTCTTCGAATTCTCGAATCAACTCCGAAGCAGCGAGACCTTTGTTTGGCATGTAGACCCACTCTCGGAATGACCGCCGAGTCGCCATACCAAAGTCCTCAAGGAAGTATTCTTCTTTCAAGGCCTTCTTAAAATCTTGCCAATGTGTATTTTGAATAAAAAGATCAGTCACTTTTGTCCTCAAAGCAGGTGTGACAAGACGAAGGAAGTACTTACTCATAAGTCCAGCAGGAACTCCAAAAAACCCCATCTTGATCTCATATGTCTTCAAATATGCTGAAACATTACGCCCGTCAAATAGCTTCTTCTCATTTTCAACTGCTTCAATAGCTTTAGTCGCACTGTTTGCATTCTCCTGCTCCGAATAGAGTTGCCTTTGCTGAGACAACTGCTGTTGATGCAATTGTTGCTGCTGCTCCATATACAATTGTGTTTGCTGATTTTGGAGCTGCATATACATGGACATATTCTGCAAAATCTGCTTTAGATCCTCCATTGAAGTACTTGACGCAGCAGTCATTGATGGAGCTGAAGTAGAGGCAGCTTGGAATTGTAGAAGAGGCTGAAATAGAGGCTGAAGTATCTCCCATCCTGAAATTTCTGCGACGCTTTCACGTCGGGTTCACCAAAGATGTCGAAGGGTTTTAAAAGCAAAGTCGCGACCACAGAGGACTTTGAATAATTTCAGGATAGAAGGTCAATTTAGCATATCAAAGTCAATTTGAAAGCTCTATTTCTGCATCATTTTTAATCTCTGAATCTGTAAATAACCAGGGTACATTCATGCACAACATTAGAAATATGAGGAACTTCTAATGCAAGTTTGTAAGTTTGCATCAATGTATTTCTGCCTTTCAAAACATCAACAAGCTAACTTCATCTTCAAAGGCAAACTGCATAATACGAAGAGAATTTTGTTGGGTAAGCTCAACATCTTTACAAACAAAAACTTATCATATGGTGCTGTTCTGGATCAGCTCTAAGTAAAGTCTTGGTAATTATGTTGAATCTTTAAGTGTTGTTGCAACAACTATCTCTGAATATCTCTTGTTATCTCCTCTGAGCGTACTCCTCCTTGATTCCTCAGATTTGATCAGAGATACATATTTAAACAGATACTGAAGTAAAGACAGAAATTGAACTCTAAGTTTCTTTTGGGAGGGAGGATCGTCTATCAAATATCTTCCAAACCAGAAATAATTATTCAGAACTGTCAATCATCCAAGCTATTTCTCCTCAAATTTGCATATCGGACATTTCTCTGCGGCAACTTCATCCAGCATTGATGCCACTCAAGTGCGAGCCAGGGGGATGTATTATTCTTGAGACGTACAATATCGTTGTCATGTATCCGCTGTTGTCGAGTACCGCTGCTTTGTTAGAGGCCTCGCTTGGTCCACTAATGACTGTAGCCTCGGAGATGCCTTCTATGCCTTTGGTGAAGTGATCAAGTCCAAGGTTATCAATGGTAGAGAGACCGGTAGATCTCATGGTTTTGACTTTGTGACATTTGCTAAGGAGCAGTCTGTGATAGATGCTATCGAATCAATGAATGGGAAGGAGCTGGATAGTAGAAACATTACTGTTAACCAGGCTCAAAACAGAACTGGTAAAGAGATCGTAGAGAGGGCTCCGCTTGCACCTCCTTCCTCCTTTGCTTTGCCTCCCTGCCTTTTGTGCCTGTTCCGAAATGGGCATCGTAGACGCCACAGAAGGCTCTGATTGATCGCCATGACAGGAGATAGGAGGACTAAGCAGCAACGAGACCTGACAAGAAGCGAACATGGTTTGCATAGAGGACCTTCCTGCTATTCATGGCAGAGCTGTCTGCACCACCAGCTATCAACTATTTATCCTCCAAACATGAACATAAATTCCAAAGACCTGACAGTCGGTAAATTGGAACCAGAATGCATCTCTCCACAGCAGCGAGATATGCTTCGCTTAATTGATCCTCTCTTCATCCAGTTGAAACATTCTGTTCGTCGAAGTCTCTGAGAAAAATGAGTCCCCCACAGCCGCAATGCAGATGACGACGAAACCTTTAATCGATCCTTCTTCTTCTTCTCGAGTAGAAGCCCAAAAGCCCACCGTTCCCCGAAATCGCCCTGTTGAACTGCAGAATACCGTCCCTATTCAAGTTCCTGTCTGACCACAGAAAAAAACAGAATCCTCTTTTTCCAAAGAAAGCTTCTTAATCTCTCTCGAGCAGCAGAGTACCCTCTATTTTCTCCCTTGTCCAGCACAGCGTATCCCCTCTATTATCCTTCCTTCCCATTCAAAAAGCTCTTTTTCCCCTTTCGTCGCTCATCTCCCGTCAATTCCCCCAGAGCTCCTTCGACATTTTTCTTTTTCATCACGATCCTGATTCCCCTCCTTTCGCCTTCTGCTTAATCAAGCAGCCCCCAAGATGCTTTCTTTTCCAATCACTTCCCCTTTTGAATTTTCTTTTTCCCCCCCCAGTGTTTTCTCCCCTTCGTCTATTTTCCCTCTGTCCCGATTCCTTTTAGCATTCATCATCGTTTTTAGACTTTTTCATTCCCTTTTTAGACCCTGTTCCTCCTCCAAAATATAGGTTGAAGGATAATTTAAAAAAACAAGCACTGTCATATGAGCACGGTCCGAACAAAATCTTCTTGGATTGACATTATATCACAAGATGGTGACCAAAGGCCAATCGTCAACCAAATCATTATCCTTTGCATCAAAGCAATTTCTTAGTCACAACAGCATATACCAATGAGCTTTGACAAGAAGCAGCAGAACCACGATATGACCAATTGGGTCGCAAGTGAGGTCTTCTTCTATATCTTCCTCGGAGTACCAGCCAGCCCATTGGAAATGGTGGAGTCTGGCTCAAATACAGTCCATCCAAACAGCACAAGCTTGCATAGTTCCTTCTCCATCTTTCAAGATATACTACTCAAGCATAAGATCAAAATGTTTCCCTCCTATCGTAAAGGTCACTGCGAGCATGGAAGAAACTTGATCACACTGAAGGCATTCGCACATCTTGCTAAGATACGCTTTGATAAGCTCTCCAGACTCATCATGGTCAATTGGTTCTGTGCCCATACTACTGCCATTTCACACATAGTACATCCAGTTGTAGATGTTGGAAACATCCTCACGAAGCCCATAATCAACATATCTTGAAATAAGTGTAGCCCATGAGATGGCATCTCGAGTTACCAGTCTACCAAAACTCCTTGTTCTTCTCCGTCTTCAGCATAGAATAAAAGAGCAAACATAACAACTAAGTATGTACAAAGTATCAAATCACACACACGACTTTTGGGTGGTCTTCACACCTCGAATGCGCAGCAATATGACACCGATTTCATCCCCTGCAGCACATCTTCGCAATACTTCATCTTTGCCTCTCTTGTACAGTGCACTGCCTAGCAAGGTGTAGGGGGCTGATTCTAATAGAAGCTTCTTCTTCTCACGGCTTGAGATGCCAGGAGGATATTGTTGAGTTGCCAAGAGATTGGCTATGTTTGCATACCAGGGAGTAACTGTTTCAACTAGAAACAAGGAAGCATCAGGAAGGTCTGGATCATCCTGTTCCTCTTCTTCAGTTTGAGGGATTCGTGATAGATGATCGGCTAGGACATGGGAACGGCCAGGCTTAGTGACCACTTCATGTTGAGATGACAAGCTCAACACATGTGAACATTGATGATGGCTGTCAAAGATTGTGGGAGAGAAGGAAGGAGTCTCACTTGTAGCTTTCTTGCTTGCACAATGGGGGAATACACACAAGGGTGGAGGCTGAAAACAGTTTTCCTCTTCTTAGTTATGTAAGCCAAAAGAACTCAAGTACAAAGAAATAGAAGAACCCTATATATGGGTCTCAAACCAAACTCAACTAACTAATTTGGCATACTAACTGAGCCACGAACTAGAGTAGATAAGGATAGCTATCATGTAGCTATTATTCATGGGCGGTCTACCAACCGCATCTGCAAACTGACACGTCGGTGACATAAATACACAACGGTCACCCTGGCGTATCATGAGTGGAGCTCGATATCTCAACACTCCCCCTCGAGCTCAATCCCAATTCCTGCACACCAAGAAGGTCTCTGAACTTGCGCAGCTTCTCTGCGCCCAATGCCTTCGTGAATATGTCAGCTACCTAATCCTCTGTGCTGACATAAACTAGATCAATAAGACTTAGTAAAACCCTCTCTCACACATAGTGATAATGCACCTCAATGTGCTTTGTTCTAGCATGATAGACTGGGTTATTTGCCAAGTGTATACTACTCATGTTGTCACAATAAATGACAAGTGGCCCATCTGTAGACTGATGCATATCATAAAGTAGCTTATGCAACCAAGCTACCTCACATGCAGCCATTGCTGCACCCCTGTACTCAGCCTCTGTGCTCGAAAGGCAACTATAGGCTGTTTCTTGCTACTCCAAGTGACTGCAGCACTCCCAAAAGAGAACACATATCCACTGGTAGATCGTCTATCAGAAATACTACCAGCCCAATCAGCATCAGTGTATCCATGCAACTGTATCTGAACCCCAGTCTCATAAAATAGTCCATAGTGCAATGTGGACTTCACATACCTGAGTATGCGTCTAGCCGCATCCAAATGTGGTTTCCTTGGAGCCTGCATAAACTGACTTACCAATCCAACAGCATAGCTCAAATCTGGCCTGGTAATAGTCATATAAATCAAACTTCCTACTATGTGTCTGTACATAGTAGGGTCTTCTAGAAGCTCACCTGCATCTGTGCTCAGCTTCACATTCTGCTCCAAAGGAACTGAAATAGGCTTACAGCCTGTCATCCCATATTTGGACAGCATGTCCAATCCATACTACCTTTGCAAGAGCTTTATCCCACTTGGTGATCTAATCACCTCAATGCCCAAGAAATAACGCAGCTCTCCCAAATCCTTCATCTCAAACTTTTGCTTCAATAGCATTTTCACATGAAGGATATCTTCATCATTGTCACCTGTCATAATCAAATCATCAACATAAATGACAAGCAGCATAATACCTTTCTCTGTTTTTCTCACATAAAGTGAGAAATCTGCCTTGGAAATCTGAAAGCCAATAGTGACAAGATACTGTTCTATCTTGTCATACCATGCTCTAGGTGCTTGCTTCAAGCCATACAAGGCTTTCTTCAACCTGCAAACAAACTCAGGATGAACAGCATGCACATAACCTGGTGGCTGCTCCATATAGACCTCTTCTTGCAAATCACCATGCAAGAAGGCATTCTTTACATCCATCTGATGTAAAGACCATCCCTTTGATGTAGCCATAGCAATGACTGCTCTTACGATTGCCATCCTTGCAACCGGACTGAATATTTCTTCATAGTCAATGCCATATGTTTGTGCATACCCCTTGACTACTAATCTTGCCTTGTATCTGTTCACAGAACCATCTGCATTGTGCTTCACCTTATAAACCCACTTACAGCCAATTGCATTCTTACCTTTAGATAAAGGTACTAACTCCCATGTAGCATTTGCTTCCAAGGCATCCATTTCTTCATCCATGGCTTTCTCCCATTTTTCTTTCCCCATGGCTTCCTCAAAAGAAGTGGGTTTTGGTTCATGTATCAGTTTAACCATATATGCATAGTGAATGGCTGTAAATCCATCATATTTCAGCCTATCCACATGATACCTAGCTCTGGTAGACCTGCGCAATGTAGGTTCACTCCCAAGTGCTCTCAAAACATCCCTGGTCTTCCTTACTCCAGGTGTAACAATAGAAGGAATACCTAACTCATCATCAATGCTCTGTTCTGAGCCACTGGATTCACCATCCATATAAGAGTGACATGCATTCACATCAAACATGGGCTGATCTACCTTCTCTTTTCCTTTTCGTGATACCTGAATACCACTATCTGCATTGCTTTGAGAAGATTCTCCTGATCTCAATCTGCCTGTCCATGGCGAAGAATGTGTACCATTGCTAGAGGACGCTCCAGGTCCACTAATATTTTGTGACCGCTGCTGTGAATTCTGTGCAGCATTACCATTTTGTGCATCTACATCATCAATCACATTTACTGGTTTATACCAGCTACTCATCTCATCAAAAACAACATCTCTGCTCACTGTAAACTTACAAGTAGAAGGGTTATAGCATCTATACCCTTTTTGCTGCAGAGAGTAACCAATAAAGATGCACTTCTCAGCTTTTGGATCCAACTTGGATCTCAACTCATCTGGCACATGTACATAGGCAATGCAACCAAAAATTTTCAAATGAGAAATATCTGGTTTCCTACCAATATACCTCTCCTCTGGAGTCATCCCATGTATTGTTGCAGTGGGAGTCCTGCTCATTATATAGACTGCCGTAGCAACTACTTCAGCCCAATAAAAATCTGGCAAGTCTTTTTCATTGAGCATGGCACGAGATACCTCTCCAATATGCCTGTTTTTTCCTTTCTGCAACTACTCCATTTTGTTGTGGGGTATGACTGCATGAATATTGCTGCTTTATGCCATGCTCCTGCAGGAACCTTGCAAACTCATTTGAGAGGTACTCTCCCCCTCCATCTGACCTTAGGCATTTTATTTGCAGGCCTGTTTCTTTTTCAACCATAGCTTTAAGAGTTTTGAAATGCCCAAAAACTTCACTTTTCTTTTTCATAAAATACATCCAAACTTTTCTGCTATAGTCATCAATAAAACTGACAAAATAATGACAGCCTCCAAGAGATGCAGCTTTAGCAGTCCACACATTAGAGTGGATTAATTCCAATGGCTTCTCACTCTCTTGAACATGTCTAGGAAATGGTTTCCTTGCCTGTTTTCCAAACTGACAGGCTTCACATATCTTATGCATTTCTGCAACCTTGAATTTTGGCAATCCTGCAACAATATTTTGGGCCTGCATTGATTTAAGTCGCTGTACATTAACATGACCAATGCATTTATGCCAGATATCAATGTCTGCAACTACACCAGTCCCATGAGCAAACATTGCTGCACTCAATTCAGACATGTCTGCATCCAACGTAAACATTCTGCCCTTTTTATTTCCTTTTGCTATCAAGCGACCTTTATTTTTCATATCCTCAACAAAGCATCCATGAGGATTAAATCTGACCTGCAAGCCCTGCTCAACCATTTGACCGTGCAGAATTGCTGATTTACAGCAAGGTTTATGTAATGCAGAAGAGCATAATGAAGCCAGGGTTGACACGAAATACAAAACTGTGGATAAGAAGGTGAAGCTGGTTGCTGTACCGCTTCCACCTGACAGTGATCAGCAAATAGAGAGGGCTGCTAAACAGCAAATTTTGAGGAATCCGGAGCATATTGGTCATAAATTTTCAGCAGAGACTCTTGCTGAATTGAAAATTGGAAATGGTGATTTCTTGTTACCCATAGAGAAGCAATGCTTTTAGGAGATGCTTGAGCGTCATGGACGGGGATTTGCTTTTTCTCCACATGAGATTGGATGTGTGAATCCTGATATTGTTGATCCTATGGTCATTTTTACTATTCCTCATATCCCATGGAATCTCCGACCTATTCCAGTGCCTAAAGCACACTTGCCAAAGCTAATTGATTTATTGAATGAGAAAATCAGGATGGGAATCCTTGAGCCTTCATCTGCACCATACTCAAACAGGTGGTTTACAGTTCCAAAGAAGAATGGTACTCTTTGATTTATTCAGGACATGCAACCAATGAACAGAGTTACTATCAGGAATGTTGGTATAGGTCCAGTTGTGGATGAGTTTGCAGAGGCATTTGCTGGACGTGCCATCTATTCTTTGGGTGATTTGTATTCAGGATATGATCAGTTTCAGCTGGCTTTGGAAAGCATGGACATAACCACCATGAGAACTCCTATTGGGCTTGTCAGGATGTGTACCTTGCCTCAAGGTGCCACTAATTCTGTTGCGCATATGATGAATGCCATGCATAAGGTCCTTCGTGATTACATACCTCAGCTTACTATGCCTTTCTTGGATGATGTGCCCATTAAGGGGTGTGCAGAAGAAGAGAAGAATGAGAGCCTAAATGAGTAGGGATGCAGATACTTTGTGGCTGATCATATTTCAGCATGTGAGAAGATTTTGGCCAGGTTAGAAGAAGTGAACTTGACACTTTCAGGGAAAAAATCTGTTTTTGGAGTGAATGAGGTTGTCATTGTTGGGCATATGTGTGGATATTATGGCAGAAAACCCTCACCTGATAAGGTGAATGCTATAGGCAAGATTGCAGAGTATTGTTCTACCACTTCGGAGGTACGGAGATTCATTGGTGCTTGTGTGTTTTATATGATTTGGATACCTCATTTTGCACACATAGCAGATTGTTTGTATCAGCTGCTTCGAAAGGGGCAGAAATTTTATTGGGATGAGAGTCACACTAGAGCCATGCGGAAATTGAAGAAGTTATTGCAGAATGCTCCTACTC
This sequence comes from Lygodium microphyllum, assembly GCF_053477565.2. Taxonomy (NCBI): domain Eukaryota; kingdom Viridiplantae; phylum Streptophyta; class Polypodiopsida; order Schizaeales; family Lygodiaceae; genus Lygodium; species Lygodium microphyllum. The sequence goes on from NC_141135.1 coordinate 9,523,885, forward strand.
TCAGGAAAGCGGATTATAATTGTGGAAGGCATATTGTATTGACAGTTGACACTAGTCCAATTGGCATAGGTTGGGCTATGGGTCAAGATGATGCAGATGGAAATAGGTATGCTATTCGGTTTGGGGCGAAAGTCCTAAACGAGAGACAGAGGAGATATCCGCAAATCAAGAGGGAGTTATTGGGGATTGTCACGGCTCTCAAATGTGACAAGGAGTACTTTATTGGAGCTTCAGTTGTGGTAGAGACAGATTGCTTGCCATTGATTGGTATGATCACAAGTTGCTCTACTCCGGATATAGCTATGTTGAGATGGATTGCATACATCAAGTCATTAAATCCGGAATTTAAACACATAGCAAGGAAGGATAATCCAGTGGCAGATATGTTGTCTAGAGCCAGATATGATGAAGAGGAGACTCTACTTGCAGAAGAGGATGATGCAGAAATTTCAGCCACTATGGTTGATCATGTTTGTCATGTCTATGATATTGTGGCTTTCATAGAAGAACTCTATGTTGGAGATTGGCTGTAGATTGGCAGGTACCTTAGTACACTAAGCAAAAGAGATGAATGGACAGATGAAGAGTTCAAGAAGATCAGAAGGAAAGCCTATGGTTATTTTCTCAAAGACGGATTTCTTTGGAAGCATCCGAAGAAAAGAGGTGGATTACCTTTGCGGGTTGTCTGCGATAGAGAGACATAGTTACAGGTGATGAGGGAGTTTCATGAGAGTCCTTGGGCTGGTCATAGAGGAGTATGGGCTACTTATGAGAAAATCAAGGAGAAATATTGGTGGAAAGGCATGTACAGAGATGTTTCTCACTTTGTTGAGACTTGCAAAGACTGCCAGATGTATTCAGTAGTGCGTCATCGAGATGAGCTTCATCCGACCTATCCGCTATGCATTCATTATAAGTGGGTAGTTGATTTGGTTACCATGCCTATGGGTCTATAGCAGATGAGATACATTGTTTTGGCTAGAGAGGATCTTACCAATCATGTTGAGGGCAGATCTTTGAGAACGAAGACTACTAGTGCAGTGTGTAAATTCTTATTGGAGGAAATTTTCTGCAGGTATGGTTGTGTGGGTAAGATCATTGCGGATCGTGGTGAATTGGATGCAGATGAAGCTAGGGAGTTTTTCTCTCAGCTAGGAATCAAGTTGGCTCTAACCACAGCATATAATCCAGAGGGAAATGGGAAGAGTGAAAGAGGGCATCCGCCAATAGTGAAAGCATTAGCCAAAGCATGCAGAGGACGGATTGGAGAGTGGCCAAGACTTCTACCATTTGCTTTGTGGGCTGATCGTACGACTCATAGTGTTACCACAGGATATATGCCTGCAGAGTTGATGTATGGTCAGAAACCGTTTATGCCGATTGAGACTTGTGCTTTGACTTGGTCAGTTTTACCTTGGCAGGAGGATTTGACGAGAGAAGAGCTCTTAGCTCTTCGGATTCGACAGTTGGAGAAGAGACCAGAGGATATTCAGCTAGCTATTGACAGGTTGAAGGTTGCTAGACTAAGGAATAAGGACAGGTTTGACAGCAGGCATCGCTTGCGGCCTAGAGCAATAGAAGAGGGAGATTGGGTATTGGTCTTTGATAGCAGCCTTGAAAATCAGCATACTGCACTTCGGAAGATGGTGAAAAGATGGTTTGGGCCGTACATAGTCAAACATGTCTTTGATAATGCAACATATGAGTTGACAGAATTGGATGGGACATTGCTTAGAGTGCCTATTGATGGAAAAAGAATCAAGATTTTCAAGAAAAGAGATGATGAAGATTATGCATTGGAAGAATTTGAAAGAGAAGAGCAACGAGAAGAAACTCCAATGGAAGAGACAGATGATATGACAGATAATCTTGTTGATATACCGGAAATGCATAATGAAGAGATTGATCTGTTTGTGGATCTTGATGATAATGATCATGGGTAGTTGGCCAATCCGGAGGATGCGCAGGATTAGAGGGGGTGGATGTCGTATTGCTGCGCATTCGAGGTGTGAAAACCACCCAAAAGTCGTGTGTGTGATTTGATACTTTGTACATACTTAGTTGTTATGTTTGCTCTTTTATTCTATGCTGAAGACGGAGAAGAACAAGGAGTTTTGGTAGACTGGTAACTCGAGATGCCATCTCATGGGCTACACTTATTTCAAGATATGTCGATTATGGGCTTCGTGAGGATGTTTCCAACATCTACAACTGGATGTACTATGTGTGAAATGGCAGTAGTATGGGCACAGAACCAATTGACCATGATGAGTCTGGAGAGCTTATCAAAGCGTATCTTAGCAAGATGTGCGAATGCCTTCAGTGTGATCAAGTTTCTTCCATGCTCACAGTGACCTTTACGATAGGAGGGAAACATTTTGATCTTATGCTTGAGTAGTATATCTTGAAAGATGGAGAAGGAACTATGCAAGCTTGTGCTGTTTGGATGGACTGTATTTGAGCCAGACTCCACCATTTCCAATGGGCTGGCTGGTAGTCCGAGGAAGATATAGAAGAAGACCTCACTTGCGACCCAATTGGTCATATCGTGGTTCTGCTGCTTCTTGTCAAAGCTCATTGGTATATGCTGTTGTGACTAAGAAATTGCTTTGATGCAAAGGATAATGATTTGGTTGACGACTGGCCTTTGGTCACCATCTTGTGATATAATGTCAATCCAAGAAGATTTGGTTCGGACCGTGCTCATATGACAGTGCTTGTTTTTTATTATTATCCTTCAACCTATATTTTGGAGGAGGAACAGGGTCTAAAAAGGGAATGAAAAAGTCTAAAAACGAGGATGAAGGCTAAAAGGAATCGGGACAGAGGGAAAATAGACAAAGGGGAGAAAACATTGGGGGGGGAAAAAGAAAATTCAAAAGGGGAAGCGATTGGAAAAGAAAGCATCTTGGGGGCTGCTTGATTAAGCAGAAGGCGAAAGGAGGGGAATCAGGATCGTGATGAAAAAGAAAAATGTCGAAGGAGCTCTCAGGGAATTGACGGGAGATGAGCGACGAAAGGGGAAAAAGAGCTTTTTGAATGGGAAGGAAGGATAATAGAGGGGATACGCTACGCTGGACAAGGGAGAAAATAGAGGGTACTCTGCTGCTCGAGAGAGATTAAGAAGCTTTCTCTGGAAAAAGAGGATTCTATTTTTTTCTGTGGTCAGACAGGAACTTGAATAGGGACGGTATTCTGCAGTTCAACAGGGCGATTTCGGGGAACGGTGGGCTTTTGGGCTTTTACTCGAGAAGAAGAAGAAGGATCGATTAAAGGTTTCGTCGTCATCTGCATTGCGGCTATGGGGGACTCGTTTTTCTCAGAGACTTCGATGAACAGAATGTTTCAACTGGATGAAGAGAGGATCAATTAAGCGAAGCATATCTCGCTGCTGTGGAGAGATGCATTCTGGTTCCAATTCACCGACTGTCAGGTCTTTGGAATTTATGTTCATGTTTGGAGGATAAATAGTTGATAGCTGGTGGTGCAGACAGCTGTGCCATGAATCGCAGGAAGGCCCTCTATGCAAACCATGTTCGCTTCTTGTCAGGTCTCGTTGCTGCTTAGTCCTCCTATCTCCTGTCATGGCGATCAATCAGAGCCTTCTGTGGCGTCTACGATGCCCATTTCGGAACAGGCACAAAAGGCAGGGAGGCAAAGCAAAGGAGGAAGGAGGTGCAAGCGGAGCCGTCTCTACGATCTCTTTACCAGTTCTGTTTTGAGCCTGGTTAATAGTAATGTTTCTACCATCCAGCTCCTTCCCATTCATTGATTCGATAGCATCTATCACAGACTGCTCCTTAGCAAATGTCACAAAGCCAAAACCACGAGATCTACCGGTCTCTCTACCATTGATAACCTTGGACTTGATCACTTCACCAAAGGCATAGAAGGCATCTCCGAGGCTACAGTCATCAGTGGACCAAGCGAGGCCTCCAACAAAGCAGCGGTACTCGACAACAGCGGATACAGGACAACGATATTGTACGTCTCAAGAATAATACATCTCCCTGGCTCGCACTTGAGTGGCATCAATGCTGGATGAAGTTGCTGCAGAGAAATGTCCGATATGCAGATTTGAGGAGAAATAGCTTGGATGATTGACAGTTCTGAATAATTATTTCTGGTTTGGAAGATATTTGACAGACGATCCTCCCTCCCAAAAGAAACTTAGAGTTCAATTTCTGTCTTTACTTCAGTATCTGTTTAAATATGTATCTCTGATCAAATCTGAGGAATCAAGGAGGAGTACGCTCAGAGGAGATAACAAGAGATATTCAGAGATAGTTGTTGCAACAACACTTAAAGATTCAACATAATTACCAAGACTTTACTTAGAGCTGATCCAGAACAGCACCATATGATAAGTTTTTGTTTGTAAAGATGTTGAGCTTACCCAACAAAATTATCTTCGTATTATGTAGTTTGCCTTTGAAGATGAAGTTAGCTTGTTGATGTTTTGAAAGGCAGAAATACATTGATGCAAACTTACAAACTTGCATTAGAAGTTCCTCATATTTCTAATGTTGTGCATGAATGTACCCTGGTTATTTACAGATTCAGAGATTAAAAATGATGCAGAAATAGAGCTTTCAAATTGACTTTGATATGCTAAATTGACCTTCTATCCTGAAATTATTCAAAGTCCTCTGTGGTCGCGACTTTGCTTTTAAAACCCTTCGACATCGGCATAGTATTGAAAGCATGCCATGACGAACCCTGTGGTGCACACTTCGCGGGAGAAGTGACAGCCAGGAAGGCTCTGTTAGCAGGATACTGGTGGTCGACCCTCCACAAGGATGCATATGATTACTGCAAGAGATGTGATGCTTGTCAGCGAATGGGAAAACCCACCAAAACAAGTGCCATGCCACTGCAACCCATTCTTCCCTTAAAGTCGTTCGAGAAGTGGGGGATTGATTTTGTGGGTCCCATTGATCCACCCACTAGACAAAAGTAGAACATATACATCTTAGTATGTATAGATTATATCACAAAGTGGTGTGAAGCTAAAGCTCTGAAGCGGGATGATGGTAACAGTGTAGCCATGTTCATGTACGAGAATATTATCACCCGTCTTGGTAGTCCCCTTGAGCTGGTAAGTGACAGAGGTACTCATTTCCTTAACAAAATTATGGAGGAGCTGGCGGAATTGTATAAGATCCGCCATCGAAAGTCCACTCCCTATTACCCTAGAGCCAATGGCCAAGTTGAAGTCACCAATCACATCGTTTGCTCGTTATTGACAAGAACGATTACTGCACATTATCATGACTGGGACGATCGACTTATAGAGACCCTCTGGGCATACAGAACCTCCCATAAGGCAGCTACAGGACAGACCCCTTTCCAGCTAGTGTATGGGACAAAAGCCATCTTCCTTGTTGAACTGAAATCGCCCTCTTTGCAAGTCGCAGTTAAAGAATGCTTGGGAGATGATGAGTCACTGCAACGCTGTATCCTGCACTTGGAATTCTTAGATGAGATACAACGGATGGCCCTATGGTATATGGAAACCACTCAAGCGCGGCGAAAAGCCTATCATGACAGTTTTATCAAGCACAAGGAGTTCAAAGAAGGTGATCTTGTCATGGCCTATGATTCGAGGTTTGGCAAGTTTCCTGGCAAGCTTCAACAACGGTGAATGGGCCCGTACAAGGTACTTGCTGTCAATCCTAACGGCTCTGTTCAAGTGCAGACCTTTGATGCCTCTGATGATCCCTTCCTGATCAATGGCTATCATCTGAGGAAGTACTTCCCTCCCTAGGGATCTTGACAATCACAGTCGACCTACCCTTTCCCTTTTGGGCGTCGCACTGTCCTTCCCGTTGTGCTCCTGATAGCCCTTATGATTCTCCTCATGAGGCGTTCTCGTTCTGCTAACCTCTGGCAGAAACATCTCAACTCGACCTTGTTCTCTTCTTGTATAATCCAACAACGGTGGCGAGGTCGGTCCTGACACATGGTATTTCTACCATTCTCTTTCTTCACGAAAAAAAAAGAGAAAAAAAAACAAAACAAATGAAATTGTTATGGGAGAAAAGGAAGAAATTCCCTGTCATAACAAGCCTCATTCCAAGAAAATGTGGAAACACCGTTGGGTGGGAAGCTGACTATGGAAAAGGTGGTAACACCCTACAATTTAGGATAACTGACTCACCAGCAAAACCTCTTCAGCAAGTAATTTGAAGCCACCTCCCTTGGTGCACTGTTTCTGCAATATCAGTCCATATATCCGTCTATTCTTCTTAACAGACGACTTTTTTTTACAAGTCATTGAAGTATAAGATTTGTAGCTGTCTCCTTGGGTATGCCTCCTCCTCAAGATCCTGATAACAACAACAGCCACCATGATCTTCATCACCAACCCCTTGAGTGATATGAGCTTCATCCTAACAAGATGGGGTTGTGCGTATGGGCTGCCCTTTGTATCTATCGGAGCGTGAGACAAAGGGTGGGGTGAATGACCAGTTTTTCTCTTTAAATCAAATGAGAGGTGAGATGTGTGAACGAAGTGTTGCACGCATGGGATGGGCCTCTCAATGCACAATGCACGATTTGTTCCTATGCATTGCACTACAAGGCTCCCTGGCCTTCCTTCTTGCACTGTATGTCGGCACGGGGTGGAATGCACAGTTGCACCATCAATTGCGCACAAGGCATACAACCTCTACACAAGTGATAGTAAGGATTACATCAATGGGTTTCAGGAATGGGCTACCCTCTGTATCTATCAACAGAGCATGAGACAGAGGGTGGGCTGAGTGTGACTGGTGTTTCTTCAATCAATTATCGAGAGGTGAGGATTGAGGGACGTTACGAAAATTGGAGTCAGGTACGTTTCTGTTTCCCTATGCACCCATGAGCTAGGTCTCTGCCATCAGCACAGGACACGTCACTTTGTTCTGTACATTGCACTGCAAGGCTCCCTAGCCTTTCTTCTTGCACCTATGCCAAATGGGTTGGGCGTACTGATGCACCATCAATTGTGCACCCTCGCATACTCTCTCTGCACCATCTCCTTGTCGATTCCTAAACCGGGTGTGAGCTATGGGGTTTCATCATTATTTCCTCGAGTGATGTTAGTAATGGGGTGAGTGGTTGTTCTTTCATTCCATTTGAGTGATCGTGAGTTGAGTGCAATATCCCTCGTCATCGACGAATTTTTGGCTATTTCTTCAATCAGCTCCCTCCCTGGGTGCTGTGGCGTGGTCCCTGCCATGAAGGACGTGTGTTGTGACAACACCTTGTTACTTCTTGCAGTTGACAATGACACAAGATGCAACCTCGGTAGTCGACATTCCTCCTTGGAAATATGGGCCAAGTTTTTCTAACCCTACATGTTTTGTTTCTCACTGATGGTCATGTCTTAAGTGTGGGACATTCGTGGTTGATTTGAGGTGTGGTCCTTGGTCCTTCTTGTTCGGTTTACCCTTCCTGCTAAGGTTTTAAGTGTGGGGACGCATCCATGTGCGTCTATGTTGCATACCCCCATGCATATACTCTGTTATGATTATGTATCTACACCCTGACTTCATTTTACCCTAATGGGGTCCCTTTCCCACTCTTCCGTTCTCTTTCACCCTATTTTCGGGGTTGTTCCTTAACCATTTGCCCTTATTCTTTGTTTTGTGCTTTTTCCATACGAACGCACACTACGTTCCTCGGAATCCCAATCCACCCTTACAGTCATGTTTGTCCCTTCAAATTGCCTATTTTTCCTTTTTACCAACCCCTGTTTCGACATACAGTTCTCAAATTATTAATTTTTTAAGCAATTCCCGTAAATTGAACGGTTTGCCATGTGAACGTATCTTTATTACTTCGGAACCCTGCTCTGATGTGCCAGTCCTGACCTACCCCTTCCCCTTTACATTTTTTCTTTTTACTTTGTGTCATTCCGATACACAGTTCATCCGTTATTAATTTTTGCGGGTTTTCATGCCTTTTTCGTGGCTATTTTTTACATTTTTCCATGTGAACCTGTGCTATTTGCATCGGAATTCCAATTTGATTTGATAGCCGTATCCTACCAGCCTTTTTTCCACTTTTTTCTTTTTCCTCCCTCCTAATCTGACTGTCGGATTTTTAGTTATTAATTTTTCTGAGTGTTTTCGGGTGTGTTTTTCGTATTTTTTCCACGTGAACCTCTCCTAATTCCTTTCCAACAGAGTTTTGATGCGCCAATCCTGTGAATTCCTTTCTTTCGGATATTTTTCCTTTTTCTTGTCCTCTATTCTGATGCACGGTTTGTTTTTGGGATTTTTCCCATGTGAACGCATCCTATCTCGATCGAAACTGTGTTTTGCCATGATACAGTTGTAGTACACTTTGTTTTGCACAATTTTCCTTCTTTCCGCCCTTCATTCCGATGCGCGGATTTTGTCGATATTAATACCCGTAAGTGTTTTCGGGCTAGTTTTTGGTGTTTTTCCCACGTGAACACCCTGATTTTGCCCCAGAACTCGTGTTGCATATTTCCGTCATTTTTTCCTCATCTCCCAACACATTTTTCCTTCTTATGGTTTTTCGATCCGACGAACGGTTTGGATTTTATTAATTTTTCTTCCTTTTTGCAATGTGACCGCGTTTCTCGTGTCACGTGTGAACGTGCATGTTTCTGGTTTTACGCATCTCGGGACGCCCCCATGGCGTCTGTGGCTCAAGCATCGCCGTCCCTGCCCCGTTTGATCCTGTCATTGCAAATTTTTTTACTCCCACCTGCGCTTGCGCGCGGGACGGGGATGCATTCATTTTTAACACCCCTACCCACTTTTATTCCATTTTTTTAAAAAAAAACCCAAAACAAACACAACAAAACCACCCAAACACACCACCACAAACCCAAGTTAAAAAACAAAACCCAAAGAAAAAAAAACCACAAACACAAAAATGATCAACAAAACCCACTCCCTAATTATTAATCCCACAACAAACAACGAAAATTTTTAACACACAAAACCCCCATTTAAAAAAACATACCCCGAAAAACAAAAATCGACCCACAAAAAGAAAAGCCATTTATTTTTTTATTTTTTTCTTAACTACCACATACCTATCGATTGCCCTCGCGGTTCTTCCTTGTGCCTCGCGCCTTCTCCCCTTTCGTGTGCATGCGTCCTCTGTCGCCCTCTCCCCTTCCTCCAACATCTCCTACCCTCTCCTTCCTCCTTAGTTACTTCCCCCTCCTCTCCAACTTGCCCCTGTTGCCGTCAACGTTTCTGCGCCTCCCTCGCCGCCGTCGACGTCCGTGCTACTCGCCGCCTAGCCGCTGCCTCCCTCCACCTCGCTCCTCCCCCGCTGTCGCCGCCGCCGCCGCCGCCGCCGCCTCCTCCTCATCCTCCTCCACCATGAGACGGCCAACCCCCCTCTCTCCACCCTAGTTAGTTCCCTTAACTAACCCATAGTTAACCTAACTAACCCTAGTTTGACTTAACTAACCATAATTACACTTACTTACCCATAGTTAAACTGACTAACCTTAGCTTAACTAAGTAATATTACTTAAACTAACTAACATTACTTAACATGATTACCATGACTTACATTACTTAACTAGACTAACCTAACTTAACAAACTAAACTTACCTCACTAACTTAATTGATTTAACACACTAAACTAACTTAATTGACTTTCTCAAACTAAGCTAACCTAATTAACTTAACCTACTCAGTCACCTAATTCACTTAGGTTATCCCCTTACAGCCCTCGTTTCTGCCCCTTCTCCTCCGTTGTCTTCCCGTTGTGTATGGATGTGCTAGCGAGCGTTCACGCACGAGGACGCGCTTTCGACTTGTCCGTGTGGTGGTGTGTTGCAGTCAGCCGTTCACACGCAGTCATCCTCCGTTGTTCACATGCAGCTCGGGTACAGCCTTTTAATTTCCACACTCGAAAAATATATAAAAACACATAAAAATACACATAAAACACCTAAAAACTTCAAAATTTATTAAAATTCATTTAAAATCCAAAAATTTTTTTCCCAAAATTCCTAAAATTTTCCAATATTGTTGAAATCATTTGGAATATTTTTTAAAGTGAAAATTCAAGAAACTGAAATTGCAAAAAATTCAAAATTTGAAAATTCTTTCAAAAATACATGGAAAATGAGTAAAATTCATTACAATTTGTTAAAAATTCAGAAAAAAAATTTAAATTTTCTAAAAATTTTCACAAACCTCATTGCCCCTTTTACCACTAATTTTTCAATTGAAAATGCTTCCATAAATGGCTAAAAGTATTATTTGAAGTCAAAAATCCTAAATTTAATACTTCACCTCATGAAAATTCATTTTAAATTCCCAAAATCTGTTGAAAAATCATGGATAAATTACAACACATTGTTGACACTTGTTGGATTGCTAAAATCTCACCCTTACACTTCACAACATGTTCATGTGTCCTATATCTCATTTTAATCATTAAAAATATTTATTAAAAAACAAAAGAGAAGAAAAAAACCAAACCATATACACAATACAAACACACCTAAAATACAATTTTTTAAAAAAAATAACAACATTAAAAACAAATAAAAATAAATAAATAATAATATCCAATCAAAATAACACAAAAACACTAAGGTGTTTTTTTTTTCAGTCAGTGGTGTTTTTTTTTACTGGATTCCTTGCATTTAGAAACTACTCCGTGAGCCTTCAGTCCATTGTATACACACCCTGCCAAGTATTTATTTTTTGAGCTTTATTTATTTTCATCATCCCTTAACCATAATTAATTGCTAAAATAAACTATAATCACCCACTTTTTCACGAGTATTCGCGCTAAACACACAATTTTCTATTAATAAAAATCAACCAGCCGTTCACTTTGCATGCGCTATGTATGCTTAAGAGGCACCTTAATTTTTAATAAAAATAAACCAGCCGTCACAAAAAAGCAGGCACTGGCAAAAAAGCGCTCCACATCACCATTAATTTCTAATTAATGAATTTGCATTTAGAGACCCCAGTTTGAGAATCGTAGTCCGGGTTTTGATAAAGCATAGTTTCACCCTAATAAATTGTAATTAAAATTTTAAGAAGGAATCACCGTTTTCTTATTAAGGTTTATCACCTAATAAAATGTCACCCATTGTTAACAATTTCTTAAAGTGAACCCTTCATTAGAACTATTTCCCCTCACTGCACTTTTTTTCCCTTTTTAATAAACATGCTTCGTGGGATGGGCGCGTAAAGTCCTCTTAGCTGAAACTATTGGTCAAAGTTATGGTCAGGTCCTGATTAGATTTTTATGGTATTATGGTTTGCTTATGTGCTACGATTATGGGTATGGTTTGTAGTTTTTCTTTCTTTCTTGCCTAATACGGGGTTTTGGGTGCCTGTTTGTTGCATCGCATGAAGTTTTCGATCGCATATGTGTAGAGGTCATGCCGAATTTTTTCTAGGATGTGGGTTGTTTGGGGTGGTAAATTGGTTAGTTACGTATGTGTGTGTCCTTCTTTTGATTGATTTCTTTTTTATAGCTATTTTGGTTTTTTTCAGGCATTCTTTGTGATTGTCTGTGTTTGTGGTATGTGTGTTTTCCATCTGAATGGCGCCTCATGCTCCTCCTCCTATCCAGTATGTCCCGCTAATCAGTAGGGATTATTCTTCCCTACTGGCTTTTGAGCCTATAGCGAAAGCAGGACTTGCAACTTTCCTGGCTGCTTCATTCCCATTGATTCCAGATGATCCATCCCTATGTGATGAGTTCCTTGCATCATACAGTCGGGCCTGGTTCATGGTGCTTCCATAGTATTGACACCCCGAGGGTTAGGGAAGGTTTTGTCTCTTCCCTACAAAGGAGAGCCCTTTGTTACAGCTAGACAATTATTTTCCAATTATGAGATTTTCAAGCTGTTACAGAAGCAGACCAAAGAGATTTTGGATGTCAAGAAAGTGATAAACACTCCAGGAATATCTTTTTCCATGATCATTGATCCTCTTTGGAAGTTAGTCTGCCAGTTCCTCCAAGACAGGTTTATGCTTGCCAAAACACCATCCCATTACTTGTCCAAAGAGCTCTTCACAGCTTCCAGGATGGTATTAAAAGGTGTGGCTATTGATTGGAGTACTTACCTGCTTACAAAGATGGACCAACATTTTGTCAAAGTAACTAGAGGAAATGTCACAAATGTCACTTATGGTTCCTACTTATATGCTTTCTTGATATACTCAGGCCTAAAGAAGGGTGTGCTTCTACCTCCTCCATTTGATCCAATACCTCCCCCTCCATCTCCAAAAGAGTCAAAACCTATTGATATAGAGGATCTTGATTCTCCTCCTCCATTGGTCATTCAACGGAAGTGGTTGAAGCATGTGGCAGATAAAACTCCCTCAGTCCTTCCTTCAGTCACAATTCCTGCTACTTCTGGTAGTGACCTCCCTGCTTACCTCACATGTAACAATTTATTCAGGGCACATAGAGAGGATTCTTTGGAAATATCAGTCCCTTCACTAAACAGTTTAGTATCAGGAGATGCTATTCCATTCCTTTGTAATGACATCCAGAGTTCGATTGAACTTTTAGTGACAGCTTGTGTTCAACAGCTGTATGCTTCTTTCTATGAAGAACTGATGCAGTCCAAAGACCAGTTGCATAAGGCAACCTCAGAGTTAGCCTCTGCTAAAGACACACTTGCAGATCTGTTTAAGCAGATGGAGCAGCATACCCAAATGATTGAGACCGAGAGAGAAGAAATATCTTCTTTGAAGATTCAGTCAACAGAAGCTCAGTCAGAGGTCACTAAAATCTCAGAGGAGAAAGAGAGAATGTCCAAAGAAGTTCAAGAGTTCCAGACTCTTTTAGATGCAAAACTGTCAGCCTTATAAACTGCTCATATTACAGTGTTCTATCTCTAAGCAGGACTTGACAGTTCTCCAGAGATAGGTCACGTTGTGTCCATTGTTTCAAGATAAAGTGGAAAGATTGCAGTCCAGGATGGATTTGTTATGGTCTACATTTGAGCACTTTCAGGAGCATATTCCTCCGAACCATTCTTTCTTTGTCCACTATCAGTTGTAGAAGTTGGCCTTCTATGTGAAGCTTTCAACGATAGATATCCCTCTTCCACAGGATGGTTGGAGTGGGGCTTGGTCTTCTGAGTTACTGACAGAAGTGGTCCGTATGGTGTTTGAAGATTCTATGACGACGGATACTATGTTGTTGTCTTACATGTATCTACGAGGTGATCTATTGATTTCAGATGATGTAGATATGGCCTCATATGTGGGGGATGTGGTTTTGCAAGCTGTTTTGTATGTCAACTATTTGGAGTTGCGGATAGATGACATGTTCCAGTGTTATTCCTCAAAAGTGGCTACTTGCCTTGACAATTCATGGCACTCAATGATTAATTCTGTGGCGCTGAATCAATGTCAGAATACAGCTTCTACTTATGTGCAGAGCACTAACCAACTGAGGGTGGATCTCTTAGCTTATCTTTCCAAAAACCATCCATTTGATTCATCCTTTTTTTATACCTATCAGAGAATATCTGTTTTAGGTCCCTCTGTTCCTACCCTATTATACTATCAACAAATGGCTCATCGCTATGATACCTATCTTTCCCTTTATCAAACCAACTCAGCAGCAATCTTACCTCTTCTTTTCCAACCTCAAGGTTTTCCTCAAATTCCTATATTTACCTATTGTTCTTTCATCAAAGATAGAGTTTTTATCCCTTCTCCACCTTGCCCTTCTCCATCCATCCATATACCTTCTACTTTTCCTGCTCATCAATTAACACCTTTCCTAACTGATTCATTTAAATTTCCAGCCACTCCTTCTTTAACTTATTCCTCCTTTTATGCCTTTCCCTACCCATCTCTTCATCCTCTTTTACTTATTCCACTTCCATCTCCTGCCATTGCTATTTCTCAACCCCCTCAGTTGGTTAATGAATATGATGGATTTGATCAACAGATTCCCAGAAGACAAGGATGGAGCTTGAATGATTCTCTTACAAGACCTCAGATAAACTGGCCATTATTTCCAGGGGATTGGACTACTGCTAGTCAAGCATACCAGAATTACATCCATTTTGCTCACCAATATTCACAATCTCTAGATCCTTCAGTGAGATTAACAGCTCATTTTACTTGGTATCTAGCATACATGCATAAGCATTCCCATAATGATCAAAAGGCCATTCCTGGTGCACAGATCGGTCACAGATAGCTCACGTGGTGAATCCCGGAAGGTCCCCAAGAACAAAGTACTCTACTTTTTAGCACAAAAACCCATGTAAAAGCAAGCACGACAAGAGGCAAGAGACAAATTGGGTTCAATCTCCCCCATGCCTTGTGTGAGCGCTTCACAAAGCATGTATTTAATGTATATTTCCAATCTTCATGCTCAATAATAGCCCAATTACAAAAATATGACAAGCTTTTAGCTTTTGAGTTTGCTTTCTACCAAAAATAAGAAAATAAAGCTAATGGACGGTGCCCATAGAGTCTGGCACGCCCAATCTCAATGTCCAAATAGAAATAACATATCCAGGCGCATAAGCGCATACAAAATAATAATAAATAATCAATGTCTCTATAGACATAACAAAATATAGGCGTGGCGCCTATCAAAATATAGTCCAAAGGTCGAAAACCCGCTAGACTCCAATGCTTTCCTCCGCCACTGCTGCTATCTCTACACATCAACTGAAGCATTCACAATCGTTAGTAAAATAACACAATTAAACCGACAAAAGTGAATACCTAGCAGTCTTCAGCTACATAAATAAATCAACTGGTTAGAAATAAATCCTAACCTTAATTAATTACGAGTGCGCACTCTAAACTCATAAACGTTTATTAATTTAATATGCATTTTGCGGAATCACCCGCTATGGAATCACCCATGTACACACTAAATTAATGAAACGCCCGAAAAGGACAGGCGTCCCCATCAACTTCTCGCACGAAGAATCCTCTTTGTGTATGAGCCCCGGTCATCTAAGTTTACGGAATCCACCGTAAAACCTCACGGAATCCACCGTGGAATATGCCTCCTGGCATCATACCCCCGGGGTGGGATAGCAATTGACCTCAATTGCTATTAGCTCAATGTGGAGCTAACAGAGTGGGGAAAGCATTTAGGTCTCTAGCGTGCATCCATTGTGCTTCCTCTACAGGATGGTTCTTAAATTTCACTAGATATCTAGAATACCTTCGGCTAGTTCTAGTGGTCATGTAGTCAGTGTCTATAATGGCTTCTGGTTCAAGTATTTCAGTCTCTTCTTCTAGTAAAGGTGGGTTTTCATAGACAGGGTGGATAGGTAATTGTCCTCTAAATGGTCTCAATAAACTAATATGAAATGTATTATGAATTTTCCAATGAGATGGCAATTCTAACTTGAACGCATTGTCATTAATCTTATGAATGATTCTAAATGGTCAGTAGAATCTAGGAGCTAGTTTGACAACTGGATGTCTATCTACACTTTGCAGTCTACGCTTTTCTATTCTAAGCCAAACATAATCATCAACTTTGAAATTCATGGCTTGTCTTTTCTTGTTGGCTTGTTTGGTATATGATTGTTGGGCTTTAGCAATCATATCCTTTACCTCATCAAAAATAGTATTATGCATAACAGCAATATCATCGGCACTTTGTATTCTATTAGACAAAGATGCAACAGGTGTAGATAATCTATATCCATAAATAACTTCAAAAGGTGCTTTCTTTGTAGATGTGTGCGGTGTATTGTTATATGCAAACTATAATAAATGTAAATAAGTATCCCATGTCTGAGGTTTAGAGATAGTGTATGCACGTAAAAGATCTAGAATGGTGCTATTTGTGGCTTCTGTTTGTCCATTTGTTTCTGGATGAAATGCAAATGAGAAATCAATCTTTGTGCCTAGATTTGCAAACAGTGTAATCCAAAAATTATTACAAAATCTAGAATCTCTATCTGAAATAATTACTTTCGGCAATCCATGGTTAGTAAAAACAGTTTTCAAAAATAACTGTGCTGCTTGTGATGCTGTTAAAGTTTTCTTACATGCAATGAAATATGCTTGCTTACTAAATCTATCTACAATTGTCCAAATCATGTCATGGTTAGATTTAGTATTTGGTAAGCCAGTAATGAAATCCATAGATATATGTTCCCAAGGTTTAGATGGAATAGATAAAGGCATTAATAATCCATACTGTTTACCATGATGTCTCTTTATTCTTTGACAAATCAGACATTCAGAAACAAAATTAGATACATCTGCATCCATATGCGGCCAATAAAAATCTTCAGTTAACATGCGTAATGTAGAAATGATACCTCTATGACCTTGATATGGGGGACAATGAATTTCATTCAAAACAAAAGATCGGAATGGAATAGTAACACACAGTCTCTTTTCAAAGAACATGAATCCATCATTATATGACAATGAATCAACAGGAATGAAATTATTTTGAACTAATTTTTGCCAATCAGAATGAAAAGTAATATCCTGGTGATATGTGTCTTTCATAGCAATTAAAGAATCAAAAGATATGATAGATATATTATGAATTGCAGGTCTTCTACTCAATGCATCAGCAACTACATTTTCTTTTCCAGGTTGGTATTGAATGATAGGATGGAAACTTTGAATGAATGAAGCCCATTTGATATGACGGTCAGAAATTTGGGGTTGGCTAAGTAGATGTCTAATGCTTTGCTGGTCGGTCTTTATCATGAATTCTGAACCCATTAAATAATGCTTCCATTGTTTTAATGCTTGGACAACTGCTAAGAGTTCCTTGTCATAAGTGGAATATTTGAGCTCAGAGGGTTTCAGCTTAGAACTAGAATATGCTATTGGATGGTTGTCTTGCATTAGCACGGCTCCTATTCCTGATCCGCTAGCATCGGTCACAACTAGAAAGAATGGTCTGTTAAAGTCAGGCAATTGTAGAACAGGGGCATTGGTCAATGCACGTTTGAGTAAGTCAAAGGATTTCTGCTGGTTTTCAGTCCATTGATAAACAATGCCTTTCTTAAGAAGTTTGGTCAATGGTAAAGCAAGTAATGGGAAATTACGTACAGACTTCCTATAGAAACTAGCAAGACCAAGGAATGAGCGTAATTCATGTACATTTTTAGGAACAGGCCAATGCAATATTGCATCAATTTTCTTAGGATCAACTTTTATTCCTTCTTTTGATACAATATGACCTAGATATTCTATTTCTGTCTTATAGAATTCACTCTTGTCAGGATTTGCAAACAATTGATTTTCTTTCCGTAATTGAAAAACTAATGATAAATGCTCATAATGCTCTTTTTCACTTTGACTGAACACTAAAATATCATCAAAGAAAACAATCACACAATATTGATATTTTAGAAAAATACGGTTCATCATTCTACTGAAAGTAGCAGGTGCATTAGTTAATCCAAATGGCATAACTAAGAATTCGTAATGGCCAAACTGTGTCCTGAATGCAGTCTTAAATATGTCGGATCTATCTAACCTCACCTGATGATATCCAGACTTAAGGTCAATTTTACTAAATATAGAAGATCCTTGCAGTTTGTCCATAAGGTCATCAACTCTAGGTATAGGATATCTATTCTTTACAATGATCTTGTTTAATGCTCGGTAGTCAATACACATCCGATAAGTATTATTCTTTTTCTTGACTAGGAGCACAGGTGCACCGAATGGAGAACTGCTAGGTCGAATTAAGCCTCTATTTAGTAATTCTTCAACTTGACTCTGGATTTCTTTTTGCTCTATTTGATTGTGCCTATATGGGGCTTTGCAAGGTGGTTGTGTGCCAGGTATTAGGTCAATCTTATGGTCTTCTGGACGTGATGGGGGTAAACCTGGTGGTAGATCTTCTGCAAAACAGTCCTTAAAATATGCAAGAAATTCCTTATGCTGAGGGTGCATATGAGTTTCTTTTGCGTGCAATTCATTCACCCAAATGAGATATGATTTAGTGTTCTTGCGTAGTGCACGTTTTGCTTGAGTATGCGAAAGCAGTGGAAACATATGAGATGCATGCATACCAAATAATGTAATAGATTTTCCTTGAAAATTTATATTCATTGTGTGTGTGGAATAATCTATATTGGGATTATGTTGGTGTCTCCATGGCATTCCTAGAATAATATCGCTAGACTGTAATGGGACAACTAAGAAATTTCTTCTTTCAATATATGGACCAATTTGAATTTCTAAATCTTGAACTTCTTGTGTGCCATTGTACCTAGTGCCTAAAAATGCAGCTTTTATGCGATAGTGCGTAGGTACAGTATGCAATTTCAATTCCTTTACCAATTTTGCTGAAATAAAGTCATGGGTACTACCGTCATCATGCAATATAATTCTTTCTTTTCCATGCACCATACATTTCATAGTCAACAATGAATGTGAAGTAGGCATACCTGGTAAAGTGTCGGAAGTAGTAATAATATCATCTTCTTCTTCAGTGAAATCCGGCATATCCTCATGCTTGTCTTCGTCCATAGCTCCAAGGTAGTTGATATGTGCTGATGGCTTCTTTGAATGACAATTTGCTGCAAGATGCCCTGGCTGGTGACACTTGTAGCATACGATGGGCTTGGCTTTGGTCACATTATTTGCAATGGCTGGGAGTCTGGGTATATTTGGATTTGCTTGTGGAATAGGCTTAGAATTTGGATTGACAGTAGATGGTAATGCAGGTGGTTTAGGCCAATTCTTGCGGAAAGATGGTGATGAGAAACGACCTGGATTAAACCTTCTGAAATTGGAATTGAATTGTTTAGATCCATAATTACCGTTTGCTTGGAATAGCTGTGGTCGTCGATCTCTTCCACGTAACTTATCTTCAATGTCGTGAGCTAAGGAGATGGCGTCTTCAAGGGTAGCAGGCTTGAACATATTCACCTCAGCGTAGTAATGTCCAAGAAGTCCAGACATGTACTTCCGCTTATGTGTCGTCTCTGGTACATCTTCAAGCATGCGTAGCTGTAGGAGTGCATTCCAAAAACGCTCTGTATACTGTGGAATAGGCTCACGATCGCGCTGTTGAAGTAAATCCCATTGCTTGATAGCCTTCTCATGAAATTGCGGTGGAAGGAAATTTTGTATGAACTTCTTCTTGAAATCTTCCCATGTAGCAGGACATTCTATGCTCTTGCGGACTACAGTCCACCAAAGTGATGCTCTGTCTATCAGATGATTAGTAACACACTTGATTTTATCTTTCTCGGGATAAGTTTCCTCATGGAAATAGTCATCAAACTGGCTAATGAATGATAAAACAGTCTTTCCTTCTCTTATGCCATTGAAAGTGCGAAACTTGAAACTTCGTTTACTTATCTTGGATTCCTTGCGAATGGTTTGTGCTTCAAGAGTGGCGTCGATGGTACGGCGAATCAAATCTTCAGCTTGAGGTTCTTCTTTGTCAGTGGACGCTCCTTGTAGCTTTGTCAATTGCGCTTGTAAGGCTTGCCTAGCTCTTCGCTCTTCTTCCAATTGCAGCATGATAAGATCCAGCTTTTGTTCCATGGTAAGCTCGGGTAGATCGTCTTCAGCCATAGGATCATCTATATGTGGGGTAGTCATCCTGTAAAACTCAACAAACCTTTCTCACTCAAAATCAGTTAGCGGGATGAGCGTAGCTCAAATTTGGGGTTACAAGGCTATGTATTTTTGGGTATTTTCTTCTTCAATTTTCAGAAATTCTGCAATATTTCTGTCTCCGTTTGCTGAAAGTACTTCAACGAACTTGTAGATAGGTAGAACAGCTTGCTGCGAACAACTTTCCAGTTCAGAGTTTTTGCATACGAACAAGTCTTCTATGAGTTTTAAGCACTAGTCAGTTCTGATTTAGTCTGACTTGCAGAGTTGCAGACTTAGCAGACTTGCAGGATTGTTGACTTGCTGGACTTAGGCCGACTTGCAGAACTTGCAGTACTTGATTAGAGTCGACTTGAGAAACTTGACTTCTGATGCGCAGGACCCGGAGTTTACAGACTTGTTTGCCTTAACTGACTTGCAGAAAGCTTAATGATTTAAGCTTAGTAGCTTTAATAAATAAAGCTTATGATTTTTTTTTTTTGATTTAGGACGTCGATATGTTGACGCCGAGATTGACGCCGCCCTGAACAGCCTCACGCCGCCGATTGACGAATTTGTTGATTTGAGCTTTCTTAAGCTTATAACTAAGCTTATTAACTGTTAAGTTTAAGCTTTGAAGCTTAATGAAGAAAAAGAGTTACTCTTTTGTCTGTTATCCACGATTTTAGTGAAGAAGATGTTTGCGTGGTCCTCCGCCGACAGAGCCTGGTCCTTCGCGATCTGACAGTGGAAACAGGGGTTCTTGATCGCCAGAAGTCTGCCTGTATCGACGGTTCGCGACAAGATTGACTGTAGAGGCCGTTTGTTCCTGGAGCTCCGCCTTCGCCCGAGATTGGTAGCGATTGGAAGCTCTTGATCTCTGCTCCGCTCTAATACCACTGGTGCGCAGATCGGTCGCAGATAGCTCACGTGGTGAATCCCGGAAGGTCCCCAAGAACAAAGTACTCTACTTTTTAGCACAAAAACCCATGTAAAAGCAAGCACGACAAGAGGCAAGAGACAAATTGGGTTCAATCTCCCCCATGCCTTGTGTGAGCGCTTCACAAAGCATGTATTTAATGTATATTTCCAATCTTCATGCTCAATAATAGCCCAATTACAAAAATATGACAAGCTTTTAGCTTTTGAGTTTGCTTTCTACCAAAAATAAGAAAATAAAGCTAATGGACGGTGCCCATAGAGTCTGGCACGCCCAATCTCAATGTCCAAATAGAAATAACATATCCAAGCGCATAAGCGCATACAAAATAATAATAAATAATCAATGTCTCTATAGACATAACAAAATATAGGCGTGGCGCCTATCAAAATATAGTCCAAAGGTCGAAAACCCGCTAGACTCCAATGCTTTCCTCCACCACTGCTGCTATCTCTACACATCAACTGAAGCATTCACAATCGTTAGTAAAATAACACAATTAAACCGACAAAAGTGAATACCTAGTAGTCTTCAGCTACATAAATAAATCAACTGGTTAGAAATAAATCCTAACCTTAATTTATTACGAGTGCGCACTCTAAACTCATAAACGTTTATTAATTTAATATGCATTTTGCAGAATCACCCGCTATGGAATCACCCATGTACACACTAAATTAATGAAACGCCCGAAAAGGACAGGCGTCCCCATCAACTTCTCGCACAAAGAATCCTCTTTGTGTATGAGCCCCGGTCATCTAAGTTTACGGAATCCACCGTAAAACCTCACGGAATCCACCGTGGAATATGCCTCCTGGCATCAATTCCAAAGCTTTGTATGAATGTCAATGTGAACATTGATTCCCAATAATTGGATGTCCTATATTTTCATGCCCTATGTTTACCTAGCAGATACCTTGTTTTGCTAGAAAGGATGTGCTGCCTGCAATTCTTTCAAAATCCTCCAAAGACATTTGTAGATGAGTCATTTTCCATGGATCGTTTTCGAAACCACCAAGCCTTCAAAAGGGATCACCTTCATTGATGCCTTTGCAATGTATTTTGGATTATTATTAATGATATATATCTCTCTTTTTGGAGGTGTCATTCAGATGGTTGTGTTAGTGTTTGTGTGTGTGTTGTAATAATTATATGTGATGAGTTTGTGCAGATTGAGAATAATTTGTTCGAGAGCTCTTTTCAAACTATTGATGGTGGATAGAAAGCTATGGTGGAAAGCTGAAGAAAAACCTTTTATATCCTTTACAAATTTGTTATGACTTTTTAAATGATTATCAGATGAGTCAATGAATAATGAAGTTTTCATTTTGTAGTTTTTTCTAGAAATACAGGTGATAAGTTGGGATCGTGGTTTGGCGAGATTATTGAAGATCATATGGAAGATCAAATTGAGCTCTTTAATGAACTTATATTATTCTTTTCCTTAGGTTGCGAGGACTCTTCCTTTCTAAGTGTGGGGATATGTTGAGAGTGGAAAAAGACTGAAATTTTGACTGATTTTTGTTGTTTTTGAGGTTTGAATGATTGATTTTTGATGGATTTAGAGTGATGTATGGTTGTTAATGGAAGTATTTAAGAGTGTTTTGGATGATATTGATTATTTTTTGGAAGATCGTAATGATTTTCAGTAGAGATATGAAGCTCTGTAATGTTCTGATAGTTCTATTGAGGTTCTGATTGGTTCTGTATATCTTCTGTATAGCTTCTGTTTTGTTCTGATTTTCTTCTGTATGAAGCATGGATTGATGATTGATGAAGATTGAGATATTTTGGAAGCTTATTGAATAGTTTTTGATAGTTTGGAATGGTTTGAGTATGAGTTATGAGGTTCTGATGACCTTCTGTAACCCTTTGTAGACCTTCTGTAGAGCCTCTGTCTCTACTCTGTAACTGTTCTGTAACTGCTCTAGTACTGTACTGTACTATTATGTAGACCTTCTGTAAGTGTTCTGTAGAAAGTATGTGTGACTTTGGGAAAGTTTTTAACATTTTTGAAAGGATGAATCTAAGTTCAAAAGAGCTAAAACAAATGGAAGAAGCAACTGCTGAAGACTGAAGAGAAGACTGAGTGACAGTGACAGTAGTGAGCTGTGAAGAGACACTGTAGTGGCTCTGGTGCCTCTTCATATCAGACATACCTCTTGGGAGGTGCATCCATGACCTAAGAAGGATTATTGAGAGTTATTATGAGAGTATTATAATGAGGAGATGATGTGCTATTGAGAGAGAGAGAGCTAAAGATAGTCAATTCTATCAAAACAGTATAACTGTATATGAGAGATTGAGAGAGAGAACTATGAAGACATTGAAGATGAATACTATGTGATTGATTTCCATTCAAAGATGGTGTATTCTTTTGTGTTCATTGTTCTATTGATGGATTCTAGGAAGATGTTGAAGATTATGGTTGATTCTATTAAATCCGTGGGAGATATCTACTATGATACTACGTGAAGAATTGCTATTTCCTTTGTTTTGGTCATCAAAAGAATGAAATAAAATCTTGTTGATGTTACAAGATAGATTTTCTTGTGGTAGAATACCCTTTTCCTTGGTGTTCCTCTTGCGGCTCCACCTATAAGTCAAACAATGCATAACTGACTATACTAATAACTATTCCAGCTGTAGGTAGATGCAACAAACTAAATATAATAAGTGATGATTCAGTGGCCATATGTGAATCATAGTAACCCCCACTGATGTGTTAAGTGTAGATATACAGATCCATCTAACCAGGCAGTCCATCATCAATATTTGCACATGTTGAGCTTGCCATCTCAACACTCTCCCTCAAGCTCAATTAAATCTCTGTAACTTAAAGTAAGCTTTGAAACTTTCGAAGCTTCTCTATACCCAATTCCTTTGTGAAAATGTTAGCTACTTAATTCTATATGCTAACATATACCAAGTCAATCTCTCCTACTGCAAATATTTTTTCTCTTACAAAGTGGTAATGCGCCTCAATGTGTTTTATCCTAGCATGGAATATTGGGTTCCTAGCTAGCTATATGTTGCTCATGTTGTCATAGTGATGAATGGCAACAGGGGACCATCTCCTTGACACATCCAAATCACTCAATAAACTTTGTATCCATATTACCTCACATGTTGTCATAGCAGCACCTCTATACTCAATCTCTGTATACTCAATAAAGCAACTCTAGGTTGCTTTTTGCTTCTCCATGTAACTGCTATACTACCAAGGGAAAACATGAATCCACTGGTAGATCTTTTGTCAAACATGCTACCAATCCAATCTGTATCTATGTATCCAAATACTTGTATATCCTTACCTACCTCATTAAAAAGTCCATAATGCAAAGTGGACTTCACATATCTCAATATGTGTCTAACCGCATCTAAGTGAGGATTTCTAGGCTGTCAAGAATCGCATTGGTGGGGGGGACTTGCTTGAGCTGCGGCGCCAAACACACACACAGAATGCACAAGGAGAAGCTCACTCAAGAGAAAAGAAGAGAGATGGAGGCGAAAACGTTTTCTTGCTGGTTTCTTCTTCTTCTTCCACACTCTTTACAATGTACACAAAGTATAGATAACATACAACATAAAGGAAAGTGGCCTATTAAGTCAAACAATGCATAACCGACTACACTAGTCGACTGGCGCTATAACTATGCCAGCTGTTGTAAATAGGTATAATAACCTGAATATAATAAGTAATGAGTCAATAGCCATGTGATAGTCATAATGACCACCGACGTGCTAAGTGTAGACGTGTGGATCCATCTAACCAGGCGGTCCATCATTAATGTCCGCATGTGTTGAGCTTGTCATCTCAACACTCCCCCTCAAACTCAATTGCATCTCTGCAACTCCAAGTAAGCTTCGAAACTTTTGAAGCTTCTCTGTACCCAATGCCTTCGTGAAGATGTCAGCTATCTAATCCTGTGTGCTGACATACACCAAGTCAATCTCACCTGCTAGTACCTTCTCTCTCACAAAGTGGTAGTGTACCTCAATATGTTTTGTCCTGGCATGGAACACAGGGTTCCTAGCCAACTGTATACTGCTCATGTTGTCACAATAAATGACAACTAGACCTTCCACCTGCACATCTAAATCATCCAATAACTTTTGCAGCCATACTACCTCACATGCTGCAACAGTGGCACCTCTATACTCAGCCTCTGTACTCGACAAAGCAACTGTAGATTGCTTTTTGCTGCTCCAAGTAACTGCTGCACTACCAAGAGAGAACATGTATCCGCTGGTAGATCTTCTATCAGACATACTACTAGCCCAATCTACATCTGTGTATCCAAACACCTGTAGATTTGTACCTGCCTCATAGAAAAATCCATAATGTAATGTGGACTTCACATATCTCAATATGCATCTGACTGCATCCAAATGTAGCTTTCTAGGTACTTGCATAAACTGACTCACAAGACCAACATCGTAGCTCAAGTCTGGCCTTGTAATGTTTATGTAGATCAAACTCCCCACTATCCTCCTGAACATAGTAGGGTCTTCTATCTCATCCCCAACATCAACACTCAACTTTACATTCTGCTCCAACGGGACCGAAAGTGGTTTGCATGCTCTCATACCATACTTGGACAACATATCCAAGCCATACTGTCTTTGGGACAGCCATATACCATCATCACATCTGATCACCTCAATGCCAAGGAAGTACCTTAGCTCACCTAAATCCTTCATCTCAAACTTCTTCTTCAAAAAGTCCTTGACTTCAGCAATCCCATTATCACTATCACCTGTAATAATCAAGTCATCCACATAGATGACTATGATGACCAAACCTGCATCTCTCTTTCTCACATAAAGTGAGTGATTAGCATCAAAATCTTAAAATCCAATATTGACAAAATACACTCTGATCTTGTCAGACCATGTTCTAGGTGCTTGCTTGAGCCCATAAAGCGCCTTCTTCAACCTGCACACATACGTGGGATGCTCTAAATCGTCATAACGCTGGCTGATCCATATACACTTCTTCTTGCAAATCACCATGCAAGAAGGCATTCTTCACATCCGTTTGCTACAACCTTCAACCTTTGGCTACTGCCAAAGCAATCACACATCTGGCAGTTGCCATCCTAGCAACTGGACTGAAGCTTTCTTCATAATCTATGCTATATGTCTGCGCATAGCCTTTTGCAACTAGCCTAGCTTTGTACCTACTAATAGAACCATCTACATTGTGCTTAATCTTATTAACCCACTTACATCCAATAGCTTTCTTGCCCTTCGGCAATGATACTAGATCCCAAGTCTTATTGGCCTCTAATGCATCCATCTCCTCATCCATTGCTGCATCCCAATAAGTATGACCAATAGCATCCTCAAAACAAGTGGGCTCAATATCCTCAACTAGTTTCACCATATAAGCATAATGGTGAGCTGCATAACCTTCAAAACCAAATCTTTTAACAGGGTATCTAACCCTGCTAGATCTGCGTACCACCGGACCACTCAATGGAGCCTTTACATTACTATGAGCTCTCTGTACACCTGGTGTCCTGATAGAAGGAATGCCAAGCTCATCATCCAAGCTCTCTGAGCCACTAGAGTCTCCATCAAGAACTACATCATTGCCATCTGATACTTTATTCTTTCCTTTGTCTTTACCTGTAGTGCTACTAGATGCACCTGAAGATGTAGAGCTACTCCTTAGTCTCCCAGACCAAGGACTACCAGATGATGTCTCTGGTCCACTAAGAGTCCGTGATTCTTGCTTTTCAGCCTGCACATGAGTGTCATGATCATCATCATCATCCAATGCATCACCACTAGATGCATACCAACTACTCATTTCATCAAAGATGACATCCCTACTCACTCTGAACTTACATGTGACAGGGTTATAACAGCGATACCCTTTCTGCTCTAAAGAGTATCCAATAAAGACACATTTTTCTACCTTTGGATCAAGCTTCTCATCTGGCACATGAACATATGCAACACAGTCAAATACCTTCAAGTGCAATACATCAAGCTTCTTGCCAATAAAGCATTCTTCAGGAGTTATCCCATGAACTGTAGCTGTGGGAGTTCTGTTCATAATATAAACATCAGTATGAACAGCCTCAGACCAAAAATGCTTAGGCATATTCTTTTCAGCCATCAAGGTGCGTGCAACTTCTGCAATATGCATGTTTTTCCTTTCTGCAACCCCATTTTGTTGTGGGGTATACCTGCATGTGAACTGTCTCTTTATCCCATGAGACCTCAGAAAATCACTGAACTCATTCAAGAGGTACTCTCCCCCTCCATCTGACCTCAAGCACTTTACTTTCAAGCATGTTTCTCTTTCAACTGCAGCCTTAAAAGTTCTAAAGTGCTCAAATGCTTCACTCTTTTCCTTCATAAAATATACCTACAGCTTTCTAGAACAATCATCAATGAATGTGACAATGTATGAACTACCTCCAAGAGATACATTTTGTGTAAGCCCCCAAATGTCTATATGCACAACATCAAGGATATTTTTGCTTACATCTTTGTCATGTGAAAAGGGTTGTCTTGCATGTTTACCAAACTGACATGCTTCGCATACCTTATGAAATTCTGCAACTCTAAATGTAGGCAAACCTGTAACCAACCCTTTGGACTGCATTAATTTCAGCCTTTGTACATTTGCATGTCCAATGCATTTGTGCCAAATTTCAATATCTGCAATAACACCTTTTCCTTTAGCATACATAGCAGTATTCATAGTAGGAATTCCAGTATCCAGAGTAAACATACATCCAACTCTACTTCCCTTTGCAACTAACACTACAAGATATAGACCTTATACCGATATTTAAAGCGACGAAAATACAAACAACAAAATTTGCCCCCGTCATCGCAAAAAGCATCATTATTGACAACGCCATAGAAACGTCGCCATTGGCATCGCTATATGCGTCACTATTGGCGTCGCTATATACGTCGCTATCAGCGTCGCAAATGCGACGCTAATAGCAATGCATATAGCGACGCCAATAGCAACGCAACCAGTAAATTTGCGACACTAATAGCGACGCATATAGCGACGTGAGCAGTAAATTTGCGACGCCAATAGCGACGATAATAGGGATAAAAAAAAATTGTGGTAGGGTAGCAAGCTGCCCTGCCACATATAGCACTGTGTGCTGTGTGAGAGCCATACAAAATAGTTTCACTACTGTATACAAAGCACTTGCAAACAAAAAGAATGTATACTGAAATCATAAAACTGATACATGAAATAAATACATGATCGCATAAAAAGCGATTGGACAAAAAAAGAATCCAAGGGCAAGCTACAAATCCTTGTCCCCCGAAAGCTCATCTCGCCGCAAAGGAGCATCGAACGGATTCTGCAAAAAAAGAAACAACACATCAATCCACCATACAATAATGCATTCAAATATCTCATGGTAACTACGGACAAGAAAGATGAGTGACTTACAGGGCCGTCGCGTCTGTACAATCAGTCGATCAATGCATTGAGACCGTGCCTCTCTACATATCGAGTCTCAAGGCCTTGCGGATCGCAATTTGTAATGGAGTGATGCAAAGAAAACAAAATGCTAGCTGTTAGAAACATGATTTTCAGTACAAAAAATATTTCAAAAAAACAAACAAGCAAAACAAAAGAGAAACTTACAAAGTCCTCCAAATATGTCCTGTGGCCGCCACTCCCAAGATGATGGACCACTCCGGCCTCGAGTCGTGCCCTCCCCGCCTCGCGCTGCTGACTCCAACGTCCTGGAGAATCTGTAGCCTCCTCCCTCAGTCGGCGCCAATCGTCTGCATCTAACCACTCGGGCTTTGCAGCCCCACTCTTGATTGCCTTGCGTGCGTCGGATCGTCTATGTGACATGTATGCACGCATGCAATCCATCATCCAGCTCGTAGAGAATTTATCTACTGCGACTGGCACCGGAAACTCCTCGTCCAAGGATGCTACTATGTATCCTTGCTCCCCTCCGGTATGTTCTTCCAATGATCCAGGATGTTGTGCCGAAAAACTTGTTGGCACAACTCTCTCATGCAAGCCATCACCCTCCTCCCCTCATCATTCATGATGATGGCTCCTGACCTACTATCGACCAGATATCCATAACCCCTAGGAGTCTGCCTAAGATGGGTCCTCTCCCATCTCCGTCCATGCTCTTGGGCATATCCAGGAGACCTCTCTACATCCGGTGTACTGACGGGGGTAACCTCTCTCGGAGTGGCACCCAAAGGGGTGCCACCTGCTGACGGCTGCGCAAAAGCCGGAGTAACTGGATTAGACGTCCCCACAGGTGTGACAAATCCTGGAGGTGATGCAGCTCCAGCTGAACAACGAGACGGAGACATCACATCCGTGTCTCCAGAGCAGCATCCCCCTGATCCCGATGCAGTCCCTCCCTCTGGCCCAAGTCGTGAGCGTCGAGATTGTCTGCTCGAAGCTGAAGCATCCGATCGCGCTGAAGCAGATCTAGCAGAGCGCCCTGACGAAGAACGAGACAGCTCTTGGTCTGCCATCTCTCTGAATCTCGTGAGCTGGTCTAGAGACATGCATGCGAAGATGTCCTGCAACTCCTCATCGCTCATCCCTCGACTCATCCTGAAAATGTCACCTACACAGATAAAAAATGGTGTTAGAAACATCAATTTAAATTATACAAAGCACAGTAATATAAATCATTTTTAAAAAATACCTCTTAAAATGCATATCTTATGTACCTTTATAAGAGATCTAAACAACAAATTGAGTAAGTGGATGCTCCAAGTATGAAGTATCCTATGGTCCCATGTTAATCTCCTGACACAACTCCGCATACACTGGAAGGTCGATAGACATGTCACCACAAAAGAATGAGTCCGTCTCGTTCTCAAAAAATTCTTGGACTCCTGTATTTCCATCATTGTTAGCCGATGCGGGCTCCAAGCTTTCGACGGCCTCCACCCCTTGTAATATCGACCCCTATATTTGCATATTATCTTCATCTATGCTTGGAACATCGCTTTGATCATATACTCTCGCACTTTGGGGAGTTGAAGGTATAACATAACACCATCGAGGTTGTCGGGGGTTTGGATAGAAGATTACCTATTCACAAACACCTACAAAGCGAGTTCAAACCATTGTGACATAAACCATGTCGTATTACAATTAGCAAGCAAATGACTCCATACACCTGTTCACAATGGGCCGGTAACACAAAGGTGTCGCGCAAATCCGTCCATTTTTTTTTTTGAATCTATTTCGAGAAATCTCGATGGACCTCGTCGAACTGTTGCTCTAGCTCCTCCAAGTACCACTTTGAACCACTGCACATCGAATAGTATCATGGAGAAGCTACGGTAATCCACCGTAATAATACTTTGCAAGTTCCCAAAATACTCCATCTCATCCACAATCGTGTTCGGATCCGTTGCTCGTCATCGGCTCTCTTGCTCGAACCTTGCCATGACACCACAGTCCATTGTGGAGCGCATTTTGTCAATATGCTCCACGCAAAAATACCGTCTGCACGACCACGCTGCACTATATATTTTGTATTATACATTGAAACACTCAAATTAGATATCGCATATAAAATTTAGATACGACAAATTCTAAACCCCTCATCACCTTTGGACTACATCCCCTCGAGAATTCCCACTCCTCCATTGAGACCTCTGTCCCTTCGCTGGATGCTGCGGTCAAGGCTCCATGCAACCATCGTGTTGACATAAACCGCGGCATCTCCTCCATGCCTTCAGGATATTGAATCGGTCGATGACGCGTACAACGTCGGAATTCAGCTCGTGCTTCCTCTCGATCTTGCCTTGCAATCTGGTCCTTTGCGAGCCACATCTCCATGGAGGCATGGTGCAACATACAAAAGCGATTCACCTTCTCTTCCATTGAGGCATCCATTCTTTTTTCTACCCCATTTCCAACCACCATATCTCCATTCAGTCTATCATCGTCCTTCAGCATCCATAGCATTTCATTGTCTGGTTCCATCGTTGGTAGCCATTGTGAGATATGCACTAACACCTCTGACACCAACCAACCTTCGGCCATGCTCACTACCATGTCCTGTATCACGGCCTCTTGAAGAGAACCTGCCACGTCCCCTTCCTAAACTGGAGTAGAAAGCTTGGACCTGTTCACCACTTCTTTCAGATATCTCACTCTGCATGTTGATCTCTTCAGTGATCATAAGGGGGACCAACTCATCGAAATCTGGAAATGGCTTTCTGACATATACGGAAGTTACAAAAGACTTCCAAGCCTTTTCATTGTTAAGTCCACCCAAGGTAGAGGACACCAAATCATCATCATCGGGCATTGCATCAATCGCTGCCAAGGCATCTGCAATGCTCCTTACTTTCAGTGCATACTCATTGATAGACATCTTCCCTTTCTTCAATGTATTCAACTCTTGCTTGAGTTGAATCTTTCGTGCCTTTGTATTTACGGAAAACATACTTTCAAGTATGGTCCAAGATGCATATGAATTCTTTGCATTTCTAATATGTCCCAATATATTATTGTCAATTACTGTAGAGAGCCAATGCATAACCTTTTTGTCTTTTTCATTCCATTCCTTTCGTGTCTTTCTCTTCTGCAGTTGGAGGATCACTCACCTCCGGCTCCTTTTCTTCACTTGAAACAAACTCGTAGAGGCCTTTTCCAATAAGGAAGTTCGTGACACGGAACTTCCATGAAGGGTAGTTGTTCTTATCGAGCTTCTCAATGATGGGGTTTCCACTGTTCTCTATCATTATCACAAAACTAATACCAAACAGCAAGCAAATCTTTTGCAACCCTCGAGCTGTAGTGCACAACAATACACCAGACAGCCTTTTTCACTGTCTACTCAACAATACATGCAATCTGCAACCAGTTTGCAGATAAACCTTGTATTTATTTATTGGTAAACACCTTTAAACTTATAGATCTAAAATCTGTAACTTGTGCACCTGTATACGACAGACACAACTGAAATTGCAGGGTATTTGGAATTGTTATCCGCAACCTTACGGCTCTAAAACGGGGCCTGAAATGACCTCGGATGGCCAAAATAGCAGCGAGAAAGCCCTAAAGGGTGTATCTGCAAAATATACAGCACTCTTCGCGCACACCAAATCTCACTGCAATCTCTATCTAAGAGAAAGAATGGGAGAGCTTCTTATCCGTGGCTTGCTTGCTCGAACCTTGCTTCTTCTCCTTCACTTCAGCCTTCGAAATCAGCCTCTCTCAGTGGCATGGCTCTGATACCATGTCAAGAATCGCGTGGTGGGGGGACTTGCTTGAGCTGTGGCGCCAAACACACACACAGAATGCACAATGAGAAGCTCACTCAAGAGACAAGAAGAGAGATGGAGGCCAAAACATTTTCTTGCCGGTTTCTTCTTCTTCTTCCACACTCTTTACAATGTACACAAAGTATAGATAAGATACAACATAAAGAAAAGTGACCTACTAATTCAAACAATGCATAACCAACTACGCTAGTTGACTGGCGCTATAACTATACCAGCTGTAAATAGGTGTAACAACCTGAATATAATAAGTAATGAGTCAGTGGCCATGTGAGAGTCATAATGACCACTGACATGCTAAGTATAGACGTATGGACCCATCTAACCAAGTGGTCCATCATTAACGTCTGCATGTGTTGAGCTTGTCATCTCAACATAGGCATCTACATAAACTTACTAATAAGAGCAGCAACATAGCTTAGGTCTGGCCTTGTGATAGTCAAGTAAATTACACTTTCTACTATTATCCTAAACATAGTAGAGTCTTCTGTCTCATCCCCAACATCAACACTCAACTTCACATTTTGCTCCAGTGGCATTGAAAGAGGCTTATATGCTATCATACCATACTTGGATAACATATCCAAGCCATATTGCCTTTGGAAAAGCCATATACCATCGTCACATCTAATAACCTTAATACCAAGAAAGTGCCTCAACTCACCCAAATCCTTCATCTCAACCTTCTTCTTCAAAAAGTTTATAACTTTAGCAATTTCACTATCTATCACTTGTAATAATCAAGTCATCTACATAGATAACTATGATCACCAAGCTTGCATCTCCCTTTCTCACATAATGTAAGTGGTCTGCATCAGAAATATAAAAGCCAATGTTGATAAGATACTTTTTTATCTTGTCATACCATGCTCTAGGTGCTTGCTTCAACCCATAGAGTGCTTTCTTTAACCTCCACACATATGTGAAATGCTCTAAATCTTCATAACCTACTAACTACTCCATATACACCTCTTCTTCCAATTTACCATGTAAGAAGGTATTCTTGACATCCATTTTCTGAAAATTCTAACATTTTGCTGGCTGCCAAAGTAATTACACATCTAACAATCGCCATAATAGCAATTGGATTGAACGTCTCTTCATAATCTATGCCATATATTTGAGCATAGCCTTTTGCAACCAATCTAGTCTTATACCTACTAATCAAACCATTTGCGTTATGCTTGATTTTGTAAATCCACTTACAGCCAATAGCTTTCTAGCCCTTAGGCAATAGTATCAAATCCCAAGTCTTATTGGCTTCTAGTGGCAACCATATCCTCATCCATTATTGCATCCCAATAAGCATGACCAACAGCATCCTCAAAGAAAGTGGCTTCAACATCCTCAATCATCTTTACCATATAAGCATAATGATGAGCTACATAACCTTCAAAATCAAATCTTTTAATAGGGTTTCTGACCCTACTAGACCTGTGTATCACTAGATCAGTTAGTGGGGCCTTTATATTACCATGTGCTCTCTGTATACCTAGTGTCTTGACTAAAGGAATACCAAGCTCATCATTCAAACTCTTTGAAGCACTACAATCTCCATCAAATCCCAAATGACTAGTAGATGCATCAGTACATCTTACACTTTCTTCTTCTTTTTGTCTATATCTGCAACACTTGTAGATCCACTTGAAGATGTGGGGCTACTCCTTAGTCTCCCAAACCAAGGGCTAACTATAGATGTAGTACCAAATGATGCTTCTAGTTCACTAAGGATTTGTGATTCTTGCTTTTCTTTTCTCACATAACTATTATCATTGTCATCATCCAATGCATCACAACCATTAGATGCATACCAACTGCTCATCTCATCAAAAATAACATCCCTGCTCACTCTAAACTCACCTGTGATAGGGTTATAATAACAATACCCTTTTTGCTCTTTTCATAGCTCATCTAGCATATGAACATATGCAATACAGCCAAACACTTTCAAGTGTGACACATCGGGCTTCTTGCCTATAAAGCATTCTTCAAGGGTCATTCAATGAACTGTAGCTATGGGAGTTCTATTCATAATATAGGCAATAGTATGAGCGGCCTCATACCAAAAATGTTTGGCATATTCTTTTCAGCCCCATCAATGCCCATGCAACTTCTGCAATATGCCTATTTTTCTTTTTGCAACCCCATTTTGCTATGAGATGGTATACCTACAATTAAATTTTCTCTTTATCCCATGAGACCTCAAGAAGGCACTAAACTCATTATTAGAAAGGTACTCTCCCCCTCCATCTAATCTCAAACACTTAACTTTCAAGCTTTTTTCTATTTCAACCATAGCATTGAAAGTTTTGAAGTGCTCAAATACATCACTCTTTTTCTTCATGAAATATACACACAGCTTTCTTCAACAATCATCAATAAATGTAACAAAATATTTGCTGCCACTAAGAGATATGTTCTATGTAGATCCCCAAATATCTATATACATAACATCAAGTATATTTCTACTCACATCTCTATTATGTGAAAAACGCTATCTTGCCTGCTACCAAACTGACATGCTTTACACACTTTATAAAATTTTGTAACTCTAAAAGTAGGCAACCCTCTAACCAATCCTTTGGATTGCATCAATTTTAGTCTTTGCACATTTGCATATCCAATATGTTTATACCATATTTCAATGTTTGCAACCACTCCTTTTCCTTTAACATACATAGCAAAATTCATAGCAAGAATTTCAACACCATCTAAAGTGAGCATGCGACAAACTCTACTTCCTTTTGTCACCAACATGTACTTATCATTAAAGTCGTCTACACAAAATAACATTTTTCATTAAATTGAACCTGCAATCCTTGCTCTACCATTAAACTCTTCTACAAAATAACCTTTTGCATTAAATTGAACCTGCAATCCTTGCTCTACCATTTGACCAATAGACACTAAATTATTTGTGATTGATGGCATATATAATACATATGACAGACTCTTTGTCTGGCTATCATGCAAGGACAAGGAAATCTTTCCGATGTGTGAAATTGTGTGGCATGAATCATCACTCGTTTGCACATAATCTAGATTTTGTAAATCCTATATCTCTCCAAATCATTCAGCATAACTAGTCATATGATTAGATGCACCTGAATCAATATACCATACATCATCATATGTGTCCCTTTTTCTATAATAGCATTCATCATACGCTGCATAACAAACATATGCTCATTTTTGTCTTCATTCTATCGTGAAGAAAATGCATAGTTTCCTTGCTGTAATTTACCAATGCAGATATCATCCTTCTTAGCATAACAATGAGCTCTAATATGACATGTTTTACCACAATAATAACAAACAATACCAAAATTTCTAGAACCTTTGTTTTCTGTCATCCACCTCTTCCTCTAGAGATCCCCTACCTCTAAAGTTTCCATGGCCTCTTGAAATCTGCATTTCACTGAATTGCTGATTTAACCTATTTTTCTTGGTATCATCAACACAACCCATACCACGATCTCTTGAAGAGAACTACCATGTCCCCTTCCTAAACTTAAGTAAAATGCTTGGACCTGTTCACCATTTCTTCCAGATGAGTCACCATGCACATTGATCTCTTCAGTAATCATCAAAGAGACCAACTCAACAAAATCTAGAAATGGGTTTCATACATATACAAAAGTGTTAATCCTTGGAACGACACAAGGCGTAAAGTGTAAAAATATTACACGGCGCAGCGAACAGAATCTGAGAAAGAGATAGAGAGTACACAACAGATAAGAGGAGAATCAGTAAAATTCTTTAACTCCAAACAACTGATACAAAGATGGCTCTGTCCACCCGTGCGCTTCCAATGAATGAAGCTTAGATGGCGATCTAGACAGAAGATAGGTGAAGAGCTTAAGGCTAGCTGGAACAACAACTCTGACTGGGTGAAAGATAAGTGTAAGATGGCTGCGAAGGGGTTTAGCTTTTATAGCCCGCGAAGGTCGTTAGGTCGGCCTGCTGACCGACCTACCATATGAGCCTCCACTAGTCGGCCAGGGAATATTCCAGGGAATATTCCCTTTACCATCGGGCCGGGGGCGCTGCCCCCGGACCCCCGCCAGGGGGGCCGCTGGCCCCCCTGGGACCCCCCAGCCAGGGGCCGCTTCCGCGGCCCCCGGACCCCACAATAGGGGCCCCTTTTAACTCCCTTACCACGCAACTCAATGCAATGTGCCTCGAGTTGCTACCAGCTTAACCACTCCGTCTAACCCAAAGATTAGACCCACAACAGTCACCTTTTTTGCCATCCGGTCACATAGACCTCATCTGATATACAAGTCAGGACTCAACCAATGTCCGGGCTCACATTTGGCTTCTCCTCATAATGGGGGCCTTACAACTTTGAGCACCATGGATCATTGGTAGCACCTAATGAGGGTGGGGCATTGATCATATCTAACACCCCCCCTCAATGTCCACCCATAGGTGAACTATCTCCTCGGCCCAATGCCGAGTCTCTGAAGATGAACTTGAAGCAGATCCTTCGTAAGTGCTTTGGTGAAGATATCTGCTCCATTCTCCTCTGTTGGACAGTAGACCAATTCCACTATCCCATCCTCCATCAAATCACGCACATAGTGATACTGGATCTCTATATGTTTGGTGCGTGCATGAAACACTGGATTTTTGGCAATGGCGATGCAACTCTGATTGTCACATCTCAGCACAGTTGGTTCTTCATCCTGCACTCCCATATGCCATAGAATCCTTCTCAACCATACGGCCTCACATGCAGCAAAACAAGCTGCCTTGTACTCTGCTTCGGTAGAAGACAATGCCACTGTTGGTTGCTTCTTACTAATCCAAGAGAAAATTCCTGAACCCAAAGAGAAACAATAACCAGAAACTGACTTCCTGGAATCAATGTCTCCTGCCCAATCTGAGTCACAGTTCCCCACAAGAGAAGTTCCGAAACTGTATGTGATACCATAGTCAAGAGTTTTCTTCAAGTATCTGAGCACCCGCATCCCAGCTTTCCAATGACTCTCATGAGGTTTGTTTGAGAACCTGCTCAAAACACCAACAGCAAAACTGATATCTGGTCTGGTGTTACACAAGTAGATTAGACTGCCGACCAACCTCCTATACCTCCCAATGTCTGCTAGTGCTGATGTATCCTCAACGGATAACTTTACATTCACCTCCATAGGTGTAGCTATCTCCTTGCACTCGGTCATGCCAAATGCCTTCAAGATCTCCCATGCATACTTCTTCTGAGAGATGAAGATCTTTCCTGGCTCTTGCCAGACTTCAATCCCCAAACAATAGTGCAGCAAGCCCAAGTCTGTCATTTCAAACTCAA
Source organism: Lygodium microphyllum (assembly GCF_053477565.2). Taxonomy (NCBI): domain Eukaryota; kingdom Viridiplantae; phylum Streptophyta; class Polypodiopsida; order Schizaeales; family Lygodiaceae; genus Lygodium; species Lygodium microphyllum. Next base: position 9,560,952 of record NC_141135.1, read on the forward strand.
AACTCAAAGCCTTTCGAGTTTGGTTGATCATATCTTCATAGTCACCTGTAATAAGAAGGTCGTCCACATATAGGACAATCACTACAGACTTTTTACCATCCCTGTAAACATACAAGTTAGCATCTGAGGCACATCTTTTGAAGTTTAGGTTTAAAAAGAACCTATCTATCCGTTGGTACCATGCTCTGGGGGCTTGTTTCAGCCCATACAATGCCTTCTTCAGTTTACACACTTTGTTCTCAGAATGGGGGGCCTCAAACCCTGGTGGCTGAGCCACGTACACCTCCTCCTTGAGGTCACCATTTAAGAACGCTGACTTAACATCCATTTGGTACACTGGCCACTTCTTGTGGGCAGCCACTGCAAGTACCGTGCGAATAGTGGTCATTCTGGCAGTTGGGGCAAATGACTCTTGAAAATCAAACCCTTCAACTTGTGAAAATCCTTGGGCAACCAGTCTAGCTTTGTACTTTTCTAAGGTACCATCAGCCTTGTACTTTACCTTCCAGATCCACTTGGTGCCAATAATCTTCCGCTTTGCTGGCCGATCCACTAGCTCCCAAGTGTCATTCTTCATTATGCTGTCATACTCCGCCTGCATAGCAGCCTTCCATGATGGATCTGCAAGTGCTTCTTCTAAGTCAGTTGGCTCCTTTACTTCTCTCATAATCTCAACCATCAAGGCCATGTTGACTATGTGAGCAGAAGCCCTCCTTTGCTCCTCTATTCTCTGAGACCTCCTTGGTCCGTCTGCCTTCTCCTCAACAGATGCAGGCATAGGATTATTGTGGTCATAGAGCTGCTTCACCCAGCGCGGCAATGGCTTTTCCGGTGGGGTGATGTCAGGTTGGTGAACTTTTTCCTCATCATCTGAAGATGATGCTTCCTCCTCCTTAAGGATAGGGATAGCTCTCGGGACAGGTTCATAGTGGACTACTTCTTCGCTTGATGATAAAGTGGAAGACCTTGCCTTCTCCTCCTCCACTGTATGCGGCTCCTCCTTGAACACCACATCACGGCTCGCGATGATCTTCTTTGCCTCTTGGTCATATAACTTGTAAGCCTTCTGCTCATCACTATAACCCAAGAAGATACATTTTCTGCTTTTTGGTTGTAACTTGTTTCTCTTCTCATCTGGAACATGTGCATAACATTCACATCCAAAAATTCTGAAATGTGAAACAGATGGTTTCTTACCAGTGTAAGCCTCATGAGGTGTTTTTCCCTTGAGAGCCTTTGTGTAGCTCCGATTTAGAATGTAGACTGCAGTATTAACAGCTTCAGCCCAAAAATGGTTAGGCAATCCCTTGCCCTTTAGCATGCATCTTGCCATCTCCACAATGGTACGATTCCTGCGTTCCACAACACCATTCTGCTGAGGTGTGTGAGGCGTCGTCAATTGACGCTTGATCCCTTTGCTCTTGCAAAAGCCTTCAAACTCCTTTGAGTTGAACTCACCACCACCATCTGTTCTAAATTTCTTCACACTTTTCCCTGTTTCATTCTCAACAAGTATTAGCCATTCTTTAAACTTACCAAAAGCTTGAGCCTTATCACGAAGGAAGTACACCCACATCTTCCTACTGTAGTCATCGACAATCAACATAAAATAAGAAGATCCCCCCAAGGCCTGTGTAGGCATCTTACCACACAAGTCAGCATGCACCAACTCTAGAGGAGCATGTGCTCTATTCTTGCTTTCTTGTGGAAATGCCTTTCTCTGTTGCTTGCCCATCATACAAGCTTCACATGGTTCCTTCAATTCAGTTATTGTAGGTAGGTGAGCAACCATACCTTGCTTTTGCATCTCCTTCAATACTGCAAATCCGATGTGTCCAAACCTTTCATGCCAAAGCTTACTTGTGCCCACTCCAGCGGTGGCTGTAAGAGCACTTAGCTCATACAGGTTGTTCCTTCTTTCTCCTTTGCCAACAATTGTGCCAGCACTATCAATAATTTCTGCACCTGTCTTCTTGAACCTCACTTCATGACCAAGATCAGTTATGGCAGCAACTGATAAGAGATTTCTCCTGATTTCGGGAACATACAACACATTTGAAAGCTTTTTGACTTCACCATTTGCAGCAACAAAAGAAATAGTACCTGTGCCCGCAGCAGGGCATTTAGCATCATTTCCAACCGTCACAGTGATGGATTCTTGTAGAGGCTGCATAGAACTGTATAGACCTTTCTTGTTGGTCATGTGACGGGAGGCCCCACTATCCAACACCCAAGAGTCAGTGGTAGATTCTTCTTGCGCCGAGGAGCACACTTCCTCAATGGTCGCCATGAATAATTCCAACTCTGCTTCAGCCGTATTGGCTGTCTCTTTCCCTTTACTTTTAAGGGTACCATTCTTTTCATCTGCCTTCTTGACACGACAATCTGCAATTGCATGTCCTTTCTTCTTACAGTAGAAGCACTCTCCTTGAAACTTCTTCTTGCCGCCCTTCTTCTTTTTGTCACCATCATTTTTGGTGGAGGAAACACCTTTGCCTTTTGCATTGGCAGAGAATGCAGCATCTCCATTGTTGCTTCCTTCTCGGGCTTTCAGCCTCAACTCCTCCTCCATTAATAATGCACAAAACTCCTCAAAAGTCAAAGCTTGAGGTCTCACCTGAGTATTAAGGGCAGTTACTAGTCCATCAAACTTTTGTGGACAAATCCGAAGACACCTCCGAGCTAGCTCTTCGCTAGTCTTTTGTATCCCAGCGCCAGCCATCTGGTCGCGTAGATTCTTAATCCGAGTGATGAATGCTTCAACCGTCTCTCCTTCAGCAAACTTCTCCGCTGCTAGTTGATTCTCCAAGTTTTGAATCCTTGTTTGGTTTCGTGTTTCATACTGACTCCTTAGTACATTCCAAGCCTCCGACGCTTTGGTTGTATGCTGAATCAGAGTCAAAACACTGTCAGAACAGCTTGTAACTAAGGCACACAATGCATCTGCATTCCTTCGTTTCCAAGCTCGTAGAAGATCTGCATTCGGAGGAATCATCACACTAGGATTTGATGGGTCGGGGGTAGGCTGTGGTTCTGCGTCAGTCCCCAGCACAGTCTCCAGAAGCTCATAAGAATCAAGGATAGTAGTAATTTTGAACTTCCACAAGGTGTAGTTTGTACCATCTAACTTGCCTTCGCTGAAGGTTGGTGGACGAATCCTCAGTGTTTGAATAGCCGGTACAGCAGCACCACCTCCTGCACCGCTTCCGGATGCGCCAGAACTGCTTCCCGGAGTCGACATCGTTTCTCTTTGCTGTTGAAGCCTTTGCCTCTTGCACGCTCTCCGATCTCTAGAGCCCCCTGGGCTCTGATACCATGTAAAAATATTACACGGCGCAGCGAACAGAATCTGAGAAAGAGATAGAGAGTACACAACAGATAAGAGGAGAATCAGTAAAATTCTTTAACTCCAAACAACTGATACAAAGATGGCTCTGTCCACCCGTGCGCTTCCAATGAATGAAGCTTAGATGGCGATCTAGACAGAAGATAGGTGAAGAGCTTAAGGCTAGCTGGAACAACAACTCTGACTGGGTGAAAGATAAGTGTAAGATGGCTGCGAAGGGGTTTAGCTTTTATAGCCCGCGAAGGTCGTTAGGTCGGCCTGCTGACCGACCTACCATATGAGCCTCCACTAGTCGGCCAGGGAATATTCCAGGGAATATTCCCTTTACCATCGGGCCGGGGGCGCTGCCCCCGGACCCCCGCCAGGGGGGCCGCTGGCCCCCCTGGGACCCCCCAGCCAGGGGCCGCTTCCGCGGCCCCCGGACCCCACAATAGGGGCCCCTTTTAACTCCCTTACCACGCAACTCAATGCAATGTGCCTCGAGTTGCTACCAGCTTAACCACTCCGTCTAACCCAAAGATTAGACCCACAACAGTCACCTTTTTTGCCATCCGGTCACATAGACCTCATCTGATATACAAGTCAGGACTCAACCAATGTCCGGGCTCACATTTGGCTTCTCCTCATAATGGGGGCCTTACAACTTTGAGCACCATGGATCATTGGTAGCACCTAATGAGGGTGGGGCATTGATCATATCTAACATAAAGAAGGCTTAAGAAGGAGCATAAAAAGATAGGCTGTTGAAAAAAGAAGACCAAGAAGTGCAGGAAAATTTTTAAAAATCAAGAAAAAAGCATGCAAGAAATAAAGTGCATTTTAGCCCTATTTATAAAAGAGCACAAGGCTCCCTCCTATGCAAGTCGTAAATGAAAAGGCGCATGTAAAGGAGCCATGAGAATAGGAAAAAGAATGTCTACAAGAGGATTCCAACAAGGCAGAGTGACCCAATGAGAGAGCAGTCTCCATTGTCTTCATCAACGAAATATGAAACAAAGAGCTCTATAAGGTCTTAGCTAATAACTTGAACATGCAAAGGGACATTTCAGCTAGGATATTTGAAGAGGCAATATGCATGGACAACTTGTTGAGAGAGAGAAGCTCAAGAGTCACACTGCAAGAAGAGAATATCACCTCTACGAAAACCAAGAAGAGGACCACAATCCTTAGTGATTCGTCAAGCCATGGCACGCAAGATAAGGGAAAAAGCATCAACCACAACCAAGAAATACTTGACTTGAAGTTAGAGTTAGTCAAGTTACAAGATATGTTGATAAGGCCAATGCGACCCCACATGCAGTGTGTGCATTGTGGTGGGAACCATCTACCAACTGAATGTCTTGACCCTAAATCACAATCTTGTGCTAGCTGCGGTAGGTTTAGACATGGTGCCTTGCACTACGGGTTCCCAAGAAGACTCCCAATACCCACAACCCTATACTCAACCCTACTATCTAGGGAATAGGCAACCCAACTTTGGAAGAGGAGCTCCATTAGCTCTATCAATTTTCAATGACTCGAAGCCAACTACCCCTAGGATGGACATCAACCCCACAAGAATCCCAAGGCCACCTCGACCCATAGTGACCCATCCACCAAGTGATGCTCCAATATACTCTTTGTAGAGGAGCTACTAGAGAATCAAACATATGTAAATCCCTATGTCTCCTATGATGAGGAGGGTAATTCTATACTAATGGACTTTAGACCAGTGCTGATTATGGCTTTAAGCAAGGGAAGAGGTAGAGGTCTAGAAGGGGGCCCAAACCAAGAGCCACTAGCATATTGGACTTGTGGACATCCCAAGAACTTTTTGTCTTGTTGTCCTAAAAAGGAGCAAGCGAACAAGGACAAGGCCAACTTGAGATGTCCAGAGTGTGGAACTACACATTTGTATGCTAATTTCCCTAAACGAAAACCCTCCACTGGTATGGCCATTGTGCCAACAGTACCACTTGAACTCTTTAGCGTCGAAACACTGATGATGAAGCCACACCAAATCCACTCAACATCATGACTCGAGCTCAAACAAAGTAGGCTAGTATTTCATTACCTAGACCTAGCTAAATAAATGCAACATCTGAGAAACAGAGCTGAAGAAGAAGGAGGAAGAGGGCGAATGCCAGGATAACACTCAAAACCAATAGTGCCACCACACTAACCAAAGGAAAACGGGTTATGGGTGCAAAGGCAGAAACATCTGCTCCTAAGATCATGGCAAAGGGAAATGCCAAGGTTTGGAGAATATTCCAACTCAAAACACCAATTAGAAGTTGTAGACAAAGTCAAAGAGTGGATGAAAGAAGCTCAAGCATGAGTCCACTAGTCTCACCTCTCACACTCAAGATCATGAGGCACATCAACACCCCATGTAGCACCACACAAGTAGAATCTAGCTGCCGCCGACAAATGAATTGCCTAATAGCATAAAAGTCTTGAGTTAGAGGAAAAGGAAAGGGTTGGTAATTTGCTCACAACACAACACACTGATATCAAATCCTATAACCTTACCATTAGAAAAATTGCTTAGCAAAATCCCATGTTATGGCAAGCATTGAAGTAGTGGGTAGAAAGACCCCACAGACATGGAGCAATTGACTTGCCAGACCATGATGCAAAGATGCATACCAAGCTTAACCTTGAACCTATTATTTAGATTCCTACAAGTTAATGCCTTTTGGGAGGGCATGGAAAGGCACACAATCTTACCTATTGTTGCATTAGGTGATGCCATCATACGAAAAGGAATTTTGGACATAGGAGTAGGAGTTAGTGTGCTTAGCCACGCAATTTTGCAAGCTTGGGAAAACCCACCAGTGGAAACTATACAATTTAATGTTACACTAGTGAATGGAATGAAAGTTAGACCATTGAGAGTGCTAAAAGATTGGCCTCTAAAGATAGCAGGAATTCAATTATCTGTTAACTTCATAGTCATGAAGGGAGTGGACTATGATATTCTGTTAGACAAGCCATGGATGAGAAATTCCTGAGTGATAGAAGATTGGGGTAATGGCCTAATATTCTTGGGCAATAGAACAAAAGTTGTTTGAGTAGGGATGACACTTAGAAAACCTCACCAGTTGACCTTGATGCTATCTCTGCAATGCTAAAGGGTGACTCACAAGAAAAGTGCCAGCAAGAGCCTCCCTAGCACCCTTATCCCTTCATTCTCCAATCCTAGGAAGGATTCTCATCATTTCAAGAGGGGAGGAAGTAAGATGAAAGGTGAATATGAATCAAAATATGATTGAACTCCAAAAAGAAGGATGAATTCACTATTTGATAATGTTTCCTTCTAATCACTTTGTTTTTAAGCAAAAATTATCCTTCAAAGAGAACTCACTGTGAGCTGTTGTGTTATGATAGGAATCCAAATGGCAGGGCTACCATTTTTTGAGGAAGAACAGAATAAATATCACCTAACAACCAGTTACAATACTGAAGCATACACAACTTGGGAGAACTCATGGCAACAATTGAGGATGCGGCTAGGCAGATTGTCGAGCAATGCAATCTAGCCAAGTACTTAGAGAAGGTCAACCAGAAATAGATCATAACATGTGCACACAATTTCTCAAATCCTTTGATGCCAGGAAGAATAGTGGTACAATGATCAAACAAGGAGATGTAACCAGGAGTGTGGAAGTTGTGCTCAGCCTGAAGTTGGTTGAGAAAGCTCTAGGGTTGGTGGAAAAGCCAAAAAAGAGGCCAAAGAGAGATGTGTATGGCATGCTAGGGATGAATAAGCAATAAGTGTATACAAAAAATGGAATTAACATAGTAGACATCCTTGAGCGTACTATCAGATTGCAAGCCAAGATTGTGCATGCACTTGTGAACAGAATAGGGGTACCACTACTTGAGAGCATTGCAACCAAGGCCTTGGACAAAGTAAACCTAAATTCCTATGTCCAAACAACAATACGAGTGTCGGCTAAGATAGTAGCATCATCTCTAAGATCTAGAAGCGGAGAATCCCTAGCGAGATGAGGGTGAGGTCAAAAAGGAAAAAACTAGCATCCAAGGCATCAAATGTAAGCTCCGTAGGAGTGCCAACATCCCTAATCCAAGAGGCCTTGGGGGAGATGGATAGAGAAGAGGAAGGGAAGGAAACACCATAATAATCGCCAATCCATGTGAGCACCACTCACCCATTCCAATGAGCCCTCCATCTCTTTCTCTACAAGAGGAAACCTTGGGAGAAGAAGAAGCTAACATGATTTAGCAAGAAGAAGCAAAGCAAGTGGCTAAGAAGAGGGAATCTGACAGCCAAACTCAGCAACCACCACAAACCTCAAGTGAGAGAAGAGTGAGCAAGCATGAACATGAAAAGACACCCATAGCCAATACCAGTATAAGCATAGAAGAGCAAAGGGAACATTTGGTCAAGGTAGGATTATCTAGGCAAGAGCTTGACCTATTGGTTTTTGGAAAACACGAGCAATAAGCGCAACCCCCACTCAGGAGCTTGTAGAGCCAAATTTGGAAGAAGGGCCTGATTTTGAACAACCTTTGAATAGGAGAATGATGAGGAGCAACAATTATTCAAAATTCTTATATTACAACTTCCACTTGGGTTGGTAACCAGTTCTTTCGAAACATTTGCATCATTAATTAATAATCTCTACACTAGATTCTTACTTATAGAGCCAAATACAAAAATTTTACTCTCTTCTTTAGAGAAGTAAACCAACCCATGAATCCTAAGCTCTCGATGCTCACTATATCATACTCATACAAATTTCTTTTCCATCATAAGACCAACTATGTAATTACCCTTTCCAATAATAGTCCCTCCTGGTTACATATTGCCATAGGAGGAAATCTTTCGTACAAAACCTTCTTGCCTAGGTGCTTGTAGGTAGAACAAAACCCACTTCAATTGAATCCCAATAGTAGCCCTTGGGGGAGTACAAACTCCTCCATCTTACCCAATATTTAGCCATAAGCAAAAAATTTAATAATATTTTTGGATATATTTTACAAATAACTTGCAATTCAATGCAACAATCAATTATCAATCATTCTCAAATAGTATTATATTAATTTAATGAGAAGGGGGATTTATACATTTAATATACCCATGTTTCTAATTTAAGTAATTGTATCAAGATAAGCAAAAAAAACTATTATTCAGTCCTTTGATAAATTTTCCACATACCAATAGCTAGAATTACATGCTTTTACTAACATTCATGCTTTATTATGTGTGAGTAATCTTGACTTTTCATTAGTTCTGCCTAGCATGTAATATTTGCATGTTGGATTGATATAACCATTCTATTTTATTTTCTAGAATATTTCTAAGTACTAATTTCATATACCATTTCATCCTTTGAGATTCAATTCTTGACTATGAGAGTAATAATTTATAATTTTTATATTATGAAATCAAAATAAAATATATACTATTTTATTCTAGTGAGACGAGTAAGTGTATTTATCTATTAAATATGTGACTAATCTATTATTCCATAAATTTTCCTAAGGATAGTAAGGTTAACTTAAGAATTACAATTTATATGTGTTTTCTCCTTTTCTCAACAAAATGGATTGTACAAATATTTAAGTGTAAAAACGCATAATTTTGTATGTTAGAATTGAAGGCATCGTTGGCCACCTTTTTCCCTGGATTGAGTTCACTAAAGATGGACCTGCCATGTTGAAAGGCCCTACCTTGTTATATATGTTGACCTCTTTGTGAGGGGGCATGATGGATGAAGACAAAGTAAGTGGGTAGGATGAGGCAACGGATTTATGGCTTAGGAAAGTACTTCCCCAAAAATAAGCTTGATCTATGCCTTCTCACTCTCTCTCAAATGCTCACATTTAAATTCTTATATTCCTTCCTTATTATCATTCCTCTCATTCTATCATTACCTCACTCTCTTACAATCTACTCACAATTGCTCTTCCTTTTATAGTTGAGGAAGAAGGGGGTGGGAATCCTACTTATGTCATGGGATTTTTGAGGTGTCAATGTGTGGCAAGAGGAGGAGAAAATATCTAAATATCTTAATTCCAATTTCCCAAGTGTTAGTTAGGAGAGGGAGAGTACAAAATATCTTAGGATATTTGTTAAGAAATGAAAATAGGAGGAAAGGTTGTCATCTGATTCTCTATAATTGGGGAGATACCCTCTATTGAAAGGATAATAAAATGAATTTTAGGGGGGAGAGGGGAGTGGAGAGAGAGGAAATCTCTCTCTCTCTCTCTCTCTCTCTCTCTCTCTCTCTCTCTCTCTCTCTCTCTCTCTCTCTCTCTCTCTCTCTCTCTCTCAAAAAATTACCAAAGGGGAAGGGAAAAAGGGAGGTCATTGTGAAAGGGAGAAACGGATTGAAGGTTGGACTCGAGAGCTATGGCAGGAGAGCAAGAGCAAGAAAGGGAGAGACTAGAAATGGGAACTCCAACAGTCACAATATGTGACCAGGCCTTCCTTTATTCAAACTGTCACTAAAAGAATAAAGAATAAAGTGACGGTGATGGGCGCCTGCCACCTGCAGTGTGCAGTGGCAGTGACTGTCAGTGTGGTAATACACGGGCGGCTAGGTAGACACCTTTACCCCTAACAACCTCCCACTTAAAGGCGAATCTACCCCAGTGAGGAGTGAAAAGAAAAATAAAAAAGACAACATTTACACATGTACAATAGGATGAGAAAAGATGCCATCTCATTCCATGCCCATCAACCTCCTGAGGAAGGCGAAGTGCTCTGTAGAGAGGCTTTTCGTCTGCAGGATTCTGGTCAGTCGAGATCTTGACAAGATCAACAGACTTGTCCTCAACAACCCCACGTATGAAGTGATACCTCACCTCAATGTGTTTCGTCTTCGCATGGAAGACCGGATTCTTAGCTTGGCTAATTGAATATCACTCATAGAATCCGAATGCAGTGTAGGGATAGCATCAGTAACAAGGTCAGCAACTAAACAGCCCAATCAAATGGCCTCCTTGCAAGCCTCAGTGGTGGCTACAACATACTCGGCCTCTGTAGTAAAAGGGCCGTGCATTTCTACACCCTGGACATCCAAGAAACAGCACCTCCAGCATAGGTGAATACATAGCCGGAAGTGGACTTCCTACTATCTGCATGTCCTACATAATCAGAGTCAGTGTACCCCATGACTCCTGTATCGTGGCTGTTGCAGTGTCCTTCAGGTATCTTATGATACCCTTCACGGCATCCCAATGCTTCTTGCTAGGTGTAGCCATATAGCGTGCCACAACACAATTGCAAAGGCAATAGGCATACATAAGACTGCCCACTGCGGATGCATAGGGAATCTTGGCCATCTCGGCCCTCTGCTCATCTGTCTGTGGAGAAACAGCATGTGATACCTTCACATAAGAAGGCAATGGATAGCCAATAGGCTTTACATCCTGCATGCGAAAGCGCTCAAGGACAGCCTAATAGGCTTTACGTCCTGCATGCGGAAGCGCTCAAGGACATTTTGAATGTACTCCCTCTGTGACAAATAGAGGAGTCCCTAATGCCTGTCACCTCTAATGCGCATACCAAGTATGTGAGTGGCCTGTCCCAGATCTTTTATCTCAAAGCTCTTCTTGAGCTGAGCCTTAAGAGCATCTAGCTCATCATGAGCTTTCCCTACTATTAGCATATCATCCACATAGAGTACCAAAATCAATAAAGAACCATCACGGGCTTTCTTCGTGTAAAGACACGGATCCATAGTACTCCGGTTGTAGCCCTGTGAGTGCATAAAGGCATCAAACTTATGATACCACTCCCTAGGTGCCTGTTTCAAGCCATAAAGACTTTTCTTCAATTTGTACACTAGGTGCTACTGCCTACCAAGTTCCGCAAAGCCCTTAGGCTGCTCCATATAAATCTCATCATGCAAGTCCCCATGTAAGAAAGCCATCTTGACATCCATTTGGTATAAATCCAAGTCAAGCTGAGCAACCAAAGCTAAGACTAAGCGCAGGGTGGTCATGTTAACCACAAAAGAAAAGACCTCGTCAAAGTCCACACCATGCTCTTGCTTAAAACCCTTTGCTACCAATCTAGCCTTGTATGCCAGCTTGGGGTGTCCGGGGGTACTTTTTAGCTTGTACACCCACTTGCATGGCAAAGCCTTCTTGCCCGTAGACAAGGAAACCAAATCCCAAGTGTCATTCTTATGCAGGGAGTCTATCTCAGACTGCACAGCCCTCTCCCAAGAGTGACTGTCACCCCTGCGCATAGCCTCATCATAGGTGAAAGGCTCTCCTGCATCTGTAACCAAGACATAATGCATCGAGGGCTGAAATCTATCAAGTGGACGTCTGTCTCTAGTAGACCATCTCACGGCAGGCTCTGCTGCCTGTCTCTATCTAACACCTTGACCATGAGCATCTGCTATAGGTATAGGCTGTCCAACTGGCTGTGTGGGAGCTCTCGGCTCCTCCTAAAATATGACCCTGCGGATCTCAACAACTCTCTCAGGCTGCCTATGCATTTTGTCTTCATGGAAGACTACATCATGATTGCGGATGACTTTCCACGCCTGAGAATCCTAGAGGCGGTAACCCATCTCGCCTGCATCCCCATAACCAAGGAAAATGCATTTGACACTCTTGGGATCTAGCTTACTTCTCTTGTCCCTGGGCACATGGCAAAATGCCTCACATCCAAAGACACAGAGATGCGCATAAGAGGGAGGTTTTCCAGTCCATACCTCCTCTGCAACCTGGAAATCCAAACCACTAGAGGGTGATCTTTTTATGACATGCACATTTGTACTAACTGCCTCAGCCCAGACGCTCTGTGGTAGGCCTGCATGGCTAAGCATACTGCATACACGCTCTTGGATGGTTCTATTCATCCGCTCAGCCAGGGGGTGTAGGGGGCGGTCAACTGACGCTTAATACCCCTCTCATCACATAACTGCTCAAAAGCACGTGAGACATACTCACCCCCATTATCTGTCCTTAGGCATTTTAGCCTATACCCAAAATGGTTCTCAACCAATGCAAGCCATCTCTGAAACACAGCCAAGACATCGGATTTCAGCTTAATGGGATAAGCCCAAACTTTTCGTGAAAAATCATCTGTGAACTTAACAAAATACTTTGAATCACCCATAGACTTACAAGGCATGGGCCCACAGACATCCAAATGTACCAATGCCAAGGGCTCACTCATGCATGGCCTACCAGACTTCTTATGCGTAGACCTAGTCTGCCTGCCATAAAGACAATGCTCACATGAATCAAAACATACATAATCAAGGGGCGGTAAGTACTGCAAACCACCAAAAAGAATTTTCATTCCCTTCAAAGACATATGTCCCAAACGGGCATGCCAAAGAGATGCATGTGGGATAGAACCCACAGACAAAACATGATCAAGGGAAGAAGCTAATACAATCAAGGGGTAGAGACTGCCAGCCTTGGCACCTCTCGCAATCACAAGTGTGCCATGAGTGATCTTCCATGCAGAGTCTCCAAAACATACATGATATCCTGCGTCATCAAGCTGTCCAACTAATATGAGACTGAGTGTCAAAGCAGGTACATGACGTACACCTTGCATAACAAAATTGCTGCCAGAAGGAAACTACAGCCTAACATGACCAATGCCCACAATATCAAGAGAGTTGTCATCACCCAAGCACACAGAATTCGAAACAGTATGGTATGAATGAAACCACTATCGGCAAGGTGTCACATGAAAGGAGGCACCTGAGTCCAAGAGCCAACACTGTGCATACATAGAGTGTATCTCTGTCATCTGTGAAGCACTAGAAGAAGCTACTAGGATATAATCATCATCATCAACATTCTCAGGCTGCATAACATTGATCTCTTCAATTTTAACACTGGACTTTGCAGGTACTATGCTGCGATCAGAAGACTTATCCTGCACTTTGTCTTTCCCCTTATCTTTGCGCCTTTCATTGCGCAATTCATGGCATTGTGGCCTAATATGGCCCTTTTTCTCACAATGGTGGCAAGTAACATCTGCATTCCTGCCACGGCATTTGCTACGTGACTTCCCATGAGACTTGGACTGAGATTTCTGAGAATCCCGTCCACGGCCACTACCACTGGCATGCTTTCCATATCCATCATTCCTGCCTCTAACTGTCATAGCATGAGACATAGGAGAGGCATCCAAATTCTTATGGTTAACCTCTTCCTGCAGAAGAGCACTCTCAACATCAGATAATTTCAAGGTAGCAGTAGAGGCACATAATGCAATGCGGAATATATCCCATGACTCATTAAGAGTACCAAGCAAGAAAAGAGGAGTGACACCCTCTGCAAAAGTGATGTCCTGCGAAGTCAAGTTCTTGAGTATAGCATGGAACTGGCTCACGTGAGCAGACATAGTCACATTCTCCTTCATGCGCAGATCCATAAATTGCTTCAGCTGATACATCTCACTCCCTGGACTTTTCTTGTCATAGAGATTTTTTATCTTTTCCCACAACTGCCATGCACTCTGTTCTTCCTCAAAAACATTATAGTGAACCTATTCTGTGAGAGACAATACAATAGTGGACTTGCATAACTCATCAAGCTCAAGCCATTCCTCATCTAGCATAGTTGCAGGCAGATGCCCGCTTAACCTCAAAGGTTTGATCTGTGATTTCTGCACCAACACCTACCAAATCTGGCTCTTCCAATAAGAGTAATTCGTACCATCAAGCTTAGTGATGTTGAAAATAGCATGATCAGTGGACGAACTTGCCATAATGTAGGCTGGAAGACTGTAGACAGTTCAAAATAGCTTGCTGTTTACTGCAGAAAATGACCAAAAAATCACCAAAATCGAGGAAAAATGGAGAAGAAAGTGGAACCAAAGCTGCTGCCCACCAAGTACTAGTGAAAGTACATCATTTCAGAGTGTTTCAGCATGAAAAATCCATGTCAGTCCATACATATATGCTTGTTGTAATAAATTTCAAATTTCAGTAAAAGAAAGCTAACAGTGCCAAAATCGGATCCCAAGGCAATCAGATACTGCCAAAGCTGGTATCATGCGGGCATAGCATAAGCATATGACGGTCAATAAGCATGAATCCAACACCCAATTATGTCATACAAACATCTGCCAGTGAGTAGGCACGCCCTCCAGGCAACGGGGCAGAGTGTTCCTGCCACTACCAAAACTTGACACAAGTAGGTGTCAGTTCACAAAGATACGGATCCAAAACTAAGACTTAGCTCATAAGCATACAATGAACCAAGACATATGATGTATCATCCCAAAAGGTAAGAAGTCCCAAAGTCTCAAGTGTCTGTAACTGCTCAATAGCATGTAACGGCTCAATGCATAAAAGAACCACCTGCTCAATGTCTGATAAGCATTCAAGAATGCTCTCACTAGCACAAAAGCCATATGTACAAGCTCAAGAGCTCAAGCCAAGGCAAGACATAGTGCCAATGACATAAGTCCAAGACAATACATCAATAGTACATCCCGAACATGTAGGCGGTAGAGCATCCGTAGTAGGTAGCATCCATAAGCATGTAAGACATCAAGTACATCCCAAGATACAACTCTGGTAAGCCAATAAATAGCTCAAGTAAGCTCTGAGAATCCAAGGTCAAGCCAAGGATCTCCAGTAGCAATAGGCTCCAAACAATGTAACTAGCATGTAGTAATGGCATAGGCTAAGCATGTCAAGACCGGTCAGACATAAGCAACATTCATGCCATAAGTATATCCAAGACGGAGCATCCAAATGCTTTGCAAAGAAAGATCAAGCTCAACCAACGATCCCGAATCAAAACCAAGCTCTATGTTGAGCTCCAAGTGTCAATACATCACCATGTATGCCCGAAACATAGCCCGAAAGCCATAGGCAAAAGTATACATGAGTAAAATGACTTCAGCCCAACTATGTACAGCAGTGATTTACTATTCAAAACTGAGAATTTCAGCACCAAAATCGGCTCCAAATGGTTGCCAAACAATAGGCATACATTCCCCTAACATCCGGGCATCAAAGGGGACCAACCGGGCATCAATGACAATGCCAAACAAGCTGTAGCATCAAATGTCAGTGTAACACTATCATAAACTACCTGTGGACTGTTATGACAGTCCCAAAATAGTGCTAAATTAGTCCAAATGCTATGCCAACACATCAACCATCAAAACCAAGCATCAAAGCATGTTCATATGCCCGAAATGGAGCCTTTCCAAGTGCCAATGGAGGGGGAGAGCTGCTGTTGTGACTGTCAATGCTGAAGACACATATGGGAGGGCTGCATGATTCTGCCAACTGTAAATGCTGGTCTTGGGGCTGCAAAAAATGGTGGCCAAGCTTCGGAGGGGTCCGATTAAAGCTAAGGAAGGCCTCAAACAAGCTTCAGCAAGTCTTGTTCAAAGGCAAGTGAGATATGAAGCAAGGGAGCTTCAATGGTGGCTGCCCCAATCTTGTTTACAGCCTGTAAGACCTGAGAACTGAAGTAAACCCTAAAGAAAATGATCAAATACCTCTGATGTAATGCCCTGAAGGTGCCCAACAATGCTGGGAAGGTGCTCGGGAAGCCGAGGAGTGAGGGGAGCTCGAAGGAGTCGGATATGGCTGTCGAGAAGGAGACCCAATGCAAGTAGGGAGTCAATGGGATGCTGAGAATGCCACGAACCAAGCTCAAGAGTCGAAAAGCAAAGCTCTGATACCAGTTGAAAGGGAGCGATAGATCAAAGGTTGGACTCGAGAGATATGGCGAGAGAGCAAGAGCAAAAAAGGGAGAGACTAGAAATGGGAACTCCAACAGTCACAATGTGTGACCGGGCCTTCCTTTATTCAAACTGTTACTAAAAGAATAAAGAATAAAGTGACGGTGATGGGCGCCCGCCACCTGCAGTGTGCAGTGGCGGTGACTGTCAGTGTAGTAATACACAGGCAGCTAGGTAGAGGCACCTTTACCCCCAACATATTGTAATGATAGGGGGATGTAAGAATTAGTAAAAAAATAAAAAATAAATATTTAAACTCAAGTGGTTTGACCTATTTGAGTAATAATTTCCGCCCTTTCTCATCTAACAGATCAGTGATATTTGGAACACCCACCGAGGGTGTTCCAATCGAATGAACCTAAAAGAATATTAATACATTTACATCGGTATATGTTGAATCATCATTATCATTAGTAACATAGTGAGATAACTTGATTATTCGCAAGATCATAATGTCAAAAATTGCCTCATGAGTAAGAGCTTCAACTATTTCATTGATTTTAGCTAACATAGTACTACAATCATGATAGAAAGTGTTCAAAAAAAGAGAGCTATACATTCTCATAATCTCCACCATTGGATGTACAAGAGAGCAGTTAATATAGGCTTCAAAAGGGATTTTATATGTCCTTTAGAAAGTGGTTATGTACATGCTAGATATATAGTACTTAACCATGAAATTCTTGTACGAAGATTGTGAAATAAGCAGGGGCTTACTCATGATGTCAACCCCTAGATATACATTAGGTAAGTTGGGAAGATTCTCAACCTCATAGTTGTTGGCTAGAGTCCTAAGAGTTACAACAACCTAACTTGGTTTGATCATTTCGATGACATTGTGATAGACCCACTAATTAAGCATCATTATCTCACCATCTTTGTATACCATGGAATTTGTTTGGCTCCTGTGGAACATATAAAGTCTAGCCTTGCACCACCACAACTTACATAAATCGTACATTGTTGTTTGTCAAATAGATATACATGGAGAAATACACAGATGTCATTACTCATCCTTGATAATCCATCCAACAATTTCCATTTGTATGGTATATTTCTTTCCTTAGGGTAAGGTTGCACTAAGAGCTAGCTCTATAGATTACTTGAAATACATCATATATTCCTGTGACCCAGCCATGCACGAATCAAGAAGTATGAGGGTATATCTCACACATCAAATTAATTGCCATATTGATTAATAACAACTTTCACTATTTTTAATAGACTCATTATTACCTTCCCATTGATACATAATTGTCTCTTTTTTTGGGGGCTAGTTATTCATGATCTACATTACATGGATTTTTTTAAAAATTATAGACTAGAAAAAAATCTAATAGATCTAGATTTTTACACAATTTTTTATCTCAACTAAGCTCATATACTTATATTTAATTTGTATACTAAGGGTATACAAGATTCTATATAAGGTAACTTGGACTAGGATTCAAAAAGAAAACTTTCATATGGCT
The DNA here is from genome assembly GCF_053477565.2 of Lygodium microphyllum. Lineage (NCBI taxonomy): Eukaryota > Viridiplantae > Streptophyta > Polypodiopsida > Schizaeales > Lygodiaceae > Lygodium > Lygodium microphyllum. Next base: position 9,578,470 of record NC_141135.1, read on the forward strand.
TTGGGTTTGAAGGAACTTAGGATAAGTACATATCATTATCATGAAATTCCGGCACAATGAATCGAAAATAAGCAGGAGGTTCATCCATAGTGTTGAGTCCTAAGTATTTCCAAGGTTAATCATGGTGCTCTTGTATTGCATAATCATTGGCACGAGCTCGGCTTGCTATGACCATATGGTTGGGTTGTATGACTTTAGTAATGCAGTGATAATCCCATTGGGTCAAGGACATTGATTCACCCTCTCTTTGCACTATAGGATTTGTTTGAATTGTATAGAATACAAAAACTTGAACTAGTTATAAACTCTCAGCCAAGAGTATCCTCCATAAGTCCTATTATGTATCACTTACTAAATCAACATAAATGGAGTAATAAACAAGCATCAAACTCCAGCCAAAATAGTTGGCCCCCAACCTTGGATATTGGAAAATTAAAAATTAACAAGAGTGAACATATTCTCCATGATTCAGAATATTTACTCTCTCAGACAGAAACTACACTGAGATCCTGATTGATACACTTCAAGAAACAACTCCTCCAACACTTTGAGTTCTTTTGGCATAGAATTTCCACATTGAGCTTCAATAATCCTTATGTGATTCCAAGGTTGACAAGCATTTAGCCTTGAGGTTTTTTACTCTATTTCATTGCATGATCCTATTTGTGCATAAAGAATCACTCTTGTGATAGTGATGATCCTATATTCTTTCCAGTATCAATTCTAGGGACTCAGCCTATTGGCAATCCAATAGACCATCTCTTACACAAAGGATTTGAAAATGGACCTTCTCTTAGTCTAAATCTAGCCCTCACTTGCACACTTTGCTCAGCCTCCAAATCGTACATATCCATATACGAGAATGTATCTATCATAGCACCCTTGTTTTAACGTAAGGACTCCAAAGTATAAAAATGGGTGCAAAACCATGTCTTCGTAGGAAGCTTTAACATGCATGACATCTGAGCTCAGTAAAGATCAAGAACATGGCTTCTCTTAATAACAAACTTGACAATTCTCCTACAATCATCAAAAATGCTAGCAAACCAAGTTGTATCCTCTTTTTCATACCATACTTTCAATGCTAAACTAATCAAGTGTGTGTTGCAACCACTATATGTAATGTTTGGATATCACTCTTGAACAAACCTAGTTGTATTTTTACAATTTTCTACATTATCTATGACAACCTCACCACATGATGATACCCTATCTCTTCAATAGTCTTACATAAAATGTTTGAAATATACTCCCCTCACTTTCTCTTTCCTATGATATATATGGCCTTTAAGAATGCCTCCCCCCTTAGTGAAACTAGCGTGATATTTATCAATGGGTGTCATTGAACATTGGACCATCCAATACAATGGTGTATCCAATAAATCTCAAGTTGCATTAAATGACCCAGTTCAACCTACTCATTCACCTCTAACTGGCACTTATCAAGAACCTCAATGCCATATTGAGTGATAAAACAATGGGGAAAAGCTAGCCCCAAAATCCCTAATTTTCTTTCGCTGTGTGTGTGTGTGTGTGTGTGTGTGTGTGTGTGTGTGTGTGTGTGTGTGTGTGTGTGTGTGTGTGTGTGTGTGTGTGTGTGTGTGTGTGTGTGTGTGTGTGTGTGTGTGTGTGTGTGTGTGTGTGTGTGTGTGTGTGTGTGTGTGTGTGTGTGTGTGTGTGTGTGTGTGTGTGTGTGTGTGTGTGTGTGTGTGTGTGTGTGTGTGTGTGTGTGTGTGTGTGTGTGTGTGTGTGTGTGTGTGTGTGTGTGTGTGTGTGTGTGTGTGTGTGTGTGTGTGTGTGTGTGTGTGTGTGTGTGTGTGTGTGTAAGAAAACGAAAGTATGAGATGTGTACTTGCACAATTTGTTACATAAGAAAATGGATAATATTAGTACTATTTAGATTTAATATTCGAGTGTTCATGTATAAATATAAGTATCAACATGGAAAACTACATGTGAAGCATCCCAAGTATCGTGCAAGGCATCAAGGATGATCTATTAAATACATAAGAGAGTAGTAGAGTAATGAAAATTTTTGCCTTGCTTCTATCGGAGAAAATATGAGCAACAATGATAATGGATGTGCTAGAGATTAAGATACATATCTCAATCAGCATATCTCATATCCTTGCACTTAGTATAAGTAGGCAATTCACCAAAATCATTGTTTTTCCATTTTGCATATGAGATGTTGCCACAAGTTCTAGCTAGAAATCATTGAACAAGTAGTCTTGAATTACGAGTTAGTAGTGAGCGAAGTGTGTGTGATTTGTGTGACTATTGTGGTACAAAGACGTAAACTAAATGTAATGTTCTATCAATGTATTATCTATCTTTACAAATCTATATAAGGGGATGATGGTACATCACAAGCAACAACAAATCTCATGCATCTAATAAGAAGAGTTCATGGGTATACCATGCAAGGAGCACTTGAGAAATCACATATTCTAGAAGATACTTCCTTTATTTTGCCTTTCATAGGAGAAGAAACTAGGGACTAGCCAAACTGCTCTCAGATATTGGAGCTTGTTATGGAAGCAATGATTGAGGCATGGACTTATGATATCTGTAAACAATTATAAAATTTATTTACTAATTAAAAGGTAATTTGTGTTGAGAGTACAAGTTAGGGCTTTATAGGCTTATCATATCTACAAAGCTATCAAAAGGCCAGTATGGTATGAATGTGTTCAGAGGTGTCATACTCACTCCTAGGCAAATCAAGCAACTGAATGGCATTAATTGATGCAATGATTCAAGGTCATGCAACTAGTATCTTTTTTACTCACCTACTTCTTCTTTTATCGTCGTACATATTTGTAAGAAGAGGCCATCAATAACGTTCTTCCAAGAGACATATGTGCTAATACAGGAAGCCGGCCACTAAATCAAGTGCATGTGGATGGTGACCAAAAGAAGTGTGCTACATGATGCCCTACCATCATCACTTGCATCAAGAGGTGGTATAGACCAGTGCCAAAGAGAGACCAATGATGAAAGCAACAAGCATGTATATACGATTTAAAAACCTTAGCTCTTTTATCGAAGTAGTTGTTCACATGCAATGACTACTCCATAAAACAATCTACATGTGACCTCATACAAAATACTTATTGCCAATAGGACAAAGGTTTCCCAAAGTTCATTAGGCCACTCAATTGCTCAATATTCCCTCTTTTATTCATTAGTATCGGTACACTAAGTGGACCCTTGTGCATGAGGGATCCATCATCAATGCTACACAATTTGCCTAACATGATACATGTCATGAAGGGACCTAAGAGAAGAGAGAAAAAGGTGAGAGAAGACTACATGAAAGAGAGAAGAAGAGTGTAGAGGAGAGAGAAAGACTAGAAATGGAGAGAGATAGATAGGGAAGAAGAAGAGAGATGGTTGGAAGCCATGAAAGGATAGGAGGAGCTAGAGAGAGAAAAAGGAAAAATTGTATTCTTGTGTAAAAATTTCGATATCATGTACATGTGTCCTTTGCCCTTTTATATAACCCCCCCTAATTTCACTCTTTACATTCCATCCCCACTCGGATGTTTTTGTCCTCAAAAACAAAAATAGGACTTATTACAAATTACCAAGTTGTGGAAAGGGGCAAAGTACTCTACATGGACTAAAAATAAATTGACCTAATCTTCAAGGATTCATGAAAGTACAACTACAAGGCTGAGAATCAAGTACAAAGTATTGACAGTCATTTGGAAATATGAAAATGAAATCTTGGATCAAAATGTTGTCAATAAGAGCTCCTCCCAGATAGAGACTCTCTGTTGTCCACTGCAGACCTTGATGTGCTAAATCTATAATAACTTTGGATTTTCTTATCTAAATCAGGCATGCTATAGCTTTAGACGAAGCTCTCTTTAAGTACTTTCAACCCATATGACTCATGCATCTGTGACATTAATTTAGTATTAAATCTAGCCCAAAACAAATATATATTCTATAGTGAAACAAAGCCCACTAGTTAGCATGATATTGTCTCGAAATTCTTAAAGGTAAGGATATCATTCCCAAAGTAATATTGGTCCATGTAGAGAGTTAAGTTCAGCCCTTAGCCTCCCAGGTCAAAAGGAAAGGTGACATCCCTTCCATGCATTAAAATCATGACCACCAAATCATAGATATTATCACTCATGAAATAATATGCATGCACTTGTGAATCCACAAAAGCATAAGCACTGAATCAAATAGAAGCCCATGGTCATGGTCTTCCTCATCAGAAGCTTCATAGGCTACAACTTTGAACCCTTTATCTTCAACTTGATCAACATTGAAATTTTCTTCAGCATGATTGTCTTCATTCTCTTCATCTGAATATTCAAGTACCACAAATATCCTTGCATTCTTTACTTTGCACATGTCTTTGTGATTAGAATACATTGATTCAACACATCTATAACATAACCCTTGAGTATACAATTCTCTGATCTAATCACTGGTTAATTGTCGAGCTTTACGTGTTTTAGACACAATGTTGCCCACATCATCACTATATAGATCATCAATAGAATAATCATATTGGTGTCCATGGTACTCATGAGAAGCATATGGCTAAGAAAGGAATGAATGTTGCTCATAGTCGTATTGTTGCCCATATAGATAATAGTGTCTATAAGAGAATGATTGGCTATACTCATTGCTGTACAAATTTAGCAATGATTGCAATAAGTCTTGTTGAGTTGTTGCATCAACCATAGCAATCGATACAACCAACCAATGCTTGTCATGTACATGCACTAAACATTCTTGCAAAATAACATTACCATAAAGATTGATGAGAGCTTTCAAGATGCACGACTATACCAAACAATTGATCCATATTAGATGTTAAGTGTTTGGCAAGTGCTTGTTCTATCTGGACGGCATCTATCACTTCAGCTACCATCATGGTTGCATCAAAATCCATAAGTGCATATGCCAATACATCAATCATGTCAACCATGTGAGCAACTAACTTGTGATGAGTTCCATTGCTCTTATGATGCTCATATTATTTCCATGCGGCACATAATAAGGAGCAAAACCATATGAGTAATGCTCTTGCTCAAGCATATGATGTTTCCAATCGAAACCCTCATTGAATTCCTGATGTGTCCAGTCATAGCTTGCAAGATTTAGAAGAACAGTATGCTTCTTGCTGCTAGTTTCTGACTCAGTGTAGCTTAGATTCATGTCAAAAGGTCTTAGTTGATTGACAACACATGAAAACACCTAAAATGACCTACTCATACCATAACAAAATTAAACTTGAGTCCCCAATCTCACTATTGTAAATCCAAGAAATTCTTTTGCTCTACAATATATGAACTCCTTCACAAAAGCTACTCCCTTGTCTACCAAGTCACTATCAGCATGTCAAATGAGCTACTTTGGCAACACTTCAGCAAGATGTTTCCACACACAACTGTCTTGTCCACTTCAATATGTGATCATGTGATGCAAAATCCGCCAAATTCTTGGACAAGTTTACTGAAATCTAATTTCACAATCTCTGGTTCATTATTTCTAATAATCTCAAATTTCATTGCAGATACCCTTGAGTGCACTATAGACTGATTGAGCTTGTTTAGCACTGTCTTAACTTCAAACTCAGTGTTAGAAGTTCTTTGTACATTTGAATGTTGAGAAGTTCTTCATGCATTTGAGTGATCAAAGACTATTCTTGACTTCACTTGTCGTGTGTATATGTAGTAAATGCATCATACTCTTGCTACCTGAAGTATTAGCTCTGCTATCATATTTGTGATATAGCTTGAACATGTAGAATATTGTTGTAGCTATATTCTAGTCTGAATATGTAAAATACTTTTGAATGTAGTCTGAATAAGTAAAATACTCCTGAATGGTCTATCGATGGATTAACTGAAGAAGGCCCTCAAAAACATTGCTACCTCATCCTTGAAGAGTAAATAAGAGATCTGAAAGAATCTGCTCAGTAAGTTTGATGGACATGTAGATCCTGATTGTTGGGAGGTGGTTCTTCTGCACATCCATCCACTATTGAACAAACATCTCCTGTACTACTGCATAAGGGCCAACAGGATAGGCTATTGGATGGCAGTGGTGTTGTTCTTCGGAGTAGTTCAAGTGGTTCTAGTAATCAGGCTTTCAAAGCCCTTAAGCAAACAGAACGGTGTTAGGTAGGTCTCCATTTGGTGTCAGGTAGGTCTCCATTTTCCTAATGGACACAAGCTTAATCAGATAGACATTTCAAACCCCTTCAACAGTAGCAGACAACAAATAGAATGGTGTCAAGTAGGTCTCCATTTTGTCGATGTCGATCGGATAGACAATCCCATACCACATGTGGGATTAGACCTTCTCTCACAAATATTGCTGATCAATCTCTACAAAATGGCATAGACTAGTGCCTAACCTGTTCACAATGGGGTCTAAAACAAATAGTGCATCACATTGGACTTTCACGTTTTACAATGTGTCTTGTGAAAACAAAGCCCTCTACAATACTAATAGGAAGGTAGCTGATCAAGCAGGGGGGTTGGAAGATGAGCTATTCTAAACTTCTCTCTATTGCAACCACAATTAATGATTTGTCCCCAATCTCTTAATGAATTTTAAACTATTCAAAATTCATGATCTATTATGGCTTGTTGACCTTTTTGTATTGACAAGATTCAGGGCAAGCATGATTGAATCAGGAAAACAACACAAAAGTAGCCATGACAAGAAGGACTAGTAAAGTTGACACCAGAAAACATACAAGCTCTTTGCTAGCTAATGGTTCTAACATCTCTACATCCTTCATCTTGACATGAGCTTGACATCAAGAAATCCATGTAGCTTTCAAAAGGTTTCTCAAAGTAGGGGTGTGTAAGTGCTTGAACCTGCTCATAGTGTGAATGTCCTTGATTCTCATGTCCCTATTTCTGCTATAATGACCGTTAATTTTTGCTATAATGACTACTTCCAAATCCCCCCAAATCTTTGAGAGCTACAAGACTTGTGATTATCTAAGTCACAATCATCTTTAGCTCAATATATTGCCCTATTGCAACATGTTTTTCTCCAATTCAAGCAACGTTTGCTGTGCTAAACACTCATGTTGAGCATGCAAGACCTAAGTGCTATTCCAAAACTATAAGGCCCATTCAAATTGAATTTGAGAGATGACTTTTGCAACCTAATTGCACCATTTGTAGCTATTCCAAAACTACCAAGCCCATTCAGATTAACTCTGCGAGATAACTTCTTAGAGAGGAAACGCCCAGAGCAATAGTTGTTACAAGTCTCTCTAATAGAGTCCAAAGATTAGAATAATAAACTGATTCAAGAAAGAAAATTTCCAGAAAGATGAACGGAATGTAAAATAATAAGAAGGAAAAAATACGAGTAAAGAAGTTGAATTGGCAAGTTCTGCAAGGAAAGAAGCAGACAATGATGGCCCTAGTTTGCTCTGCCTGGTGGTTATGATTCTGTGGCTTCTTTCCTGAACATGTGCTTGAAATTTATAATCCTGCAATGCCTAAACCAGCCGCAACAACTGACATTCAAAACAAATATCAAAAATGGAAGGAGCTTGCAGATGAGCATGAGCTTTGTTCGCCCTCGCATTGTCTCAAGTCTCAGATGAGCTCTTTCAACCCAAGCAACATATCAAGTCTACCTACTCTCTTGGTGATTGTAGGTTTCTTACAGCTCCTAAGTTTCTATGAAGGAGGCCTTGGCCATATACTGAATCCACGCTGATGGCTTCAACTATAGCTGAAGCAATGATTGTTGTCCAAGGATAATACACAGAGACATCAAGTAACATGTCGGATTTGGTTGTGGAGGTGGCTTTGGAGGCATGGTTGTAGTCTGAAACATTGATCTATCTTCCATGTGTGAAGCTTGTTTGCTTCCAATCTACAAGGATGTAATTGCACAGTTGAAAGCTTAGCAATCATTGTTGAATAAAGATCATAGGTTGATCATGAGACTAGATAAAGATCACATTTGAAAGCTTAGCAATCACTGTTGAATAAAGATCACATGTTGATCATAAATTCATTCATTCCTATCCATCATCTTCTTCAAAATGGTAGATCTCCAACTGTTTCAACATTTCTTGATTTCAATTCTGAAGATCGTCTACTCTTGCAGCCAATACTCTTCTCCTTCTTCCTCTTGCTCACAATATTGCTGACAATGATTGCCTAGTGGCATGTTTATATGTTGGATATGTGACTAATTGACTCCGTGAAGTGATCACCCTCTTTGCTTGGCTTATCATATGCAAGCCAAATCCTATTTCATAAGAAATGAATCAATTGGTGGAGCTATCTGGAGCTTTTGAATACAATGATTAATGATGAACTACTCTATGCTTGCTTGATCAAGGTTGTCTTTATAGCCCAGATGACAATGCCATCCCGAGTCTCTTTTCTCACAACAGCGAAGTCAGAGAATCTTCCCTAAAGCCTGCAACCCTACTTTACCAAGTGCCTCCAAAAATTGCATGAAATTTTAATGACGACCTGCTATTTTTTTCATCCACAGCCATATGTGTCCCTTCCATCTTCAAAGATCTCCGGATTTGTCTACTTACAACTATAGATGTCCTGCAAGTCACTGCTAGTCACACTGTCCATGTCTTATACCTATAGCACTTGTTTTGAAATTGGTTTTTATGATGAAATTTAGGATTGAATATGAAGAAAAAGAGGACAAATTGGATCAACGACCAAAGCTCTTATACCACTTGTCATGAAGGGACTTGAGAGAAGAGATAAAGAGCAAAGAGAAGACTCTCGAGGAAGTTACTATATGTATATCATATACATCATGTGCATTCAAGTAGTATTTATAAATATCCTTGTCTGTGAATTTTTCCTAAATAAAACATAACCATTTTTTATTCAATCTATAAATAACCCCTTTTTATTGCACATTTATGTATGTAAAAATATATATAAATATAGTATTTTAAAAATGTATTATTTTGAACCCACGTGATGCACACATATATTCATGAGTAACTTACCTGAGAGAAGACTGCAGGAAAGAGAGTGTAACGTGTCCGCTTATCAGCTGTCCGAGCATGTTTTAGCGGTCCATCGAGAAACGAATCTAAGTGTCACCGCCCGGCACTCCTATGGAATGTTTCGGGGTTTGTCACTTAGGGTTTCACAAATCTGCCTCGCAACAGAACGTTTGCGGTCAAACCAACTAGGATCGACGTGGAATATGGGCTTCTAGTGGCCAAGGTCTCCTGACAACATTCTAGCGTCGAGTCCTAGATATCCTACTTTACCCAGAGATACCCAATCTGAAGCAAATCCATATCGCACTTGGTTCAAAGAGAATGGGAAACAAGAGGGATGCGCTACTCGACCGCTCTGCCTGTAGGGCATAGTCCCATTCCGGTCCCCTAAAACGGCATAAATCATGGTTCTATCCTAACAATTTCTAAGGGTCGGTCGTCGATAAAACCTTTTGAGAAGCCTCCTAGTTCTCTGGGACCATCCTGCCGTAGAATAGACCCGTCAGGGGTTCTGCCCACCCGCTTCCCTCAATAGGTGTTCTTTAGTTATCTAATTAAGTCCTATCACATTTATGTGTGACATTTAAAATTAACTCTCTTAACTAAGCCTTTTAGAAAACAGGGTTCGTTTGCGTAATTTACAGCACAGACATAAATACAAAGCAAGCAATCCATTGACAAACAAGTTCAACCAAATTCCTTAACTTATCTTCACATCAATCTTTGTCTCGTGCCCATACAAGAGAAATTATGTATCCCTTCTGCCCAGCAAAAGTAACTGGTCCAAATCACATGGAACCACAAATTCTATCCTTTATCTAGAATAGGATCTCCCAACATGCCTAGATGTTGGGGGCCACGGAGATCTTCAACTCCATTCTAGACCTAGCAAGGGGTGTCTAGAGCTCCATCTGACCCACAAGCTATCTAGGAGTGAAACATCATTCCTGTGGTGGTTGGCCTTTTCACCACTCGACCTTCGGCCCATGAATCAAGCAGTGCCCTCTTCGAGTTAATCCGTGGTGCGATCATGGAGGTGATCCACCCGTGTAAAATAGCCTTCCTTAATTAAATCCTTTGAGAATCAAGCATAAACAAGGCATTGATTAGCCCTAATATCATTTTCCAAGAAAACATTCATTTATCCCCATGGCAACTTGTCATCACAAACCCTTGCCATGCATTTACCATAAATCACAAGCATGTGAAATAATCATCCAAACAACAAACCAACAACCAGTTGAATGTAAAAGCATTTTGGATGTTGTTCAATCAACTAACAAAAACCAATTGTATTCTTCGCAAACAATACAAGAATAGACGCGATAACATTTCCTTTGCACATTTTCTCTTTCCCTTGGGACCAAGAGTAAAATTTGCTTAACATTCCCTTTTTTTGGCTAAGGCATATGCTAAGGGTTCAAATATTGTGCACGATGTAAGTCCTATCATTTCAATGTGAATTAATCAGTCAAGCAAGAGCATTTATACATCTTCTCTAAGTGATATTTATCTTTAGCCTTTCCCTACTATGCAGCATTTTATCTTGACTTTATCTTCCTTTATCCTAAGGCAAAGAGTTGCGTGTCATTTATATAAAGTTCACATAATCTCTCCCATGTATGTACCATCTATGTGCATTTGTGAACCTTAAACAATATTGTCCTAGGTAAAGATTAATCGAAGACTCATCGATGCTTAATACTTTGGAGTCCCATATGCTACTTATGATATGTATGGATTCGCCACATAGCAACTAGGTGCAATTAACTTCTCTTGATACAGGCACTTCACAACTTCATCTTTCAATATTTGAGATGCGATTTATCCTTTTCAATGACCTATTCTGGCACGGTAAAGTACCGGGCCTAACATATCTCATGCGAGAATCAAGCAAGCATCTATCAATGTGGAAATGCATTACTTACGACTGGTACCGTAGTTGGATTGACAATGATGCCTTCACGTGAACCTTCGTTGTTGGTTATAGGATTGCCATCCACATGTGACATTCTTCGCTTCTTGGGGGCCATCATCCATAAGTAGATTCGAGAGATAAAGAAGGCAAAAAAGATTCGAGATGAGAGAGCATATGAGAAGATGGCTAAGTCAAAGATTGAGATAGGGGGAATTGAGCTCTCTCTCTCTCTCTCTCTCTCTCTCTCTCTCTCTCTCTCTCTCTCTCTCTCTCTCTCTCTCTCTCTCTCTCTCTCTCAGCAGCCTCTTGGGGTAACTCCTCTCTCTCTCTCAAGCTCCTTTTCGCAATCTCTTGGAGGGGTATCCTTCTACCTCCCTCTCTCTACTTCTCTCTCGTAGCCTCTCGGGGTCTTCTTATGTTTTCTTGTGCTTCCCATGCCTCATATTTATAGTGAATTAGAGAACAAGGATTGTGGCTAAGAAGAAGAGCTCTTTGTGGAGGGAATCTTGGAAAAATCAGTGATCTGATATTCAAATCATAAATTTGATGGTTCCATTGGCTCCTCCGAAAGGGGGGTAAAACTTCAAGATACTTGTTTAGAAATATTTCATATCACTCCTTCTTTCTCTCCCTGTTTGAAGTGTTATTTATTGCTTGCAAACTGCGATCGCGACGCATGCGATTTTACAAATCCCTCTTTTTTTTGTATTAAATCTCCAAAACTAGCTAGAAAACCACTTGCTTTTTTTCTCATGACATCCAGTTCTAGAAATTTCCATATCTCTTTAGGATATTTACAATAAGTAATATCTAAAATATGCTAATTTTGCCCAAAATCTAATATTTTGGAACCATCCATACTATACACATTAACATTAGTCATCAATATGGCTCATAACTCCCATTCACGTTGTAACTTCCGTAAAAGGTGGCTACGGTCCTTGTTAATCTGATAAAAATATTAGATTACGACTCTTGATTTTTTAAATATATTCTTTAATTAAATAAAAATTATTAGTTATTAATGTTAGTTTGTTTCTACTTTAGTTAGTCTTTAGTTAGTAACCTTACTAACTTATTAATTGACTAACTGATTTTTGAACTAACCAACTAACTTTTAATTGCGTGGAAATGTTACATCCTCCTCCCCTTAGAGAAATCGAGATGTTTTCATCTTGAGAGAAACCGGGGGTATCATTCTGGAACCTGTGGGTTATAGGCCCACTGCGCTTTTGCTGCGCTACTCTAGTCACACAAGTACTTGGCTTCAAAACCAGTGCAACTCATATTATGCAAATTAACTGTAGGTATAAGAGTAGGATTTATTGGGGTATTCTCAATACCAAATGTATTATATTTTGGAAAGATGTGTAGGGTTCCTAATCATCCTGAAGGGGTGTAGTGGGTTCTAGGTCTTCTTCTTCATCTAATTCCTCTATATAACCATAAACTACACCTATGTAGCTTCGTTTTCTTGGAGGCTCAATGTCTTTTGGACTTAGATCAGGGCAGTCTCATATTAAACCAAACTAGGGCTCTGAAAGGGTGCCTTGGCTATTAAACTTCAAATAACAATACTTGAGCAAAATTAGCTCCACATGAGTAGTTAGTGACCTATTTAGAGCACAAGATACTAGATTAATACAAGCAAAACATTCAAGAACTTACAAGGGAAGGAAAAAAAACTGAAAGGGTAGTGCCTGTATACTCTTGTTACATTTGTACATAAGAGTTGTTCCAATAGATATTTACACTCAGATTGGATAAGTTATAAAACCTACCATCACTATAGGAGTGTAAGGAATTGGAAACAAGGCTTAGAATAGGACCACAAGTAGTACTTGCTAGACTTGCTTGAAGTCTACGAAGCAAACAAAGGTACTTACTGTGTATGCATACCACATAGATTAGTGCCCCTCTTGTTTCACATATAAGAGGCCTAAGGTCAATTAAGGGGGTGGGGGGGGAGGGAAAGGAGGATATACAAGAATGTAACCCAATCCCTTAGCACCTGTGACCTTAGATCAGTGCCCCTTTTGTTTCACAGATGAGAGACCTAAGGTCAATAGTGGGGGAGAGCAGTGGGATATACAAGAATGTAAGCCAATCCCATAACTCCTGTGTGACTTGTAGCTGCACTGTAGTTGGACCTCAAGTGCAATGACTCTCCACTTAAGACTTGGATGGAGCCAGGTTCTGGATAACAGGTACTCATCCCCACAATGTAGCCAGCCTCATTCCCAGCTTCAGTGCCGTTACCATAGACTGGCCAAGATGTGCATATTTCACGTCCATCCTGTCCAAACAGAATGAGAAACACCAGCTCAGAAACCTCAAAAGCTTATCATGCATTCCACAGTTTGAAGATACCTCAGAATATAGCAAGAACGGAGCCATATCCAGACTATGCATACTTCGCCATAAATGGCAGCCCCCAGGCCTCCTGCATGCTGATGTGCGACTGCGTATATGACATCGCCCCCCACGGGTATGTTCATTGCACTCTCCTGTGTATGCACACAATCTGAATCACTGGATCCGCCATCACAGGCCGGCACATTGTATTCAATCTGTTTTAACAAATGTTAATTAGGTCAGGCTCAAATCAAGCACGAAAGCAAGTGCTCTCTTTCTGTTAATTTTGTGGCATTTTATTGTTAACCAGTGCTCGGACCACTGGACTCTTAACCTGTAGATCCAAGTTCAAATCTCCCCTTTATTTCCATTTTTCATAACATGCAAATGCAGGGATTGAACTGATGACCTCAGGTCACTCAACCTAGCAACTGAGCTACACCGCGGTTTGGTTAAGATGAGTATTGTCTGTGTGTGTTTGTGTGTGTGTGTGTACACAATATTGTATAAAGAACCAGTGCTTTGTGCAGTGCAATTAGTTCAGTCCTTTAGTGAAACTGTAAAGTAAATTTCGCCTTAATGTAGGTGCTTAGAATGTTTTGAGTTCAATACTACTTGAATACATCCTTACCTCATCTGTATGTAGTTAGAAGTGTCATGTAAAGAACCAGGGGTTTCAAAAAAGTGTGTGCACTGCTAATTAGGTCCATTTCAGCTTAGTTTATTTTACCTTCATATAGTTCATTTGTTTCATGAAATTTGGAAATAAGAGTTCATTCATTGTAGGTGTTAAGAATGGGTTTGGTGCGAGTTGAGTACATCCTTACCTGGCAATTCGCACCTTCATATGTGGCATCCATAATGTAGACTTTCAGTGACAGGGTACCATCATCCCAATCATGATAATCTACAGTGTATTGCAGGTAGTAAGTTTTCCTTTCCCCAACATATCCTTTCTGAAGTTGACATTGAGTCCTATCATAGCAGCAAAGTAAACCTCCCTTGTAATCATCCCTCAAGGGCCGGCCGTCTTCACCGACTGTCACGTTGTAAAGACTACACCTGCACTCCAAGCATCCCTTTGGATCAAGTGTTCCTCGAGTATCGATAGCATGAACATTGAGACGCCATGCCTCATCCTCATAATTTCCAACATCAATAGCATAAGGTCCAGAAATGTGTGTATTGGTATGTCGAGTCTCGGATCCAAGACCAAACAGTTGGCTCAGAGCAGAGTGAGGGCAAACGCCATCGTTTCCTACTTTGACAGATGGTGCTTTGCCTGTTGCATGATTTTGGTTGCCTTGCAAGTAATTCACCATCACCCAGTGATGCAAATACACATCACTTAGAGGTACAGAGACTCCATTCTCATCAACCACTTCTGCATTGAAGCCTTTCACCCCAATATGGCCTTTGGGGAAAGGTACGTTAAAGTAGAGCTGATTGCATACCTCTCCAGGTTTCAAGGTAAAAGGAGGAGATCTGAAGGTTGCAGATTTCAATATTTTTCGATCAGTGCCAGCATCGCCTGACACGAGAATGACAATGCTTGTTAGTGCTACAAAAGCCAAAAGCAAAATTGGCCAGCTTCTTGAACTTGATGACATTGCTCAGCAGCTACCTGTACAAAGTCATGAAGGAAAGGACTTGTCATGCGAGTGATCTGAGTCTCTTCAACATTGAAGATACTCTAACATCAGCTTTTTAGAAAGAATCTTATTAAGAGTAGTAGAGAAGCTGGATTTAATGAAAATAACAGGAGAGCCAGCAACAACAGGTGAACTAGTTTAATATGAGTGACAGCAGCAACAGCGGAGCCAGCACTATACTGTAACCAGACCCACCTTGAGATTGTTTAATTCATAACAAATTCACAGATAAGGGGTTTTTTAATTAGGCCTTAGACACACATGATAGTAAGGGATTACACATACTAAACCCCCCAAGGTCCAATTTGCCGTTGAAATCTCTCTAATAAAAGAACCATTTTGGAGTGCTTGTTGGGAAATTGCACGCCTGCAAGCCATCCTGGTCATAGACTTGTGAATTATGCCCAATTGCAGATTCCGTTGGGATCGCTCTCCGCCAACTGCACCGATTCCAAAGGTGCTTGCAGAAGGTGTAGCAGAAGAGGCAAGCCGGCTTCGCAAGTGCTTGGCATGCCTCTAATGCAGCCTGACTCGTCTGTCAGTTTTGTGTGGACAATCTTCAACATGGATTTTCCAGCCAACCATTATCTGATCCAAAATAAGGAAACCCAGACAACACAGAAACCACATGCATTTTGCACTGATCTACTGCAGCTGAATTTGCCGGCAATACTGGTGCAACACTGGCTGGACCAACAGCTTGACAGATGTGTTCTAGATGCAATTGATCGCAGGAACTTGGTAAATGTGAGGCATCTTAGCAATTTCCATGTTGAACTAGCTGCAAATCTTTCTCATTTTCGATATTGAAACATCGGAATGTCATGTGAGAACACGTGATCGGCACCAGTCCCGTAATCCTTACGGGGAACTACCATTGTCTTATTGCTGATCCTTGTTACCAGATTGGCAAGTTCAGCAGCTCAGGTCAAGCAGAAAGTATAAATCACGCATGACAAGGAACGGGGAAGGATGGTGACGAACGATCATGACAATTACACATAAACCACCACACACGAGAGAGAGAGAGAGAGAGAGAGAGAGAGGAAGAGAGAACTCACCTGAGTGCGCAAAGATTGAAGAAACGGAAACAGCCTCACAGACGCAATCTTCCTCGTCTTCTTCCTCTCTCTCTCTCTCTCTCTCTCTCTCTCTCTCTTTCTGCGTGTGTCTGTCTTGGTGGGGTGGCAACAGCCTCTCTCGCGGAAAATAATTAGCCTCTTTTGCTTTTTATCTTCCTAAACCAACTTTGTGTTCGGTTAGGTATGTATTCTGAAAAGGCCAAAGTTCAGTGCTTTTTTCCTGACACGTGGCGTCAATGTAGCTCACCACGTAGGATTCCTGAGATCGTTTTGATTGCCGTTGGGTGTGTCGCAGTAATTAAAAGCAAGGCAAAACAATTGCATTTGCTGTAGAGGGACTCCACTAGGCTTTTAGGCTGTTCCTAAGAAGCCCCCGGGTATGCGAGTCGACTCCCACGCAATGACACTTGCAAGTAGGTTTTCGTAGCGGTATTATGTGTGTTTCTTGTAGAAGAGTATGGTTTAGTTTCTGTTGTCTTAACGGATTTGAAGTCGCTTTTAGTGATATCTAGGCAAAATAAATGTGTCTCTTTTAGAACTATGTATGAGAACTGAATGTGTGTTTCTTTAATGTATGATATTAAACTCACTGGATTGAACATTCTTTTCATCATATCTAAGCAATGCGAAACGTGTCTTTTACACTATACATTAAATAAGGAATACTCACAAGTTTTTGTCATTAAATAAATATGGCTAGGAAATTATCGTATAGCCTGAGATGCCATGTTACTAATGAGTACCTTGCAAAACATATAACCAAAAGAAAGAAAGTCGTCACTTGGTCAAAGTTCAAGATGTGGTGGCTTCACACCTTATTAATTTTTTTTGTTAAGACTTAATTTATAACTTCGTAAAAGCATAGTAATAACACAAAAAACGCATAAGCATGTTACATAAGGAGTATGTCAAAGAGTTGGCATAGGTCTCTTTATTGCTTTATAATTATGAAAAAATATGCCATTCACCCATCTTTCAAGAAGATATGCACTTTTCTTTATTGATATTTATCACAAAAAGAAAAAAAATGTAGATTTTAACCTTGTGAAAAATTGTATGTATAAAGATTGTAATTGACTTTTCTTTAATTAAGGTTGCATTGATGAGATATAATCAAATAAGCAAACTGCAACAATTTTAGTTTCATGTTCAAGAATAAGAACAAGGGCACACTATCGTGGATAAGAGCATTGCCCTTTTTTTTGCACCACAGAGAGAGAGAGACAGAGAGAGAGAGAGAGAGAGAGAGAGAGAGAGAGAGAGAGAGAGAGAGAGAGAGAGAGAGAGAGAGAGAGAGAGAGAGAGAGAGAGAGAGAGAGAGAGAGAGAGAGAGAGTGTGTGTGTGTGTGTGTGTGTGTGTGTGTGTGTGTGTGTGTGTGCGTGTGTCTGTTTTCTTTAATTTTCTAAAATAATCACTTCTTTCTCAGAAAGATATCCACACATTTCAAGGCTAAGCGGACCACTTAACTAAAGTTAACAATGGGTAATTTTTAAGGACCTGCACCATCTTGTCACCGTACCATTATAAAAGCATATGCTCTAGAGGGCAATGCTAATAAATTTTCCTTTTTTATTTTTACAAAATGTGTCCTTTTGGTGTGTAATTGTTTTGTACCCATATCTACACCTACTTTCAAAAACTATATACCCATACTCTAAACAAGGGTTGGGCATTTGTCATTTGATATATAGCTAGCATTAAATTGTATAAATATAGACATTATGTTATTCATACTATGTTGTAGTGCAAAAATAAGGTAGATGTTTCCTCGTAGTTAAATAGCATTTCTACATGCCAAGATAGAATAAGGTTTATGCGATCCTCGCTTTGGACAATCCCATGTAAATGACATATGTTAACACCACTAGCTCTTTAAAGAATATTGTTTTCTAATCATTTTGAAATCATTCCATTTAAATGGTTGCATAAACAAGATGTCCATATGTAGGCATGCTAATCAATACTTTAAGGGACAACAAGAGCTTGGCTTTGTAAGAGGGAGAGTTGGCTGTAGAGAACCTAACACTCGATGGTTGCTCAGACCTATGGACTCCTAGAGGAAAGATGACCCGCGCAAAGACTTTAAGACATGGAAGAAATATTTCAAGAAGGTATGGAGGGCAACCCCCCCTTTCAGAATTAATGCACTCTTGTGGAGAATTGCTGCTAATAAGATGGTACTAAGGACATGATCGTCAAAATCAAACAGATATCTCCATTGTGTGTTGTGTGTAGAAGGAAGGGCGAATCAATTAATCATCTCTTCTAGGAATTTCAAGAGAGCCACACTTTGTGGAAGAAACTCAAGGCAATTATGAAAGGGATTAATCCACATCATGTGGTGGGGTGGAAACAAATGCCGCTTGGGGATCATGGCAATCTAATACTGAGGTCTCTAAGAAGGTGAGGAATGTCCTTAAGGGGATTGCTTTAATGAATATATAGTGTCTGAAAAACAACATTGCCTTTGGCCACCACAAGTCTATGGTTCTAGTTAATTTTGTAATAGCATTTTGTTGAATGATGCTCAAATTCTTTAAAAAATGTCTAAGTCTGATGAGGCCCTCAAACCACTTGTTAAGGTCATTTGTGGGCTGAAATTTTAGCTTCCCTTCCCATACCTTGTATGGGACAATATAAATACATTACCAAATAATATTTCTTTCTTTCGCATTTTAAAAGAAAACAACAACAACAAGAACAAGCTCAACAACATAGGATTTAAAGCAATTTTTTCATTCGAAGGCTTTGCAAAATCAAACTGTGAGAAAGAACCAAAGAATTTCTCTCACTTGAATGTTTTGTGATACCAAAAAAAGGAATAAACTTCAATAGGAAAATCATCACATGGAGAAGGATATAAAGGGTGGGTCATGTAGAGTAGTTTACTTAGTGCTTACTTTTGACATAGTAACTTCTTGATAGTCATTGTGAAACACAAATACAAGAAAATAGCTTAGAAACAACATAGAGGATAAATTTCTCCCAAAAACTTAGCATTCTAACAATACAATAGCTACGAATCTATAAATAAGAGGTTTTGATAGCACTAATAGGGTTAGGAAAGAAGTCTTCTATGTTTAAAGTTACTTCTAAGTTCCTTGATCATTAACACAATTAAGGATTTCTCAATTAGGAATTATGCCCACTGAAGTGGATGATTTGCAAGTTCTTTGAGTGGTATACATATTTTTGCATTTTTAAAAACATATAGACAACAAAACTTAAAAAAGAGACATTAATTAAAATTGAGAATGCATGCATTTTCATGTTATGCTAATGCCAAAAAGTGTTTAGCAAAAAGCATTGGCTTGTGCACCTTGATTATTAAGAGGAGGTCCAACGTATCAACTCTAACTCCATTAATCAATTAAAATTGCATCATTTTAAGTCCATGAAGTTCCTTTGGACCAAGACTTTCCCAATTATATCACACTTTGAAAACCAAAGATTGACCTATTTTCGAAGGATTGCACCACAAATTATTAGAAAAGAACATTTTGCATAGCTCGAAAATCATTTACTTACCAATTGCCATCTTAACATGATAAACACTCACATGAAACAAACTGCTAGAAGTAATATTGCAATGAACATTATAAGATTTTGCTCTCATACGCAAATGTTTCTCTCTCTAGGGTAACACATTACTAACTACTCACTCACAATGTCCTTCAAGTTTACAAAGGAAATTTACAACTTTGCAAGTAATAACTATGCATGTGACCCATTTTCTTCCAAATTGTGGAGCCATTTGATAATATGTTTCAATCCTACATGTAAAAGTAGGGGCAATTTGGTATGATTATTGCAACTTCCATTACAAATCTTCCAAACAAAATCTCACAAATATTGATATAAGATGGAGGGAACTTAAAGATCAAGGTTGGTGTTGCTTTTTCAAATGATTTCAAAATGAGCAAGGGGACTTCCACAACCCTATCTCATTGCTCCAATCCAACTAACTTCTCATATGATTTTGAGAAGGCTTTTGTCAAACTTAGCAATCTCTAGATGAAGTAAACTCGTCTTTTGAAAGAGTTCTTGTGAACAAGAACATAGACTAGAGACAAACAAGAAGGTTGCTTTTGTTAACAACTAAAATGATCTTGAACCAACCAAGTAAATAATGATTTAGCTACTAATAAATACCTTAACAAAATGGTAACTAAAACCCTTAGGGAAATATTAACTATCCAATTGACTTTAATCTACAAAAAAGGGTATCGAAAACCCTTAAACAATATCTATTCATTCGATTGACTATAATTCAAAATCATTTTTCACCCTCTAATACAAAGACATTTCTGAGGGGGATTCATGATACAACTTTGTAGGTGGGAAATAATGCATCCCAGGTGCTTGCTCAAGAGGGCAAGACATGTTTCCCTCTTAATCAAGCTCCAGCTTATAAGCATTCATCATTGCTTCAATGGATATTCTTGATGGTCCACGCAAGTGAGGAAAATCATCCTCAATCCCTTTCACATTCTCATACTTGAGATCCTTGCTTAGTTGTTTGACACTGATGTCTCCTTGTGAGTCTTTCTTCTCTTGATGCCATAGGACTCGATGGACTAGGGTAGTACAATTTGCATCCATAGAGCCATCTAAAATCATGTCTTTCATGGCAAATAATATAGAACCATGGAAATTTGATGAGGGCCAAGGGAAAACATAAGTGCCACGCATCAAATCTCATATCAAGTAGCAGAAATGGCACCTAAAATATAAGAGTGATACACAAAGATTATCCATGCATTGCAAGCTTTTACTCACAAGATGTCTCATCATTCCCTTGATTTCTTGATTTGTGTGGATATGAAGTATGATGGGAGGATCTTGAAGAGCTAGTAAGAAAATATTAAGAAAGAAGAATTGATTGGTGATCGACTTTGATTTCAAGATCTCACAACAAGCAAGGTTACAAAAGGATCTACCCTTGAGCATAATAAGACTAGGAGAAAGCATTGCTAGAAGATGGGGAGCATAACAAGGAAAAGAAGCACTACCAAAAGCTTGCCAAGTTCAAGAAGGTAAGCTTAGAAGTAAATATTTAGTGTTAAAGCGCCGAGATATCCAAAAGTGTCAACCAAAGTAGTGGTACATTGTACTAGAGTCTGCAAACATTGCAATATTAGGATTCTTCTACTCACAAACTCATAAATGGGATTATGTGCTTCATTATTTTTGTCCTAGGAAACACTCTATGATCCACATTGCCAAGGCTTGTACACCTTTCCTAAGATTCTCAATGTCAACGCTCACATAGATGATAAATTGTACCCATTCTAGCCATATGACCTAGTACATTGTACTAGAGTCTGCAAACATTGCAATATTAGGATTCTTCTACTCACAAACTCATAAATGGGATTATGTGCTTCATTATTCTTGTCCTAGGCAACACTCTATAATCCACATTGACAAGGCATGTACACCTTTCCTAAGATTCTCAATGTCAACGCTCACATAGATGATAAATTGTACCCATTCTAACCGTATGACCTCTAACCCTTTTTCAACCCATTTCTGACCATATGACCTCTAACCCTATGTCAAGCCATTTACTAATTTCTCCAAACTCACATTTATAATTACCTACAACTACCTTTGGCTCTTGGTTAAGTTACTACAATAAGCATCAATATTGTATAAGGACAAAGCACTGCCGCTATTATTTTATATCAATGCAAAATAGATAGAGTTGATATGATTTAGTTACACCTATTCATCACACTCTTTCCTTCATATTGTGTAGCATTACTAGAAGACATGGGGAGAGCTAGCTTAGTCTCATAAAGAGAAAGATAATTTTTAAAATAAAGTAAAAATAAATAAAATAGAGAAAAAACTCAAATAAAGATAGGTCTACGACACAAATCGTTGCACTTAGGGTCCTCAAGTTAGGCACATCTAATGGCCTCAATTGGTGGGCTTTGTTCCTAAGCATGTCCCCTTTCTACAGCACAATCTCACGTCACATCAAAGGGAGGACATCTAGGGCTTTCTTAGATGATCTATCACCCTGAGATTCATATTGCAAAATCAAACCTCGCATTATATGGGTCCTCAAGTGTGGGACAACACTCCGAGCTTACTTGGAGTTTGATCCATATCCTAGTTATACTTGCATGAGCACCTTGCATTACATGGCAAGATAGACAAGGAGAGCATGCTAATTCTAGGATTATTAAAGACAAAAGGGGCATGCAACAACATCAATGACCATTTACATTTTTAAATGGTTGTATGTCCATGGTATCATCGTCTACCTCCTTAACTCACCATCACTGAGCTACATTGAAAACCTTACCATGTCTTCAAGAAATACTGCCACTCCTTTAATAGGACCATCTCTTCATGACCGTCCTTGGCATGAAGCTCCACCATGATATATGCTATGGGAATGGTACTTATCAAGGAGGGAGGTTAATATTGACCACATATTGAAGGAACTTCATCAAATTGGAATACTTGTAAATCTTTTCAAAACATATTATATTTCAATTGTAAAATTGAGAGCTAGACTAGGTCTTGTGTGAATTTTAATAATCTTAGTTAGGAGAGAGTCCAAGGTTAAGCCTCTACATGTATGCATGTACTACAAGGACAAATCAAGAGCCCAAATAAGGGATAGGATGCCCAGTTTTTGGGGGGAAGCCTTAAAATTTGAGTCTACGTACAAAAGGTTGAAACTTGAATAGAAGAGGTTATTCTTGTGTGTGCCAACTTTGAGAGCTCTTCTTCTTGCTTCTATCTTATCCATTGGAGTACCTTGAAAGACGCTCTTCATTTGTGATTGATTGGAGCATACATGGAGGAAATTGGAGCTACAGTAGAGTAGCAAATTGAGATGCATAATACTTGGATCGTGGAGATTGATAATGCTTGATCTGATAGAGAAAGAGTGTTTGTAGCTAGATGAGAGATGGCATAGCTAGCATGGTTAAGGCTCTTGAATTAATAAGAGTTCTATCAAGTCCCATCATTGAGTGAAAGCCCAACATTTATACAATACTAAGATGCATAGAAGGCACAAATCCCTAAAGATTCTTAACATCAATATTGAGGATCCAAAAATACATTCTTCTTTCAACCCAAGGACTTGGTACATCCTTTAGTGCTCTCATTTAAACATTCATAAATGGCCCAAATATTGCATTCTCTATAACATTAACTACATGAGATTACTCATTCTCTCCTTGCACTGAAACAAGATACAATAGTGTATGAAGATTGATTTCCAATAACATTCTTTGATGGGGAGTGCTAGAGTTGATCAATATGCCATGGCCAATTAGTCTATTTATATTATTATGACACTTAGAGTAGCTAGAGGATATGAACAAGAGTTGATGCACCTATTTCTCTCAGCCTTTCCTTTTGTAATCTTCCATTTAGACATGAAGAAGAGTTGATTTAGCTTTTTCTCTCACCCTTTCCTTTTGATGCATGATGAGTAATACTTGCATCTCTCAAACTCTATATCTACTCCCTAAGGTATAAAATGGAAGAAAAAATAGAAAAATAAAAGAAAATAAGATTAGAAAGTTAATATTGAAAAAATGCTCCAACCTACTTTAGGTGCATGCATAATCAAAATAATCACAGGTTCTCAAGTTAGAGATGCTTGGTATCATTGGTAGGCCCACTCCATCTTTAACCCCTTAACCCATTTCCTCACATCACAATTCAAGGTATCTCAAAGGCAGGACACCCTTGGGCTTTAGTCCACAGACCTATCACCCTTATTTCACCACAGTGAACCACCCCTTCCATCAATTGAATTTTCAATGCAAGGCATACATAGAGCGTTTCAACTTGCCTACCATTAGACCTATAGAGGTGAGAGCCACCAAGACCCGTGGACCGCTTATTGTTCAAGCATTTCAAATGAACACCTATGGCTATCTCTCACCTAGCTAACGCACCTTCAATCCTACTGAGGTGTAGTGAGCTTACCTTGATGCCCAAACAAGTTGCCTCCTCCCTCAAGCACACCGGTAGCTCCACGATTCATGATGCAAGCTCCAGCAACCTCAAGCCTCCACCTTCAAGCTCCATCCTCCATAGCCACGTGCAAGACAAGACAAGACAAGAGAAGAAAAGAGAAGAGAAGAAGAGAGGAAATTATGGATAGCTTCTTCTCCTTGATCCCTCACTATCTTTTATCCCCTTTTTTTACATGGCTGACCGTGATGGCCCTTTTTCCCATTTTCCTCCTATCTTCCTGGCTTCCTTCCTACGGCCCATCTACTTTTACAATTTGCACAGGAGGGATCCGCACTCTTTTACAATAAGTTTTGAGGGTGCCTCGCATTTAACAATGAGCTTTTGCCTTTGCCTTAGCTTTTGAGACCACCCTTGCACTTTCGGCCATTTCTCTTTTTGCTTCTTCTACTGTGTCCGATTTTCTTCTAGGCCACCTCTTTTAGGTCCCAACTTGCACTTTTTCCACTTTTCTTGTGATGTAGTTAACATTTCCCCCCCCCCCCCCCCCCCCAGCCTAGTGACAGCCCCATGGTACTAATGGTTAGTAATTGGAAGGTGGGATGGGTGTAGCCATCTGATGGCTTTTTTGAGTTTGTAGACAAGCCCTTGCAGGGGATGGTGTCGGGTGGATCAGCCATTGAAATTGAATATGGTGTTGAGCCTGGTCCTTGTGCTGACTCTAATGGTAGGGGGATTTGTCCTTTGAAATTGAAGATAAACTTGGATGGATCATTCTTGGGGAATAGCAGGTGAGTGGAGCCGTTTTTTGAAATTGACGATGGTGTTGGACGGATGCCTCCCTGCACCCTCCAAGGTTTTGATGATGCGAGCTAAACATGGCTATTCCTTATTCCCTTCAAGTTGCCTTAGCCCTTTATCTGTGTCCATGCAGGATTTACCACTTGCACAGGAGAAAGCCCATCGTTTTTATAAAATGAATTACATTGCACCTCGCGCTTTCCTAAGGAGAGCCTTCGGAGGCTCTCGCTCATTCTTGAGAGAGTGTTGCTAGAACATTCAGTGCTTTCTTCTATCCTTGAGAGCCTTCGGAGGCTCTCGCTCATCCTTGAGAGAGTGTTGCTAGAACATTCGGTGCTTTCTTCTATCCTTGAGAGAGTGTTGCTAGAACATTCAGTGCTTTCTTCTATCCTTGAGAGCCTTCGGAGGCTCTCGCTCATCCTTGAGAGAGCGTTGCTAGAACATTCAGTGCTTTCTTCTATCCTTGAGAGAGCATCCTTCATCCTTGACAGGACTTCCCGCATCTTTTAGGGAACCTCTTCCAAAATAGTCGAAGCTCCCCCACATGGTTTTTGAGCATTGCCATCTCCTACATGTGTGCCATCCTAAGCAGAATGAGCTACTTCATTCAATTTTTGACTTGGGCTTCCTTGGTCGTCCTCTGCTTCGTGTTGGCTATATGGTGACATGTGCAACAGCGATAGTGAAAGTTGATGATGATGTGGTTGTAGGGGAATTGGTCTTTGAAAGAAACTGATCAACCAGTTGAAGAGGTGGGGGGTGAGAGTATATTGCATGG
Organism: Lygodium microphyllum; assembly: GCF_053477565.2. Taxonomy (NCBI): domain Eukaryota; kingdom Viridiplantae; phylum Streptophyta; class Polypodiopsida; order Schizaeales; family Lygodiaceae; genus Lygodium; species Lygodium microphyllum. The sequence goes on from NC_141135.1 coordinate 9,604,008, forward strand.
ATGATGGGGCCTTCAAAGTTGGTGGGTTGCAGCATTGGTTTTTACATGAAAAGAAAGTGCACTACCTAGGGGTGTGCCTACCTTACTGCATGGTGTATAGTGCTCATGCGAGTGTAACTGGGAGTTGGGTTGAAGCCTAGGTGTTGTCCCACACTTGAGGACCCAGTGCGTGCATCATTGGAGGTGCGGTGCACAGCTTAGGGAGACAGGCTTGGATGTCATGCTCTTGAGGTTCCCTAAGCGTGAAGTGGGGCATCAAAATGGGCTAGAGGGTTGGCCAACCAACCAAAGCCACCGAACGCACCTAACTTGAGGACCCCTATGTGCAGTGACTATGGCATGTGGAGCTAACTGCTTTTTTTTTTGCCACACATTGATCTAGTCATTGCACAGATATCTTTGCCAGCGTTTGAGGTCAAAAAGAGGGTTGATGGGCAATAGCCTAGTTGTAAAATCTCCCACTAAGGAGCCGCAGCTTGCTACCCCCTTTCAAAACTTGGCCATGCATCTTCAATTGGCCTTGGCCTCTCTTCTCCCCTATGCTCTGGTGGTTTTGCTATGGGCCCGGCAATTTGCATTTGGACGTGTAGCCCATGTCGTAGTGCCCTGTGGGTGATCGCTAACTTTTCCTTAAGGACTCAATGGCCTCCTCTTCTCAGATTGCGTGGCATCCAAGAGAGTGCAGAGGAAGGCGTGGTGTTGGGCTTCCAAGGTCACCTGTGCAGTGTTGATAAATATGGCATATCTTAAGTCATATCCTATGGATGTATGTATAAAAAGTAAAAGCATGTGTACTTGTTGTAGACTCTGATAAATGAAGAAGAATAATGAAGGAGAAGATAGCAAGTAGTTCCTGACTATCACTACTTGCTCCATCCTGGTCTTCATCTACTTTAAGTTTATCGATTGGTATCAGAGCGTTTTTCTCAGTATGGAGGTCACATAGTGATAGTGTTTCCCTGAGAACGAAAGGGAAAGAGTCCGAGGTTCCTTAACATGCTTCCGCCATTGGCAAAAGGAGATCAGGAATGTCAAGATTTGGCGGATATGCTTGAGGTTTTTCTATGGAACTGAAGAAAGGGGAAGCAAGGGACTCCTCGTCATCACAGTCTAGGTTTCTGTTTCTGTAAGAGAATCGAAGCATCTGCATTAACACTGTGGACATTCTTTCATCCTTGCAGGAATAAAAACCATAGAAGAAAGATCAGCCTTTTGTTTTTGCAAAGATTTGATGCATAGGATTCTGAGTGCTTGGCACAGTAGAATTCCTCCTGCTAGAATATACCCATTAATACATCCCTTGAATCTCGTACTTCCTGGCTTGAGTTCTTGTCGGCCGATGCTGTAGCTGCAATACCACCCATTTCACCTAATGGTAACGCATTACTTGGACCTCCCTACCCAAATATGATGCTTTTCATGCATGTATTACAGTGGCAATCTCCTTCACTACTTCTTTTGTAGTTTCGTTTGCTACAGCTACAATAGTAGCAACAGTTCCAAGCTTTGATGATCCACTCCCACCCAATAAGTTGATAGCCTCCTTGTGAGCCTTTAACACTAGTTGTGTAGTCTGAACTGTTGAAACCCAAGCATGGGCAGCACCAAGTGTTTCTGCACATAGAAAGAATTCCTTTTTTGCCAATGTTTGAATGTAGATTCAACAACCGTCATACTTTGGTAAGCCCTGAAGGTTTATTGGAGAGACAAGAATTGTACTGCTTGCATCAAAATTGATCATACCCTTAGGTACAAGGTCACCCCTCTCAATCCTATATTCCATCGTGCCAATGGGGTTGGATCTAGTGAGAACCATCGTTGATTCCATTTACACAATGTCTCTGATCTTTTCAAAAGAGAGCCCTGGAGTAAAAACTATCCAGAAGTAGTTTGAGTCTGCTAGTACTTCAAGACGGTCCAATCAAACACATAGTCATATTGGAACCCCTCTCGAATAAAAAGGTCACAAAAAAACGTAGGTCTGTGGTGGCAACATACATATATGCCCAATGCTAAGCTATGGCACATGCTATAAGCTGGTTGGTTTATTATCCCGAGTGGCAAAATCTAGTTAAGTGTGCAAAATCATGGATGCTCATCAGAAAGGCATGCCGCAATCAAAAGTAACTGGCAGATAGCTACCCATGTGAGCAAACATACTACAACTCTACAGGTTATGGGGATGATTTGCTATGGGCAGCTTCATGGCTGTTACATACAACCAAGGAGGAAAGATTTCTCACATTTCTTATAGGAAATGATGGTGAGCTTTACGCAGAATGTAATGATGCATATGAATGTTTTTGGACACATTTATGACAGTCATATTGCTGGAATCTATTTTTTACATGCATTTTTGGGCCATTTTTTATGTTTTTTTGGTCTCGAATTGGACGATTGATGTTTTAGATTGGGGCATGCTGCTGAATAACACTTGTGGATAGTTTGTATTTTTTGGTTTTTTTTTAATTTGGAATAGCCATAATGTCTAACACGGCACAAATCACTCAGATTGTGGGAGACAAGTTTATCAAAGACAACTATAGTGTTTGGTCTTACAGGATGGAGAATTTTTTGATGGGTAGAGTTCTATGGGACCTCATAATAGGTGATGATGAATGTCTATAAGTTCCTGAACATCCAACTAAAGAGCAAAAGAAAGCATACAAGGATTGGACAAGGAAGAACATGAAGGTTTTGCATTGGATCTCCATATGTATTTTAGAAGCCTTGATTCCTCATATCAAAAAGGCAAGTACTTGTAAGGAGGCATGGGAAATCATAGAAAAAATGTATGGAACATGTACATAGGCTTGTAAGATACAACTCAAGCAAAGATTACATGGTGCATGGAGAGGCAATCACAGTATCAGTGACTATGTGGCAAAAATCAAGCAAATTGCAGAAGACCTTGCATCCATTAATGCACTTGTTGATGATGATGATTTAGTGTGAGTGACACTAAATGGACTTGCACCAGCTTTCAAATATTTGGATACCTCTATTTCAGTTAGAGGAGGCTCTATGCCTGACTTTGAGGAGCTTATTGGATTGCTACTTACAGAAGAAATCAAGTTGGGATTGAATGCATCTAGTGGTGGCAAAAATGTAGGTGGAGACAGTGTTTTCTATCACCAAAGAGGTCATGGCAGCTCATCTAGAGCTAGAGGCTCTTCACTTGGTCATGGTAATTATGGTTTTGCTCGTGGAAGAGGTAACCTTGGTCATGGTGACTTCATGCATAGAGGCAAGGGGAGATCTTTTCCTAGAGGTAGAGGACGGTCTAGTCCTTCACAAAGAGATGGCACTTGTCATTATTGTGGGTAGTTTGGTCATTTTGAGAGGGATTGTTATCATAAATAGAATGCCATGTCTAGGGGTCATGAAAGGATCCAATATGGCCAATATGCAGGCACGTATGGTGGTATAGGTTATGGACCTAGAGGTGGATCACCTAGAGGTCACCTATTTGCTATGGAGCATGTGCTTAGGAGCACGACTTACTCTCTTCATGAGAATGATTGGTTTTTGGATTCGGGAGCTACAAACCACATGACTCATCATGCTGAGTGGTTTGATAGCAAGGAAAAATGCAAAATGAGGAATATGTTCCCACTAGTGATGATACTTTACATAAAATTACTCATATTGGTAGTGTGTCACTTGTTACTAAAGATGGGATTGAGAATAAGCTTGGTGATGTACTTTATATGCCCATAATAACTAAGAACTTAGCATCGATTAGTCAAATGACAGATCAAGGATTGCAGGTGAGATTCAATAAGTTTGGATGTTTCATTGAAGAGTTCCATAATGGAAGACCTGGTAGGGTGATTGCTCATGGTAGAAAGAAAGGGAGATTATTTGTTAGGTACTCCAATTATTCAAAACTCTATGTATGTTGAGAAAGGACATGGGAAAGATAAGGATGTGGAATTATGGCATAGAAGGATTGGTCATGTCAATTTGCAAAGATTGAAGAAAATGCAATCAAGATAGAAATTATGTGATCTACCACATTTTGGATATGTGAATTTTGATCATGTATGTGAGGCTTGTCAATTTGGCAAGCAGTCCAGATTGCCATTTCCAAAGAGGGGGAGAATAAGCAGATATCCTTTGGAAATGGTACACTCAGATATTTGGGGCCCATGTCAGAATGTTTCCATGAGCGAAAGATGTAGATTCTATATCACCTTCATTGATGGTTTTAGCACAATGACTTGGGTGCACTTTATGCAGCATAAAAGTGAAGCATTTGAAAAAAATTTGGAAATCAAATCTATGGCTGAAAAGTAATTTGGATGCTATATAAAATGTTTGAGGTCATTGGACATGAGGGTGTGTTGGTCATCTCATCATTTCTTATAATTTGGCTAGCTCTGTCTTCATCTCCGCTACCTCTTGACTTGCACCCATGCCCTTTCCTTTATCCTAAGTAATTGGGCCTAATTTTTCGCTTGAAGTTGAAACTCTCTCAAAGTTTCTAGCATTAGTCTCCTCTCGAGTCAAGCTCTTGGATCTTCTCTCTTTGAGCTGGTTGTCCACTCTAATTTCCTCATCAAAGAACCTAGTTAGCGCATCTCACTACAAGTTTGAATTGCCTACCAAAGCCTTGTAGAGTTCCTCACTTCGTATCCCATTGATGAATACTATGTTGATTGCTCTTTTGGTAGGTCACTCACTAGATGGGATCCTCTTGAAGAGACTCTGCACGTGGGTGAGATAGTCTCTTATGTCCTCCTTGTCTTTCTACTTGATGTTCATCAGCTACATCAGAAGGTTATCAGAGTACCCAGGCTCAGAGAATCTCTTAATGAAGAGACTCTTGAGATCGTTGAAATCAATTCACTCAACAGTGTCCAAACTCGTGTATTAGGTCCTACCCTTATCTCCTAAGCATAGACCAAAAGCTTGCGAGCATTGAGTAAGATCAGTGAGTCCATCGGCCTCACAGACTTGCTTAAACTACTCTACGAAGCTATATGGGTCATCGTTTGGCTGGTACTTTTCTAGTTGCTTAGCCACGACAAGGATTCTTGATTGGCTCTTAGAGCCTTGGTTAACTCCTAAGCCTACAAGCAACGAGGTTGCCATTGTAGCAGCGCTCTGCTCTGCTAACGAGTTGTCTAGCAATCACTTCGTAAGAAGCTCGCTCAATGTGAGGTCACCTTCTAGTGCTCTTTCCCTCTCTGCATCTGGTCCCGTCCTATTTCTGCTTGGTAGAGCTAGCACTTGCCGAATCTCGTGCATTTCCATGTTCTGTCGCAAGCTTCTAGCTTGCTATTCCTCATTATAGGCCGCTATGCCCTACAAAGCTTCCTGCGCTAGTCTCCTCTCCTCTTTGAGGTCTGCTACAATATCCTCAAAAGTCCTACCATGGTGGTCTATCTGGGTTTGTAAACCGTTGTTGGTGACTAGTAGTTGGATTTCCATCGAGAAACCACCTAGGTCAAGCTCTTCGTCACGTCCATGGTTAGTACTTGCCTCTGCCATGTTTTTCGTCTCATGCTCCACTAGCTTGTCGATGAGTGAGTTTCACCCAACTATGTTTCAGGGTCTTCTCCTACTAGTGGGTTTATTCAGATTGTTAGGTTTGAGTGAGCTCCTTATTATTTACAAACAGTCCTCAACTTACATGTTGAAAGATAAACATAGGAACTCTCCTTATACTAGAGAGGATAAGGGTAGCTAGGTGTAAATGGACTAAAGGATAGGAAAAACCCTAACCCTAACTCCTCCAGTGACTAAATAAATAGCCTAAAGTACACACTCAAGGTAGAGAAGAGTGTACGAGTTGTACTTTGAGCAACTGACTAAACAAGATCTTGTTCTTGTACTTGAGATCTCTCTCTCCCTCTTGTGCACACTCTCTCATGCCTTCAACTCTGATTTGCAACATGGTATCAGATCCATCTCTGATCCTTCAGCCTCTTTACACATCTAAGTGCACAAGAAGAACTCTTGCCATCTCAGTTACCTTCCTTTCCACCATAGCCAGCTAGACCCCCTGACCTTGGAGGATCTGATGTGTGCAATAGAAGAAGTTTCAGCTCCTGATTTCTTTTGGAGATCTTCTCTTTAGCTCAGGGTGATTCAGCCTGGCACATCAAAGCCTGGGATTAAGCGATGTGGTGGGCAGCATTGTCAAAAACGCAGAATCTGGTGCAGATTTTGCTGCCTCCAACTCAGCTCCTTGGCGCGGCCTATACTAGGTGCAATCATGGCGGCTATCTTAGGGCTATTGTATGCCCTACAGTGGGCCATCCTTACCTAAGAGGGCTTGTCCTAATTCATCTCCTACAGCGTGCTATGATCAAAACCCTAATTGTGGGTCTCCTGGCAGCCATAGCCAGGAAGCTTCAAGCTTCTTCAATCTTCAAATTTTTCAATGTTTGGTCATTAACTGTGATTTTAATTACTCATTCAATTCTTCCAAAGTCAGTTACTAATCTGGGAACTTCACTTTAGAGGTTCTCTTACTTAGAAGGTCATCATCAAGACCGACATCTACCATCTCTAGCAACATAAACTACAAATGAGTGCTTGTAAGCACTAAGGCACATTGCTCAATCATTATTGTTGCTAGTACTTACACAATATGAATGTTTTCATCAGAAAACTAAAACAATTGAGTGCTTTACTTCATGTTGGTCAAATACAAAATGATGGAAAGAGGATATTGGCCCTTCATAAAAGGGACCAAAGTAATTGACCCATCCAATCCCCTTGATGTAGAAGATGATGAACGAGCTCAAGCCATCATCATGCTTCATTTAGATTAATCTTTAATTCATCACATTGACCAACTCTCAACTGCAAAAGAAAAGTGGGATGAGCTCGAAAGGCTCTACGGTGCTATAGGGAAAGAACTCCAAGATATTTCTCAAGATTGAGTTTTTTAGCTTGGAATACAAATATGGAGAAGATCTAAGTAAGTTCATTTCACATATAAAGGGGCTTATGGCACAGTTTGCCTCGGTTCAAGCACCTATCCATGATGAAGATGCCATTGCCATCCTGCTAAATTCTGTGAAGGAGGTCTTTCCAACCCTTGTGACTACCCTAACTAATATCCTAAACCCAACTTTAGCAAGTACCATCCAGTCATGCCTAGATGAAGAGAAGAGAAACAATACTGAAGGGTCTTCAACATTTACTTCCCGTAAGCAAGTGTTAGTCTATACAGCTTCTATTAAGTGCTACTTCTGTCACAAAAAGGGGCATATTATGAGCAACTACTGGAAGAAATATCTTGACAAAATGAAGTACAATAAATGCAAAAAGACTAGGCATATCACCAATAAGTGTCTCCGTGTTCCAAAAGTACCTAAGGAATTGGAGGTCAACTTTGCCCCTCAATCCACAGGTGACTGACTCTTTTGAGTCTTGTAACACTCTCTACCTATAACCTTTTCTTGTAGCCTGATTTATAAAGGCATCTCATTGAGAATTAAGGGGAGGCATCCTATAATGTTTTTATCCAATGCCACCTGGCATTGAGGGGGGGTGTTGAAAGGTAAGCATAGGAACTCTCCTTACACTAGAGAGGATAAGGGTAGCTAGGTGTAAATGGAGTGGAGGACACGGGAAACCCTAACCTAACTCCTCCAATGGCTATATAAACAACCTTAAGTACACACTCAAGGTAGAGGAGAGTGTACTAGTTGTACTTTGAGAAACTGACTAAAAAGATCGTGTTCTTGTACTTGAGCTCTCTCTCACCCTCTTGTGCACACTCAATCATGCCTTCACCTCTGATTTGCAACATTACACTCACTATGTGTGTGTGTATGTGTGCATGCTCTTTTTCATGCACCGTGTGAAATTAGGCTTTTAGCTTTCCTTAAGTGCACTTCAAGTATTGAAAAACAATGTGGGTGTGAATACAAAGTGATAGTTGCAGCTCTCGCACTCTCGTCTACGTACTCAGTCTAATGGGGCTCTAGCCTACAGCTCTAAGTGTGTCAAATATGCTAATGTGAGAGTCAGCACTATGCCAGGCCATTCGACTATATTTTCTAGGGTTAGATCTGCGTGTAAGGCTTGTGGTGAGTTCTCTTGTTACGGATCATCCTCTCTGTCGTTTTGGTGGACGCCCTAAATTTGTCAATTTTGATATGTCAAAATCTTGTCTGATTCCAAGAATCTGACGTCCGATTTGATAGGTGTCCAATTTTAGTTGTCCCATTTGCTCTATCTGATTATGGGACTGTTCAATTGTGGGATGTTTGATTCTAGGAATCGGATAGGGTTAGTTCGAATAGGGTTGGATAGGTTAGGTTGGTTCCATTTGAGTGTGTTCAATTTGAGTGTATCCAATTTTCAAAATCGAACAAGGTGGTCGAAGAGTCCAATTTTCAAATGGGCTCAGTCTTAATCTACCTAATTACTCTTTGTGTGATTCTAACACCTCTAACCACTCTCTTTTTCCATTTTTCTCCCTGTTTATGCCCTGTTTGGGCCTGTTTAATAGCAAAAATTCTAAAGCTTTTTCTTTCCATTCCTTCGTCCTAATCTACTCTAAATGCAACAAAAATCAAAACAAAATATTGAAATGATTCCTCCTACTTGTCTAATTATCAAAAAACCAAAATACTTACTTGTTGCATAGATTAAAACCCAAAACCTCCTACCTATCTCAAGCTTTGGTTCGAGGATGAAACCCTTACTTTGTCGCTCGATTTGGGGCTGCAAGCTCTCAAGCTTGAATCCGTTGGTCCTGGCAATAGAACCAAAATGTAGAGGTGGAGCTCATGCTCAATGCCAAGACCCACAAACCGCTTATTGTTCAAGCGTTTCAAGCAAACACCTATGGCTATCTCTCACCTAGCCGACGCACCTTCAATTCTATCGAGATGTAGTGAGCTTACCTTGATGCCCAAAAGAGTTTCCTCCTCCCTCAAGCACACCGGTAGCTCCATGATTTGTGATGTGAGCTCAAGCAACCTCAAGCCTCCACCTTCAATCTCCATCCTCCATAGCTGCATGCAAGAGAAGAGAAGAGAAGAGAAGAGAAGAAGAGAGAAGATGATGGAGAGGTTCTTCTCCTTGATCCCTCACCCTCACGCACTCACTCCCTCACACTCTCACACTCCCTCTCTCAAGCACACATAAGCAAGAAAAAAGGAGAGAAGGAGAGAAGAAAATGAGTCCACTCCCTCACACTCTCACACTCCCTCTCTCAAGCACACACAAGAAGCAAAAAGGAGAGAAGGAGAGAAGAAGATGAGTCCACTTTGCCATACACTAAAGAATGAGCTCCTCATTGACTTTTCAACTTAATATACAAAACCCTAAATCCCTTTTGGGTAGCCATTCCCTTAACCCCTTTTTTTACATAGTCAATCATGGCCCTTTTTTTCATTGTCCTCCTATCTTCCTAGCTTCCTTCCTACCACCCCTCTACTTTTACAATTTGCACAGCATGGAGCTTGGCACTCTTTTACAAGAAGTTTTAGGGATGCCTCGCATTTAAAAGTGTGCTTTTTCCTTTGCCTTAGCTTTTGAGACCACCCTTGTGCTTTCGATTGTTTCCCTTCTTCCTTCTTCTTCCGTTGTGTCCAATTTCCTTTTGGGTCGTCTCTTTTGGGTCCTAACTTTGTCAAAGCAATCAAAGAAAATGTCAAATGAGCCAATGGAGGCAAGCAAGTGAAGAAAAATTGACCTATAATAAAATGAAGCTAGTTAGAAGTAGTCCAAGAAGGTGCCAAAAAGCACATTAATAAATTTTTGAAAATATTAGAGCAAATCTTAGGTAGCATGAATCTATGGGTAGGATTTCTATCATTTATCAATCAGATTTTACCATATCCTAGAATAGTGTATTTCACAGACACACGCACATACGTGGATAAACACACATGTACATAGTTCGAAACATAGAGCTTTGTTACTCTAAATCCCATGGACCCGCAATATTTTATGGTCAAAAATGTTCACATGTAGTCATGACTAGCAATCCATTCAACAAGATAAGAGATAAAAAATATACTAAATAATAATCATGTTAAAATAAGAGAATATAAAAAAGATGATGAGATCTTTATCAAGTTAGGGAGAGCTAGACTTATCAACTCTCAATTTTTTAGCTCATTATAAAAATGAACTTTTAGTGCCTCTTAGGTTGGTGCAAGTTGGGTAGCAAGGTGTAAGACGACATCATTGATTATTGCATTTTTGCTTTTACATAAGTTAAGATGTCATAAATGATCTTTTATCAAAGGCTAATTCATATGGGCCTATTAGAAGGGCCTTTTTTCTCATACACATAGAGAATATATGAGAGTGAGGGATTAAGGAGAAGCCTCTACTCATTGCTTCTTCTCTCCTTCTTATAAGCAAGTATGAAATCACCACACTCATACCTAACAAGTTATAGAACGGTTTACACTTTATCATGCTCAAACATTGAATAGCATCGAATGAAATATATGAACAAAAAGATATAGAGAACAAGTAGATAAGCTGATACATTAAAATTTGTTGAGATGTCACGCTCTACGTGAGCTAGAATCTACTACGTATCTTAGTGATGTGATAGGATATTACTCACTAGTATCTTAGGTGACCGACATGAGGATACACCAGTGATCTACAACTAGACTACACCCACATAGTCCATCCCTGGCTAGGTGACTAATATGAGGATACACCAATGATTCTACAACTAGACTACACCCACATAGTCCTAGGCATATTTCTTGTGCCACCTCTTCTTTCATTAGTAGGTTCACACTTAGTGACCACATGTACATATGTTGTGATACTTTCATATTATTCTTTTATCATATCATAGACTTGGTTCTTTTGTGTGGAAGAAGAAGAAGAAAGAAGAAAATGAAGATTTCAGCCTAATCTCTCTATATGCTTAAGTCTCCATTGCTTTTGTGCATGTGCTCTTGGTTTCTTCACCTCTCTCCCCTCTTGTCTATTTTCATGGTATCAAAGTTGTCCCATAGCTACACAAAGTTGGATTGAAAGCTAAGGTGAAGGAGTTGGAGTATGAAGGTAAGGAAGCAAGCAATGAGTAAGAAGCTCTTTCATCTTGCTCGATTTACCTTGCATTATAGCCACATGAGGCTCCTAAGGCTGGCAAGGCTATACTCTTTGATTGAAATGTGGTTAGCAGAAACAAAAATTTATATATTGCAAATTATCCCTTTAGGACTATGCCACTGTCATTTTTTGCATCTCGTGTCATTTTGGATCCACAAGTGGTTCCAACATTAGTTTTTGGGTATACTGTAGCTTTGGTTGTATCGACTGTTTACGAGTGTATAGGTTACAAATTTTGAATCTATAAGGTTTTAGGTATTTGCTAGGTTGCAGACAAAAATGCATCTACATACAGATTATAGATTGCAATTATTATTGTGCAATCAGTGAAAAAGGCTATGTGTTTTGTAGTGGTGCACTTGGTATCAATTTTTGCTTGCAAGTTGTTTGTTTTGTCAAAATGTTTGAAAACTTGACTGGATTTTCAATGAGAAGCTTAATAAGAACAATTTTTCTACATGGAAGTTTAGGATGATAGTATTTCATGAAGAGCAAAGGTTTTTGGATTACATTGAAGGAGACATGGTAGTAGCACCCAAAGTTTCTATGCAAAATGCTACTGTAGAACAAGTAAAGGCTAGGAAAGATTGGGAGTAGACACACAGTAAATGTATATATTAGTTGTCTATTAATGTCAGAGATAGCATGGTGGGCTATTTGCAAGGATATGATACCCCCATTATTCCATGGAAGAATCTTGCAAGGTTGTTCGAAGTAAACACAAAGGCCAAAAAGGTGCAACTCAAGTCAAAGTTGAACTAAGTGAAAAGAGAGAATCTATCCATTAATGATTATGCCTTGAAGATCAAGAGTATTGTGGAAGCTCTTGGATCTGTGGTAGTTGATGATGATGATGTTGCTGTTGTGTGTGCATGCTTAGATGAACTCGGAGATTAATACAATAGCTTTAGGTCATCTATGAATACAAGGGATGACATCCATAATTTAATAGACTTGATTTCTATATTGATACTTGAGGAGAAGAACCTTGGCTTGGATTCCTCTTCAAGGCAAAACAAGTTTGAATAGGTTTTTTACTCTACTAGCAGAGGTAGAGGTCATGGCAAAGGCCTAGTGTCAAGATCAAAGTTATGATGCACAGTAGAATAGACGAGGACAGTCCCGACGAGAAAGGGGGAGTCAAAGAGGCCAAGCTGCATATTCTAATAAGCAACAAAATTCTAGTGATACTAACAGGAAGTGCTGGCATTATGGTCAAGTAGTCCACATTTCTAAATTTACTTCAAAAAAAAGGCTAAATTTTGAAATGAAAAAAAGTATCAAGGAACTTATGCATCCAGTAGTAGCAAAAAAAATGATGACAGAAGTGAATAGTTGTTTGTTATACAGCACTTTATGAATACTATGACTACTAAGGGTTCTTCAAAGAATGATGTATGGTATGTACACTCAGGTGCCTCTAACCACATGACTTTTCACACGGAAAGTGATTTAGAGAGATGCGTAGTCCAAAGTCTTCAGCCTATGTGGAGACAAGGGATGATACATCTCACCCCATTACCCACGTTAGAAATGTTACTTTGAGTATACATGATGGTAAAACTAAGTACTTAGCTAATATAGTGCATGTACCAAATATTATGAAATTTTTGCTTTTTGTTGGTCACATGGCAGAATAAGCATTGCAAGTTTAGTTCACATCTAATGGTTGTTATATAGAAGATTCTAAAAATGATTATGAATTGATTGCAAAAGGGAAACATGTTGGCAAATTATTTACTCTTGATGTAAGTCTTCTTGAAATGGATGTTGCCATGTTTGCATAAGATTCAAGTGTTATGGCTAATATTTAAATTTGGCATAAGACAATTAGTCATGTGAACGTGCAATGGCTAAAAGACATGTAATCAAAACAAGTTGTGGATGGTTTATCCAAGTTTGGAGTTGACAGGATACATAAAGTATATGAAGCATGTCAACTTGGAAAGTAAGAAAGGCATATATTTTCACATGAAAAGCATGTATGCATGAAGCTACTTGAATTGATACATTATAATGTGGGGGGTTCCAACACAGACTGCAACTTTGAGTGGTTGTAAATATTATGTTTCCTTCATTGATGATGATCATACTCACAAAGTATAGGATTACTTTATGTGTGAAAAAAGTAAGGTGTTCACTCACTTTAAAATCCTTAAGGCTTTGGTTGAGATGGAGACATGGTTGTATATTAAATGCCTAAGATCAAATGGAGGGGGAGAGTATCTTTCCAATTATTTTTTTGGTTTTTTATAAAAAAAATGGTATATCGAGGCCTTGGACGATCAAGCCTTACTAACTGGTCCCTCAGACTCTCGAATTGTCCACTCAAATGCATCCTCTGAGACTCAAATAAGTAGCCCTGTCTGAGTCAAGACCCTACCACTCAAACAGTCCAAATTGACCTCCAAATCAACCACTTAGACGGTCGAGTCTGGGACTCAAATAGACAAAAACCTACAACTTGAATGTCTCACTTTACAAACAACCTAAACCAAAACACATTTTTAGGGACCATCCAGACCCCCCAAACATACTAAAGGCTATGACCTAATTATTGGGTGACCCTAGCTGGATCCCAAACCTGCAAGTGTGACCATAGAGCTAACCAACACTAGAATTTACCCTAACAAGCCCAAGAATTGACCAAATCAATCGGTCACTTACAATTTACTTTCCAATAGAGATATTATTTGACTGCCTGGGCAGACCACCCATCAAGACCCCAGAGAGGATCCAAATTGACTACCAAGTGTGATCGCAACTAGCATAAAATTGTTGCAGCAAGCATACGGAATTGACTGGCAAGGGATGTGTGTGTGTGTGTGTGTGTGTGTGTGTGTGTGTGTGTGTGTGTGTGTGTGTGTGTGTGTGTGTGTGTGTGTGTGTGTGTGTGTGTGTGTGTGTGTGTGTGTGTGTGTGTGTGTGTGTGTGTGTGTGTGTGTGTGTGTGTGTGTGTGTGTGTGTGTGTGTGTGTGTGTGTGTGTGTGTGTGTGTGTGTGTGTGTGTGTGTGTGTGTGTGTGTGATTTCATTGAAGGTTGCATATTGCATTGTAGGCACTTAGGTGCACGAGAAAAGTTGAAAGTCTGATTGTGCACAACTCACCTTACATTGCACCATCCAAGTGTGTGAGTAAGCGTAAACTTGCGAAGTGATTTAATTAACGAGAAACACACTAAATGGGAATTAGGCTAAGAAATGAACCCACTAGTAGGACTTGGAAATCCCCTTGGACCACAAAAACAAAGTAAGAAACCCAACACTAAGAAGTGAACAGCCTCAAAACCACTTGATAACTAAGTGAAGAAAGAACGAACCACAATTAGAGATGAAACCTTAAAATCCTACCTAATCACCCTCATTGATACCTCAGTGGTTTAAGAGACTGCCAACATAGCAGGTGCTAGCACGAACATAGGCAACCAAGTTCTTGACCTAGGAGATTTTGTAGCCAACATACAGCAACTCATATCATGATATGAACGTCAAATAAAAATAGCACAAAATGGGAGATATGCAAATGAAATCATAGTTGATCTCGAGGAGGAGAGGAGGCTAGAAAGAGTTGCCCTACAATGCATAACTAGCTACAACCAAGAGCAACGTGCTCAGAGGCTATGCCAAGAGATTAAGCTCAACAAGGTCCAATGAGTCCTAGTTATCACGAGCAAAAACAGAGTAGGAGGAAATGCCGATAGCGAGAGAGCATTAGAAGCGGATCTTACATTGAGTAACCTTCTCATGAAGTGATTGTTAGATAACACTTTCGTAGAGCAAAGGATGAGTGAAAGCAAGAAGAAGACAAAAACTAAAGAGGTTCAAGTAAGAAGAAGAGAGACTGATGTGTGGGAACTCCAATAGTCACAACATATGGTTTGCCTTTTCTTATTCTAAATTTTACTAAAATAATAAATAATAAAGTGATAGTGATGGGTGCCCACCACCTAGAGTGTACAGATGTATAGGTTTGTATTAAAAACGTATAGGTAGCTAGGCACATGCAACCTCTGGCTCCCCAACAACCTCCCACTCAAAGCCAAATGTACCATAGTGAGAAGTAAAAGAAAAAGAGAAAAATACAACATGTACATAGAGTACAATAAGATGACGAAATACGTCATCTCATCCTATACCCATCAACCTCCTAAGAAAGGCATATCATTCGATCGGAGACTTTTAGTAAGTAGATTTGTAGGATTTGTATCCATAGGAAGCTTGACAAGCTCAATGGACTTATGTTCTACCACCTCCCTAATGAAGTGATAGCATACCTCAATGTGCTTTGTCTTTTTATAGAAGACATGATTATAAGCCAACTAAATGATACTTATTGAATTCAAATATAGGGTGGGAGTCATAGTCATACCAAGATCTAACCGGACGACCTTGAAAACAAACAAGAGGGAAGAGAAGTGAAGCACCCAAGAGCACACATTGAGAGCGGAGTTTTGAGCTCGAGATGTGCCTAGAATTTACCAAAAAATCTAGAATTTAGGGGAAAAATATTCAACATCGAAGGTGGCTGCTCCAACTAGGACAATTTTAAGCACCAAGTGAAATATGACTCTTAAAAGGCGCCCGAGCAACACTTGTTGATTTTTTATACTTTTTCAGACCATCATGTGGGTTGTCAGGAGTTTCCAGCCAATGCAAGATGTCGAGCCGGACACCCAGGATTTTTCAGAGCTCGATTTGGAGCACAAACAGGGAAATGTCCAAGAAACCCCGACGGTCAAGATGCGAAGGGGTGGACAAAACTTGGGCCAAGTGGCTAGTGACCTTTGGGAGTCCCAATTTTTTGATGTAACATGAAATTTTGGACAAAAAACGTGGGATGAAGAGGAGAGATGGCGTGAAAAATGGTGGCAACATCCTAGCGCATTTTTCGCCCCATCTTGATGGTTGGGTGATGATCATCAGCCTGCACACAACCCCCCCAAATGATCATGGGGCTTGACTACCTTCTCCCTGCTGATCATCTCACTGCCTCTCACTCGCGCAATGATGGCCTGGATGAAGATTTCTGATTTTAGTCTTTCTCTATCCTGCCTCTCTCTCCCTTAAGGGGCTATTCTTGTGTGGAAGAAGACAATGAAGAATGGTGGAGGAAAGCTTGCCCGTATGAGACCGGATTGCTTCCGGGTGGATGAAGACATGAAGAGTGCTATTCTTGAAGATGCTGAGCATTAAATGAATGCTGGAAATTAGTCCCGTAATCAAGACCAAAATACTAAGACCTGAAAATAAGCGGTAATGCTATTTTTATAAAGAAAAATGATCTTTTTATGCTATTTGCTTTATGAAACCTTGTTCATATGGGATGAAAGTTCATTATGATATTGTTTGCCATGAGTTTCAACTGTTTGCAACCTGAAAATCAGAAAATATAAGGCTACATGGCTGAAATTAGTGTCAAAATACATGGAAAACACGCGTTTTAAGGGTAAAATTAAGGGTTTTGCTATATAAATGAGAAATATGATATGTCACACCAACTAAATCTGAATTTTTTCTGTCAATGAACCTAAGGGCTACAGCCCACAATCAACCTTCATTTTCAGTCATTATTTATTAAAGAAAAATAGGAAAATGCCCAAAAAATAGGAAAAATGGGTTTAAAATTAGGGAAAAATAGGAAACGGGCTAAGGAAAATTAGGAAAAATTATATCTATGTTTGTGCAATGTATAACAATGGAAAATCAACAGGTTGGCCTTGGTTTGTCCCCGTTTCTATGTTTTGTGCGTATTTATTGTTCTTTTAAAAGGGAAAAATGCATAAAAACCCTATCTAACCGATCAATGATACAAAATGCTAAGAGTTGGATGAAGGGGGGCTGAAACGCTGAAAGATAAAGAAAAGATTTGATTTATGCATTGCACTTGGCATAAAGGAACTGGTTTGAATAAAGAGGATGGTATCATGAGCATATGGCTCGGTGCCTCCTTTCTACGCAGCACGCGCTAGTGAAATTCATGGAAAGAATGCTTTATGCACCATTCACGATGCTAATCTTTCTTTTGTCTGAGCACATAGCCATACACGATTTGCATTAAGCATAATAATTAAAAGGTATCAAAAAAACCTCTTGGATGCATAGCACCTATTTTCCTTAGGTTGTGACCAACGATGAGCGTGAGAGGATGTCCTAAGCTGTAGGTTAGCTGTTGGGTCCTAAGGGGAAAGTGCAGTGAGGAATGGTGCATCTGAGAACATAAAATATTGGTACCTTGAGAGGAGTTTGTGTTCGTTTGTGTTATATGTTTAGCAGTGCATCAAAGGGCCAATCCCTGCGATGTAGGAGAGCTGCAGTGGGGCTCTGACTATTAGTCCATGGAGTGCCTCCTATGTGTGTGTGACGAGGCGTTATGCCTATGTACTTTGGGATCTCCCTCCGAGGAGTTTAAGGGGATCCTTGGACTATAAACTATGAACGCATGAATTAAGCTTTAGGGCAGTTTGTCCTTTAGCATTAGATTGATGCTCCTGGTCCATGAGGCCGTGAGGGTGTTCGTGTGTCATGAGCATGAGGTCCAGCTAGTGCTATAGCCAGTGCCAGCCCAGTCCCATCAGTGGTGCGTCTACCAAGAGCTGCCTATAAGTGGTGGCCCTCGAATCTAGGGTTTCTAGGGACCAAAAGAAAGTTGATTTATGTCCTCTGACAAGGACCGTCAAGCCGAAATCCAAAAAGCAAAACGTACTGAGAGGGCTAGTCGGCGGTTAGAGATTGTAAGTCGTTATTCTCCTCAAAGGAGTAGCTCGGTATGTATAAGAGGCAGTGGTCTTAGTCGCCCAACTGCTCCATATAGTCCGTTAGGTGCAGGAGAAAGCGTAAGTTCTTCCTCTTCTCCACCAAGTCTACCCACTTCAAGTGGGGGGGTGAATCCACCCATTCATAGTTGCTATGAGTCCACCACGCACTTCGAAAGAGGTTCATAGCTTTCTGTCGTCGATAGGATACTATAAGAGATTTATAAATGCCTTGGTAGAAAGAACATTGCCATTAACGAACTTATTATCCTTTAGCTGTCTATTTGAATGGAGCGACCCTTGTAAGGTAGCTTTTGAGGATGTGAAACGGGAGCTAGTAAAAGCACCTATTTTAAAAGCACCTAAAAGAGGTGAGGTGTTCTATATATTTTCGGCAGCCACCATGCATAGTATAAGCTGCTGCTTAGCCCAAATCTGGGAGGAAAAGTGGTATCATCTGATAGCTTTTACTAGTCGAAAATTGGGCATTTCAGAGATCAATTATACCTACATGGAGAAGTTGTGTCTTGCAATGGTCTTTGGGACTAAGAAATTTAGGCACGACATCCTCTATGTAAAGGTAGTATTCTATACGAAGGCGGAAGGGCTTAGATTGCTTATGAACAAGCTACAGCCGCCTAATCGTTTGGCAAAGTGGTTAATCACTTTGCAGGAGTTCGATTATGAGATTAAGAGTAAGCCACCAAGGCTGCAGGGTATTGTGGAATGCCTTGTGGATTTCGGGGAGCCGAAGGAGACTTTGGCTGAAGGGAGTGATATTGAGGAAATGTTTAAAATCGATACGCTTCTATCCCATCTTGGTATGCTGCTATTACGCATTATCTATCAACAGGAGAGACTGGAGCTGGTTTGTCAACGTCTGAAAATAGAAAAATCAAACAATAGGCTTTGAAGTTTTCCTTGATTGCAGGAACACTATATCGGCAGGGTGTTGATGATATCTACCGCCGATGTGTGATGTCTGACGAAGTTCCTTTCATCTTGGAAGAGTGCCATGACTCTACATGTGGAGGGCACTTTGCGGGACGGTTGACGGCGCAGAAAGCCTTAAGAGCTGGATATTGGTGGCCGTCCATCTTCCAAGATTCCTTTGAGTATGTGAAGAGATGTGATACTTGTCAAAGACATGACAGTAGAGAGAATAGGAAACGTCCACTTACGCCTATCATGGCTATCCTTCCATTTGAGAAGTGGGGCATTGACTTTGTGGATCCTATCACCCCGTCGTCTACTACTCAGAAGAGGTACATTATAGTAGCAACTGATTATTTTACAAAATGGTCAGAAGCGTGGGCAACGAGGCAGGACAATGCAAAAGAGACTGCAAGTTTCCTTTTAGAGCAGATTATCTGCCGTTTCGGTCCACCGAAAGAGTTAGTGTCGGACCGTGGTACTCATTTTCTGAATAAGGTGATAAAAATCTTGACTGAGGCTTGGCAAATCAAGCATAATAAAACGACCCCCTATAATCCGCAAGCAAATGGACAGGTTGAAAGTACTAATAAGCAGCTTGTGGGTATCTTGTCTAAAATAATCTCTGAGAAGAAACAAGACTGGGACAGGAAGCTGTATGTGCTAGTATGGGCGTATAATACAATGTTCAAGCGAGCGACCGGCCATACTCCATTTAAATTAGTTTATGGGGAAGAGTGTGTGTTACCCCTTGAGATTGAATTGCCAACCATACGGTTTGCAATTAACCATTCTTTGGGAGATGAGGATTCCCTTTTTGAACATTTCACGACCATAGCCCACCTGGATGAGCTGAAATTGCATAGCTTATTACACCAAGAGGTAGCTAAACGTCGGATGAAGCAGTTGTATGACCTTAAAGCAAAGAAGTATACCTTTAAAAAAGGGCAATTAGTCCTATATTACGATGCGCATAGGAAGTTGTTTTCAGGGAAGCTGGAACCTAAATGGGATGGCCCCTACAAGATTGTTAGGATGGGGGAAAATAGGTCTACGGCCCTATTAGCTTATCTACAGGGAGTAGAGTTTAAAAATAAGGTTAATCTTAATAAGATTAAACCTTATTATTTCTAAGCATGCTAATACAGGGAAAATGCATTGCAGGTCCATGCTAGGGATGATTTGAGACCTGCAAAAGAGCTAAAAGCTGGTTGATGGGTTGGTTAATCCCTTATTTGGAGCACCCATATCTGGAGCAGAGATACCATCAGGGGAAACTTAACTAGTGGAGCAAAGGATACAAAGTGATTGAGCAAGAAGATGGAACCTTTGTGGCGGAGATCAAAGTCTTCTGCCATCACTGCTTACGACTGTTGACAAGTATCCCTGTTGAGTTCAATGAAGAACGTGAGATGGAGCCGTCAATTCATCCTCTCAATATGTTGAACTTTGATTATCATAATTACAAATAGAGGCGTTCGTGATGGCGGTTGTGTAAACCCATTGTGGATGTATACATTATATTTTGACGGAGCATCCAGGGGCCCTAATAAAAAAGGGAGTGTTGGAGTAGTAATTCGAGATCCCTGATGTAGAGTTACGATGAAGTTAGCTGCTTATCTCGGGGCAGGATTCACTAACAATATGGCGGAGTATAAAGCCTTGAGTATGGGACTGCATATTGCCAAACAAGGTGGTATTCGTCAGTTGTTAATAAAAGGGGATTCCCAGTTGATCATGAATCAGCTAGATGGGACATACACAATGCAGAATCCCATTCTTTGTATGTATCGTCGGACTACGATGACCCTACTTGAGGAGTTTGAGAGAGTGTCTTTTCAGCTGATTCCACGTTACTGGAATCAGTTTGCGGATTCACTAGCAAATCTTGCTTATGAAGAAGACCTTTTCTTCAATTGTGGTCCTAGTTTGGATATTGTTATCAATGTGAAACAAGACCCAGTCGCTTATGGGGAATGTTATCAGAGCATGCTATATATGGCAGACGATGGTTGATATGGGTGATGCATAGAGTAGCCAAGACCAAACTACCGTTACTGTTCTGGACCCATAGGTTGATTCGACAACATGTTATGCGTACGCCTCTTGCTATATATGTAGGAGGGATGGGTCATAACCTTATGCATTTAGTCTAGGGCTGGGAGCCTATTTTTCCTCCTTGGAAAGGAGCCTATTATTGTATATTTGTGCTATTTCGGGGAGAGATGTGTAGGTGTTATTCTGTTTTATCTCGTTAGGCCAAGAGGGCCAGTGTTGTGAGGTTTTGAATGTTGTATTTCGTTAGGCCAAGAGTGCGATCAGTTTTTGTAAAGTGTTCTACTTCATTAGGCCAAGAGGGCCATTTGTCTGTTTAGTGCAGGTACAGTTAATGGTTTCTTGTTTTAGTTTTGTGCTAGACAGGCTCAAAGAAGAAGAGCGTGGAAGGAGCCTTTGTTGCGCAGAAGCTTCTCGTGGCCCTATCCAGGTGATATTTCTCCTTTATGAGTACTGTGGTTTTTATGCTATATGTGTATGTGTACTTGTTGGGGGATTTTTCTTTTCTTGTTGGGGACCGACGTCCACGGCATGAAGTCCCAGGTTTAGGTTAGGTATGTTTGAGGGAGGTCTGAGTAGTCGTTGCCTCCTGTAAAGACACTGTCAAGTATTGAAAGACCTGTTTTAGAAGGGAGTCCTAATGACCCTGTTCTATTAGCCTACTAGGCAGCCGTTCTAGGAGTTCTTCTTAGTTGTGAGGCAGTTAGAGAAGCCTGCCGGAAGAAAAAATAATGATGATGATAAGAAACCTTGAATATCCCAAAAGACTATAAATATATACAGAGGTGTGTAAAAAGGGGTTCTAACCCCCTATAAAAATAGAAAAGAAAAGAAAGGGAAATTTATAAGCAATTGATCATCACCTTGCAAAGGCCTGGTAGGTTCCTGGGGACGAGTCAAACCCGGGGCCGATGCCTTGTCTTCCTAAGGGTGGCATCTTGCTAGAAAAGAAGAAATTAAGGAAGGTTGAAGCGAAAATAAAAGTGAGCATCAAAAAAGGATTAAGTGTCGCCTTGTTGGTAAGTTCTTGGGTACCGAGACAGGACCTGAGGCCGATGCCCTGTTCTCCTTGGGTCACTACACTCATCTCCCTCCTTTTTACATGCCCGAGTATGAAACCTAAAACCCTAAAAGAAGAAATGTGCTGAAAGAAAATACTTCTTGATCAGGCTATAGGAGTCCTCGCCTAGTAGGAGCTCCTGGTTATGTTGTCCTTAGTTAGGTAGGTAGTTCAGACCACCACTTAGGGCAACCTCTTTGATAGTTCTTTTTAGTTTGGCCATGTTGGAGCAGTTGGTTAGTGACTAGCTTCGAACCCTCTATCAGATTATGCTAGGCCTACTCCTTGTGGATGTCATGCCTTGGTTTTGTCAAGGGGTAGGGTGAGCATTGTGTTGTGTTTTAGTATATGTCTATTTTGTATTAGCTTGATGCTTCCTTTGGTTGTTTTGTGCAAATCTGTTGTGGGATTCAACGGGCTGAGTCACCCTATCCGGTGGTCGCCAATGAGAGCGGAGTTTTGAGCTCAAAATGTGCCTAAATTTTGCCAAAAAATCTGAAATTTAGGGAAAAAATATTCAACATCGAAGGCGGCGGCACCAGCTAGGACGATTTTAAGCACCAAGTGAAATACGACTCTTAAAAGGCGCCCGAGCGACACTTGTTGATTTTTGATAATTTTTAAGACCGCCGTGCGGGTTTTCAGGAGTTGCCAGCCAATGCGGGATGTCAAGCCGGATGCCCAGGATTTTTCAAAGCTTGATTTGGAGCCTGGACGGGGAAATGGCCAAGGAACCGCGGTCAAGATGCAAAGGGGTGGACAAAACTTGGGCCAAGTGGCTAGTGACCTTTGGGAGCCCCAATTTTTTAATGTAACATGAAATTTTGGACAAAAAACGTGGGATGAAGAGGAAAGATGGCATGAAAAACGGCGGCAACATCCTGGCACATTTTTCGCCCCATCTTGATGGGTGATGATCATCAGCCTGCACACAACCCCCCCAAATGATCATGGAGCTTGACTACCTTCTCTTTGTTGATCATATCGCCGCCTCTCGCTCGTGCAATGATGGCCTGGATGAAGATTTCTAATTTTAGCCTTTCTCTCTCCTCCCTCTCTCTCCCTTAAGGGGTTGTTCTTGTGTCGAAGAAAAGCTAGACACCTCCCAAAGGTAGCCTCTCAAAATTAAGTAGACTAGGGTGAGATAAGATGTAGAACACCGGGTGGATGAAGACATGAAGAGTGCTGTTCTTGAAGATATTGAGCATTAAATGAATGCTGGAAATCAGTCCCTAATCAAGACCAAAAAAACGAGACCTGAAAATAAGCGGTAATGCTATTTTTATAAAGAAAAATGATCTTTTTATGCTATTTGCTTTATGAAACCTTGTTCATATGGAATGAAAGTTCATTATGATATTTTTTTCCATGAGTTTCAAGTGTTTGCAACCTGAAAATCAGAAAATATAAGGCTACGTGGTCGGAATTAGTGTCAAAATACATGAAAAACACGCGTTTTAAGGGTAAAATTGGGGGTTTTGCTATATAAATGAGAAATATGATATGTCACACCAACTAAATCTGAGTTTTTTCTGTCAATGAACCTAAGGGCTACAGCCCACAATCAACCTTAATTTTCAATCGTTATTTATTAAAGGAAAATAGAGAAAAATACCCAAAAATGGAAAAAACGGGTTTAAAATTAGGGAAAAATAGGAAACGGACTGAGGAAAATTAGAAAAAATTATATCTATGTTTGTGCAATGTATAACGATGGCAAAGAATGAGTTTGGCCTCGTTTTGTCCCCGTTTCTATGTTTTGTGCGTATTTATTGTTCTTTTAAAAGGGAGAAATGCATAGAAACCCTATCTAACCGATCAATGATACAAAAAGCTAAGAGTTGGATGAAGGGGGGCTGAAACGCTGAAAGATAAAGAAAAGATTTGATTTATGCATTGCACTTGGCATAAAGGAACCGGTTTGAATAAAAGGATGGTAGCATGAGCATATGGCTCGGTGCCTCCTTTCTACGCAGCACGCGCTAGTGAAATTCATGGAAAGAATGCTTTATGCACCATTCACACGATGCTGATCTTTCTTTTGTCTGAGCACATAGCCATACACGATTTGCATTAAGCATAATAATTAAAAGGTATCATAAAAACCTCCTGGATGCATGGCACCTGTTTTCCTTAGGTTGTGACCAACGATGAGCGTGAGAGGATGTCCTAAGCTGTAGGTTAGCCGTTGGGTCCTAAGGGAAAAGTGTAGTGAGGAATGGTACATCTTGGAACGTAAAATATTGGTACCTTGAGAGGAGTTTGTGTTCGTTTGTGTTATATGTTTAGCAGCGCATCAAAGGGCCAATCCCTGCGATGTAGGAGAGCTGTAGTGGGGCTCCGACTATTAGTCGGTGGAGTGCCTCCTATGTGTGTGTGACGAGGCGATATGCTTATGTACTTTGGGATCTCCCTCCGAGGAGTTTAAGGGGATCCTTGGACTATAAACTATGAATGCATGAATTAAGCTTTAGGGCAGTTTGTCCTTTAGCATTAGATTGACGCTCCTGGTCCGCGAGGCCGTGAGGGTGTTTGTGTGTCATGAGCGTGAGGTCCGGCTAGTGCTATAGCCAGTGCCGGCCCATTTTAGGTCCCATCACACATACACAAAAGTAATTGAGAATTGAGAACATAGAGAGATAGGGCTAAAATCTTCTTCTTCTTCACACAAAAGAACTAAGTCTACAACATGATAAAATACTAGTATGAAAGTACCACAATGTATGTACATGTGGACACCAAGCATGAACCCACTAGGAAAGAAGAGATGGCACAATAAATGTGCAATAACCAAGGATGGACTACATGGGTGTAGTCTATCTAGCTGTAGAATCATTGGTGTATCCTCATGTTGGTCACCTCACACGTCAATTATTAATATCGGTACGTAGTGGATGCTAGCTTATCTAGAGCTCGACATCTCAACACTCCCCCCCCCCCCCCTCGAGCTCAGTATGAGCTCACAAACTTCAAGCAGAGTCATGAATTGTTGAAGCTTCTTAGCTCCCAAGCCCTTGGGTAAAATGTCAGCAGCTTGATTCTCTATGCAAACATAAACCAAGTCAATATCACCTACTAGAACCTGCTCTTGAAGGAAATGATAATGGGCATTTATGTGTTTGGTCCATGCATGATATACTGGGTTCCTAGCTAATTGAATGCTACTAAGGTTATCATTGTAGATGATAACCTTCTTATCTGCTTGCACCACCAAATCACCTAGTTTGTGTAATCAAGCTACCTCACATACTTTAATTACAACACCTTTGTATTAGACAAGGCAATTGTCAATTGTTTCTTATTGCTCCAAGTAACATCAGCACTTCCAAAGGAAAACATAAAACCACTAGTACATCTCTTATCTAAAATACGACTAGTGCAATTTGAATCTATGTAACCATGAAAATCCAATGGTATACCTGCACCATAGAATAAGACATACTCTAATGTAGACTTGACATAACGCAATGTGCACCACATTGCATCCAAATGTGGCTTTTGTGGAAGTTGGATAAACTAAATCTCCAAACTAATTTTGTAGTTTAGGTCTAGTGATCATCAAATAGATAAGGCCACCCACAATCTTTTGATACATAGTGACATCCTCAATCAAGTCGCCCTCATGTGCACTAAGTTCAGCATTAACATCCAAAGGTACAGAAATAGGCTTGCAATCAGCCATACCATACTTCTTCAACATATCCAATGCATATTGTCTCTATGATAACCATATACCCTCTGGAGTCTTGGTTATCTCTATACCAAGAAAATAGCGCAACTCTCCTAAATCGCTCTTCCACTCTTTTAAGCAAAATATATTTCTCTTGCAACATTGAATCCTAAGCTTATGACTTAAAGGAATCTTTAAGAACCTCATAAAGGTGAAGTGATCACCACCACCATCCTCTCAGTTACAAGGTCCCATGCTGAATGTATATCCTTGATTAGTGCATCCCTCATATCATGCAACTCATATTTCATAACTACAGTTGCATCAACATCAACTTCCATATTATGCAATATTTGTTTCTCTACTTGCATCAATGGTTAAAGCCACTCTAAATGCATCTTATGGCCAACTTGCAAAGCAACATGACCACCCAACAATGTTTGCATCTAGGTCATACTTCTTGAATAATCCTATTGACATTTTATATAAGCATTGACTTGGTTTAGATATTTGATTTGCTATTCATAAACAAACTCTAATGCATGACAATGTTTTGCCTTCATTTCCAACTCCATAGTTAATGCATTTGTCTTATCCTCACATTAATGTAGCTACCCATGTAAATCATGAAGCCTAACAACTTGTCCACACCTTCCTTATGAACCTACTAGAAGTAGACTATCAACTTCTCCAATAGCCTATGAAACAATGAATCAATTGTGCAAATCCAAAGATAAAACCATTGATTCATGTTTTCAATATGTGATATTACCCTTAACCTCACTCAAAGAGGATTTTTTCCCATTAGATTGCATACCACTAGCATCAAACCAAATTTTCCCAATTCTAATTTTCTTTTTGATATGTATACTATCATCACTAGATTTAGAAATCTCCATCTTACATTCCTTCAATAATGTAATAGCCATATCCAAGGACAAACCATTAGCAACTTGCTTTGCATAATCCTCTTCATAGCCAATGTTCACAAGGTCTTTAAAGATTGCCAACTTTTCTTCATCACCACCAAAGAACTCAACACTACACATAACCTACTCCATTTGCTCCTTATCCCATGGTTTAGCATCCTAAGTTGTTGCATCATCTTGCGTATCTTTGTAGTGTACCCGCAATAAGTACTCCATGGTCAAGTCAGGGTAAAGAACCCTCATGTACTCACAAAGTGCTGCAAGCAAACATCTAGCTTACAACTTTTGAAATACTTTTTGGGCATTAACAACTCAGATCTCTACTGTTAACCTATCATGTAACAAGCCTGCTCAATTTGGCATATGTACATTTTTTGCAAATCAAATTACACTGTAGATATCTCTTCTAATGCTATCAATCTTAATAAAGTGTATGAGCTACTCCATGAACTAATGCAATCGCATCTTTCTACTAGCATCCAATTGCTTAATAAGGTACACATTCATGGGGCTACATGGATCATTAAAAATAGCATGCATTTGTTTTTCTGAATGCTTCCATGTAGTAGGACTATCATTCATAGGCAAGTGAAACACTTGTGCAATAATCTCACCTTTCTTGCAATTTTTCTATCAGTTTGCCTCATCATATCCAATTGCACCAATGCATGTACATTGGAAGCTCGTTGCTCTCATGACAGCTTTGTATACTCATGCAAACCCACTTGTAATAACCATGCTCTAGTGGTAGGCTCATCAATGTCCAAGGAGAGTTATGAATCAACAAAAGGAGTAACCACGGAAATAGCACTTGGCAAGATGTTTGCACTTTTAGGGTCACCTCTTCATCTCTTGATTGAGGAGACAACTCCTCTGTTGTGAGCTCCATGACATCATCGTCATCTACATTGGCCCTATTACACTTCAAAATGGCAAGCTTCATTGTTAATGCATGTTGGATTTGAGTCATGACAGTCACAAGGATGGACCAAAACCCTTAACCAAGAGGGAGCAGGAGAAACATAAGAATATGATGACTCGTTGTTGCTTTTTTAAGCAAAGTTGAACTAACAATCAAATTCTCTTGTGTGACAAGCCATGTTCTCATGATTTAAACTCCACCCTTCACACACTTGGATATTCTCTCCAAATATATCTCCCCATGACTAATGAATAGTAGGGTTGGACCATTCTTTTTAATTTAAATCCATTGATAGTAGTTTTGAGAACATTACCCTTCAACTCTTCTAGCAAAAATGTTCCCTATCCCATATCCTTTTAAATCTTCAAAGGTCTCACATATCTCAACTTTAAGTTGCTGGAAAGCTTTCCCAACCTGGAATTAAACCAGAACCCAATCTCAAAGATTTTATTATTTATGTGTCTATTCACCCATGTCCACCTTCAAGATAGAGCTACTCCTAAAATCTATTCTACAAACACTCTATCCTCTTCAAGCTTTAGTAATTGCTCCAATTTATGGTACACTGACTTTTTAGGATCTAGTTTGTGCTTAACAACAATTGTCGGAGTGGGTACTACAAAGTCCATAGGCACAACTGCTTCCAATCTGTATATTAGGAGTCAATCTTGTAGCAACCTTGAAAGATGTCCTAAATGACATAATGTTGAGAATCAAGATTTGTATCCCAGTCTTTCCAATTATAATCTACAATCTTCTTCAAAATCCTATGTAAAATCTTATTAGAACTCTCAGTTTGTTCGTTAGCTTGCAAATGGTGTGAGGGTGACTTTTTATGCAAGATCATGTGCTTCATAGTCTGTTCTTCAGTAAGTTTATTCAAGAAATGATTTCCTTTGTCATCAACAAGCTCTATCAAGCACTCAAAGTTGGTCATAATGTTTGAATACATGAACTTTGCCACAATAGCTATTGTATTGTCTCTCAAGGCCTGTGTCTCCATCAATTTCGTATAATACTTTGTGTAGACCAAAATATAATTGTTCCCTATTCTTTGAGCTGTAGGTTTTATGGATCCAACAAAATATATTCCCTACTTTTGGAATGGTTCAAGTGGTGAGATAGGATGATCCTGTGTCATATCTCTAAACAATGGTTGACCTTTCTTCAAGCACTGGAAACATTCTTTTGCATATTTGTGGGCATCCTTCAAGACAGTTGGCCACCATAAACTAGCTTGCAATAGCTTCCTCCCCATAATCTCGCCTAAAAAGTGTCCTCCTCATAAATTAGCATGGGCCTCATGAAGTACAATAGGCTGCTCCTACTCTGGCACCACCTCTTGATAATATTATCCACCCCCTTCTATATAAGGTATTCAAAATGACCTTATAAGACCTTCTCTTCAAAGCTAATTTCCTCCTTTGATTTGTAGTCAAATGTGGATGCATCATTTTCTCCACCAATAAATGAAGCAACTAATCAAAATATGAGTCAAGATATCCATGATTTGCACCTCAAATAACTCAACATTTGGTAGCTGATGTGGTACTCTAGCCTCAAGATCATCATTCTCCAACCTACTCAAGTAATCTACCACTCCATGCTATTTCCTATGAGTGCGGACCACCTTATAATCAAACTCCTACAATAGTAACATCCATCTTGCAAGTCTTCTAGTTAATTGAGGCTTGTTGATCAATAATAATAGGACCTAATGATCAACATGGAAAATAACCAGATTGCCCCAAAGATAATACATTAACTTTTGCAAGGAATATACCATCCCTAAAGCCTCTCTTTTCGTTTTAAAAAAAAATTTCTCAATAGTACTAAGTCTCATGAATTCAAATACCTACTATGCCACCTGACCTAGCCCACAAATGGTGTGCAAATTGGATGTTGTATGCATACATAGCGAGCACCGAAAGGACCCCAAGAACAAAGAACTCTACTTTAAGCTCAAAAATCAAGAGAATAGACTTGCACGACATGAGGCAAAAAGACCAATTGGGTACAATCTCCCCCATGCCTTGTGTGAACGCTCCACAAAGCATGTATTTGTAAATTTATTCATCTCAAAGCTCAAAAATAGCCCAATTTTACAATTAGCATGCTTTACCTTTTGTGTTTCTTTTGTCCGAATAAAGAATAAAGCAGTTGGGTAGCCCAAGAGTCGGGCAGTGCCCAAATACAATGTCCAATAATGAATATTTAAACCATGCACCCATGCGCATACAAAATAATAGATATATGTAAAGCGCTTCAATAAATAAGCGTGCCTAAATAAATATTAGTGCCATGCCTTTAATGATAAGATGCGTGCCCATCAAAAATGATAATTTATTCTAAAGATCTTGAATACACACTATCTCCCAGTGCTTCCCAATGCCAACACCGCTTGCTCTACACATCAGCTAAAGCATTCACAATTGTTAGAAAATAATAAAATCAAATCAACAAAAGTGAATACCTAGCAGTCTTCAGCTACAAAATAAATAAATAGGTTGGAACTCTGTCCTAACCTTAATATAATACGAGTGCGCACTCTAAACTCATAAACTTCCATTAATTTAAATATGTATTTTATAGATTCACCTACTATGGAATCACCCACTTGCATATTAAATTAGCATGACGCCCATAAAGGACAAACGTCCCTATCAACTTCTCGCACAAGGAATCCGCCTTGTGTATGAGCCCCAAAAAATAAATATAGTTTTACAAAATCCACTGTAAAACCTCACGGAATCCACCGTGGTCTCACAAAATCCACCGTGAATTATGCCACCTCGCATCATACCCAAGGGGTGGGATAGAAATTTCCCTCAATTGCTATTAGCTCAATGTGGAGCAAGCAATGAGGGGTAAGCACTTAGATCACAAGCATGCATCCATTGGGCCTCTTCAACAGGATGATTTTTAAACTTTACCGAATATCTAGAATATCTATGGCCAGTTCTAGTGGTCATATAATCAATGTCTAGAATAGTTTCGTATTCAAGAATTTCAGTTTCTTCTTCTAACAAAGGAGGGTTTTTATAGACAAGGTGGATAGGTAATTGGCCTTTAAAAGGTCGTAACAAACTGATATGAAAAGTAAAATTGGATTGGTAGTGTTGGGGTAATTCTAATTTAAATGCATTGTCATTGATTTTGTGAATGATTTTGAAAGGTCCATAAAATCTAGGAGCTAACTTTACAACAGGGTGTTTCTCAACACTTTATATTCTCTTTTCAATGCATAACCAAACATAATCATCAACTGTGAAACTCATAGCTTTTCTTTTCTTATTAGCTTGTTTTTTGTATGATTGCTAGGCTTTCCCAATCATGTCTTTGACTTCTGAAAAAATAGTAGCATGCATATTGGCAATATCATTAGCAACTTTAACTTTGTTTGACAATGAGGTAACAGGTGTAGGCAATCTATATCCATAAATAATTTCAAATGGTGCTTTCTGTGTAGCTATATGTGGGGTGTTATTGTATGCAAACTGAAGTAAATGCAAGTGTGTATCCCATATTTGTGGTTTTGAAATTATGTATGCACGCAAAAGATCCAAAATTGTATTGTTTGTAGGTTTTGTTTGCCCATTTGTTTTAGGATGAAATGCAGATGAAAAATCAATCAATTAGTGAACAAAGTAGTCCAAAAATTATTGCAGAATCTAGAATCACAATCAAAAATAATAACTTTTGGCAAACCATGGTTAGTGAAGACAGTTTTCAAAAACAATTGAGTAGCTTGAGATGTAGTTAACGTTTTCTTGCATGGAATGAAATATACTTATTTGCTAAACCAATCTACAATAGTCCAAATCATATCATGATTAGCTTGGGTGTTAGGCAATGTTAGGCAAACCAACAGTAAAACCCATTGAAGTATGTTCCCATGGTCGTTCTGGAATTGGTAAAGGCATTAATAAACCATATTGTTTACCATGGTGTCGCTTAACTCTTTAACAAATTAAGCATTCAGATATAAAGTTAGAAACATCAGATTCCATCTGTGGCTAGTAAAAATCTTCAACCAATGTACGTAAAGTAGAAATAATACCTCTATGGCCTTGATATGGAGGACAATGAATTTCGTGCAACACAAATGATCTAAATGGAATAGTTACACATAACCTTTTCTCATAAAACATAAATCCATCAAAATAAGACAATGAATCTATTGGAATCTAGTTATTTACAACTATTTTATTCCAATCGGCTTGAAAACTGGGGTCTTGATCATAGGTATCTTTCATAGGGATAAGGAAATCAAAAGATATCACATAGATATTATGAATAGTTGGTCTTCTACTCAAGGCAACTGTAACAACATTCTCTTTTCTGGGTTGAAATAAGTGGGTGGAAACTTTGAATAAAAGCAGCCCATTCAATATGATAGTCAGAGATTTGTGGTTGACTAAGGAGATGTTTGATACTTTGTTGGTCAGTTTTGATCATGAATTCAGATCCCATTAAATAGTGTTTCCATTGTCGTGAAGCTTGTACTACTACTAGCAATTCCTTATCATAGGTAGAATACTTGAGTTTAGAGGGTTTAAGTTTGCAACTAAAGTAGGCTATGGGATGTGAATCTTGCATAAGGACAGCTCCTATTCCAGATCCACTAGCATCAGTGTTGACTACTAGGAAGAATGGTCTATTAAAGTCAGGGAGTTACAATATAGGAGCATGTGTTAAGACATGTTTAAGTAAATCAAAAGAATTTTGCTAATTTTCAGACTAATGACACACAATACCTTTCTTTAATAATTTTGTCAAAGGTAATGTAAGCAATGAAAATTTTCTCACAAATTTTCTATAAAAGCTAGCAAGACCTAAGTAAAAACATAATTCATGCACATTTTTAGGTATCGGTCAATTCAAAATTGCTTCTATCTTTTTAGGATCAACTTTAATACCTTCAGATGAAACAATATGTCCTAAATATTCAGTGTGGGTTTGGAAAAATTCACTCTTTTCAGGATTAGCATATAACTGATTCTCTTCCAATAATTTGAAAACCAATTATAAATATTCATAATGCTCATTTTCATTTTTACTGAAAACCAATATGTCATCAAAGAAAACAATGACACAATGCTAATACTTCAAAAATATGCGATTCATCATACAACTGAATGTGGCTGGTCCATTAGTTAAACCAAAAGGCATAACAAGGAATTCATAATGTCTAAATTGAGTCCTAAATGCAATTTTGAAAATATCGGATGTGTCTAGTCATACATGATGGTATCCAAATTTAAGATCTATTTTGCTAAATATTGTAGCCCCTTGTCGTTTATCCATGAGGTCATCTAACCTAGGTATTGGATATCTATTCTTGACAGTGATATTATTTAGGGCACGATAATCAATGCACATCCTATAGGTGTTATTTTTCTTTTTAACTAATAGGACATGTGCACCAAAAGGAGAACTACTGGGCCTATGGAGTCCTTGGGTTAACAATTCTTCAACTTGGGTTTGAATTTCTTTCTGTTCAATTTGATCATGTCGATAAGGTGCTTTACATATAGTAGTTGAGAACTTGGAATTACTTCTATTTTATGATCTTCAGGACATATAGATGGTAAGCCAGGTGGTAAGTCGGCAACAAAACAATCTTTAAATTGTGAAAGAAATTGTGTGTGCCTAGGATGCATCTTATTTTCCTTAACTTCAATTTCATTCACCCATATTAAGTAAGATTTGCTACATTTTCGTAATGCACGTCTAGCGTGTGTATGACTAAGCAATCGAAAATTATCAAGGGTGTGCATACCATGCAATATGATTTATTTCCCAGTAGAATGAATATTCATTGAATGCATGGAATAATCTATATCGAAATTATATTGATGACGCCAAGGCATTCCTAAGATAATGCTACTAGATTGCAAAGGCACAACTAAGAAATTTATGCACTCAATATAATCACCAATTTTAATTTCTAAGTCATGCACTTATTGTGTTCCATTGTATCTAGTGCCTAAGAATGCAGCCTTGATGCGATAATGAGTCGAAATAATATGTAAATTCAATTCTTTGACCAATTTTGTAGAAATAAAATCATATGTGCTCCCATCATCATGTAAAACGGTATTTTCTCTACCATGCACAAGACATTTCATTGTTAATAAAGAATGAATATTTGGCATACCTAGTAAGGTATCTGAAGTAGTACCGATATCGACATCATCTTCTGTGAAATCTGGCATTTCTTCATGGTCTTCATCTTCAGTCACTCCCAAGTAATTGATGTGAACAATTGGCTTTTTGGATTGACAATTCATCGCTAGATGTCCAAGTTGATGGTACTCATAGCAAACTATGGATTTGGCTTTGGAAACATTATTGGTGATAGCGAAAAGTTTAGGAATGTTGGGATTTGGCTGGAAAGATGGCTTAGGATTTGGATTTGTGTTTGATGGTAAAGCAGGAGGTCGTGTCAAAGATTTACGGAATAAAGATGAAACAAAGCGGTTTTGATTGAATCTTCGAAAGTTAGAATTGAATTGCTTTGTATCGAAGTTACCGTTAGTTGGGATTGTTGAGGTCGCTTCTCTCGTCCTCAAATTTTGTCTTCAACATCATGGGCCAAAGAAATCGCATCCTTGAGAGTCGTTGGCTTGAACATGTTCACTTCCGCATAGAAGTGACCAAGCAAACCAAACATAAACTTGCACTTATGGGTCGCCTCAGGTACATCTTCGAGCATTCGAAGTTGTAATAAGGCATTCCAGAAACACTCTGTATATTGTGAAA
The DNA here is from genome assembly GCF_053477565.2 of Lygodium microphyllum. Lineage (NCBI taxonomy): Eukaryota > Viridiplantae > Streptophyta > Polypodiopsida > Schizaeales > Lygodiaceae > Lygodium > Lygodium microphyllum. The sequence goes on from NC_141135.1 coordinate 9,638,150, forward strand.
TAGGCTTGCGATCTCTTTGTTGTAGAAGATCCCACTGTTTGATTGCTTTTTCGTGGGATTGAGGTGGAAGAAATTTTTGCAAAATTTTCTTTTGAAAAGTCTCCCAAGTAGTAGGACAACCAATGCTTTTGCGGGCAATTTCCCACCATAGCAATACTCTGTCCACTAAATGATTAGTGACACACTTGAGTTTATCTTTTTTGGCATACTGTTCTTCATGGAAATAATCATCAAACTGACTGATAAAAGCAAGAATAGTCTTTCCATCACGTAACCCATTAAAAGTACAGAATTTCAAATTTCTTTTACTTATCTTGGCTTCTTTCTGGATAGATTGTGCTTCAAGTGTCGCATCGATCGTGCATCGTATAACATCTTCGGGTTGCAGTCCATCTTGATCGGCAGTAGATCATTAAAGAGTGGCTAGTTGAGCTTGCAAAGTTTGACATGCTCTTCGTTCCTCTTGAAGCTGCATCATAATTAGGTCCAATTTTTGCTCCATCGTTGGTTCTAGTAAATCACCTTCGGTCATAAAATCTTCCATATCTCGATCAGTCATCCTGCAAAATTTCAAACAACCTCACACACTCAAAATCTTGTTAGTGGGATGAGCGTAGCTCAAAGTCGAGTTTACAAGGCTTGCTCTTTTTTTTTAATGGCTTTTTTTGTGATCTTTCTTCTTTGCGAATACGGAAGTTAATGAAGTCCTCCTTCAATGAATACTTTGCCCGTGTAGACTGCGTATAGCAATCTACTTGTTGGAAATTATTTTTGTCACAGCACGGGTGTGAACAGAGGCTTGTAGGGAGGTTGAAAACCGGTTTGAGATTGGTTGTGTGTAAACTGCTACTATGGGAAAGATTGAAGATTGGGATTTTTGAGCCTTAGTAAAGCTTTAAGATTTAGTAATTAGCTTTAAAAGCCTTAGGCTTTAATAAAGAAAACTTAATGAAATTTTTTTGAATCATCTGGGACAAGAGGACATCCACGGCGAATTCGGCGCCCATGAGTTCATACTACCGCCGTCATCGCTAAGATTTGGGACTTAAGCCTTTTCTTCCTTTAAGCTTAAAGCTTAAGCTTTGAAAATTTAAAGAAATTTGACTTTTTGTCTGAGAGAGAGGAGAAAAGAAAAACATCTTCCAAAGAAGCTTCCCTAGTGATCTTCCATCAAGCAGAGATTGGTCCTTCGCGATCCAACAGCATAGCAGGGGGTTCTTCACCACCAGAAACACGCTGGTATTGACAGATTGTCACAAGACTGACTCTAGAGCCCGTTCGTTCCAGGAGCTTCGCCTTCACACGAGATGGTAAGCAATTGGAAGCCCTTGATCTCAGCTTCACTCCCATACCACTAGCATGCAAAAAATCAGATATTGTATGCATACATAGCGAGTGCCGAAAGGTCTCCAAGAACAAAGAACTCTACTTTAAGCTCAAAAATCAAGAGAATAGACTTGCACAACATGAGGCAAAAAGACCAATTGGGTACAATCTCCCCCCATGCCTTGTGTGAGAGCTCCACAAAGAATGTATTTATAAATTTATTCATCTCAAAGCTCAAAAATAGCCCAATTTTACAATTAGCATGCTTTAGCTTTTGTGTTTGCTTTTGTCCAAATAAAGAATAAAGCAGTTGGGAAGCCCAAGAGTCGGACAGTGCCTAAATGCAATGTCCAATAATGAATATTTAAACCATGTGCCCATACACATACAAAATAATAGATATATGTCAAGTGCTTCAATAAATAAGAGTACCTAAATAAATATTAGTGCCACGCCTTTAATGATAAGACGTGCGTCCATCAAAAATGATATTTTTTTCTAAATAACTTGAATACACGCTATTGCCTAATGCTTCCGAACACCAACGCCGCCTGCTCTACACATCAACTGAAGCATTCACAATTGTTAGAAAATAATAAAATTAAACCAACAAAAGTGAATACCTAGCAGTCTTCAGCTACAAAATAAATAAATAGGTTGGAACTCTTTCCTAACCTTAATTTAATACGAGTGCACACTCTAAACTCATAAACGTCCATTAATTTAAATATATATTTTGCGAAATCACCCGCTATGGAATCACCCACTTGCACATTAAATTAACGTGACGTTTGAAAAGGACAGGTGTCCCCATCAACTTCTTGCACAAGGAATCCACCTTTGTGTACGAGCCCCAATAAATAAATATAGTTTTACAGAATGCACCGCAAAACCTTACGAAATCCACCGTGGTCTCACAAAATCCACCATGGAATATGCCTCCTGGAATCAACAAATCTCATAAGTTCTTGAACATTTGTTGGAGATTTAACCTTTTGAACAACATATATTTTCATTGGATCAATGGCCATTCCTTCTTTTGACAAAATATGACCCAACAATACTTCTCTTTTAGCTACAAATATTGACTTGATTGGGCTCAAGGACATGCCAAATTTCCTATACCTCTCAAAACATAACCTCAAATGGTTCAAGTGCTCTTTTTTCTTTCCAAATACACAAAAGTAATTAGTGAACACTCTCATGAAGGTTGTTAAATATCGATCAGAAGTCTTATGAGTAGCTCCCAGTAACTTTGGAAGTCCATTCTTCAGACCAAATTTCTTCATAACATCATCTAGGTATAACCTAAACCTTTAGGGTTCTTTAGATCATAGTAACTTTGATCACTTTAGGGCCTCCTTCTTCATTCAAGTTAACTTCCTACGCTTCGTCCTCCACCACTCTTGTTGAATTTTGCATGCTATGTTCGTATCTCTACTTAGCTTGAATAATAGTCGTATGTTCCTCTTCATCATGAACATCTAAACTTCCCATAAGATAAAAGTCTTCAATATCTTGATTATTAGGGTCCTTTTGTTGTTCATGACCAAGTTGCATAGCTCTAGAATTCTGAAATAATTTATCCACTTCAATCCTTGCACTTTCCTAAACTTCAAATTGCTCTTGCCAGGCCAACTACTCTTTAGGATGTTGTCCTAATAGGCCAAAAACTACACTTTGATGTTCAGGAACTTCATTTGTAGCAATGTTAGGCTGCTCTTGGTACCCTTGAATGATGTTGTCCACATCTATTTGAGATACTGGTACCACTAAAGGGTTTGCCCAAAGAAAAATCTCTTCTTCATCATCCTCAACTTCATCCACCAAGTTGATTGTTTGAACCACTAAATGTCAAGACCTGTTATTCAAGATTACTTTATTCATTGTGGATAGTCTTATCTTGCTAGTTTAAACCATGGCATGCCTAAAAGCATGTGATAAGATTCATTGAGCTCTAACATCCTTACTACTACAAATCTTACTTTAAGCTTTAAGCCAAGCACTTTGATTTGTTGGTTCTTCAAAATACCAAGTGGCTATAATCTTCTTTTTTCTACCACCTTGAACTAAAATAGTGCAGGTAATAACTCACCTTGCTTAAAAGAACATCATCATAATTTTTCGTTGCATGTTCAACTTGCATCGTAGGGACTTGATAGTCTTCCACTTCTCTTTGAGTAGCTATAATCAGTTGACATTTAAGAACTCCTAAAAGTTGCACAATTTTACCCTTAAGAACATCTTGCTGATTTTGCTTGACCTTCAAGAGAAGATTTTCCTTGAACCCTAGAATCGAGTCCAAGATTTGATCTAATGTTATCTACAAAGAACATCTTGCTAATACTTGGAATAACTCATTAGAACCTCCATCCAATAGTTTTTTAAAGCCTATAACTTCACGTTGGTACTTTTCTTGATCACAATTCAAGCTTTCTTACTATTCTTGATAATCAAGATATTCAAATAATGCCTTTCTAGCCTCCTTTATTTTCCCATTAACCTACTTAATAGTCATTGTCTTAGCATTTTCTTACTTCTCCCAATCCAATTTCTTATGAGCTTAACTTCTAGTGATTGCTAACACTAACAATTCTTCAAGACAATCTTTAACTTTAAACAATTAGAGCAATCACACTACACATGCATGCTAGTCACAGTATTCAAATTACCTGACATCTCATCCACCACTCCTTGCTCTTCAACTTGACTAATCTCTCTTGAAGCAATAATTGCAGCTCTAGGTTGTTGTCTTTCTTCATTTTGGTTAGGTAGTTTTATTAAGACTGTTGCTACTACTAGGGTAGGTGGATGATGTTGATGAAGTGCTCTTGCAAGTCTTTCATCATCGCACATCCTTGGTAATGGCATTCCTCTCTCAGTACCATGCCTTGCCCATAGTTCATAATTGGGTCCCATAATGTGTCCTTGACCTCCATAAGAATGGCATGCTCCTATTTGTGCATTTTGTTTCTATCCCTAAAAATTGTTTCACAGCAATCTTGTGGGAATCCTCCTTGGTCCCTTGAAGGGTCTTTGAGGTATTGTGCCAGGAATCACCTGATTTACTGTAGCAAATGGTTGTGCTATCCTCATTCTAGGTTGTATCACTAGTACTTGATGTCCCATCCAAGTATTAGGGTTGTACTAGCAACCGCTTGTTTCATGTCCATTTCTTTGACATATTTCACAATATTTTTCCTTCCTTTGTGTTTTAAGCAAGCCTTATTACTTTAGCTTCTACTTGATTTTGTTCCTATGCTTGCTATCCTCAAACTTCTTATGCCCTTGTCCTTCCTTTCTTCTTCTTGCTTTTACTTAACCTTATCTTTCCAAATAATATATCTTTTTTATCTATATCTTCAATCTTCTTAATAATATATCCAAGGATTTTTTATTTCCTAAATCGCTATAAAAAGGCATACTTCACTGCATCATATGTATTAAAAGCACCCATGCCATGATTGCTAAACCAATCCATAGCCATCTCCTATAGAGTGGCTACAAAATATTTCTTGTTAACCTAATCTCCATACAATTGATTAAATCTAGTTGTTGTCCATTTGTTTTAAATAGGGTAAGAAAGTAGTTATGATCTTCTTTCTTTCCACCTCAAATTTTTCCTGCCCCCTGAACCATAGCATTCTAAGGTGGTGCTACAATGTAAGAGTAGATATCCCAAATTTATCTCTATTCATGTCATTTCTTGACTCATGTAAGAGTAGTTACTCCTAATTTATCTATGTTTAGACTATTGTCAAATCTCCTACATGTTGTGCATTGTAACAATTGAGATTTTGATCCTCATAAGCTACACACATATCATCCAAATGGTATCAAAATTGGTAAGTGACTACATAAGGTGTCAAAGATCAATGAAAAATAGTCTAGCATACCCAAATGTATTGGCATACACACTAACAAGTCGTATTATTATCTATCAAATCATTATCACTAAGCTTTCCTAAGTTCAAGTTGCCCATTAAACAACAGAATCATAAACATGCCTTACAAGCTCTTGTTGTATTCCTAGATAGTACCACATTTTAGGAGTTCACTTTATAGCATTATATTTATCTAGAGAATTACAAGTTAACATCCCTTAATTAAAAACAAAATAACTCATCGACTATCCACTACCCTTAAAGCTACAAACATCTACATGAAAGAGCACCTACATATTAAAGAAATGCAAATCCAAAACTAAAGAGCATACTTTTCACAATACCAATCTTACAAGTCTAATAGAAATAGTCTTCAACTTGGTCCATGGAAGCATCCAAGCATAGTTAAAAGTTCATTTGTATCAAACTTTGACAAGTATAAAGCATTCCAATGATTATGTATACTTCATTTTTCTTTGGAAATGGATATTGATGTGAGCAACCAGAATCATTTCCATTGTTTTCTTCTTTCAACCTTTTCCCATCATGGTATAAAGAAGATCTTCAAATTTATGTTCATTTCCAAATTTGAAAGTTGCAAATGTCATCAAAAGCTCCATTTTTCATTAAATAAGATTTCTCCCCCACGCACAACATTTTAGCCACTAGTGGTATTATCGAAATGATCAATAAGGTGGAGGGACTAGATGACGATGATGAAGCCACTCTCTTAGTTATTAATGCTAACTTGGAATCATTATTTCTAGAGGCCATTCTACATATTAGTCAATCAACAATATCTCCAATTTGCCACTACTGGCAACTCTCCTTTTTGAGGATGTTCCAAAGGTGCAAGAGGCAGCATTAGGAAAAGAACCGATGGAATCCTCAATCACGAATTTTGATGTGGTGGAAGTGTTGCAACAAGAGTGGAAATTTGAGGAGGAGCTATGGAGATGGTGAGAAGAGTCATTAAAGATGAACTAGCTACAATCTATCTAGATTTGCATTACATAATCCCATTAAGATTAGTACTCACTTGGCTCTAGAGTTCTATGAGAGCAATTGATCTCCTTGTTAACTCATCACTACTATTGTCTCTCTTGGAGTCTAAATTTGAATTTGAGTGATTGTCATTTTGACTATGACCTTTGTCAATGGACTTGCTTGATTTCTTTCCCTTTCCTTTCTTGTGTTTTGACAATAACAATTTTGCATGTAGGGCTTGTTGAACGAAATGGTTCAAAACATGTGACACCAAATCTTTTGTGGCCAAAGCTCTATGGATGTTCCACTGGAGCCCTTGAACATACATGGAATGGAGCATTTATCTTGCCGATTTATTAGCCAAAGTAGTAATTCAACCCAACAACAACCTTAGGTAGTGTAATTCTAAACATCCCCTAACTTTAGATTTCGCAATTGGTTGAGCTTCTAAGTATCAATTCTACTAAAACCAGTTTGTGAATGCTACATTCACCATAGCATAATAAGGACACCCTTCCTCCTCTAGCTAGGTTGTTGCCTTCTTATGCATAGATGATTTGAACACTACCTCTTGGTGCATCAAATCATTTTGATTTGGGAAATAGATATCATAACCCACCAACTACCAAATGAAGGCATTTGGGCTTTAGGACTCTAAACCTTTGGATTTGGGAAAAGGAACCTTAGGTGCCATTGGATGATGGAAAGGAGGGATAGGAGGAACAACCATTAGGGCTACTAAAGAGAAGTATTGACTAGCTAACTTTAGTGGTGTTTGAGGAACAATTGGTAAAACTAATGGAGATCCTTGAGCTGGAGAAAGTGACTGCAACCCTAGAAGGCACGGTGATGTCAAAATCCCATCCTCATTGAGCTTCTCATCACTGCGGGAAGTAAGTAAGCTAGGAACCTCCAGAGTGCGACCCCACCTTAGCTCACGCTACAAACATCGCCCAACTACAAAAGTAGTGGAGGGTGACATCGGCCCTTAAGAATACATGTGCATATAGACTCATGATGGAGGGAAGGATCATCATGTTCAAGTGTAATCCGGATCAGATTTATCTAAACAACATAGACATCCATAATACCTAAACCTAACATGAAGGAATACGTACTTAAGGTTCATCATTTCATTGTGTAAAAGAATGGGAATATGTCAAAATACAGACAGAGTCAATAACAATTTGCTCATGAACATTGTAATTGTATTGCATTGTGCCATGTTTAGAATACATCAGTGTACATTAGATTGAATACAATAGTTGATTGCATCCTTCTCAATTGGCACATAGCTATACGAACACAACTCATAACTCTTAACTTCTCAAGATGCAACTCTTGACTCTTGACCCATCAACGTTTGGTCCACCCACTATCCAATACCCAACACCAATCAAGATCTAGATCTGGATACTCAATCTAAGCATCAGCTGACTTTGACCGTTCAAGGAGAGTCTACTATTGGTGGGTTACTACTCTTGTGCCTCCCAAGCAAGATTTATGGGTTTCATCCTAGTCTAGTTAAAGTGATATCTCAATTGAGTTTGCATTGGCCCCCAACACCTATTCCAACTATCTTTGTTGTTCATTCCATTGGAGGACAAGTTGGCAATAAGGAAGCTTACAGACAGGAGAAGGTGCAAAAGGATAGCAACGAAGATTTGGACCTGATCAAGATGCAAATGGATAGTTTGTTTGTTAGCTAGTCCAAAGACTCATCAATAAATATGGGCATAAAGTTCCTCAAGGAGCATGTGCAAGTTTTGGACAAGCTAAAAGTAGAGCTCACAAAGCAAGTCAAGGTGCTCAAGAAGGATTTGTTTTGGGGACACGTTGAACTGTCAGAAGGAAGTGAAGCTAAAGTCCAATCCCTCTTGAAGAAAATCCCTAAGGCCAATAGGAAGCAAGGTATTATAGCTCTAAGTCTAACAAAATGCAAGAGGAAAACACAAGTCCATACTATTTAAGCACAAACTAATCTAAAGATTAAATTTCAATAGTTCATGTAATGCTCTTGAGCTAATGTTGCACTAACTCAAGATTAGGCTTAATCAAAATAGGTCTTCAAGAAAGATAGCTTGAGCAACAAGTACTTAAGACTCTAGTTGTCTATCGAGTAGCTCAAAGCTTGTTTGGTGACAGTCCAGTTGGACAAGGACCAATGCACATCAAAAGTTTTGGCTAGTCTATGTGTACGATGAAATCTCGGTAGAAGAGTTAATACTCCATAATCTTCCTTAGCTACAAGTATAGTTGCACATGTATACCTTCATACAACAGCATTGCCTAGACTACCACCACTTTGTAGTCCTATTGGGTCATCCTTCCAATGCTCCTAAGGTAGTCTACCCTTGGTTGCTATACTACAAAATCACAGTTTGATGATTGTGGCTCCTCCAATGTTCTATTGTTTGTTCCTTCTTCTACTCTAATACATGATCGTTAAGGGAGTTTTGAGGTCTCGAAAATGCCTTTTAGGAGATAGAGAGAGAATGATCTTCTAGACTAATAGGAGCAAAGCCTCTGTAATGGAAGTTCTATTTTTAAAAATACAAAAAATCATTTCACACACACATATATATATAACAAATTTTTATTATCAATATCTATTTTTAGCCTCTTATATTTGTGATTATGATATTCTTTGCATTAATGATATACAGCCCCGACCACTTTTATTTAATGATATGTCTGGATTAATGATAATGACATGTTTAATCTAAATTAAAATTAGTAAAGAGCTTGGCACTTTTTTTCCCCTCCTTTCTTTTATCCCTCTTGTGTTTTTTCCTCCTTTGTGGTAACTTAGTCCTCTCTCTCTCTCTCTCTCTCTCTCTCTCTCTCTCTCTCTCTCTCTCTCTCTCTCTCTCTCATATGAATACAAAAATTCAACCTTCAACAAGGCGTCCAAGCTCCCAAATCACATCCATATCAATGTTTAACTCATTCCAAAAAGATGGAAGATGGATTCCTACAATCATTAGCAAAGGTAGTTGGATCACCATGCAACAGGCAAAACACGGGAAAAGATGAAGATGTGAGAGCTTGTTCATCTCTACTTGGAAGGATAGAATCTGCAATTTCAAGCTTGGAGTAAATAAGAATAGCATAAAAGAGGTACTAGTGCAACATGTGTTTATGCATAAAGAGCTATATTTGGAACCTGGAACTTCAAACCTTCCAATGCACAGACCAAATTATAAGAATTGGATTCTTAAATTCTTTCTTTTCTTGAACTTGGTTTAAGGTTTTCCATTATAACATTTGTTTGTTTGTCTTGTATATGTCTATCCCTCTAATCTTTAGGAATGGCAATCAGTCGAGTCTATTGTTGATGTTATTGATGTGATGCATTGCTCGATTGGAGAAGAGATGTAAAAAGGTAGAAAGAAGACAAAGCTTGCAAATAATGTAATATTCTTCTGTGATCATTCTTATATTTTCATCATGCAACATAGCCAATGGGGATCAATATCCCCCCTTCCTTTGCCCAATTTTTCAAGCTGTGAGTGGCCTTTGCCAAGTTCAGCTACTAGTGAGGGCTATAGATGTAAAATATTTTTTGAGATACAGAGAGCATTAAAACCTAATAACTCAAGTATGTTAAGCAAAGTTACTTTGCTCATTCCTATTAATATATTTGTTTATTTCTTTTCTAATGCTGAGATAAGAAGATCAAAGGCCATGCTTTCAATAAAGAGACTAACATATGATCATGTTATACAAATTGTTAATGAGGGATGGGACACTAAGATAGAAGGAAAAATTATATGTAAGATAGATCAAGACTTTATAGCTTATAAATATATGATTGCTACTCAAAATTTCATCCTTAGCTTTTATTATAGTAGATGGCATTATGTTGGTAGTAGTCTGGTTGCTTTAGACCAAAATCTTGATAATTTTAGCAAAGATCCTATTGTGGATCTTGATATTTAGTACAATGAGGACATTATTGCAATCCTAAAGGTTAGATCATAATGTACGCTACATCAAGTGAGGATGGATTTACGAAATGAAGATATTGAACTACCATACTCATTTGTGTTCCAACTTAATAACAAACAAGTAAGTTTTTATATCATATTATATCCACTTAGGTGTATATCCGATTTCACTTCCTGATTAATAAACATTTGTAACATGTTTTTTTTATAGATATCAATGAGGAGAGAGAAGAATATACAATGCAAGGATACTGAAGAAAATATCTCTTTACTATTAATATAAAATAGATGTACAAATTTTGTGGCAAATTTTTGTCGGTCATCTCCATGACTTATACACACAAGGGCTTACAAGCAATGAGGCAAAGCTAGTTCCTTTTTCAATAACTTTTCTTAGGAGAAGGGACAACCTTCTAGGAGTCCATTTTCCTTTCTTTGATGCTTTGGTTGCCTTGGGTGCTGAAGGCATAGCTTCACCTACTATAATTACATGCATCTCCTCTTATTCAATGTCCAAGTCCCCCACTTTTGTCCATTATTGTCGGTTACATACAATTGACCATTATGTATTTCATGACCTTTGCTCTTACATACCAAATGTGCTCACTTGTATAGCAATCCCTTGTAAACTATCATACATTTGTAAGAAAAGATTTTTAGTTCATTGTTATTTTTTACAATGAACTATATTATTATCATCAATGGACTATTTTGCAATAAACCTCTATCTTAAATTTTAGTATCTTTCACATTACCGTTATAAGTATCACCATTGAGATAAATAAACTCAACCAAAATTCTGGCATTTGTAATTACTCTCGAGTCACAATAGTGACTATCATTCTGATGAGGACACTCCAATCAACAATATAAAGTAAAACTATGAAACTTATTTATGGTAGTTTATAGAATAAATGTTCTTCTTATATTCCAACCACATTAATCAAGACCTTACCGCAACTTGTCTATATTGCATTATTGTAAGTAAATCAAAAGGCATGGGAGGCTTTTTCTCTAGCACTTCAATCAATCTTTTTACAGCTCTGTACCAAAAAGGCAACAAAATTTAGAGTAATTGCATGAAAAAGATCAAAATATTTAGAGTACTTTGCAAAAAAAAAAGATCAAAATATCAAGGAGACCCTAGATTATATAACTTACAACTTGGCATTTCCATGGCTTCCTTTCATAGAATTGATGAGGAAACATTGCCTCTCCACATAATCTATTCCAATTAGGCTCCAATGAGAACTGAAAACAATCATATCTCAATAATCTAGCAAAACAAGATCTCATAAAATTCAACAAAATATCAATTGTATGGAATTAGAAGAACCTTCAAAGTTTCAAAGTCAATTGGATTGAACCAATGATCAAATGCACTTGCATCAAACTCACTCTTCATATAATATGAGATACATGGATCAAGAACCTCAATTTTTTGTTGTATATCAAAGGGGAACTCATGCATTACACACCTAGCAAAGGAATGGAGATAGTAAGCATCAACATGAAAGTCTATTGCTAGAAAAATATAGTAAGTCAAAGTAAATTTTGGTATACATAGAAACCCAAGATGGTTGGGCATGATAAAGGCAGCAAGATCCCATTCATGAAAGAAGAGCAAGTCAAATATGGCCTAACAACAGAAACAAGGGCCTTTAATCAGCTTAAGTTTGGAAGCATCCAGAACTTAGAAAGTGTGGTGATGAAAGAGCAGGTGGTAAAACAGATCATCGCGACCAAGGCAATCTTGCCAAATACATGGACAAAATTGGTCAAGCCATCAACTATAGCAAATGTACAGAGTTCCTCTAAACTTTTAATGTGAACAAGAACTACAGCATTGTAGCAGTAAGACGAGGAGAGACTTGCATAGTAGAAGTGGAGTTGAGCCTTGAAATAGTGGAAAGAGCTTTAGGGCTGGTCAACAAGCCTAAGAGGCAGTCCAAGAGAGATGTTTACAGTATGCTAGGGATGGAAAAGGCCCAAGTATACACAAATGATGGCGCTAGCCTAGCTAACATCCCCGACCCCGACATTAGACTGCAAGCAAAGACAGTGCCTTGATGAGCAGGATTGGAGTGCCACTGCTCGAGAGCCTCGCGGCCAAGTCACTAGACAAAATCAATTGGAATGGATACGGGCACAAGATTGTGGAAACCTCAGCAAAAGTACTAGCCACAGGAGCCAAAGCAGTAGGTGAGGAGTCTCCTGCTTCCACAATGGAGTTGGCAAGGAAAAAGCCAATACCTAAGGCCTCCAACATAGGCTTTGGAGGTGTGCTCACCGCCATCATCTAGGAGGCCATTGGGGACTTGGAAATATAGGAAGTGGTAGAAGAAACCCCCAAGCGATCACTAGCCCATAGATCCCCCATGCAGTCATCCGAAAAGAGGGAAGCTCCATCCCAAGTCCAGCAGTAAAAAACGGCCTCAAGTGAAAGAACAATTACTAGGGAAGGGAAGGAGGGCTTAGTCCCATCTAGCCAAGGTGCAAAAAGAAAACTCAAGTTGAAAATCCCAAAAAATAGAAAGAAAATCATGGCAGAAGGAGACAAGGAAGTAGAAGTCGGATAGAAGGAATCGAGAGAATTAGAAGATGAACTGAGAAAGAAGCAGGAAGACGAAGAGGAGTGAGTAAGAAGGGTGGAGGAGGAATAAAGAATGGAGGAAGAGGAATGAATAAGGAAGCAAATGGAAAATGAGGAAAGGCTGAAAAGAGAAGAAGATGAGCAAATGGCCCTAACCTTGCGATTGTTGGTAGAGCAAGCCTCTCGATCCAAATAACTCACAAGGAGAAGCCCAAGTGATGAGCTAGGCTTCAGCGTTGCAATAGAAAGAAAGAGTTCAAGGGCCCATTGTGCCAAGTAAGGGAAAGGCCCCCATGAACCACCACCGGCCCTAGTTGCCACACCAGTCACAAGGAGTGGACCAAAGCAATGTGGTGGCATGGGTGTAATACCTACTGAACTCAGTGAAGTAGCTCGAGACCCAATGCCTAGTGGTGGAGCCCCAATAATAGTGACAAATAGACCTATTTCCATGTGGACACAAAATCTAGAAAGGACCCAAAGAAGTCCAAGTTCGACGCATCCACCACAACATCTATGTCATTGGCCATGCCGAGAGCAACCAACTATGACAAGTACGTGCATGAGCTCCTAGGCCAACTTGAAAAGATGAAGGAAGATAGGAAGGCTGCCACCCAAGAAAAATATCTTGTTTACTAAGTTGCTTATAAGTACAACTTGCGTACACTCTCCCACACATGATAGTGACCCTACACTCTCCCACACATGATAGTGACCCATAGGTTGCTTATATATCCTCTGCCAAGCTAGGGTTAGGGTTTTCCCTACCCCTAAGGCTATTCACACCCATCTTCCCTCATACACCCTTGCTTACAGTGGGTTCATATGCCTATCTTCTAACACCCCCCCCCCTCAATGCCAAAGTGGCATTGGATTACAAAGCATGTAAGATGTTCCCCCCCCTTAAAAAATCGGGATGCCTTTATAAATTAGAGTACAAGAGTGTTTTTAGGTAGATGGTTAAAGACTCAAAAAAGTCGATCTTCAGATGGATTGGAGGCATAATTGGCCACCAATTCTTTGGGTACATCAAGAGTGTTGGGGCATTTACTAGTGATATGCCCTGTCTTCTTGCATTTATTACATTTCATTTTCTCGAGATACTTCTTCCAACAGTTATTTACAAGATGTCCTTTTTTCTTACAGAAAGAATATCTAGTGAGAACTGTATGTACCAATACTTGATCACGAGAAGTTGAAGATGCATGACTGGTGCTGCCTTCTTTGTGGCTCCTCTTTTCTTCATCCAAACAGGATTGGATGGTACTTGCCAATGTAGGATCTGGAATGTTGGTAAGAATGGTTACAAGGGTAGGAAACACCTTTTTTACAGCTTTTAGGAGAATAGCAATAGCATCTTCTTCATGTATTAGAGCTTGTACTGAGGCAAGCTATGCCATAAGTCCCTTCATGTGAGAGATGAATTTTTCCAAGTCTTCTCCTGATCGATATTTCAAGCTAAAGAAATCAATTTTAAGGAAGATTTTAGTATTTTTACCAATGGCTCCATAGAGCTTTTCAAGCTCATCCCATTTTTCTTTAGTAGTATTTAGTTGATCAACGTGATGAATCAATGACTCATCTAAGTGTAACATGATGATTGCCTAGGCACGTTAGTCATCCTCTATATCAACTAGATTTGTAGAGTTTACAGCTCTAGTGCCTTGAATGAGAGGCCAATACCCTCTCTCCATCATCTTGTACTTGATAAGTACCTGCCATGGGTGGAAATCTTTGCCATCAAATTTTCGAATTTGAGGGCAGACATTAGCATATGTTGTGGCCATTGGGAAGGTCTTACCACTTGATAGAACAAGGATAGTGTCTAGTCCCTTACAAGTTTGTCACTAATGTTGAGATATTGAGCTCCACTCGTGATATGCCAGGGTGACCGTTGTGCATTTATGTCACCGACTTGTCAGTTGATTGCAGATGCGGCTGGTACACCGCTCATGAATAATAACTAGATGACAGCTATCCTTATCTACTCTAGTTCGTGGCTCAGTTAGTATACCACCTTAGTTAGTTGAGTTTGGTTTGAGACCTATATATAGGGTTCTTCTATTTCTATGTACTAGAGTTCTTTTGGCTTAGATAACTAAGAAGAGGAAAACTGTTTTCAGCCTCCACTTGTGTGTGTATTGCCCCATTGTGCAAGCAAGAAAGCTACAAGTGAGACTCCTTCCTTCTCTCCCACAATCTTGACATGGTATCAGAGCCTTGTTCATGGTAAGGAGCTCAAGAAAGCAAGCCAAGTTCGCGGTGTTCTAGTAAGAGGACCAGTGTTGCTTTCATTTTTCTGTCTTGGGAGCAAGTCTCTGCACGTAGCACAACCGGAAAGTATAAGAGTGCATTGTCTCATATTGAGACGCCCTTGGTTGCTCTGTTTTTTTTATTTGAGGTCATTTCGGGGCTTGTTTTGGAGGCGGAAGTTTTCTGCACGCACTCAGGAAAAGGCCCTGTTTTATGCTGTGCGACCACTGTTCTACAGGTCGGTGAAAAGTTACTGTAGAAATTGCATCGTATGCTTGTGCGCAGAGACATTGGGAGTTACAGAATCATCCTTGTTGCCTGTTGATGCAAAATCGTCACTAGGAAGTGACTGTGTGGTCAAATACCACTTTCGTCAGTTTTACAGATTTGCCCTTGTGAGGCTAAAGCTGTGTTCTTTGCAGTGACAGAATTTTTTGCAGTGTTCTGTAATGGCGTCTGATTCTCTTTCACAGATTGTCACTGAAAAGCTTGACAAGAACAACTTCCAAGCATGGAAGTTCAGAATGATGAATTTCCTTATGGTAAAAGGATATTGGGAATTCGTTGCAGGAAATGAAGAAGAACCAGTTCTTCCTGATATTCCCAATCAACAGCAAATGTAGGCATTTAAAGCATGGCATGAGAGAGCCAGGAAAGTTATGTACTGGTTGTCTATCAGCATTTCAGACTCTATGATTGTGCATATTCAAGATGCAAGTACGCCAAAGGAGGCATGGCATACTTTGTCAAAAATGTATAGCACAAATACGCAAGCCAAGAAAACGCAGCTCAAGCAAGAGTTGCACAATATGCAAAGAGAAAGTATGAGCATCAATGACTACCACATGAAGGTGAAGAAGATTGCAGATGCACTTGCTTCCATTGGGTCGCCAGTGGAAGATGATGATTTAGTTTCTGTGACCTTGAATGGTCTAGGAAAGGATTATGCACAGTTTCGAACATCCATTTCCGTCCGTCAAAGAATTCCTGATTTTGAGGAGTTGATTGCTCTTCTAATTTCTGAGGAGCAGAGATATAGTGGTGCATCTTCTTCAGGAGGAACTTCAAAAGAAGCTGTCTTCTACTCAAATGTTGGAAGAGGTAGAGGCAGAGGTAGAGGAGGCCGATCTAGAGGCCGTGGGCAGAAATCAGAATATGCAGCAAACTCAAGCAAACCAGTCCTATGGAGGAGGGCGTGGTAACTCTAGAGGTAGGGGGAGCCAAAGAGGTCGTGATGGATGGCAAAGAGGTCAAAATGTAAACAGCAATGTTGAATGCTACTACTGTGGTAAAATGGGTTATATGGCTAAAGACTGCTATAAAAAGCAGAATGACATCATGAATGGAAAATTACAACAAGGGAATTATGCATCTTCTAGTAGACAGGGTGATGACAGAAATGAGCATTTGTTTATGGTGCAACACATGACCAATTCTGTGACAAGTGTAGAAGAAAGCAACGATGTGTGGTATGTTGACTCAGGTGCATCAAACCACATGACGGGTCATGCAGAATGGATGCAGGATGCAAGAAAAATGGAAAAACCAGGATTTGTGGAGACTGGTGATGATACTGCACATCCTATTGTGCAGATTGGAAAATTTCCTTTGTCTATGCAGGATGGGAAAAAGAAATACCTGTCAGATGTATTTCATGTCCCGAATATCACCAAGAATCTAGTTTCTGTCGGATGTATTTCATGTCCCGAATATCACCAAGAACCTAGTTTCTGTTGGTCAAATAGTTGAGCAAGGCTTGCAGGTCAAATTTAATTCTCATGGATGCTTTGTTGAGGATATGAAAAATAAAGGTCGCTTGATAGCAAAAGGAAAGAAGAAGGGTAAAATGTTTACGTTGATGCAGACATGCCTGAATTGAGTGCAGCAATGTTTGCACATGGGACCGGTGTAGTTGCAGATATTGATATCTGGCATAAACGCATTGGTCATGTTAATGTACAACGACTTAAATCAATGCAAGCCCAAAATATTGTTGCAGGATTGCCTAAATTCAAGGTTTCAGAAATGCATAAGGTATGTGAAGCCTATCAGTTTGGAAAACAGGCAAGGAAACCATTTCCTAGACATGTTCAAGAGAGTAAGAAGCCATTGGAATTAATCCACTCTGATGTGTGGACTACTAAAGCTGCATCTCTTGGAGGCTGTCATTATTTTGTCACTTTTATTGATGACTATAGTAGAAAAGTTTGGGTGTATTTTATGAAAAAGAAAAGTGAAGTTTTTGGGCATTTCAAAACTCTTAAAGCTATGGTTGAAAAAGGAACAGGCCTGCAAATAAAATGCCTAAGGTCAGACGGAGGGGGAGAGTACCTCTCAAATGAGTTTGCAAGGTTCCTGCAGGAGCATGGCATAAAGCAGCAACATTCATGCAGTCATACCCCACAATAAAATGGAATTGCAGAAAGGAAAAACAAGCATATTGGAGAGGTATCTCGTGCCATGCTCAACGAAAAGGACCTGCCAGATTTTTATTGGGCTGAAGCAGTTGCTACAGCAGTCTACGTAATGAACAGGACTCCCACTGCAGCAATACATGGCATGACTCCAAAGGAGAGGTATACTGGTAGGAAACCAGATATTTCTCATTTGAAAATTTTTGGTTGCATTGCCTATATTCATGTGCCAGATGAGTTGAGATCCAAGTTGGATCCAAAAGATGAGAAGTGCATCTTTATTGGTTACTCTCTGCAGCAAAAAGGGTATAGATGCTATAACCCTTCTACTCGTAAGTTTACAGTGAGCAAAGATGTTGTTTTTGATGAGATGACTAGCTGGTATAAACCAGTAAATGTGATTGATAATGTAGATGCACAAAATGGTAATATTGCACAGAATTCACAGCAGCAGTCACAAGATATTAGTGGACCTAGAGCATCCTCTAGCAGTGGTTCACATTCTTCGCCATGGACAGGCAGATTGAGATCAGGAGAATCTTCTCAAAGCAATGCAGATAGTGGTATGCAGGTTTCACGAAAAGGAAAAGAGAAGTTAGATCAGCCCATGTTTGATGTGAATGCAGGTCACTCTTATGTGGATGGTGAATCCAGTGGCTCAGAACAGAGCATTGATGATGAGTTGGGTATTCCTTCTATTGTTACACCTGGAGTAAGGAAGACCAGGGATGTTTTGAGAGCACTTGGGAGTGAACCTACTTTGCGGAGGTCTACCAGAGCTAGGTATCCTGTGGATAGGCTGAAATATAATGGATTTACAACCATTCACTATGCCTATATGGTCAAAGTGATACAGGAACCAGAACCCACTTCTTTTGAGCAAGCCATGGGAAAAGAAAAATGGGAGAAAGCCATGGATGAAGAAATGGATGCCTTGGAAGCAAATGCTACATGAAAATTGGTACCTTTGCCTAAAGATAAGAATGCACTTGGTTGTAAGTGGGTTTATAAGATGAAGCACAATGCAGATGGTTCTGTGAATAGATACAAGGCAAGATTAGTAGTCAAGGGGTATGCACAAACATATGGCATTGATTATGAAGAAACATTCAGTCCGGTTGCAAGGATGGCAACCGTAACAGCAGTCATTGCTATGGCTGCATCAAAGGAATGGTCTTTACATCAGATGGATGTAAAGAATGCCTTCTTGCATGATGATTTTCAAGAAGAGGTATATATGGAGCAACCACCAGGTTATGTGCATGTTGTTCATCCTAAGTTTGTTTGTAGGTTGAAGAAAGCCTTATATGGCTTGAAGCAAGCACCTAGAGCATGGTCTGACAAGATAGGACAGTATCTTGTCATTATTGGCTTTCAGATTTCCAAGGCAGATTTCTCACTTTATGTGAGAAAAACAGAGAAATGTATTATTCTACTTGTCATTTATGTTGATGATTTGATTATGACAGGTGACAGTGACGAAGATATCCTTCATGTGAAAATGCTATTGAAGCAGAAGTTTGAGATGAAGGATTTGGGAGAGCTGCATTATTTCTTGGGCATTGAGGTGATTAGATTACCAAGTGGGATATAGCTCTTGCAGAGGCAATATGGATTGGACATGCTGTCCAAATATGGGATGACAGGCTATAAGCCTATTTCAGTTCCTTTGGAGGAGAATGTGAGGCTGAGCGCAGATGCAGGTGAGCTTCTGGAAGACCCTACTATGTACAGACGCATAGTAGGAAGTTTGATTTATATGACTATTACTAGGCCAAATTTGAGCTATGTTGTTGGATTGGTAAGTCAGT
Organism: Lygodium microphyllum; assembly: GCF_053477565.2. Classification (NCBI taxonomy): domain Eukaryota; kingdom Viridiplantae; phylum Streptophyta; class Polypodiopsida; order Schizaeales; family Lygodiaceae; genus Lygodium; species Lygodium microphyllum. Next base: position 9,657,368 of record NC_141135.1, read on the forward strand.
TTATGCAGGCTCCAAGGAAACCGCATTTGGATGCGGCTAGACGCATACTCAGGTATGTGAAGTCCACATTGTAGTATGGACTGTTTTATGAGACTAGGGTTCAGATACAGTTGCATGGATACACTGATGCTGATTGGGCTGGTAGTATTTCTGATAGACGATCTACCAGTGGATATGTGTTCTCTTTTGGGAGTGCTGTAGTCACTTGGAGCAGCAAGAAACAGCTTACAGTTGCCTTGTCGAGCACAGAGGCTGAGTACAGGGGCGCAGCAATGGCTGCATGTGAGGTAGCTTGGTTGCATAAGCTACTTTATGATATGCATCAGACTACAGATGGGCCAGTTGTCATTTATTGTGACAACATGAGTAGTATACACTTGGCAAATAACCCGGTCTATCATGCTAGAACAAAGCACATTGAGGTGCATTATCACTATGTGCGGGAGAGGGTTTTACTAGGTCTTATTGATCTAGTTTATGTCACCACAGAGGATCAGGTAGCTGACATATTCACGAAAGCATTGGGCGCAGAGAAGTTGCGCAAGTTCAGAGACGTGCTTGGTGTGCAGAAATTGGGGTTGAGCTCGAGGGGGAGTGTTGAGATATCGAGCTCCACTCGTGATATGCCAAGGTGACCGTTGTGCATTTATGTCACCGACTTGTCAGTTGATTGCAGATGCGGCTGGTACACCGCCCATGAATAATAGCTAGATGGCAGCTATCCTTATCTACTCTAGTTCGTGGCTCAGTTAGTATGCCACCTTAGTTAGTTGAGTTTGGTTTGAGACCCATATATAGGGTTCTTCTATTTCTATGTACTAGAGTTCTTTTGGCTTACACAACTAAGAAGAGGAAAACTGTTTTCAACCTCCACCTGTGTGTGTATTCCCCCATTGTGCAACCAAGAAAGCTACAAGTGAGACTCCTTCCTTCTCTCCCACAATCTTGACAACTAAATGCAGAAGCAAATCAAAGTTGTAATGAGGAGAAAGGCTGAAAATCATACATATGTAATATTTCAAAATATGACTTTGGTGGTCCTTTCTTATGAGCAATCTTCTTCTGAGGTTTAATGGTCTTTTTAGGCTTCAATGATTTGGACCTAGACTGAACTTTGGGCTCCTCCTTGTGGTATGGCTTAGTGAATGATCCTTGTGTTGTGTTGGACAAGGACGGTCTATGATTTCAATGCTTGTTGTTGCTGATGATTCCAAGGAGAGTACAATGACACTCATCCCTCTAATTCCATTGACCAATGTACTTAAGAAAAAATCACTCAAGATATGCAATACACTTCTAGTGTATGATGGTCTATGTGTTTATAGTTGTACACATAGCCTTACAACTGGAAGCAACGTACTTGGTTGTTTTAATTTCCTGATGAAAACATTCAGATTATGTAAGTATTAGCAACAATGATGATTAAGCCATGTGCCTTAGTGCTTACAAGCACTCATCTATAGCTCATGTTGCTAAAGATTGTAAATGTCGATCTTGATAAGCTTGATGATGACTTTTCAAGTGCATTAACCTTTGAGATTAGGTTCACAAATTAGTAACTGATTCAGAAGGATTTAACTCAGTGATTAAAATCATTGTTAATGACCCGATATTGAGAAATTTGAAAGTTGAAGAAGCTTGAAGCTTCCTGGCTATGGCTGCAAGGAAACTATCAATTAGGGTTTGGCTTCTAGTAGCCAATAGAGGCCAAATTTCCCATAGCCCTCTTAGGTGGAGATGGCCCACTAAGGGGCTATAAAATCCTTATGGTGGCCGCCATCATTACGTCTCCCACAACCCACGCTATAGTACAAACTACCCACCTACCTAGAACTGCATTGTTCTGACACAGAACGCAATGCCATGCTTGTTGATGCCCAATGTCACATTTTGAAGTACCACGCAGCTGCGCCCTAAGGTGGACAGAAGGTTTGTAGAAGATAGCAGGATTTGAAATGCCCTCCTTTGCTTGCAACAAGTCCACCAAGGTTAGGGGATTCAAAAAACAAGCTATGGAGGTGAAGAAGATGGATGAAAGATGGAGTTCTTTTTGTGCAATTAGTGGAGCTAAGATTTGAGGAAGCTAAGGGGATCAGAGAAGGCTCTGATACCATGTGAGAAAGCAGAGTTGTAGCATTGGAATGTGTGCACAAGAGGGAGAAGAGAGCTCAAAGTACAAGAACAATATCTTGTTTACTAAGTTGCTTATAAGTACAACTTGGGTACACTCTCCAACACATGATAGTGACCCATAGGCTGTTTATATAGCCTCTGCCAAGCTAGGGTTAGGGTTTTCCCTGCCTTTAAGGCTATTCACACCCATCTTCCCTCATACACCCTTGCTTACAGTGGGTTTCTTTGCCTATCTTCTAACAAAAAAGGACACATTTGTTGCCTACCAACTAGAGAAGACAAAGCAGATAACCATCTATTAGAGACAGGTGAATGACCCAATGAAGGAATTAGAATCAAGGAAGAAAATGGAGGCGGAGAAGGAAGAAGAAAGTGCAAAAAAGCTACAAGTGGAAAAGATAGAGGGAGAAATGGGGCTAGAAATGGACTTCTCAAGCCTCATACAGGGGGATATGGAGGAGCAATTCAAACAATTAAAGAACCTAGGAGAGGAGCTCACCGAGGAGTTAAAGATGATAAAGACACAAGCCCATGTAGAGTTCTAGAAGGAGAGGAGACAAAAGAAACGAATACTAAAGGAACTACAATAGATTAGGGCCTAGAAGGACACGAAGTCAACAAAAAAGCTACTGGAGGTAGAGAATCAACTCCTTGGACCCTCAAGACTAGGAACGGCAAAAGGAAGAGCTAAATCACCACAAACATGACAAGGAAAAGATGTCAATATGGAAAGAACAAGAAGAGGTGGTGATAACACTATCACAAGAGCTACGATTGAGTCAAGGCAAGATGGAGGAGAAGGCCAAGGCCTATAGAAAGAGAGAAACCTTGGAAGAGTCCAGGACCTAGCTGAATGTCTTGCCCTAGTAGAAAGCAAGAGAATCATAAGGGCCGAAGTAGTGAAGGCATCATTAGAGGTTCATCAACATGCCTTCCTCACTATAGTACTTCATGTAACTCAAGCCAAGGATAATGACCCTGTGGAAGGGCTAAAGAGAAAGTTGGAGGTCTCAAGAAGATCCATAAAATATGGGCTCCAAGAGCACAACCCAAGGACTAGCACTAGCCCAAGCCTAGCATAACAAAGGTAAATTTTGCTACAAGCGAGGCTCTTGATAGAAGAGTTAGAGTAGCTCGGAATTGGAGAACAGGAGCACCAAGAGCAATCAACTATAGCAACCCAAGCAGAACCACATCATAATACATGATCGGGATGCTAAGTTTATGAGCAACTTTTAGCAAACAGTTTTCACATCTATGGGTACCAAGCTTGCTCCATCCACTGCATGCCACCCCCCCAAGATTGATGGCCAAACTAAAAGAGTAAACAAATGGCTTGAGATATATTTGCAACACTTTTGCCATGATGTATAACAGAGTTGGGATACGTGCTCAACTTGGCTAAGTTTGCCTAAAATAACTTCACCCACTTTGGCACTGGAGTTTCTCCTTCTGAGGCATTATATGGGTATAAGGTTCCCCTCCCTACAATCTTATTCAATGATAAGATCAACCCTCAGAGTTACATCAAGTTGGATTGCATGCAGGCCCTACTTCAACAATGCAAAGTGAATCTTCAAAAGGCACAAACTCACATGAAACTCTATGCTAATGAGAAAAGAAGACATTTGGAATTCTAGGAAGGGGAACTGGTCTTCTTGAAAGTGCTTAAGTCTTGCTACTCCACTCTTGAAGAGGGTAGCAGTAACAAGTTGGCCCATTGAAAGATGAGCAGGATCGAAGCTTATAAGGGAGAGCTATGGCGAGAGAGCAAGAGCAAGAGAGAGAGAAACTCACAATGTGGGAACTCTAACAGTCATAATGTGTGACCAACCTTCCCTTTATTCATTTGTCTCACTAAAAGAATAAAGAATAAAGTGATGGTGATGGCCGTCCACCGCCTGCAGTGTGCAGTGTGCAAACGTGGGTATTGTCAGTGTAGTAATACACAAGCGGCTAGGCGGAGGCACCATAACCCCCAACATCCACCGCTTCTATGGCCTCTACTGGATCCTGAAGAGAGTTGGTGACTTGGCCTACCGACTAGAGCTTCCCCCTACCACAAAGATCCACAATGTGTTTCATGTCAACCAATTGAAACCCTTCATTGGCACCTCAGTGGACTATGTGGAAGAACTTCCCCCACAGATGAAGAAGGTATCATTTAGTATATCCCTAAAGCAATCATTGGGCAATGAGGTAAGCACTTAAGATCTTGATCCATCAAAGAGTACCTCATCAAATGGCAAGGCCTACCTCTAGAAGAAGCCTCATGGTATCGAGCCACTATTGTTAATGAATTTCTCACCTCCAAGAGGTCTATTGGGCTAAAGACTAGCCAATTATGCCCCTGTTTGACCACCCCTTGCCTACAAACTACACAGCGTTTTAGAATAGTTTTGTACTTTTTCAAATCTCAAGAATGTGCATCTTACCTAGGCTGAAAATACTCGTCATAAGCTCCATTTTGACATGCGACAAGCCTCGTTTGGAGCAATCGATCAAAAGTTATGATAACTTTACCTCAGCAGGCATGTCATGGATAGCATGTTATCCCTAGTCTTTACATATCCATTTTCATTGTAATGTGGCTCAAAGTAGTACTTTGTGTTGAGATATCGAGCTCCACTCGTGATACGCCAGGGTGACCGTTGAGTACTTATGTCACCGACTTGTCAGTTGCAGACGCGGTTGGTACACCGCCGATGAATAATAGCTACATGATAGCTATCCTTATCTACTCTAGTTCGTGGCTCAGTTAGTATGCCACCTTAGTTAGTTGAGTTTGGTTTGAGACCCATACATAGGGTTCTTCTATTTCTTTGTACTTGAGCTCTTTTGGCTTACACAACTAAGAAGAGGAAAACTGTTTTCAGCCTCCACCCTTGTGTGTCTTCCCCCATTGTGCAAGCAAGAAAGCTTCAAGCAAGACTCCTTCCTTCTCTCCCACAATCTTGACATGGTATCAGAGCCTTGTTCGTGGTAAGGAGCTCAAGAAAGCAAGCCAAGCTCGCGGTGGTCTGGTAAGAGGAGCAGTGTTGCTTTCATTTTCTGTTTTGGGAGCAGATCTCTGCAGGTAGCACAGCCGGAAATTGCAGGAGTGCATTGTCTCAGGTTGAGACGCCCTTCGCGGTGAAGCAAGAGGGCAGTATATGCTGCGGGAAAGGCCTTAAGCCCTTGGCGACCTTGTTTTTTTGATTTGAGGCCATTTCGGGGCCTGTTTTGCAGACGGAAGTTTTCTGCACGCACTCAGGAAAAGGCTCAGTTTTATGCTGTGCGACCACTGTTCTACAGGTCGGTGAAAAGTTACTGTAGAAATTGCATCGTATGCTTGTGCGCAGAGACATTGGGAGTTTCAGAATCATCCTTGGTTCCTGTTTATGCAAAATCGTCACTAGGAAGTGACTGTGTGGTCAAATACCACTTTCGCCAGTTTTGCAGATTTGCCCTTGTGAGGGTGAATCTGTGTTTTTTGCAGTGACAGAATTTCTTGCAGTATTCTGTAATGGCGTCTGATTCTCTTTCACAGATTGTCACTGAAAAACTTGACAAGAACAACTTCCAGGCATGGAAGTTTAGAATGACGAATTTCCTTATGGGAAAAGGATATTGGGAATTTGTTGCAGGAAATGAAGAAGAACCAGTTCTTCCTGATGTTCCCAATCAACAACAAATGCAGGCATTTAAAACATGGCATGAGAGAGCCAGGAAAGTTATGTATTGGCTGTCTATCAGCATTTCAGACTCTATGATTGTGCATATTCAGGATGCAAGTACGCCAAAGGAGGCATGGGATACTTTGTCAAAAATGTATAGCACAAATACGCAAGCCAGGAAAATGCAGCTCAAGCAAGAGTTGCACAATGTGCAAAGAGAAAATATGAACATCAACGACTACCACATGAAGGTGAAGAAGATTGCAGATGCACTTGCTTCCATTGGGTCGCCAGTGGAAGATGATGATTTAGTTTCTGTGACCTTGAATGGTCTAGGAAAGGATTATGCACAGTTTCGGACATCCATTTCAGTTCGTGAAAGATTTCCTGATTTTGAGGAGTTGATTGCTCTTCTAATTTCTGAGGAACAGAGAAATGGTGGTGCATCTTCTTCAGGAGGAACTTCAAAAGAAGCTGTCTTCTACTCAAATGCTGGAAGAGGTAGAGGCAGAGGTAGAGGAGGCCGATTTGGAGGCCGTGGTAGAAATCAGAATATGCAGCAAACTCAAGAAAACCAGTCCTATGGAGGAGGACGTGGTAACTCTAGAGGCAGGGGGAGCCAAAGAGGTCGTGGTGGATGGCAAAGAGGTCAAAATGCAAACAGTAATGTTGAATGCTACTACTGTGGTAAAATGGGTCATATGGCTAAAGACTGCTATAAAAAGCAGAATGACATCATGAATGGAAAACTGCAACAAGGGAATTATGCATCTTCTAGCAGACAGGGTGATGACAGAAATGAGCATTTGTTCATGGTGCAGCATATGAACAATTCTGTGACAAGTGCAGAAGAAAGCAATGATGTATGGTATGTTGACTCAGGTGCATCAAACCACATGACAGGTCATGCAGAATGGATGGAGGATGCAAGGAAAATGGAAAAACCAGGATTTGTGGAGACTGGTGATGATACTGCACATCCTATTGTGCAGATTGGAAAAATTCCCTTGTCTATGCAAGATGGGAAAAAGAAATACCTGTCCGATGTATTTCATGTCCCGAATATCACCAAGAATCTGGTTTCTGTTGGTCAAATGGTTGAACAGGGCTTGCAGGTCAGATTTAATCCTCATGGATGCTTTGTTGAGGATATGAAAAATAAAGGTCGCTTGATAGCAAAAGGAAAGAAGAAGGGCAGAATGTTTACGTTGGATGCAGACATGTCTGAATTGAGTGCAGCAATGTTTGCACATGGGACCGGTGTAGTTGCAGATATTGATATCTGGCATAAACGCATTGGTCATGTTAATGTACAGCGACTTAAATCAATGCAGGCCCAAAATATTGTTGCAGGTTTGCCGAAATTCAAGGTTGCAGAAATGCATAAGGTATGTGAAGCCTGTCAGTTTGGAAAACAGGCAAGGAAACCATTTCCAAGACATGTTCAAGAGAGTGAGAAGCCATTGGAATTAATCCACTCTGATGTGTGGACTACTAAAGCTGCATCTCTTGGAGGCTGTCATTATTTTGTCACTTTTATTGATGACTATAGCAGAAAAGTTTGGGTGTATTTTATGAAAAAGAAAAGTGAAGTTTTTGGGCATTTCAAAACTCTTAAAGCTATGGCTGAAAAAGAAACAGGTCTGCAAATAAAATGCCTAAGGTCAGATGGAGGGGGAGAGTACCTCTCAAATGAGTTTGCAAAGTTCTTGCAGGAGCATGGCATAAAGCAGCAATATTCATGCAGTTATACCCCACAACAAAATGGAATTGCAGAAAGGAAAAACAGGCATATTGGAGAGGTATCTCGTGCCATGCTCAATGAAAAAGACTTGCCAGATTTTTATTGGGCTGAAGCAGTTGCTACAGCAGTCTACATAATGAACAGGACTCCCACTGCAGCAATACATGGAATGACTCCAGAGGAGAGGTATACTGGTAGGAAACCAGATATTTCTCATTTGAAAATTTTTGGTTGCATTGCCTATGTACATGTTCCAGATGAGCTGAGATCCAAGTTGGATCCAAAAGCTGAGAAGTGCATCTTTATTGGTTACTCTCTGCAGCAAAAAGGGTATAGATGCTATAACCCTTCTACTCGTAAGTTTACAGTGAGCAGAGATGTTGTTTTTGATGAGATGAGTAGCTGGTATAAACCAGTAAATGTGATTGATGATGAAGATGCACAAAATGGTAATGCTACACAGAATTCACAGCAGCAGTCACAAGATATTAGTGGACCTGGAGCGTCCTCTAGCAGTAGTTCACATTCTTCGCCATGGACAGGCAGATTGAGATCAGGAGAATCTTCTCAAAGCAATGCAGATAGTGGTATGCAGGTATCACGAAAAGGAAAAGAGAAGGTTGATCAGCCCATGTTTGATGTGAATGCAGGTCACTCTTATGTGGATGGTGAATCCAGTGGCTCAGAACAGAGCATTGATGATGAGTTGGGTATTCCTTCTATTGTTACACCTGGAGTAAGGAAGACCAGGGATGTTTTGAGAGCACCTGGGAGTGAACCTACTTTGCGCAGGTCTACGAGAGCTAGGTATCCTGTGGATAGGCTGAAATATGATGGATTTACAGCCATTCACTATGCATATATGGTCAAAGTGATACAGGAACCAGAACCCACATCTTTTGAGCAAGCCATGGGAAAAGAAAAATGGGAGAAAGCCATGGATGAAGAAATGGATGCCTTGGAAGAAAATGCTACATGGGAGTTAGTACCTTTGCCTAAAGGTAAGAATGCAATTGGCTGTAAGTGGGTTTATAAGGTGAAGCACAATGCAGATGGTTCTGTGAACAGATACAAGGCAAGATTAGTAGTCAAGGGGTATGCACAAACATATGGCATTGATTATGAAGAAACATTCAGTCCGGTTGCAAGGATGGCAACCGTAACAGCAGTCATTGCTATGGCTGCATCAAAGGAATGGTCTTTACATCAGATGGATGTAAAGAATGCCTTCTTGCATGATGATTTTCAAGAAGAGGTCTATATGGAGCAGCCACCAGGTTATGTGCATGCTGTTCATCCTGAGTTTGTTTGCAGGTTGAAGAAAGCCTTGTATGGCTTGAAGCAAGCACCTAGAGCATGGTCTGACAAGATAGGACAGTATCTTATCACTATTGGTTTTCAGATTTCCAAGGCAGATTTCTCACTTTATGTGAGAAAAACAGAGAAAGGTATTATGCTACTTGTCATTTATGTTGATGATTTGATTATGACAGGTGACAGTGATGAAGATATCCTTCATGTGAAAATGCTATTGAAGCAGAAGTTTGAGATGAAGGATTTGGGAGAGCTGCGTTATTTCTTGGGCATTGAGGTGATTAGATCACCAAGTGGGATACAGCTCTTGCAGAGGCAGTATGGATTGGACATGCTGTCCAAATATGGGATGACAGGCTGTAAGCCTATTTCAGTTCCTTTGGAGCAAAATGTGAAGCTGAGCACAGATGCAGGTGAGCTTCTAGAAGACCCTACTATGTACAGACGCATAGTAGAAAGTTTGATTTATATGACTATTACCAGGCCAGATTTGAGCTATGCTGTTGGATTGGTAAGTCAGTTTATGCAGGCTCCAAGGAAACCACATTTGGATGCGGCTAGACGCATACTTAGGTATGTGAAGTCCACATTGCAGTATGGACTATTTTATGAGACTGGGGTTCAGATACAGTTGCATGGATACACTGATGCTGATTGGGCTGGTAGTATTTCTGATAGACGATCTACCAGTGGATATGTATTCTCTTTTGGGAGTGCTGCAGTCACTTGGAGCAGCAAGAAACAGCCTATAGTTGCCTTGTCGAGCACAGAGGCTGAGTACAGGGGTGCAGCAATGGCTGCATGTGAGGTAGCTTGGTTGCATAAGCTACTTTATGATATGCATCAGTCTACAGATGGGCCAGTTGTCATTTATTGTGACAACATGAGTAGTATACACTTGGCAAATAACCCAATCTATCATGCTAGAACAAAGCACATTGAGGTGCATTATCACTATGTGCGAGAGAGGGTTTTACTAGGTCTTATTGATCTAGTTTATGTCAGCACAGAGGATCAGGTAGCTGACATATTCACGAAGGCATTGGGCGCAGAGAAGCTGCGCAAGTTCAGAGACCTGCTTGGTGTGCAGGAATTGGGATTGAGCTCGAGGGGGAGTGTTGAGATATCGAGCTCCACTCGTGATACGCCAGGGTGACCGTTGAGTACTTATGTCACCGACTTGTCAGTTGCAGACGCGGTTGGTACACCGCCGATGAATAATAGCTACATGATAGCTATCCTTATCTACTCTAGTTCGTGGCTCAGTTAGTATGCCACCTTAGTTAGTTGAGTTTGGTTTGAGACCCATACATAGGGTTCTTCTATTTCTTTGTACTTGAGCTCTTTTGGCTTACACAACTAAGAAGAGGAAAACTGTTTTCAGCCTCCACCCTTGTGTGTCTTCCCCCATTGTGCAAGCAAGAAAGCTTCAAGCAAGACTCCTTCCTTCTCTCCCACAATCTTGACACTTTGCAACCCATTCCCTAAGCCCCACCTATCACTTTCCTCTAGTTATCTTTGTTTTTTTAGGACAAAAACCTTCAGGGTGGGGATGGATTGTAACAAGCATGATACATAGAAACTAGGGGTTAGGCATCCAATCACATTGACTGAGGTATATAAGGTGTAAGAATCCCAATTTAGGGCAACCAGTGATTATCAAGAACATACTCTTCACCTTCATCTTTAGCTTCCATGACTTCCTCCTTTCTCCCCTCTTTTCTGTCTTTCTCTCTCCTTTTCTAGTCTTTCTTTCTCTTCTTCTTGCTCTTTCTCTCTCTTTAGTTATTTCTCATCTCTCCTCTCAGCTCCATTCATTACAGAAAAAGAAAAAAACAAAGTGCTTCTCATGTACAATCAAAGTGCCACAAACACCTCACTTAGGGGTTCTCAAGTTAGGTGCATCTGGTGGCCTCGGTCGGTCTGGCTCCATGCCTAATCCCCTAGTCCTCATTGTCCTCCCACTTCACCCTTAGGCCCCATTAAGGTCAAGAAACACTTAGGAAGATTTATGTTCACCTACGATTAGACCTGTCTCCCTAAGTCACACCCACAATACCTCCCCTTGTACACACAAACTAGGTCCCCAAGTGTGGGATAATACCACAAGCTCCCCTACAATTTGACCCAACTCCTAGTCTCACTGGCATGGACACCATGCACTGCATAGTGAGATAGACACACCCCCAAGTAGTGCACTTCCTTTTTTCTTTTCAAGTACACTCAACAACTACGATCAACCACTAAGATCAAAGATCCCCATTACCCACTAAAATCTATCCTCGACCTCCATAATCTGTCATCCAATTTTGTGATGCTTCTTCTTCCCATCCAACCTTCACAAAGCCTAATCACCAACCCACATGGCAACCCTTCAACCACCCGAGACCTCACCAACTAGTGCCCGCAAGTGCCACAGGATTGGCACTTGGCTAGGAGGGGGTAATGTTAACCCTAGTACAAAGAAAGCAAAAAGAAAATTAAAAAGACATACGGCAGAGCAGAAAAAGATGGCCCACTCAAAGAAATGGGAGGAAAAAAGGCCAAGCACAAGGGAAACCTTAAAAGTTCAGGGCAAGTACAAAAGAGGAAAGGCACATTTTAAATGCAAAGGTGTACCCTAAATTTTTGTAAGAGAGTGTCGAGCTTCCTCCTATGCAATTTGTAAATGTAGATAGGCATGGGTGAAGGCACAATGCAAATAGGAAAGGAATAGAAAAAGAGGGCCTAGCTAAAATGGCTAGTCATATAAGAAAGGGATGGGTGCCCAAAAGGCATTAGGGCTTGTATAAAAGGCAAAAAGTGAATGAAGAAGCTCACTCTTGTGTTTGGCCAAAACTAGCTCTTCTCCTCTTCTTCTTCTTCTTCTTCTTCTTCTTCTTCTTCTTCTCCTTCTTACTTTCTTGAGCTTGTGGTTGAGAGAGGGAGTGTGAGGGAGTGAGGGTGTGAGTGTGTGAGGGTCGGGAACCGTGGTGGAGAAACTCTCCATCTTCTCCTCTCTTCTTCTTCTCTTGTCTTGTCTCATGTGCGGTAATGGAGCGTGAAGCTTGGAGTTTGAGGATCAGCTTACTTGAGCTTGCACCTTGGATCGTGGAGCTTGAGGATTGAACTTGCTTGAGCTTACACCTTGGATCGTGGAGCTATCGGAGAGCTTGTGGGAGGAGGCAACTTGATTGAACATGAAGGTAAGCTCACTATACTCATAGGTGTGAGAGCACGTACAACTATGTGAGAGATAGCCATTGCACTTGGCTTGAAATGCTTGAAGCAATAAGTGGTCCATGGGTCTTGGTGGTCGATCGAGAACCTCCCACATCATATATAACTTTAGATCTTTAAAAGGTGCTTCCAAAAGTTTCAAGAACTTTTCAACATGCTTTTTCTCATGTGCTTTAATCCCTATTTTCTCATATGTACTTGCTTTGATATCATGCCACGTGTCCTAGCAGTAATATAATTTCGAAAATACTCCATGCTCAATCATACATGACTTTGAAAAGAAATGCAAAATTGGATCCATGCTATTCAATCATACAAGTAGTGATACACACGCAAAGATGTATACACTGAAAAAATGGTGCCTAGCCTATCTACATGTGTCCATGTGTTATGCAAAGTGCAAATACAATTCCTTGATTTAATTACGATCCTTAACCTCACCTCGCATCACTCAACAAATAAGAAATATTGTACTCTGCTCCACCCACCCAAGTCTCACAATCACTCAACAAAACTATATGGTCCTCATGATGTGACCAAGAAAACAACCCATCTCACAATTGTAGGCGTCCTTCATGATCCTCAAACTCACCCACCCACCTTTCCACTCATCCAACGGTTCCTAATTTGGTTATGAATATCCCAACACTCGTACGTGTAAAGAATTGTGCATGCACAATGAAAGGTGCTCTCTCAAGTGTGTGTGCATCTAAGATTTACTACACATAGTTACCAGAGGCATCATGTCGTGCTAGTGCTCAATGATGGTGCAAAAGTGCATCAACCCAACCCTTGGCATGGAAGTAATTGATAAAATCAAGAGATGATCCCTGAGTGCACTTTTCCATCATCATTGAGCATGTGAAGTGCACATGAAGTGCTCATGAACCTATAATCCCAATGATGTGCAAGAATATCGGCAAGAAAATATACATATTTTACGATGTCCAGTAGCTACCATCAAAGTCTTGCTCCAATTTGTCCAAGAAAACACCAACCTCAACCAAGGCTATCAAGTTTTCACACTCAAAAAATTCAAACAAAATAACAAAAATAATTCCTAGTCTGGACAAACCCAAATATCTAGCTACAAAACAACAAAACAACAAAACAAGTAGTCACATAAATGACTAAACTACAAAAATCCTACTTAGCTAATGTTTTTCTAGGGGTTTTTAATTTATAAAAAAGTACTTGATGCCATGTCCCTTTCAACTTGTCGAAATGCATGGATCTAGAGCATGGCTATGGTGGATGATAGATGCAAACAAGACTCGTAAAGGCATAGACATGACAACTATTTATTACACAAGTGAATTAGGTTCCAAGATTAGGATATGCCAGGCTTGCTCAATCCCATAAGCACAGTTGTGGAAAGTGCTACCTAACCTAAAGGCTATAAGGCATTGTACTTGCCTTTTATTTTAAATGCAATGTCATAGTACTTTTGTCCTTTCACTTAAGTGTCTATGTCATTGTCTACATACACAAGATTGTCTTTATGTACAAAGAGGCTACACTGGGTGTGATTACCTAAATCTCAACACCCATCCTCAATCACAACCAAAAAGACACAAAATGTGTAGAGGCTTTAGTGAGCAACCACCTGCAAAGTGTGGGCCCACCACAAACATGGTGATCATCCAAAGGCTATCACAAAAAAGGCTAAGTGTGGGTACCAAAAACATGGTGGACATACAAAGGCTGTAACAGGGGCTTCACAAAGTGTACATAGGTTGTAGTACCAAGTTACATGAGGAGTTTACAAAGCTTATGATAGAAACATTAGGGCAAGGTTATACAAGGCTTCAAAAAAGTCTATCAAAAAATTAGGAATAGAAGGACTAGTGAGGCTTGCCCTTCTGCTCCTGATGGTCTTCTTCTTCTTCTTCTTCTTCTTCTTCTTCTTCTTCTTCTTCTTTTGCTCCATGGTCTTCTTCTTCTTTCACCATTGCAAGATAAGCCTTCTGAGACCTCTTTCTCACATGACAGAACTTCTCAGTATATCCAATCCTTTTGCAAAAATCACAAATGAGCTGCTCCTTTTTGCCTTTGTTCCTATTACTGACATACAATAGTTGTCCATCTTTTGAAGTTTCTTATTTTCCTTTAATCTTATTTTCTTCTTCTAATAAGGAGGCCTTAATGTCAACCAATTTAGGGTATGGCATGTTGATTAAAGTGGTTGAGATCATAATCTGGAGGCAAACTTTTTAACAATACACCAATACATATATCTTCATCCATGTTTAGATTTATTCATGCAATCTAGGTTAGATGACTTTCCATGTAGTTTAGATGAGATGCCAGGGATTGTCAAGAATCGTGTGGTGGAGGGACTTGCTTGAGCTACTGCACTAAACTCACACTGTATACACACTATATACACAAGAGGAAGCTCACTCAAGAACACAAGAAGAGAGATGGAGGTCAAAACCTTTTCTTACTGATTTTTTCTTCTTCTACCACACACTATACCATGTACAGAAAGTATAGATAACATACAACATAAAGGAAAGTGGCCTACTAAGTCAAACAGTGCATAACAAACTACACTAATTAATTGGCGCTATATCTTTGCCAATTGTAGGTAGGTGTAACAAGCTAAATATAATAAGGGATAAGTCAATGGCCATGTGAGTATCATAATGACCACCAACATGCTAAGTGTAGACATGCAAACCCATCTAGCCAGGCAGTCCATCATCAATGTCCTCACGTGTTGAGCTTGTCATCTCAACAGGGATGAATTAGGCTTCATGTTTAGTCTAAAGAATTCAATTAGAAATCCATAGTTAGAAGATTTTGACTAGGCACCAAGCAATGTGTCCAATCTATCATCCTAGGTGTGATGGGATGTGTGTCATAGGCATCCACATGATGAATGTAATTGTCATCCAACTCAAGCTTTATGATGGCTTGAGTCTTGTCATTATTTTTCTGCCAAATTGATGCAAGGGCAGCATCTCGAGGCTTCTTCTCTTGTCCATTAGCGATTGAATATCACAAGAATCGCTTTTAAATACAATTTCTTTCAAATTAACTAAAATATCATGAATTGTCTCTTAAATACCCACTATAGTAGAATACTTGTACACCGCTTCCCTGAATTTGACATATATTATACTTGTGCCTTCTACTTCTCCCAATGAAGCCTTACGCATTGCAATTCCCACAATACCAGCTTGTCCACGTTTAAAGGGGAATACAATGAAGTGGCTGTTGGGGTAAAACGCTACTAGACCTACCCATGTACATAGACCGCCCGTTCTTTATTCATATATAATATGAAACTGTAATAAGGCTGTCAATTAGACTCTTGATAGCATCTACATTGTGTGTGCTCTTCTCTCCCACATCTTCCTCCTCTCCTTCTCCACTGCCATTGCATCCCCTTCAACTGGTATCAAAGGGGGTCTTTTGGAGCGAGATCGGGCTGTGCACAGGAGGTACGAGATCCTATTCTTAGGTATTCTCAGCCCATTTGCAGGTTCACAACAAGGTTTCGAGAAGAGGCAGCCATAGTTTCACATCTTGGAACTTGTTTCTGCTTTCCCTTGGCTTGAGCCTTTGTAGGCTTGTTTGGGGCTAGTGTATGCCATCATTGGCACTTGGCTTAAGGCCTCCCCACCTTGTTTTGCTCAGCCACATGCTGATGTACTAGCAGCATGATTTGCGCCAAGTTCACAGCTTGAATGGGTGATAGCTCTTTCACAAGATGATCATCATGCTTGATGTTTAGAGCACCTTGGACCACTTAGCAATTATCTATGACACCTATTGAAGCTTGCACATGACTTGGGGCTTTGATTTGAGCTCCTCTTGGTTGTATGAATAGCAGCAAGCCTGATTTTAGCATGCCCCAGACATTTACAATAGCCCCCAGCTCATTTACTTTATCTTGCACTTGGTTATGGCTTGTTGAAGCCTCCTGACACTTGGCTTTGGATTTGGGAACTGATATTTATGGTTGGCATTGAGCTTGGAGCTGATTTAGCTCAACCATGGACTGTTTGAACAGTCCCAGGACTGTCATAAAGAGGGCAGCACCCTGTCATTGATCTTTACATGTACATGTGATGGTCATTTGATGCTCGATTATCCCCGAATGATGCCTATATCTCAAGGAATGTATGCATATGGTTTGCCTATCGATTTGAACTTGGTTTGAGCATTGATTTGCTCAATTTACATAGGTTATTTGCTGCTAGAATAAATAGGGCTAAAGCTATTTTGCTTCCAATTTGGTTATGCCTACTGTGTACAGGGTGCTCCCGGCTACTTGAGTTGACCTCTTAATGTATTTGGATGATGCCACATTGATGTTTATGCTCCCGGAATCATTTTGAATGAAGATTAGAGCTCAATTTATGGTTTTACTATCATTTTTTATTTGCAGCTGGCATGCTACTTGAGACAGTTCATGTTGCATATCACTTGGGTGATTCTTGTATGACCCTCTTTGGGATTGATGTTCGAGGTGGATGCTTTTGGTCTCGGCAAGATGGCAGATGTTTGGACTTCATCTTGACTTTCATTGCAGTATTCCTTTGAGCAGTTTGACATTTGGTTGGTTTATCCCTTATGTAGCTTGGATGCTAGTTGGCCTTTTGATGCTCCGATGATTTTCTTGGATCTTGGATGTTTGGTGGATGCACATACATGTTGAGCAGTGATTGCTCCATTCTTCTTTGGCAGTTGGACTAGTTGGGCTATTGTTGCCCGTCCATGTTAGAGAGCAGATGCTATGTATGCTTACCCATCTATGCACATGGTCTACTGTTGTATACCTTACAGAGCCACTTGTATGATGATGTTATACAAGTATTTGGGCTTCTCCTAGAGCTTGACCATTGTAGGATCTTATGCCACTTACCGATCTTGCATTGACTCAGATGCTAATATGTGGTGTGATGTACTACAGAGTCATATTTGCCATTATGGTTATAGGCTGATTTCATGGCTGAATACCGTATGCTCTTATGACAAATGTCTTATGCTTTACTGTCTGTGGTTAGTTATGTCATGCAATTGGCTATGACTTTTCTTCATGTAAGAGCTTTTGCATCCTTGGTTGATGCATTTATGTCATCTCGTCCGTTGAGGTTTCATGCATTGTGGAAAGCGTAGGCATGTTAAAAGAAAATGTTTTAGATGGATTAGAGAGTACAGAGACAAAGATGAACTCAACATGAGCTAAGAGTCAGCAATGCAGCAGGTGTTACCACTCTTTCTAATGGTGAGGTACATGTGGTTACCCATGATGATGCAGTAGAGCATGTACTCTTGTCATCTTGTTTCCCTACAGCTTACTTGCTCAGTGATCAAGCCTATGCCTTTGATTGGATTTTGGACTCTATGGCATCTTGTCATGTTACCCCTTATAGAACATTGTTCTCTTCTTACATGGAGGTTGACGGATGTATTGATTTGGGCCTTAAGCAGTCTTATGCTATTGTTGGTATAGGGGATATACACCTAGCTTTGTGTGACGGAACTTCTCTTATGCTTAGGGATGTTTTACATGTTCCCATGCTCAGTAAGAGCTTGATTTCTATTAGTCAGTTGCATGATGCAGGATATATTGTTTCTCTTCAGGATAGGTCATGGAAGATATGTCGTGTTTGCTTGGTTTTGGCCAAAGGTTCTAGAGATGGTTCTCATTACCTAGTGCATATCTCTCATGTGAGAGATCCTATGGTTGCAGTTATGGGGATACCACATGCATTGTTATGGCATTATCGCCTAGGCCATATGCACCACAAAGAGATGGAGCTATTGTCTTGCATGGGCTCCTTGATGCCTCCTTTGTCACATGCAGATCTTGATGCTTTCCCTGATTATACTTATGGTCCTTGCAGAGCCCCTTTGGCTCATGGCAATTGTGAGAGGCATGATTCTCTAGATCCTATCCATTGTGCACTATATGGACCTATGCCTTCCCAGTCACTTGCGGTGGAGTGTCGTACTTTATGAACTTCGTGGATCATGCTACCCACCGTGTTTGGGATTTTCCCTTGGTATAGATTGAGGATGCCACAATTATGCTTGACAGGTTTATGGATTCTGCTAGTTGTAGGCCTAGGTGTGCAGATGGATTATGAGACTCATGCTATCTCTCCCAACTTTCAGTCCTATTGTCAATAGTCTGGCATTGATTTCCTATACCCATGGTATTATGGAATTGCTCATGGCATGTGCCTAACTCTATATACAAAGGTTGCTTCTATGCTTACCACAGTTGGGTTATCTTATGGCTTTTGGGCTGAGGCCCTTATGACGATAGTCTACTTACTTAATAGGACATTGTGTCTGACTTTGGATGGTATTACACTACACAAGGCATGGAGTGGCATGAGACCCTCCTATGATTACTTGAGGATGTTTGGCTGCTAGGCATTTGTATGTATGCCAGATATGCCTTTGTCACGCAGATGTATCCACCTTGGTTATGGAGATGGTGACTTTTAGCCTTATAGGTTATGGGACTTGGATACCCAATAGGTTATATGCAGCCATCGTGCTATCTTTTATGAGACGCATACATCTCTCAAGTCTCTTGATGCACATTCAGTGCACTTTATGGTTGATGCTACAACCATATTTCAGTCTTTTGCTTCGTTGAGGCCGCATATTATCTTGAGACCCCGTTTGGGATGCTGGCCCTTCTTCTATGATTGACTTTGGAGAGTCTATGTGCTCTCAACTATCTCCTATGCACCACACTGATGCTATGCGCTACTCTGATGCTTATGCATTACAGCCTTGCACTCATTAGTTGTGCTTGCTTCATGAGAAGCATTCTTAGACTGCTCCACTGTATGGAGCTATGGGATCGCTTGTCTTTTAGATGTCATGGACTAAGGGATACTTCACTCTTCTACAAGGGTTCCTGATGCTTATTGCATGGCTCACTTTTCGATTAGGCGTTGGGTGAGATGTCATGATTCCTCATCTTGTCTCTTTTTTCTTTTTCCTTTGTTTTCACTCCCCGGCACATTGGCCTTTTAGGGGGAGATTGTTGGGGTAAAAGGCCACTGGGCCTACCCATGTACATAGACCGTCCATTCTTTATTCATATAATATGAAAGTGCAATAAGGTTGTCAATATCACACTTTGGACAACAGCTACATTGTGTGTGCTCTTCTCTCCTGCATCTTCCTCTTCACCTTCTCCACTGCCATTGCATCCCCTTCAGTGGGTATAATAAAGACAATCAGTTTCTATTTTGGATTTGACACATTTACATTGTATTGTTTGACCAGAAATCAAGATTCCATTTTTAATCATGCTGCTGAAATCCTTCCCTGTTTAATGACATATTCAAAAATCAGACACATCTTTTTTTTTGGAGATCTACATCCATTATGGGGCATTGGGGTCATATCACGGACAAAACTGGGGGTTATACCACCTTGTGCCACGAATAGCTCGTAGAGCCATGTCCCTTCCATGACCAAGTCCACTTATCATTACATCTGCTTGTTTAACACCCCAATCGATTATGATTGGATGACATTTTCAGTTGTAGTCTGAGCAGCAAATGGTGTACCCTTTCATGTGCCTTTTGAATCCAAAAACACCCACCAAGCACCAAAGGGCAACTTATCCTTGAACATCTGTAATAGTAATGATAGTATTATTAAAGCCTGCATGAATATGAAAAATTCATTTGGGTAGGCCGCACTTCCCCTTCCGTTGTCAAAGGGGTTTTTATCGAAAGGTCATATCCACCAGGGATCAAAGGTAGAACAAAGTAGAGAGATAGGAGATGGAAGAGAAGATAAAGAATACACAAGAGGTAAACACAATAATGACAAAGCACAATGAATCAAATCAATATGTATTGACAGAACTTGAAATCCTTTATCTGGCACTACTCAAAAGCACTCTCCAGACATTGAATCTCCTGGAGCTCCTTCATAGACCAAAAACGTGCATCCAAATAACACCTCCTTCTCTGCTACTCGGAACCCAAATTTGACAACTCTATTGGCTTCAGAAGGGGGATAAAACTCCAAGACACATGATCAAGGATCTTCCAGATCACTTCTTCTTCTTCTTCTTCCAATTCAAAGTGCAATTTTCAACCTATCAACAACGATCGCGATGCACGCGATTTCGTCTCTCTTTCTTTTTTATGAAAAATCCCATAACTGGCCGAAAAAGCAACTTGCTTTTTGCATGCCATCCTAATCTAGAGATTTTCTAACTTTTTCATATTTTTACAATAAATACTATCAAAATTAGGCTAAAATTATCCAAAAATCTAGTATTTTTGGATAATCCATGCAAAGGACACTAGCATAATGACTTAGATCACATTGACTCTCTACATTAATAAGAAAGTCAGATGATGATGCACTCTAGAGTTTTTCACACTGTGTCCACATAGTGGCACGATATCCACTCCCTTCGAATCTGCACATCCTCCGGTATGTGCCAAATTCCTAGTTGTCACTAGATTTTGAGTCCTCCTCATCCTCTACTACCATATCATTTGCTTCTTCATCTTCCATATCTTCCTGGCTAGCCCCTATATCATGGCCACTATTTTCTTCCAATTCTAGCAACTCATAGGTACTAGATTCCCATCGCTTGAATAATTTGATTCTTTTCCATGTTACCGAAAGTTTTATGGCTGTCCCATCCGGTTCATTTAATGCATAAGTAGCATTATCAAATACATGTCTTACCACATAGGGTCCAAACCATCTTTTGGAAACTTTACGTATGGCACTATCCTAGTTGTCTAAACTACTATTGTAAACCAATACCCGATCCCCATCTTGTATGGTTTTTGGTCTCAGTCTATGTCTTTTGTCAAACCATTTCTTGTTCTATATCCTTGCTGCCCTTAATTTTGCAATTGATGCCTCTATGTCTTCTAACTTTCTTTCCAACTGTCTAATGCTCAAGGCCAACAACTCCTCTTGATTCAACTCCTCCTCCCAAGGTAGCACACTCCATGTGACTATCATCTCTTCTATCGACATGATAGGTTTTTGACCATACATCAATTCTGTAGGCATATATCATGTAACAGCACTATGAGTTGTTCAATCAGCCCTTAAGGCATAAGGGAGCAATCGTGGCCACTCTTTTACCTTCTCTCCACATGCTTTTACCAATGCCTTCAAAATAGGTGGATAACCTCTTTCACTTTTTTAATTTCCTTCAGGGTTATAGGCTGAAGTTAAAGCAAGCTTTATCCCAACTGTGCAAAGAAATCATGAGCTTCATCTACATCCAGCTCACCCCTATCTACAGTAATTTTTTCCGCACAACCATACCGACAAAAGATCTCTTCTAAGAGAAAAGGACACACGGCATTTTTTGTCTTAGTACGTAGAGCTCTCCCTTTCACTTGATTAGTCAAGTCTTCACAAGCAAGTACAAGATACCTCATTTGCCAAAGACATGTAGGCATCGTGACTAAATCCACCACCCACTTAAAATGAAGAGACAATGGACATGTGGGTTGCAATCCATCCCGATGTCTCATGGATGAATACATTTGACATGTCATACATGTTTCCACAAAGTGAGCAAGATCCTTATACATACCCTACCACCAATATATTTCTTTGATCTTTGCAACAGTACCCCAAACACCTCTATGACCAACCCATAAGCTTTCATGAAATTCTTGCATAACATTTACTTGTAAAGCTCTGTCACCCAGGGAACATCATCCAAGAAGGGCATTGTCAATTGTGGTATAAAATCCATGAGTACCCTATTCATAACATTTGTCATATGTGCCACTGAGTTTGTTTCACCCTACGGGAGAGTACATCTCCAAACTAACCCCAAAGGAGTCTTCATGGTTGTGATATTCCTGCTCTCAATTGCAAGCTGAAATTGATCATACCCCGAGTAAAGATTACCCAAAGAATAGATCACTCTGCCTGCAAAAGCCTCTGCAAATTCATCAACCACAAGACCCGCACCCACATTTCTTATGGTCACTTTATTGACCGGTTGCATGTCTTGAATAAATCTCAAAGCCCCATTCTTTTTGGGTACAGTAAACCAATGATTTGAGTACAGGGCTAAAGAGGGCTCCAAGATCTTCATGCAAATCTTTTCATTTAGCAAATCCATCAGCTTTGGCAAGTAAGCTTTAGGCACTGGAATAGGCCTTAAGTTCCATTGTACATGCGGCATAGTAAATATTACCATAGGAGAGACAATATTTGGATCCACACAACCTATTTCAGTCGGTTGAAATGCAAATGCCTTTCCATGCCTAGCCAACATACGCGTAAGACAGTCTCTTTCAGCATGCAAAAGAAACCCTTTTGCACCAACTTTCAATTCCTATAATGTTTCAGATGTAAACTGATGATATATATCTTTAGGATCTCGTGACCTTAGCTGCCATGATACTTTTTCATACAAACTCTCACTCTCTAGTGAAAATGGCAAAGCAATTGGTTTCACCTTTTTATCAACTGTCTTATACTTTGTCACCACAAGTGCTTCAGCCCATTGTAATCCTTCCTGCTGAGCAAACAATGCTATAACATCATAGATGTCCAAAGAACATACTGACAACACTCTGTTTTCAGCCTCATTTTTTGCATATATAGTTGTTGAAATTTCAGCCATATTGTCATTAATATTCAGCCTATAAAAGATGCTTGAAATGCCTTCGTTTTCAACTAACAGTCCCAATGCTCTCAGTTCCTTAGCAGCCCATTTCATAGATATGCGTTCGGTCTTGCATATAGCTTCCATAGGCTTAAACCAACATGAAGTGTTTCCTGTAAATTGAGAATAACCAATAGTAAATACATGCTTCATTCCATCAAGAGGCGAGTACATCCTCTGAACAACACTACTATAGCCCTGCATGAGAGCAATGCTTAATGAAATCTAGGTCTTTGAATTCCCTTGCATTCAAAGCCAAAGGAGCCTCTCAAAGCGTATCCCGATTTCTAGGATGATTAACACAAATAGTAAGAAATTGGACTACTTTCCTCCCATCCTTGCTTCTGACTCTTGCATAAGCAAAACCATCATCAAGCACCTTTGTTTCCATACGCACTCTTGTAATATAGGGCTATCCCAAAATCACTACATATGAGGAATTTTCTTGCACAAAGAAGTGTTGCTCTTCTTGTACATCACCAATTATCACTTTCACATTAGGACATGCAGCATAAAGCTCTCCCAAAGAATTATTTGCAGCCCTTATACACCAACCATGATCAGTGTCCACAAGCCATGTACCATTCTCATACAATCCATGCTCAATAACACTTATCTCAGACCCATGGTCAAGCAAAGCAACACAAGGAGTTTCACGTTCCCCTATTTTCACTACTGTTTCAGTGGTAGCCCTAGTCCAATGATTCCTTATGTAATGACTTCGATGAATAAATCCTAGATTCTCTTCCCCATATTGTTGCATATGCCTTACTCCACCATGCATATTGCTACAAGACAATGCATTTTCAGTCACTTTCTTCTCTTTTCCACATGCTATCCACTTATTAGTAGCATCCTACATAGATAATTGAGTACTTACTTCATGCTCATATTCAGCATGAATACCCAACAAACTAGTTTCCTCTTCAAATTGTAGCAATGCACTGGTGGTATCGCCGAGAAATTGACGCTTCCTCTTAATTATGTCAATGATCTCATCATGAAATTCTTGCTTGGCGATGCCAAGCACCTCTCCCAATGTGAATTCCACCCGACTATTTAAGATCCATTCTTCAAGAACCTTCTTCAAATCTGTGGCTGTCTTAATGTCAGACTGCAACTTATACCCTGGCTGCTTGCCCTTCTTTTTGCCCTCTATTTTGCTATCCTATTTTTGCTCCTGACTGATCTCTTTCATAACATACTCGAGAGGTGGTTGATTTTTAGCTTTAGGCTGATCCACACTTCTTCTTGTCATTCTTTTAGATGTCCATGCATTATCTTCATCTCTCTTTCGTTTCTCTTCTACAAGTACATCGGTGTTTTGTACCTTTGCTAAATATGCATACACTAAGTATGCATCCACCAATGATTCCCAACCAATTATGTCACGAATGTCTTGCCCTGCATGAGACATTTCACAATTAGTAACCTTTCTCTTTTTAGCTGCATGTAAAGCATGTGTCCATATTTCAGCCTTTGGACCATCACTTGGCCATGCATTCTATCCAACTATAGACCAAAAGTAGAAGCATATACCGCCACATAAGCATTTCAGACAACCAAATCTTCCAACAACTTCTGGATACCTCCCTTTCCAAAATTCAAAGCAAGAGGCAATCCCATTTCTTGTGCATGTATCTTGTCATCTTTCCAAAAGATGAGCTATTGTGCCAAGGCCTCCTGATAGGCAACACAATCCTTTCTCTCATGCTGTGAACTATCACACCACATACATCTTTTTCCTGGCTTAGGGGTTGTTGCCCGTCCCCTTTTCTCTTGTGATTTTTCATCCAATTTTGCAACCTTCAATTGAAGATCTCGCATGCCTCTGACCAATTCATCTAAGACATCTTCCCTAACATAGGGAACAATAGTAGGTACAGCCATAGGGTTAGCCACAGAAGCAGGTGGCTTACTAGATACTTCAACCTTTTTCCCATAATAGTGGGCAAGCTAGAGACATGCAATCTTTCTCTTCTTCTATGCTTTTTCACAAGTGCAGTAACACCTTTCTTGACATGTCTTCACTCTATTTTCAGACCTGTCTATGTAGTCTGATCCTCAAGCAAAATCATCAAGCTTCTCTTGAAGCTCAGGATCAGCTACTTGTAGAAACAATTCAATTTTCTGACTTGCAAGAGCTTGTTGTTCTGCAAGATCCAACTGCTCAAATTGACTTTCAATTTCTCTTAACAATTCTGTAGCCACAAGACCCAAATTGGGTTGTAAAACCCACTCCTAAAAAGTCTTGCACGTAATCAAACTAGTATCTTCAAAGTAAAATTCTTCCCTGAGTGTCTTCTTGAAAGCTACCTAGTCAGCATCTTGCATGTACAATTCAGTAATCCGAGCTTTCAGTTCATGTACAATAACACGTACAAACTATCGACTCCATGCGAGTTGAGCCACTCCAAAGAATTCGATCTTTTGAGCATAGGTATGTACATATGCAGATGTATTCCTGCCATTGAATAACTTCACCTCACTCTCAACTGCTTACAAAGCATTCATCACAACACTTTCTGTTTGAGCAGAAGCTTGCATCACCTATTGTTGTTGTTGTACCTGCATAAGCATATTCATATTTTGCACCAATTGTTGCAAAACATCACTCCAGATTGTGTTCAAAGGTTCTCCCATCTTGTCTTTCCTTCTTCTGATGACCTTTTACATCGAGTTCACCAATTTCGGAGAGGTTTTTGTCGAAAGGTGGTATCCACCGAGGATCAGAGGTAGAAGAAAGTAGAGATAAGAGATGGAAGAGAAGATAAAGAATATACAAGAGGTAAACACAATAATGACAAAGCATAATGAATCAAATCAATATGTATTGACAGAAATTGAAATCCTTTGTCTGGCACTACTGAGAAGCATTCTTCAGGCATTAGATCTCCTGGAGCTCCTTCGTAGACCAAAAACATGCATCCAAATAACAACCCCTTCTCTACTTCTTGGAACCCAGATTTGATGGCTCCATGGCTTCGGAAGGGGGGTAAAATTGCACGACACTTGCTCAGGGATCTCCCAAATCACTTCTTCTTATTCTTCCAATTCAAAGTGCAATTTTCAGCCTGTCAACAATGATCGCGATGCGCATGACTTCGTCTCTCTTTCTTTTTTATGAAAAATCCCATAACTGGCTGAAAAAGTAACTTGCTTTTTGCATGCCATCCTAATCTAGAAGCTTTTCTAACTTTTTCATATTTTTACATTAAATAATATTAAAATATGCTAAAATTATCCAAAAATCTAGTATTTTTGGATAATCCATGCAACGAACACTAGCACTAATGACTCAGATCACATTAACTCTCTACATTAATAATAAAGTCAGACGATGATGCACTCTAGAGTTTTTCACACCATGTCCACGTAGTGACATGACACCGTGAATGTTTTTTTTTTTAATATTTCATCATATTTAGTTCATTATTCATGATGCATTGATTATCCTAGCTTATTCTAATTTGTTCTGGTCCACCATCACCCCTGTCTTTGTTTGTGTCTCGGGTTAAAACATATCACCATCATTTGTCTCTGTCTATGGATCAATCGACATTTTTCACACATTTTTCAAATAGAGGCGTGAATTTTCATATATGTAACTCTAGGTTGATTTAGTAAGTTCATGTTATGAACCAGGCAAGCCTCTCTTCCTTGATGGATGCCCCAACCCTTTCCTTTGCTTCCTCATGATCAAAAAAGAAAATCTATTAATTGAAAACTCAATAAACATTGAATAGACAAAATTCCATTTAAGTATCGTTTATTTGCTTATTCTTGAGGCGATAAATGATTCGTCCATTGGTAAGATCATAACAACTTAATTCGACCCTCGCTCTATCTCCCGGCGGTATTATTATGTAATTACATCGGATTCTTCCTAATATGTGAGTCAAGACTTGACATCCATTGTCTGAGTATACTCAAAACATCGCATTGGGAAGTGATTCTGTGACTGTCCCTTCTATTTCAATCAAATCTTGTTTCTTCATCATTTAGAAGTAATCCTTCTTTTATTTCAGTATTTTCAACTTCGATATTTTCATTGAATCGTTGCATATTGCTAAAATATTTATGAGAAAAAATATATACATTTTTTAAAGGAGGGGGGTGGGACACTCATGCAAGGTTTTCTCTTCCTACCTCTATATTTAAGACCTATATCTAAAAAATATTGTTGGTCTTCTTTGTGTTTCGCTATGCTTTTTAAAAACCTTCCTCTATCAGAACATGTCCAATACCTCTCGTTGTTCCTACAGCAAGTATCCTAATCACTGGGCTTTTCCTCATATTTTTATTTTGGATAGTAGTAATTGCAGCAGAAATTATATCATTATTCGTAACATATCAATCAATAGTTATTTACTCTCAAAAGGGATTCCAATTTGTTATTTTTATTTGTCAATATGAATCCTACCCGATATTTTTTTCATGTTGATGAATCAAGATTTGCCTTGCATTATGTTACTAATTTCCTATTATTCAGATTTAACCAATAGGTTCCATCATTATAATGGATGAATCTGAGAAGATATCAAGTATTCCAATAATACAGCAAAACAAAGAGAAGTGAAAAAGAAGAGTTCCTTTTAGCATTAACAAAAGTATTAACAAAGAGGATTCATCTATCTATTTGTACATATCTTACTAACTTTCAATCTCTCTGTTTTGTAATCCACCCAACACTTTTGTTTTGAAATTATAGAAAAGTAATAAGTTCATTGAATTCTTAACTCTCATTTATTTAACATTTCATCATTCTTACTTTTTGTTTCGGTAACAACACTTCGAGAGCTAGCACAACTATTCTAGTAAGACCATATTCTTTTGCTTCTCTGGCTACTAGCCCAAAAACCCTCATTCCTTTTGGATTACCCTCCTAATTGACAACAATTGTTGTATTATCATCAAATTTTATAATCATTCCATTTATTGGTTTTAACTCCCTACGAGTACAAACTATCACTACCCTAACAACTTTCGATTTTTTAAGAGACATGTTGGGTACAGCTTCCTTGACCACGGCCACTATCGTATCGCCAATAGTTGCATATTTACGATCACTAGCTCCTAATATTCAGATACACATTAGTTTTTTAGCTCCACCACTATTGTCAACTACGTTTAAGTAACTTTGAGATTGAATCATTTATTGATCAAAAAATAGGATATAATATACCCACCCACTTTTATCTTGTCCATATATGCGAAATCCATAAGGGTGGATAACATCAAATTTTAATGTTATCCTGTATATTTATTTATTTATTTATTTATAAGTTATCATTTCACTAAATTGCTACCATTGTATTTAGAATTTTTTGTTTTGGTCTCCCTTCCTTCTTTTATTTCTCTCTCACTAGTACTTACTTATTTTCCATTTAATCCCACGAATCAATGGAAGGATTAAGGTGTACCTCTTAATTGATCAAAATATTCTTATAGACTATCAACACATAAAAGAAAAATTCTGAAACTTGAATTTCACTACAAGGATATAGGGGTATAGTGACGGGTAATTGCGACGCATATTAGTAGCATCGCTATTTGCGAAACCCGAGCATGACATTTTGCCACAAAGAGTGAAAGAGAGAGCGAAAGAGAGTGTGCCTTTGGGAGGGAGAGGGAGACGAAGAGAGAAAGAGATAGAAGGAGAGCTTCTCACCACCACCACCACCGTCACCATTTGCGAAAAAGAGGAGAAAGTGCACGAATGAAGAAGAGGGGCTGTCGCAAAAAGGAGACAAAGAATCCATACTCGAGCCTTTGCGTGAGTACATTGCCCCCTCTTGGTTTGTTCTTGTTATTTCTTCTTTTCTTTTGTTTGTTTTTGTTGAGAATGAGATGCATTGAGGGTGAAAGAGAGGAAATGAGAGAGGGAGAAGAAAAAAGGAAAAGGAAGAGAGCATGAGAGAGAGAGAGATCCACATATGGAGTTCAACGAATATCAAGGAATTCACGCACATGGAGCCACATTGACCCTGCCTTTCCAGTCTTTGCATGAAAGCCAAGGAATCTTTGCCTCGGTCTTGTTATGGATGGCATGAACCCATTTGTTCTCCGCTCAACTTCTTACAATGTGTGGCCTGTAATCCTTGTTAACTACAACATCCTACCATAGCTTTCTACGAAGAAAGAACACCTGATCCTTAGCTTGCTCATTCCTGGTTGCTACAAAGTCAAGAATATGGACGTCTATCTCCATCCATTAGTTGATGAGCTTAAGATTTTGTGGGAGGAGGGGGTCGCCGTGGAAGATATGAGCAAGCGCGATGGTCGATGATTTGTCAATATACGAGCCATTCTCATGTGGACCATGCATGACTTTCTAGGATTCGCAGGTAAGTAGGCTTCCGTTCTCATTGGTCATATCTATCATAGCTCGTTCAAGTTTATGTTCACTAAATAGAGGTGTTGGGACAGGTCTAGTTACCTCAGGTTATCATGCATGTCCATTGTGTGGGCCACAATTAGACTCTCAAAGGTCAGAACCATGAAGAAGATGGTATATCAAGGACATGCCTCTTTCTTACTATCGGAGGGTCATGAACTGAGGGAAGGTTTTCTTGGACAACCTCTAGCACGAGAATGAATGCCCAAAGTTGGTACAGGTTGAAAATGGTCCACATGGAGTCACATCCAAATGGAATGCAATGATTCTCGATTTTCTATGAGTTGCCATATTGGACCGACTTAGAGATCAACCACTTTTTGGACCCCATGCATATTTTCAAGAATGTGGGTAGCTTACTATGGGACCATATCACAGGAAAGAGAGACACTGCAAGGGCACGAATGGATTTAAAGGAGGTAGGCAAGATGGAGGCACTTTGGCGAGTGCTAATGGTTGCTTGCAACTACCTCGTGCTTCTTGGGTTTTATCCACTAAAGAAGAGCACATTGTGAAGCAAATTATCAGGTCTCTGATGGGTATGATGTGTTCTCTCATATCCACTTTTTCTAAGGACGGCAAATTATCAGGGCTAAAATCCCATGATTGGCATAAGATATGTCAGGGTTATACTACGAATGGATTGTAAGTAGCCTGCATATTTTGCTATTTGGAGTCTATTCGGTGTTCGTAATGCTTCTTCATTTGTGGTAGTTTATACTACCGATCGCGATTGCAGGATGCCTCACTCTAGAAATACGCGAGGCGATGTGCAATGGATATCACAGAAGGAGATCAAGACATCCTCTATTGAATCCGCAAGGTGGGGGGCAGTGGAGATGCTTTATCTCTTTGAGAAGTATCTACCCACCAGCATGCTCACGATACAAACCCACCTCCGGGTGCATCTTGTAGATGAAGTGGAGATTATGGGACCTGTCCATACACGATGGATGTTCTTCTTGGAGCGCTTCATGAAAACCCTGAAAGGCTTTGTGTGACAACGAGCTTGGTCTGAAGGTAGCATAGTTGAAGGTTGGTTGGTGTCTAAGGCGTTAGTGCATATTTCACAGTGGCTACCAACGGTGGATTCAAACATTAGTATGACCGGAGATATGGTGGTTGGAAATGGGGTAGAAAAAAGGATGGATGCTATAATGGAGGAGAAAGTGAATCATTTTTGTATGTTTCACCATGCATCCATGGAGGCATGCCTCTAGGTACGAGCAAGCCAAGAAAGATCGTGAAGAAGTGTGATTGAAATTTCGATGCAGTACGCACCATTGACCGATTCAATATCCCGAGGGCATGGAGGAGATGCCGCGGTTTATGTCTATGCGATGGTTATATGGAGCTTTGATCGTAGCCTCTCACGAAGAGGTAAAGGTCTCTACTGAGGAGTCGGAATTCTCGAGGGGATGTAGTCCAAAGGTGACCATATGTTTTATAAGCTGCCGTATCTAGATTTTATATGTGACAACTAATCTAACCGTTTCAATGTACAATACAAAATATACATTGCGGCATGGTCGCGCGGGCGATATTCTCGCATCGAGTGCATTGATAAAATGCGCTCCACAACGGATTTGTGGTGACATGGCAAAGTTCAAGCAAGAGAGCCAATGGCAAGCCACATATCCAAACATCATTATAGATGAGATGGAGTATTTTGGAAACTTGCAAAGTGTTATCATGGTGGATTACCATAGCTTCTCGATGATCATATTCGATATGCAGTGGTTCAAAGTGGTACTAGAAGGAGCTAGGGCAACTGTTCAATGAGGTCCATCTAGATTTCTCAAAATAGATTTTGAAAAAAGATGGATGGATCTACGCGACATGTTTGTCTTGCCGGCCCATTGTGAGTAGTTGCATGATTTTTTTTAAAAAAAAATATTATGACATGGTATATGTCACAAATGTTGAATCTCTCTTGTATGTAATGTTGAACATGTAATTTTCTATCCAAACCCCCAACAACCTCGATGGTGGTATGTTGTGCCTTCACCTCCCCGAAGTGCAAGAGTGTATGATGAAAGCAATATTCCCAGCATAGATGAGGACAATATGCAGATGGGGGGATCGATATTGCAAAGGGTGGAGATCAAAGATGGCTTGAAGCATGTAGAGGAGGCAGAATCAAGTAACGATGATGGAAAGATAGGAAACCAAGAATTCTTTAAGAACGAGGTGGACTCATCCTTTTGTGGTGACCTGTCTATCGACCTTCCAATTTATGCGGAGTTGTGCTAGTAGACTAACATGGGACCATAAGCTACGTCATATTTACAGTATGTGCCTACACAATTCGTTGATGAATCACTTATAAGGGCACTCTAGAATATGCATTTTAAGTAACTTTATTTTTTTCATAGTTATATTACCGTGCTTTGCTTGAATCTTTATATTGACTATGCTAGCATCGTTTTTTGTCTGTGCAAGTGACCTTTGACGATATTTTGGAGAGCACGATGAGTTGAGGGATGAGCAATGAGGAGTTGCACGATATATTTACATGTATGTCTCCAGATCAAATGGCTTGATTCAAAGATATTGTGGACTTGGAGCTGTCTCAAACACCATCAGGCCATTCTGTTAGATCTACATCGACACGATCTGATGCTTCGATTTTCAGTAGACAAGGTTGACGCTCCAGACTTGGGCCGAATAAAGGGAGTGCTTCTGGGGGATGCTACAGAGATGTGGATGCGGTGAGCCTGCAATCAGCTCAAGATACAAGTGCTACTCCTCGCTCTTGTGCAAGTTCGACAGGGTGGTTGAGAGAGGGTGGCTCAGGTAGTTATTGTGGAGGCATCGATGCAATGTCTCCATCTTGTCATTCTGGTGAAGTTGCATCACCTGTACGATTTGTCACACATGTGGGGACGTCTAGTCCAGTGACTCGAGTTTTTGCTCAACCGTTCGCTTAGGTGGCACCCCTATGGATGCTATTCTGAGAGATACCACCCCCTGGATACACCAAATGTACTGGGGTCTCCTGGTTATGCCCAAAAGCGCAGTCGTAGGTGGGAGAGGACACATCTTAGACATATGCAGAGGGGTATGGATACCTTGTAGATGAAAGGACATGAGTCATGATCATGAATGATGAGGGAAGGAGGGTGATGACTCATATGAGAGAGTTGTGCCAACAAGTTTTTCAACAGAATGTCTTGAACCATTGGAAGAACATATTTGAGGGAAGCAAGGACTACATAGTAGCATCCTTGCATGAGGAGTTTCCAGTATCCATTGCAGCAAATAGATTTTCCATAGGCTAGATGATGGAGTGCATGCGTGCGTACATGTCACACAGACGATCAAACGCATGCAATGCACTTAAGAGTGGCACCTCAAAGTCTGAGTGGCTAGACGCGGATAACTGGCGCAGACTCAAGGAGGAGGCTACATATTCTCTAGGACATTGGAGATAGAAGCGCGAGGCAATGAGGGCACAATTGGAGGCAGGGGTGGTCCATCATCTTGGGAGTGGCGGCCACAAGACTTATCTAGAGAACTTTGTAAGTTTTTCTTTTGTTATACTTGCTTTTTTTTTTTTTGCAATGTCACTTCTACTGACAATTGTGTTTCTAACAGTTGTATTTTGTTTTCTTTGCAGCACTCCATTACAAATCACGATCCCATCGGCCTAGAGACTCGATATGCAAAGAGACACAGTCTCACTGCATTGATCGATAATATGTATGCACATGGCGGCCTAGTAAGTCGCTCATCTTTCTTGTTTGTAGTTGCTATTTTTATTAAAATGCATTATGTATCGTGGACTGATGTGTAGTTTTTTTTGTTTTTTGCAAAGCCCGTTCAATGCTCCTTCACGTCGAGATGAGCTTTCAGATGGTGAGAATCTATAGCTCGCGCTTAGATTCATGGAGTGCACATCCTCTTCCTTTTTGGTCTTGTGATTTATGTGGGCATTTTCTATGCACTATGTTATTACCATCCTTTGTATCTTGCCATGATTCCATAAGCTTTCATTCAACGATCTTGTATTTATTTTATGTATCAGTCTTGTGGGTTCAAGTACATTTTGCCTTCATTTTGACGACCATTGTAAACTTTACATGTAATCCATTTGTAGAATGTAAATACAGCACATAGTGCTACATATGCACAAATTTTTTCTCTCTATAACCATCGCTATTAGTGTCGCAAATTTATTGCATGCATCGCTATTGTCATCGCAATGTGCATCACAAACCGTCGCTATTTGCATCATTATTTGCGTCACAAACCATCGCTATTTGCATCGCAAATAGCAATAGTTCTATGGAGACACTAATACCGATATATTTAGTGACGACATGGCAATTTTTTTAATGAACATTTTCGTCTCTTTGAATATTCGTATGAGGCATGTATCTTGTAGTGTTTTTTTTAGAGTTTCAAAATTTTTCTTTTCTCCTTTTCCTTTTCTTTCCCAGTCTCCAAACTCTCTACATAATGAGAAAGATCAAGTCAATTATATCTCAATCATCATAATTTTGACCTAATAACTATTCGTGTACATATAGGTATCTTATAGGAAGTGATTGTCATGGTGGCTTTGGCCGTATTTACGGATACTCCTCCATTCTCATGAAGTATTCGGCCCAGCTTTACCACAGAGACCCAATACTCAAGAGATCCCTTACCGAATCCCATACGGGTCTCGGTGGGTCTCATGGTGACTGGTTTATCAGGATATATTCGTATCCACAATTTCTCGCTACGTTGAACATAACGAGTGATTGCTCGCCTACCTGCTTCTATCTGTCAGCATGATCCATGTGGGTTCAAGAGCTTAAAGAGCAAATTTTCCAAAGGAGACAATATTGCCACGGCTAGAAGTTTCTTTCGATCTTCCTCGATGTTGTTACAAAATTTGGTTCTCTTAGGGTTACAGTCAATGGCGACTAAATAGTCTCATCCCTAATGCAATACCAGACGTGGAAATTTCCTACCATACGGCTACTCATGGTCCCTATTTTGCTTTCTTACCAAATAACCATAGCCAATTATTTTTATGATTTGATAATAAATGGATATTATAGTAAGAAAGAAAATTATTTAATCATTTGTTTCCCTAAATGTTTTGTCATTGAATATATTGGCAAATTCCTT
This sequence comes from Lygodium microphyllum, assembly GCF_053477565.2. NCBI lineage: Eukaryota > Viridiplantae > Streptophyta > Polypodiopsida > Schizaeales > Lygodiaceae > Lygodium > Lygodium microphyllum. Next base: position 9,691,609 of record NC_141135.1, read on the forward strand.
GTTATTTGAAAGCAAAAAGAAAAATTCACAGGTAAAAAGGGACTCTATCTCGTTTTTCCTAGTCAAATCAAGAAAACACAAAACTTTTCTTTTTCAAAATTCTATTCAATTGAGTATAAGTTTATTTCGCCATCCCACCCACAGGTCAACAATAGCTAGTACCAACCAATTTGTAAGTCCTATTATTTTTGTAGTTTTTTTTACTAACGTTTAGGTTCTCTCTCTACAATGAAGCTTTTTAGTCATTTCATCGATGTTTACCAACTCGCAGCTTTTCACTAATAACGTGAAATAGTATTAATTGATGGTTTTAGTATTCCGTTCTTGTTATCATGCTATAACACATCACCTTGCAAGGGTTGAATTGTTAACCATACAATTAAATAGAAAGATTAATCCCTTTTTTTTCCCCGCACGTTAACAAGAACCTATGTAATATTCCGCTTTGGAGCAAGAAAAAACTTGCCCGTGAACAATAAATTGAGTGTCAATAAAATGATAAATTGGATTTCTTAGTTGGGTAAAAAGTATTGAATGACAAATCTAGAGTATGGCAGCTATGGAGGATGGAAGATGAAGACACTACTCATGATGACATGGACTTAGATTAACTGTTACATAAGTGAATTAGGTTCCACGATGGAAGCTTGGACTCATAAAGACATTATTGTGTAAGATGGACAATGACACTGATAATGACTCAAACTAATAGTTCCATCCCTTGAAATGAGTGTCAAGTACATGCTTATATAGCTTTTGGATAGTACCACTCTACCTTATTGTGCTTATGGGATTTTGTCATCTCTTCCTAGAGCACACATCATATGTCTATCTTCCATACAAAGCCACTTATGGGCACACATCCAACCTCTATGGGCATGCATATCAAGCATCATTTGCTATTCTCAACACCCCCCCTCAAATGATGAGTTTCTACCCTTGCTAGCTTTTGCTCCCCCTACATGATGACATGGCCCGGGAGACTAGCTCATAGGCAGCCTAGTCAAGTTAAAGCTTAATACTTTACATCCTTGGTAAGGGCTTTTACATCCACTATGGGAAACAAGATCCACTATAGGAAATAAAGATCTATTATGGGAAAACATGATCCACTTATAGAAAAAAATTTGTTGTCAACAATGTATCTTCCTCGTCTTCTTTGTGCATCCTTTGTTTTTCTTATCTTCTTAATTTTCTTTCTCTTCATGCTCTTTTCCTTTGTTGTGACCTTTATCCCATTTGTTGATGTGTGGTACATGCCTTTTGCTCCTATCTTCTTAACACAATCTTTTTGCTCAATGCTTTTGTGATGCATATAAATAGGTGCATTGCTTTGACTTGACAGAACTTGTTGAACCACTACATAGATCTTGGGATACATAGATTTTGGAGTTCCATTTGACCTACTAAGGTTTTTGCATTTCTTTGGGCATACAAGATGGATACATTTTTATTTTGGCTTCATGAATTGATAGGACATCACTACATTAGCTTTGGATACATAGAATTTTGGGATTTCAGATGGCTTTGACTCATGGATTGACATTACATTAGATTTCCTCCCGAGATCATACAACATCTTGTCCTTCATTTTGCTTTCTTTGTCACTCTTCACTTTGCTTATAGCTTCTTTAACTTTGACTTTGCTCTTCTTGTCCCCCTCAAGCAAAGGTACCACCAACTTTGAGTTTTGTATGATGACTAACGCAGCTGGAATGTCTTCAAAATTCTTCATGAAAGGTATCCACATAAAAATCTTCTTGTTTGTCATTGACATGACCAAGAATTAGTATCCAACAACTGGGAATAACCAGCAATGAGTTAATTCTTGAATGTGCTAAAAACCACAAGTGATGGCAGTGTCAAATCCCACTATGCAATATCAAAAGATACTAGCTTGATTCTTGATGTTATTGTTGCTTGATGTTTGATTCCTCTTACTGATTTGGAGTGATGCTTTGTTGGGAAAACTGAGTGACTTAGTAAATCAAAGTAGCATGAATTTCCTTGAGCTGAGAGAGGTGAGAAAGTGAAGAGATTTTTAAGCTTAAAATGAGGAAGCTATGGCTTCCCTGTTAGGGTTTCAAGCAGCTATTGGTTTTCCTTCTGGTGCAGCTTGTAGGAGAATAATTTCTTTGAGATATTTTATGGGGAGAGAGCTTGGATTTGGAGCTTTAAAAGCCCTATGGTTGTAGGAAGGATTACAACACATGCAGGGAGAACAACTATACAGAATGAAAACAGCGTAGAACATGCATCGATCTCCAATTTTCGTAATGCTAGTGCATAGAACAGCCAATGTTGGGCTCTGACATGCTAGGTAGTATAGTTGGGCCCTAAGCAAGAGAACAAGTCTCTAGAAGAGAGCTAGCTGAGATAGGCTGTGGTTGAGGAGATCCAAGAGCTTCAAGTGCTATAGGTCTAGTCTAGCTATGGTTGCCAAATAGTGAGTGTGATTTCAAGTGAGAACTGAAATCATGCATTCAAACTGAGCTAACTTGAGGTTGAGCAAAGTTGAGAGGAGTGAGAGGAGAGCTAAGCCATGCTCAACTGAGCTCTGATACTATGTTGAATGATGGATCTAGAGCATGGCAGCTATGGAGGATGGAAGATGAAGACACTACTCGTGATGACATGGACTTAAATAGATTAATTATTACACAAGTGAATTAGGTTCCAAGATGGAAGCTTGGACTCATTAAGTCATTATTGTATAAGATGGACAATGACATTGACAATGACTCAAATTGATAGTTCCATCCCTTGAAATGAGTGTCAAGTACATGCTTATATAGCTTTTGGATAGTACCACTCTACCTTGCTGTGCTTATGGGATTTTGTCTTTTCTTCCTAAAGCATACATCATATATCTATCTTCCATACAAAGCCACTTATGGGAAAGCCTATTTTGGGCACACATCCAACCTCTATGGGCATATATATCAAGCATCATTTACTATTCTCAACAAAAGTTGTTGGGATAAAGGGCAGTGCCCGTGTCCGCCTATAAGGGCTAGGTTGTACATAGTCAATATACCTATCTAAAATCATTATTGAGGTACACTCTTCAGTACCACAAATCTTATGTCTCTGTCTCTTCTCTCTCAACCTGCATCTCTATATAGAAGCTCCATTGTAGCTAACTCAACAAAGTGGTATCAGGAGCTTGGCATTTCTTCAGGTGCAAGAGCTTGAAGTTGAAGAAGAGTTCACTGTGAAGAGTTTGCAGGCAGAGTTTGCAAGAAGGGCAACAAGGTTTAAAGCTTCTTCTTGAAGCTTGAAGCTTCCCTCTTCAATTGAGCTTGTCGGTAGCCATCATTGGCCACTTGGGGACTCTCCCCATCATCTCAACACTTGGACCAGCATTTCAATCTCTTCAAGGCTGAAGGTGCCATCAACGTGCATATGCAAATTTGGTTTTCAGCATGCTCATGACCTACAATAGCTACTCCTCTTTATTTGGCATGATGGTTGTGCTCCAGACTTTGCATCTAATGCTTAGCATTGAGCATTGAAGTGTAGTATTACACTTGGGGTTGATGTACATTCAACTTCCTGTCTGAAATACATAGTATTTAAATCTGTAATAAACAAGGCAGCACCTACTCTCTTGAGATTGATGTTCATATGATAGCTATTTGGATGTATCTTGATGTTGGATGCTTTAGGAACCACATGGTATTGTCTTGAGGCCATTTTGAGCTAATCTTGGCAAGGATTTGGCTCATTTTGTAGACATATTTGTGGCTAGAAATAGGGTAGCAACTATTTCTTGAGGGAATGATGCTTATGATTCACTTATGTGATGACTATCTAATGCCCATTTGGTGCTACATGACTTGGAGATGTTATGTCCATGATTAGAGATTTGGGGTGATTAGAGTCCTCATTTTGCTTGGTTTTGACAAAGATTTGATTGCTAGAATACAGGGCTGAATGACATTTTGATTGCTTATGCATTATGTCTTGCTTCTAGACTTGGTCTCGGGCATTCTAAACCAAGTATTCATGCTTATGGTTGATGTTACATGCTTGGATTTGATTCCAAATGCATTTGAGCAGTGATTAAAGCTCATTTTTGGATCAGCTTTACCTACAAGTCTATTGCTTTACATTCAGGACAGTTTCTTGCATATTCAAGACAACATACCTCATTGTTAGGAAATTTGATATGTTTTCATGCTAGAACATTATGGTGATGTTTTGAGCAGCTTGGCATGATCTTTAGAGCTCAATCTCAGTCAATCTGAGAGATTATTTCAATTTTGAATTTTCAGGACAGATTTTTCTTGAATATCAAGACTTCACTCCTGAATTGCAAGACAACCACCTGTATTGTCAAGAATTTCAAGACTACACTCCTGAATTGCAGGACAGCCACTTGTATAGTCAAGAATTTCAGGATTGCACTCTCTTTTTGTCAGGAAATTGGTATGTTTATTACTATCATTGAATGTGTTTGATGCATTTTTGGCAATGAACTGATGCATGTTCTTGTTGCTACATACTTGGGGATATTCTTGACATATTATTGAGTATATTTTGGAGCTTTCATTGCTTGGCATTAGCTGTCATTTACTGTCATACAGTTATTTGGTTGTGAATCATGGCTAGCAGCAGTGACAATCATCTTATGCATATCAAGAAGCTTGAAGGAGCACACAACTTTGAAGTTTGGCAAATGCAGTGCTATAATATCTTATTGTAGAATAAGCAAGCAAAGCCGATTAAAGTAAAGGGAACAAAACCAGCTCATGTAGAGGAGGACGAGTGGGATGAGCTGAATGAGCTTGCACACTCGACGATTGAGCTATCGATTTATAATGCCTTGTTGTTTAACATTGAAGGGTTGGATTCTGCTTATGACATTTGGAAGTGACTGGAAGAATTATATGCCTAGAAGAGTGCTGCAAGCAAAGTCTACTCGCTGAAGAAACTCATGGATTTGCATATGAAAGAGGGTACTATAATGTGTACTCACCTTAATGAGTTTAACTCCATTTTCAGCTAGCTTGCTACTTTGAAGTTCAATATTGATGATGAGTTCAAAGCTACATTCTTGCTTTTTTCTCTGCCAAAGAGCTGGGATACCTTCAGGACTGCTATGAGCAATTTTAATGCTATGCTTTTGTATGTTGATGTAGAGAGTGCTCTACTCATGGAAGAAATGAATCTGCTGAACAGTGCATCCAATAAGTCTTCCAGTGCTTTGCATCTAGAGGCAGATCACAGTGTAAAGGCAAATCTGATAGCAAGGGACACAGTAAATCACGTAATAAGGATGTTGAATGCCATCACAATGGCAAGAAGGGTCACTTTAAATGTGACTACTATAAATGGAAGAAAGAGAAAGGGAAAGGGAAGGGCAAGAAGATGGATGACAGCAAGGAAGAGAAGAAAGAGAGTTAGCCTGCTAAGAAGAGCAGTGTAAAGATCGAAGAGGTGAATGTAGTTAGCCATGAGAGTGACAGTGGGAATGATGTACTCTTTGCCTCTTCATGTTTCAGTGCACATGCTTTGATAGCTGATACAGATGATGACATGCACACTTGGATTTTGGATTCAAGTGCCTCTTTTCATATCACTCCTCACACCATGAGTGGTTTACAAACTATACAGGAGGTTGACATGGTGTTATCCATCTTGGGGACAATTATGCATGTGATATTGCAGGCATTGGCAGTGTACAACTATGTAAAGCATGTACCGCAGCTCAAGAAGAGCTTGATTAGTACTAGATAATTAGATGACAATGGATTTCATACCACCTTTCGAGATGGGAAAATGGAAGATGTGTAGAGGATCTAGGGTTATTGCCAGAGGTTGCAAGAGTGATACTTTGTATCCACTTCATGTATCTAGCGTGCATGACCATGTTGTCACCGTGACCAAGCAACCAAGTGTTTCCTTGTGACATGGCCAATTGGGACACATGAGTCAAACATGAATGAAAGTACTTTCTCGTTTGGGTTACTTGCCTTTGTCTTCATTATGCTAATTTTGAGCACTGTGATCACTGTGTTTATAGTAAGCATGCGTAAACATCTCATAAAAAAGTCACTTTATCTGAAATTCTTGCCTCTAGAGTTCGTACATTCTGATGTATGTCAGATGTTAGGGTTATCTCTAGGAGGAAAGAAATACTTTGTCACATTTGTCGATGATGCTACTTGGAAGGTATGGGTTTACCCTATCCATAGCAAGGATGAAGTGCTTTATAGGTTTCAAAAATTCTTGGCATTGGTTGAGAACCAGACTGATAAGACACTTAAGTGTCTTCGCTCTGACAACGGTGGGGAGTATGTGTCCAAAGCCTTTCAGGCATTTTGTGACAACAAGGGGATAAAGAGGGAGCTCATTGCCCCTCACAATCCACCCCAAAATGGAGTTACAGAGTGCATGAATCAGACCATACAGGATAAGGTCTGTACAATGCTATCTCATGCTACATTACCCCATGGCTTTTGGGTGGAGGCTATTATGACAGCAGTTCATCTTATTAATAGGTCACCAAACAGGTCTTTGGGGAGGAGAGTCCCTCACGAAGAGTGGTCAAGCAAGCCACCTTCTTATGCTCATTTACAAGTGTTTGGTTGTTGCGAGGCTTTTATGCACATAAGGAAAGAAGAGCGCAACAAATTGGAACTAAAGTCGTGTAAATGCATATTCCTAGGATACCATGATGAGGGTGAGATGGGGTACAGACTATGGGATCCCAAAAAGAGAAAGATAGGATGCAACAATGATGCCATCTTCTGTGAAGATCGCATGCATAAGCAGGCCATAAAGACTAAGGAGGTCAAAAGGGTTGTTTTCAAGAAGGATGTACCTATTGGATAGCAGTTTATGCCTAGTGGGGACAGTAGTGTATACTTGTTATAAATACTCTTGAAAATGCAGAAAATGGCACTAGAAATGACCAGCAGGGTATTGCCCATGATACACCACAGTTTCAGCCTAAAAACATGCAGTTATAGGACAGCCTGAACTGTCAAGACACAATGTTGGAATTTTAGGACAGCAACCTAGACATGCAGAATTAGAGGCCGGTATTTCAGGACATCAACCTGTAAATGCATATTTGTAGGCCCAGTAGCCAGCAAATGCAGAATCTTCGCTATGTAGGTCAACCCGACCTTCAAGGTAGCCAAATAGGTTTATTCTTGGTATGCAGTATGCTACAGATTATGTCATGGTTACTGACTACAGTGAGTTGTTATGCTTTAAGGAAGTAATGACGGCTAATTGGACAGCAAGAAGTGGTTCAAGGCCATGCTGTAAAAAATGGAATCACTTGATAAGAATGGTACTTAAGACTTGGTGCAACTGCCTAAAGGGCAGCAAACTCTTCCATGCAAGTGGGCGTGGGAGCTTTTTCTCAACCACCAAGACCCACAGACCGCTTTTTGCTTCAAGCATTCCAAGCCGAGCACTGATGGCTACCTCTCACATAGCCGACGCGCTATCCATATCTATGGGTGTAGTGAGCTTACCTCCATGCCGATCAAGTTACCTCCTCTCCCGAGCACTCCTGTAGCTCCATGATCCAAGTGCAAGCTTCAAGCAAGCTCCATCCCCAAGCTCCATGCTCCAAGCTCCATTGCCGCGAGCAAGAGAAGAGAAGAGAAGAGAAGAGAAGAAGAGAGGAGAAGATAGAGAGCTTCTCCTCCCCAGTCCCTCACCCTCACACACTCACTCCCTAACACTCTCACACTCCCTCTCTCAAGCACAAGCTCAAGCTAGCAAGAAGAAGAAGAAGAAGAAGAAGAAGAAGAAGAAGAAGACAGCCACTTTTCGCCACACACAAGAATGAGCTTCTCATTCACTTTTTTTGGGCGGTCATCCCCTTATCCCCTTTTTTACATGGCCGGCCGTGGCCTAGGCCCTTTTTCCCATTGTCCTCCTATCTTCCTAACTTCCTTTCTACCGCCCATCTACCGTTACAAATTGCACGAGTGAGAGCCTGACGCTCTTTAAATTAAATCACGATGCACTTGCGCTCTTTTACAAAAGTATTGACTTGTGCTTTTTCTTGTGCGCCTTTTTCCTTTATTTAGGACTTTTCTGCACTTCTTGTGTTTCCATATTTTTCTTGGCGCACCTTCACCTTCCGTTTTGCTTTTGCCTTGGCCTTGCCTTTTGCTTCAGATTTTTCGAATTTTCCACCTTTGTTCATTTGAGGGTTAACAGTGGGTTTACAAGATGAAGGTCACTTCCAGTTCTTTGCCAAAGTATAAAGTATGGTTAGTTTGCAAAGGGATACAAGTAGGAACATGGAATTAACTTTGACAATATCTTCTCTCCTGTAGTCAAGATGACTACTCTAAGAACCATTTTGGGCTTGGTTACAATAGCTGAAGATATGGAACTCATATAGATGGATGTAAAACTGCATTCTTACATGGTGATATGCATGAGAACATATATACAGTAGCCTGAAGGTTTTGTTGCTAAAGGCAAAGAGGCGTGGTCTGTAAACTGAAACGAAGTTTGTATGGGCTGAAACAAGCATCGAGGAAATGGTATCATAAGTTTGATACTTTCATGCAGTCTCAAGGCTTTCAGAGAAGTCAAGTTGATTACTGCTTGTACACCAAGAAGGCAACAAATGGCAGCCTAATTATCTTGGTTATGTATGTTAATGACATACTCAGATAATATATCAAAGGGGTTACTCTATCTATCTCAACAAGAGTATGTATCCAAGATTTTGCAGCATTTCAATATGGAGGGAGGGAAAGCAATTGGAGTTCCATTACCTCCATATGTGAAACTCAGTGCAGAGGACAGCCCTACATTTGATGATGAGAAGGCTGAAATGGCCAAGATTCTGTATGCTTCAGCCGATGTTGGCAGTTTGATGTATACTAAGGTTGCTACACATCCTGACATTTCCTTTTGTAGTGGGGGTGGTTAGCAAGTACATGGAAAATCGTAGCAAGAAGCATTGGGAAGTAGTGATTGGTATTATGAGATACCTCAAGGGCACAAAGGATGTGTGCATCTACTTTGGTAAGCAAAAGACATATATCATTGACTTTACGGATGCAGACTATGCTGGACATGCGGATTGCAGGAAGTCCACTACAAGGTATGTGTTTAACTTCACAGGGGGATCTGTCTCTTAGATATCCATGCTACAGAAGTGTGTTGCACTGTCTACTATGAAGGTAGAATATGTGGCTACCATTGAGGCGGCATGCAAAGAGGCCTTACGGCTATCATGTTTGGTTGTTGAGCTTAGGATTACTGAGGTTCCTGTCCTCCACTGTGATAGTCAAAGTGCTATTATGTTAGCATGGAACCCTGTCTTTCATGCAAAGACAAAACACATACAAGTGAAGTATCATTTCATCAGAGAGGTACTTGACAGCAAGAGCATTGAGCTTGTCAAGGTGCACACTGATGATAACCCTACAAACCTTCTCACGAAAGGTCTTCCAGTAGAGAGGTTCCATTATCGCGGGGGGCAGATGATGGGAATTGGATAGGTATAATCTCTTAAGCTTTGTACATACTTAGACTTAACCGATTCTTTTCCTCTACCTTTGGGCACATTGCCTTTAGGGGGGGATTGTTGGGATAAAGGATAATACATGTGTCCACCCGCAAGGGCTAGGTTGTACATAGTACGTATACCTATCCAAAATCATTATCGAGGTACACTCTTCAGTACCACAAATCTTATGTCTCTGTCTCTTCTCTCTCTCAACATGCATCTCTACACAAAAGCTCCATTGTAGGTAACTCAATAAAAATAACCTATTTTGGTGAGCCACAGTCTAAGCATAGCAAGAATTCCCTTTAGTTTTTGTTTTTTGTGAAAAAAGTGGAATGGAATACAAAATAGGTTTTTGGATTCCCTAAAATTTTGAATCATTCAATATATATATACTATGTATATATCAAGAAATTTCAGAGGTTGCAAAAAATTTGAAGTGACTCCATAAGGAGAAAGAAGGGAGGTGGAATCATCTAGCATCTCAAAATATCTGTACCTTTATTCATAAAACTATGTAAATCATTTGAGCCTGGTAGTAACAATAATCAATACAGGCCATGAGGGTTTGTAGAGGGACTCTGCCTTCTCTAGTCCATTCTGTACGAGCCATTTCACTACCGTTCAAACGTCCCACAATTTGTATTTTGACACCCTTGTTACTAGTTTCACCAATTAGCTCAATAACTTTTTTCATAGTCCTTTGAAAAGCCACTCTATTTTTTGGTTGTGATACAATGAACTCTACTAGGATTTTTGGTTCCCCATAGGGTTGATCAATACATTTCAGGTTTACTCGAATTCTTTGCGTGTCAAAACTTAACAATTTTCCTATATCAATCTTTAATTGATCAACTCCTAAACTTTGTTCTTTAGTGAATAGATCAAGGAATCCAATATATATTTCAATTTGAATGAGATCCAGTTTTCTTTGGATGTTTATTTGCCCAACCCTACCATGATTCGAATGACTTTTTATATGTTTTTCCATATACTTTTCAATACAACCACATATTTTTTTGTCCTCCTCAAGAAGTTTAAAATAATATTTTGATCTTGCAAACCAATGGAAATAGTGTTCTTGATTTATGCCAAGTCAAAAACCGAGTGGATGAATCTTTCGTCCCATAATGATTCTCTTTTAATTTTCTAGGAATACATCAAATGTATCTCTTTCAACCTATTAATTGATTAGTATTAATCATTTGATTTTCCTTTTTTTTTTGAAACCTTAAAATTTGATTTAATTGTCACATGATGTCCTGGTTTTCGTATTGGGTAACCACGTCCTTGAGCTCGAGGTTGAAACCTCTTTAAGTGGGTAGCACCATCTACCCTTGATTCGCCAATAAATAAACTTGATTTACTCAGTTGATCATTGGAATTGTAGTTTGCATTTGTGGCTCTGTAGAAAGAACAAATTGTAGTACAAAGTAACAAGCTTTGTAAGGCATAAATTCTAGTAGTACAAGTGCTTGTTCATATGAACAACCCTGAATGCGATCTAATAGCTGTCAAACCTTATTAGCTAACATACGAATATTTCTTAATGAAGCTTTTGCTTCTATTTTTGACTTGTACGTGGTTTCCATAAGACAAATTTCCTCTATTATTGACGAGATCCTCTATTATTCTTGGAATGACCTCGAAAGCTTCTAGTAGGTACAAATTCTCCCAATTTGTGACCTACCATTCGGTTAGTTACATAAATGGGCAGATGTTCCTTCCCATTGTGAACGGCAATAGTATGACCAATCATTGTAGGTACCACTGAAGAAGCGCGTGACTAGGTTATTATAACCCTCTTTTCCCTCCGTAGATTTAGATTCTTAATGGTTCTTATCGAATGATTAGCCACAAAAATGGCCTTTTTTTAGTGAGTGTACCATAAAAAATTTATCTCTTCCTATATCCCATTATCAATCAATTAATTTTACATCGACGAAGAATAAGTGGATTACTATATTTCTTAACCTTTCTGCTTTTTTTCCCTAGTGCAGCGCAACCCCAGGGTGTTAACGGTTTCTTTCTACCAATGGGTGTTCTACCCTCTCCCCCTCCGTGGGGATGATTTGTGGGATTCATGGTTGTGCCCCTCAATGTTGGTCGTTTAACTAGCCAACACTTAGACCCACGACTTTTCCTAAGCCCTCGTTATTAGTATCAATGTTTCCAACTTGACCAATAGTTGCTAGACAATTTTGAGATATTGAATGAACCTCTCCTAAGGGAAATCTTAATCTAGTCAACTAACCTTTCTTTGCAATTGACTAATCATCTGCCTCTGCCAGGTATGGTTTCCACATTATGAATAATATTTCCCAAAGGAATTTTGGATGAAGTAGGTTTCTTTTCTTGAATTAAAAACTATAAGAAATCAAAAGCCTCTTCCCAAACTATACAAGCTCCTTTCGAAGCATACAACTTTTTGGATACAAAGTACAAGATTCTTTGTATTTTTCCAAATACATTGTAAAGTTGTGGTCTAAATGAAATCCCCAGATAAGAATTGTCTTTGTTTGCATGTATACTCGAGTTTTTACATGCACCTGGCTTTCTTTTTCATTTGTTTTAGCAACACGTTAATGAATTTATGGACTCACGCCAACATTAGTAAATGTCATGGATAACTTAGGAGATGTTTTTTACATATATTTGACAAAAAAATATTTTGTGAAAATCCATTTTTTTAGCATCTCACCACGGATTTCTTCGATGTAGTCCTTGACTGTCACATGGAACATGATGAGTTGTTTTTTTTTCACACATCTCGTCCATCATAAGGAAGGGATGCCCATCTAGTTTTTCAAGATTCAAGATTGTTTATCTTTTTCCATATTATCTTTTCACTACACATTAATAAATATCAAGATTTTCTTGAACCCAATCACCCGCTACACGTCCTCTGTGATTTCCCCATTGAGTGTCATTCTTGTATATAGATTGAAAATATTTGAATCAATGCTAGGTCACCAATTTATTATTTACTTGATGGCCAAAAATGCAAATCAATTGCTCAAGTTGCACTCAAGGGTAGGGCATTCCCATTAGAAAGAGATGCTTCTGATCTGGATGTTAAAGTATCTCCAACAGGTGTGCAAGATGTAACTCTTTTCCCCATCCACATAAGTGATTAGACATATTTATGCATTATGATTCGGATCATACTCAATACTTGTTACTTTACCAATAACATTCATTTTATCTCGTCGAAAGTCAATTTTTCGGTATAAACAGTTATGACCACCTCCCCTATGCCTACTAGTGATGATCCCCTTATTATTATGACCATCTCATGAACGTATACCACAAGTTAATTGCTTACATCGTTTTGTGTTAATTAATTCCTCAAAATTGAAAATAGATCGGTTACGTGTACTAGGAGTATAAGCTTCATATACTCAGATAACCATGGTCTCCCTTCCTTTTTCTATTTAGCAGATTGGTGCTTCCAGGTCAGTATTTAATCATCTAAGAAAAATGGAATAGAATAGTATTCTTGAAGAGTAATTATCATTCTTTTACGAGAATCAAAGGATTCCAATGGTTTTTTTCTTCTTCTTATTTTGGTACCCTTCACTCTAACTCTAAAGAATTGTTTAATCTAATCTTTTACCTTAGGTATGGTCGATTCTGCGTCGACTTCAAACATATATTGGTTGTTTCATAACAAACAAATGCTTTTCCTAGTAATCACTTGATCTTTTATTCCACCCATAAGATTCCTTCCTTCATTTCTATTTTAATATGATGGATCAAGCTCTTTTTTTTCAATATTCATTCTGTTTTGTCCTTCCTGTATAGTCCCCAATGAATCAAAGTTTTTCTTTATTAATTAGTTTGCAATTTTTTGCATCCAACAGGAGTTGAAGCTGTGAATTCACCAATTATGATTTGGCTGGTTTGACCGTTCAGCCATGGATGCTACTAATTCCTTATCCATTATTTGGATTAGTCACGAAGATTCCAATAAGATTTTTGGCTATGTACACAAATACTACCTAGAATCATTCTGAGTTCACTATCAAGTATTGAAAGTCCACTTGCATGGACAACAACCCATTCAAAAAGTGGATCAAGAAATGAATACGATAAGGGATTCCTCAAGATTAACAATTCGTACTACTATTGACTACTCTAGGGAAGAGTAGATTCGAAACAAACACAAGGGAGTCTCTGGGAGCAAAAACAATTCAATCCCTAAACCAGGTGGCATTTTCCACAACTATGCTTATGGGATTTGAGCAAGCCTGCATTATCTCAGCCCAATTGCTCCATACAAAGAGGCTAGACTGGGTGTGATTGCCTTAATTGGCTTAATCTCAACACAACTCATTCAATAAGTCATCAACTCCATGGGATGGAATATTGGGTCTAAACTGCGATCTTGTTCAAGTCCTTGTAGTTAATCCACATGCAAAAAGAGCCATCTATCTTTTTGACTAGTAGGACTGGAGATGCATAAGGAACTCGATTCAATAAACCCCATCTCAAGTAACTCTTTGACTTTCTTTGCAACTTCTTCACGTTCACACTTGGAGAGTCTATAAGGTGGCTTGTTCACTAGCTTGGAATGGGGCTCTAAATCAAATGGGTGGTCCACTTACCTCTTAGGGGGAAGGGTTGTAGCCATCTAAAATAAATTATTATACTCCTCAACTAAAGCCTTTAAGGCTGAATTCTAAGATACTTTGGAGCACTAATCTGAATTTTCCGTATTCAAATGCAAGATAAATATCTATGAACATTTTCAATGTATTTACTCTCACTTAGAGCTAGGTGCTATCCCAAAGTACTATGTTTCTTTCAGCATGGAGGGGGGGTAAGTAGGTATTTTGGGGCTGCTACTAGGCATGGGGTTTCCTCTAAAAACACCCCCATATGGGTGTAACCTCAATGGGGTGTGGGGTTGTCCATAACCTTACTGAAATTTCTCATTTTTAACGGTACTTTCGTGCATATCTTTCAGCCAACTCAATTGCATTGAATAAATTGGAAGGCTTTTGAGCCATTATATCAACCAACAACTAACCCATACATGTGCTTGTGCAAATTTTTATCATCACTAATAGTCTCAACATACATGATGAAGTTCATGAATTGGTTAGTATACAAAGACCTAGACCATATGCATCTTAAAGTCTCCCCATCAATAAACTGATGATTCTCATGGCTAATGTAGTGCCACTATGTGTGGGAAAATCCCTCTAGATGGAGAGAAGGAAAGAAGATTTTTTAATAATTAGTGTGTGGGTAAATATTGAAGTAGGACTCTAATTTGGATGTCCATAATTCCAAGTCCGATTGGGATGGTGATTGTCCATTATGCTTTGTAACAATGATCTTGTTACGGAGTTCATTGGGGCCTTGCTACCCATGATAGCCTTATTGTCCATACATACTATACTTTCCATACATGCCATGTTGTGTGTTGAACCCATGCTAGCCATTGATACCGTGCTGTCCATGATGGGGCTGATCTGGATATGGTCCATTGGGGCTCTTGGGGAGAGTGGGTGAGGTTCTCAACCAGTGTGGGGTGAGGGTCTAATGAGGAGATTGCCTGTATGCATGATGGAAGAGCTTAAGAGAGGCTCATCTTAACTATGAGAAGGCTCACTAATCTCGAATGTGGAGGGAGAAGAGATACCCTTAGTTCCAAGAATACCATGTTGTCAATGGTGGAGGCTGTCACGATTCACACTTGAACCCGTTTGCCTTGTCTTGTGCCGAGGTGGTAGCCAACTGGGCTACAAGGGTGGTGAGATGTTCCAATTTTTCTTGAGTTTGAGAGTTGGTAGGGGCCATTTTTTCAATTGCAATATCTATTTTTGAGAGCATCTAACGATGATTGGCAAGCATATCATTGTGCATTTCCACAAAGTGCTAATGAAAGAGGAACTTCGTAAGTTAAATGTATTTTGTGTGCTTAACAGCGAAGTAATGAGCAAATGGGTGACACTATGTAAAGAAGCAAGGGCAAGAAGAGTAAGTGAAAGGCAAGCATTTTGTGCTAAACATGGACGTAATGTCCCATATCCAGAACATTTAAGTGCTCCACGTCATATTGATATAGGGAGATCTCACACTGACGAAGAGTGCAATTGAGCATGCTATAAGGCTCTGTATTAGGCACTTCCTCTTGCATCTCATCATTAAAATATTGTGCTAAACTAGGTTCTTCATTCCATTGAGGCTCTTGAGTCCCTAATCTCCCTCTAGACCTCCTCAAGGGCCTTGCTTTTACCTTTCTGTCCTAGAGGGATGAGAATGAAGATCTTGAAGGTCCTTGGGTATGGCAACCATTGCCCTCCCCTAACTCTTGAGCCCCCAACTTTGTCTTGGAACCCCTAAAAGTTGCATGAAAAAGAGTGACGACATGCTAAGTTAACCATTTTACCTCTAGATATATTAGAGGCTCTAGCCATAGCTCATGCTTACTTCAAGAAAGATGTCACTAGTTGTAGTCTTGCTTGCTACACACCTGTACCTATTGCCTGAGTAACTAGGATTTTCATATTTGAAAAGGGAACTAGATAGAGAAAGAGAAAAGGGGAGAAGGACCAAAGCCTGAAGCTCTAATACCACTTGTAATGAATGGGGCTGGGAGAAGAGAGGAGAATGAGCAAAAGAGAAAGAAGAGAGAGAAAAATTAGAAGAGAAGAGAGAAATACAAAAAAAGGAGAGGAGGAAGAAATCCATGGAAGCTAAAGAAGAAGATGAAGAGGTAGTCTTAATTATGTTTAGATGTCCTAAACTGAGTCCCTCACACCTTATATACCCCAATCAGTATCCCTACTTCCCCTGTATCCTGCTCATTACAATATCATACTTCAAGTAGCTTTAAAATAATAGCATTTTATTATGGATGGAATATGTTATTTGTTAGCATTTCCCTTCAGGGCATATGCTTGTAGAATGGTACACTGACAAGGTGGTATAGGTCCCAAAAAATTTTCTGACTATTAGACTTTAGTTAAGTAGTCTACTTAACCTTGAAATGTATGGATATCTTTTTAAAAATAAAGAATAATTAAATTTTAAAAAGTTAAATAAAAGGGTTCACACACACACACACACACACACACACACACACGCACAAAAATGAGCTATGATCTTGTGCACAATAGTGCACCTTTGTTGAGTGAGAAGCGAGTTTTTGGTTTTGTTCTTGTGAGCTTTATTTATAGAAATGAGAAGTCGGCTTAGTGTAGCCTTCAGAGATTCACAATGATGCCAACCATGGGCTTGTGGTACTAGGTAGCCTAGTCATTGCTCCCAAAATGCTTGTCAAATCTAGCCACAATTCTCAATGTCCTTGATACATTTTTTGTTACAATATCAAAGTGAGAGCAAGAGAAAATGTGCACAAGAGGAAGAGAGAGCTCAAGTACAATAAGAATATCTTGCTTAATGAGTAGTTCACGAGTACAATTGATACACTCTCCCACACTTTAGGAGCAATCTCTTGGCTATTTAAATAGCCTCTAGATGGCTAGGGTTAGGGTTTTCCCTACCCTCTAGTTCATTCATACCCAACTACCCTTATCCACCCTTGCATACATAGGGTTCACATGCCTATCTCTCAACACCCCCCCTGAATGCCAAAGTGGCATTGGACTACAATACATGTTAATGTGCCCCACCTCAATACATGGGATGCCTTTATAAATTAGGCTATACGATTGCTTATAAGTAGAGGATTTATAGATTTAGAAAAGTCGATCATCAAGTGTTTGAGAGACAAAGTTAGTCTCCAATTCTTTTAGTACTTCAAGAGTGGTAGGACATTTACTTGTAATATGCCCTATCTTCTTACATTTGTTGCACTTCATTTTGTCATGATAGTTTTTCCAATAGTTTGTTGACAAGATGTCCCTTCTTATTACAAAAGAAGCATTTGGTGGAGACAGTATGAGTGAAGAGTTGCTCACAGGTTGTTGAAGTAGATGTCCCTTCTTATTGCAAAGAAGCATTTGGTGGAAGACAGTATGAGCCAAGAGTTGCTCACGGGTTGTTGAAGTAGATGCATGACTGGTGCTGAATTTTTTTTATCCTCATCTAAACAAGATTGGATGGTGCTTTCCAAGGTTGGATTAGGGATATTTGTAAGAGTAGTTACAAGGGTTGGAATACCTTCTTTATAGATTTCAAGAGAATTGCAATGGCATCTTCATCATGAATTGGAACTTGCACTGAGGATAGTTTTGCCATGAGCCCCTTTATGTGAGATATGAACTTACCTAGGTCTTCTCCTTGCTTATATTCCAAGCTAAAAAGTTCGATTTTAATGAAAATTTTAGAGTTATTTCTTGTAGCGCCATAAAGCTTTTCAATCTCATCCCATTTCTCCTTGGCCAGTGGAGAGTTGGTCAATGTGATGAATCAAGGATTCATCCAGTTGAAGCATGACAATGGCTTGGGCTCTTTCATCATCTTCTACATCAAGTGGGTTCGATGGGTCGATAACCTTGGTTCCTTTTATGAAGGGCCAATAGCCCCATTCCATCATTTTATACTTCATTAATACTTGCCATGGATAAAAGTTTTTTCCATCAAACTTACAGATTTGAGGTCTAACATTGGCATAGGCAATGGCCATAATAGGAAGGTCTTACCGATTACACTAGGCAATGGCAGTGTCTAGTCCTTTACACAACAACTAATAAGTGCAGAAGCAAAAGAGATGATTAATAAGTAGCAGGCTTAAATATGTTACAAGTTGAGATGAGGGATGAGGATAATTTTTTATGTGTTTATAACCTACACATAGCCTCAATGACAATTAGGCACTCAATACGTATGCTTAAGATAGAGACTAATCTCCTCAAGATTGAGATTTAGTGTAAAACATCTTCTATATATTGATTAGAACCAAACTCATGACTATGAATTGTAGCATTAGTGCTTACAAACACTCATCTCATTGTGTAAATATGTTACAAGTTGAGATGAGGGATGAGGATAATTGTTTATGTGTTTATAACCTACACATAGCCTCAATGACAATTAGGCACTCAATACATATGCTTAAGATAGAGACTAATCTCCTCAAGATTGAGATTTAGTGTAAAACATCTTCTACATATTGATTAGAACCAAACTCATGACTATGAATTGTAGCATTAGTGCTTACAAACACTCATCTCATTGTGTATGTTCACAAGTCAGCTTTCTTATGAGCTTAATGATATCCACAAGGTGTGTTTGGCTTCCAGATTTGCAACAGACTCCACAAAACTTAAATCAACGATTAAAATCATTGTTCATGATTTTAGTGAGTGGAAAATTTTAGAAAACCAAGCTTTACGCAATTAGGGTTCTGGTTTATGTGAGCAATAGGGAAGGAATTTCAAGAAACCCTCTTAGATGGAGATAGCCCGCTTAGGGGGCTAACAAAGCCCTATGGTGGCTACAATGGATGTGTCATGTACAGGTAGCACCAATCTCCACACTATCCAAAACTACTGATATGAGATAATATGCAATGCCACCTTCCTCATTGCCCAATGTTGGAGTTTGTTGTGGCATGTCGAAGCACCTTGAGTTGGAGAGCAACTCTCTAGAAGAAAGCTAAGTAAGATATGCTCTCTTTTGTTCTCTCCAAGTCCTCCAATAGAGGTAGGTATGGTGGGTAGCTATGGAGGTGAAGGGGTATTATGAGAAAATGGCATGCCCATGTGCACTTAGTGGGAAATGGAGTTGAAGGAAGCTTGTTGGATCAAGGATGGCTCTGATACCATGTTGCAATATCAAAGTGAGAGCAAGAGAAAGTGTGCACAAGAGGGAGAGAGAGCTCAAGTATAAGAAGAAGATATTGCTTAATGAGTTGTTCACGAGTACAACTAGTACACTCCCCCACAATTTGAGAGTGACCTCTTGGGTGTTTCAATAGCCTTCGGATGGCTAGGGTTAGGGTTCCCCCTACCCTCTGGTTCATTCATACCCAGCTACCCTTATCCACCCTTGCATACATAGGGTTCACATGCCTATCTCTCGACATTTTTTTAGCCTGACATATTCTCTCTCTCTCTCTCTCTACACCCTCTCTCTCTCTGAGAGGAACAGAGTCATCAGACAGGAGATATGGCATATTTATATACAGAGGACATGGGTCAGCCCTGCACAGCCACTGCCATCGAAGATGGCACATTATTATACACAGTTCTTGAGCATATCAAAGCAGGGATTCATAGAGATTCTGAGATATATGCAAATCTATATGCCACATCGATTGAGAGTTCTTATTGGACAGCTCAGGGTATCATCACATCAGCTTATGATTGAGAGTGGCAAAGCCAGTGGCATCCCACGGGAGGAGAGGATATGCCCCCTTTGCAGATCAAAGGTGGAGAGTGAGGAGCATTTTGTTCTCAAATGCTCGGCATACTCAGAGTTGAGATCTAGATACACATTGAGCAGCTCACTTGAGGGATGTATGACTGATATGGATCAGAGATCATTTGGCCGTTTTCTGGGAGAGGCATGGCACATTAGAGAGCAGAGCACACAGCGGGTCCCAGTCAGAGAGGGGCCAACCAGACGACTATTACACAGTTCTTTCAGACAGACACAGTGAGAGCTACTGTACCAGCCTCCAGCCAGACCTTCGAGCTCACACTACAGCAAGCTGAGGACCAGCGTACCCGACGCCGCACGAGGATCCGTGGGTTTCGGACCCCACAGCCACACCGATAGGAGATCCGGAGGATTCTTGATCTACATCGACAGCAGATTGAGATCCGACGACACTCGACACATTGGATCTCAGATCTCCAGTTTGCTCTTTCTCCACCGCCGATGTACCACATCCTGCATCCAGGAGGGATCACCTGCTATTAGCGACTTCGACGACTGCTACTACATCCCAGGATAGTATATCTCCCTGCATCTGTTACGTATACACATCGCACCACTTTATCACAGCCGACAGTTGTTCCCCTATCACAGCCGACATTTGTTCCCCTTTTGTAGCCATTATCTGGAGTACCAGAGCTACATACGCACATACACATACACGACACTTATCACACTCACAGCACCGTATTTTCAGTTTCCAGTTTTTAGCTTTTCATTCAGCACTTTTATTTTGGATAGCTGGACCTCATCAGTTGTATCACAGTTTGTCTCATAGGCCAGTTTTGGTCTTTAGAAGACGTTAATATAACTTTCTTTCTCTCTCTCTCTCTCTCTCTCTCTCTCTCTCTCTCTCTCTCTCTCTCTCTCTCTCTCTCTCTCTCTCTCTCTCTCTCTCTCTCTCTCTCTCTCCCTACTTGCTCGATGCCGATGCTAGGATGTTCTCTGGCATTCATTTCCCCCTCCTCCCTCTCTCACATTCAATGCACCCCCTCTCCATGAGGGTTTGACACTACTCACAAATGCATTTCTCAACAAAGAGGGTGCCATGGCCACAACCGTACAATAGAGACCAATGCAGTCATAGCTCTCTCTTTTATATATATACACCAAGTAAAGCATTAGTAGTTGGATAGTGTTTACTTTATTTGGGTCTTTGCAATGATTCAAATACATAAGCTTTTCTCTTAAGGATGGCAATCATGTCGTTTGTCAAAATCAAGATGGCATCCAACACCCATGTCATTGGCAACCATATAAAAAGGTTAGAAGAAGAAGATGATGACGAAGATGTCATTGAAGGCCCAAGGAGAGAGAATGAAGATGAGGCTGTTGAGGAGGGGATTGAAGGAGGAAGAGGAGGAGCAGGAGTCACCAAAGGACACTTGTCCTTCCCAAAGATCTTGGAAAATTAGGGTGGAAGGAGTGTGCATAAATTAGGAGATGGTCGTGCATGGGAGTGAGGGGTGAGGGTAGTTAGGAGAGAATTAGGGAGAGATTAAGAGGGGTGGATGGTAGTAGTATGAAGGCATGGATGATTAAAGAGCTATTCCTCTCCCCTCTCTATCAGGATTCAACATCATTGTCCATCCTCCCTCCCTCCCTCCCTCCCCCCCCCCCCCCCCCTCCCTCTCTCTCTCTCTCTCTCTCTCTCTCTCTCTCTCTCTCTCTCTCTCTCTCTCTCCCCCTCTCTCTCTCTCTCTCTCTCTCTCGTGCGCGCGTGTGTGTGTGTGCCATTGATAAGACACCTCAAGAAAAACCCTAAACCATAGCTAGAAATTTCATGTAAATGCCCATTTTGTGAGCCCTAATATAAATTACAATTGGGTATACTCAAACATAAGTATACATTGGATGAACTTAGAATAAACACGTTTTCCAACCAAAAAAGAATATAGTGCCTTTTACTGATCAACATATTTGCAATCAAAACATTACTAATTATATGAGAGAAAAACACCTATCATGCCCAACCAAGGCTTAAATACATTAAAATATCAACTCAAGAAAAACCTTATAATGAGGTCTCATGTAAATGTCCATTCTATAAATCCTAAAGTGCATATCTTGACATAGCTAACTATTCAGCAAACCAAAAACACACATTGGGTAAACCTTGAGTATACACATTCCTCGACCAACAAAGTATGGAGTTTGAAAATATAATTAGATGAGCATCTAAATGCCCTTCACAAAACAACTACAGATGGTCCTCAAACTTAAGTATGACCTTTCGTGCTTCAAATCATATTAGTGGCTTTATATATAGATTAGTAGACACATACATTAAATAAACATATATCAACACACAAGTCTACACGTACATGATATATCATGGAGAGATCTTTCCAACTTGATACCTATCCTATGTAACTTTTCATAGGATCATTCCTATCCTATCAATTTTTACAATTTTGAAAATAAAGTGTGAATGCAGGCTTTTAAAGTACTCTCATTTCCCACAAGCTATAAGTAGAGATCACATGTGTACACATTGTTTACAATGCTTAGAGAGAGAGAGAGAGAGAGAGAGAGAGAGAGAGAGAGAGAGAGAGAGAGAGAGAGAGAGAGAGAGAGAGAGAGAGAGAGAGAGAGAGAGAGAGAGAGAGAGAGAGAGAGAGAGAGAGAGAGAGAGAGAGAGGCTAGATGCAAGATTTCATTTGTGGTTGCTCTCTTGCTTCCTATCTATATGTAGATCAATGTACTTCTACAAATGGATTGTCTTGAAGTCCTTTGCCTTTGGGAGGCACGAAGACCATGCAACACTTTGCAAACATTATCCCTAGATAGAACTTAGCTTCAATGATTACTATATCATAGCCTCTCTCATGAAGAGATCTTTCCAACTTGATACTTATCCTACATGACTCTTCATAGGATTATTCCTATCCTATCTTTTTTTGCAAATTTGAAAATAAAGTATAAATGCATGCTTTTACAATTTTGAGAGAGAGAGAGAGAGAGAGAGAGAGAGAGAGAGAGAGGCTAGATGCAAGATTTCATTTGTGGTTGCTCTCTTGCTTCCTATCTATATGTAGATCAATGTACTTCTACAGATGGATTGTCTTGAAGTCCTTTGCCTTTGGGAGGCACGAAGACCATGCAACACTTTGCAAACATTATCCCTAGATAGAACTTAGCTTCAATGATTACTATATCACAGCCTCTCTCATGAAGAGATCTTTCCAACTTGATACTTATCCTACATGACTCTTCATAGGATTATTCCTATCCTATCTTTTTTTGCAAATTTGAAAATAAAGTATAAATGCATGCTTTTACAATTTTGAGAGAGAGAGAGAGAGAGAGAGAGAGAGAGAGAGAGAGAGAGAGAGAGAGAGAGAGAGAGAGAGAGAGAGAGAGAGAGAGAGAGAGAGAGAGAGAGAGAGAGAGAGAGAGAGAGAGAGAGAGAGAGAGAGAGAGAGAGAGAGAGAGAGAGAGAGAGAGAGTAGCTAGATGCAAGACACGGTCTATAGTTGCACTCTTGCTTCATATCTATGTGTAGATCGATGTACTTCTACACATGGATCGTCTTAAAGTCCCTTACCTTTGGCATGAAGACCATGCAACCCTATGCAAATATTATCCCTAAATAGAACTTAGCTCCAATGATTACCCAATCACAACCTCCCCTCTCTCTCTCTCTCTAGGCTATAAAGATTAGTAGACACATACGCTAAGTAAATGTATAAATACACAAGTCTACATGTACATGATATATCATGGAGAGATCTTTTCAACTTGATACCTATCCTACATGCCTTTTCATAGGATTTATTCCTATCCTATCAAATTTCACAAATTTGAAAATAAAGTATAAATGTAGGCTTTTAAAGTACTCTCATTTCCCACAAGCTATAGGTAGAGATTACATGTGAATGTACGCATTGTTTACAATGCTTATAGAAAGAGAGGGAAGGAGAGTAGCTAGATGCAAGATGTAGTCTGTAGTTGCTCTCTTACTTCCTATCTCTATGTAGCTCGATATACTTCTCCACGTGGATTGTCTTGGAGTCCCCTACCATTGGGAGGCATGAAGGCCATGCAACCCTATGCAAACATTATCCCTAAATAGAACTTAGCTCCAATGATTACTGTTTCACAACCTCTCTCTCTCTCTCTCTCTCTCTCTCTGTGATGTGTAGCAACTAGGATGTCAATTAGCATCGTCTTGAAGCCCCCTACATTTGGGAGGCATAAAGGCCATGTAACTTTAATCATTACCATCTCAAACCCCCCCTTCTCTCTCTCTCTGTCTCTTTCATATGTCGAGTGTTTTTATGTTTTCGCCCATTGGAAGCAATATTGATTTAGAAAATACATTCTTTGCGCATCCCACAATGTTGGGAGCATCATGAATTCATGGATCTTTCATGCTTGATTAGGGTGCATCAAATGCACGTTGATGTTATTGTGTACGATGGAGCTGAGATTCACACAACTTCTTCTAATTTAGGTGATTGGAACTACAATTTCTATTTCGTTTCAATTTCATCTTTGATACAAATCTCCATTGATAGGTGATTAACGTGTTCATTTCTAGTAAAAGGAAGTTTAGAGAGTGCAATCGTCACAACCATTCACGTAGAAAAAACATAGGAGCATTGCCACTACATAGTGTCATGGATGCTCTCTAACAAGGCCCCTTTGAGAAAAAGAAAACTATTTTGAATGGTTTTATAATTTTTGGTGTACTTTTAGGTTTCCTTCATTAGCTATTTTGTAGTCAACTACTTGTTGCTTTGGGCAAATGCACTTTCACCTTTTAATTGTTCTATCCATCTATGACATTGGTCACCGATGTGTACTTTGCCATGTGTTTTGAGAGCACATCTACAATTTATTGAGCATGCAGATAACTAATTGAAAGAAGTCATAGAGCTAGGTTGTGCGAATAGTAACTCATGTTGCTTTATTTGGAAAATTTAAATCTTGAAATTTATATATTTATGTGTGCAGTATGCTTATAAATAAAAATCTAATTTGTGAAAAAAATACGAAGCGCGTGAAGTGTAACCTTGCGAGCTTCGCAATGATGCCAACGCTGCAAAGCGCGATGGCGGGTGTAGCTGGCCATGCCAGGTAGTACATCATAATTTGCGAGTCCTTTTGGTAAATTCTAAAATTTGAAGTATTTTGAGAAATTTCACAGATTATCATGGTAGATTTTTGAAAAGGAAAATACCTAAAAAGACGTTGCCCACTGCCCAGCTAGAAGGACCATGGCGAATGGAGGCACCACCATTAACGAAGCTCCATCCATCCAGCCCATCTTCAGATCTTTTCGCCCTCTTCGATTTTTTTCGGGAACGCTTACTTCACGCCTGTCTCTTACATCAAGCTCTCTTGCAGCTCGTCGTCCGCCTAGGGTTTCATCCTCCACTTTTTGGCCCCGCTTTTCTGCCAGATCTCTGGATTCTTCTCCATCACTCCTCCATCGACATCAGGGCTTAAACCCTAGCACTTACTTCCCTCTTGCTCGCTCTCACACAACAGGCTTCTGTTGCAAGGTTACTGGCAGCTACTCAGGCTAAACTTCTCCGGCGACTGATTCGCGAGGTTTGTAGCAGCTGCACAGAGAGAGAGAGAGAGAGAGAGAGAGAGAGAGAGAGAGAGAGAGAGAGAGCCTGCACTGCAACAAGCCGCAGCTTGAATTCGACAAAAGACCATTACACCATAGCTTTGTGTAGTTAGGTTGCTCACGTATACCGTGCCAGGGCATCTTTTTCCCAAGCATAGTGCATTTTTTGCAGCTAAGCGGGAGCGTAACTTCATTTGGAGCGTTGTCTCATATCAATTGCCTCCTAACCTGGCTCTGTTCATCCATGCATGGCCGTAACAGTTATTTTGAACAACTCGTCTTTTTGAATGGTTTAGCTATCTCAATATGGATGCCTCTAAACTGAGAAAAACGTCGGCAGAACGAAAGCATTCAGAGCTTGGTCTAACATGTGATTGAGCTTGGTCTGAATTCACAGTTGTGGATTATTTAGTGGGTTAACCTTTCAGTCTTGTCTGCATTCATTGGTGCAGGAAGTCAAAGGCTGCCCATCATATACTTAGCATGGAATCTTCTACTGGCAAAACATTTGGTAGGAAGACGTATGAGACGCCCCTTAATTTGGGTCAGAAAACCAAAGAGAATTATGAATCTTGGGAGAATCTTTTCAGAAAAACGATGTCAAAGGAGCCTCTTTTCTCATTTACAAGGACAACTGAGAATCCTATCCATTGGATCCATTTGCTCGATCCTTTTGATCAACATGATGTTAGCAAGGGTTTGAGGACTGACACAGGCCAGAAGACTACTTCTAGCCTTGAAAATGCCTCCTCTTCTGGCATCAACAGTGAAACCATAAAAGTCAATGGAAAAGGTGGAAAGGGTTCTACAAAGGGTTCTCCGGCCTTTGGTGGAGAGAAAATACCCTTACTCAAATTGCCTGAAGCAGTAGTGGCTCTTGCTCAAGTAGCAGCCAAGGCCACAGGGGGTTCGCTGTTTGGAGGGTCAACAGATCTATCGGGCTGGCCATTGATTCCAGCTGCAAAAGTGCCGATGATGAAATGTGAGAAATGCTCCATGGAGTTCTGCTCGCCTTTGAACTACAAAAGGCATGTACGCATGGTCCATCGCCGTCCATCAAATGCTGAAAAGGTATTCTTGGGTGCCTGTTGCTGTTGTAATCTGCTTTTTCTAAACAGGCAGAGATAATCATTGAACATTTCATAACTCATCCATATGTGGCAGGATGACTTTAGTGCACAGAGGCAGCAGCTTGCAGTCTTTTGGGATAATGTAAGTGGGTGGATCTTGCTGGAACTTTTTCTTTTTGTGTGCTTTTCTTGCATGGTTGAGAGCTGTTTTGACTTCTGGTAAACAGCTAGCTCCTGAAGCCGCTCGGGACATTGTCAGGCAGAACAATCTGGTCTTGGAGGTATATGCTGTTCTTGTTTTGGTAACTTGATTTCATATTGGGCATTTGGTTACCATTTTCCATGTGAGCTCATTGACTTTATAAAATATGCTATATTCTTGTATTCTCATAGTGAGCTGTTTCTTATGTTAATTGCAAGCAACGTTGACATGTACTAAGCTTTCTTTAAGATGAATGACTCTATACTAAAAAGAGATTAAGCTAAGTGTAGTTGTATCTAAAAGACTTTAGGTAGAGCAAGTAGATGAAGATAGTACAATAATTGTATTCAAAAAGATAGGGAGCTAGTTGTAGTTGTGCTATAGAGGACTTTAAATATGGCAAGTCGATGGAAATAGCTACTATGTTTGTGCTTTGGAGCAGTTGAAAAGAGGGTAGCCTTTGAAGTGTGGTTTCATATACATTATGTCATGGTATATCACTTTCTTATATCCAATAGATGCAAGTTATGTGTGAGTCTATAGATAAGTCATTAATGAGACTTCTTGCTCAGAGTACAAGCAACTATGATGTATTTTTAAAAGCTTCTTATCATGTAGGGAATCAACTTAATACCAAATTTCATACTCGAGCTAACATTGATAGCCCATAATATTGATTGCCTAGTTTGTGTATGGATTAAATTATAGACAATGTGCTTGGCCTTTTGAAAGTTTGTTTAATTCACATAGACTTTTTGAATTGGAAATTTGGGTTTTTGACACACTTGCTTTTGCTCTTACATATATATGAGAGAGAGAGAGAGAGAGAGAGAGAGAGAGAGAGAGAGAGAGAGAGAGAGAGAGAGAGAGAGAGAGAGAGAGAGATTAATGTCATTTGGAGACCGAAATTGACCTATAGGGCAAATCAGATAGTTATGTTACATTCCAATTCGGCTATCAGGGCCATAAATTTGTCAGAAGTGGAGCAACGGTGGAAGCATAAATATGTGCTGAAATAAACTGCTGAAACACAAGTCAAAAAGAGAAAAGAAAAGAACACGATACAGATGAGAACTCAGATGTATGCACGGGAAATGGAATCCAAATATCTGAACACGAGACAGTCGCATACAACAGTGAGTCACTGGCTGCGTGAGCACTGGCACTGGCACTCGCTCTGGCTCCTCTCTCCACAGAGTCTGCAGATGGTGAAGATGATAATGATGACACTGATTGAGGAGGAGCACTGAGTATAAATAGGCTGAAAAAGTGGGCAGCAATAATGCTGGTCGGACAGCATTTAATGCTGGCCGACTGGTGCATAAAAATGCTCCACTGGCATGAAATGCCACACTAGAAAAATACCTAAAAATACCTAATAAAAATGCCAAGCCCAGATCAAGCTCAGACTTACACATGAGCTGACAAATACTCTGCTAACAAAATTCACATGAAATGAAAAAGGAAAAGAAAATTAGATAGAATAAACTCTAAGCTCTTAAGAAATCATAAGAGCTTTAATTACAACATTAGGTTCCATTACAGATATAGAGGGTAGCGAAATCCCATTGCAAGTTATATCTTCTTCTAGGAAACTGGGTTGTGGAACTCCTTGATTGTTTATCCTCCTCCATACATTGCCCATTCACAATTTTTGCATGCTCCTTTGGCTATAGCTATTTTTGTCGACTGATTTTTGAGCTGAAATGAGGTTAACTCAATCCTAAACCGGGCTAGGATAGGAAGAAACTTGTTTCAACTTTGGAGTCTTGGGAGAGACTACCAATCCTTATTTCTCTTCATAGTATCCTAAAGTGGTGTTTCGAGTAGCCTAAAACAGGAACACCGAAATGCTATTTTGGGTAGTACATCCTATGGGGAAATAGGTTAACTAGGGAGTTTTCATGCCTTTTCTTTCCGACTTCTTTGTGGAGTTAGCTTCGTTTCTTGCTTATCTCCTTCTCTTGCTTGCTCACAATTGACAAGCTCTCCTTACCCTCCTCCTCCTCCCTCTCTATCCTCCCTTCCTCCTCCTCCTTCCTTCTTTTTCTTCTTTTTTCTCTTCCTCCTCCTTCCTTCCATCCTTCTTTTTCGTCTTCTTCTTTTCTTCCTTCATTCCTTCCTTCTTAATACTTATAGTTCAGTCTTCATATGAATAGAGTCACGACTCATAATTCATAATGTTAGTCTTTAGATGATTCATGATCATGACCCATTATCCATCTTGTTGTTTTGAAAATTGAGTCCTAAGTTTTAACATCTTGTTGTTTTTAGTCTTAACTTGTAAGTCAATAATAGGTATATATGTATGATGTCTGATATAAGTTGTAACATGTTCAACTTCAAGCTTTATGAATTTGATGATGTGATATTAAGACTTGAAGTTTTGTGTTAATCTTCAGGAGATATTGTTCTAGGCATTGATACATCTGGATACCTATGAATTTATTTTAGGATAAAATCAAAACATCCTCGCCTTGTTTCCAAAGCTAGCTAAGACTTTGAAACACCAATTGTGTCATTTTTTTTCCCTTATTTCTCTCTTACTCTCAATCCTCTTGTTCTCCTTGATTATTGATATCACCTCTGTATAAACGTGTGTTGAATTAAATGAGTTCACTTTTTGTATTTGGTTGGCAGATTTTGCTTGCGGCAACTTTGTTATGGGCTTCTCCTTTGCTTTTGTTGTTCCTTCTTTATACCTTGCAATTGTTCTTGTGATTCTTTAATGTGTTTTTTCTTCTTGATCTTTTCTTACTTTATCGTTGCTAGCACTCCTTGAAAATTTTTAAACTCGTGTACATAAAAGTCTTCTAGCGATACTCCAATAATGTATAGTGATATTTTGTGGACTTAGTTATACCAATATGAATTACTCAATATTCTAGCATAGTTTTACACTAATGCAAACACAGGAAATAAAAGAAAACTATGGATATGAACTTATATTTTTGATATGCAATTGAATCTCTAAATATAGTGTGGTATACTTGTGAGAGTTCGCAACACAAGGGAACACAAAGATAGAGCCAAAGGAATAGAGAGAGTGTGCAAGAAAAGAAGAAATAAATCTGCACAAAACAATAAAAAAATGTTAAATATAAAAGGAGCATTGATCAATCCAAGTACACATCCCATGATGTTAGTGAAGGTTCTAGATCAGGTTGATGATGATGATAACATTGGAGATGGAGAAGACTAAAGTTGGAGTGTGTACTTGCCAAAGGAAAGATAGAAAAATGCCAAGGACCAGCTAGGTGGGGGCTATTTATAGCCAAACCCTTTGAAATCGGTCGGTTTGCATTTGAGGGCCAAAATATGGGTTGACTAGTGTTTAATATTGGTCACTGCATTAAATGCAATTGCAAATGATGACGTGGTAGGAAAAAAATCCCAGTAGGGATGGATAAAATTCAACAGGCGATGGCAAATTGATAAATGCAAAAACTGCCCAAAAAATGCACAGATATGCAATGAAATGGTTGCTCTAGAATGAGCTACCTCCTCTATTAAAACAAGTGACAGACATGTTAGAGCTCTTAAAGTCTTGGTCTAACTCAGATTGAGACTCATAGGTAGGTGTTGACAAGGCATGACAATAATGATTGCTAATATCCCCTCTTTGATCTTGGATGTGGTGGAAGGCCAAAGAAGAAAATAGATCTTGGAAAGCCCCCTCTCAAACACTAGAAGCTGGGAAAACCATAGCCGCATCATTGAGATCACTGGGAAAACCATAGCCGCATCATTGAGATCAACCCTCTTTGAAATATATGGGGGATATGAGGGAACTAGTGGAGGAGAGGGCGGGGGATGGAAAGGAACTTGTGAATGGATGGTACACACGTGGAAATGGATGTAGCAATAGACAACCGTTGTGGAGGATTTTGCAAAAGAGAAGGGGAATGGAGCTTGTAGAGCCCACTCTTTTGCCAACTTGTCACAATAATAGCTCCTATGGAGGAATCCTCGATACAAATGGCCTACTCGGTGAAGACAACCTAGTTACCAAGCGTAGAAAGGCCATAAACTGAGAGGAGTGGAAATCTCAAGTTTGGAACATAAAGGGCTTGTATAAGGGAGCCTGACACACAGTTGGGAAATAAAGGCAAAGTGCTAACACCACTAATACGCATCAAAACAATTGCACCAATAGTGATAACCCTCAGAAGGATGCAGATTCTACAACAAATCACTGCGTGGAGTCGCATGACTAGAAGCTCCACTTTCAACCAACCAAGGTCTCCTAGAAGATGAGGCAACCATTGAAGAAGGCTCCTCCAACTCAACAAGATGAAGGAACACAGACTCATGGGTAATCGTAAGAGTAGAGGTAGAAGGCTCGGATATTGTAATTCCATCCTTCTCTCCTTGATGAAGGTGTGGTTACTTTTTCCTTGGATGTGTCTCCTTCCCACAGTGTGGGCATTGAGGCTTC
The DNA here is from genome assembly GCF_053477565.2 of Lygodium microphyllum. NCBI lineage: Eukaryota > Viridiplantae > Streptophyta > Polypodiopsida > Schizaeales > Lygodiaceae > Lygodium > Lygodium microphyllum. Next base: position 9,722,755 of record NC_141135.1, read on the forward strand.
TCTGAGTCAGAGTTAAGCTTGAAGAACTCTCTTGTCATTTAGCCTTTGGCTTCCCTTTCTTCTCATTCTCCCCTCTTGAACTTGCAACAAAAGCATTGGTGGAGGTGGATCCACTAGCAACCTCTTTAGCATGCTCGTTATACTTCAAAACAAGTAGTGCAAGCACCTCCCATAGAAGTGTCTCATAGGTCTTTGATATAAGAAGGCTGGCGTAGAAGACATCAAACTAGGGAGATGGCAGTTGAGTTAAAAGAATTATGGCCATTGTGAAGGAAATTGCTAGGGTTTGCATGGAGGATACACAGAGTGTACGACGACGACAGAAACACAAAGAGACGGACACAGACACAGAGTGCAAAACTCAAACCCTATACACAAAACTCAAAAACTCAAATCCTAAACACAAAACTCAAAACTCAGACACAAAAACTCAAACACAAACAGAAGAAGGGAGAGAGAGAATACAACTCTGAAGTGAATGAATGCTGTAAATGAATGTAAGAGTGTACAGTTTGCTCAAGGGCATAGCAATGTTGGAGTGTGACGTCCATCGAAGACGGATCCCAAGTCTGTGACCACTAGTCGGAGTGTAGGAGTGCTGAATAGTGAATGGCAGCAGGCTGGTCACCAAAATGCAGCAGTCTAGAGGCTGGAAACTGGTAAACGCAGCAGTGTACCACCGATCGGAGGTTGGAAACTGTGCACAGTCTGCTGTAAACAGCAAGCTGAAATAGTGTCTAAGAGTGTCAGGGCTTGCAATGTTGAAAATGCAAGCTGGCTGACCTTGGAGATGATGGACAGCAGGCTGAACAGCAGTTTGGGACAGTCTGGAGCAGTCGCTAGCAGCTGAGAGCTGTCGCCTACAGCTATGGACAGGCTGAAGATAATGTGGCTGCAGTTGATGATGGCTGGACAGCAGATGGAGGCGGGCTGCAAGCTGGAAATTGGGCGCCAACAGCAGCACAGGGTGTGTGGGCTAGTGCAACCTGCAAACAAGGATGATGGCTGAATGGGGGCAACCTGTCTATATATGGATGTGGAAGGGCGCCCCAAAAATTAGGGTTTCCACTGAACTCTCTCGAACTGCTCCCCATTTTAGGGTTTCCACTGAACTCTCTCAAACTGTTTCCCATTTTAGGGTTTTACTCTAAAAGAGCATTTTTAGTGTGTTTTGGGGCTGTTTAAGAGGCTAATCAGCAAGTAATGCATATTTCAGCTCAATATTCCCCCTCAAGCCCAAAACTGAGCTGAAAGGTTAGGCCAGCCATTGTGATGTTTATGTACCCTAAGGCGTCCCATCCCAAAGCAGCCAAGGCATCGGACAAAGGGTGCACGTCGGCTGCCCTGTGGCCTACCAAGACTACAGAGGCGATGGTTATCTTATGGAGGAAATCTAAGTAGTCACCCCCCAGAGGGGACAGGGCATCGAACAAAGGGTGCACGTTGGCTGCCCAATGGCCTACCAAGCCCTACAAAAGTGGATGAAACTACATGGATTTTTTTTTTTTTTTGGAATAAGTGAAGTAATTTTGATGGGATGCGGCTGATTGAGTAAAAGTGACCTAGAAGATGGGAGTAGGAAGGGTACATCCAATACATCACAAAACAGTACAAGCTAACCCATCCACTCAGGGTGTCGATGACGAGGAAAAATAGGTGATGAGGTATCCATGTGACGAAGAAGGATGGTGGTGTGGGAACAACAACCGCCGGTGGAAACAACCTAGGATCCGCGCAAGTGGTGCTCTGCTCAATGAGATGCAAAGTATACTACATTTTGAAGAATGCTCATGCAGCAGGTGTCACTTGGATAGTGTTCCTCGTGGGGAAATTGTTCACTTGCCCAAGCACCCTAGTACAAGGATGATGTAATCATGCAATGCAAAGGGTAAGGTACAATAGGGGGAAGAAGCCGATGTCGAAGATAAAGTGCTGAAGCTTGTAGAATACCAAGAAGGGTAGGAACCTCCTCTCAACCTGGATGTAGATGCCGAAGAAGGAAGAAGAGCTTGATGTCGGTCCTCATATGGTGCCGAGAACCATAAGGAATGAAAGAAGATGAAGTGGATGAAGCACCCCGCTAGAAGAGCAAGGTAGAAGTCACCGCCATGATAGCATCGAGAGAGATGCTGCACGATCTGCCTCCGGAGGGGAAACCGCCATGCTGAAAGAAAAGTAAGCACTCCTAGGATGATGAAACCATGAAAGGAATGGTGCGCTTCCCCATGTCTTTAGCCCAGGTAGGACCAAAGCAATCTGCAAGTTAGTTCTACATTGAAAGACAAAACCTTGCAAAAGAGATGAGAATTTGCAAACACAGAGGTTAGTGGTGAGATGCTCCAAAGCAAAAGAGAACAGAAAGAAAATCTAACTCAAAATAAATGCAATGAATGTGTATATGTGTGAGTAAATGCAGTGGAAGAACAAAAAAATGGAAAAACTAAAGACAATGAATCCTATGGGCCCGACTCTAAGAGTGCGAAAAATGAATGCTAGATTGACCTAGGGTATCCGAAAGGACCTAGAGGCATGCAAGTTGAAGAAGGTGGCCACCATCACGTACATCGAGTAGCAAGGATTTGGCAAGGAAATGCCTGACGAGGTGGAGAGGAAGGTGATGATGATAGGTGTGATATAGAAGAGGGTGGGATGGGAGGGAAGTGAGAAGTGTGTGTGATATGCTCAAATGAAACAGAAGTAGATGTACTTGAATTTCGTCTGGTTCGTGAGCCCCCTCTATTGAAGTTCACATACGCAAAGCCATCTAGATCTTGCACCTCAAAAGAAGAAACAGGCGAGGGTTTTGATTCATGCAACACAAAAGAATTGTACAAACTTGACATTGGACTTGGCTGAGATGATAAAGATGGATCGCTAGACGTTCCGAATGCCATATGTCCTCCATGATCGAAGAGGTGGCCAGCCTCACCAACTGGTCCAGATGTGGTAGCAAAATTGGTAGGAGGGGTGTAAACATCACCATACTTGTTGCGATAGTACTCCTCAAAGTCCTCCTCTGACATGTTAGTGAAATCTGGTGAAGGTGGAGTGTCGTCCTTCTCATCGAGTCCATAATGCCGTCTCAGGGCCTCCAATGACGGAGAAGCCTGATAAGACATCATAGGAATTGGAGAAGAAGGTGTCTGGGATATTGTGATTCGGTTACGAGTCGTATTGTGTGCCTCACACAAAGACTAGCCCTCCACAATATCCACAGGATACTCTTTACAAGAGCATCGGCTCTGATACCATGTGAAGGAAACTGCTAGGGTTTGCTCCGAGGACACATAGAGTGTACGACCACGATAGACACACAAAGAGACCGACACAGACACAGAGGGCAAAACTCAAACCCTAAACGCAAAACTCAAAAACTCAAACCCAAAAACTCCACAAACAGAAGAAGGGAGAGAGAAAACACAACTCTGAAGGGAATGAATGCTGTAAATGAATGTAAGAGTGTATAGTGTGCTCAAGGGCATAGCAATGTCGGAGTGTGACGTCCACCAGAGACGGATCCCAAGTCTGTGACCACCAGTCAAAGTGTAGGAGTGCTGAATAGTGAATTGCAGCAAGCTAGTCACCAAAACGCAGCAGTCTGGAGGCTGGAAATTGTGCATAGTCTGCTGTAAACAGCAGGCTGAAACAGTGTCAGGACCTGCAATGCTGAAATGCAGGCTGGCTGACCACAGAGATGATGGACAGCAGGCTGGCTGACCACGGAGATGATGGACAGCAGGCTGGCTGACCATGGAGATGATGGACAGTTTGGGGCAGTCTCCAGCAGCTGAGAGCTATCGCCTACAGCAATGGACAGACTGAAGATAATGTGGCTGCAGTCGATGATGGCTGGACAGCAGATGGAGGCGGGCTGCAGGCTGGAAACTGGGCGCCAACAGCAGTAGAGGGTGTGTGGGCTGATGTAACCTGCAAACAAGGATGATGGCTGAATGGGGGCAGCCTGTCTATTTATGGATGTGGAAAGGTGCCCCAAAAATTAGGGTTTTCACTGAACTCTCTCGAACCGCTCCCCGTTTTAGGGTTTTACTCTGAAAAAGCATTTTTAGTGTGTTTTGGGGCTGTTTAAGAGGCTAATCAGCAAGTAATGCATATTTTAGCTCAATAGCCATGTCCTTTGAAGAGATCATCCTGCCAAGGGATGCAAACTCACCACCCTTCATATCCTCCAACTTGTTGATATGATCCCTTTAGCGAAGGAGAGTCATCAATTGTGAGTATCTATAATTTCTTTCCGAGATTAATCAAATGGGCAAATGTCTTTTGATGGTACAAAGAAGCAAGCTTTGTCCACATCTCCACTGGTTTTTGCAATGTGCGCACATGCACTAGGACAAAATCTTGTAAGCTCATAAAGAGGAAAGATCGAGCTTTAGAATTAAGCCGATCCCATAAGGTCGCGCGATCCATCGATGATCCAATGGTGGGGTTATCCATTGGATGGGGAATAGGGTGGGTAACAAACTCCCAAAGATCAAAGGTATCAAGGATATACCCCACCTTGTACGACCAAAGGTAGTAGTTTGAAACATCAAGTTGGTCTTCTGTGGGGGCAAAGAAGGGAGTATGGGCACCTATACAGGGGGTGCCATAGATGGCATTTTGAGGCCAGTAGAACATGCCTTTTGTGAAATATGGAGAGAACGTTGAGGAAAGGGATTTGGAACAAACGGGCTAGGTAACCTTTGGTCTTCATGATTTGTGCAATAGTCATTGTGATAATCTTGGTGCCATTTGGAGGAGTGATGGGAATGCTCCTCATTTGTATCATCAAAGCCGTGGCATTGATGATAAGACATCCTTGTTATCTTGCAAGAGAATCACCCACAGAAAAGTGTGTTTGTTCTAGACAGTTATGAAATAGGAGGAAACGGATACAGGAGCACAATGGAGTCGATGTAGAGGGTCCATAGAGAGAAAATGTATTGTTGTGTGCACATAAAATTTTGAATTTGCTGAAAACGATGATGCAAAAACTTATTGCTTGTTGATTTGGATAGTCGCATGTCCCATCAAAGTTTGCATTTTTGGATGTCGACAATAGCTGATAGCAAAGCGTTGGAAATAGGGAAGGAAATAGGGTGCTTGTAGAAAAACTATTTGCATGACAGCAAAACGTAGATGGGTGTGGTGTTTGGAGCAGTTTGGGATGGTCACATACACCTTGGAGTGGTCACCTCAACAGTAAAAGGGTTGCTATAGCTCCACAGACATTGTTCTCTTGTTTGGCGATGATACCATGTGAGTGCGCAACAGAAGGGAACATGAACATAGAGACAAAGGAAGAGAGAAATTGCAAGAAAAGAAGAAAGAATCTACATTGAACAAGGAACAAATGTTGAATACATAAGGACTAATCAGACCTTGTACACGGCCCACAGTGTCAATGAGCGCACTAGATCAGGTTGACGATGACGGCAACATCGAAAATGGAGTGGAAGATTGAAGTCAAGAGTGTGCACCTGCCAAAGGGAAGATAGAAGCATACTAAGGACCAGCCAAGTAGGGGCTATATATATCCAAACATCTAAAAATTTGGCCGATTTGCATTTGAGGGCCCTAAATAAAGGCCGACCAGCATTTAATGTTGGTTTGACTGCATTAAATGTAGTTGCAAATGCTGATGTTATAGGAAAAAATCCCAACAGGGTGTCAGAAGTGGTCCAGCAATGGAAGCGCAAACATAAGCTGTAATAAACTGTTGAAACACAAGACAAAAGAGAAAGGGAAAGAAAGAACACAATACAGATGAAACTTAGATGTATGCTCGAGAAATGGAATCCATATACCAAGACATGAGATAGTACAGAAGCAATGTGAGTCACCGGCCGTGGAGGCACTGACACATGCTCCCTCTCTCCAAGAATTGTCAGGTGATGAATGAATGTGGAGGAGGGAGCCTAAGAATATATAGGCCAAATAAATGCCAGAAATATGACCGATTGGCAAGCATTAAGTGCTGGCAGACTGGCTTCAAATAATGTCAAAACACAATAAATGTTGGCAAATAAAAGTCCTAAAATACCTATGTGCCAGCCTATTGTACCACATGTACAGACTCAACCATGAATTGACTAATCTGCTAACACCCTCTCTCAGATCATGGGTTATCTGATAATACAATATACAATGATAATGTCGCATCATAGTACATACATGTTCATCATAGTAGAACCATGGATACCCAAGCCACCCGCTCATGTGAGCTCCAGACAAAAGCCACCCGCTCTCTGTCACGTAACCGGCCCATTATGAACTTGGATGTCAATCCTAGCTCTAGGATTTATACTTGCTAGACTTCGGCCGATGCATCAGGGATGTTCCTCTCTGGATCCTGTGCATCTGTATAGAAATATAGATGAGGCACGATTGCCCCATCTCACCACCCTCTCACACTTCCTCTCTGGCACTGGAGAGTCGTGAGGGATGACTGCATCACCACGACTAGAAAGCAGCTGAGGAAGGGGCCACCAAGCCCTCCCCATGATGTGAAGAAGAGGATCCCTTCTGCTCCTTTGACTTCACCTTGGCTAGAGGATCTAAGGTGGAATCTGAGGTAGACGATGACTCATTAGAGGAGTCCACATTCCGCTTCATCTTCTGCTCCTCTTTCTTCTTGGAAGCTGCTAACTCTTTGCATTCCTTTCGTAAATGACCTTTCTTGCCACAATGGTAACACTGGGCCTTCGACTTCTTCGTCTTCGAACCCCTCTCTGAAGTTGCAAAAGCCTCACTGGAATCTTCATGTAGCATATCATAAGTGTGTCAAAAGATGACGTACCAGCGAGACAGTAGGGTTTGCGGGGAGGAACACAGAGTGAACTTGGCAAACATGGAGAGGAGAAGAGAAGAGAGAAGAAACTCTGATGAATGGAATGATGAAGATCCGAATCGTGGAGTGAATGTGATACAAGGGAACAAGGGTGCCGTAGCACAAGGAAGATAATGAAGACAGCCACGAACCACGAACCGCAATGTCATCCTGAAGGGGTGTGAGGGTAGTGGAGAGGTTGGAGAGAAGAGGTGATGGATTGAATCTCTCTTCTCCTCTCCATGTTTGCCGAGTTCACTCCGTGTTCCTCCCCGCAAACCCTACTGATCAGAGTTGGATCTGCTCAAACAGTGGCAAAGATCCTCCACTCCAATGACGGCAAAGACCCGTGGTGGCATTCACTTCTCTTCTTCTTCCACTGCATCAACAGCTCGTCTTTGCATATTTCAGGAGTTTCAGCTTGCTGTCCACACCCCGTTCGCGGAGGACATCTCAGCTGGAGCTGTCCTCTTCTCTTCTCTTCTCGCAAACCCTACTATCTCGCTGGTATGTCATCTTTTGATATGGTATCAGAGTTGGATCTGCTCAAACGGCGGCAAAGATCCTCCTCTCCAATGACGGCAAAGACCGGTGGCGGGTTCGGTATCCACTTCTCTTCTTCTTACGCTGCATCAACATCTCGTTTTTGCATATTTCGAGAGTTTCAGTTTGCTGCCTACACCCCGCTCGCGGAGGACATCTCGAAGCTGTCCATTGCTGTCTCCATCATTTGGCGCTTGATTTCCAGCCCTCTTCACGCAGTTTGGAGCTGATTCTAGCCAGGCGACTGTTGTTCTTGTGCAGACGTGTTGCTGTATAGCGTGCCACGTCATCACAGTCTTGTTGCTTGCGTTTTTAGTCTTTCTCTCTCTTGCAGGCTGTCCTGCTTGCGTTTTTAGTATTTTTCTCTCTTGCTGCTTGCGTTTTTAGTCTTTCTCTCTCTTGTAGGCTGTCCTGCTTACATTTTCAGTCTTTCTCTCACCTGTTGCTTGTGTTTTTAGTCTTTCTCTCTCCTCACCTGCGTTTTTCTACTGGTTGCAATCTCTCACTGCTAGTCGCATTCTCCTCCCATTGGCAGTCCACATCCAGCCCTTCCACTGCCCTCCTACCCCTTGAGGCGGACATTGCGGTTCATGCTTCACACTGCCCTCACACCCCTTGAGGCGGACATTGCAGTTCGTGGTTCATGGTGGCTGACCTCTCCCTTCTTCAACAAGGCACAAGGGTATCCATGGCTTTTTTACCAATAGATGATCGGACTACTGGATACTCTTACTGTGGCATCACCGGACACACCACTGATGCTTGTCGACTTCGACCTTTGCTCCCCACCCCCTTGGAGTATATGCGTCTTCCACCTGGCACTCCTTGTGCCACCTCTCCTTTTTGGGCCACAGAGATTGTTCTGCATCGACTATCAGAGTGCTATGCTCAAGGCAATAAGACACATCCGATGTGCACTAAGTCCTTTCAAGCACATGGAGGATCGATTGGCGCTACGACCTCTTGGAGATCGTCGCAATGCCAGTGGCAAACTTTTCTCATCTATTTTCAGGTATAGTGGCTACCAGGACTCGCGGTTTTGTAGTCCACTCCATCGAGAGACAGTGATTGTTTGATACCGTCTCCTCGTCAGTTTGCTCCTTCTAGAGATAGTGGTTGCTCGACTCCTTCCTCTTCTTCGGCTATCCAGTCTACTCCACTGAGAGACAGGGACTTGTTGCCCACCTCTTGCTCATTCTGAGCCCCACCCTTTCCCACCCTCGATTACTCAGGTTCGAGAGGCTACCTCTAGGAGCTTTTGACATCCCAGATATCTTCTTCAGCAAGACCGGTGACACTTCCTTCATCATCAGACATTTCGAAGTCCGTGATCCATGAGTTTTTGGATTCCCTATCTAATTCAGAGGGGGATTCAGAGGGGGATGTTATTTCTTTGCCCTTAGAGGGGGCATCTACTTCTTCTTTGACTTTAGCGGGGGCCCCTCCACCTCCCACCTCAGAGGGGAAACCTACTCCACATGAAGTTCTTCACCAATCCTCTACTTTCTTGGGGTGGTTATTTTCGACTAGTCATCTCTTCTATTGATACCCGGGATCTTCAGGTACCACCTAGATTGGGTCCTCAGAGGTTCAGCTGCGACTTGGTGACGAGGCCTTCGTATTCCTTTCAGCATGGATATACGGAGCTAGTGGCTTCTCTCCCGAGGTTGTGTTTCGGGTTCTCTAGTTTACTCTTGTTTACTGGTCTTTATTGCAGGTTTTCTTTCCGGTGGAAATCTTGGATCTTCGGGATCCTCTACATCTTCTTTCTCCTCTTCTTCTTGCCTTCGTCCCTTGGTCAGCATGGAGCCACCTCCCGAGATCGAGTATGGGCATATCCTTATGGTTCTCGGCACCACACAAAGTCCGATATTCCTCCTTGTCACAACTCTATAGAAACAGAATTTGTATCCTTTTTCATTAAATTGTCTATATAATGACTTATTAAATTTATTTCCTTTGCACTAATTAGATATAAAGAAAAGTGCATTGGAGCTGGCCACTGATGAGTGGTCATAGGTTATGGTAGACCCACGCGGTGGGTTAGAGAAAAGATAGTTCACACTTCCATCTATATGGCCCGATCGGGTGCCTGTGACCAGAACTCACGCATATCAGGGTTAGACTCGCACACAGAAAAGATTGATGCCTTGAAGTGTGGGCTAGATCCACCAGAACAGACAGTTACAATCAACAAGATGGCATGATCATGAAATGCTTGTATAATGTGCATGTGTGGGCTGAAAGCTTGAAATGCACATTTCTTTGCATAGAAAAGTCACATGAAGATTCTGATACCGTTTTTGCGATGTACACGGAAAAAGCTTTCATATGACATCCATATTGGGGGGGTTCCTAAATTTTAGGAGGTCCCTAAATTTTAGGAGCCTTGAATTAGCCTAAAAATGCTAGTCCTAAAAAATAGGGATGTCATTCTAAAAATAGTAAGTTTTGTACTCCGACTGTGCTTATTAAATTTGGTTGTTTCTATTCTTGAGAATATTCAGCCCAAAAAGGAAGGCCATAGAGAAGAGACAAGTGTCAAGACACTTGTCACACAAGTTTCCAAGTGTCCCACCACTTGTCACATCTCATGACATGTGGTTGGACACTTGTCTTGTGCTACTCCACTTTCCCCTTATGTACTAGCTCTTCCCTCTCCTATAAATAAGAGCTCGTTTTTCTTCATTCAGCATCATTTTTCTTTGCTGTAAACTCATGTACAGCACCCACAGATAGCCAAAAACTGGCCCCATCCATCCCCATCATCATCCCCCACTTCTCCATTATCAAATTCCTCCATATTCCCTCTTCTATCACTGCTGTTTTACAGGACAACAAGCCTGTAAATTCATTACAGCACCTCCTTCTCAAGCTCTTTCTTTCATTTTAGAAACAAGAAGCAAGCCCTCTCCATGTACTACTGTTCAACGATGGAGAAAGGCTGATTTCCCCTCTTTCTTCTCTCATACTGTAAAGAAATCAGATCTTATCATTGCATAATAGATAATGCATGTGTGTTTGTGCATCTTTGCATGATCTTGTGAGAGTGAGAATTACTTCTCCTCACTCTTAGGTTGATTGTAACTGAGCCCTTTCCTAAAGGACTTGGGTTGAGCAGAAATACATTCCTTCGGGGGGGAGGGGGTTACCCATCTTCAACCCTCAATCTTGTCTCCATTACTTTTACATTTTCATGGCTGTAATTTTGTGAGTAATTTTCATTTTCAGCTTTGAGTGTTCATTCTCTTTTATATTAAATCTTGAAATCAAGCGAATATCATAATTGTTAAGCATACTACGCTGTTCGGGGCGTTTACACTCCTCTGCATTGCATGATTTTCTCATCTATGTGCTAGGACGCTTGGGCAAGTGAACAATTTCCACACGAGGGACATTGTCCAAGTGGCACCTGTTGCATGAGCATTCTTCAGCATGTAGCATTGCCTCTCCACCTCACTCTTCTCTTGTTCCCCTTTTTGGGCTTGAGAAGGGGTGTTGAGAAACCCTTCACCCTTCACTCGCAGTTTGCGTTTTTTGCGTTTTTGCGTTTGGCGTTTAGGGTTTGCGTTTATGGTTTACAGTCCCAAAAAGGAGTGCCATCCTAGACTAACTGTGTCTATTTATAGGCCACTGTCTTATTCATTCCTCACGGTTGATTCATTCGGTCCGTCACCTCTTCTCTCTAGCCTCTTCACTACCCTCACACCCCTTTAGGAGGACATTGCAGTTCGTGGTTTGTGGCTGTCTTCATTATCTTCCTTGTGCTACGGCACCCTTGTTTCCTTGTATCACATTCACTCCATGATTCGGAACTTCATCATTCCATTCATCAGAGTTTCTTCTCTCTTCTCTTCTCTTCTCCATGTTTGCCGAGTTCACTCTGTGTTCCTCCCTGCAAACCCTACTATCTCGTTGGTATGTCATCTTTTGACCCAGTGGATGTGCACGAAGGAGCCATTTGTAGAGGATTTAGAAAAGAAGTAGAGAAAAAAAGGTATTTGGAGAGGGAACACTATCATCAGATTGTGACAACTATTACCTTTTTGTTGATTTTTTTATTTCATATTTTATTTGGTTTTTCTTTTTGGAAGGATTCCTCTTGAAATCTAAACGCCTAAGTTGCATGGCCAGTATGTGAAACGGACAGGAATGTCTAGTGAGTCAAGACTGGACAGTTAAGGTCCAGTACGAGTCTAGAAGAGACTGATGGCACTGTAGATTGACAAGCCTGGAAGAGACTTGTGAAAGTGTATATGGACAAGTGTGTTGAAAAACTAGCCTGGAAGAGACTAGTTCAAAGTGAAGATGGACAAATCTGCAAGAGATTAGTCCATGTGGGGTCATCAGTGGAAATTCACTTTCAGTTGAGCTACATTGCAAATCTGGATGTAGCCATAGTCTGCAAAGATTATCAGAAGACTAGTGGGATGCAATGGAAGCAACTCCTAAAATTTAGGGAGTTACTATTTTTGGACCCCAGAATCTGTTCGCGTCATTATCTTCGTTTTTGCACGAGGATTAATTCTCTGGTCTGTGCCAAGGTCAAATTTTGCATCGATCATGGAGAATTTTAGACCGAAAGGTTTAAACAGGAAAATTGTTACATGTATGCCATGTGTCACAATTTGGGCATAAATTCCCAAAAGAGAGAGAGAGGGCAACACAAAAACGAGTTTCAATGCATGAGGGGCAGATTGGGGGCTCATTTTTGTGAAAGGGGCTCATTTTGAGAGGGATTGCTGCAGATGGAGAGCTCTTGAGAGCTGGTTTTCCTTGTCAATTATGCACAGAGGGCTGAGCTTGCTTCCTACTCTCTCTTTCTCTCCCTGACAGTATGGTTATGTTGTAGAATCAAGGGCCTTTCTACTGATTCAAGTACAGCTGTGTGGAATATGCTGTTTGCATGAGGCAAGAGCCTCCTTTCTTCAGGAACAGGAGCAGTTGTTTGCAGTTCCCAGCAAGGACAGGTGAGGGTGGTAACCTCACCAAGCAAGTGTTTGAAACAGCACTAAATCAGTACAGATTTTGGACTGTTCAGAAGTTAATTCAGAGCCCAAATGATGCCAGAATCAAGGGGCACTTGGCCCAGATGATGCCGAACAGTGCAGGGAACAGTATGAGCTGAAAACAGGTTTCAGAACAGGTCTGAACCAGTAATTACAGTGGGCTGAACAGTATGAGCTGAAAACAGGATGCAGAACAGGTCTGAACCAGTAATTACAGTGGGCTGAGATGGTCAATTCTGCACTCCAACCAGAAGATTCAGACTTGGGCAGAGTTTCCCCTCCTAGTCGGTGTGTTTTTAGTCAGTAATTGTACTGTTATGCTGCCAAATTTCACCCTGAATAGGTGAAAGACAGCCCATTGTACTCTCTCTCTTTTTAAAAATAAAGAAATACCGCAAGGGGCACCTAACTTAGGGGCTAACTGGGTGTGTGTGTTGCAACAGGAGCATTTTAGCTTCCTGTATTTCTCCTTGATTCTGTGTCTTTAAGTTCAGGTAAAGTGGACGACTGTAAATTGGGCGAAAGCATTTATATATTTTGGTTGTACACTACCGCCCTTTTCAGTGAACAGGCCGGTTACAAACACAACCAAAACACAAGCACAGATTGCATAAAGCAAGAGTTCACATACAATATAACCCAAAATCTGACCAAAATAAGACAAAAGCTGCTGTAAAAAGTTAAGAAATCAATCAAAAACTGCCAAAAACAGCAAAAACAGCCTGATAATGCAAGCGCCCAGTTAAGAGGAGATGTTGAGGCACCGAAATGCAGGCTGAAGCAGATGCATAGGTTGTACGGATGCTGATGTCAGCAAAAAACACATGCAAAACAGGTTGCTTGGTTGGAGCAGCAGCCGCCTGATCAGCAAGGGTGAAAACAGTCCTGAAATCAGCAAGAAAACGCAGCAGGAACACAAATCCTGAAATCTGATACCATGTCAGAAGTGGTGCAATGGAAACGTAAACATAAGCTGTAATAAATTGTTGAAACACAAGACAAAAGAGAAAGGGAAAGAAAAAACACAATACAGAGTAATGGAATTCATATACCAAGACATGAGACAATACAGAAGCAATGTGAGTCATCTGCTGTGGAGGCATTGACACATGCTCCTCTCCAAGAAGTGTTAGGTGATGAATGAATGTGGAGGAAGGAGCCTGAGAATATGTAGGCCAAATAAATGCCAAAAATATGACTGGTCGGCCAGCATTAAATGGTGGCAGACTGGCTGCAAATAATGTCAAAACACAATAAATGCTGGCAAATAAAATGCCTAAAATATCTCTATGCCTAGCTTGGTGTACCACATATACAGACTCAACCATGAACTGACTAATCTGCTAACACAAGGATGGATAAAATTCAATAGGTAATGGCAGATTGGTAAGTGCAAAAACTACGTGGGAAATGCACACAGAAGCTCGATTGAAGGAGAAAACGCACAGATAGGCAATGAAATGGCTGCTTTAGAATGAGTACCTCCTCCGTTAAAACAAGTGACAGACATGTCAAAGCTCCTAAAGTCCTTGTTTGACTTAAACTAAGGCTCACAAGGAGGAGATGACAAGGCACGATATTCATGATTGCTAACAATATTGACAAGGTATCGCACATCAAAATGTCTTAGAAGCTTAGTCAAATCTTTTGGTATTACTAGATTACTTAGCTCGATCACCAAAATCAAGATTCTATGGACCAAGAGCCATCAAACAACAATGCCATTGTGGTAGGAATTGCGAAAAAAGTATAATCTTTAAAATGGTTAAGTATATGGGAAGAGTTTTCAATAGTGTTGGAGTCTTTTGCCTGTCATACTTGGATATTTGATATGCTAGACAAACCTCAATGAAGTTGTGTGTATCTCTTTGTAATGTTAGCCAGCAAAAGAAGTGCTCAATTGCACTTAAGGTGGCTGCCCCTTCTCATTATGTCTTGCATAAGGAGGTTCATGGCTTTTGAGTTTTGAAATACTTCAAGCTTTGATGTTTAGTCTTTATGAAGAATTCGTTGCCTAAAAATGAACCATTGCGCAATAGCTTTTTTGGTAAATGTCAAACTTTTTCTCTACATCATTTAGATGACGACTTTTGAAGGCTATGACATGGCCTTCTTAATGGAGCATTGCATGCATCCATTTCCACCACAATTGGTTTTACCAAACTTGGAACAATGAGAATATGTACAAAAGCGAGGGCTGTTTTCAAATATATAAAGGTGCACACGCCAGTGAGCAGCAGTCATGACATGAGTATTAGGTGATAGGGCGAATTTGAATGGATCCCGAAATGCAGTGGCAGCAAACTAAAGGTGTCTGAAGATGTTTGAGTGATGGAGTTAGCAATGTAGGCAGCTGTCCAGGTTGAAAACATAGATGTCACCTGGGTGTGGGTGATGTTATCAGCAACCTGATGACCTCCAAATATCGAACGATCACTAGGGTGGCATGTTCAGGTAAGAATCACAGGTACATCAACTTAATGACAACCGCTAGTAGATAAACACAGAGTTGACGTGGAAGGTGGCAGTTGAAGGAGATGTGAAGGATGCTTGGTCTGCTTGGACTGCAGTAAACATAGTTGTAGAGACTATTGGAACAATCTGGGTAGCAACAGTTGGCAAAAGGCTATGCAAAGTAGTAAAGGTGATACTGATGTCAAAGGGGCTCTCCAAAGCAGGTTGCCAGGCTGAGAAGGCCACATGACAGCATGGGTAGCTCTGGGGAAGGCTCCATGAACTAAGATATCCTTTGAGAAGGTGTGTGGATAGTGGAAGTTGAAAGTGCTGCAGGTAGTTGGATGGAATGTGGGGGGATTGAGGATGCACAAACACAAGACTCCTATTCATAGAATATCATGGGTGCATTTGTCCTAACGTAAAAACTAATCCTTTTTCCGGTGATTTTGCATCAATTGCTTTTGAGGCTGTTTTAAGGAGACTAAATCAAAGGTTACTGCATCGCAATTATGATTGAGCACAAACCCTAATATGAGTGGCTCTAACACGTTCATCATTCACTCTTTGAGTTCTCGTGTTTTTATGTCATTGCTCTTTATGTCGCGTTTTCTTGCTTTCATTGATTTGTGTTTCTTACAGTTGTTGGTTGGCCTGTTGATGCTGTCATGTGTTTAGTTGATGACATCTTTTAAAGTACCGAGAAAAGCATTGTTCTCATTTCTCTGTCTTTATGATTCAAGTGTTTCTTTCTACTCTTTATCTTTGAGATTGATGTGCTTCTCTTTGCACATCTTGATGTGGTGGACCGTGGATTGGGTGGTAATGCACATGAAGCTGATGAGATCGTATGGTGTTACTTGGTATCACTGTAGAAGACATCCAAGGTGCAAAATGATCCTTTGTTGCATTGTATGTGCTCAACTTGTACCACTTGTGTGGGAGAAATGAGACTTGAGCCCATTCCATGTGCCATGTTGTCCTGTTTGGTTATATCTCATTGATCACTGCTAGTTGATCCCTTAACCCGTCTCATTGTATCGCTTCTTGGGTATCTTGTGTTTTTTGATTATTATGTTGTGGTGTTGTTGTATTTCTGTTATTTCGTGCTATTCTGACAGGGCCTTGTGTAGGCTTTGATGTTTAGCTCAAAAACTCTTCTAGGGATTCCAAGCTGTTGATCACACTATCCCTGGTCAGTTTCTGGTTAGTGTGCAATAGATACCTCTGTTTTTTCCTATGCAGGAACTTGTTAACGAGTCAAGAGTCAAGGTCACTGCTGGCATCTTCTGAGCCTACTTAATGTTCTGGATGTCTCCAGTGGAAAAACATTTCCAGTATGCGGACTTAGAACTTTAGAAAGCTGGGAAGTATTTGCTTTTATAGAAACTTGAAAGCATGTAAGCGCAGAAAATGTCACCTCCAAATGGACTCAGAACTTTACAAGAATGGACAATTTTCCAGAAGTTTGCCAGGATGCCTCTGAAACAACTATTTGGTGCTTAATTGTAGTTGTAAAATTGTCTTGATCTGGTTTGCTTTATAATTTTGTTTCAGCAGGAAGATCTTGTACATGCTGTCACAATATAGTCTCCTCTATTGGTAAAATGTCCATAGTGGTCTCTTAACAACTGTTTGAAAAATGCTTATCAGGACTTGAATGGGGAATCTCTTGTGAAGGCTCTCACTAGTCTACTTCAGCAACCGAGTCTTTTCTCTCTGCCTCTTCCATATGCCAAGGCTGGTGCATCACTCCTGGTGAGACAAAGTACTTATTTGACTTCTGTGATGGCGGGAGTCATTGTTCAATCTTTATCTCTGCCTTATCATCATGAAGTTACTGAGTTGATCTTTATGCAGGAACTTGTTCAAAACAAGTCAACAAGATCACTGCCGGCATCTTCTGACCTACTCAATGTTCTGGATGACTCCAGCGAAAAAACATTTCCATCTTTCGCATGTGGGTCAATGCATCGATATGTCTTTGACAATGAAGCAAGAAAAGTAGGTCTAGAAATTAAGAATCTTGTAGGAGCCCTCGGATTTCTTGTGGAGAGGAACCTGGTATGTTGTCAAACAATTGGTCTTTTTGATGATGATGTGTGTGTGTGTGTGTGCCCTGTCTAAAGGTGCTGTTTCATGTGGTCAAAAATCATGTGGTCAAAAATTTTATTTGGTGTCTATAAATCAACGCACCAGCACTGGAATTTATACTAACAACTGACGGTGAGTAGGTGAAAGCGTGGATCAATAATAAAGATGCCGAAGCACTACGATGCCAGATTGCCCTTGTAGAGGAGGAAGAGGCATCACAAAGAAAGTGAGCTTACCGAATATATTCTTTGCACTAATAAACTGAAGGGCTTTGATCATAAGTCACCGCTAAGATGCTCCTGTTTTTTTGATAGGCGGGCTGAGATTCAAGAAAAGAAACGTCTAAAGAAGGCACGGCAAAAGGAAAGTAGAGACAAGGAAAGAAAGCCTGGTACAAGTTTGCAGCAGGCAGTTGATACAATGGATGATGGCTCACCTTTCAGCAGTGAGGAGGGAGATGAGTACCTTGTTGAGAAGCAATCAGAGCATCCAGCAACTCTGGCCACTCAAACAGATACTAAATTTGATGCCTCTTATCTTGACAATCATTCAAGACCTTCATCCACCACTTCTGAGAATATGTTTCTCAAGCTGGCAGAGGATGCTAGTGACACAGATGATAGATTAGCTATATCTGACAATGCTGCAAATTCCGAAGTTGATGATTCACGAGATTTTCAGGGAAATGAATCTCAACACAGAGAGGATTTTCCTATCAGTAGCGACGAGGCATTCTTACCATTGAATAGTGGTTCTGCAGAAGGTTCCCAGCTTGAATCAGATCAGAAAGCTACCTGTTCTGGCTCATCAAAAGCTTGTTTCCGGGAGGGCTATGCTTCTGATCGCAAATTCAGGCATACTTGGAGAGAGAGGAAATGGTCTGGAACTAATGGTTTCAGGAGCTTTCAAAAACAGGTTGAGTGGGGGTCTTATTCACCTACTTCTGAGGGGACTGTAAATCCTTCTACCAGGTATGGGAAAAGTTTTCAGGAAATTCCTGTATCCTTGGCTTCCCGGTCTGAGTATTCTGCTGATAGATCATATGTATCTAAAAGACAGTACTATAATAATGCTGGTTCTGGGCATGCTGTGTGGGCTAGAAAAGTGCAGAGTGGCACAACTGCAATTAATGATGTTCTGGATCTGCAGACCTCTTTGGACAGTGTGTCGTCAGAAGATTTTACAACCTCCAGTAAAATCTCTGAAGTTGTGGGGCATTCCATGCCTGTTGCCACAATTGGCACCAACTGTGCAGTTAGTCAATCGTGCAGTTCCTTGATAAGTTTGGAGTCCAGTAGCACTTCAGATGGAGGTGATTTGGATTCCATTATTGTTTCTTCTGATGTGGCTCAGAATCACGGTCTAGCAGAATCCTGCGAAGTGGATAAAGAGATGAAGGGTGGTACTGTCCATATTGAACCTGAAAGTGATGCAGCTTGTGATACTCTTGTCATTGGTTCTTTGAGTGTGCCACTGGGAGTTTCATTTGTTGAGCCACTTGTCGGCTTGCCAGAGATCACAGTTGCAACTTCTGACAAGAGGCGCAGAACTGAATTGGAAGAAACACAAAAGAGTGGTGTTGAGGCACTTGGAGCACTACATGAAAATAGTGTAAGCCAGTGTGGGTCTTGCAAGGATGTTGCAAAGGACAACAAATCCTTGAAATCTTGGCTTTATGTCGATCCTGAGTGTAAAGAGAATCATGGCAACAATGCTATTGTTCATGAAAGACCTTCCAAGATAGCAAGGCCAAGTGGGTATGGAAAATATGGCAGGTTGAAGGTATGGCGGCCCATATGTGCTGCCTCACTAGGGGCCTCAACCAGGGAGCCTTTGACAGCTGAAACTCCTGGAAGTAATGACTACACTAAAGATGGTAAATCAAATGATTCCTCTGGTGATGCACACTCAAAAACTTGTGACACTGATGGTGGGTTTTTGAGTGGGAAATTGGACAGTTGTGACATTGAAGTAAGTCAAGATGTCGAAGCATGTGATCAGATGCTTGCCATGTCTGTGGCTGAGCAAGACAACAAATTGACCCAGGGAGATGCAGTTGAGAATACGTTGGTTGACGAATGTGATCATCAATCCAAGCTCTGGTCAACTGATTTTATCGCTCATTTTCTCTCCGAGAGTGAGTGCTTCTTGTAGTTTTTAGCTATCTATTGTTGATGATTTGGTTTGTATTAACATTTTCCTGTATTGAATAGGGTGGGCTGATGCTGTCAACTCAACTGATTCTGATATACATCATGAAGAGGTAATATTCAAATGCCCAGTTCCTTTTTGCAGATTCGGTTTTTCATCTTTTCTCAGAGTTATTTATGATATTGCTTGCTGAGCTTGATCTTTTGTTTTCAGAAAGAGCTCCTCAATGAAAGAGTTGAGGACATGGGCAACCTAGCAGTGGAGAGCAGAATTATACACAAGCATTGGTATTCAGGGACTGGCATTCGTGCTACCTATGGGAAAAATGGGAAGGTGGCATTAAATGGTTCAAGATATAATTTTTCAAGACCTGGACTCAGTGTACCTGTGAGGTTCAAGCCAAGAGAGAGCTTGCATTGGACTTCAAAAGCTGGAAATGGTGGTTATAAATATGTTCCAAAGTGAGATGTGTTATTCCAGGGTGGCCATGTGAAGGTCCAAATGAGTTCACTCTTTGAGTAGCCTTATGTTGGTTGGCATTATACTGACAGGAGGCAGTCTACACTTGGTCTCTGGCAGGCAGCATTTTCGCACTGACTGAACCACTTTTGGCTAGGATGGATTCTCATGATCATGTAAGAACAACTTTAGTGATGAATTTTTACATGGTGGTGTTTATTGTCTGTGTAAACAGTTGTAGCACTGAGGGCTCTAATTGTTTGTGTCATCAGGCCTACCAGGACTTGGTGTTTGCTACTCTGCAAGCATTTCACTCACATTTGAGAGTGGACTGGTTGGCTCTGTTCGGAAAGTTTTCAGGGTCTGGTGAGTCTCTTTGTTTTTGGGGATTTTTAGTTCCAGTGTTATTCCACATATCGAGATATTTGAGTTACTGGAACTGATAGTGGCAGGTTGTCCTAGGTCTTGGGTGCATGTCAGGGCATGAAGGCTTGTGGGCGTGGACATCATTGATCCATTTCTTTGAGGCCTTCCCCAAGTACTGTTAAGATGTCAGTGTGACTGCCTGTTGACACCCATGGATACATATAACAAGCAAGATGTGTAGAGCTGGTTAAAATGAAGCCCACCCTCCTGGCATATATATTGGCCAATATGGCACAACTCAGTTGGTTCTTTCTGCTGGTTACCTTTGATCCCTTTCAGAGATTCCCAATTTGTTTACACACTGTTGCTTATTCAATTGAAGCATTTCAATATCGGGTGAGGTCATGTTGAAAGTTGAAAACCTATCTTTGTGTTTTAGATTTGTGTCTGCTGTAACTGGTTAGTCTTGTGTGATGGTAATTTTGAAGTATGTACATCGATAGGTGGGACACATTGTAACCTTGTCTTCAAGAGTGTAACTGTACTGTCTCAAAATGTGGATCTTGCGTTGAGATAAAGTTGGACATATGACCTTGTCTTGGAGTGCAAATGTATCGACCAGGTCACTGGAAATTTTGGATCATAGGCATGAATAATAACTTGTAAGAAAAGGTTTTTATATACTTGGTTATTAATGGAGGACCGAGAAATTATACAATTGCCTCCACTGATTCAAGAGTAACTTTGTTTTCCTGTACACAATTGGAAGGTGTGGATCAGAAGCACTACTAGTGACCTGTAAGAATAGGTTTCATATGCTTTGTCTTTGACTTTCACTGGCTCAAGAGAAACGTCCTTTAATACTATGCCGGTGCTTAGTATTTATAGTAAGTTGAACATGGCTATGGTAAGTTTGATTAAATTTGTGATGGAGTAATTGTGGAGGAGTGCTTGAGATTAAATATGAACATTGACATTATGGATGCAACAGTTGACTTGTTCATGCATGCAAACTGTACGGGCTTTATGATTTTTCTCTTGCACTCCCTTGCCACTACACTGCTTCATTAATAGTTTGTAATGTGAAAGTGCAGAGCTGATTTTTTTCAGAAATGGTATGCCAAGCACAGGGTTTGCATCTTAAAAAGGTTTCATGGAGAGTGCTAGAGTTGGGGCTTGATCCATATAGATATTCCAGAAGATTGTAACATGTTAATTTTAAGCTTTGCACCCATGCTTCTCTTAGATTTTTTGCACACAAGCATGAATTGGCAAGCTGTTCTGATTGGGAAATGGCCTAATATGTTGGATAAAAGTTTGCTGGAGTTTTCATGCCATGGCAGCTGATTGCATGCATGGAGAATTTTCAGAATGTGGCGAACATAGACTATTATCGAGCTTGGTTGTATGAGTAGAGGCAAAACATTGGTGACATTCCGCAGGGAATGCTGGGTCCCCCAAAAGCTTTAGTCAAGATCTTTTGCCCAACCTTTTACTCTAAAAGGTTAATATCTTTTTACTTATCTGATGATGCTGTGATCTTTTTACTATTTTTTCTGAAAAGTCAATATGCTCCTGCATTACTAAAAGGCCTCTAAAGCTTTGAAAAAAGTGCCAAGATTGCTTAAGAATATCAAGGCACTTTTACACATCAGTGGAATCATATTTGTTCCACATACACTGCCTCTGTGCCACCTCGCTTGTCTACATAAGCACTGTGCATCACAATACATTGCCTGAAGACCGATCAGCCACTGATGCAGCAGTTTTTTTTATTTTTAATTGCTTGGTATCTATATAATTGGGATTAGTAATGTTTTAATGTCGTGTGCATACATACAGGTTAATTATTTTTATCATGTGTGCACACTTTTTTTGTACTTTAAAAATGACTAATGCCATTGTGTCCACACTCGTAATTATTTATATATGCAGCAATATGTAAAAATGTGAGTTGTATGTATAATAAGTTATTTAAGAAATTATATACTCGTGAACACTGACTAATCTATATATGCCTGCACATACATAAGTTATTATGCATACAAACATGTGTAATATATGCAACAATATGTAAAAATGTGAGCTGTATGTATAAGAATTTACTTGAGAAATTATTTACACGTGAGCACTAGCTAATCTTTATGCCTGCACATATATATAAGTTATACGTGCAATGTGATGACAAGAACCAATACTATTTGTATGTCCATGTATCTCTAATCTCTTATGTGTAGTAGAGCAGTTTTTGTTTTACTTCTTTTGACTATTTTCAATAGTACAGCTGGTTTAATGTGCATACATGGACATTTGTAAATATGTGAGCACGAGTGTGCATTGTCTTTACGTGATCATTTTATTGTCTCAATCATTTGAGTGTGGTATTTATAGATATGATTTACTCTCTTGATTTGATTATGTATTTTTCCCCATAATTATAGAATCATGCATTGGCAATGGTAAATGTAATCAAGCTTTTACCTTTAATGGGAATGTGATTCATATGCTTAAATCCTTTTTTTTCCATATATGTTGTCCCATCAATTAATAAAGAGGGTAAGTTAAGTTTGTACGTTTTGTCCAATAAATTTTTGCGCTTTCTTCAAAAAGGTTATGATAGGATTACAAGCAATAATGGACAAACAATAGAGGACTAAGATGAAGATCACAACCCTAAAATCAAAGATAAGGAAAATGAAGATGAACAAAAGATGACACACAACCTCAAACTAATGAGTAGGACATGTAAAGCCTAGAGGATAGAACTCAGCTCTATTTTTAAAGATCATGAAGAAGTAAGGTGAGGGATAACCAAATGATCTTAAACTATTAGAGTAGGATATGGATTAGATATTTGGTAATTAAGAATATGATTAAACTTCACAATCAATGAAAAAAGAAGGGCAAGTTAAGTTTTATTCTTCAATTAACCTTTTAAATGCTTTGATTTATTTCCTATCAATCTCAAAAAAAGGGAAAGTTTTTATTGTTCAGCAAAAGTGTTTATGCTCTATGATAGGTTGGAGGATAGGTTGTAGAGTATTCCTTTTTGTGCCCTTCATATCAATGTTGTCGACGTCATTGATGTTTCAAAGTACTAATCTCTTTGCTTCTTCCAAGTAGAAATATTTAAAAACAATAACAAGAGGGCAAAGCAAGATCATAAGTAATAATGAAGTAAGATGAAGTGTACAACTCTACTATTAAATATAATATAAAGTAGAACAAAATTGAAGTACACAACCATGGGATAATGAGTAGGAGATGTACAAGCACAAGGAGTGAAAAGCTCCACATCTCCTTTGTTAAATATAATGAAAAGAAAGTATAGAATAAAAGGAAGGTAGACAACCTTAAAAGAGAGAATAGGGTATATGTGCAAGCTTGTGTGAAGAACCTCTCAAAGAGAAAAATAACTCGAGTAGACCTTATTGTGTTCCTAGAACACTATCATAGTATATGCTACCAATGCCGCTTAGGTGTGATCATGTGAACAAGTATAGGGATGAAAAATCAATTTTATGAGTATAAGGTTTTTTCCCATAAAATTGCAAAGTCATCAATGTAAGTTGATCTTGCTTGTTAAGAATTAGTTTTGTACAAAAAGCTTTGGAACCATTGGTGAGGACTTGAAGAAAACTGTTAAGACATTCTCTTTCAATGAAGACACCCATGTGCTTTGTGCGAGCATGGAAGATTGGATTCTTTACAATGGACAAAGCATTTCACCAATTGATACAAGATGGCTGAACAATATCCAAGTTGGTAACAAATTAAGCTGCATAGACTTGATTGTAGCTACTATGAAGGGTGTAAAGGTTGCCGCATACTTGGCTTCACGTGTAGAAAGGTCCACATCAAGCTATTATTTGCTCAACCAAGGTATACATGAAGCACTAAGGTGAGAGCAAAATCTACTAGTGAACAATTTGGTGCCATGACAACTTACCCAATCGTAATAGCAAAAGCTATGATTCAACACTACACAAATAGAAAAAGTATAATAATATATGCCTTATAAACAATGAGATTTACTTCATAGCTTGCCAATGCTTGGACCTTATTCTATACATACATTTGCTTACATATGACAATGCAAATTGCAGATTAGGCTTGGTGTAATGCTAGACACTTGTGGCTTAGTGCGGCACTACAACAGGTCATGACACTTGTGGTAGGCGTGCGATAACACTTGCTACAAAGGCTCATATCATTGTCAATATAGGATGGAGAGGGACCTCAAACCTCTAGACTACTTAAGTTAATGTACTACACCAAAATAACATTACTTTTGCTGAATATTCATTGAGATACCTTTAGCCATTTTATTGTTACTACAAAAAGAGAGAAATTGCTTGAACACATTAGTCCTCAAAATCATTGGTTACTAAGCTCTAGGTGCTTAGTTAAGGCTAAAGATGGCCTTTTGCATACAACAAACATGATTCTCCTTTCCTTTTGCACTTCTGATATATTGACCAATGATGATTGGCCA
The DNA here is from genome assembly GCF_053477565.2 of Lygodium microphyllum. Lineage (NCBI taxonomy): Eukaryota > Viridiplantae > Streptophyta > Polypodiopsida > Schizaeales > Lygodiaceae > Lygodium > Lygodium microphyllum. Next base: position 9,747,155 of record NC_141135.1, read on the forward strand.
CGAAGGGACAACCCCATCCAAATGGTATACATTCAAATGGTGTTGACATTTGCATAATGCTATTCGAGATTGAGGGAAAAGCCATTGGCAACAAGCCTTGTCTTATATCCAAGGACACATCAACCAAATACTTGGTCTTGTAGAAACATTAAATATCAATAATCAAGCAAGGGGGTAGGGTAGAGAAGGAGATAGTGAGGGAGGGATATTTGATGAATAGGACAGAGAATCGTTGGATGTTGCAGCATAAGAAGGAGAAGAAATGAGGACATGATGAAACCTCATGAATGAATAAATGTGAGTTAGGGTCAAAAAGGTGATAGCCCTTGGTGTGAAGGCTATGATCAATGAAAATACGCCTCTTGGACTAGGCATTTAACTTTCCCCTCTTGCCTTCTACATAGTCATTAGATATCCAAAATCTCAAAAATGAGCAATAGAGGGCTTCTCCCCAAAATAGGCCTCATTAGATGTCTTCCTAAGCACATCAATGGTAGGGGACCAATCACAAATTGCGATAATTGTAACACCCTTAGCTTAAAGGATATATGGAAGCCCTTTGTGCTCAACCATGGACTTAGACATCTGTAGTGAGATCCAATTTTGTCACTCAACCACACCATTCTTTGATGACATACATGTATTGGCAAACCTTGTATGAATGCCATCTTGCCTACAAAACTTGTAAAACTCTAAGGAGCAAAACTCGTGTCCAAGATCAACACAAACAATTCATACCTTGAAGGTGGACTAATTCTCCACCAATGTCTTTCATTCATGAAAATAAGAGAAAGCTTCCGATCCCATCTCTAAGAAGTTCCCAAACATGTCTCTCAAAAAAGGGTCCACAATCAACATCATGTAGATGGCATTTCCCAAAGGAGCATATAGGGGGCTGCACAAATTTGTATGGAAAAGCTCCAAAGGGGTAGTATACCACTGAGAAGTTTGCTTTGGCTTAGGAATTCTATGTTGATTTCGCTTAACACAATTGGGGAAAAGAGACAAAAGCCGAATAGGAAAGTTTGGTAAGTTCTCTAATAGTTAGCCTATTGAAGACAATCAAAATTTAGAAGACCGTAATGGGCATACCACAATAGCCCAACTTTGATGAAGAATATGCTATCAAGGCAATGAGCTTGGGCAACCCACTCTCCTAATGACCATTCCAAATAGTATCACTTGATGAAGCATTCTCCATCCTAATGGGGCGGTTAGGAACATGTGCCTTTACCCCCCAGAACCTCTCACTTAAAGGTGAATGTGCCCCTAGTGAGGAGAGATCAAGAAAAAAGTGACAAAGGATAATCGTATATAAAGTACAACAGGATGAGAAAATATGTAGTCTTATCCAATGCCCATCAACTTCCTAAGGAAGGCAAAACGCTCCACTAAGAGCCTTTTAGTGAGTATATTTGTAAGATTTTGGTCAGTTGAGATATTGACAAGCTCAATGGACTTGTCCTCAAAGACCTCTCGGATAAAGTGGTAATGCACCTCAATGTGCTTTGTCTTCGCATGGAAGATTAGATTCTTGGCCAACTGAATAGCACTCATAAAATCCGAATGCAAGGTAGGGACCACATAAAAAATACTAAGGTTTGTGAGACTAGACAACCTAACTAGAGAGCCGCCTTCTTGCAATCCTCAATAGTTGCAACATACAAGTTTGCTTTTGTAGTGGATAGGGCCTTGCATTTCTGCACCCTAGACATCCGAGAAACAGAACCTCCAGCAAAGGTGAAGACATAGCTAGAGATGGATTTCCTACTATTTGTATGTCTTGCATAATCAGAGTCAATGTAACCCACGATTCTTGTATCATGGCCTCCATAACGTATGTATAAATCTGTAGTGCCCTTAAGGTACCTCATGACATCCTCCTTCACGGCTTCCCAATGAGTCCTGCTAGGTGTAGCCGTATAGTGTACTACAACTCCCACTGCAAATGGTATATCAGGACGAGTGGCTATCATGGTATACATCAAATTGTCCACTATAGATGCATAAGGGAACTTGGCTATCTCGGCATTTTGCTCATCAGACTATGGACAATCGGCATGAGTAACCTTCATATGAGAAGCTAAAGGACAACCAATAGGCTCAACATCCTACATATGAAAATGCTCAAGAATCTTTCGGATGTACTCCTTTTGCAACAACAAAAGGAGACCCTTAGAGCAATTTCGTGTGATGCACATCCCAAGAATATGTGAGACCTATCACATGTCCTTCATCTCAAAGCTCTTCTTGAGCTAAATTTTCAAGGCATCTTGCTCATCACGAGTGCTCCCAGCAATCATCATATCATCAACATAGAGTACCAAAATCGTAAGGCTACCATCACGGGTCTTCTTTGTGTATAAATATGGATCCATAATCTCTAGTAGACCACCCTAAAATAGGCTGTGGGGTCTGTACCTCCTATTTAAAATTATGGTCATGGGCCACTAGAGCATCAACTATTGTAGGCTGTCTAGTTGGTTGTATAGTAGCAGGAGGCTCCTCTTGAAATATCAGTTTACATAACTCAACTATGTGCTTAGACTCCTTATGCATTTTCTCCTTATGGAAAACAACATCATGGTTGTGGATGAACATTCCGAGTCTATCAATCCCATAGGCGATAGCCCATCTCAACTTGCATCCCCATAACTAAGAAAGATATATTTCATGAACTTAGGATCTAGATTATTGCACTTGTCCTTGGGAACACGACAGAAAGCCTTGCAACCAAAGACACACAAATGAGCGTATGATGGAGCTTTTTCAGACCATACCTCCTCTGCAAATCTGATAATCAAGAAAAGTGCATGGGGATTGTTAACCCTCAGATGATGGATAAGGCAGAATATCCAAAAAATATAAAGCAAAAGACAAGGCCAAGGAAAAAGTGAAACGAAAGACGAAGGTACGCCAAGAAAAATCTGCAAACACAAGAAGTGCAAAAAAGTCCTAAATCAAGGAGAGAGACGCACAAGAAATACTTTTGTAAATGAGTGCAAGGTGCACCGTGATTTATTTTGTAAAAGAGAGCCATGTGCAAATTGTAAATGGTTAGAGACACGGGTTGAGGCCATGCCAATAGGGAAGAGGAGGAGAAGGATTGGAGGAACAGCCCAAGCTTCTCGGACCAAAAAGGGGATGACCGCCCAAAGGGAATTAGGATTAGGGTTTTGTATATCAAGTTGAAAAGTGAACGAGGAACTTATTCTTGTGTGTGGCCAAAAGTAGCTCTCCTCCTCTTCTTCTTCTTCTTGTTCTACTTGCTTGAGCTTGTGCTTGAGAGAGGGAGTGTGAGTGAGTGAGTGTGTGAGGGTGAGGGACCGTGGTGGAGAAGCTCTCCATATTCTCCTCTCTTCTTCTCTTCTCTTCTCTTCTCTTCTCTTGCTCACGGCAATGGAGCTTGGAGCATGGAGCTTGAGGATCGAGCTTGCTTGAAGCTTGCACTTGGATCGTGGAGCCATCGGAGTGCTCGCGAGAGGAGGCAACTCGATCGGGCATGGAGGTAAGCTCACTACACTTGTACAGGGAGATAGCGCATTGGCTATGTGAGAGATAACCATTAGTGCTCGGCTTGAAACACTTGCGTTTCGTGTGTCAGCAGTTGAGCTTGAGCTCACCTCTACATTTTGGTTTCGTTGTTATCGCGACTAACGGATTCAAGCCTTGAGTACTTGTGTGCTCCACATAGAGCATTGAAGTAGGGTTTTCCTCGAATCGGTACTTGAGATAGATAGGTAGGAAGCGAGGGAGTTTGAAGAGGTATTTGATCTCCTTAGCAAGTAAGTTTTTGGTTTTTTGGATTTGGAATAGCAAGTTGGAGTAGTGTAGGTGTTTGCTTTGTGATTTGGATGCATTAGGGTAGGAAAAAATAGAGAAAAAAAGAAGGAAAACAAGCATTAGGATTTCTGCTGTCACAACAGGGCAAGAGGGTTTGATTTGTTTGTCGATTTGTATTTTGGAGTTTATTTGCTATTCGAGGTGTATACAACTCTTCTCCTCTATCCATAGCTTTGATCTGGAGGTGCGTGCTATATGTTGTGACCTAAATCGTACAATTTGATTGATTTGTCATCGTATCTGCCAAAATTGTGCCGCATTCGATCTGCTTGAGTAACGGTGATTCTGGGCTGAACCCCAAAATCGGCCGTGGGTCCTCTTGTCTTCGGCCATTCGGCCCATCACAATTTTGACACTTAGGCCGAATCAACCATTTGGCCCATCTTACTCAAATACTTGAAAATTCAGCTCTTAGCCGCTGACTTGGCCCAATCCCACTTCGACAAGCTGACATTCAACCCGGCTGAATTCACCATTCGGACTAACTTTGCATTCGGCTCACCTAACTTGGCCCTTGATTGTTCAACCCCAACCCACAGACCTCTGTAGAGGGGGCTCTGCCTCCTTTGCACCTTCCCCAAGTAGATTGGAGAGAAAACATGTGCTGTGACAGGTCCTCCAAATTAGATCCTAGTGTAGTAATGGCTATATATAAGCATAGATTCTCACTTGCAAAACAACAACCAAAAGCCCATACCTAAACAAAAAAAAATAGAGACCCTAGAACCTTAGTGGGCCAATCTAGCCAACAAGGGCAAAAAGGCCACACCACAAAAACATGTATATGTTGCATCCGGACTGCATCTAGTCAAAGCGTAATGCAACAACATTAAGCTACAATTGCGAGGATGACTACATGACAATCCTGATGATAGATGTACCTTTGAACGGCATTGCACAGACGACCCAAGACATCAGTAGAGAATCCATATCTCGTTGTGCACTTGGGGACTCAAAGGCATGTATCAAAAGGCTTGAACTTATAAGCCAAGACTTGGAAGATGAAGACATAGTACCGCTTGCTTATCTTGGGGTCAAACTCACCGCAAAAAGGGAGCACTATGTTGATACTCTCATCAATGAAGGAGCTGATTTGAATATCTTGACCTATGAAGCATGGACCCTACTAGGCCAACTAGAGCTCACACCGACTAATGCAATTCTTAATCCTCACGGGATACCCACAAGCACTTATAATAGGGAGGTGCATAATCCTTGTGACTATTGAAACAAGAAGCTTACCTATCCTATTCCATGTTCGTTCAAATAGTGCAAATTGTGGAAAGGAAACCCTCCTAGGAAGACCCTTCAAAAGGGCGACGAACTGTGAGACTGATTATGTAGCACAGAGGATACACTTGACACTCCTAGGTGTGAGGATAATCACAACCTTTAGCAAGGGTGACCTCATCAAACCTCGAGGGAAAGACAAGGAATATTCTAACATGCCAGGCAAGCCCAATAATGAGAGTAAGGACTTGCTGAAAGAGTTGATACAAGTGCATGTTGAACAGAGAGAACCAGTGAGCGAGGCCATGCTTGAAACAAGAAGGTTAGGAGACGATGCCAAGGATAGGCTTTGGACTTACAAATATTGTAGAAGACCACAAAAGAAGCCCATGCCTTATAGACAAAGGTATCGATGGAAAGCCACCACAATGCCGTGATGGATATCCGAATGTTACTACCACGTGCTCAAGGGTATCATGTAGGTAACCAATGGCTTTGGGTACCAAAGCCCCCTACTAAACCACCTTTGTCAGCTGAAGGCCAGACCATATCAAAAGCAAAGAAGCGCATGAGGAAATCTAAACAAAAATCCAAGTCGAGAGTCAGCAACATTGGAGTGAGTAAGCCCCTCATGATTGAAATTAAGAAACAAAACATGACAATTCAAAAGGTAGATTCTCAGCTAGCATGCTTAGCAAGCGGATGTTAGATGTAACAGTTAAGTGTGCACAAAGACTAGTAGTGCCCAAGGAGCCTTTGACTTTCCAAGAAAATAATGAGCACCACAGGCGCAACGCTGCTCATGTAAGGGTGATTGCTCAAATGACAGAATCATCTAATAGCACCACGAGCAACTCTTCAAGCCAGTGCCAAGGCCACCTAGGAGTCCCAAGTCTCCTACACCCTCTTTTTCTAAATGAACATAGGAAGCACAACAACAGCCGTCAAGTACAACTGCTCAATCCCAATCTCTATCTCCATCTAAGCTTCCAAATGTCGAAGGTGCAGGATATGACACCACCCCTAATTCTCAACCTAAGGATATGCCTGTGCAATCTGCGTGACTAGCTTGATCTGCACAAGTGAATGCGCAAAGGGCAACAAAAGACACGACCACTTCTGACCTACCTAAGGACTTGACATCGCAATCTACCAACTATAGCCAGTCCATTGAACTAGCCGCTACTACTTCTAATCAAGAATCATAATAGTCACAGCCTTTGGCCATGATGATGCCCCTCGCGGAACATGTCCTTAGCAATTCACATGTGGAACAGATTTCGCAACCAACATCCTTGACACCTCCAGCACTTCCAAGGCACCTAAAGCCTAGGCTCGAGGAGAAATCTCTCGAAGATGTGGACAAAGAGATAGCGCATTTGACCAATGAGCCAGAGATGAAGTGCCAATGCCTAGAAAGTCTAAAGCACACATTCAAATGGGTAAGAACAAGAGTCTAGAAATAATGCTTGACTAGGAGCAACTTCCAATGCAATCAAATGAGGAGCTAAATGAAGGGAAATTGGCTAAAGAGCTAGACTCTCCAAAAAGAGAGGCAGTTGTACCCTCACAACTTACCGAGGCTATTCAACAGGCCGCGACTATGTCCCATGAGGACACACCAGAAAAAGAGAATGCTGAGGCCCAACCAAGCACATCAACGGTGGCTGACCTAGTTCAAGATCCAGAGTCTTTAAAGGATACACCTCGATTGCCCAAGAAAAAGAGGAGAAAACAACAATAGTTGCAAGTGGCTATAGACGCCAAGAAGATTGAGACTAAGAGTGCTGAAGAGTTGAGGAATAAAGCATCGAGTCCACCCATGAATGAACCCATTGCCAATTCTCCTAACAGCGGTGAAACCTTAGACACATTCGCGTGCTCTGATAAATCAAAGAAACCATTACCATCACCGATTGCTTGCAACACTCAATCCACCGACAAACAAAACTTACATTGGCCAATCAAGAGTGGATACAACACTGTCACAACAAGTTGACAAAACTATACCAGTCACATCCAAGGAGAACCATGACACAATAGCAACAAAGCCATAGGAGAAACATGAAAACCCCGAGGACATAAGCAGTCCTAGCATTGACCAATCTTGCTCATCTAGGCCTAAGCCCTCAGCTATGCTAAAGCCTAGGAAAACTCCCAAAACCTTGCATGAGATGGCAACTGAGCAAGCTTGCATCGAACATAAAAGTGTCACAGTACTTGAACGAGTTGGAGGCTAAACTCAAACTATTCATAGGTGCCTACATCCTTGCGGACATGGGCACATTCCTTAGGGAGCAGCTTGAGGAATATTTGTCATATCCACTATCTTGGGAAGAGCAAGAACATCTTAATGAGCACTATGAAAAACTTCTATATGAACGCATGCAACTCATCTTTGACGAGGAAGTTGATGAACTATGCTTAACTGTGACATTCAACGAAGCACTTTGCCAACAAAATCTCTTAGAGATAAAGCAAATAAAGTGACAATTAGAGGGTTGAAGTCAATTTGAAAAATGCTGGTTTGAAAACCGTGCTACAATGGCCGAGCTTGGAGCCTAGATTATGACAGTCTGGTGCGCACATCGGACGCTGTATGCTCGCGTAGTGAATGCCGGAAGGTCCCCAAGAACAATGAACTCTACTTTTTGCACAAGTTACAAGGTAAAAAGCATGAACGACAAGAGCAAGAGACCAATTGGGTGCAATCTCCCCCCATGCCTTGTGTGAGCGCTCCACAAAGCATGTATTTTATGTATATTTCATCTTCATGCTCAATAATAGCCCACTTTACAAAAATATAACAAGCTTTTAGCTTTTGAGTTTGCTTTTACACAAAAAATAGGAATAAAGCTAAAGGATGGTGCCCAAAGAGTCTGGCACGCCCAATACAATGTCCAAATAGAAATAACATAACTGTGCGCATGGGCGCATACAAAATAATAATAAATAATCGATGCCTCAATAAATAGGCATGACAAAATATAGGCGTGGCGCCTATCAAAATATAATCCATAGATCGAATACTCGCTATCCTCCAATGCTTTCCTCCGCCACTGCTGCTATCTCTACACATCAACTGAAGCATTTACAATCGTTAGTAAAATAATACAATTAAACCGACAAAAGTGAATACCTAGAAGTCTTCAGCTACATAAATAAATCAACTGGTTAGAAATAAATCCTAACCTTAATTTATTACGAGTGCGCACTCAAAACTCATAAACGTTTATTAATTTAATATGCATTTTGCGGAATCACCCGCTATGGAATCACCCATGTACACACTAAATTAATGAAATGCCCGAAAAGGACAGGCGTCCCCATCAACTTCTCGCACAAAGAATCCACTTTGTGTATGAGCCTCGGTCATCAAAGTTTACGGAATCCACCGTAAAACCTCACGAAATCCACCGTGGCACGGAATCCACCGTGAAATATGCCTCCTGGCATCACAGTCTCAGAGGAGCGACTGGCCCAATGGTAGTCTCAAAGAGACCTGACGTATGTGTGGTGCCAACTTCCTTTCGAGTATTGACTACCATTTGGGGTATGGACTTAGCTGGAACTAGCCAAGAGAACTCTTTGATTGATAAAATTTTCACCGAGGAGGAGTTGCATGTTGCCAATAGACTCAGACAAGGTACCATGCTACTCGATGTTGGAAAATATCTGTTGTTACTGAGTAGGCTGCTACGATTATTGGATATACATGCCCTACTCCAATACAATCCTGAGTTTTATAAGTGGTTTTTATCCTCACGAAGTGACATGGATTCATAAACGTGTATATAAATAAACAATGTGTTTTGTGACTGTGTATAAATAATACCAAAAGAAACAAAGCCAACACACACACACAAGCAATGATAATCAAGTGCAGGTGATATGTATCAAAGTTAACACTATGGGATTTAGATAAGTGATGTCTTTTTGAGTTGCACTTGTTTATTATGGTTGAAGCATATGACTTGCATGTACTCTCACAAGTTGCGAAGTGAATGCAGGATGACACAACTCTTTGTATGAAAGCATTCAATGTCCAAAGTACACCGTATTCTTCAAACACTACAAGTAGCCACTAGCTACCAAAAGCCAAGGTGTCAAGAGCTTAATTATGCTACATCGTGTTGTCAAAATCACAAATGATGTCTCAAGAAGTCTTCAAGTGAACTTCTTCTCAACATTGACAAATTTTTCCACCCCATTGGACCCTCGCTTTATCCACACATTGCCATGCAAGCCCACGTCACGCGGAGAATTCCCAAAATCCAACACCTGTGCCAAGGAGGAATGTAACTCCCAACAAAGAACATCCCTATCACCAACTACAACAACCCTATCACTAGCCAATCAAGCCAACAAAGTACCACTAGACCTTCATTTGCACCACCACCAAAACTCCTCCATGGCAAACCACAATAGTCCCTTCCACCCACGCCTTTAGTACATGCCAAAGCCTACTACCTACGACTGAGAGTGCCATGGGAGTGGCACTCGTTTAGGAGGGGGTAATGTTAACCATTAGACACAGACAAGGTAGAATATCCAGAAAATCTAAAGTAGAAGAGAAGACCAAGGCAAAAGTGAAAGGAACATAAAGGCGCGCCAAGAAAAATTTGAAAACACAAGAAGTGCCAAAAAGTCCTAAATCAAGGAGAGAGGTGCACAAGAAAAGTGAAAGAGCGCAAGGTGCATCATGATTTATTAAAAAAAAAGAGCGTCGCATGCTCTCACCCATGCAAATTGTAAATGGTTAGATGCATGGGTTGAGGCCATGTCAATAGGGAAAAGGAAGAGAAGGATTGGAGGAATGGGCCAAGCCGCCTGGACCAAAAAGGGGATGACCGCTTAAAGGGAATTAGGGTTAGGGTTTTGTATATAAAGTTGAGAAGTGAATGAGGAGCTCATTCTTGTGTGTGGCCAAAAGTAGCTCTCCTCATCTTCATCTTCTTCTTGTTCTTGCTTGCTTGAGCTTGTGCTTGAGAGAGAGTGTGTGAGGGTGTGAGGGAGTGAGTGTATAAGGGTGAGGGTCCGTGGTGGAGAAGCTCTCCATCTTTTCCTCTCTTCTTCTATTCTATTCTCTTCTTTTGTCTTGCTTCACTCCAGTCACTAGCCCTGCCTTCGGCATCCCCCTCCTCGCGGTGTATGACAAAGTAGATCTGAATAAATGAGTACATATTAACTAGAAAACCGATCAAAGCCTTTGGTCCCCGACCCTAATAGCGGTACGGACGCCATTAAGAGGACCCCCGCGAAGCAGATCAATCGCTAAAATCATAGGGGATCTTGCCAAACCGCAATTCATCCCAGATCGAGTGCTGGATACATTCGAAAAGAAGAATTCACTCCTTAGCAGTTGGCCAACAATAAACGACCAATGGAAATGTTTGTGCTTGTTACAGATTTAAGAGCACTATTTCGCTTTTTTTGATCAATGAATTAAAGGATAAATGGATATCTAATACTTCAGGTTGAAGGCCTGAAGGGAGAGACAGCTTCATTTACCCCCAACTGCCTGCCTAACCCTAACCAAGGGGGTTGTTAACCGCGCTGGGAAGGTGGACCGAACCCGCCGTGGGAAGTCTCTCTGTTGAGCGCTACTTGGCGGCAATGGAGCTTGGAGTGTGGAGCTTAAGGATCGAGATCGCTTGAAGTTTGCACTTGGATCATGGAGCTACGGAGTGCTCGGGAGAGGAGGCAACTCGATTGGGCATGGAGGTAAGCTCACTACACTCGTAGAGGGAGATAGCGTGTCAACTATGTGAGAGATAGCCATTAGTGCTTGGCTTGAAACAATTGAAAAATAAGTGGTCAATGGGTCTTGGCAGAGCTTAATGTTGCCTCTACAGGGATCGATTAATCAAATGTACAAAAGTAGTAATTGCCTTAGCCCAAAATTGTTGTGGTAAGCTTGCTTGGCTAAGCATACTCACTCCTGAATCATCCTATTGATGCGCTCAGCCATATCATTCTAGGGTGGGTTATATGAGACATTCAATTGATGCTTAATACCCCTATCATCACAAAAGTGCTCAAAGGATTTAGATACAAACTTGCTCCCATTATCAAATCATAGGTATTTTAGCCTATACCTAGACTGGTTCTCAACAAAAGCAAGCCAACGATGAAAGGTAGCCATCCAAGACTTTTGATTTTTTCTTTATGGGGTATGCCCAAACCTTATGCGAGCAATCATCAATGAAAGTAATGCTTTACTTTGCACCACTATAATGACTTGTAGGACATAGGTCCACAAACATTAGAATGAACAAGAGCTAGAGGCTCACCCATGCATGTAATGCGTAACTTCTTGTGCGAGTGACAAGTCTTCGTGCCATAAAGACAATGATCATAAGAATTAAAACACTTATAGAAGGAGCAAAGATACTGCAAATAGGTAAGAATTTTCATTCCCTTTAATGCCATGTGTTTAAGGCGACAATGCTATAATGATACATGTAGTGGCAGGAATTGCTAAAACATGGTCGATAGACCCACATACAAGTAAGGGATAAAGAGTACTAGACTTGTCACCTTGTGCTATGACAAGATTCCCAAGTGTAAGCTTCCATGAGAAATCACCAAAAGATACAACATAACATACATCATCCAATTGTCCAGCCGAATGCAGGCTTTTGATCAAAGTCAGAACATGGCATACATCATGCAAAGTAAACATACTGCTTGAAGAAAACTGCAGCTAGACATCTCTAATACCAACAATATCCAAGGCCAGGTCATTATCCAATCTGATAGATCGTGTCATGCTGCAATTGGAGTGGAACCACTCTTGATGAGGGGTTACACAAAATGAAGCCCCTGAATCAAGCAACTGACACTAATCATAGGTAGATGAGGCATCGATTAGCTATGAAGTACCAAGAGAAGAAGCTGTAAGTATGTAGTCATCATCAGAATCAATCTGCACGACATCAAACTTGACACTAGACTTGCTAGGGACAATGCCGTGATCATCATTCTTTTCTTGCATTTTATCATTTTCCTTTTCTTTGCGCTTGTCATCACACATTTTATGGCATTGTGGTTGAATATGACTTTGTTTCCACAATAGTGGCAAGTCAATGTGGACTTATGGCTAGATGACTTGCAAGATTGTCCATGTGATTGAGGACGAGACTTACAAGAGTCTCTCCCATGGTGGTTATTATTGCTCCTACCATTATTGCCTCTACATGTCAAAGCATGAGATGTATGCAAAGCATCTACATTCTTTCTATTAACCTCTTCATTGGCCCATCAATAGGCATATTTGTATACATAGTAGTATGGAATGTGTCCCATGACTCAGACAATGTAACTAGTAAGAATAAGAGAGAAAGATTGTCTTTAAATTCAATTCTCTGCGAAGAAAAGTGATTGAAAATAGAATGAAACTCATTTAAGTGGGTGGACATGGAAGTCCCCTCTTTCATACAAAGGTCCATGAGTTGATTGAGCCAATATATTTGAGAGGTAGGGCTTTGCTTATCATAGACATTGTGAATCTTGTCCCATAACTCATATGCTGTCTTCCCATAAGAGACAACATTATAGTAGACCTGCTTAGAGAGTGACAAAGTGATTGTAGACTTACATAACTCATCCAGTTCAACCCTTTGTATCAAAGCATTCAGGCTTTACACCTTCATGTCTCAATGGCTTAATTTGTAATTTTTGCACTAGAACTTGCCAAATCTATGCCTTCTAATAACTGTAATTTATGCCATCCAACTTTTCAATGTTAAAGATTACACTATCATTTGGCCCACCAGCCATAATGCAAGATATGAAAGCACAATCCAAGACAAAAAGGCTATTGCAAATGATAGAAAAACAACCCCAAAGTCATAGCCAAATCAAGGGCTAAGCAAATAGAAATTGCTATAGGGATGAGTTATCCACTACCTTTAATCAGTAACTGTCAAATCGGCGACTATCCTTAGATAGAATGTATTGAGATGAGAGGCTATTGTAATAAACTACGATAATATGCCAACAACCAAGGGTGAGCAATTAAGGAATAAAGACCAGAAACAACCAACACTGAAGGTTGTCACAACTGCAGTGTGCCAGTAACCATACATACGATAGGCATAGATATCATGCACATAAGAGATCTCAAGGTAAGGAGAGGGGAGCTGCCAAATGCATAACCCACTAAACAAACCTCAATGCATAATCTAGAATCACATAAATATCATTGACAACACACTGACATACATAAGTGCTAGGTCTAGAGAGTAAGTGATCAAGTAAGGCCACTATAGGGTAACTGCATCCAAGACACATGAAGCATAAGACCAGAGCAAAAAATCCAATAGGTTCTTCAAGCTCGTAACTGCATAAGCCACTAAACTAACCAAGGCATGTAATCATAGCCAAGATTAATATAACGGAGCCGAGATCTTAGCTCAAAAGCATATCAGGCAATATACATAACAACTGAAGTAGCAGTACATCCACTGAGTATCCCATAAAGCATCAATGAGCATTAGGCGCATAATCTTTTCACTGATAAGTGCTTGCTGCCCTATTATTATAGCTTTGAAATGTTTGTGAAATTTGATCTATTTCAAGCTTAAATTAATCCCAAAAGCATAACCATACTACTTGGATACCAAAATAGCATTCTCGAAGCATCAAACATGCATTATGGAATTTATTGTTTGCTGTCAAACCAGAATTGTTATGTTTTGTGTGAAATAGAGAACAAAAACTACACAAAAGCAACTCTATGGGTGCTCAAATCTGTAGCTCTCATCACATCTTTGTTTTTAGCTATAGAATGCCTAAATCTGATATCGTATGCAAAAGTTATGGCCAGTCTCCCACCAACTTCTGCATACCTCCCTTTCCAAAATTCAAAGCAAGAGACAATCCCGTTTCTTGTGCATGGATCTTGCCATCTTTCCAAAAGATAAGCTGTTGTGCCAAGGCCTCTTGATAGGTAGCACAATCCTTTCTCTCGTGCTATAAACTGTCACACCACATACATCTTTTTCCAGGCTTAGGAACTGTTGCCCATCCCCTTTCCTCTTGTCTTTTTTCGTCCAATTTTGCAACCTTCAATTGAAGATCCCGTATTCCTTTGACCAATTCATCTAAGACATCTTCCCTAATAGAGAGAACAATAGCAAGTATAGCCATAGGCTTAGCCACAGAAGTAGATAGCTTACTAGATACTTCAATTGTCTTACTCGTAACAGTGGGCAAGCTAGAGACATGCAATCTTTCTCTTCTTCTATGCTTTTTGACAAGTGCAGTAACAGCTTCCTTGACATGTCTCCACTCTATTTTCAAACCTGTCTCTGTAGTCTGATCCTCCAACAAATCATCAAGCTTCTCTTGAAGCTCAGGATCAGTTGCATGTAGAAACAATTAAATTTTCTTACTTGCAAAAGCTTGTTGTTTTGCAAGATCCAACTGCTCAAATCGACTTTCAAATTCTCTTAACAATTTCGTAGCCACAAGATCCTTATTGGGTTATAAAACCCACTCTTGAAAAGTCTTGCACTTAATCAAACTGGTGTCTTCAATGTAAAATTCTTCCTTGAGTGTCCTCTTGAAGGTGCTTTCAGTTCATGAATAGTAGCACATACAAAATACCGGCTCCATGTAGATTGAGCCATCCCAAAGAATTCCATCTTCTGAGCATATGTATGTACATATGTAGATATATTCCTGCCATTGAATAACTTCACATCACGCTCAACTGCTTGCAAAGCATTCATCACAACACTTTCTGTTTGAGCTGAAGCTTGCATCACTTGTTGTTGTTGTTGTATCTGCATAAGCATATTCATATTTTGCACCAACTGTTGCAAAACATCACTGGAGTATGTATTTGAAGATTCTCCCATCTTGTCTTTCCTTCTTCCTGACGACCTTTCATGTCAGGTTCACCAATGTCAGAGGGGTTTTTGTCGAAAGGTTGAATCCATTGAGGATCAGAAGTAGAAGGAAGTAGAGATAGGAGATGGAAGAGAAGATAGAGAATACACAAGTGGTAAACACCACAAAGACAAAGCACAATGAATTGAATCAATATGTATTGAAATTAGAACTTGGAATCTTCACACTACTCAGAAGCAATCTCCAGGCATTAGATCTCTTGGAGCTTCTTTGTAGAACAATACATGCATCAAAATTACAGCTCCTTCTCTGCTGCTCAGAACCCAAATCTGATGGCTCCGTTGGCTCCAAAAGGGGGGTAAAACTGCAAGACACCCGATCATGGATCCCCTAGATCACTCCTTTTTCTTTCAGTTCAGTTTGTAGTTTCTAGCCTGTTTACAACGATCACGACCCGCACCATTTCGTCAATCAGTCCCCCATGTGAAAATCCCATAATTGACTGAAAAAGCAACTAAACACCATATTGGGGAATATGGGAATTTCCCATAAGTTTGGGACACGTGGTCAAATCTTTGGATTTGTTATAACTTTAACACTATAACTCTAAATCGAGCGCTCTATAGCTCAATAGATTCTATTTTTCAAGCGCTTTCCAATGATAGGTCACATCATATGGTTTTGAGAAACTTATGGGCATGTTATCCGGGTGCCACATTTTTAGTATTCAAAAAATGGGAATTGGGAGATTCCCAAACTCACTAATATTGTGTTACTAGCTTTTTGCATGCCATCCTAATCTAGAAGTTTTTTCTAACTTTTTTAGATATTTAAACAATAAATAATATAAAAAATAGGCTAAAATTATCCAAAAATCTAGTATTTTTGGATAATCCATGAAACTCACACTAGTACTAATGGCTCAGATCACATTGAATCTAGATTAATAAAGAAGTGGGATGATGATGCATTCCATACTTTTTCACACTGTGTTCTCATAACATCACAACACCGATTTCCTATTAGGTGTAGTTCTTTCCTTTCTTGGACTAACGGTCCTTTCCCCTCAACTTTGAATTAAGGGGGTAGGTCTTAGCTCCTCTTGCACAATTAGCATCAGCTTGGCAGGAGGAGGATTGCCTCTTCTGCACTGTACTTTTAGGGTTGGTTTGTCATTTGTGTATGCCTCTTCATGGACTTTCCCTCTTGTTTGTCCATGGATGAGTCCATGGATGACTCATACTTATTGTATAAGGCCTCTGATTGCATGAGATCCCTGCATGGGCATTGCTTGAGTGAATCTAGTTGTATGATCATGTGTGTGCTTGCATACTATCTTTGCATACGCATTTTATTTACGTTTCTTTCGCTCTTGGAAGTGTGACTCTTGTATTTGTGAGTCCCTACTCAAGTGAAACACCATGCAATGTGTAGCATGCTATATCCTTTTACATGCTTGAGTGTAAACTCCAAGTAGCATCCATTGATCTTTGATTGTCACCACTAGCTTGCCACAATCCTCACCATTTCGTTAGTTATCTTTGATATCCTAGTAGGTGGTTGGATACTTGTCCCTATCAATAGGCATGTGGGCTAACTTTCCCTTCTCTATTGGAAACTCAATAAACAAAATTTGGGGATAAAACATCAAAAGAAAACACAAAGGAAAGCCCACAAAAAATAAAATACTTGGGTAACCATCACCTCTATAGATATGGTAAGTTCTTGGGTAGGTGATGTGTACCCATTGACTGATGCCCTAGTTTCTTTGGGGTGGGACCTCTTGGGGCGAAATAAGGGCACTTCCTCATGGTCTCTACAGTCTTGGTAGGCCATTAGGCAAGTAATGTGCACCCTCTATTTGATTCCTTGGTTGCTTTGGGGCGAGATCTCTTGGGTGAGCTATGCATTGCGGTCCCTCTTAGCTTGAGCTTTTGGGTTGAGAGGAATATAGAAAATAAAGAATCAATTAATATTAAGCATTATTTTTTTTCTCATTAAGAAGTCTGAAACTGTATTATTAAATATACCTAAAGTGTTTGGCGGACACCCTAGACAATCTAGTGAGACATTTGGTTGGCTCATCTGCCTATAAATTGGGGATCTGTCCAGCCACTCTACAACCCACACAGTTGCTGCCATCACCCTGGCTTATGTGCCATCTCCTGATGTTGGCAACTGCTCCACCTACTGCCTTGAGTTGCTATCATGTCATCATCGACTACTATTGGTCATTGTGTTTTTGTTTTTGCATAACAGGACACACAATAGACCACCTAACTACTCCTAACTACTACTGAGCTGCCTTGTCATCATGTGTTAGTTGGCGACTTGTTTCCAATCGTCTTTCAATCTTTCTACCACCTACCATAGCTACCTATGTTGGTGATTAGGACACCTAGCTGATGTCATCGTCTTTGATAGTATACTGGTTGCATGTTCATCAGAGCTACTGCTATCGGGCTTCCTAGAGTTCTCCTCAATTATGTTTTCTCCTCCAAAGGCTACGTGTGCTACTGGTCACTCTCACATTTGAGCTTCGGGATCTTCTACGTGCCATCTTCATCAACTCCCTTTGCTCGCCTCCCGCTCCTTGATAGACAGTGGTTTGAGTTTTCCTCTGTTGTATCGGACATGCGAGGGATCATTTAGTTCGTGCTTGTTCCTTCACTCTACACTTTGTGCTTTCTATTTTTGAGTCTCTCTGTAAGGTCAACTCTAGAGACTGTTCTCCTCACATATGCTTGCTGAGCAAAGGCTGGGAAGAAGGAAAATGCAACAATAGGATTTGAGATATGGTAGATTGAAGGTCTCTCTGTGTACAACAACAGTTGTTGCTGATGATACCATGCGAGTGCAGAATAAGGAAGCAACGAATGCAAAGAGAGAGAAAATAGTACAACTGAAGAAGAATATCACGAAGAAGGATGAAGGAATCAAGGCTGAACCTGAATGCAGTGACAAGGAGAGTAAACAAAGAGTCCTTGCACGGACGTCAAAGAACATCAATAAGAAAGCCGACTCCCATTGCTACCCATGTAAAACCGCTAGAGTGCTTGCACGATATGAACAAGAGACCAATTGGGTGCAATCTCCCCCCATGCCTTGTGTGAGCGCTCCACAAAGCATGTATTTTAAATATTATTCATCTTCAAGCTCAAGAAATAGCCCAATTTACAATTAGTATGCTTTAGCTTTTGGGTGGTTTGTTCAGAGCAGGTGCGATGGACTGTTTGCTTTTGTGCCACTAAAGAATTAAAGTTATTGGGCGCCCAAGAAGTCAGGCGGTACCCAAATACAATGTCCAATATAAATATTTCAATCCTGCATCCATGTGCATACAAAAATAATAAATAAATATCAAGCGCTTTAGTAAATAAGCGCAACAAAATATAGACGCCATGCCTAAGATGCGCCCCATTAAAAATTGATGATAATTTGAATACACGCTATCCTCCAATGCTTCCCAATGCCACCGTTGCTTGCTCTACACATCAACTGAAGCATTCACAATTGTTAGAAAAATAATATAATTAAACCGACAAAAATGAATACCTAGCAATCTTCAGCTACAAAAATAAATTGGTTAGAAATCAATCCTAACCTTAATTTATTATGAATGCGCACTCTAAACTCATAAACGTTTATTAATTTAAATATGTATTTTGCAGAATCACCCGCTATGGAATCATCCACTTACACATTAAATTAACAAAACACTCGAAAAAGATAGGCCTCCCCATCGACTTTTCGCACAAAGAATCCACCTTGTGTATGAGCCCCGATAATAAAATTTTACGGAATCCACCGCAAAACCTCACGGAATCCACTGTGGAATATGCCTCCTGGCATCATACTCCTGGGGTGGGATAGCAATTATCCTCAATTGCTATTAGCTCAATGTGGAGTTAGCATTGTGGGAAAAGCACTTAGGTCTCTAGCATGCATCCATTAGGCCTCTTCAACATGATGATTTTTAAACTTGACCAAATATCTAGAATATCTATGGCCAGTTCTAGTGGTCATAAAGTCAGTATCTATAATAGTTTCAGGCTCAAGGATTTTAGTTTCTTCATCTAGCAAAGGAGGGTTTTCATAGACAGGGTGTACAAGTAGTTGTCCTCTAAAGGGTCGTAATAAACTGCTATGGAAGGTGTTGTGGATTTTCCAATGTTGTGGTAATTCTAGTTTAAATGCATTGTCATTGATTTTGTGTATGATTTTGAATGGTCCATAAAATCTAGGTGCTAATTTGACAACGGGGTGCTTATCTACACTTTGTAATCTTCGTTTTTCAATTCATAACCAAACATAGTCATCAACTTTAAAATTCATAGCCTGTCTTTTCTTGTTTGCTTGTTTTGTGTATGATTGCTGGGCTTTGGCAATCATATCTTTAACTTCATAAAAAATAGTAGTATGCATGTTAGCAATATCATCAGCAGTCTGAATTTTGTTTGATAATGATGTAACAGGTATAGGCAATCGATATCTATAAATAATTTCAAATGGTCCTTTCTTTGTAGCTGTATGTGGTGTGTTATTATATGCAAACTGAAGTAAATGTAGATATGTATCCCATGTATGTGGTTTTGAAATGGTGTAAGCACGCAAAAGATCTAAAATAGTACTGTTAGTAGCTTTTGTTTGACCATTTGTTTCAGGAAGAAATGCAGATGAAAAATCAATATTTGTTCCTAAGTTAGCAAACAAAGTAATCCAAAAAATATTGCAGAATCTAGAATGACGATCAGAAATAATGACTTTTGGTAAACCATGGTTAGTAAAAACTGTTTTCAAAAACAATTGAGCAGCTTTTTTGAATTGTCGGTCTTCTATTCAAAGCATCAACAACAACATTCTCTTTTCCAGGTTGATATTGTATAAGGGGATGAAAAATTTGAATAAAAGCAGCCCATTTAATGTGTCGGTCAGATATTTGTGGTTGACTAAGGAGATGTTTAATGCTTTGTTGGTCAGTTTTGATCATAAATTCAGATCCCATTAAATAATATTTCCATTGACGTAAGGCTTGTACTACGGCTAGCAATTCCTTGTCATAGGTAGAATATTTAAGTTCAGATGGTTTGAGTTTGGAGCTAGAGTAAGCTATGGGATGAGAATCTTGCATAAGGACTGCTCCTATTCCAGATCCACTAGCATTAGTAAACTAAGAAGAATGGTCTATTGAAGTCAGGTAATTGTAATACAGGAGCATGAGTTAAAGCATGTTTCAGCAAATCAAAGGACTTTTGTTGATTGTCAGACCAATTATACACAATACCCTTCTTTAAGAGTTTTGTCAAAGGTAATGCAAGTAATGAGAAATTCCTCACAAATTTTCTGTAAAAGCTAGCAAGACCTAGAAAAGAACGTAATTCATGCACATTTTTGGGTATCGACCAATTTAAAATTGCTTCTATCTTTTTAGGGTCGACTCTAATACCTTCTGATGAAATAATATGTCCTAGATATTCAATTTCTGTTTGGAAGAATTCACTCTTTTTTGGATTAGCATATAATTGATTGTCTTTTAATAACTTAAAAAAATAAAGACAAATGTTCATAATGCTCATTCTCATTTTTACTGAAAACTAATATGTCATCAAAGAAAACAATGACACAATACTGATGTTTCAGAAATATGCGATTCATCATACGACTGAATGTGGCTGGTGCATTAGTTAAACCGAAAGGCATAACCAGAAATTCATAGTGTCCAAATTGTGTTCTAAATGCAGTTTTGAATATATCAGATTTGTCCAATCTTACTTGATGATATCTAGATTTAAGATCTATTTTACTGAATATGGCAGATCCTTGTAGCTTATCCATAAGATTATCTACCCTAGGAATCAGGTATCTATTCTTAACGGTAATTTTATTTAGGGCACGATAATCAATGTACATGCGATAAGTATTATTTTTCTTTTTCACTAATAAGACATGTGCACCAAATGGAGAACTACTAGGTCTAATTAATCCTCTATTACACAATTCTTCTATTTGGTTTTGAATTTCTTTCTGTTTAATTTGGTTATGTCTATATGGTGCTTTACATATGGTGGTTGTGTTCCAGGAATTAAATCTATCTTATGATCTTCAGGACGTGAAGGTGGTAATCCAGGTGTGGTAGATCAGCAGCAAAACAATCTTGGAATTGGGCAAGAAATTGTGCATGCCTAGGATGCATTTGTTTTTCTTTAGCTTGAATTTCATCACCCATATTAAATAGGATTTGCTACTTTTACGTAATGCATGTTTAGCTTGAGTATGAGTAAGCAATGAAAAATTATTGGAAGCGTGCATACCATGCAGTGTGATTTATTTTTCTTGAAAATAAATTTTAATTGAATGCATAGAATAATCTATATCAGGATTGTATGGATGACGCCAAGGCATTCCTAAGATAATGTCACTAGACTGCAAAGGTACAACTAAGAAATTTCTTCGTTCAATATAATCACTAATTTTAATTTCTAAATTATGCATCTCTTGTGTTTCATTATATCTCGTACTTAGGAATGTAGCCTTGATGTGATAATGTGTAGAAACAGTATGTAAATTCAATTCTTTGACCAATTTTACAGAAATAAAGTCATGTGTGCTCCCATCATCATGTAAAATAGTCTTTTCTTTACCATGCACAAAACATTTCATTGTTAATAAAGAATGGGGAGTTGGCATACCTGGCAAAGTATCAGAAGTAGTACCAATGTCATCATCCTCTTCCGTAAAGTCCGGCATTTCCTCACGTTCTTCATCTTCTATTGTTCCCAGATAGTTGATATGGACGGATGACTTTTTGGATTGACAATTGGCTGCTAGATGTCCAGATTGATGGCATTTGTAACAAACTATGGATTTTGCTTTGGATACATTATTGGTAATGACAGGAAGTTTAGGAATGTTGGGATTTGACTATGGGGATGACTTAGGGTTTGGATTTGTGTTTGATGGCAAGGCAGGTGGTTGTGCCCAAGATTTACGGAATGAAGATGGAAGAAAACGACTTTGATTGAATCTTCGAAAATTTGAATTGAATTGTTTGGAACAAAAGTTACCATTAGTTGGGAATTGTTGTGGTCGCTTGTCTCGTCCGCGAATTTCGTCTTCAGTGTCATGGGCCAAGGAAATTACATCTTCAAGGGTTGTTGGCTTGAACATATTGACTTTCGCATAGAAATGTCCAAGTAGGCCAGACATAAACTTGCATTTATGAGTTGCTTCAGGTACATCTTCGAGCATTCGTAGTTGCAATAGGGCATTCCAGAAACACTGAGTGTATTGGGAAATAGGTTCGCGATCCCTTTGTTGTAGAAGATCCCATTGCTTGATTGCTTTTTCATGGAATTGGGGAGGAAGGAAATTCAGCAAAAATTTCTTTTGGAAAGTCTCCCAAGTAGTGGGATAATCAACACTTTTGCGGACTACAGTTCACCATAAGGATGCTCGGTCAACTAAATGGTTAGTGGCACATTTAATTTTTTCTTTCTCAGCATATGTTTCTTCATGGAAATAATCATCAAATTGATTGATAAAAGTAAGAACGTCTTTCCATCACATGATCCATTGAAAGTACGAAATTTGAAGTTTCTTTTACTTATCTTTGTTTCTTTGAGAATAGATCGGGCTTCAATTGTGGCATCGATGGTACGTCGTATAAGATCTTCAGGTTGCGATCCATCTTGGTCGGTGGTAGATCGTTGCAGATTGGCCAATTGAGCTTGCAAAGCTTGTCGTGCTCTTCGTTTCTCTTGTAGCTGCATCATAATCAAATCCAACTTTTGCTCCATTGTTGGTTCGGGTAGATCACCTTCAGCCCATAAGATCGTCCATGTTTTAATCAGTCATCCTGCAAAATTCCAAAAGACCTCATACACGCAAAACCTTGTTAGCGGGATGAGCGTAGCTCAAAGGCGGGTTTACAAGGCTTGCATTTTTTTTAGTTTGGCTTTTGTAATAATTCTCCTTTACAATTGCAAAATTTGTTGTCACAATCGTCTTCCAAGAAAATAATTGTCCGTATAGACTGTGTATAGTCTGCGTATTGATGATTGATTGCTATAATCTGCTTCTGTCAGTTCACAGGTGTGAACAGGGGCTTCCAGAGAGTAGTAAACTGAGTCGTGTGCTGCTAAGTATGAACTGCCTTTATGATAGTTGTTAAAGATGACTTTTATGACTTTAGTGACTTGAGGAACTTGAAGGACTTGGAGTTTTAAGTCTTTATGACTTAGCTTGGATTTAAAGGACCTCAATATCTTCTCGCTCGATTCGGCGTCGACCAGTTCATGTTGCTACCGCCGTTTGATGAATTCGATTAGGGAAGCTTTTAGTTAAGCTTCTTTTGAAGCTTTATTGCTTATCCTTTAAGCTTGAAAAGCTATGGTAAAAATTTTCTTATATGAGAAGAGAAAACCAACGACTTCTTCAAGGATCTTCCCGCGTGGTCCTCCGCCTGCAGAGGCCGGTCCCTCGCGATCTGAGTGTACAACAGGGGGTTCTTGACTGCCAGGAATATGCTGATATCGACCGTTTATCACGAGACTGATTGTAGAGCTCGATTGTTCCAGGAGCTCCGCCTTTGCGCGAGATGGTAAGCAATTGGAAGCTCTCGATCTCAGCTTCGCTCTAATACCACTGGTGCACAGATCGGACACCGTATGCATGTGTAGTGAGCGTCAGAAGGTCCCCAAGAACAAAATAACTCTACTTTTTTTGCACAAAAAACAATGAAGAAAGCTTGCACGATATGAATAAGAGACTAATTGGGTGCAATCTTCCCCCATGCCTTGTGTGAGCACTCCAAAAAGTATGTATTTTAAATATTATTCATCTTCAAGCTCAAGAAATATTCCAATTTACAATTAGCACGCTTTAGCTTTTGTGTTTGCTTTTGTGCTACTAAAGAATTAAAGCTATTGGGCGCCCAAGAAGTCAGGCGGTACCCAAATACAATGTCCAATACAAATATTTAAATCGTGCTCCCATGCGCATACAAAAATAATAAATAAATATCAAGCGCTTTAGTAAATAAGCGCGATAAAATATAGACACCATGCCTAAGATATGCGCCCATAAAAAATTGATGATAATTTGAATACACGCTATCCTCCAATGCTTCCCAATGCCACCGCTCCTTGCTCTACACATCAACTGAAGCATTCACAATTGTTAGAAAAATAATACAATTAAACCGACAAAAGTGAATACCTAGCAATTTTCAGCTACAAAAATAAATTGGTTAGAAATCAATCCTGACCTTAATCTATTACAAGTGAGCACTTTAAACTCATAAAAGTTTATTAATTTAAATATGTATTTTGCGGAATCACCCGCTATGGAATTACCCATTTACACATTAAATTACCATCATCGACTTTTCGCACAAAGAATCCACCTTGTGTATGAGCCCCGGTAATAAAATTTTACGGAATCCACCGCAAAACCTCACGAAATCCACCGTGGAATATGCCTCCTAGCATAAAAAAAGAATAACATTAAGAATTGTGCATACATGTATTAATTAAATTTTGTATAGAATCACTCTTTGATCCCAAAGGGGAAAGCGAATATACGATGGAATTATTATCACGTCTATTCTTGTATTGTTTGGAAAAAAAATACAATTAGTTTTGTTGGTTGATTAAACAACAATGCTTTTTACAATCAACTGATTGTTGCATTATGATTTGGATAAATACTCCAAGTGCTTGTGTTTGATGGTAAAAGCATGGCAAAGGTCAGTAATGACAAGTAGCCATGGAAAAGAAAGGAATGTTTCATTGGAAGATGATATTAGACTGATTGTCCGATTATGCTTGATTTTTAATTGGATTAATTAAGGAAGGATATTTTGCACAAGTGGATCATCTCCAAGATCGCACCACGGATTACCCTGAGAGGGTACTACTCGGTTCACGGGCTGAAGGTCGAGTGGTAAAAAGGCCAACCATGGAAGTTGTGTCTCACTCCTAGGTCACTTGGGGTTAGTGGAGCTCTAGACATCCCTTGCTAGACCGGAACGGAATTGTAGACTGCCGTGAGCCTAACGTCTGGGACGTTGGAAGATCCTATTCTAGATAAATGATGAAAATTTAGGTGCTATGTGATTTGGACCGAGTACTTATGTTGGACAGAAGGGATATATAATTCTCCTGTATGGGTAGGAGACAAAGATTAACTTGAAGATAAGTTAAGGAACTTGTTTGTCAAAAGGACTACTTGTTTTGTTTTCATGTCTATGCTTAATGAATGAAGTTGATTTTAAATGTTGCACACAAATGTGATAGGATCTAATTAGAAAACTAAAACTATCAAGAAAAGCGCATGGATGGAATCCCCGACAGGTTCGTCTTATAGTAGGGTGGTCCCAGAGAACTGGGAGGCTTCTCACAAGGATTTATCACTGTTTGACTTTAGGTATTGTTAAGTTAGAACCCGATTCATATCGTTTTAGGGGATCGAAATGGGACTATGTCCTATAGGCAGAGAGGCTGAGTGGCACATCCCTCTCGTTTTCCATTCTCTTTACACTAAGTGCGGTATGGCTGCTAAAAGCGTGTCTGAACATGCACATTACATTTTCCTTTATCACTAATGATAGTGGCCCAATTCTTAGGTCATGCTCATTAGGCCCCTTTTCCTTTGCCACCAACAAAGTCACATGTAGGTGCCTTTTCCTTTGTCACCAATGACAGTGGCCCAATTCTTAAATCAAATTCATTGGTATCTTTATTGCCTTGCTCCAAACACAATATACCTAAATCAGATAGTCCATTCATTGGAGAATGTGTTCTAGTAGTCTGATAAATGTAAGCTTCCCTACTAATGACTCTAGCTAATGTCACCACCACCCCATTTGATTCCCCTTGGCTAGAAGAAAGAATTTCATATTTTTGTTGATGCTTTTGATCTTTCTATTAATAGTGCGATCATGCAAGAAATCAATCCAAGTTGTTTATGCCTTTGATCTTTCTATTGACAATTTACTCATGGAAGAAACCAATCCAAGTTGGTATCACCTCATCTACTGCACCAATCAATTTGTATTAAATCCTTAGAAAACATCTACTGTACCAATCAATTTGTATTAAATCCTTAGAAAAACTACTTGCTAATTAAGGTGAATGTTTGTGTATCTAATGGATTTGTGCATCTACTCCATTAGAAAGTGTAATGGCTTAACCTTGAAAATAAATAACCTCAGATTTTCTTTTCAAAAAAGCTTAAAAGCTTTTATCGCATGGCCGTCATCTGATTAATCCACCGTGCTCAAGATGTCATCCTCGTCATCCTCATCTCGTCTGTCAGC
This sequence comes from Lygodium microphyllum, assembly GCF_053477565.2. Classification (NCBI taxonomy): domain Eukaryota; kingdom Viridiplantae; phylum Streptophyta; class Polypodiopsida; order Schizaeales; family Lygodiaceae; genus Lygodium; species Lygodium microphyllum. The sequence continues at coordinate 9,773,403 of NC_141135.1, forward strand.
CCGAAACGTCGCCGGCATCCGGTCATCATCTTTGTTGCGAAAGGCACGTTGATCTCCAAGCAGCATTTGCATCCACAAAGCTCGCATCGAGATTAGTCTGTGACGAAACGCTCATGATCATGCAGATCAGACACAAGCAGCGTAAGAGATAGAGGGGGAGAGAGTGAGAGAGAAGAAAGAACGAGAGAGTGAGATAGAGAGAACGAGAGAGTGATATATAGAAGGAGAAAGTAAGAAGAGAGAGAGATTAAAATAGGACGAGAGAGTGAGATATAGAAGGAGAGTGTGTAGAGAGAGAGAGAGCGAGGGGTGTGTCTGTAGAGAGAGAGAGAGAGAGAGAGAGTCGTGTTCTTGGAGCCTTCATCAGTCTCTTTTAATAAGAACTCTTTTGCCACATCTCACTTTACGCACTCCAAGATTAAACCCTACAGGCTACTCTTATACCTCGTCTCTCCATAGAAACCCCATATACCCCCTCTCACCTTGCCCATAAGCCTACTCTCTTTAGTTGAACTTCTCTCTATCCAACCCAACCTATAAACACTTTGAACTTGTTCTTATACCTCAATGAGACTCAGCTTGAGGAATACAAGTGTGATGAAGATTGAAGGGAGAAGGAAAGTAAGAAACATACCATTGACAAGATGGCCCCAAAACAAAGAAACATTGGAGCTCAATGAGAGATAGTAGATATGGTTGACATCCTTCTCGTGCAACTCCAACTTCAAGTTTTTTCTTCATATTTCAAAGCAATCTTGATGAATTAATGATAGGAAATTTGATAAACAATGTCGATAATCTAGATCACAACTATTGAGTGTTGTGGGATCCTTGTGGATACTTGAAGTCTCAAGTAGATAGATAAGAAGTTATAGATGCTTAAGAGGAAATTCAAATAGAAATTACCATCTCATGAGTGATGGCACCTAGTCCTTGCTTATAAATTCTTAAAACAAAAGGATTTTTTTTCGCTAGTGATAAATTAATGATTTAAGGGATATATTGTAAGGTAGTTACAAATTTCAATCTGCCTGTCCATGGCGAAGAATGTGAACCACTGCTAGAGGACGCTCCAGGTCCACTAATATCTTGTGACTGCTGCTGTGGATTCTGTGCAGCTTTACCATTTTGTGCATCTACATTATCAATCATATTTACTGGTTTATACCAGGTACTCATCTCATCAAAAACATCTCTGCTCACTGTAAACTTACGAGTAGAAGGGTTATAGCATCTATACCCTTTTTGCTGTAGAGAATAACCAATAAAGATGCACTTCTCAGCTTTTGGATCCAACTTGGATCTCAACTCATCTGGCACATGAACATAGGCAATACAACCAAAAATCTTTAAATGAGAAATATCTGGTTTCCTACCAGTATACCTCTCCTCTGGAGTCATGCCATGTATTGCTGCAGTGGGAGTCCTGTTCATTATGTAGACTGCTGTAGCAACTGCTTTAGCCCAGTAAAAATCTGGCAAGTCTTTTTCGTTGAGCATGGCACGAGATACCTCTCCAATATGCTTGTTTTTCCTTTCTACAATTCCATTTTGCTGTGGGGTATGACTGCATGAATATTACTGCTTTATGCCATGCTCTTGCAGGAACCTTGTAAACTCATTTGAGAGGTACTCTCCCCCTCCATCTGACCTTAGGCATTTTATTTGCAGGCCTGTTTCTTTTTCAACCATAGCTTTAAGAGTTTTGAAATGCCCAAAAACGTCACTTTTCTTTTTCATAAAATACACCCAAACTTTTCTGTTATAGTCATCAATAAAAGTGACAAAATAATGACAGCCTGCAAGAGATGCAGCTTTAGTAGTCCACACATCAGAGTGGATTAATTCCAATGGCTTCTTACTCTCTTGAACATGTCTAGGAAATGGTTTCCTTGCCTGTTTTCCAAACTGAAAGGCTTCACATACCTTACGCATTTCTGAAACCTTGAATTTAGGCAATCCTGCAACAATATTTTGGGCCTGCATTGATTTAGGTTGCTGTACATTAACATGACCAATGCGTTTATGCCAGATATCAATATCTGCAACTACACCGGTCCCATGTGCAAACATTGCTGCACTCAATTCAGACATGTTTGTATCCAACGTAAACATTCTGCCCTTCTTCTTTCCTTTTGCTATCAAGCGATCTTTATTTTTCATATCCTCAACAAAGCATCCATGAGGATTAAATCTGACCTGCAAGCCCTGCTCAACCATTTGACCAACAGAAACCAGATTCTTGGTGATATTCGGGACATGAAATACATCAGACAAGTATTTCTTTTTCCCATCCTGCATAGACAAAGGGATTTTTCCAATCTGCACAATAGGATGTGCAGTATCATCACTAGTCTCCACAAATCCTGGTTTTTCCATTTTCCTTGCATCCTCCATCCATTCTACATGACCTGTCATGTGGTTTGATGCACCTGAGTCAACATACCATACATCATTGCTTTCTTCTGCACTTGTCACTAAATTATTCATGTGCTGCACCATAAACAAATGCTCATTTCTGTCATCACCCTGTCTACTAGAAGATGCATAATTCCCTTCTTGCAGTTTTCCATTCATGATGTCATTCTGCTTTTTATAGCAGTCTTTAGCCATATGACCCATTTTACCACAGTAGTAGCATTCAACATTGCTGTTTGCATTTTGGCCTCTTTGCCATCCACCATGTCCTCTTTGGCTCCCTCTACCTCTAGAGTTACCACGTCCTCCTCCATAGGACTGGTTTTCTTGAGTTTGCTGCATATTCTGATTTCTACCACGGCCTCCAGATCGGCCTCCTCTACCTCTGCCTCTACCTCTTCCAGCATTTGAGTAGAAGACAGCTTCTTTTGAAGTTCCTCCTAAAGAAGATGCACCACCATTTCTCTGCTCCTCAGAAATTAGAAGAGCAATCAACTCCTCAAAATCAGAAAATCTTTCACGGATGGAAATGGATGTTCGGAACTGTGCATAATCCTTTCCTAGACCATTCAAGGTCACAGAAACTAAATCATCATCTTCCACTGGCGACCCAATGAAAACAAGTGCATCTGCAATCTTCTTCACCTTCATGTGGTAGTCATTGATGCTCATATTTTCTCTTTGCACATTGTGCAACTCTTGCCTGAGCTGCATTTTCTTGGCTTGTGTATTTGTGCTATACATTTTTGACAAAGTATCCCATGTCTCCTTTGGCGTACTTGCATCCTGAATATGCACAATCATAGAGTCTGAAATGCTGATAGACAGCCAATACATAACTTTCCTGGCTCTCTCATGCCATGCTTTAAATGCCTGCATTTGCTGTTGATTGGGCACATCAGGAAGAACTGGTTCTTCTTCATTTCCTGCAACAAATTTCCAATATCCTTTTCCCATAAGGAAATTCGTCATTCTAAACTTCCATGCTTGGAAGTCGTTCTTGTCAATCTTTTCAGTTACAATCTGTGAAAGAGAATCAGACGCCATTACAGAACACTACAAAAAATTCTGTCACTGCAAAAAACACAGCTTCACTCTCACAAGGGCAAATCTGCAAAACTGGGGAAAGTGGTATTTGACCACACAGTCACTTCCTAGTGACGATTTTGCATAAACAGGAACCAAAGATGATTCTTTAACTCCCAATGTCTCTGCACACAAGCATATGATGCAATTTTTGTGGTAACTTTTCACCGACCTATAGAACAGTGGTCGCACAGCATAAAACAGGGCCTTTTCCTGAGTGCATGCATACAACTTCCGCCTCCAAAATAGGCCCCGAAATGGCCTCAAATAAAAAAAACAGGGTCACCAAGGGCTAAAGCCCTTGCCCACAGCATATACCGCCCTCTTGCTTCACCGCGAAGGGCATCTCAACCTGAGACAATGCACTCCTGCACTTTCCAGCTGTGCTACCTGCAGAGACTTGCTCCCAAACCAGAAAAAATGAAAGCAACACTGCTCCTCTTACCAGAACACTGCGAGCTTGGCTTGCTTTCTTGATCTCCTTACCACGAACAAGGCTCTGATACCATGTCAAGATTGTGGGAGAGAAGGAAGGAGTCTCACTTGTAGCTTTCTTGCTTGCACAATGGGGGAATACACATAGAGGTGGAGGCTGAAAACAGTTTTCCTCTTCTTAGTTGTATAAGCCAAAAGAACTCTCATACAAAGAAATAGAAGAACCCTATATATGGGTCTCAAACCAAACTCAACTAACTAAGGTGGCATACTAACTGAGCCACGAACTAGAGTAGATAAGGATAGCTGTCATGTAGCTATTATTCATGGGCAGTGTATCAACCGCATCTGCAACTGACAAGTCGGTGACATAAATGAACAACGGTCACCCTAGCATATCACGAGTGGAGCTCGATATCTCAACAACCCATAGGTGAAGTAGCTAGATAGGGCATCATTGATGACCTACTAGATACACATCTTTTTAGAATGTCTAGCAAATGAGACTTGTTTAGAGCAGACCTCGCACTATATTGGGTGGATGTTATCGTTACATCCTAGAGAATGGATTGCCTGAATGACCCATAGAAAAAGCTCGACTAAAAATACTAATCTTGAAGATCCAACCCTATCAATTGATTGCCGGTCAATTATATCAATTAGGACAGGATGGAGTCTTAAGGAGATGTGTCTATGAACATGAAATGCATGATGTGCTCATAGAAACATATAGCGAGATTGCTAGAGGAAATTTCAATGGAGATACTACAACATGCAAGGTGCTCTAGTCTCAATTGTGGTGGCTAATGCTATTCTGCGATGCATCTAAGTTTGTGAAACATTGTGAGGAGTTTTAAGAGACCAAAGTTCCTATTCGTAAGGACAAAATGGAGTTGACCCTAGTGATTGCACACCAACCATTTGAGAAATAGAAAATTGACTTCATTGGTCCAATTAGTGTTGCGGTATAATGCTCACAAGCCAAGTACATCATTGTTGCTGCAGACTATCTCACTAAGTGGGCAGAAGGTTGAGCAACTCGCAAAAATGATGCTAGGACCACAACTAATTTTTTTTGGGAGAAAATAATGGTTGTCCCATAGAGTTGGTTAGTGACCAAGGCACAGACTTCATCAATGAGGTGATTGCTCACTTGTTATCCACCTTCTTGGCAATCCACAGAAAATCCTCACCATATGATCCTCAAACTAATGGTCAAGCTGAATCCATGAACAAGATCTTGGTGAATGTCCCAATAAAGGTACTCTCTACTTCACATAGTGACTAGGACAACAAGCTCATGACATCTTTATGGGCATATATGATGGCCTACAAAATGACCATAGGATAGAACCCATTCAAGTTGACCTACAGAACTGAAGCAATTCAACCAATAGAATTCTTTTTTCCAAGCTTGAGAAGAGCATTCTAAGAAAGATGGGAGGGCTAGGAAGCATGGACAAATCGGTTGATAGAGCTAGAATTCCTCTATCTAAGACTCATCTCATTGCAACCCATGCCCTGATGATCTATGAGAAGGTGCAATGCAAGAGTTGGTTTGACAAGAATGTCAAACAATGAGACTTCAAGCAAGGAGACCTAGTCTTGCTATACTCTGTTAAGGGACACAAGCAGAAGATGAAATTTAGGGAATTGGGGCCTTTCAAGGTTCACAATATTAGCAGAGTAGGCAATGCTAAACTCAAAACCCTAGAGGGGGAGGGCATAGGTTTCTTCAATGGAAGTCACATAAAAAAATATTAACCTCTGTCACATCCACTCCATGAAGCATTGCAATCATCACTGAATTAGAGGATGAGGATGAGGAAGCAATAGCACTACCCTACCTGTGTATAATAGTGACCACTAAAAAGGCATATACCTTTGACACACTAATTGATGAGGGAGCTGACTCTAACATCTTAAATGTATGTGAACACTGGATCGTTATGGGTCAACCCCAATTGTAACCAACTAATGCAAAACTTAGCCCATTTGGGAGGCAGTTCTAACTACTCTTGGGGAATGTAGTCTAATGGTTTCTATCGAGATTGAGAGCCTACCAATCATTTTTTATGTGCTATCTAATAAGCAAAGTGTTGTTAAGGAATCACTATTGGGTCGTGCATTCAAAAAACAAGTTCACTGTAATGTTGACTATGACTCACAGTGCATCCACCTTGCTACATGCAATGTTAGAAATGACTTTTAGCAAAGGCACCATGGCCATCTAAGAGCCTGTAATGCCACCAATAGTTAAACCTAGTGTCAACCCTAAGGAGGGGGTAGTGCACCACAATGTACACCCATTGCAAAGTCCCATCACCATATAGAAACCACACCCAAAGCTATGGACCAAACACTCACGTGGATTTCCAATCATAGACCACAACCTTACAAAGGTCAATCATTTGGGACTCATAGTTTCCATGCCTCACGCTATAGATCTAAATGGAGGAGTTGGCACTCCTTTAACTCAAAAGTGACTAGGCTACACTGGGTCCCAAAGCATTATTATGTGCCCAAGGTTAGTATGAAGAAGGTAACACCTAGGTGTGGCTGCCTAAGCTCTCAAGTGGCATGTATGATCCTCAATCTCATACTCTAAAAACTAAGGTCCGTAAATGCAAATCAAAATGGGGTAGGAGAAATACTAAGAGATAGGGTGCTCAATCTATGAGTGCTCCAATGGTCTATCGACCAAAACCTCAACCAAGCCCCAATGTGCTCCCAGTTGTTAATGAGCTCTGGCATAATGACTTTGATATGATCACCTCTACAAAAATCAACAACATAGAGTCCAACCGAACCCCAAACTTCTCAACCCAAGCTCACCAAACCCAATGAGAATCCCAAGGTGGAAATACCATGTACCAACTTGTCCAATCCAACTAAACCAAAGCCACCAACAAAACTTGAGCCATTGCAGTTACAATGATCCATTCTTGAAGCGGCTCCCAACATGGCCATGGACACAAGGGATGACTTAGTAATATGCATCCGATGATTGGAATCAACTTTCACATTGTTTGCTAGAAGTTACAAACATTTGGACCTTGGTCTACTTGATGAACCCATAGTAAACGAGGTATGTTCCTTGCCACGTTATTGGAAAAAATATGAATTAATCTTCACTAAGGCTTTCATTATTGTAGAAGAGATGATTGCTAATGAAATTTTGAGAGAACAGGCCTTAAGCCAATGCTTAGTCACATCCTACAAAAAGAGTAAAATTTCCCTACCACCATAGGAACGTGTTGAGCTTTAATGATTAGTTGAGTCTGAGTCCAATTTCTTACGCAAGTGGTATACTCTGCACATTCAATGGGTACAACAAGGTCAGATCATAACCAATGCGGAGCAATGATGTCTCATCAAGACTTTCGAGTATGACTAGACATATGTGGCCCCAACTTCATTTAGGGTATTAGCCATGACAAGAAATCGGCCGTTAGACGTCAATATCATGCTACATCCATACTTGGATAGAATCCTAACCGAGGAGGAACTCCACATTGCAAGCCAAATCAACTCAGATGACCTCTTGATCGACGTATTGACTTACATCACACAAGTGGACATTCGTCCACAAGATATGGACTGTCATGTGACATTGGAGTATAGTCCAAAGTTTTATGACTAGCTCTTGAACCAATAAGGTGCACCAAGAATGCATTAAAGGCCCTTACACCTTTACTTTCACAATCCTAGGAAGAATTTTCATCATTTCCAAGGGGGTGGGGATAAAGGGAAAGATGAATGAAAAATCAAAATAGGAGTTGAACTTCAAAGAAAAGGATGAATGGTTCTTCTTCTTTTAGTAAACATGCTCCATGAAGTTCTTGTGTAAAATGTAGAGATTGGTTGATGTGGAAATTTTCATTTCGTGATTTATATCTTTCATCATCAGATATACTGATCTTTCTTGTCACTTTACCTTCTGTGCAATAAGCGTCCTTTAAGGAGAACTAATTGTGGATTGTTGTGAGGTGACAATAACCCAGATAGCAAGGTAGTAGGATAAAGTCAATAGGATCCCATTCTCAAAGGAGGAACATAGAAGATACGGCTTAGCCATGGAGATATGTGCATTCAACCAACTAAAATACCACAATATCCACAACCTGCGGGGTTGGTGACATCTGAAGAGGTAGTTAGGCAGACAATAGAACTACACAATCTTGCCAAGTACCTAGAGAAGGTGGGTAGGACATCGACCATAGCAAATGCACAGAGTCCCTAAAGACCTTTGATGCCTAGAATAACAATGGCACGATAATAAATAGACAAGGAGAGGCTACCCTGCTTATAGGATGCTAGAAATGGACAAGAAGAAAGTCTATATGGTTGACAGAATCAGCTTGGTTGATATCCTCAATCCCACCATCCGATTGCAAGTGAAGATGGTCCACACCCTCTTCTCAAGTCAAAGGAATAAAGTTCTCATGAATAGAATTGGAGTGCTATTGCTTGAGAGCCTTACAACAAATGCACTGGATGAGGTGAACTAGAATGCTTATGCCTACTGAAAAACAATCCAGGTGTCAGTAAAGGTACTAGCAACAACACCAAGGGTTGTAAGGGGAGAGTCTCCAGCCAGCACAGTGGAGTCAAAAAGAAAAAAACTAGTATCGAAGGCACGAATCATAGGGTTTGGAGTGGTATTAATAGCTATAATCTAGGAAGCCATGGGGGAGGTGAAAAGAGAAGGAATAGTAGAGGAAACCCCTAAACCATCACCAATCCAAGAGAATCATCGCTCCCCACTCCAATGAGCCCTTCTGTTTCATTGTCAATAGAAGAGCAGGGGGAGGAAGAATTCAACAAAAGATCAGCAAAAGAAAGTAGAACAAGTTGCTAAGGAGAAAGAAATTGAGTGCATCACTCACTAGCAAGAAGCCTCGAGTGAAAGGACAATCAACAAAACAACTATTAATCCCAATGTAAGAAAGAGAAAAAGGAAGCAAAAGAAAATTCAAGAAAACTCAAAAATACGAAGCAAGGCGGCCTCGACCGATTGAAGAATAAGAAAAGAAGAGGCCAAAAGTACAAGGGTAGCCTTGAAAGTCTAGGCGAAGGCAAATGCGCATTTTGAAATGTAAAAGTGCCCCTAACATGGAGCTACTAGAGTGCTTGAGAGAGGAGGCTACTCATTCAAGCATCAGAGTAAGCTCACTACATTCCTAGGCTTGAGAGCGCGTACGGCTATGTGAGAGGTAGCCATTAGCAATCGGCTTGAAATGCTTGAGCAATAAGCGGTCCGTGGGTCTTGGTGGTTGAATGAAGGCTCGCACATTTTGGTTTCATTGCCGGGACCAACAAATTTGAGCCTTGAGTGCTTGCGTGCTCTGAATCGAGCATTGGAGGATTTTCCCCCAAATCGGTGCTTGAGGTGGATAGGTAGGAAGAAAGGTCATTTGATCTTCGATGCAAGCAAGTGTTTTGGATTTTTGAAGTTTGAATGAGTTGGTTTGATTAGCATTAGCATTTGCTTGTGATTTGTAGGGATTTGTAGGCATTTAGGTAGGAAAAATAAAGGAAAGGAAGAAAACCACAGCAGGGTTTTGTGTAACAATGGGCCTAAATCAAATGAAAGCGGCGTTGTAATCTGGAAAAGAAGAGGAAAAGACATATAAGGAGTGTTGGAGAGGGTCTAAAACCCTGAGGAAGGGAGAAATGAGCTCATTTTCAGTTTTTGAACTTTGAGAGAGAGAGAGAGTGTATATGTGTTTGAGCTTCAAGGTGAAGAAGAGATCGAGCACATTGATTCAAAGGTTTTTAGCTATTCCAAGTATATACAAACCTTTCTCTGCATCTAAGCATTGATTGTAGAAGTTTTTAACATTTGGTGGCAACCACAGGAGCCATACAAATCAAAATTGCGCCTCGTGGGTCGTTTGCACTACCAGAATCGGACACCCATCATCGCGCAGTCCAATTCCCAGAGGTAGACACTCAAACTCAGATAGACACCCATAATATACGTCTGATTGGACATCATTGGTTGGTCCCCGACTCAAACTTAGACTTAGATAGCCAAGATTGAAATGTCTGAGTTGGATAGTCGATTCGGACGGCCAATTTGGAAAGCCAATTTGAGCACCTCAGGACCATTCAATTTTTGCAATCGGACAAGCCCAGAATTGGACATCAGATTCTAGGACTCAGACCTCTGAGAATCAGACTCACTAACCAAAACCCAAAAACTGACTTATCTAGCACTCCCCAAGCCAGGTTGATCTCAGTCCCGAGGAAGGCAACACCCCCCCTGTAGGCACCAAGACACGTTGTTGAACGGCTCATAGAGCCTCCAAGTGTCAAGATCATGATTAAGTTGTTTAGGAAGCAACCTTGAAAAAGCCCCATGCATTGCATCACATTATTTTTGTCATGGTCACACACTGCATGGGATAATCACTTAAAGTGCACTCAAAAAGTAGAAAGCTTGATTATATTGCACACGAAGAGAAGCACCCCACGAACACTTGGGTGAACTTAAATTTAAGGAGTGGTTGAACTAATAAGGAATTCACATGAAAGATAAGTGACTTTAATGAACCCACTGATAGGAGTAAACCCTCAAATCGCAAAAGAGTGAGAAGACTAGCGCGATTAGGGATTCGACCCTACATGAGTCGACCAGTTTGATCAATGACCTATAAGACCAAGAGGTTGACAAGATGTCACGACCAAGCACTAACAATGATAGTGACTAGCTCAATGTGGGAGAATTTCCGACCAATATCCAACAAATGATAAATTGCTACAACTTACAAACCAAGATGGAGCATCATGGTAGACTAGCAGAGGACATCATAGCAGATCTCGAGGAGGAGAGGAGATTAGCATGGCAAGCACTATAACACACAACAACGTATAACCACGATTAATAGGCTAGGAATTTGTAGCAAGATATAGAGATGTGGGAAGTCCAATGTGTGCTAGGTCTAGCCAATAGGAATCGGACAAGACCTAACGCAAAAAGGGAGAGAGCGCTAGAAGCAGACTTGATGTTGAGCAAGCTTCTCACGAAGTGGCTCATAGATAATATGGCCTCAGGGCAGAATGCAGCAACCCTAGCAACCTCGTTGCTCGTAGGGCTAGGAATCAACCAAGGCTCCAAGAGCCAATCAAAGATCCCCACAATCGCAAAGCAGTTAGAAAAATACCAATCCGACAGTAATGATCCATATAGCTTCATAGAGCAGTTTGAGCAAGTCTGCGAGGCCAACGGTCTCATGGATCTTGTCCTACACTCACAAGCCTTCGTCCTTTGCCTAGGCGACAAGGGTAGGGCATTGTACACTAGCTTAGATACAGTGGAACGGAATAACTTCAATGACCTCAAGGATCTCTTCACTAAGAGGTTCTCCAAGGATGGGTATTTCGACAATCTCATAGTGCGACTGATGAATGTCAAGGCAGAAGAACAAGGAGGACATTAGGGATTGCATTACCCATGTGCAGAGTCTCTTTAAGAGAATGCCATCTAATGAATGACCCAACAAAAGAGCGGTCTCCATAGTGTTTATAAACGGAATTTAAAGTGAGAAACTCTACAAGGCCTTAGCAAGCAACTTGAGCTTGCGGAGAGTTTTAGAACATCAAGCTCCCATTACTCTTCAGTCAGTAGTCTATCTTTATGTGTGTGGCTGACATTAGCTGGATACAGCTGTACATGTGTGTGACATTCAATAAGTTGGTGTAGTTAGTGACTTAACCACAGTTAGTATTAGTTACTCATACCTATGTGTGCAAGTCTCTTTCAGTTAGTATGATGGAAGAATAATGGAAGAAGAACAACAATGAGTTGAGGCTCATCTTCGCTCCACTCTGTCTCTCTCCCTCTCTTCCAACAAGCTTGTCCTTCTCCCAAATAAAGTTGTGTGGGAACGTAAAGTGACTCAAAACAATAGTATAGAGAGCCATAGGCCCAGGCAGCCAATATTTTTCATTAGTCTAGACTTGTAGCTCTAAAGGAACAACAATTTGTGATTGTCCAAAAAATAACTTATGCCAACAAGTAGATTACTAAGAGCTATCCTCCAAGTCCTTCTCTTGAAAATCAAAAGTTTGCCAAAATATATCCTCAAATGTGCTCTCCTTTTCTAAGATTCGTTTACTTAAAGAAGATCATGTGAATCTTGGACATGTGCTTGTGTATTAGTCTCATATGTTCCTACAACATAGAACTCTAATTGTATATGGTTCTTAGCTTCTTGTAATGCCAAACTATTTCCGTTTTTGATGTACCATGGCAATGTTGCTGTGGGAGACTTCGCTCGATTGCCAAGACCCACTGACCATTTATTGCTCAAACGTTTCAAGCCAAATGCTAATGGCTACCTCTCACATAGCCGTATTGTTAGAATATCAAGCTCCCATTACTCTTTAGTTAGTCTATCTTTATGTGTGTGACCGGATTTAGCTGTACACGTGTGTGACATTCAATAAGTCGATGTAGTCAGTGACTTAACCACAGTTAGTCTTGGTTAGTCATACCTATGTGTGTAAGTCTCTTTCAGTTAGTATGATGGAAGAATATTGGAAGAAGAACAACAATGAGTTGAGGCTCATCTTTTGCTCCACTCTGTCTCTCTCCCTCTCTTCCAACATAGTATCAGATCTTGAACGCTTGAAGCCTGAAGGCTTAGTAGTGGTCATTTGACATCAAGACATTAGATCTAAAGAAAACATCATCAACGAAGATTGTGCCTCTAGCCCATTTCTTTGCAGAAGCTATATCTTGCTACAAAAATGATTTTTGGAGAAACGGCTCATTGTATCTAACCATTTTGACATGATCTACAACTTTGCAAAAGAAAGTTTTGTCAAATTCATCACAGATTATGAGATATTCAGCAGAGACATTTGCAGATTGGCTATTTATTGCAGTAAACAACAGGTGATTCTAAGGCACTAGTGGCTTTCATCCTAGCAATGTATATGCCCTTATTATCATGCATTTGAGCATGATACTGGAGTGTTAAATGCTCAATTTCGGCGCTTATTTGCAGGTTGGAAACAGTGAACTGGTTGCTGTTCTGAATTTGGAAACAATATACCTACAGGGTTGAAGTATCTGTGATGCTTATTTGCTACTGACAAATGCTTGGATCATACCACTTGAGTGGTCAATGCTTTTTGGATATTGTGAGTGCTAAAAGTCCAAAGTTTGGACTATTTTTTTGCTGGTTATTGTCTGCAGAAAGGATACTTATCATCTTCACTTGACATACATGCAATATATTCTGACCGGTTGGACACGTATCAACTCCTGCATAGAGTGACAACTGCATGAGATGTTTTCGGGTTGTTTTGAGGTCTGAATAATCTTGTTTTAATAGAGAAAATACTACTGGTTATAGCAATGGGCTAGCTATATTTGGTACTGCTACTTGCATACACAGTACAAAGATTGATACTTATATGGACATAGTTTGTTACTAGGATGTTTTGCCACTACCATAGAATGTTTTGAACTGATTTGAGCTTAGTTTATGCTCATTTGACTGTGTTTTTTCATTGTTGGAATACAGTTTATAACAAGCAGGTTGTCAGGAAAACTATCATGAATTACAGGAAACTGTCTTGAATAGTAGGAAACTGGTCCTGAACTGTAAGGAAAAGGAGTCAGATACTTACAGGTTGTATACATCACTGAATACCTAAGCTACAACTATGGCAAATGCTCAAGGAACTGATAATATCGCTCAAATTGTGGGAGAAAAGCTGGACAAAAATTTTAGTTTATGGAAGTTCCGTATGAAGAATTTTTTGGTTGGCAGAAGTTATTGGGACTTATGTACAGGTGATGAGGCTGAACCTAAATTACATGAAAGGAATCCACCAAATGATCAGAAAAGGGATCATAAGCTATGGACTGAGAGAGCATGCAAGGTGTTACATTGGTTTTCCTTATGTATATCAGATGCTATGGTTATACAAATTACTAGATGCAGTTCTCGAAAGGATGCATGGGACATACTCATGAATAATTATGGAAACGTAACACATGCAAGAAAGATTCAGCTAAAGCCACAGTTCAATAATATGTCTAGGAATGGTAGAAGCATTCAAGCCTACACTACAGAGATCAAGAATATAGCTGATTAGCTTGCTACCATTGGATTTTCAGTGTCTGAGGATGATATGATTGTAGTGACATTGAATGGACTTGGCAAAGAGTTTAAAGCATTTGATACGTCTATTTTTGTGAGAGCTGAATCCCTTGATTGGGATGAGGTGATTGCTTTGCTGCTGCATGAGGAAGTTAAGCTTAGGCTGAATACATGACCTAGCACGTCTCAAAGCAGAGACACTATTCTTTACTCTAGCCAGCGTGGTAGAGGCGGCAGAGGCCGTGGCTCTTTTCAAGGTCGAGGAGACACTAGAAATGCTTATGGATAGCATCAACAGAATGCCTGGCATGGCACAAATACACAGGGCCATCGTGGATCTGGCGGCTTTAGAGGCAAGGGGAGATCACCCCATGGTAGAGGTGGTGGATTTGGTTCATGGTAGTCAAATGATCAGTCAAACAAAGATAAGGAGTGTCATTACTGTGGTAGATATGGGCACATTGCAAATGATTGTTACAAGAAGTAGGGAGATATGAAGGCAAAGGGAAAACATAATGGGCACTATGCATCTTCTAGTAGTATTCATGATAAGCAGGTTGACAGATTGTTTGCCATGCAGCATGTGTGTAAGAATGCATCTAGGCAGAAGAGAGATGAGAGATGGTACATTGATTCAGAGGCTTCAAATCATATGACACCCCATGGAGAATGGTTTGATGAGATGGTTGTAGGTTCACATGGTTATGTGTGTACTGGGGATGACACCCAACATGACATTCAACACACACGAATTGTTGCGATGTTTCCTGATGGCAAGAAAAAGAGCCTGCATGATGTACTACATGTACCTACAATAACCAATAATCTTTTGTTAGTTGGACAAATGGCAGAACAAAATCTGCAGGTGAGATTTAATAGAGATGGATGCTTTGTTGAAGAATATGGTAATGGCTGCAAATTGATTGCTAGAGGCCGAAGAGATGGCAGAATGTTTACTCTTGATGAGTCAATTCCAGAATTGAAAGCAGCCATGTTTGACCATGATGATGGTGCTATACGAGATGTTGAGATATGACATAAGCGGATTCACCGTGTGAATGCACAAAAGCTGAAATCTATGCAGTAGAAGGAGATTGTGCTTGGAATGCCTAAGTTCAAGTATCATGACTTTGGACATGTATGTGATGCATGTCAGCTTGGAAAGCAAGCACAGTTTCCATTTATGAGACATATACGGAATAGCTCACGACCCTTGCAGTTGGTACATTCAGATGTATGGGGTCCGTCTCATAATGCTTTGTTTGGTGGTGCTCGTTACTATGTGTCCTTCATTGATGATTTTAGCAAGTATACTTGGCTTTACATACTGAAACATAAGGATGATGTGTTTGATGCATTCAAGGACTTCAATAAGCATGCATTCAAGGACTTTAAGAAGCATGCATTCAAGGACTTCAAGAAGCATGCTAAAAATGAGTTGAGCAGTAAAATTTCATGTCTTATATTAGATGGAGGTGGAGAATATGTCTCTAATTACTTTGATAGGTACCTTGCTAAATATGGGATTAGAAGACAGTTAACTTGCAACTATACACCGCAACAAAATGGTGTAGCAGAAAGGAAAAATAGAAAACTGATGGAATCAACAAGAGCTATGCTGAATGAGAAGAGTTTGGCAAATGGTTATTGGGATGAAGTAGTAGTGACTGCAGTCTATGTGCTGAATAGAACCCCTATAGCAGGGATTCATGATGTAACTCCATATGAGAGGTTGTATGGTCATAAGCGTAACATTTCACACTTGAAGGTATTTGGTAGCTTTGCATATGTGCATGTTCTTGATGAAAAGAGGAAGAAATTGGATCCTAAAGTTGTCAAGAGTGTGTTCCTTGGTTATGCACAAGGCCAAAAAGCTTACTAGTATTATGTACCATCTACACATGAGACATTGATTAGCAGAGATGTTGTTTTTGATGAGATGGCATCATGGTATGGTCTTGTTGCAGTGGCTATTGATGGATCAGTGAGCACTAGTAATACTAAAAATACACCTACAGTGAGTACATCTATGAGTGGTCCTACAAGTGATGGGTCACCTACAGTAAGTCCTTGGTAAGGATGCTTGCGGAGTCGTACTTCTACGTCCACTGACATGGATATGTCAGTGAGGGGGAGATTGGATAAGGGAGATGAAAAGATGCTTGAGGATGTGATAGATTCACTTACAACAGGTTGTGAGTCATCTAACAGCGACAGTTTGGACAGTGAGTTGGGCATTCCGTGTGAGAGCAGAGTTTTGAGCTCAGGATGTGCCTAAAATTTGCCAAAAAATCAGGAATTTAGGGAAAAAATATTTAACATCGAAGGCAGCGGCTCCAGCTAGGACAATTTTAAGCACAAAGTGAAAGACGACTTTTAAAAGGCGCCCGAGCGACACTTGTGGATTTTTGATAATTTTTTAGACTGTCGTGCGGGTTGTCAGGAGTTGCCAGTCAATGCGGGATGTCAAGCCGGACGTGCAAAAATTTACAACACTCGAATCGGATGCCGGACAGGGAAGGAGCCAACAAATGGTCAAGATATGAAGAGGTGGACTTGTTTTTGGCCAAAAGGGGTAGTGACCTTTGGGGGCTAGGGGCATTTTATGCCAACATGAAACTTAGCATGAAATCATGGAGAGAGAGAGGATGAAGAGCACGACGTCTGCTGTGCCCGAAAATTGCGCTTCATGGCATGGAGATCATGATTGCAGCCTACAAGCAACCTACCCAATCAATCATGGCCTCGATCTTCCCTCTCTCTACTGATCATTTCGCTTGTCTTTGCTCGAGCAATGGTGGCCTGAATGAAGAGAGCCAATTCTAGTATTTCTCTCTCCTCCCTCTCTCTCCCCTAAGGGGCTGTTCTTGTGTGCAAAAGGAAAATGAAGAATGGTGAAGGAAAGATTGTCCGGTTGGGACCGGATTGCTTCCGGATCGATGTAGACATGAAGATTGCTGATTGTGAAGATGCTGGACATTGAATGTGGGCTGACCCACAGTCCCGCACCAAAATCGAGATCTCGAAACATGAAGCCTAAGCGGTAATTCAAATTTTATGAAGAAAAAATGAGTTTTTATGCTATTTGTTTGATAAAACATTGTTCCCATGGGCTGATTATGCATTATGATATTGTTTTATATGATTTTCAACAATTTATGATCAGAAAATCAGAAAATCATAAGTGATATGGCTGAAATTAATGTTATAAAACTTGAAAAACACGCGTTTAAGGGGTAAAATGGGATTTTTTTGCAAAATAAATGGAAAATATGAGACATAACATCAAAAAAACCTGAAATTTTACTGTCAAGGAACCTAAGGGCCACAAGCCACAATCAATCTTAATTTCTAGTCATTTTTTATTGAAGAAAATAGAGAAAAAATACCAAAAAATGATGAAAAATGGGTTTTAAATGGGAGAAAATTAAGAAATGGTAAAATGAAAATTCCAAAAAATTACATGTGTGTTTGTGCAATGTATAATGAGGGTAGAGCACGAGGTTGGCCTTGGTTTACCCTCGTTTCTATGTTTTCATCCGTGTTTATCACTTTCTTTGTAAGGAAATACACATAAAACGACCCTTTCACCTATCAACGAATGCAAAACATTAAACGGTAGGGTGAGAGGGGAGGTTGAGCGTCAAAATATAAATTAAAATCTAATTTATGTGTTGCATCATGTCTATAGGACGTTGTTTTAAAATAAAGGGAAAGGCAGCATGAGCGTAAGGCTCGGTGTGTTTTCTCATTGCATTACATAAACGCTAGCATGGAAATTATGAAAAGATTGGTTTCGCATGGTGCACAATGCTGATTTTCTTCTGTTTGTGCACTAAACCATTCGCATTATGCACTATGCATAGTTCATGGTATCAAAGGAAAAGCTCATGGATTGCATAACACTTGTTTTCCTAGGAATTTGACCCACGATTGAGAGTGTAAGGTTATCCCTTGCCATAGGATAGAGGGTTGATTTCCTAAGGGACTGTTAAGTAAGGACACATGGTATATCTCCTGGAAATACGAGAAATGAAAGAGAGGAGTTTGTGTTCATTTGTGTTATATGTTGAGTAGCGCATCAAGGGGCCAATCCCTGGGATGTAGGAGAGCTGCAGTGGGGCTGCGGTGTTTCTACCGAGAGGTTGCCTCCATGTATGTGATCATGGCATTGCCAATCCTCTTCAAAGACCCTAGCTAGTACATCCCTCTATTGGAAGAGAGGGAGAGAGACAGAGTGGAGTGGAAGATGAGCCTCAGCTCATTGTTGTTCTTCTTCCATTATTCTTCCATCATACTAACTGAAAGAGACTTACACACATATGTATGACTAACCAAGACTAACTGTGGTTAAGTCACTAACTACACTGAATTATTGAATGTTACACACGTGTACAGCTGTATCCAGCTAATGTCGGTCACACACATAAAGATAGACCAATTGAAGAGTAACGAGAGCTTGATATTCTAACACTCCCCCTCAAGCTCAAACCATATGATAAACTCTAAGTAGTTGTCTGAAGTATATGAACTTTTATTTACCAAGAGACTTGGTAAATATGTCTGCTACCTGGTCTTTGGTCTTAACATGAATCAAGTCAATCTACCTTGTAAGAATCATTTCTCTAATGAAATGGTAGTGAACCTCAATATGTTTGGACCTAGCATGGTAGACATGATTGCTAGCCAACATAACACTGCTGAGGTTATCACAATGCAATCTCACTCTGCTTTCCAATTGTATTCCCAAGTCTTTCAGCAGTTTCATTAGCCAAACTGCTTCGCAAGTTGCTAGGGCAGCTTCTCTATACTCAGCTTCTGTACTAGACAATGCAACAGTAGGCTGTTTCTTACTCTGCCAACTAATGCTGCCCAATCCAAATGCATAACCACTAGTTGACCTCCTGTCATAGGCACAACCAACCCAACCAGCATCAGTAAACCCTATCAAGTTAAGGGATTTTCCATATGCATAAAATAGCAATCTCTAGTACCCTTTACATATCTCATGGCTCCTGACTGCATCTAAATGTGGTTTGTAAGGCTTCTACATGAACTGACTAATCACCCCCACTGCATAACATAAGTCGGGATGGGTAATAGTCAAGTATATCAAGCTACCCACCATATGTCGATACATGGTCACATTCTCTATGTCATTTCCAACTTCAATCTATAGCTTGACATTTTGATCAAGAGGTGTCTCCGTAGGTTTGCATTCAGCCATACCATACTTTTGTAACATGTCATGAGCATACTGCTTCTATAGAGCCATATACCTTGAGGCGTAGAGACTACCTCAATCCCAAGAAAATACTTTATTTCACTAAGGTCTTTGACTCTGAATTCAGCCTGTAAACATGATTTAATTTCAGCAATGCCCTCTTCATCATCTCCAGTGATGATAAGATCATCTACATAAACCACTAGAAACACATATCCATGATCTGTCTTCTTCGTGAGCATACTGTAATCTGCATCGCCCAATCTAAATCCATGTTGTCGTAAATAACTACTGATCTGAGCATTCCATGCTCTAGGTGCCTGTTTCAGTCCATATAAAGCCTTTTTCAGCTTAAATACATATGTAGGAAAGTCCAAGTGAACATAGCCTTCAAGAAAGCATTCTTGACGTCCATTTGCCATGATTTCGAGCCTTTGCATTCTGCCAAACAATGACAGTTCTGAATGTTTCCATTTTAGCCACCAAATTGAAAGTCTTCTCATAGTCAAGGCCATACTACTGCACATACCCTTTTGCAACAACCAGCCTAGCCTTATAGCATTTTAACGAACCATCTCACTTGCACTTAACCTTGGACATTTGCAGTCAATGGGGACTTTTCCTTCAACCAACCAACCAATTCCCATGTCTCTTTTTCCATACGAGTGGATGACTAGCTCAAGGAGAGAGGTTCTAGGAGCTCAAATTGAGATAATGCTAATTCTATATTCTCAAAGAAGGCCATGACACCTAGAGAATGGTCAGTCCCAAGTGCCCAAGAAAAAGGAAAAAGCATTGATCAAAGCCAAGAGCTAGCAGAGATGAAATTGGAGCTAGCTAGGCTGCAGAGATGGTGAGGAGACCTACATGCCCATATGTCCAATGCGTGAATTATGGCAGAAACCACCTTTCAACAAAATGTCAGAACCCTCGGTCTTGACCTTGTGCCAATTGCGGGGCTATGATGCTATGCATTTTAGACTACCAAGGAGACTTCCATATGCCCAACCATACAACTAGCCATACTTAAGGAACATGCCACCCAACTTCTTCGAAAGCGAAGCTTTGTTGGCTCTTCTTGCACCTAACGATGCAAAACCAACCATTCTTAGAATGGAGATTAATCCCACAGGCATACCTAGGCCACTCGAACCTTTCGTAACCCACCCATCAAGAGATGCCCTAGTCCACTACGTGGAGGAACCGAATGATGAGGAAGCATAGTGAACCGTTATGTCTTGTATGATGAAGAGGGAAATCCTATTCTCATGGACTATTGACCAGTGCTAGTGATGGGATTAGTTAGGCACAGGTAGGGGTAGAGGTCTAGTGTCCGGACCTAAAACGGGCCCGACACTGGCTCTAAGCGCTAGCCGCAGGCCTCTACCACTCACCTAAAACCAACCCACACGGCCTCACACATCGAGGAGCGTCTAAGTTTGTATTTGTAGTGTTTTTTTGTCGTCCAATGAATAATTATTTCCCTACTCCTCAAAAGGTGTCCCTAAACATGTTGGTGTTGTTGTACACCACCGCGTAGCACACATAGAGGGAGGACCCCTCGATCAATCACCGTGGCTCCACTATGGCTCTCCTACATCTCGAGGATTGGCCCAAAGATGCACCTGAACATAAAACACATTTGAAACAAAGTCCACTCTTTTGATAAACGATCCATGAGATGATATATATAAACCTCACCAAATAACTCCCAAGGAACTGAATATCTAGCCCTACAACTTAGAATACCTCACACTCTCAGTGTCGAGTCATCACTCATATAAACAAGTGCTATGCATCCAAGATATGATACCATGTGGTGCATTAATGCAAGGGTGAATATGACCATTGTGCTCAAACAAATGTTCATTGAAAATAAAAAATATGAAAGTGCGAAGACAATTTTGTTCATGATTTCCTTTTCTATACGATAGTGCTTTGTTGCTTAGGGCTAGCATCGAGTTTCCTCGTGCCACTAGTCTCTTTAATTTCAAACAACCGCAAACTCTATATGAAATGCATCATCAAACATCAGAATTTAACACACTTCAACACTTAGCAACCCCCTACCATCAGAATTTAACACACTTCAACGCTCAACAACCCCCTACCATTTAAAAGTTTGCATGTGTTGATAGGTGTAGGCATGATTTTTTATGTATTTTCTTTATTGAAAGCATAAAACTCACTCTAACAAAGAAATGGGGTTGACGTCATGCTTCAGCTCCATTATGCAATCACACATTAATCTTATTTTTTCTTATTTTCATAAAGAAAAAAACCTAAAATTTTCCTTTTTTAAAATTTTCTATTTATTTATAGAAAATTACATATAATTAGTTATTTCTAGATGTAGACTAATTACTCTCATAGAAAACAATTTTCCTAGCATATTTCATTCCATGGGAACGGCAAATGCATACCAAAAACCCAAAAACCACATATTTTTCCTAAAATCGTCTAGTCTCAGATTTTGCGTGTTTTGCATACAATTATTATACTACTAATTTTTTATGATTTTTTAAACATGATTGATCAAACAGAGAATTGGCAATCAAATCCAAGAATTACTAACTATTTCAAATAAAAATTCATCATAAAGCGGTAAAATCTACATTTTCCTCATAAAAGCGCTCATTATGACGTGCATTTTTCGACATTGTTGACTCTCTTTCGCGGCCCTTGATGATTGATCCAACTCCGATTCACGTGTCTCTTCAGTCTAGCTTCATCATTTGACCAAAAACATCCATCTTAGCCCATCTCCCTCTCTTTTACATTGATCCATAAGAATAGTCCACAAGAGGAGAGATGAAGAGAAAGACTAAAATCACACCACTTCATTTAATGCATCAAATCCACTGATTTTAGCAGTGATAGGAAGTGAAAAAATGGTGGATCTCACAGCCAGGAGGATTCCTTGATCGGTTGTAGGCTAAAAAATGGTGAAAATGATAGATTTGGGGGTGCAAAAAAAAAAAGCCCCTTGTTCCCCCCCCCCCCCCCCCCAACGATTCATGAAGAGTTGTGGCTTCTAGTTTTAAGCTTGCTTAAAGCTTAAGCTAAAGCTTTTAAAAGAACCGGTTCATTTTAGAGTTTTCACACTACGAGGAAAATAGTTTTTTTGCTTCTGAGGGGTCAAATGCACTCGAAATTTAGATCTGTCTAGACGGTTGACTTTGTGATGTCAAAATCTTTAAATGTGGCAGCCATCAAGCACTTTTTAGCTTCAAGATTATGTAGCTACTTAATAATGTGAAAGCTTGTGGGGATTAGACGGAGTTTGATCAACAAACTGAGACTTGTATTGGATTCCTCGCATCAAATTCCATCTAGGAAAAACTCTAGGTCATCGATCTGCAAATTGTTTCATTTTGCAAAAAAATTTGTCTTTGATAACCTCTCAAGCTCTTTCTCACTTCAAAAATAGATGTTAAAATCCACTCTCACCTAGGAGGGCAGACCCAAGAGCCGATTGCATGTTAGACTTGTGGTCACCACCAAGGCATATTTCTTCCTGTTTCCCCAAAAGGGAGCAAGCCAATCAAGAGAAGACTTGCCTTAGATGCCCAAAGTGCAGAATCTCCCACCTATTTTTGTCGATTTCCCTAAACGGAGGCCACCCTCTAGTTCAATGATCGTGCCATCAATCCCATTGGGGCTATTTGGAGTTGAAACACTCAATGAAGAGGTTACACATATCCCATTGCATGTTATGACGTGAGCATGAAGTAGGCTAGCATATCACTGCATGGGCCTAGTAACCTAGATGCAGTCTCAATTTGAAAAAGAAGTCGTAGAGACGAAGGAGGAAGAGAATTGAAGCAAAGGTCATGCTTAAAATGGTAGACAGTGCAACCATGCTAATGAGAGGGAAGCAAGTGGCAGATGCAAAGGCCGAGACTTCGGCACCTAAGATTGTAGAGAAGGGGAGTGCCAAGGTTGGGGAGTACCTTGACCCAAAGCGCCAATTGGAAATAGTCAACAAGGTTAAGGAGTGGGTGAGAGAAGTCCAAGAGCATCTAAAGGATGCCGAGCCCATCTTAGAAAGATGAGATTGACGAGTTCTCCAATGTAAGCATGCCCATCTCACTGACACGCATAAACTCAAGAGATGCATCCATACTTCATGCAAAACCATGAAAACAAGGCTTATGTTGTAAAATATTACACAACGCAGCGAACAGAATCTGAGAAAGAGATAGAGAGTACACAACAGATAAGAGGAGAATCAGTAAATTCTTTAACTCCAAACAACTGATACAAAGATGGCTCTATCCACCCGTGCGCTTCCACTGTGTGAAGCTTAGATGGCGATCTAGACAGAAGATAGGTGAAGAGCTTAAGGCTAGCTGGAACAACAACTCTGACTGGGTGAAAGATGAGTGAAAGATGGCTGCGAAGGGGTTTAACTTTTATAGCCCGCGAAGGTCGTTAGGTTGGCCTGCTGACCGACCTACCATATGAGCCTCCACTAGTCGGCCAGGGAATATTCTAAGGAATATTCCCTTTACCATCGGGCCGGGGGCGCTGCCCTCGGATCCCCCAGCCAGGCGCTGCTTCTGCGACCCCCGGACCCCACAATAGGGGCCCCTTTTAACTCCCTTACACCACAACTCGATGCAATGCGCCTCGAGTTGCTACCAGCTTAACCACTCCGTCTAACCCAAAGATTAGACCCACAACAGTCACCTTTTTGCCATCCCGGTCACATAGACCTCATCTGATATACAAGTTAGGACTCAACCAATGTCTGGGCTCACATTTGGCTTCTCCTCATAATGGGGGCCTTACAACTTTGAGCACCATGGATCATTGGTAGCACCTAATGAGGGTGGGGCATTGATCATATCTAACATAGGTGTCAACGATAGGCAAGTTGCTCAGGACCCGTGGTGGCAAACAAGTGTAGGGAAAAATGAGGGACAAGTGGCCAATAGCTTGCTTATGACGTTGCTATCGATCCCTGTAACATTATCGATGGGATATTTGCTTAGGCAAAGCCCTTCATTATGGCAAGAATTAAAGCAATGGGTAGAGGGATCTAGTAGTCTTGAAGTAACTGACTTGCAAGAAAAGGATGCAACCATGAAAATAGCTAGCCTTACATTGCACTTGGTGCCTAAGTCCTTGCATGTGAATGCTTTCTGGGAAGGCTTGGAGATGCATGTGGTCTTGCCAGTAGCAACACTAGGAGATGTCATGAGCAAGGGGATCATTGAGACAAGAGCACGAGTTAGTGTGCTTAACCATGCAGTTCTACAGGTTTGGGGTAACCCGTTGTTGATGGAAACCGCAAGGTTTAATGCCACACTAGCTAATGGCATGAAAGTCAAGCCATTTAGAGTTTTGAAAGACTAGCCCTTGAAAATAGCAGGTGTCTAGTTCTCAGTGAAGTTCATTGTCATGAAGGGAGGAGACTATGACATCTTGCTAGGCCGACCATGGATGAGGAACGTGCGAGTGGACTACAAAAATGGCCTCATATTCCTAGGCAAAAGATTGGAGGCAGTGAGAGTTGATATGGACACGTAGACAACCACACCGGTTGACTTAGACACCATCTCCTCTATCTTGAAAAGGAGACACCCAAGCTAGGAATTTGGGTGGACCATTGATGAAGTACATTCCCTACCTCAAAGACGAGCGGGACTGGATGCACGTACTAGCCACCATTGACTTGTCGCCATTTTCAGATGAGGAAGAAGATTATAAGTAGGCTGCAAGAAAAGTCAATGAGCCCAATAAAGCCATCACGTCTCAGACTGCAAGGGTTGAGACTCTACCACCAATACCACTTTGTATGATGGCTAAAAACCTAACGAGCAACAAATACCCACCTCTTTCCTCATCCCATTTAATAGACTTGAGCTCCACAGGATTCTTAAGTATCTAAAAAGGGAGCTAGCTGGTTCCCCAGCTGCTAATCTCAAGCCACTCCAATATCTCATGGATAAACCGAATTGGCAATGGACCAAAGTGCACAACCTCAACCTTAGGTACAATTGGGCGTTGATCATGAACAAAAAACGAGTTAAAAATAGAGACCTAGAGGATGATGACCACTCAAGAAGCAGCAATTCAAACGATGAGTACGAGAACTACTACTCCTCAACTAAAGGCACTCAAGAAGAGGCTAAGACGATAGAGTATGATACTGATGGCCAAATGATCAAACAAATAAAAGTAGACTCCAAGCCACAAAGAGCCAATGCAATTATAGCTAGAAAAGGAGTCTTTAGAATGGAATGTGATTGCACTTGGCTGGATCACTTAGGTGTGATGGACTACAAACAAGCAAGGCTAGTCCGATAGCCAAATGTCATGCCTCTCCTTAGGATGGAGTCTGTCAAGAATCACATGATGGGGGGATGTACTTGAGTTGCTGCGCTAAACACACACTGTATACACAAGAGGAAGCTCACTCAAGAACACAAGAAGAGAGATGGATGCCAAAACATTTTCTTGCTAGTTTCTTCTTCTTCTTCCACACATTATACACTATACACAAAGTATAGATAAGATACAACATAAAGGAAAGTGGCCTTCTAAGTCAAACAGTGCATAACCGACTACACTAATCGACTAGTGTTATATCTTTGCCAGCTGTAGGTAGGTGTAACAAACTAAATATAATAAGTGATAAGTCAGTGGCCATATGAGTATCATAATGACCACCAATGTGCTAAGTGTAGACATGCGAACTCATCTAGTGAGGCGATCCATCATCAATGTCCGCATGTGTTGAGCTTGCCATCTCAACACTCCCCCTCAAGCTTAATTCTATCTCTGCAACTCCGAGTAAGATTTGGAACTTTCGAAGCTTCTCTACACCCAATGCCTTTGTGGAAATGTCAGCTATCTGATCCTATGTGTGCTGACATATACCAAGTCAATCTCTCCTACAAGTACCTTCTCTCTCACAAAGTGGTAGTGCACCTCAATGTGTTTTGTCCTAGCATGGAACACTGGATTCCTAGCTAGTTGTATGTTGCTCATGTTGTCAAAATGAATGACAACTAGACCATCTCCCTGCACGTCCAAATCACCTAATAGCTTTTGAACCTATACCACCTCACATGCTGCCATAGCAGCACCTCTATACTCAGCCTCTGTACTTGATAAAGCAACTGTAGGTTGCTTTTTGCTGCTCCATGTAACTACTGCACTACCAAGGGAAAACATGAATCCACTCGTAGATCTTTTGTCTGATATGCTACCAACCCAATTTGCATCTGTGTATCCAAAGACCTGTACGTCCTTACCTACCTTATAAAAAAGTCCATAATGTAAAGTGGACTTCACATACCTCAATATACATCTAACTGCATCCAAATGAGGCTTTCTAGGAATCTGCATCAATTGACTAACAAGGTCAACAACATAGCTTAAGTCTGGCCTTGTGATAGTCATGTAAATCAAACTCCCCACTATCCTCCTGAACATAGTAGGGTCTTCTATCTCATCCCCAACGTCAGCACTCAACTTCACATTTTGCTCGAATGGTAGTGAAAGAGGCTCGTATGCTGTCATACCATACTTGGATAACATATCCAAGCCATACTACCTTTGGGACAACCAGATACCATCATCACATTTGATCACCTCAATACCAAGAAAGTATCTCAGCTCACTCAAATCTTTCATCTCAAACTTCTTCTTCAAGAAGTCCTTAACTTCAGAAATCCCGTTGTTATTGTCACGTGTAATAATCAAGTCATCCACATAGATGACTATGATGACTAAACCTGCATCTCCCTTTCTCACATAAAGTGAGTGATCAACATCAAAAATACAAAAATCCAATATTGACAAGATACTCTCCAATCTTGTCAGACCATGCTCTAGGTGCTTGCTTCAGCCCATAGAGCGCCTTCTTTAACCTGCACACATATGTGGGATGCTCTAAATCCTCATAACTTGCTGGCTGCTCCATATACACTTCTTCTTGCAATTCACCATGCAAGAAGGCATTCTTAACATCCATTTGTTGCAAACTCCAACCTTTGGCTGCTGCCAAGGCAATCACATACCTAACAGTTGTCACCTAGCAATTGGACTGAACGTCTCTTCATAATCTATGCCATATATTTGAGCATAGCCTTTTGCAACCAACCTAGCCTTATACATGCTAATTGAACTATATGCATTATGCTTGACTTTGTAAACCCACTTATAGCTAATAGATTTCTTACCCTTAGGTAAGGGTACCAAATCCCAAGTCTTATTGGTTTCTAATGTAGCCACCTCCTCATCCATTGCTGCATCCCAATGAGCATGACCAACATCATCCTCAAATCAAGTGGGCTCAACATCCTCAACTAGTCTCACCATATAAGCATAATGGTGAGCTGCATAACCTTCAAAACCAAATCTTTTAATAGGGTATCTGACCCCGCTAGATCTACGTACCACCGGATCACTCAATGGAGCCTTTACATTACTGTGAGCTCTCTGTACACTTGGTGTTCTAACTGAAGCAATACCAAGCTCATCATCCAAACTCTCCAAACCACTAGAATCTTCATCAAATCCCAAATGATTGGTAAATGCATCATTACCATCCAACACTTTTTTCTTTCCTTTGTCCTTCCTTGCAACACTTATAGATCCACCTGAAGATGTGGGGCTACTCTGTGGCTCACTATAGGTGTAGTACCAGATGATTTTTCTGGTCCACTAAGACTCCGTGATTCTTGTTTATCTTTCTGCACATAGCTGTCATGACCATTATCATCATCCAAAACATCACTAGTAGGTGTATACCAACTTCCCATCTCATCAAAGATAACATCCTTGCTCACTCTGAACTCACCTGTGAGACAGGGTTATAACAGCGATACCCTTTCTGCTCTAAAGAGTATCCTATAAAAGCATATTTTTTTGCCTTTGGATCAAGCTTCTTTCGTAGCTCATCTGGCACATGAACGCATGCAACATAGACAAATACCTTCAAGTGTGATACATCAGGCTTCTTGTGAGTAAAGCATTCTTCATTAGTCATTCCATGAACTGCAGCTGTGGGAGTTCTATTCATAATGTAGACAGCAGTATGGACAGCCTCAGACCAAAATTTTTTGGGCATATTTTTTTCAGCCATTAATGCCCGTGCAACTTCTACAATATGCCTGTTTTTTCTTTCTGCAACACCATTTTGCTATGGGGTATACCTGCAAGTAAATTACCTCTTTATCCCACGAGTCCTCAAGAAGTCACTGAACTCGTTAGAGAGGTACTCTCCCCCTCCATCTGATCTCAAGCACTTCAATTTTAAGCATGTTTCTGTTTCAATAGCTGCCGTAAAAGATTTGAAGTGCTCAAACACATCATTCTTTTCCTTTATGAAGTATACCCATAGCTTCCTTGAACAGTCATAAAAAAATGTGACAAAGTATTTGCTGCCACCAAGAGATACATTTTGTGTAGGCCCCCAGACATCTGTATGTACTACATCAAGTATATTTCTGCTCACTTCTCTATCATGCGAGAAGGGTTGTCTCGCCTACTTAGCAAACTTGCATGCTTCGCAGAGTTTATGCAATTCTACAACTCTAAAAGAAGGTAACCCTGTGACCAATCCTCTAGACTGCATTAATTTCGTCCAATATGTTTATGCCATATTTCAATATCTGCAACTACTCCTTTTCCTTTAGCATGCATAGCAGCATCCATTGCAGGAATTCCAGCATCTAAAGTGAACATTCGGCTAACTCTACTTCCTTTTGCGACCAACCTGCACTTATAATTAAAGTCTTCTATAAAACAACCTTTTGCATTGAATCGGACCTGCAACCCCTGCTCTACCATTTGGCCAACATACACTAGATTCTTTGTAATTGATGACACATGTAATACATTTGTCTAACTCTTTGTCTGGCCATCATATAAGGACAAGGGAACCTTTCCAATGTGTGAAATTGGGTGGCATGAATGATACCCATCTGCACATAACTTGGGTTTTGTAAGTCCTAGATCTCTCCAAACCATTCAACATGACTGGTCATATGATTAGATGCATATGAATCAACATACTATACATCATCATGTGTCCCCTTTCATGTAGTTGCATTCATCATATGCTGCATAACAAACATACGCTCATTTTTGTCTTCATTCTATCGTGAAGACAATGCATAGTTTACTTGCTGCAATTTACCACTGCAAATATGATCCTTCTTAACATAACAATTGGCTGCAATATGTCATGTTTTGCCACAATAATGGCTCAACTCTTGCTTGAGTTGAATCTTTTGTGCCTTTGTATTTACTAAAAATATACTCTCAAAAATTGTCCAAGCTGCATGTGAAGTTTTTGCATTCCTGATATGTCCCAGCATAGTATTATCAATGACTGCAAATAGCCAATACATCACCTTTTTGTCTTTTGCATTACACTCTTTCCATGCTTTTAACTCATCTGCAGTTGGAGGGATACCTAGCTCTGGCTCCTTTTCTTCACCTGAAACAAATTCATAAAGGCCCTTTCCAATGAGGAAGTTCGCCACACGAAACTTCCATGAAGGGTAGTTGTTCTTGTCGAGCTTCTCAATAATGGGATTTCCACTATTCTCTGCCATTATCATAAACAAGGATACAACATAGCAAGCTAGTCTTTTGCAATCTTTCACAACACGTGTACGGTAATACACCGAGCAACCTTTTTCACTAATTGCTCAATAGTACATGTAATCTAAAACCTGTTTGTAGATAAACCTTATGT
Organism: Lygodium microphyllum; assembly: GCF_053477565.2. Classification (NCBI taxonomy): domain Eukaryota; kingdom Viridiplantae; phylum Streptophyta; class Polypodiopsida; order Schizaeales; family Lygodiaceae; genus Lygodium; species Lygodium microphyllum. Next base: position 9,803,407 of record NC_141135.1, read on the forward strand.
TTGCTTCCTGCAAACACCTCAAAAATTGTAGATTCGCAATCTGTAACTTGGGCACCCACTTTCGGTCAATATAGTCGAAATCACAGTGTATCTTGAAACTATTGTCTGCAATCTTGCAGTTGTAAAACGGGGCCTGAAACGACCTCAGATGCCCAAAATATCACATCAATCTGAGATTTTTGCTCGACCCTGCTTCCGGTGCCTCCACAGGCACTATCCAAGAGAGAGAGTGGAAGAATGGGAGAGCTTCTTACCCATTGCTTGCTTGCTCAAACCTTACTTCTTATCCTTCATTTCAGCCTTCAAAATTAGCCTCTCTTAGTGACGTGGCTCTGATACCATATCAAGAATCGCATGATGGGTAGACCTGCTTGAGCTGCTGCACCAAACACACACTGTATACACAAGAGAAAGCTCACTCAAGAACACAAGAAGAGAGATGGAGGCCAAAACGTTTTCTTGCTGGTTTTTTCTTCTTCTTCCATACACTATACAATGTACACAAAGTATAGATAAGATACAACATAAAGGAAAGTGGCCTTCTAAGTCAAACGGTGCATAACTGACTACACTAATCGACTGGCATTATATCTTTGCCAGCTGTAGGTAGGTGTAACAAACTAAGTATAATAAGTGATAAGTCAGTGGCCATGTGAGTATCATAATTACCACCAATGTGCTAAGTGTAGAAGTGCAGACTCATCTAGCCAGGTAGTCCGTTATCAATGTCTGCACATGTTGAGCTTGCCATCTCAACAGAGTCAACCTCAGAGTTGCAACTGCCAAGGGAAACTCCATCCTCTAGCGAGGTTTGTAATTTGAACTCATAATTGGATGTAAGCTCGAAAAGAGATCCAGAGGTGCCATGACTACCTAACCAAATACACCATAGGGGACTTGCCAATCCACCTTAGGCGGGCGCAGACGGTTGAAGGAGGAAAAGGGAGAGCAACCAAGACAACAAATGTGATAGCAAAAGAAACCCCAAGTCCTACCAAAGAGCTTCACTAAATTCAAGAAAGAGGATAGGGTAGTGATCATTTTGGGCGCAAAGAGACAAGGACAAAAAAGTGAACCGACAGGAGGACCTACCAAAGTCAAGGAAGTCGACTTGGCTAGGGAAGGGGGGAAACCTTGACCCATGTCCATAGCTGATGAGCTGACTACACAATATGAGGTAGACCTTATTGCTCTCCTGCGAGAGTACATAGACGTGTTTGCCTAGTCCTTAGATGAGAACATAAAGGAGTCGATCCGAGGGTCATAACACATAGCATCCCAATGACTTCTGGCACAATACTATTAGTGAAGCAATGAACTTACCCGATGAATCCAAAGCATGCTCATGCCATGAAGGAGAAAATCGATGAAGGCAAGATTCATCTACAAGATTGAGAACATGGACTAGGTGTCACCTATTCTGATGGTCTTGAAGAAGAATGGAAAAATCCGAGTGTGTGTGAACTACAAGAAAGGTCAATGCCACGACTAAGAGAGATAATTACCATTGCATTACAAAGAGTACATGGTTAAGAGAGTAGCAAGAAAAGAGGCCTATAGTTTCTTGGACGGCTTCTCAGGCTACAACCAAGTCCAGGTACACCTTGATGATAGGCATAAGCGCCCCTGTTACCTTTCAGTGTCTAATGTGTGCCATCTTCAAGGACATGCTTAGGCGAGAGGTAGAAGTATTTGTTGATGATCTATGCATGCACTCTAGCTAGAAAGAGCACCTGGATAAGCTCCACATAGTCTTTGAACGATGTAGGCTCTATAGCATCTCTTTGAACCCCCTAAAGTACCAATTTTGGGTGAAACACAGATGCATCTTAGGACACGTGGTGTCCAAGAATGGCACTGACCTCTCGAAGATCATGGTTATTGTTGACTTGCCACCACCAACCAACTATAAGGGAGTTCACTGCTTCCTAAGACACACAAGGTACTGTCCCGCTTCATTCTGAACTATGCATTGATTGCTAGAACACTTTTCAGACTGTTGATTGTATTCAATTGGACCGAGGAGTGCCAGTGTGTTTATTATGAAGAGTTGAAAAAGGCTCTCACTACATCACCGATTTCACAAGCCCCAGACTGTGGAGCCCCAAGAGGAACACCAAGGAAAAGGAAATTCTCTTGCAAGAAAATCTATCTTGTAACATCAACAAGCTTTTATTTCATTCTTTTGATAATCAAAACAAAGAAAACAGCAATTCTTCACGCAGCATCATAGTAGATATCTCCCACGGATTTATCTTTAACAAACTTGATTATGTTCTTCATATTCTTCATATTCTTCATTAATAGACAAAGAGAACACAACTTTTGATGGAAATAAATCACATAGTATTCATCTTCATTGTCTTCATAGTCTTCTCCCTCATAGAAATATACAATGTTTCTTATAGAATCAACTGTCTCTTGCATATAATCTCTCTCACAATAGTATGCTCTCAATACTACATCATATCCTCACTACAATCACTCAATAATCACTCACAATAATCTTCATTAGGTCGTGGATACACCTCCCAAAAGGTATGTCAGATGTGAAAGGTCACCAGAAACTTCATAGTGTCCTGTGAGATCTGTCTTCTGTCACTGTCTTCTGTAACCTTCTGTAAATCTTATGTAGTTACTTCTTCACTTCTTTTAACTTGGATAGAGCTTCCATTCATCCTTTTCCTAAGACAAGAACACTTCCCAAAATATCCATACATCTTTAGTTTTTTTTATAGTTTCTATACATCTTTAGTTTTTTTAAAAGATGTATATATCTTTAGTTTCTTTTAACTTGGATAGAGCTTCAATTCATCATTTTCCTAAGACAAGAACACTTTCCAAAATATCACTTTTAAAGATTTGGTTAAAAACTAAAAAAGAACACTCAATAATCACTCAATAGTATGCCCCTCTCAGACTTGACATGACTTTACTTGACTGGGTCTCTACTAATGCAGTTCATTGTTATAATTACATGATCTGTGGCACTTGAGTGCATGCATGCGTGACTTCGGGGGGTTCATTTTATTATAAGTGAAAGGTGTCTGTAATGTGTGTACGTGTGCATTGGTGAATGGGTTTTAATTTACAAAAATTAATTGGGTTATGGTGCAAAGGTGCTCGTGCAACAGCGGGGTTCCTTTTACAATTAACGTTCAGGTTTGTTTTATTACAATTTTATGAAGTGCAGTTTGTTAATTTTGTGTATGTGCAACGGTCAATTGATTTTAATTACAATTTAAATGTGTGTCATGGTGCAACGTGAGAGAGGGAAAAAGAGAAAAAACCTAGCAATGTGTGGGTCTGTCTACCAAGTCTGAGACGATGGCCTCGAAAAGGGAGAGACGCAATCCACCGATAATCCACAAAATTGACAAAAGGCCGACTAAGACTAGTCGTCCTGTCGTACAGGAAAATGGAAAAACAACTAACACATTGACCAAGAAGAAATAATAAAACAAATGCAACGTGTGACTAAAGAAAAAAAATGGAGATGTTGGGGGTTTGGATTGATTGGGATTTAAGATTATGATTGTTTGGTTTTGTGGGTTGTTTTTGTTTTTTGTTTTGTTTTTTAAAAAGTTTGGTTTGGTTGTATTGTTTGTTTGTTTTTGTTTTCAAAAAGTGTGTTTTGATGTGTTTGTTTGTTTGTTTTTTTCCTTTTAAAAGTGATGTGGACATGAAATTTCAACAACCAATCATGAGCATCAAGTGTAAAGAAGGTAATCAGATTTAATTCATTTTTTCAGCTCATTTGTGCTTTTAATTGATTTTTTTAAAATTAGGGTTTTGGCTCCAATTAATACTTTTGCCAATTAAGGAAAGCATTTTCAATGAGAAAATATTGGCAAAATGTACAAAAGAATTCGTAGAATTTTCAAAAATTTTTTCTGACATTATTTCGGCATTTTTATGAAATTTTAAGGAATTTTTTCATTTTTTTCATAGTTTTGAAAAGAATTTTAATTTTCGATTTTTTTTAAATTTTTAAAAAATATTTTAGTTTGGAAAAATATGTCAATTGTTTACAAAAATATTAGGAATTTTTAAAGAATTTTTTCTATAAATTTTTTATTTGTAATTGATTTTTAAGGAATTTTAAAAAAATTTAAATTTGTTTTTAAGGTTTTTCGGGATTTTAAATTAAAAGGGCAGTACCCGGCTGCGTGTGAACAGCTGATAAGGACTACGTGTGAACGACTGGCTGCAACACACCACCACACGGACAAGGCGGAATGCGCGTCCCGCGCGTGAATAGTCGGTAAAGCAGAGCATGAACACGATCACGAACAACCAATATGCAGTGGCACGCGAACACCCTCACGAACATGCGCAAGCAATGTGGTTGATCGAGGTGGCGGCATGGGAACGAGAATAGAAGAGGAGGTGCTGTGGATTCCTCGACGGGGAATGGTGGTTTGGCGGGTATCAACAGGGGAACGGGGGCTACAGGGGGGTGTAAGGTGTTCGCAAGGGGGGGCTTCTGCGGGGGGTGGGAAGAGGGACTTAGGAAGGGGGAAAAAAAAGAAAGAGGGGGAGGGGTGGTAATTTTAGGGATGGGGGGTAAATGTAGGGGTGGGGGGTTAATTTAGGAGGGGGTGGTTAAAATGGTGTTGGGGGGGGGGGGGGGTAAGTCGGGGGGTAAAATGGAAGGGAGGGGGGTTTAGTGGGCGAGATCTAGTGGGCGGGTGGGCGGGGTGTACTAGGTGGGTAGGCGTGGCGGGGCCCAACAATCATGGAGGACGGAAGGGAGGTGAGGCAAGGCGGCGGGGCCCAAGGAACGTGGAGGAGGAGAGGGAGGTCGGGCGAGACGGTGGGGCCCAAGGCGGGGGGCCCAATGGAACAGGTGGCCGTGGTGTACCAGGCGGGCAGGCATGGTGGGGCCCAACGATTGTGGAGGAGGGAAGGGAGGTGAGGCGAGGCGGCCGGTAGAGGCCCAGCGAGCATGGAGGAGGGGAGGGAGGTGAGGCGAGGCGAAGAAGGAGGAGGAGAAAGGGAGGAGGTGGGGGAAGTGTGATAAACCTGCACTCGTTACGCACTCAACACGGCACAGAAAGGTAACACGATATGAGCTCAAGGTATACTCTTGTATTATTCAATCCAAAAGCGGGACAACATAGACACATCCCAGGACTACACCCTCGTGACGCCGCACATAAGAGGGTTCACCACTGGGTATAGGGAATCACACGTAGAGTGGAAACAAGGCAGGGCTTTGAGTCACTACTACTCCCTATATAGGTGCAATCGGTAGCAACGGCATGGTATAGCTACAAAGCCCTTACACTCACCCCCGCTTACTGGATTGCTGACCTCAGCAATCTAAGGGTAGCGTTTGTTATTTGACTCATCCGGGGCCTTAATGCAGCTTTTCCTAGCAAGCTAGTCAGTGTCTGCCGGTCTAAAGGGACCGCGGGGTCTTAACACAGTCTATACTATCAGACTGACCAGTGTCTGCCGCACTAAGACATTGGGGCTTTTTCCTTTTTTTGATGGAGTTATTTTGTGATGATTGCTACCATGTGAGTCCACCCTCGACTCGATTACATTTGAGGAGTGGAGGCACATTCGAGGTCTATGATTGAGAGCCGCATTATTTGTTGGAGTGTTGAGGCGGCTCAAGGGTCGGTAGAAGGAGCAGGGGGGTTCTCCTCGAGCCAAAGGGCGAAGGCATCCTTTCCGCGTTCACGGGCCTCCGCTTCTAAGATCCAAGTGGCCTCCTTGAGTGGACGCCCGCGCCACTTGGTGAGGTATTCGGGGAAGCCTCTTTGTTCCCGGCGTCGGAGGAATGCTTCTACTTCGAAGGGACCATTGGAATGGAGCATTGGTATGCGCCGTCCCCATTGGTTGTCGGGATAGAACCTGCGCAGAAGACGAGCATGAAATGCATTATGAACACAAACACTGTCTGGCAGGTCCAGCTTGTAAGTGACTTCATTCAGCACTTGAGTGATTCGGTAGGGTCCATAGTGGCGGTGATTGAACTTTGGGGTCATGTTTTTGGGAAATGACATATTCTTAGAGCTCACTAGGACCATGTCTCCTTTGGCGAATAGTACAGCCTTTCTCTTCTTGTTTGCTTGCTCTGTCATTGTTATCTTGCTCCGCTCGAGACTTTACTTAGCCGCTGCATTGCGATCGCTCCATTTCTTCAAGAATTCTTCTGCATCTTGATCCTCCGCTTTGGCCGCTCCGGATGCTAAGGCCAGTGGTGTGATGACTTCTTTTCCTGTAGCTAACTCAAAGGGGGTGTACCCTGTAGCCGAGTGGATGGAGCTATTATAGTGAAATTCCAAGACATCAAGGTACAAGGCCCAATCTTTCTGATCCACTCTAGCATAGCTGCGGAGGTAATCTTCGATGCCTTGGTTGACTCGTTCTGTCTGTCCATCTGTCTCCGGGTGGAAGGATGATGAGAATCTCAATTGGGTTTCCAGAGTCTTGAAGATTTCTTTCCACATGTCGCTCATGAATCTTCCATCTCTATCTGATACAATGGCCAGTGGTAAGCCGTGCAATTTGAATACATGTGTGAAGAAGAGGCGTGCTACCTCCTTGGCATTCAGTGGTGGTTTGGCCGGGATGAAGTGGGCCTGTTTGGAAAAATAGTCCACCACTACAAAGATGATTGTGTACCCATGGGATTCCGGTAGTTCCACAATGAAGTCCATGCTGATGACATCCCATGGGCGGTTGGGTACTGGTAACGGTTGTAGTAGTCTAGCTGGTCTTGATCTGGGTGCTTTGACCATTTGGCAAGTGGGGCAAGTTTTGATGTAGTCTATCACTTCTTCCTTCATGTTCGGCCAAAAGAACTGCTTCCTAAGGGCCTCCAAGGTTTTGCTTTGCCCTTTGTGGCCTCCAATCTTGCCGTCATGTATCTCATGTAGGATGAGTTTCTTTAATTCCACATTGTTGGGGATATACAATCTTTTGCCTAAAAATAGAATACCCTCTTCTAAAGTGTACATTCCATGGGGGGTCTTCTCTGCTTCCACATCTTTGATTATCTTGTGCATGTCTCGATCTTGTTCCAGGGCCTCTTTGACAAGTTCTATGAAGTTGCTGCTGACAACACTGACAGCTTTCAGGTCAGCTTTCCGGCTCAAGGCATCTGCTATTTTGTTAGTAGAGCCGGGCTTGTGCTTAATTTCCAGGTCAAATTCGGCTAGGAAGTCTAGCCAACGGGCTTGCTTTGCTGATAACTTGGGTTGGGATTGGAAGTATTTGAGGGAGATGTTGTCGGTGAAGACTATTGTATGCTTGTCTTGAACATAGTGCTTCCATTTTCTAAGGCAGTGGATGACTGCCAACATTTCCTTTTCATGTGTGCTCCACCTTGTTTCAACATCCGTAAATTTCTTTGACTCATATGCAATGGGGTGCCCCTCTTGGACCAGTACACCCCCTATGCCATAGTCAGATGCATCTGTAGAGATTTCAAAGGGTTTGGTGAAGTTCGGTACCCTTAGGACGGGAGTTTGGCTCATGCACTTCTTCATCTGCTCAAAGGCTTCCTGTTGCGCATTCCCCCATGTAAACGAGTGGTTGTCTTTGGTGAGGTGGGAGAGGGGGGCAGTGATGAGGCTGTAATCTTTGATGAATCTTCGACAAAATACTGTGAAGCCTAGGAATTCCTGCACTTCTCTTACAGTTTTCAGTACATGCCATTTTTGGACAGCTTCCACTTTCTTAGGGTCCACTTTGATTCCATATGCTCCTACAATAAAGCCTAGGAACTCCAATTCTTTCACTGCGAATTCACATTTTTCCGGCTTGGCGTATAACTGATGTTGCCTTAGTTTCTCAAAAACTTGGCGTAAGTGTTGCTTGTGCTCTTCTAAGGTCTTGCTGTAGACTAGGAGGTCATCTATGTAGATAATGACAAAGATATCTATCTCCGGTCTAAAAATTCCATCCATGAGGCCACAAAATGTGCCTGGCCCATTGCTTAGGCCGAACCCTAATACTAACCACTCAAAACTACCATATCGGGTGCGGAAGGTTGTCTTTGGGATATCTTCTTCGGCTATGCGGATTTGGTGGTATCCTGATCTAAGGTCAATCCGACTAAAGTGCTTGGCCCCATGCAGTCTATCTAAGAGGTCTTCCACTAGGGGCATAGGGTATTTGTTCTTTATGGTGATTTTGTTAAGAGCCCTATAATCTACACAGAGTCTAAGTCCCCCATCCTTCTTCTTTACAAACAACACTGGAGCACCAAAGGGGGATTTGCTAGGGCGGATGAATCCTTGTTCTTCTAGTTCATGTAGTTGCTTCTTCAATTCCATGAGCTCAGTGTGGTTCATACGATAGGGAGCTCGGGCCGGTGGAGAAGACTCTGGAATCAACTCAATCTTGTGATCCACATCTCGTCTGGGTGGCAGGCCCTTGGGTAATTCGGGTGGCATTACATCTTTGAATTCTTCAAGTATTTCTACCACTTCTGTGTTCCTCTTCTGTTGTTTCGATTTCTTGCCATCTTCTTCTTCTTCTATTGGTCGGATCATACACGGATAGACCATATCTCCTTGTTTGACTGATTTCTCGACTTGCTTTGCACTGCATGTCATGATACGTGGCCTGATGACGGTCCCTTGGACCGGTCCTTTTTGGGTCTGGCCCTTTGGTTGGTTTGCAGCTGGTTTTACTGTTTGGCATGATACTCCTGGCTTGTTCTCCTTCATTTGCACCTTGATTGGGGTCCTACCAGGTAGCTGCATTCTTTCGCAGGGTACTCTGACGCCTTCTCCTTGCATATCTAGCATCATTTCATTCACACCCTTACCGAACATTGCAATGACATACTTGTCATAGAATTCTAAGCCTAGTATCACTTCAAAATCATCCATGGGGATTACTAAGAAGTTGAGTTTCGCTTTCCACTTGTCAGCTTCCACTTGGACTGCAAAGACTTATTTTATTTCCTTGGCTTCTCCTTGTGCGAATGTTACTGTTAATCCTTCTGGGGCTTTGGATAGTTTCAATCCATGCTTTGCTGCACACTGTGGTGTCATGAAGTTGTGAGTTGCTCCTGTGTCCACCATGATAGGTTGGTTTCCTTCGCCCACTCGACCTTTGATGTATAGATGGTGGACTGCCGCTACTCTGGCTGCCATGCATTGGGGTCGGGCACTAACTGACCCTACCCTTGGGTGGTCCATGCTCTCTTCACTCCCATTTGGAATTTCCTGGATATGTGGTGGTTGTGGTTCTTCTCCTCCATATGCACAAGCTGCATTCACCCTTGATCCACTCGATGAAGCTGTGTCTTCTATTGGGCATCTGTTTTGGTAGTGTGGACCCCCGCATTTGAAGCATCTGATGCCAGTGGAAGGGCCTGGGGGTCTCCACCATGATGTGTTTGATCCTGCGGGTCCATATGATGTGCTAGGGGTTGGCCTGTAGTGATTGTTTCCCCATTTCCCTGCTGCTCCTCTTGGTACTAATGCGGTTTGGGATACGGCCGTGGTGTTAGTGGTGTTTTGACTCCTTGTATCTGTGAATGCCCCTCTGGGAGCATTGGGCCTTTGGTTCCAGGAGTTGCTGTTGTTGAAGGTGTTGTTGAAGTTGTTGTTGAACCTGTTTTGATTCCCTTGTGCTGTTCTTCTGCCTTCCAGGTCCACCAGTCGTTCGGCCATTCTCATGGCTTCTGCTAAGCTTGTTCGCTCCTGTCTCTCCACATCTCTTCTAGCCCATTCTTGCATTCCAAACAAAAATCCATGTAGCTTAGTGTCGGTATCCATGTTTGGTAGCTGCAGCATGATTTTCCTATATTTGCTGACATATTCTTTCATCTTTCCCTGTGCTTGCTTGAGGTTCCTCCATTCATCTCTTACTTTGAATTTCTCCAGCTTTGGAATAAAGTAGTCCTTCAGTTTTTCCTGGAGTTCTTCCCATGAACAGATTGTGTGGCCCTGCTCCTGTTCTAACAGGTACCAACTGGCAGCGTCCTCCTCCAAGTAAATGGCTGCCACTTCCGCCTTCCTGTCTTCGGTGATTCTTGAATATTTTAAGTACCTATCCACCTCTGCGATCCATTTCTTCAGAACCAACCCATCTCTCTCTCCCTTATACTTGGCGGGTTGGGGCATCTTGAATTTTCCATAATCATCTTCTGAACTACTGCTATCTTCCTCTTCTTTGCGATGGTGCTTCTTTTCCTTCTTCTCGTCTTTCTTTTTGCTTCCTAATTCTACTACTTTCTCCTTCTCCTTCCTTGTATCTTGCGCCCTCCTAGATGACCCCTCTCTACCCATTCTATCCATCTCCTCTTGCATTCGGTGTCTCCTCTCCTCTTCTTGTTGTTGTCTCATCCATTCTCTATAGCCCTACTCTACTTCTAGTTTTTTTCTCCTTTCTTCCTCTTCCTCTTTCATCTGCATGTTCCTCCATATTGATTCTAGCATGCCTGACATACCATCTATTTGTCTTTCTAGTCCGGCCACCTTCTCCTCTTGGGCCACTCTCCATTTTTGTCCCCTACTCTTCTTCCTCTCCTCTAATGTCGGGAGGGTGATGTTCTCCCTTTCTTCCTCCATGTGGTTGGTGGTGGTGTCGACGCGGGGAAGCCGCGTTTCACTGGTGGTGGTGTGGGCCGTGCCGCGGGGAAGCCGCGTCACGTCTTCAGACAGTGGGGCGTCGAGGTTGGGGCGTCACGCCAGGGCGACGCGTCGGGGTGGGGGCATCGCGACGTGGGGCGACGCGACGTGGGTCGACGTGACGTGGGGCGTTACGACGTGGGGTGACACGACGTGGGGCGTCGCGCTGTGGGTCATTCCGACTTCGATCTCTTTGGGGCACTAGATCTTTCCTCCTGCTTCCGTGAGCACTCCTTCACTCCGAGCAAGAGTTGCTCTGATACCAAGTGTGATAAACCTGCACTCGTTACGCACTCAACACGGCACAGAAAGGTAACACGATATGACCTCAAGGTATACTCTTGTATTATTCAATCCAAAAGTGGGACAACATAGACACATCCCAGGACTACACCCTCGTGACGCCGCACATAAGAGGGTTCACCACTGGGTATAGGGAATCACACGTAGAGTGGAAACAAGGCAGGGCTTTGAGTCACTACTACTCCCTATATAGGTGCAATCGGTAGCAACGGCATGGTATAGCTACAAGGTCCTTACAGGAAGGAGGGGAGGGAGGAGAAAGCGGGAGGAGAGGAGGAAGGATGGGAGGAGAGAGAGGGAGGGGGTTACGGGGAGAGAGAAAGAAGAAGAATAAGAATAAGAGAGAGAGGGGGGGAGAGAGAAGAGGGAAAGGGGGGAGGTAGTTGCAATAGACGCGGGAGGGGGGGGGGGAAATAATATTTTTAAATTAATAAATAAATAAATTAAGGAATAAATTAAAAAATAGAAAAAAAAGACGAAAGGTATACCCTCGTCCCGCATATGCAGGATCGGAATGGCGTCGGGACGTCGGCATGGGGTACACGTACGTGACCGGGGCATGTGGAGATGTGTAAAATCGAAAACGGGCGCGTTCACGCGCGAGATGAGTCGCGCGAGACACGTCAAAATAAGGAAAAATTAATATCTCACAATCCGGGCATTGAAACGAAATGATGTAAAAACAAAAATTGTGTAGGACGGCAGGGGGAAGATAAGAAAAAAGTGCAACGGGGATTTCGGGCGAAAGACAGGGCATTCACATGAAAAAACACAAAAAATAAGTAAAAAAGCGCAAACAAAAATTAATATCGAAAGATCCGTGCATCGGAACGAAGTACGGGAAAAAGGAAAAATGTGCAGAAGAACGTGCCCGACAACCCTATCTCAAAAAAAAATCGTTTCGACTGATATAAGATGCGTTCACATGGGAAAAACTCAAAAAACAGACTCGAAAAGGGATTCGAAAATTAATACGAAACGATCCGTGCACCGGAACGAAGTGCAGTCAAAACACAAAATGTGCGGGGACAGAGTTTCACAGGCCTGTCATGTTAGAACGCAGGTCAGATAGGGTTAGGAGGCATTCACATGCAAAAAATACCAAAAAGACACTTAAAAACACTTTGAAAAATTAATAATTAAAAATCTGGAAGTCGAAATAGAGTGGAGGAAAAAGGAAAAAGGTGGGAAAAGGCGGGCTGGACAGGACTGTCAAGTCAAACTTGAATGCCGAGGCAAACAAGGCAGGTTCACATGGAAAAATGTCAAAAAGATTCACGAAAAAGGTCCTGAAAAACCGCAAAAATTAATATTGGACAAACCGTGCATCGAAATGACACGGAGTAAAAAGGAAAAATATCAGGGGGAAAGTGATTGCCAGGTCTATGACGTCAGATCAGTGGTCCGAAGCAAGAAAAGCACGTTCACATGGAAAACGGTCTAATTTACGCAAAATCCATCAAAAATTAATAACTCAAAAACCGTGCATCGGAACAGGGGTAGGTAAAAAGGAAAATTGGACAGTTCAAAGGGATGAACAGGGCTATAAGTTTGGATTGGAATTTGGGGAAACGTAGGGGGCGTTCACTTAGAAATACAACAAAATAAAGGAGAAAAAAAAATGAAGGAGGAACATCCCCAAGCGAGTGGGGACAGTGGACGGGTGGGTGGGAAAGGGACCCTAGGAGTGTAACAGAAAGTCATGGCATACATGCATGAGCAAAGTGAGGCATATGCAGGGCGATATGCAATGTAGACGCGCAGGGATGCGTCTCCACACTTAAAACCTTAACGGGTAGGGTTGACCAAGCAACATGGACCTAATACCACATGACAGAACAACCGCTAACGTCCCCACACTTAAAACATGAACACCATTGACAACAAAAAGTGTAGGGTTAGAAAAACTTGGCCCATGTTGTCAAGAATCAAGGTTGACTGTCGATGGCACGTCCTGTGTCGTTGTCGGCTGCAGGAGGTACCAAGGTATCTTCATAGCACACGTCCTTCGTGGCAGGGACCACGCGGCAGCATCTAGGGAGGTAGCTGGTGGATGAATCGCGTTGAGTTGCTGTCGCTGACGAAGGAGAGTCACTCAGCTTACAGCACTCAGATGGGATGAGAGAACAGTCACTCGCCCCATTATGGACATCACTCGATGAATAATGATTGAAACCCATATTGACAAGGGGGATGATGCAGAGGGAGTACACCAGGGTGCACAATTGATGATGCATCAGTGCGTCCAACCCGTCTGGCATAGGTGCAAGCAGGAAGGCAAGGGAGCCTTACAGTGCAGTGTACAGAATAGGGTGACATGTCCTGTGATGATGGCAGAAACCCACCCCGTGGGTGCATAGGGAAAAGAGAACATACCTTGCGCCAAAGGTCGTAACGTCCCTCAATCTCACCTCTCGGCAATTGATTGAAGAAACTCTAGTCACACTCAGCCCACCCTTTGTCTGACGCTCGTTTGATAGTTACAGAGGGCAGCCCTTTCCTGAAACCCATTGATGTAATCCTCACGGTCACTTGTGCAAAGGTTGTATGCCTTGTGTGCATTTGATGGTGCAACTCTGCATCCCGTTTTGATCCGGCATACGGTGCAAGAAGGAAGGCCAGGTTGCCTTATGGTGCAGTGCATAGAAACAGATCGTGTTTTGTGCATTGAGAGGCCCATCCCGTGTGTGCAACACTTCATTCATACATCTCACCTCTCTGTTGAATGTAAAGGGCAAGGACTAGTCACTCATTCCACCCTCTGTCTCACTCTCATTTGATAAATACAGAGGGCAGCCATACTCACTTCCCCATCTGGTTAGGATGAAAGCTCGCGTCACTCGATTGTTTGTCGATGAAGATCGCATCGTTAGTTGTTGAAGAGGCGTACCCAGGGAGGTAGCCATCAGATTGAACATTGTGTTAGATAGGAACATGGCGTCTAGTAGAGGACTGTCAAGTGCTCTGCAGAAAGGCACAGAACACAACGTACCAAGGGAGGTAGCTTCGGAACTGGATCCTGGGGATGTGAACTGATGAATCCACCTTCTGGACTGCTGGGTGTTGCCACCTTTTCCACAGGCAGCTTCTCGCCCAAGGGTGTTAACCACCTTTTCTTGGAACAAGGCCTGCTATGACAGGGAATTTCTTCCTTTTCTCCCATAACAGTTTTCTTTTCTTTTCTTGTTTTTTTTTTCTTTGTTTTTTTTTGTTTGTGTTTTGTTGTTGTTTTTTTTTCTCCTATTCCCGAGGGTGTCTCCACCTTTTCTCGAAGAATAGGTCGGCATGACAGGGACCGAAGTCCTTTTCTCCCATGACCGATATGTATATTTTTTTCTTTTTCGAATTAGGCAAGGGAATGGTAGAAATACCATTTGTCAGAACCATCCTCGCCACTGTCGCTGGTGGAAAATAGAGGATAAGAGATCAGGGCTGGAAAGTGGGGCTGAGGGGACAGAGGATTGCGTCCACCTCATCAGGAGCGGCTGAAAAACGGCTATTAGAAGTAGCATCATAAGAGTTACAGTGCCACACCAACGGGGGAAAAGATCAGGTGACCGTGATTATCAAGATCCCTAAGGAGGGAAGTACTTCTTCAGGCGATAGCCATTGATCAGGAAGGGATCATCAGAGGCATCAACGGTTTGCACTTGGACAGAGCCATTAGGGTTGACAGCAAGTACCTTATATGGGCCCATCCACCGTTGTTGGAGCTTGCCAGGAAACTTGCCAAATCGTGAATCATAGGCTAGGACCAAATCACCTTCCTTGAACTCCTTGTGCTTGATGAAGCTGTCATGGTAAGCCTTACGTCGAGCTTGCGTGGCTTCCATGCATTGTAGAGCCATCCTGCGAGTTTCGTCCAAACATTCCAAGTGCAGGAGACGGCGTTGCAGTGAATCATCGTCCCCCAAACGCTCTTTGATAGCCACTCGCAAAGAGGGCAATTCCAGTTCAACAGGGAAAACCGCTTCTGTACTATACAGCAGCTGAAAAGGGGTCTGTCCTGTTGCTGCTTTATGGGAGGTTCTGTATGCCCAGAGGGCCTCTGTAAGTCGATCATCCCAATCACGACGATGTGCGGAAATTGTTCTTGTCAGGATTGAGCAGAGGATGTAATTGGTGACTTTGACTTGGCCGTTAGCTCTGGGGTAGTAAGGAGTGGACTTGTGATGGCGGATCTTATACAGCTCTGTCAACTCTTCCATGACTTTATTAATGAAATGAGTGCCTTTGTCACTTACCAGCTCTAGGGGACTACCAAAACGGGTGATGATATTCTCGTACATGAACAGGGCCATGCTGTTATCATCGTCCCGCTTTAGGGCTTTAGCTTCAAACCACTTTGTGACATAATCCGTACATACGAGGATGTATCTGTTCTGTTTCCTTCTGGTGGGAGGATCGATTGGGCCGACGAAGTCGATGCCCCACTTCTCGAACGGCTTCAAAGGAAGGATAGGTTGCAATGGCATGGCACTTGTTTTGGTGGGTTTCCCCATTCGCTGACAAGCATCACATCGCTTACAGTAGTCATAGGCATCCTTGTGGAGGGTTGACCACCAGTATCCTACTAGTAGAGCCTTCCTGGCTATCGCTTCTCCTGCAAAGTAGCCTCCACACGGCTCGTCATGGCAAGCCTTCAAAACAATCCCAATTTCATCTCCTGCAACACATCTTTTGAGCACTTCATCTTTGCCTTTCTTGTACAGTGCACGGCCTAACAGGGTGTAGGGGGTTGATTCTAATAGAAGCTTCTTCCTTTCCCGACTAGAAATACCAGGAGGGTACTGTTGGGTTGCCAGCAGATTGGCAATGTTTGCATACCAGGGGGTTACAGTTTCCACCAGGAATAGGAAAGCATAAGGAAGGTGTGGATCATCCTGCTCCTCGTTTGCAGTCTGCGGGATAAGCGACAGATGATCAACCAGAACATGGGAACGACCAGGTTTGGTAATTACCTCAAAGTCAAACTCTTGGAATAGAAGGAGCCATCTCATCATTCGTCCTTTCACGTCTTCTTTGTTCATTAGGAAGGATAGGGCCTCATGATCCACATAAAATTTAAAGTGGGTAGACAGTAGGTAGTGGCGAAACTTCTCTAGGGCAAACACCATTGCCAAGCACTCGAGCTCTGTCACTGTATAGTTCCACTCTCTATCAGTGACTTTTCGGCTTGCATAATATATCGGTTGATCTAATTTGGAAAGGCCCTTTTGACATAGGACAACACCTAGCCCTTCAACTGATGCATCAGTGTGTACATGAAACTCCTTTGTCCAATCAGGAGGTTGCAGAATGGGTGCCTCAATCAGACACTGCTTCCGAGTGTTGAAGGCTTTGTCACATTCTTCCATCCAAATAAACTCTGTATCTTTCCTCAGAAGCTTGTGCAAGGAGGTTGCCTTTGTTGCAAAATGGTCTATGAACCTTCTGTAGTAACCCACATGGCCTAGGAATCCCCTCAACCGTTTGAGGTTGGTGGGTGCTGTCAGAGCTGCGATCTTCTCGATCTTTGCAGGGTCTGTTGATATCCCTTGTGCAGAGACAATGTGGCCCAACAGAACTCCAGAAGAGACCCCAAAGATGCATTTGTCGGGGTTGAGGGAGATCCTATACTCCCGGCATTGGTCAAAGCATTGTTCCAAATGTCCCCAGTGTTCACGGATCAAACTATAGACACAGAAGTCATCCAAATATACCTCAATAAAATCGTGCAGATGATTTTGGAATGCAGCCATCATGACTCGCTGGAAAGTAGCAGGGGCATTGCAGAGTCCAAACGGCATCACTTGGTAAGTGTAGGTCCCCCATTCTGTGGTGAAGGTTTTTTTGGACTGATCTTCTTCTACTATCTGCACTTGGTTGTATCCACTGAATCCATCCAGCAAGGAGTAAAGCTCATGGCCTGCCACTGTGTCCAACAGTTGGTCTGTGAAAGGGATAGGAAAGTGATCCGTCTTTGTCTTGGAATTCAACTTGTGGAAATCCACACATATACAAAGCTTGCCATTCTTCTTGGGTACAACCACGATGGGTGAGACCCATTCACTATTTGCCACTGGATAGATGAACTCGGCTTCCAGAAGCTTCAGCAGCTCTGCTTTCACCAATGTGGAATAATTCGGGTTCATTTGCCTCTGTCGTTGCTGTACTGGCTTGGCATCAGACTCCAAATCAATATGATGCTGACATATTGTGGGATCAATCTCCTTTAGGTCTTTGTAAGACCATGCAAACACGTCCAAATTCTTTTTCAACAAGTTGTACAAGGTTGACAACTCATTTTCTAGTAGGCTGCTACCCACCTTCAAATGGTGTTTAGTGCCATCTGCATCCACAAAGGTTAACTGCCTTTCACCTTCTACTTCACGGATGAAGGTCCCACGGTCTGCTTCTGGATGCAGATCCGACTCCTTCAAGGGGGTGGTGTCCTCTTCTGATGTCCCACTAGATCCAACGTCTTCTTTCAGTAAGGGCTTAGATTGCTCCTTGAAATGCTGAAGTGGAATCAACGTTGTCTCGATTTTGGTTTGAATGTTAATTACCTTAGAGCTTGAGGACTCTTCTTTAGAGGATGCATCTAGGAATATTACAAAACAAGGGCTCTTGGAATTCTGTTGTGGCCTTGGGACTAGTATTTGTTGACAAGGAGCATCATCATCATCATCATCCTTTCTTGACAAGTGTGGATGGGTGCGACAAGAATCACTGATAAAAGACGGCTTATTTTGCTTGATCCACTTCTTATATAGGCTTTGCCTATGGAAAGTTCCATTTACCAATCCAAAGGGTACCATTGCTATTCTGTCCCACAGCATGGAGTCTTTTGCTTCTGAAGCTTCTGGAACTTCCTCCTCATCTATGCCTTCTGTGGGTGGAGTGGTTTCTTCTGTCTCGCTTTCAAAGTCTCCTTCTTCAGATTCATTATCATCCTCTTCAGACTCCGGCTCTGCCTCTGTAGGAGCTCTGTAAGAGAAGAACATGTCCTCTGATTCACCTTCTGCCTCTATCTCTGGCTCTGCTATGGCCATATAACAGGGAGAGAAGTACATCCATGCTTCTATCTCACTGTCAGAAGTGATTTCGGAAATCATTCCTAGTTCAGGCAGGAAGTATTCACCCATTGATAATGGGTTTGCATCTTTTGGGAGTTGGCTTACAGTACCCACTGTTAGGGAATGTGCCACTGTTTTCTTGGGAAGGATTTGTTTGACAGCATCTTTGTCTGTTGATGTTCCATCTGTAGCCTCATTGGGGGAGTCAGAAGATAATTCCAAGGAGGTGGATCCATGTCCTTTTTGAGCACCATATAGCTTCAACACCACTTTATTAGGTCCTCTACCCAAGGTCAAGGTTCCTTTGAACCAATCCATCCTTGCTCTGGCTTCAAAAAGCCATGGTTTGCCCAGTAGCAGGGGGTAGGATGTACCATAAGAGTTTGGATTCACCACCAGATAGGTTAGCCAATAAACTTTTCCAGCCACTGTAGTCTTCACATATGGGAGAATGCCCAAAAGCTTGATTCTGCTCTGATCCGCTAGTCTGATGAGCCATTGAGTTGGTTGCACACCTTGTAGGCCTATATCCTTCATTGTCACATCTATCATAATGTTCACTGATGAGCCACCATCAATCAGTGCATTTGCAATAAAGCAGCCTTCTATCCACACGCCAGTCTCTGGGGTACCCGAATCTAGGAAGGCGTTAGCCACATCCACTTCTTTTACAGGCTCTAGAGCGTTGTTGGACTTTGTTGCTGTTAAGGGAGCAATCCTTAAGCCACATCTTCTTGTCAATATACTTTTGAACCTTTTTCGGCAACTGGGAGACAACATCAACAATTGTCGGAATGTGAGGTTTGGTTTAAAGGTATCTAGATCTCTGACCAGATCATATTCCTTAATAGGATCCACTGGCTTCTCTAACCGGTTAGGAAATGGGGCGACACCCATTTTCATTTTCATTTTTTCTTCCAACAGGAGCATCATGGGGACTTCTTCTGCCACTTGTGGCACTTCCTTCTCTTCTATCTCTTGGACCTGTGGTCCTGTCTCTGGAACTGTCTATGTGACTCTCTCTGGCACTGTAATGCTCTGTACGGCACTGTCAGGCTCTGTCCTGTTCTGTTCTTCTGTTGGAAGATTGAACTTCACTGTTTTGGTAGGAGGATTATTTTCTTTCTGGACAGGTGATTCCTTCTTCTTTGCATGCGTGATGGCAGCAACTTCCAATTCCACTAAATTGGAGGTAGGCTCTTGGGCCTTGGACGGATTATCAGTAGCACTGTTTTTCACTGGGGCTGGGCTTGGACAGTCTTTTGCAGAGTGGCCTTCTCCTTTGCATCGACTGGATAAGGGCTTATAATCCATTGATCTTCTGGGATTTGGACAATTTGGTGAAATGTGTCCCTTTTCTCCGCATCTGTAATACTCCACTTCTGATCTCTGACCATCGCCAGACTGTCTTCCTCTATAACTTTGGGAGGGAAATCTTCTGGGTCCGAAATTAGGACCAAACTCCCTAGGCTTTGGCCCAATATCCTGTGTTGTCATTTTGGATTCCAGCAAGTTGAATCTTGCGTCTTCTTCCTTCCTTCTCCTATCATGCATCTCCTTTAGAGAGCAAATATCCTCTGTACGGTTCTTCTGCAAACAGTAGGAACAGAAGGCTCCAAGAATGGTTGGTTTTTGTGTACATTTAGTGGCTAAATGGCTTGGTTGATGACACTTACCACACCAAGTATTTGACCGCATCACATCTCTTCCTGCTTCTGCAACGTTGGATATGCTAGTGGTATTCACTTTCAGCGTTTGTAGCTGCTCTATAATCACATCCATCAACTCCTTTTTTATATTTGCAACTGAGTTGGATAAATAATCCTTCAAGATTTCTCCTCTTGAGGCACTGGCAGTAGGGTTTTGAGGAGTCTCCGTAATCACTACATAAACAGATTGGGCTGGTACAGAGGGGTCTCTGTTCTGATTCTGATTCAGAGCTCTTGTTTGAACTATTGGTTGTTGGCTCCAGTTGGTAAGGTTCCACTGTGGCTGCTGATTTGGCATGGGGAAAATTAGTTGGGACCATTGTTGTTGTGGTTGAACCATCATTTGAGGCATTGATTGTGGCCATTGTGGATTTGGTGCACTGTACTGTGATACTGGGGGCATCTTTTGGTAGGGGTAGGGGACGGTCCTTGGGATTGCATTTGGTGAGTACATCATTCCTGACATCAGAGGAGGTAGGACTCCTCTTCCTGGATTCATCGCCAATCTAGCGTCCACTTCATCGTACAGTCTTGCACCTTCTGTTTTGCAGCTTGCAGTGTGGCTGGTCTTTGCAGCTCCACAAACTTACGAACTTCTGGTTGTAATCCTCTGAGAAACACTCCCTTTTGAATGCCATCATCTAGATTATGGTTAGTCCATCTCTTCAGGATGGATTCCATTCGTGAGACATAAGCTTCTACTCTTTCTCCAGAGGACTGACTTAAATTCATAAATTCCTCTCGTATCTGCTCTTCAAAACCTTCATGCCTGAATTTAGTGAGGAAGGCCAACTTCAGGTCGTCCCATGCGCCAAAAGTTTCTGCTGCTTGTCTCTCATACCACTGAAATTGTAAGCCACACATGCTACCATAAACTCTACTACATGAAGATCGGGGTCTTCATTGTACTCTCCCTTAAAAATTGGCAATGGGACTACATTCGCTGGCCTGATCATCAATATTTCTAGGACGGATCTGGCTTGGAAGTGGACCTCCAGTAGGAGGAGGAAGGGCTTGTTGTTCCATTGGGACTTCTGTAAAGAGTTCTGCAAGGGCGTCAAAGGCGGCTTCTCCTGCTAGCACGTTCTCGGCTTTGATTTTTGCTGTCTCTCTTCTCACATACCTCTGGACTCGTTCTAATGCTTGCCTCTTTATTGCATCATTCATCAGGGGGTTGGCTCCACTTTGTTGTTAGTGCTCCACAGAGGGATAACAGAAGGCTTCAGTCTCTGGAGGACTCTCTTGCCAACATTTCTTCTACTTCTTCCTTTTCAACGTCTCTGAATTCTGCTTTCATGCCACTGCACAGAGGAAGGTATTCGGTTCTGAAGGTGTCAAAATGCATACATCTAAGCATTGTGGTGGTGCCATTATCATAGTAATGCCAGCTTCTGATGGTTTCAATAGTGTATGTTGTAAAGAACACTCTGTCTACCAACTTCCAGTGGGTTGCCAATTGGACAAACAAAAGATTGTCAGAACACCAAGCATCCCACGTATCTTGCTGTTGAGCGTCTACGAACAAATTCCAACTCTTTTCCTTCTTGTCTTCGTGAACCTCTACAGACCAAGACTCCTGAAGCTTCTTCACAATCTCCCACTTGATGATGTTTGGAAATTCTTCAATGAAGGACAAATCCTCCATTGATACTCATTCTCTCTATTCTACTCTTCAGTTTTGTGGGAGGAACTTTGCAACTGTGATGCAACTTTCTACAGCTTCAGAGGGTAGTGAAAACAGACCGTCACAGAGGGACTTCATCAGAATGGCATTGTGCTTTCTCCATTGGGGAATGAATCTTTTGTAGAATGTTACCTTGGCAATGAAGGCTTGCAATTCTTCAACAGTGGCAGGAACTCTACTATCCATTGATTTACTTCTTTTTCCACAGTGCCACTTCTTCTATTTTCAGCCTCTGTTTGTGTTTGTTGATGGCAGTTTTCCCAGCTGCGCATCAAAAACATGGAGACCCAAGAGGAACACCAAGGAAAAGGGAATTCTCTTGTAAGAAAATCTATCTTGTAACATCAACAAGCTTTTATTTCATTCTTTTGATCATCAAAACAAAGAAAACAACAATTCTTCACGCAGATTCATAGTAGATATCTCCCACGGATTTATCTTTAACAAACTTGATCATGTTCTTCATATTCTTCATATTATTCATTAATAGACAAAGAGAACACAACTTTTGATGGAAAGAAATCACATAGTATTCATCTTCATTGTCTTCATAGTCTTCTCCCTCATAGAAAGATACAATGTTTCACATAGAATCAACTGTCTCTTGCATATAATCTCTCTCACAATAGTATGCTCTCAATACTACATCATATCCTCACTACAATCACTCAATAATCACTCACAATAATCCTCATTAGGTTGTGGATACACCTCCCAAAAGGTATGTTAGATGTGAAAGGTCACCAGAAACTTCATAGTGTCCTGTGAGATCTGTCTTCTGTCACTGTCTTCTGTGACCTTCTGTAAATCTTATGTAGTTACTTCTTCACTTCTTTTAACTTGGATAGAGCTTCCATTCATCCTTTTCCTAAGACAAGAACACTTCCCAAAATATCCATACATCCATCACAACACTCAACAGAAACAAACAGAACAGACCACAGAACAACAGAGCAATAGGACTACAGAGCTACAGAAGCACAGAAGCTACAGAACTTTACAGAAGATTAACAAAAACCATAAAAATCATAAAAAAACCAATTCAATCTTTCATAAACCTTTTAACACATCCTCAATCATCTCTCAAAACATCCATTCAACCATCTCAACTACCAAAACAGAACAAAACAGAAGAAAATCAGGCCTTACAGAACCATACAGAGAAAATTACAGAACTCTTTAGAACAACATATTTCATCAAAAACCAACATAAACCCTTTCAAACATAAACCACTCCAAACACTTCAAAACATCTTCAAACTCAAACAATCAACCACAAAAAACAACCATTCAGCAACAAAAACAACAAAAAATCAGCCCAAAAACCAATCATTTCCACACTCAACAGACTGGAATATAACATTCCACGTGCATATTGATGGGTCAAAATTTTCCATTAGAGTCATATTGTGCTAGCATGGCAAACATAACCTTAACTATTCAATGAACTTTGCTAGTAGAAAACTCATGGATATGGAGATGAACTACTCCACAACGGAGAGGGAAGGTTTGGCCATGATATTTTCTGTAAAGAAGTTTTGGCATTATCTTTTGGGCATGCCCTTTACCTTCTTTGTTGACCATCAAGCCTTGCTTTATCTAGTGAAAAAACCTTGTGCTATAGGATGCATAGCTTGATGGCTACTCTTTTGCTCTTAGAGTTTGACTTTTCTATGGTTGTAACGCAAGGGCAAACAACATTACATGGTAGATTACGTGTTTCCATACCCACAGGAGAGATTTTTGGACGAGAAGGATCTATTTAGAGCTAACTTGATGCCTTACTGGGCTGATGGCATAATACAGCTCCTAGAGCATGGATTACCAGAGAGACCTATTGAGAAGGCTAGGTTAAGGCGCCTTATCCTTAAGATTCAACCCTATCAGTTGATCGCCAGCCAACTCTATAGGTTAGGACAAGATGGCCTACTATGGAGATGCATATGCAAGCATGAAATGCATGATGTGCTAACGGAAGCGCATGATGGAATTGCTGGAGAACACTTCAATGGAGACACTATGGCCTGCAAGGTTTTGCAAGCTTGACTATGGTGGCCCACCCTCTTCCACAATGCTGCTAAATTTGTAAATCTTTGTGACGAGTGTCAAAGGACTAAGGTTCCTATTTGTAAGGACAAAATGGAGTTGACCCCAATCATAACAAGCCAATCATTTGAAAAATGGGGCATTGACTTCATTGGGCCAGTTAGTCCCATAGCACAGTACTCCCAAGCTAAATACATCATTGTGGCAATGGACTACCTTACAAAATGGACTGAAGCTCAAGCCACGAGAAATAATGATGCTAGAACCATGGCTAAGTTCCTTTGGGAGCAAGTGAACTCACGATTCGGCTGCCCCATCAAGCTAGTTAGTGACTAAGGCACTCATTTCATTAATGAAGTGATGTTCCACTTGCTTTCAACCTTCTTAATTAGCCATAGGAAATTATCACCCTTCTACCCTCAAGTTAACGGTCATGCGGAGTCCGAACAAGATCCTAGTGAACATCTTGACTAAGATAGTCTCTCTCGACTTTGTGCAACGAGTGGGATAACAAACTCATGGCAACACTATGGGCCTATAGGACAGCGTGTAAGATGGCGGTTGGGTAGAAGCCCTTCAAGCTAACCTACGGAATCGAAGCATGGACCAAACACTTAGTAGAGTTGAAGGGTCCCTAGCTTGAGAGTGGTAGTACAAGAGCGATGGGAAGGGAAAAAAGCATGGACCAAATGTTTAGTAGAGTTAAAGTGTCTCTTTGAGATACGACTCTTAGCTACTCATGCACTAATATGTGAGAAGGCAAGACACAAGAGTTGGTTTGACAAGCATGTTCAGCAGTGTGACTTCTTTGAGAAAGGGGACCTAGTATTTCTATACTAAATGAAAGGCCATAAGTAGAAGATGAAATTTAGGGGATTAGGGCCTTTCAAAGTTTGCAATATAAGTTGGAACATGCAATGCTGAGCTCGAAACTTTAGAGGAAGAGGGAATAGGCTTCTTTAACAGTAGTCATCTCAAAAAGTACTACCCACCAACACACCCATTGCACAAACTGTCCATGTTGCAGGCGCCTGTCAACTTGCGAGTAGCCACCATCACAAAAATCAAGGAGATGCACAAAGCAATAGAACCTACTTATCTACAAGTCACATTCGTTGCTCAAAAGACATGCACTTTTAATGCACTCATTTTGATGAGGGATTTGACTTCAACATCCTTACTCATGAGCATTGGACTCTCATTGGTCAGCCCTAGCTATAGCCTACGAATACTAAACTCAACCCGTTTGGGGGACAATCCGACCCTCTACTAGGAAAATGCAATTAGCCTTTGTCTACGAGCTTGCTCGCAATAAATCTTGGTGGCAATCAATCGACTATCATGGGGACTTTAATGAACATGAACTCAAATTCTTCCCAAGTACATGGCATCATGCGTACATGAGTTGCTAAAGAGTCATCTAGGAGGCCAAGGTCCACAACCATTTGTAATTTTTAGCGAGGATTGTGAGGGTAGAATCCAAGCATCTAATGCATGTGACTAAGTCATTCCCTATGTTCGCAGCTAGATTAGAGGTCAATGCATGAATAGATCTTTGCTCGTAAGAGGGTTTAAGGAAAAGTCCTTTGGACGCTCAAAACCTGATTCTGGCACACGAAATAGACGAAATCGTAGGGAGCAGCCGCTTAGCATCTTGAATTAGGCAGCAGTAAGACCCAGAGACCTAGATGCAAAGCGTTGAGCAATTAAAACCTGACTGGCAAAAAACGAACGCGGCAACATATTAGAGAGGCACTGAACCCTATCAAGGCGGCCAGAAAAGTGACCAATAAGCCTATCAGGCCTGAACAAAGTGGGACTACATAAGACGCTTCGAGTAGTTTGCTGCCCTCAACACTGTGAATTTTCGCACTTGAATGCACTTAAAGAAATTGAAAGCTTGACTGAGCACAAGTGCACAAGGAGTGACACGCACACTAATGATCACAAAGTGAGGGTTGCATTCAATAATTGACGGAACTCACTTAAATAAACCACTCAAGGATTCCACCAGTAGGAGAGGACCCCGTAGAGGGGGGGCTCCACCCCCCCCCGCACCTTCCCTATGTAGGTTGGAGGGAAAACGCGTGCCGTGACAGGTCCTCCAAGTTTGACCCTAGCGTAGTGATGACTCTACACGAGCATGGATTCTCACTTGCAAGAGAGCAACCAAAAGCCCGTACTCGATTGGAGATAGACAGAGACCCTAGAATCTCAATGGGCCCATCTAGCCGACAAGGGCAAAAAGGCCACACTGCAAAAACACATGCTTGCTGCATTCGGACTGCATCTAGTCAAAGCAGAAAGCAACAACATCAAGCTACAATAGCGAGAATGACTAGATATGACAGTCCTGACAATGGATGCTCCTTGAATAGCGCTGCACTGATGAGCCAAAACATCAATGGAGAATCCACATATGGTTGTGCAGTTAGGGACTCAAGGGCGTTTGTCAGAAGGCTTAAATTTAAAAGCCAAGACCCGGAAGATGAAGACATAGTACCACCTGCTTATCTTAGGGTCAAACTCACTGCGAAAAGAGAGCATACTATCGATGCTCTGATTGATGAAGGAGCAGATTTTAATGTCTTGACCTATGAGGCATGGACCCTCCTAGGCCAACCAGAGCTGACACCGACTATTGCAACTCTTAGCCCTTATGGGGAACATTCACAAGCACTCATAGGGAAGTGCAATATCCTTGCAACCATTGAAACTGAAAGATTGCCTATCCTATTTCATGTTCCTCCAAATAGTGCTAAATATGGTAAGGAAACCCTCCTGGGAATACCCTTCAAAAGGGCAACCAAATGTGAGGCTGACTATGTAGCACAGAGGATACACATGACACTACCGGATGTGAGGATAGTCACAACCTTTAGCAAGGGTGACCCCATCAAACCTCGAGGGAAAGGCAAGGAAGGTGCTGACGTAACAGTCAAGCCTACTATCAAGAGCAAGGACTTGTTGGAAGAGCTGATACAAGCACAGGTCGAACGATGAGAACCAGTGAGTAAGGCCATGCTTGAAATAGGAAGGTCTAGAGACAATGCCAAGGATGGGCTTTGGACTTACAAATATCGTAGACGACCCCAAAAGAAGCCCAAGCCTTATAGGCAAAGGCATCGATGGAGGGTCAGCACAACACCGTGGTGGATATCCAGAGCATTGCTACGTGCTCAAGGGTATTACGCAGGTAACCGATGGATTTGGGTACCAAACTCCCCTAACAGGCCATCTCTATCAGCTGAGGGCAAGATTGCATAAAAAACGATGAAGCATAGGAGGAAATCTAAGAGAAACTCTAGGTCTCGAGGCAAGAAACCAGACATGAGTGTTCGAAAGAAAGAGCCCCAGCCTAGCATGCGTAATGAGCAAGTGTCGTATGTAGCCATTGAGTGTGCACAAAAGCCATCAGTACCCAAAGAGACTTTGATTTTCCAAGAGGATAACAAGCATCATGGGCACGACATTGCTCATGGCAAGGCTAATCACTCAACAAAGCAAATGACACAATCGGCTAATAGCCTCGAGCAAATCATTCAGCCAGTGCCAGGTCCACCTAAGAGTCCTAGATCTCCTATATCCTCTTTTTCCAAACGGACATAGGAAGCACAACAGCGGTCGTCAATGGCGACTGCTCACTCCCAACCTCTATCTCCATCATATCTTCCAAAGATCCAAGAAGGGGGACATGACACTAGCCGTGACTCTTGGCCCAAGGATATGCTTGTGCAACCCAATGTGACCAGATCAACTCATGCTCGATCTACATAGATAAATTCTCAAAGGGCAATGAAAGACATAACCACTTCCGAATCGCCCTAGGGACCTGACACAACAACCCACCAAGATTAGCCAGCCCACTGGACTAGCCGCCACTACTACTTCAAATCAGGAATCACAGCAATCACAGCCCTTGGCCGTGACAATACCCCTGGCGGGACGTGTCCTTAGTAGTGTACCTGTGGAGGAGGTGTCGCAACCAACTTCATTAACGACTCTAGCACTTCCAAAGCACCTAAAGCCTAGACTAGAGAACTTAAATAGAAGGGAAGAGCTAGACTCTCCAAAAAGGGAGACAGTTGTACCCTCACAACCTGGCAAGGCTATTCAATAGGCCATGGCTAGGTCCCATGAGGACACGCTAGAGAAAGGAAGTGTTGAGGGCCAACCAAGCACATCAACGGTTGACCTAGTCTAGGGTCCTAATTCATTGAGAGATGCACCTTCACTGACCAAGAAAAAGAGGAGAAAACAGTGAAAATAATAACTGTTGTTGGCGGTTGTGGACCACAAGAACATTGGGACGCAGAGCGCTGGAGAACTGATGAATAAAGCATCGAGTCCATCCACCAATGAACCCATTGACACCTCTCCTAATAGCGGTGAAACCTCAGGCACATCCATGTGCTCTGAAAAATCAAAGCAGTCATTGCCATCAATGGCTGCTTGCAACACTCAATCCACCGACAATAGAACTTGCATTGACCAATCAAGAGTGGATATAACGCTATCACAACAGGGTGACAAACCTATACCACTCACATCCACTGAAAACCATGACGCAATAGCGAAGCCTTGGGAGAAACATGGAAACCCCAAGAGCGTAAGAAATCCTAGCGTTGACCAATCTTGCTCATCTAGGCCTGAGCCCCCAGCTACGCTAAAGCCTAGGCAAACTCCTGGAACCTTGCATGAGATAGCAAGCGAGCAAGCCCTCACTGAACATAGAAGTGTCATCGAGTGCTTAACTGAGTTGGATGCTAAGCTCAAGGTGTTTGCACATGTCTATGTCCTAGCGGACACGCACACATTCCCTAAGGAGCAGCTCGGAGAATACCTGCCATTTCCCTTATCTTGGGAAGAGCAAGAACATCTTGACGAGCACTATAACAGGCTCTTGCATGAACGCATGCGACTCATTTCAGGCGAGGAAGCCGACGAACTGTGTTAACTGTCACGTTCAATGATGCGCTCTGCCAATCAAATCTCTTAGAGATAGAGTAACTAAAGCGACTATCAGAGGGCCAAAGTCAATTTGAATAGCGTTGGTGTGAAAACCGCGTTGCAATGGCCAAACTAGGAGCCCAGATCACGTCTTAGAGGAGCGACTGGCCAAATGGCAGTCTCAAAGAGACCCCATCTATGTGGCACCAACCTCCCTTCGAGTATGACTGCCATTCGGGGTACAGACTTAGCTGAACTTAGCCAAGAGGACTCGCTCTTCGATAAAGTTCTCACTGAGGAGGAGCTACATGTTGCCAGTAGACTCGGAGAAGGTTCCATGCTACTCGATGTTGCAAAATATCTATCGGTATTGAGTAAGCTGCCACGAGTACTGGATGTGTGTGCCACACTCCAATACAATCCAGAGTTCTATAGCTAGTTTTTATCCTCATAAAGTGACATGGATCCATGGATATATATATAAATACACAATAGCTTTTGTCACCCTGTATAGACACACAACACACACAAGCAATAATAGTCAAGCATAGATAGAAGAATTGGGGCCAATAGGCTAGGCTCGTCTGATCCCCCTCTCACATGACCATTTCCACCTCCGAGTGAAGGGCATGCACTCCGCATTGCCACCGTGGAAAGCCCTGACCAACATCGTCGATGATGTAAGCAGGGTGCAGTCCCTTTCTATACACCTTTCCCTTTCCGGTCCATCCTTTCGAGGATGAGCCCTACCCAAATCCATGACCACCAGTCGATGTAACTCGGCGTGAGCCAAGATTTGCTAATGGTGGGAGGCTAAGTCAACATCATCACGGGGGCCACCCCGCTACAACGAGCACAGTACGTCCCACTCCGCCTCTTCTAGTCATATGAGTTTGATAACCCACACTATAATTCCACCCATGCGAACGGTCTTATTCCATATCAAGGCCTAACCCTTGGTTTGCATATTGCAGGTCCCTCTACAAGACAAACATGGAAAACCTAGGGTAGCTAGCTTGCAGAGACGCTCTCCACAGATGACGCGAACATGTGGCACATGCCCCTCCACTAGTGCACTATGTGCCCACCCTCAAAAGGTATGCGAAGAAATGAGGTCCTAAGCGACATCGTCTCGGACGAAGACCGAAGAATCCCAGGGCCAAGAAAGTCGAGACTCAAAGAAATGCGCAACATGTGGCAATGCCAGTTGCACAGACCCCCAACGTACGCTCGGGCACCAAGTGCTCACGGAAAGAAAGGGCGGCTCAGGACAGGGAAGAGTTTAATGAATTGTTTAAAGGCATTTTGGAAACGGTGGCGGCTTGGGACTACACCATTCATGTCCCGACCGACATGTTCCCTGCCCAACCTCATAGGAATCCCGCACCAGCACCGCCCCAGTCGCCTAACCAACCGGACTCACCCTGCCTAGTACAAATCGACTAAGCCCCTATGATGTACAAGTAGCTTGACAAGTCATCATGCCATAACTTTTTGTCTTTTTGATGAGTAAAGGGGCAAGATCCCCACTTGTACACACTTCTTTTACCTATCGTTAATGTATGCGACCTTAACAAGCAATGGGATAGGCATCGCAATAGACATCATAGCATTCTGAAAAATTATGTCTTAACATGATTGCATTTGTTCGATGTACTTAACGCAAGCGAACATATACTCTCATGAAGTGACAAGTGGATGCAGGATGACACAGGTCTTCGTGCAAACGTGTTCAATGGCCAGGCCACTGCAAGACCACCAACCGCATAAGAACTACAACAAAGCCATGCTGTTGAACGTGAAAAATCACCCTTGCAAGTGCCCACAGCGCACGAACCAAAGCATAGTCATGGGCTACACTCTCTTCTTGGGCCAAGCTCTACAGTTAGCTCATGACGGGCATCACTGCAATCGCCCCAATATCGCAACAATGGCTCCCCTAACGACGAGGCTAGGGAAAAATCATCACGGGAATATCCAGTTCCTGAGCCTCCGAGGCTTGACATATCCTGACCGATTGAAAGGCTCATAGCCTCCGCATATTACAGTGGTTGTACTGTGGTTAAAAAAAAAAGAGACGAAAAGAAAAGAAAAGAGAAGAAAACAAAAGAACGACAGAATAAAAAGCACCCACGATCACAGCACCGCACCTAGGGGCCCTCAAATTAGGTGCATCCAGTGCCTTTGGTGGCTGGCTTTGCCCCTAGCCCCCCAGCCCCCTAGCACCCCCCACAATAGTTCAGGGCACATCAAGGGCAGGATAGACCTACGGAGTTTGTCGCACCTATGGTTAGACCTGTCACCCTGACCCCTTCACACAATTCCCTCTTGCACTCTACCTTAATACCCTTGCAATCAATTGTGGTAAGCACTGCACGAATGGCCATGAAAAGTACACTATCCTCATCGCACATGCCCAATGTCTACTAGCTACCGATAGTGCATATCCCTATGTTCTATTATGTTACACCATGCAATCAAAATGCACAGGATGTCGCATACACCTTCATGTGTACTTCTTTCCACCATGGACAACTTGTCAAGATTGTGGGAGAGAAGGAAGGAGTCTCACTTGTAGCTTTCTTGCTTGCACAATGGGGGAATACACACAAGGGTGGAGGCTGAAAACAGTTTTCCTCTTCTTAGTTGTGTAAGCCAAAAGAACTCTCTTACAAAGAAATAGAAGAACCCTATATGGGTCTCAAAACCAAACTCAACTAACTAAGGTGGCATACTAACTGAGCCACGAACTAGAGTAGATAAGGATAGCTATCAAGCTTTCTTGCTTGCACAATGGGGGAATACACACAAGGGTGGAGGCTGAAAACAGTTTTCCTCTTCTTAGTTGTGTAAGCCAAAAGAACTCTCTTACAAAGAAATAGAAGAACCCTATATGGGTCTCAAAACCAAACTCAACTAACTAAGGTGGCATACTAACTGAGCCACGAACTAGAGTAGATAAGGATAGCTATCATGTAGCTATTATTCATCGGTGGTGTACCAACCGCGTCTGCAACTGACAAGTCGGTGACATAAGTACTCAACGGTCACCCTGGCGTATCACGAGTGGAGCTCGATATCTCAACACTCCCCCTCGAGCTCAATCCCAATTCCTGCACACCAAGCAGGTCTCTGAACTTGCGCAGCTTCTCTGCGCCCAATGCCTTCGTGAATATGTCAGCTACCTGATCCTCTGTGCTGACATAAACTAGATCAATAAGACCTAGTAAAACCCTCTCTCGCACATAGTGATAATGCACCTCAATGTGCTTTGTTCTAGCATGATAGACTGGGTTATTTGCCAAGTGTATACTACTCATGTTGTCACAATAAATGACAACTGGCCCATCTGTAGACTGATGCATATCATAAAGTAGCTTATGCAACCAAGCTACCTCACATGCAGCCATTGCTGCACCCCTGTACTCAGCCTCTATGCTCGACAAGGCAACTGTAGGCTGTTTCTTGCTGCTCCAAGTGACTGCAGCACTCCCAAAAGAGAACACATATCCACTGGTAGATCGTCTATCAGAAATACTACCAGCCCAATCAGCATCAGTGTATCCATGCAGCTGTATCTGAACCCCAGTCTCATAAAATAGTCCATACTGCAATGTGGACTTCACATACCTGAGTATGCGTCTAGCTGCATCCAAATGCGGTTTCCTTGGAGCCTGCATAAACTGACTTACCAATCCAACAGCATAGCTCAAATCTGGCCTGGTAATAGTCATATAAATCAAGCTTCCTACTATGCGTCTGTACATAGTAGGGTCTTCCAGACGCTCACCTGCATCTGCGCTTAGCTTCACATTCTGCTCCAAAGGAACTGAAATAGGCTTACAGCCTGTCATCCCATATTTGGACAGCATGTCCAATCCATACTGCCTCTGCAAGAGCTATATCCCACTTGGTGATCTAATCACCTCAATGCCCAAGAAATAACGCAGCTCTCCCAAATCCTTCATCTCAAACTTTTGCTTCAATAGCATTTTCACATGAAGGATATCTTCATCACTGTCACCTGTCATAATCAAATCATCAACATAAATGACAAGCAGCATAATACCTTTCTCTATCTTTCTCACATAAAGTGAGAAATCTGCCTTGGAAATCTGAAAGCCAATAGTGACAAGATACTACCCTATCTTGTCAGACCATGCTCTAGGTGCTTGCTTCAAGCCATACAAGGCTTTCTTCAACCTGCAAACAAACTCAGTATGAACAGTATGCACATAACCTGGTGGCTGCTCCATATAGACCTCTTCTTGCAAATCACCATGCAAGAAGGCATTCTTTACATCCATCTGATGTAAAGACCATCCCTTTGATGCAGCCATAGCAATGACTGCTCTTACAGTTGCCATCCTTGCAACCGGACTGAATGTTTCTTCATAGTCAATGCCATATGTTTGTGCATACCCCTTGACTACTAATCTTGCCTTGTATCTGTTCACAGAACCATCTGCATTGTGCTTCACCTTATAAACCCACTTACAGCCAATTGCATTCTTACCTTTAGGCAAAGGTACCAATTCCCATGTAGCATTTGCTTCCAAGGCATCCATTTCTTCATCCATGGCTTTCTCCCATTTTTCTTTTCCCATGGCTTGCTCAAAAGAGGTGGGTTTTGGTTCATGTATCACTTTTACCATATATGCATAGTGAATGGCTGTAAATCCATCATATTTCAGCCTATCCACAGGATACCTAGCTCTCGTAGACCTGCGCAAAGTAGGTTCACTCCCAGGTGCTCTCAAAACATCCCTGGTTTTCCTTACTCCAGGTGTAACAATAGAAGGAATGCCCAACTCATCATCAATGCTCTGTTCTGAGCCACTGGATTCACCATCCACATAAGAGTGACCTGCATTCACATCAAACATGGGTTGATCAACCTTCTCTTTTCCTTTTCGTGATACCTGCATACCACTATCTGCATTGCTTTGAGAAGATTTTCCTGATCTCAATCTACCTGTTCATGGTGAAGAATGTGAACCACTGCTAGAGGATGCTCCAGGTCCACTAATATTTTGTGACTGCTGCTGTGAATTCTGTGCAGCATTACCATTTTGTGCATCTACATCATCAATCACATTTACTGGTTTATACCAGCTACTCATCTCATCAAAGACAACATCTCTGCTCACTGTAAACTTACGAGTAGAAGGGTTATAGCATCTATACCCTTTTTGCTGCAGAGAGTAACCAATAAAGATGCACTTGTCAGCTTTTGGATCCAACTTGGATCTCAACTCATCTGGCACATGTACATAGGCAATGCAACCAAAAATTTTCAAATGAGAAATATCTGGTTTCCTACCAGTATACCTCTCCTCTGGAGTCACCCCATGTATTGCTGCAGTGGGAGTCCTGTTCATTATATAGACTGCTGTAGCAACTGCTTCAGCCCAATAAAAATTTGGCAGGTCTTTTTCATTGAGCATGGCACGAGATACCTCTCCAATATGCCTGTTTTTCCTTTCTGCAATTCCATTTTGTTGTGGGGTATGACTGCATGAATATTGCTGATTTATGCCATGCTCCTGCAGGAACCTTGCAAACTCATTTGAGAGGTACTCTCCCCCTCCATCTGACCTTAGGCATTTTATTTGCAAGCCTGTTTCTTTTTCAACCATAGCTTTAAGAGTTTTGAAATGCCCAAAAACTTCACTTTTCTTTTTCATAAAATACACCCAAACTTTTCTGCTATAGTCATCAATAAAACTGACAAAATAATGACAGCCTCCAAGAGATGCAGCTTTAGTAGTCCACACATCAGAGTGGATTAATTCCAATGGCTTCTTACTCTCTTGAACATGTCTAGGAAATGGTTTCCTTGCCTGTTTTCCAAACTGACAGGCTTCACATACCTTATGCATTTCTGCAACCTTGAATTTTGGCAATCCTGCAACAATATTTTGGGCCTGCATTGATTTAAGTCACTGTACATTAACATGACCAATGCGTTTATGCCAGATATCAATATCTGCAACTACACCGGTCCCATGTGCAAACATTGCTGCACTCAATTCAGACATGTCTGCATCCAACGTAAACATTCTGGCCTTCTTCTTTCCTTTTGCTATCAAGCGACCTTTATTTTTCATATCCTCAACAAAGCATCCATGAGGATTAAATCTGACCTGCAAGCCTTGCTCAACCATTTGACCGACAGAAACCAGATTCTTGGTGATATTCGGGACATGAAATACATCGGACAGGTATTTCTTTTTCCCATCCTGCATAGACAAGGGAATTTTTCCAATCTGCACAATAGGATGTGCAGTATCATCACCAGTCTCCACAAATCCTGGTTTTTCCATTTTCCTTGCATCCTCCATCCATTCTGCATGACCTGTCATGTGGTTTGATGCACCTGAGTCAACATACCATACATCATTGCTTTCTTCTGCACTTGTCACAGAATTGTTCATGTGCTGCACCATGAACAAATGCTCATTTCTGTCATCACCCTGTCTACTAGAAGATGCATAATTCCCTTGTTGCAGTTTTCCATTCATGATGTCATTCTGCTTTTTATAGCAGTCTTTAGCCATATGACCCATTTTACCACAGTAGTAGCATTCAGCATTACTGTTTGCATTTTGATCTCTTTGCCATCCACCACGACCTCTTTGGCTCCCCCTGCCTCTAGAGTTACCACGTCCTCCTCCATAGGACTGGTTTTCTTGAGTTTGCTGCATATTCTGATTTCTACCACGGCCTCCAAATCGGCCTCCTCTACCTCTGCCTCTACCTCTTCCAGCATTTGAGTAGAAGACAGCTTCTTTTGAAGTTCCTCCTGAAGAAGATGCACCACCATTTCTCTGCTCCTCAGAAATTAGAAGAGCAATCAACTCCTCAAAATCAGGAAATCTTTCACGAACTGAAATGGATGTCCGAAACTGTGCATAATCCTTTCCTAGACCATTCAAGGTTACAGAAACTAAATCATCATCTTCCACTGGCGACCCAATGGAAGCAAGTGCATCTGCAATCTTCTTCACCTTCATGTGGTAGTCATTGATGCTCATACTTTCTCTTTGCACATTATGCAACTCTTGCTTGAGCTGCATTTTCCTGGCTTGCGTATTTGTGCTATACATTTTTGACAAAGTATCCCATGCCTCCTTTGGCGTACTTGCATCCTGAATATGCACAATCATAGAGTCTGAAATACTGATAGATAGCCAGTACATAACTTTCCTGGGTCTCTCATGCCATGATTTGAATGCCTGCATTTGCTGTTGATTGGGAACATCAGGAAGAACTGGTTCTTCTTCATTTCCTGCAACAAATTCCCAATATCATTTTCCCATAAGGAAATTCGTCATTCTAAACTTCCATGCCTGGAAGTTGTTCTTGTCAAGCTTTTCAGTGACAATCTGTGAAAGAGAATCAGATGCCATTACAGAATACTGCAAAAAATTCTGTCACTGCAAAAAAACACAGCTTCACTCTCACAAGGGCAAATCTGCAAAACTAGCGAAAGTGGTATTTGACCACACAGTCACTTCCTAGTGACGATTTTGCATAAACAGGAACCAATGATGATTCTGAAACTCCCAATGTCTCTGCGCACAAGCGTACGATGCAATTTCTACAGTAACTTTTCACCGACCTGTAGAATAGTGGTCGCACAGCATAAAATAGGGTCTTTTCTTGAGTGCGTGCAGAAAACTTCCGCCTTCAAAACAGGCCCCGAAATGGCCTCAAATAAAAAAAACAAGGTCGCCGAGGGCTAAAGCCCTCGCCCGCAGCATATAGTGCCCTCTTGCTTCACCGCGAAGGGCGTCTCAACCTGAGACAATGCACTCCTGCACTTTCCGGGTGTGCTACCTGCAGAGATCTGCTCCCAAAACAGAAAATGAAAGCAAACTGCTCCTCTTACCAGAACACCGCGAGCTTGGCTTGCTTTCTTGAGCTCCTTACCACGAACAAGGCTCTGATACCATGTCAAGATTGTGGGAGAGAAGGAAGGAGTCTCACTTGTAGCTTTCTTGCTTGCACAATGGGGGAATACACACAAGGGTGGAGGCTGAAAATAATTTTCCTCTTCTTAGTTGTGTAAGCCAAAAGAACTCTCTTACAAAGAAATAGAAGAACCCTATATGGGTCTCAAAACCAAACTCAACTAACTAAGGTAGCATACTAACTGAGCCACGAACTAGAGTAGATAAGGATAGCTATCATGTAGCTATTATTCATCGGTGGTGTACCAACCGCGTCTGCAACTGACAAGTCGGTGACATAAGTACTCAACGGTCACCCTGGCGTATCACGAGTGGAGCTCGATATCTCAACACAACTTTGCTTCATCCACATGTCGTTCTACTGAACTAGCCCGCGGTCTTCTACCTATGTAATATCTAAGTATGCACGAGCACTCACATAATATCTGCATTGAAGTATATACACAGTTTGGGTCCTCAAGTGCAGGACAATACTCTTAGCTTGCTAAGAGTTCGACCTGTCTCCCAAACTAATTAAACTATGTCTTGTGCACGATAAAGAAGACTAGCACCACCCCTAGGGAGAAACCACCTATGAGAGGTTTTCAATTGCAGGTACTGAAGACCCCAACGAAGGTGTCATTCTCTCTTCATCAACACTCAACTCTGAATTCCTATCCTTATCACCTTGTATGCCTGCCAAGAATCGTCATGTACAGAATCCCCAACAAACTGCCACTTGTACTCCATTAGGGCAACCCCCCCAAAGAACAGCCTACCACCAACTCCCATTGCCCTACCACCTTCCATCTAACCCACCAACGTGCCCCCAACGTCCTTCCTCCCCACCACTACCAACACTCTGCCATGGCAACCATAGACGTCCTTGCCACCCACGTCTTCGGTGCATGCTAACGCCTGCTACCTACGACGGTGAGTGCCATGGGACTGGCACTCGTCTAGGAGGGGGTAATGTTAACCCTCAAACACTCAATGGGCTAGGGTGGCCTCAAGCCTAAAAATTCGGAAAAGCTAAAGCAAAAGACAAAGACAAAGGCCAAGGCAAAGAGAAACGGAAGACAAAGACGCACAAGGAGAAGAGTCCTAAATAAGGGAGAAAGGTGCACAAGGAAAAACGCAAGTCAAAAATTTTGTAAAAAGAGCGCAAGCGCATCATGGTTTAATTCAAGGAGCGCCGCGCTCTCACCCGTGCAATTTGTAAATGTAGACGGGCGGTGGAAAGGAAGCTAGGAAGATAGAAGGACAATGGGAAAAAGAGCCTAGGCTACGGTCGGCCATGTAAAAAGGGGAAAAGGGGATGACCGCCCAAAAGGGATTTAGGGTTTTGTATATAAAGTTGAAAAGTGACTGAGAAGCTCATTCTTGTGTGTGGAAAAAAGTGGCTCTCTTCTTCTTCTTCTTCTTCTTGTTCTTGCTTGCTTGAGCTTGTGCTTGGAGTGTGAGAGTGTGAGGGAGTGAGTGCGTGAGGGTGAGGGACCGTGGGGTGGAGAAGCTCTCCATCTTCTCCTTCTTCTTCTCTTCTCTTCTCTTCTCTTCCCTTTCTCGCGGTGATGGAGCTTGGAGCGTGGAGCTTGAGGATGGAGCTTGCTTGAAGCTTGCACTTGGATCGTGGAGCTACCGGAGTGCACGGGAGGGGAGGTAACTCGAACGGCATGGAGATAAGCTCACTACACCCATAGATATGGATGGCGCGTCGGCTATGTGAGAGGTAGCCATTAGCGCTCGGCTTGGAACGCTTGAAACAATAAGCGTTCAATGGGTCTTGGTGATTGAGCGAAAGCTCCCACACAAGTAAAGATGATCCATGTGATGCTCTCTAGCCAAAGGTACAATGCCCCAATGAGAAGAATTAGAGTGCCCCTACTAGAGAGCCTTGCAGCCAACAAGTTGTTGAGATATCGAGCTCCACTCGTGATACGCCAGGGTGACCGTTGTGTATTTATGTCACTGACTTGTCAGTTGCAGACGCGGTCGGTACACCGCCCATGAATAATAGCTACATGATAGCTATCCTTATCTACTCTAGTTCGTGGCTCAGTTAGTATGCCACCTTAGTTAGTTGAGTTTGGTTTGAAACCCATATATAGGGTTCTTCTATTTCTTTGTACTTGAGTTCTTTTGGCTTACACAACTAAGAAGAGGAAAACTGTTTTCAGCCTCCACCCTTGTGTGTATTCCCCCATTGTGCAAGCAAGAAAGCTTCAAGTGAGACTCCTTCCTTCTCTCCCACAATCTTGACATGGTATCAGAGCCTTGTTCGTAGTAAGGAGCTCAAGAAAGTAAGCCAAGCTCGCGGTGTTCTGGTAAGAGGAGCAGTGTTGCTTTCATTTTCTGTTTTGGGAGCAGATCTCTGCAGGTAGCACAGCCGGAAATTGCAGGAGTGCATTGTCTCAGGTTGAGACGCCCTTCGCGCTGAAGCAAGAGGGCAGTATATGCTGCGGGAAAGAGCTTTAGCTCTTGGCGACCCTGTTTTTTTTATTTGAGGCCATTTCGGGGCCTGTTTTGGAGGCGGAAGTTTTCTGCACGCACTCAGGAAAAAGCCCTGTTTTATGCTGTGCGACCACTGTTCTACAGGTCGGTGAAAAGTTACCACAGAAATTGCATCGTATGCTTGTGCGCAGAGACATTGGGAGTTACAGAATCATCCTTGGTTTCTGTTTATGCAAAATCGTCACTAGGAAGTGACTGTGTGGTTAAATACCACTTTCACTAGTTTTGCAGATTTGCCCTTGTGAGGCTGAAGCTGTGTTCTTTGCAGTGACAGAACTTTTTGCAGTATTCTGTAATGGCGTCTGATTCTCTCTCACAGATTGTCACTGAAAAGCTTGACAAGAACAACTTCCAAGCATGGAAGTTTAGAATGACGAATTTCCTTATGGGAAAAGGATATTGGGAATTTGTTGCAAGAAATGAAGAAGAACCAGTTCTTCCTGATGTTCCCAATCAACAGCAAATGCAGGCATTCAAATCATGGCATGAGAGACCCAGGAAAGTTATGTACTGGCTATCTATCAGTATTTCAGACTCTATGATTGTGCATATTCAGGATGCAAGTACGCCAAAGGAGGCATGGGATACTTTGTCAAAAATGTATAGCACAAATACGCAAGCCAGGAAAATGCAGCTCAAGCAAGAGTTGCATAATGTGCAAAGAGAAAGTATGAGCATCAATGACTACCACATGAAGGTGAAGAAGATTGCAGATGCACTTGCTTCCATTGGGTCGCCAGTGGAAGATGATGATTTAGTTTCTGTAACCTTGAATGGTCTAGGAAAGGATTATGCACAGTTTCGGACATCCATTTCAGTTCGTGAAAGATTTCCTGATTTTGAGGAGTTGATTGCTCTTCTAATTTCTGAGGAGCAGAGAAATGGTGGTGCATCTTCTTCAGGAGGAACTTCAAAAGAAGCTGTCTTCTACTCAAATGCTGGAAGAGGTAGAGGCAGAGGTAGAGGAGGCCGATTTGGAGGCCATGGTAGAAATCAGAATATGCAGCAAACTCAAGAAAACCAGTCCTATGGAGGAGGACGTGGTAACTCTAGAGGCAGGGGGAGCCAAAGAGGTCGTGGTGGATGGCAGAGAGGCCAAAATGCAAACAGTAATGTTGAATGCTACTACTGTGGTAAAATGGGTCATATGGCTAAAGACTGCTATAAAAAGCAGAATGATATCATGAATGGAAAACTGCAACAAGGGAATTATGCATCTTCTAGTAGACAGGGTGATGACAGAAATGAGCATTTGTTCATGGTGCAGCACATGAACAATTCTGTGACAAGTGCAGAAGAAAGCAACGATGTATGGTATGTTGACTCAGGTGCATCAAACCACATGTCAGGTCATGCAGAATGGATGGAGGATGCAAGGAAAATGGAAAAACCAGGATTTGTGGAGACTGGTGATGATACTGCACATCCTATTGTGCAGATTGGAAAAATTCCCTTGTCTATGCAGGATGGGAAAAAGAAATACATGTCCGATGTATTTCATGTCCCGAATATCACCAAGAATCTGGTTTTTGTCGGTCAAATGGTTGAGCAGGGCTTGCAGGTCAGATTTAATCCTCATGGATGCTTTGTTGAGGATATGAAAAATAAAGGTTGCTTGATAGCAAAAGAAAAAAAGAAGGGCAGAATGTTTACATTGGATGCAGACATGTCTGAATTGAGTGCAGCAATGTTTGCACATGGGACCGGTGTAGTTGCAGATATTGATATATGGCATAAACGCATTGGTCATGTTAATGTACAGCGACTTAAATCAATGCAGGCCCAAAATATTGTTGCAGGTTTGCCGAAATTCAAGGTTGCAGAAATGCATAAGGTATGTGAAGCCTGTCAGTTTGGAAAACAGGCAAGGAAACCATTTCCTAGACATGTTCAAGAAAGTAAGAAGCCATTGGAATTAATCCACTCTGATGTGTGGACAACTAAAGCTGCATCTCTTGGAGGCTGTCATTATTTTGTCAGTTTTATTGATGACTATAGCAGAAAAGTTTGGGTGTATTTTATGAAAAAGAAAAGTGAAGTTTTTGGGCATTTCAAAACTCTTAAAGCTATGGTTGAAAAAGAAACAGGCTTGTAGATAAAATGCCTAAGGTCAGATGGAGGGGGAGAGTACCTCTCAAATGAGTTTGCAAGGTTCCTGCAGGAGCATGGCATAAAGCAGCAATATTCATGCAGTCATACCCCACAACAAAATGGAATTGCAGAAAGGAAAAACAGGCATATTGGAGAGGTATCTCGTGCCATGCTCAATGAAAAAGACTTGCCAGATTTTTATTGGGCTGAAGCAGTTGCTACAGCAGTCTACATAATGAATAGGACTCCCACTGCAGCAATACATGGAATGACTCCAGAGGAGAGGTATACTGGTAGGAAACCAGATATTTCTCATTTGAAAATTTTTGGTTGCATTGCCTATGTACATGTGCCAGATGAGTTGAGATCCAAGTTGGATCCAAAAGCTGAGAAGTGCATCTTTATTGGTTACTCTCTGCAGCAAAAAGGGTATAGATGCTATAACCCTTCTACTCGTAAGTTTACAGTGAGCAGAGATGTTGTTTTTGATGAGATGAGTAGCTGGTATAAACCAGTAAATGTGATTGATGATGTAGATGCACAAAATGGTAATGCTGCACAAAATTCACAGCAGCAGTCACAAAATATTAGTGGACCTGGAGCGTCCTCTAGCAATGGTTCACATTCTTCGCCATGGACAGGCAGATTGAGATCAGGAGAATCTTCTCAAAGTAATGCAGATAGTGGTATGCAGGTATCACGAAAAGGAAAAGAGAAGGTTGATCAGCCCATGTTTGATGTGAATGCAGGTCACTCTTATGTGGATGGTGAATCCAGTGGCTCAGAACAAAGCATTGATGATGAGTTGGGTATTCCTTCTATTGTTACACCTGCAGTAAGGAAGACCAGGGATGTTTTGAGAGCACCTGGGAGTGAAGCTACTTTGCGCAGGTCTACGAGAGCTAGGTATCCTGTGGATAGGCTGAAATATGATGGCTTTACAGCCATTCACTATGCATATATGGTTAAAGTGATACAGGAACCAGAACCCACTTCTTTTGAGGAAGCCATGGGAAAAGAAAAATGGGAGAAAGCCATGGATGAAGAAATGGATGCCTTGGAAGCAAATGCTACATGGGAATTGGTACCTTTGCCTAAAGGTAAAAATGCAATTGGCTGTAAGTGGGTTTATAAGGTGAAGCACAATGCAGATGGTTCTGTGAACAGATACAAGGCAAGATTAGTAGTCAAGGGGTATGCACAAACATATGGCATTGACTATGAAGAAACATTCAGTCTGGTTGCAAGGATGGCAACCATAAGAGCAGTCATTGCTATGGCTGCATCAAAGGGATGGTCTTTACATCAGATGGATGTAAAGAATGCCTTCTTGCATGGTGATTTGCAAGAAGAGGTCTATATGGAGCAACCACCAGGTTATGTGCATGCTGTTCATCCTGAGTTTGTTTGCAGGTTGAAGAAAGCCTTGTATGGCTTGAAGCAAGCACCTAGAGCATGGTCTGACAAGATAGGACAGTATCTTGTCACTATTGTCTTTCAGATTTCCAAGGCAGATTTCTCACTTTATGTGAGAAAAACAGAGAAAGGTATTATGCTACTTGTCATTTATGTTGATGATTTGATTATGACAGGTGACAGTGATGAAGATATCCTTCATGTGAAAATGCTATTGAAGCAGAAGTTTGAGATGAAGGATTTGGGAGAGCTGCGTTATTTCTTGGGCATTGAGGTGATTAGATCACCAAGTCGGATTCAGCTCTTGCAGAGGCAGTATGGATTGGACATGCTGTCCAAATATGGGATGACAGGCTGTAAGCCTATTTCAGTTCCTTTGGAGCAGAATGTGAAGTTGAGCGCAGATGCATGTGAGCTTCTGGAAGACCCTACTATGTACAGACGCATAGTAGGAAGCTTGATTTATATGACTATTACCAGGCCAGATTTGAGCTATGCCAACATTGGATTGGTAAGTTAGTTTATGCAGGCTCCAAGGAAACCGCATTTGGATGTGGCTAGACGCATACTCGGGTATGTGAAGTCCACATTGCAATATGGACTATTTTATGAGACTTGGGTTCAGATACAGTTGCATGGATACACTGATGCTGATTGGGCTGGTAGCATTTTTGATAGACGATCTACCAGTGGATATGTGTTCTCTTTTGGGAGTGCTGCAGTCACTTGGAGCAGCAAGAAACAGCCTACAGTTGCCTTATCTAGCACAAAGGCTGAGTACAGGGGCGCAGCAATGGCTGCATGTGAGGTAGCTTGGTTGCATAAGCTACTTTATGATATGCATCAGCCTACAGATGGGCCAGTTGTCATTTATTGTGACAACATGAGTAGTATACACTTGGAAAATAACCCAGTCTATCATGCTAGAACAAAGCACATTGAGGTGCATTATCACTATGTGCGAGAGAGGGTTTTACTAGGTCTTATTGATCTAGTTTATGTCAGCACAGAGGATCAGGTAGCTGACATATTTACGAAGGCATTGGGCGCAGAGAAGCTGCGCAAGTTCAGAGACCTGCTTGGTGTGCAGGAATTGGGATTGAGCTCGAGGGGGAGTGTTGAGATATCGAGCTCCACTCGTGATACGCCAGGGTGACCGTTGTGTATTTATGTCACCGACTTGTCAGTTGCAGACGCGGTTGGTACACCGCCCATGAATAATAGCTACATGATAGCTATCCTTATCTACTCTAGTTCGTGGCTCAGTTAGTATGCCACCTTAGTTAGTTGAGTTTGGTTTGAAACCCATATATAGGGTTCTTCTATTTCTTTGTGCTTGAGTTCTTTTGGCTTACACAACTAAGAAGAGGAAAACTGTTTTCAGCCTCCACCCTTGTGTGTATTCCCCCATTGTGCAAGCAAGAAAGCTTCAAGTGAGACTCCTTCCTTCTCTCCCACAATCTTGACACAAGTCCCTAGATGAGGTAAACCAGAATGGCTATGTGCGAAAAACAATAAAAGCTTTAGCAAAGGCACTAGCCACAAGGAAAAGACCAATGAGCGAGGAGTCCCCAGCTTCCATAGTGGGGATGGAAAGGAGGAAGTCGTCATCAAAGGCATCCATCATAGGGTTTGGCAGGGTGTTGACCACCATAATCCAAGAGGCTGCAGGGGAGATGGAAGGTAAAGAGGAAGTGGGGAGACACCCAAAAGGTTGCCACCCTAAGAGCAGGGGAAATCGAGCAAAAGGATGGTAAGCGAGGGCAGAAAACCAAAGGTACCATCTAGACAAGGAGGGTCTAGGAGGCCAAAGAAGAGGACCCCTTGAAAATAGCACCAAGAGAAGAGAGAAAGGATGACAAAGGAAGAAAAGGATGAGTCACAGAGGGGGTGCAG
The DNA here is from genome assembly GCF_053477565.2 of Lygodium microphyllum. Taxonomy (NCBI): domain Eukaryota; kingdom Viridiplantae; phylum Streptophyta; class Polypodiopsida; order Schizaeales; family Lygodiaceae; genus Lygodium; species Lygodium microphyllum. The sequence goes on from NC_141135.1 coordinate 9,847,630, forward strand.
GCAGAGTCAAAGAGGCTTGAAGAAGAAAGAAGGAGGAGAGTAGAGGTAGAGGTAGAAGAAATGCTAAAGAAGAAAGAGGAGCATTTAGTTCACGACATCTACATATAAGTGGAACATCCCTTAAAGGAGGAGGAGCTAGCTACGATGAGTCCATCGAGGGTTGAAGGCTCAAGCACCAGCACCAAGTTCCCAAGACTGAATCACTGCCGATATAGCAAAAGGAAAGGGCAAGGGCATGGTGTACCCACTTGCGCCTGCTCTAGTTCCCCAACTTGCAACTCCCACAACCACCCAAGGTGCACTAGCACAGTGGCGCAAGCAACCTTATGGCCTGGGTGCAATACCTCATGTGAACAAGGTGCAAGAAATAGCCCTAGATTTGGGTGGGGAAGCTTGGAGCATTGGGACAAAGAGACTATGGTAGGAGCTGTAGATGTCGAATCCAAACAAGAGGCAGAGATAGAGGTTTCTACAATGACCATGCTGACAACACCACACCATCCATGGGCTACGATGAATATGTCTGCATAACTAGAAAGGGCAAGGGTAGAAAAGAAAATGGCAATAGTTGAATTGGAAGCCGAAAGAGAAGCAATGGCAGCCTTCCAGTTGGAAAGAGGACTGTGGCCAGGTGGCAATTATCAAAGAAAGATTTACGAGTTGAAGTAGGAACTCAAGGCTAGAAAGAAAGAAGAAGATAATTGTCAAGTAAGGCTCGAAGAAGAGCAGCAGGAACTCATAGGGTTGCAAAGGGAGTATAAGCTCATCCTCGTGCAACATGAAGAGTTGAGAGAGCAGCTAAGAGAATAGAGAAGGCGACGAAGGAACTTGAGGCAACATATGTGGAGAAAACCCAGAGGGAGGAACAACTCCAAAGAAACATGGAAAAAATGGCCGGAAGAGCAAGAAAGACCAGAGAGGGAAATACAGAGAAGGAAAAAGAAGAAGCAAGTCAAAGGTGGAGGGAGCTAGAACCAAGAATGGTGGCCCTAGCACAAAGATAGAACGAAAATCTAGAGGAAATGAAGCAAAGAGCAAAAGAATGGATCACCAAAAGTGAGGGGAGAGTAAGGGGACTAGCAGGAAAGCATCATGATATATCATTACACATATGAAAGTGATAGTCAAGTACAATGATTTATAGAAGCTCCATAGGTAGCATTCTACACCATTGTGCTTATGGGCTTCAAGACCTTGAGTCCACATTGCTCCATACAAAGAGGCCAAGCTGGGTGTGATTGCCAATATCTCAACAAATATCACCTGGATTGGGCCACAAGAAGCTTCTGTGCAGCAAGAGAATCCCTCCAGGTGCTCTATTAAATATGTTTAGTGTAGCACTAAAATAAAACCCATTAAACACACTCATACCAAACTTACAAGTGACCCTCTTGGCCTAAAAAAATATAGCATTACAGCTAATAGAAATAGCCCTCTTGGCCTAATGAAATATAGCATTTGGATCTATCAAATACATGGTCTACTTGGCATATACATTGCATCTTATTAGAATAACCAAGATAGACCAATGATGACATAGGATGATGTGAGGGCTAGCATCATGGTCCTTTTGATAATCGAAGTTTAATCTTGGGCTTTTGTATATCCACAAGTCCAAGACTTCCTACTGATATAACATCAATATTGGCTATCCCTTCTTGGGTGCTATTAGCTAAATGAATGACCTCATTGGACTTATATGTCCCACCTTGATTTTCATTAAAATAGATTGGTCATTCGAGCTTCCCAAGGACCCCTCCTATAGAGAGAATCACAAATTTATGCTCATTCAAACCTTCCCTATTTGGATTATTGCATATATTAGTGTTACAACCCAAACTAGGTAGGGTTTTAATCCTAGGCCCAACACATAGATGCATCCTAGTGTGGTGCATATTGTCCAAAGTATCGTCATGGCCTTTGGTCTCATCAACTTGGGAATTGACTATGTTATGTCCATTTGAAAATTTTAGCTTTTCATCTAATACACCAGCCATACTTTAGAGATTTTGGGCCTCCAAACCCATCTCATATTCCTCTTTATATTCTTGCATTGCCTCAATTTTCCACATTGGTCTAATGGACTAAATGTGGACTTATTGCTATGACTGAATAGTCTCATATACTTATGACTTCCACCCAGCACTGGTGGACCTTTGGCATTCTGCATCTTCTTCATATGGTATGCCTTTATTTGCCTCTGTCCACACTGCGACTTCTCACTCATAAGCACCATGCTCTTATGAAAGGAATAACATCTACCCAAAAGCATGATTCACTTATAGATGAAAAAAGGTTTCTCAAGAACATTTTCAAAAATAAAATGGGAACTACTCATAGGACACTCATCCACACTTATAGTCCTAATGGCCCTATCAAATTTTCCTTCACAAGGACCTCTTATGGAAGTGTTGTAAGCCCTATTGGGACTTGCTTGGCTTGGAGTCATTCCATTAGGAGGCATACTATCACTATATCTAGATTTTGCATTTTTTGCCTAGAGATTTTGATCACCAAGGTCCCCAAGGATGTTGTGTTGGTATTAGCAAATGAATTATCTCCTTGCAAAAAAGGTTGGATGCTTGGATGCACTTGTAATGAGTGGAGAAAACTCCAAAAGTTTTCCCAACATCTCTAAATGTATTGCTCATACTCAAATGTTTGCATCTTAGCCTCACTTAATCACTTAGGTTCTTGCATCCTCACTTGGATTTGCATATTAATCACTAATCCACTCACAAAGAGCTCACATAGCACATCATTCATAAGCAACATAGTGGCTCTTCTTACCCAAAGCCTAAGAATATCAACAAAGACTCTAGTATATTCTTTAACCGAGGCATATGACTTGAGGTCTCTAATCCCATTCGTTTCCACCTTTACCGGTGTAGGAAGCTTAGTATTTCAATTAACATCCCTTTCTATGCAGGTCAATATTTCAACTAACATCCCTTTCTGCCAACTCATAGAGTGGTCTAGCGAGTCCTATGCTATGCAACCAGGGAATCTACCCCATCCCCTATACTAGTGGCGTTTTAGCAAGTCTATTCTCATTTACTACCATTTTCCTAGAATCAAAGATAGGTTCCAATAGAATCTTCCTCTCTAACAATGATTTCCCACATACATAGATATCATACAATGCTTTATGGCTCTTGGAAATTTCACTTTACTACCCACCTGTATAAGGCACTAGCATCGAATGTATCTTCCAATCATAGTCATGTATTACTCCGACCATTGGTATCACAGTCTTTTCCTCTAAAAAATTATCACTATCAAGGATCATGGATGACTATGCCATCTTAGCATCACTTTTGCTTTCTAATCTTTCCTCTAAGTTTCATGGATTATTACTCATGAAGGCCACTCCATGGTCACTTTCCCATAGTGGCCCAAACTCGAGCATGGTGTCACTTTTGGGGCAAAGGATAACATAGTCAACCACACAACTAACCAAATATCCCATTAAACCATTCAAGATCGACAAAGTATCTTTTGGGTTATGGGGATTCCTTGGATTAATCATCAAAATTATGTGACTGAGGTTTTAATCAATCTAACTTAACATCCATCACTTCAAGGCGTCACTCAATTAGAAACTAGAAATAACATGTCCCTTATAGCCAAGATTCGAAAACCGCCACTTATTGGCAGCTCCTAGAAAATGCACCACCTGTTGGGACCAAAAATTGGCTTGGCACTAGCTTTAGGGCTCTAGCTAGGATCCTATGCTTGCCAAACCACCCTCATGGCCTCACGGCCACGAGCGTTTGGAGGTTATACACTGATCTAGCTAAATCATGCATTTGTATTTATTTGTAATCCAACAATTTTTCCCATCCCAACTCCAACAGAGGGAGTATACCATAAACACATGTAATGAACATCTCGTTGCACACACATATAGGGCACCTCGCCAAGACAATTGTTGTGGCTCCTATGGCTCTCCTACACCTCAAGGATTGGCCCCAAGATGCACTGTCTCAAACATAAAACACAATCGTAACATTGTCCACTCTTTTGGTAAAGCACTCTAGGAGATAATTTTTGTTTCCTCACTTAAGAGTCCCCAAAGAAATTGTACTATCTTATAGCTAAGGGATTCTCACACTCTCATCGTTGGTCAGTAGCTTTAGCAACCAATTGTAGTGTATTCATACGACTTTCTATTTCTTGATACCATGTATAAGAATGCAAATGCAAGGTGTAATGCCATATAATGCTAAAAAAAATTAACCACAGATAAGCCAACGTGTCGTGTAAAAACATTCTTTCAATTATTTCATTTCCAATTTATTATGCACATCCCCTTATATTTCTATGTAAAAATCTTAATGTTTCAACTTCTTTATGTGTTCATTTATTATGTAGGGCGTTTCCTCTAATTCAAAATATTTCTCTCATAAAAACACCCTCTAAACGACCACTTTAACATACAAATGGATATAGACTAAGAAAAACCTCATGCTCTATAACCATTATACACTCATGGACCTTTTTCTAAATTTTAGTAAATTTTCTCACCCTAAAACTACATTTTTCATTAAAAAATCTATTTCTCATTATTTTCAATCATTTATTCCAATATTAATTACTAGTTTTTCTAATTTTTAGATTTATAAAGCTTATGTGGATTATGATTCAATATTATATTCAATATCACTCCATAAGGACATAATTCAAACCATAAAAATCCATAAAATTATCATTTTTCTATTAAATCTCGCATTGCGAGTTTTATGGTTTTGATTTTCATTATGTAAGTTATCAAAAATTAATAATTATTCTATAGTTTCAAATATATTCAAGCATATTCAACTATTTTCAATCATTTTTCATTGCAAGAGCAAAAGATTCATCATAAAAAATCAATAAAAGATGCTTATGTTATAATACACATACATATGGATCGTATTTCAAAAATGGGAAGCGCTTATGCTCTTTTACAGTCATTGATTCCTCCTTTGTGCTTTCTTATACCATTCCTCACATCTCGTCACTAATTGGTATCCCATTCTCCCTTATCCTCTCAGCCATATGAACCACGTTTATGGTGAGAGAGAGAGACAAAAATTCTATCTTTCCATATAATGCATCAAATCGCTTGTTGTTTTGCACAATGGAGAGCAAAGAAATCGGGGATCTTAGCCCTAGGAGCATGAAGCCTAATGCTAGTAGCCACAAATTCCTATTTTTTCATGAATTGGAGAGGTGTCAAAAAAATGGCATCCTCATCCCCCCCATTCGTTGAGTTTTCAGCTTCTAAGCTTTATTAACTCATAACTTGCCAAATAACCAGTTTAGTCTAGTGGGTTCACACTATTGCTAAGTGATTTTGGTCCAAATGGAGGGGTGAACGACCTCAGATTCATGATCCAATTGAAAGGGCGGCTTTCTAGCATCGAAATCTATTACCCTAACCTCTGTCACTTGCTCAGCTCCTTGATTCGTGATCTTTTTTTGTTGTTGCCAAAAATGCCTCTTGTATGGATCTCAAACAACTTTTTCTCTTTAAATTTGGCTCTAATATATATCTCTCATAATTCAACTAATCCCAACCAAAGGTTTTAATGGGGTATACACAAATTGAAATAAATCCTTACCATATGAGTAGTGGAGATGGTGGTAGGGGGTGGAGAGGCAAGGAGGGGAGAAGTCTAGGGAGGAGGCTTGGAGAGGATGAGGAGGAGGAAGAGGAAGAGGAGTACGAGGAGGCAGTAAATAGTGAATAGGATGAAGAGGATGAGAAGGCAGAAAGGAGAAAAAGGGGAAGGAGATGAGAAGAAGTGAAGAAGATGAGGAGGAGGGAGAGGGTTAGGTGGTGGAGGGGTCGATGATGGAAAAGGTGGGGAAGACGAGAAGGGGGGAGCCTAGGGAGAGAAGAGGAGGGAGGAAGAAGGCATAGAAGATGAGAGGGAGGGAGGAGTCGATGGTGACAGAAGGCTACCTAGTGCTTGGAGACAATGGTAGAAGTTGCAAGGGCAATGGGGCCTTTGAAGGTGTGGAGCAACAAACAATGATGCAGGTGCTATGATTGGTAGCTTGCGTGGTGGGGCTTCTTTGATGGACTATGAATGGGATGGTGGGCGCTATGGCAGTACCCTACATGGTAGGGCTTCCCTAATGCAATGACGATGAAGCAAAGTCAAGGGAGAGAACTTAGGGGGGGGTGACAATGAGCCTTGTGGGGCAAAGACAACATACCAAATAGGGGGTGGCGATAGTGATGGTGTGGGGGATGGGCCTCGATTGTATACACAAGGAGAGAACCCTAGGGTTTCCCCTATATTTGCATTTATTTATTTTTTTAAATGAGGGGGGACTTTTCTCCTTCTTCTTCTTTCTTCTTCACCCTTTCTTCCTCTTCTGTCCTTTTTTTATATTTTCCTCCTCCTTCTTTTTCTTCCTTCCTTTCTTTTTTCTTCTTCTTTCTTCTTCTCCCTTTCTTCCTTTTCTCTTCTTCTTCTTCTTTCTCTTTCTTCTTTCTTCTTTCTTTTTTCCTCCTCCTCCTCCTCCTCCTCCTCCTCCTTCTTTCTCCAAGCAAGATGACTATCCACAAAACTAACTACTCCATTAGAAAATCATTTTTTTAAAATATAAGCGTAAATAATGAGGAAAATATTAAAATACTAGCAAACTGTTAAACCTTGCACCTCAATGTGTTATAACCACCCCTAAATAAAATAAATGAATCACAATTATTTTCAATCATTCTACAATGAAATGAAAACCTAATTAACCATGTGCATATAATGAAGAACCATATGAGTAACTTCACGGTCGATGGGTCCTTGGTCTGTGTCCTTGGTCTTGGCAAATAGAACAAAGTTTTGGGCAACAAGTGCTCAATGCCTTGAGACCATTAGGCACACTCATAATTCAAGAGTTTGATGCATGAAATCTGTTGGCTAGCTCTCACCTAGCCACTCACACATCATAAGAAATCCGAAACTATTGTAATGAGCTTCCTTGGCCCTCCTTCAAGAATGAAGGTAGTACTTTGAGAAAGCTTCATGACTCATGCATGTATTTGTTCTCCCTTCTCACCATCTACGGCCTTCACAGGCAAAGAGGGAGCATGAAGATGGGCATGAGAGAGCACTCAAGAGAAGAGATGATAGCTTCACCCTTGGTCCCTCACTCTCCCTCTCCCTCTCTCAAGATCTCAATCTCTCACTCTCCCTCCCTCCCTCCCTCCCTCCCTCCCCCCCCCCTCTCTCTCTCTCTCTCTCTCTCTCTCTCTCTCTCTCTCTCTCTCTCTCTCTCTCTCTCTCTCTCTCTCTCTCTCTCTCTCTCTCTCTCTCTCTCTCTCTCTCTCTCTCTCTCTCAATAGAAAACAAGAACGTGAGAATAAGAAATGAGCACACATATGAATAGCCTTTTCCATTCTCTTTCATTCGTTTTATACAACTTTTTAGGGTTAGGGTTTTTCCATCTCCCTTGGGCATCCAACCCACTTTTTGGGCCAAAGATTGGTCTTCTCTCTAAGCATGCAATTAATTTGATATTTCTATACTAAGTGGATTTAATTACAATTTGCATGGGAGGGAGCCCCTAGACCTCATTTACAACAATTAATTTCTTTTCTAAGGGCTAATGATTTCCAAATCTTCTTGTGGCTCTCATGTTCTTCTTTCTCTTCAAATCTCTGTCTCTTCAATAGAATAGGGTTGACTAGTGGACAATTGAGGATGGTATTGAAGGATTGAGAGTGGTTGAAGGGAGGGATGATAGGGATAATTCAAGGATGTGGAATGTGAGAGAAAGGGGGGGTGGGGGGGGGGGGGGGGATGATGGGTTAGTCAAGATGTGGAAGAGGATAAAGAGGGTGGGGAATGATGAGATGGGAGAAAACGAAAATGATGGAATGGCAAGAAGGGTGGAGGAATATTACCTATATTCTTTAAATACTTGTAAAATATTAGCGTGAATTTTCACTTACTTAACAAGTATTAATTTATTATGATGATTATATTTCTACTTATTTTAGTGGGACAAGGGCTAAGATTGAGGTGTATTCTACACTCATCTAGTTCGTGTCAAGGCTTAATCTAAACATTTTGAAGATTTATCATACCCTCTTAGATGATCCCATCTTGCCACTATATATGATAAAAACTTTATAGAGGTAAGGTTTATACTTATTAAAAAGTGTGCTTCAATCAGAATTTCTGGCTATGATCCACACTTCAAAGATTCAAGAAGTTAATATTTTCTATGATGTAATGTTTATGTCTTGGCTACTAATCCTCTCTAGAATCCCAATTGAAAGGCTACAAAAGATGAATATATCTCACGCTTAACAAAGAAAATGATATATTGCTAAAAGACCAAAAAAAGATGAGGAAGCTAAAAATAGTAAAAAGAGAAGGTTACTTGGTCATATTCTCTAAAAAGTAATGTGATTAAGATCACATTGTATTTCATACACTCTGATGATACTAATGAGAAACTTCATGTTGAGTAATTGGATATTTTTCTATGTTTTCTCAATTTGTTACATGCTTTTATTAGCATATTACCATGTCTTTTGTTTATTAAGAACTTTTACTATGTTCCTTAGGTTGCAAGTCATTTTGTAACCCAAACCCTATAATATGAAAAGAGCCCTTTTGAGAGCATTGGATTGGCTTCTTGCATAGTGTAGGGTTCAAGTGGTCATGAAATCTATGGTTTCTCTAGCTTAAATTTATGTATTGTGTAATATGTTTCTTAGCATACATGTAGGAATTCAAATGTAAGCAACACATTCTTATAAGGTTGGGAATACTTACAAGGAGACAAAAAAAGCCAAATTAAGGGGTGCTATCCTAAGAGGACTGACCACCTAGAATGTGAGGCATCATGCTTCTTTATGTCAATGTGGAAGGTAGAAAATTGTAGTCAATTTTATGGTGTCTTCATCATAGTTGTGTAATAATTTTAAAGAATACATGTCTACAGGTTTGAAACAAGGTGTAAATACCATCTGGTTTGCATTACTATGGTATGAGCAGATAGCTTCAAGAACAAAATGGCACCTTCATTGTTTACACATATGGCAGATTATTTGAGAGTGGCAAACCATCATTTGAGAATAGCACAACTTCTCCTAGAGGCTTGAGAAAATCTTCAAGGGGTGTCCTAAATATCTAATAGCATGACTAAACTCTATTTCCAAGATGCTAAAGTGTGAAAAATTCCTTGGGGGGTGAATGTAGTGTTCTTGTTGTGAGTTCTCCTTGTTGACCTAGGTAAAGGTGTTATGTATGGTGATTCTCTATGAGTTCTAAGAGTAAGAATTGTGGAAATGTGCTTTGGTGATAGGGAGATAGCACACAAGATATAGAGGCTCAATCTATCTTCTTCTTCATCATCTTCATTCTTCTCTTCTCACACAATACACACAATGAGTATCTCCCAAAGTGGATAGATACTTTAACTTTAGGAAACTTTATGTACAACCTATTTTCTATTTTCATACAACCATATGATATGACTTAAACTATATTATATTTCTCCACACTCACCCTTAAGCTCAAAATTGAGATTGCAGATATAGTACCTGGAGTGCACTTTTAAATTATTCAAACTTATATTTACCTAACTTTGGTAAATATATCTATGACTTGCATTGCAACATATAGGCCATATACCAACATTTAAAGCAATGAAATTATTCATCTAAAAAATTATCCGTGTCTTCATAGAACTGTTGCTATACATGTCTCTATAGATCTGTTGCTATTTGTATTCGTAATAGTGACTCAAATAGTGACGCATGTAGGTTATTTGTGCAATGTGAAATAATGAAAATTATAGAGGGAAATAAAAATTTGGATGGCAGGGCATGTATATGTACTAAATAATATTCCATAAATCATTTATAAATTGAGTATATAGCTATCATCAAAACATATACATCATGAGATACTAGAAAGAAAGGGTTCATTGATTTAAATTCCAAATAAGTACAATATTGAAGATGATATCTCATAAAACTACATGGACTTATAGGAAGGAGAATCCATGATAGACAAATATATCCAAAAATATTGCAAAATGTGATTCCATACGAAGGATGAGAAATATATACCATATCAAAGGAGCTTGCATGGACCATAGGGCCAGAGAAGGAAAGAGTGTGTGCTCCATGAATCTAAGTGACAACTGCAACTCTATTAGATATGCTCAATGTCCCACCCTTGTAAGGTGCCACCAATGATCCATGGTGCTCTAAGCTATAAGCCCCCCATTATGAGGAGAAGCCATATGTGAGCATGGTTATACACATTGGGTAGGTTGTCCTGACTTGTATGCCAAATGAGGTCTATGTGACCAAATGGCAAAAAGGTGACCTTTGTGGATCTAGCCTTTGGATTAGATAGAGTAGTTATGTTGGTAGCAACTCGAGGCACAATGCATTGAGTTGCGAGGTGTAGGAGATAGTAAAGGAAATATTCCCTAGCCGACTAGGGAAGATTCATAATATGGTCAGATGTGCCGATTGGACTAGTACATTCTCAGGCTATAAAAAGAAGACCCCTCTAAAGCCATCATCAATCTATCTTTCACACAATCAAAGTTCTTCCAGCTACCCTTAAGCTCTTCACCTATCATCTGTTTAGATCACCATCTAAGCTTCATAATGGAAGTGCACGGGTGGACAGAGCCATATTTGTATCAGTTTATTTGAAATTAATGAAATCTCTATTCTTCTCATATTTGTTGTGTGTTCTCTATTGCTTATTTAGATTCTGTCCACTATGTCATGTAATTTCTATACAATATCAGAGCCTAGGGGCTTTGAGGAGTGAAGGGTACGTGAGAGGCAAGGGCTTCAACAATAAACATGAGAAATGTCATCTCCCACATCAAGTAGCAGCACTAGTACATCAAGTGGTGCTACTGATGTGCTAGCAATTCAAAGATTGAGGATTCATCCACCAACCTTTTATGAAGGCAAGTTAGATGGTACAAACTATACTTTGTGGAAGTTTAAATCACAACTATCTTGATTGTTATGAGCTTCTAGAGATGGTGTTAGGGATTGACCTAGAACCACAACCCATCGCCAACCCATCAAATTCGAGTGTTATAAATTTTCCAAATGTAGATCTTCTATGAGCTTGGAAATGAAGGAATGCAAATGCATTGTATGCCTTAGTTACGAGTTGTTTTTATAGCGTTTTAACCTTGATTTAGAGAGGTTGTGATGTCTCGACTTTAATTTAAAGTCTTCCCAAATTCTCACAAAAATGGACTTGAAGAACTCTAAATCATTAAATAGAGAATATCTTAGGAAAAATGACCCGAGGATCGTGACCCAACATTTTTCACATTTTCCTGGATTAACAAGGACTGTAGTCATCTACCATAGAAGTTACCGCATGAAATGTTGTCATATATGGGAATTGAACATGCACTTTTTGGCCAAGAGTCATATGTTGATCATAAAGAGAGTCTTATAGCTTGGCCAAATTATTCTTTTGACAAAGATCAAAGGTCTCTAAATAGTGAAGATCTAGCTCATCATGTTGCTGTCGAATTATGGAAAGAAGAGTGTAGTAGTGTTGAACTAAAGTCTAGTCTAGTTCATCATGTTGTTGTTGAACTATGGAAAGAAGAGTGCAAAAGTGTTGAGCTAAAGTCTAGTCTTATGGGAGCTAAACTGCACTTGATGGCCAATATTCCTATGTTGATTATAGAGAGAGACCTATAGCTTGGATTAGTTGTTGTTTTGATGAATATCAAAGGTGCTATTTGCGATAGAGATAAAGAGATAGATCACATCTTTTCAAGAGCTATGAGGTGCTATAATGATAAAATTTCTTTTGTTGGGACCATGTTTAGTTGGATGATAATGATTTTATTGAGATATCCTTGGAATCAAGTGCTTGGGATGAGAAGCTTTTTGTTGAGATGAGTGGGATTCTAGAAATGCATAATGTAGATTGACCAACAATTTTTTATGAAGATGATTTCAATTATGTGCCTATAGGATGACTAGCACCTTAGGGAGATTAGAGACATTTTCGATACCAACTTGGAAACAAAACATAATATAGGCTAGGCATAAATTTACAAAGCACAAATCACTAATATAGATCAGGCACAATATTATTCAATGCATCTATTTATCTTGAGTGAGAATTGTTGCATGTTATGTCTTGAGACCTGGTAATATGATGCCTAGAAGTGGTCGAATCAGGATAGACTCAATCACCATCCATCAACATGTTGGAAATCAAAGAGCTCCTTGAGCTAGAAGTCAACATGGTTACCCAGTCACACTAGAAGACAAAAGGAAAATAAGACAATCTCATAGGAGTCTTCTAGATGAACAAGAGAAGGTCCACCACCATGTGGTTGCATGGATGGCAAAAGAACTAGCAATGCTAAGAGATCGATAGCCACTACCAATACCTAATTCTTGACCTGAGGTGCAGAAGAGATTGTAGGAATATTAGCACCATAAAATAGAGACTATTGCAAGTTCCATGTTTGACACCTACATATCCAAGATTGGAAGAAACCATCAAAGTATTTCCCATGATGCCGCATTCATAGCTAAAAATCTTGGTCCTACTAAACCCGCAAGAGTAGGAGGGAACCAACTTGATAATGCACAGGTGGTTCTAAGTGAATCAGATATCAAAACTTCATGGGGTTCAGTTTTCATTACTATTACCCTAGGAGACTTATTGAATTTGGTCCTAGCATTCAAGGACAACTTACTAAAAGTAATCTACCCAGATTGCCTATTCTACTAAGGCCCAAAGTAGTAGCATTGACTGCATTCGCATTAGAAGAAGAAGTTTGGAAGGTATAGTGTCCCATCAGGACCATGGTACCCTACCATCCCAATCATCTCTCTTTGATTCTAGAATTAGGTAATCAAAAATGTCTTGTTGGATAGTGGTTTTGGAGTCAAGATCACTATAGTGGCCACTTGTAGAGATTTTGGGCTGATGAACTAGAAGCCAATCCCATTCCTATTCCAAATGCAAACCAAAAAAGATTCCAGTCCCACAACCATCAGTCCTATACCATTCTTGATTTCCTTGGTAGTTGTCATAATTGGGATTGTGACCAATTGACTATCCTCTAAGGTCACAATAAAATTTGGATCTTCTTAAACAAGGTTCCGTCTGCATCAACAACCTACCAACCAATAGTCACAAAGACTATCAACATGGTGGATGGCTTGGACAATGATGAGGAACCTGCATTCTTGGTAGCTGATGCCCATTTGGAACCATTTTGTCTAGTTGATGTGCTCTAGATTAGCCAATAGTACACCTGGAATTGCACTTCCCACTCAATCTTGCGTAAGAGCTAGAATCAACACAAGAGTAGAATCCTGATGACCCAAAAATTCAAAATCCGGACTCTAATGAAAATTTTGGATGTGCTCCCACAAGACAGAGATTCGAAAGCTCAAATATAGAAAGCCACAAGAGTTTGTTGAGATATCGAGCTCCACTCGTGATATGCCAGGGTGACCGTTGTGCATTTATGTCACCGACGTGTCAGTTGCAGATGCGGTTGGTACACCGCCCATGAATAATAGCTACATGATAGCTATCCTTATCTACTCTAGTTCGTGGCTTAGTTAGTATGCCACCTTAGTTAGTTGAGTTTGGTTTGAGACCCATATATAGGGTTCTTCTATTTCTTTGTATTAGAGTTCTTTTGGCTTACACAACTAAGAAGAGGAAAACTGTTTTCAGCCTCCACCTCTGTGTGTATTCCCCCATTGTGCAAGCAAGAAAGCTACAAGTGAGACTCCTTCCTTCTCTCCCACAATCTTGACATGGTATCAGAGCCTTGTTCGTGGTAAGGAGTTCAAGAAAGCAAGCCAAGCTCGCGGTGTTCTGGTAAGAGGAGCAGTGTTGCTTTCATTTTCTGTTTTGGGAGTAGATCTCTGCAGGTAGCACAGCCGAAAATTGCAAGAGTGCATTGTTTCAGGTTGAGACGCCCTTCACGGTGAAGCAAGAGGGCAGTATATGCTGTGGGTGAGGGCTTTAGCCTACGGCGACCCTGTTTTTTTGATTTGAGGCCATTTCGGGGCCTGTTTTGGAGACTGAAGTTTTCTGCACTCAGGAAAAGGCCCAGTTTTATGCTGTGCAGCCACTGTTCTACAGGTCGGTGAAAAGTTACAGTAGAAATTGCATCGTATGCCTGTGCGCAGAGACATTGGGAGTTACAGAATCATCCCTGTTGCCTGTTGATGCAAAATAGTCACTAGGAAGTGACTGTGTGGTCAAATACCACTTTCGTCAGTTTTGCAGATTTGCCCTTGTGAGGCTGAAGTTGTGTTCTTTGCAGTGACATAATTTTTTGCAGTGTTCTGTAATGGCGTCTGATTCTCTTTCACAGATTGTCACTGAAAAGCTTGACAAGAACAACTTCCAAGCATGGAAGTTTAAAATGATGAATTTCCTTATGGAAAAAGGATATTGGGAATTTGTTGCAAGAAATGAAGAAGAACCAGTTCTTCCTGATGTTCCCAATCAACAGCAAATGTAGGCATTTAAAGCATGGCATGAGAGAGCCAGGAAAGTTATGTACTGGCTGTCTATCAGCATTTCAGACTCTATGATTGTGCATATTCAGGATGCAAGTACGCCAAAGGAGGCATGGGATACTCTGTCAAAAATGTATAGTACAAATACGCAAGCCAGGAAAATGCAGCTCAAGCAAGAGTTGCACAATTTGCAAAGAGAAGGTATGAGCATCAATGACTACCACATGAAGGTGAAGAAGATTGCAGATGCACTTGCTTCCATTGGGTCGCCAGTGGAAGATGATGATTTAGTTTCTGTGACCTTGAATGGTCTAGGAAAGGATTATGCACAGTTTCGGACATCCATTTCAGTTCGTGAAAGATTTCCTGATTTTGAGGAGTTGATTGCTCTTCTAATTTTTGAGGAGCAGAGAAATGGTGGTGCATCTTCTTCAAGAGGAACTTCAAAGGAAGTTGTCTTCTACTCAAATGCTGGAAGAGGTAGAGGTAGAGGTAGAGGAGGCCGATTTGGAGGCCGTGGTAGAAATCAGAATATGTAGCAAACTCAAGAAAACCAGTCCTATGGAGGAGGACTTGGTAACTCTAGAGGCAGGGGGAGCCAAAGGGGTCGTGGTGGATGGCAAAGAGGCCAAAATGCAAACAGTAATGTTGAATGCTACTACTGTGGTAAAATGAATCATATGGCTAAAGACTGCTATAAAAAGCAGAATGACATCATGAATGGAAAACTGCAACAAGGGAATTATGCATCTTCTAGTAGACAGGGTGATGATAGAAATGAGCATTTGTTTATGGTGCAGCACATGAATAATTCTGTGACAAGTGCAGAAGAAAGCAACGATGTATGGTATGTTGACTCAGGTGCATCAAACCACATGACAGGTCATGCAGAATGGATGGAGGATGCAAGGAAAATGGAAAAACCAGGATTTGTGGAGACTGGTGATGATACTGCACATCCTATTATGCAGATTGGAAAAATTCATTTGTCTATGCAGGATGGGAAAAAGAAATACCTGTCCGATGTATTTCATGTCCCGAATATCACCAAGAATCTGGTTTCTGTTGGTCAAATGGTTGAGCAAGGCTTGCAGGTCAGATTTAATCCTCATGGATGCTTTGTTGAGGATATGAAAAATAAAGGTCGCTTGATAGCAAAAGGAAAGAAGAAGGGCAGAATGTTTACGTTGGATGCATACATGCCTGAATTGAGTGCAGCAATGTTTGCACATGGGACCGGTGTAGTTGCAGATATTGATATCTGGCATAAATGCATTGGTCATGTTAATGTACAACGACTTAAATCAATGCAAGCCCAAAATATTGTTGTAGGATTGCCTAAATTCAAGGTTGCAGAAATGCATAAGGTATGTGAAGCCTGCCAATTTGGAAAACAGGCAAGGAAACCATTTCCTAGACATGTTCAAGAGAGTGAGAAGCCATTGGAATTAATCCACTCTAATGTCTGGACTACTAAAGCTACATCTCTTGGAGGCTGTCATTATTTTGTTACTTTTATTGATGACTATAGCAGAAAAGTATGGGTGTATTTCCTGAGTTTGTTTGGAGGTTGAAGAAAGCCTTGTATGGCTTGAAGCAAGCACCTAGAGCATGGTCTGACAAGATATGACAGTATCTTGTCACTATTGGCTTTCAGATTTCCAAGGCAGATTTCTCACTTTATGTGAGAAAAACAGAGAAAGGTATCATGCTACTTGTCATTTATGTTGATGATTTGATTATGACAGGTGATAGTGATGAAGATATCCTTCATGTGAAAATGCTGTTGAAGCAGAAGTTTGAGATGAAGGATTTGGGAGAGCTGCGTTATTTCTTGGGCATTGAGGTGATTAGATCACCAAGTGGGATACAGCTCTTGCAGAGGCAGTATGGATTGGACATGCTGTCCAAATATGGGATGACAGGCTGTAAGCCTATTTCAGTTCCTTTGGAGCAGAATGTGAAGCTGAGCGCAGATGCAGGTGAGCTTCTGGAAGACCCTACTATGTACAGACGCATAGTAGGAAGCTTGATTTATATGACTATTACCAGGCCAGATTTGAGCTATGCTGTTGGATTGGTAAGTTAGTTTATGCAGGCTCCAAGGAAACCGCATTTGGATGTGGCTAGACGCATACTCAGGTATGTGAAGTCCACATTGCAATATGGACTATTTTATGAGACTGGGGTTCAGATACAGTTGCATGGATACACTGATGCTGATTGGGCTGGTAGCATTTTTGATAGACGATCTACCAGTGGATATGTGTTCTCTTTTGGGAGTGCTGCAGTCACTTGGAGCAGCAAGAAACAGCCTACAGTTGCCTTATCTAGCACAAAGGCTGAGTACAGGGGCGCAGCAATGGCTGCATGTGAGGTAGCTTGGTTGCATAAGCTACTTTATGATATGCATCAGCCTACAGATGGGCCAGTTGTCATTTATTGTGACAACATGAGTAGTATACACTTGGAAAATAACCCAGTCTATCATGCTAGAACAAAGCACATTGAGGTGCATTATCACTATGTGCGAGAGAGGGTTTTACTAGGTCTTATTGATCTAGTTTATGTCAGCACAGAGGATCAGGTAGCTGACATATTTACGAAGGCATTGGGCGCAAAGAAGCTGCGCAAGTTCAGAGACCTGCTTGGTGTGCAGGAATTGGGATTGAGCTCGAGGGGGAGTGTTGAGATATCGAGCTCCACTCGTGATATGCGAGGGTGACCGTTGTGCATTTATGTCACCGACGTGTCAGTTGCAGATGCGGTTGGTACACCGCCCATGAATAATATCTACATGACAGCTATCCTTATCTACTCTAGTTCGTGGCTCAGTTAGTATGCCACCTTAGTTAGTTGAGTTTGGTTTGAGACCCATATATAGGGTTCTTCTATTTCTTTGTATTAGAGTTCTTTTGGCTTACACAACTAAGAAGAGAAAAACTGTTTTCAGCCTCCACCTCTATGTGTATTCCCCCATTGTGCAAGCAAGAAAGCTACAAGTGAGACTCCTTCCTTCTCTCCCACAATCTTGATAGAGTTAAGGAGGATGCTCTCACCATACTTTACCTTGGCTCAGAAAAAACAAAGCTGGTTAAAATCAATGCTTAACTGCAGAGGTTGTTGACTTTGTGACCAACTAGTCACAATCTTGACCAAATTCAAAGATATCTTCACCTGGGATTACTTTGAAATGAAGGGGATCCTCAATTTTAGTAGCACCAAATTTCAATCAAATCAAATGTTATGCTAGTCAACATACAGTGATACCGAATGAATAACCACATGGCAAAGCTACTTAAATAAGAGTTAGATCGACTCCTCTGAGTTGGATTCATCACCCTAGTGGATAGAGCAAAGTGGATCTTGCCCATTGTCATTATTCCAAGGAAAAATAAGAAGCTCAAAATCTATGTAGATTATAAGAAGCTGAATGCTACAACAATTCTAGATCCATTTCTGATCCTGTGCCTTGACAGAATTCTCAATGAGATTGCTAGTCATCACGAGGTATACTCATTTCTAGATGGATTCAGTGGTTACAACTAGGTCAACCAGAAGATCAAGCTAAAACTACTTTAATCATATTTTGGGGTGTATATGTATTTACACAGTAATGTGGTTTAGGCTGAAGAATACCATTGCTTCTTTTCCAACAACATATCTAACAAACTTCATGCAAGTCCTCTTGGATGACTTTAGTGTCTTTGACACCATCCTACTTTACTTGAATAATCTTAGGCTTTGTTTCACCATGCTGAAAAGTCAACCTAAGTCTGAGTCCCATGAAATGCATCTTTGTGGTGAAAGGTGGTATCTTGTTAGGTCACATAAGATCTGGAGATGGTATTGCCATAGACCCCAATAAGGTAGCTGCCATAATGTAGACCCTCATTCCTAACTCCTCCCACTAGATCCTATTACTACAAGAATTTGATCTCTAGGTCATACATAGACCTGGAGCATAACATATGATTGCCAACTTCCTGTCCCAACTTGATTCTGAAGAAGCTTTGATTGGAGGAGATGATGACTTTTCAGATGCCCAACTATTCCATGCAACTACTGAAAGCCCAAAACGTGATCCACCCAATCCTCCCTGGATATGGTATGAAGAATTACTAGTCTTCCTAGACTCAAGACAAGTCCCGGATCACATTCTGATGGACCAATGCAAATGATTGGCTCTTTGGAGTGGACATTTTAAATCTATCCTAGGCTAACTCTACCACATAACACTATCCAAAGTGTTGCAGCATGTGGTTCTATCTATGCAAAAGGATGTCATCATGGGAGAAGCTCACCAGGGCATTGTTGGAGATTAGTTTGCAGTTGATGTTACAATTCAAAAGATCCAACAAGCTAGATTATGGTGGCCTACTATACATGGAGATGTCTGTAGATTTATCCAGAAGTGTCATGCCTACTAGCAACTTTGTCCACACTAGTTACCCTTGTACCCAATCTTGCCATTGGAGTCCTTTCAAAAAATGAGGACATGAGGACTAGACTTTGTTAGCCCTATCAAACCTACAACATCATATACCAAAAATAGGTATATCTTGACAACAAGTGGGTTGAAGCATGGACACTATCCAATAATTTTGCATTGGTAGTAGCCAAGTGCCTCTTCAAGGACATCTTCACCTGCTATGGTTGTGCGAATCGATTAGTTAGTGGCTGGGGAAGTCATATTGTAAATCACTTCATCAAAAATATGAGTTCCATTTTCCTAGTAATTCACAAGAAATTATCCTCGTACTATCCTCGAGCCATCGACTTGCTCGAATCTACCCAAAAAACTCATGTAAAATACTTACCGAGCTAGTTGATCATCATCGAAAACATTGGGATATCAAGCTCCCAGCAATCCTTTGGGCTTACCGCACTTCATTCAAAGTGGCTAAAAGCCTCACTCCATAATAGCTTACCTTTGGCATCGAGGCAATAACACCTCTGGAATTCGTAGTCTCGAGTCTCTAAATTACTGTCAAAGATCATCTTCTTCCTTAAGAATCCCTCCCATTCTAAATAGAAAACTTGGCTTAGCTCAACAAGCCAAAGTCTTAGTCGAGGAAGAAGCACCAAGTGGATTGCCTCTCTAAGAAGTGCCTCTTTAAGCATAGGCATGCTATCTTGGTCTTTCGCACTCGCATGGGAAAGCTTCTCCAAAAATTGAAAATGCGATGGAGTAGCCCGTTTTGGATCTTCTATATAATTCCCACTAATTTGTTCTACCTTACTGAATTGCAGGGTAATTTTCTTCTGCAGCCTATCAATGGATTTTGCTTATGGCACTACTATCTAGATGGATTGGTGTGCCCCTTCCCACTTACTCCAAAGTGCCCTGTTGTGGCTAACCCCATCACACTTGAATCTAACAAGCCTTTGTGAGCTCTTCACCGAGATTTGAATCCCCAATTATTTCCAGAATCTAGATTAAAAGTATTATAAAACTACCACTTATGGTGATGTGACCTTTATTAATCACCCCTCATCATGCATTACATGACCCTTATTACAAGTAGCATTATGATGTATCAAGAATGGAACCACACTTATTATTCCTCATGGCCTTATCTATTGGTGTGGCAAACATACATTGGCCACATTCAAACAACCCATCTACCATGCATCTACCCCCACAAACAAAATTTTCTTCACCTTTCCCTCGGGGAAGTTACTATATGTATATCCTCTACATCACGTGCATTCAAGGCCTATTTATAAATATCCTTATCCGTGAATTTTTCTTGAATAAAATATATCCCTTTTCCATTAAATCTGTAAATAACCCCTTTATATTACATCCTTCTGTATGTAAAAAATATATAAAAATGGTATTTTAAAAACACCTTATTTTGAACCCACGTGATGAACATATATATTCATGAGTAACTTACCCGGGACCTTTCCATTCATTGTGGCTTCTATTTTTGACTCTCTATGCTCTCAATGGCCTATCACACTTATCATTTCCTCACCTTATCTCACTTCTCACCACTAATGGCGTCACTCTCCTCCATACTTCACCTTATAGAGTTCCTCATCTCACCCCAAAAAATAAGGTGCATGTCATCCTATGGGTGCATAGCTTGCACCTCGACACCTTCCTTGCCCTCCCATGGGAGACAACATCGATGCATCATGATGCGGAGACCATACTATAGTTGTAGAGAGGTCCCCATGTGCACCTTCATAGCAAGACTATGAGCTTACCCTTAGCGCTTGTAGGAGAGGCTTCATCTCCCTATGCATAGTGTAGTAGAGGCCTCCAATGTGCTTCCGAATAGGGAGATGGATGCACTCTTCATCTCAGTCTACAAAGAAAGTATTGAAGCTCTCTACTTGTAGGCCAAATCCTTGAATGTGTCATCCAAGGTGGCCTCCCTCTTCTTCCTCCCCAACAACACCACCATTGCCCAGGTTGGCATTTTTTGGGAGCTCCTTTAGATAGAATGTAACTGCATATCACAATGCTCAAATGAGAACAAATCCTTGTGGGGGTGATGTGCAGCCATGACTTCATTTTCATGTTCCCTCTCTTAGCCATAATTGCCCTTTCTTGCTCCCTTCACACTGCTATTTTAGAACATCCCTCCCCTTCATCTCCACAAACTTTTGCATGGGTTGCCACAAATGGATAGCCCAATGCTATATAAGAGGAGGTAGTTTGCACTTCTATAGGACATCCCCAACAAATAACCACCGAAGGCATGATTTCCATTCAAGGAATTCCAAACACCACTGCCACACCAGATCAAAAGTAGGCCCCTCAAGTTCTGACCAAAGCAAGCTGGACATTTCTCTATCAGTAGTTTGCTTGAGCCTACAAGTGTCCCAAAGAGAAGGAAGTGTTGACCACCAACCACTCCATTGATAGTGGCACTGTGACTACTATCCCAATAGTCCCCATAGCCACCCTAGCCCCTCAACTCACCTCTTCTCAAGAACTCATCATTACAACAAAGTTCTTCCCAGAGACCACCTTGCACTTCCTAAAATGTGTGGCAAAAGGTCTCCAATGCCACCACTGCTTCAACAATAGATGAGGTCCCTACAAAGTAAAGTGCAGTAGGTGTGGCAAGACAATGAGGTCTTCTAAGACTAGGTTCAACAAGAGTAGGAGGAGTGGTAGCATCTCTAGGCTTGTCATGAAGCCTTGTTGTTGGATTTGTCTAACTCCCTTCAGAAACAATACCAACAAGCCACAATGGAGTATGCATTCTTGCATGAAAGACTATACATCAATTTGGATACATTGCAAGGCTTGCAAGATAGCTTCTAGATGAATTATGTCATATCTCCCACTCCTATTGCCACAAATTCCATAGCTCAAGGTAGAGGAGGCCTCAAACCCCTTCTCATCCCCAAAGTGCAGCAACACGAAGAAAGGGAGCATTCCGTATGAGCACCCTTCACATGCTTAGAACCACTGTAGTGTTAGATGTAACTAGCAAAGGGAAGACTATCATCAAAGAGGAGGTCATTTTCCTCAGTGATGATGCAGCCCCTCCTACAAGCCCCACTGAATACTTCTTTATCTTTGCCATCGGCACTTCCTCTCAAGATCCCAAATGGCTCATGCTCATGAACCATTGCAAGGATCTTGAGCAATAGAAAGATGAGGCCATGGAATGTATTGAAGTCCTATAGAGCAACCACTGGCAATTCTTGGTTGATATTGATTCCAAGGTTAAGTATCTCTTGAAGCACATTGCACTAGCACTTTGATAAGGCTTGGACCAAACCATGTAGTGAGGATAGATGTCTTCTGACCTACCGGCCCTAGTTGTGATCCAAAACCTTGCCTTTAATCTCAGGTGACCAGTATTCTTTCCCCAATCAAGAAAAAGCATACATTGGTAAAGAAGTCCAAGGAGGAGGTCAAAGACCAATGTATAGAGGCAAAAGTGGCTAGTCCATGCATAGAGGCAAAAGAGGTAGCGATTTTGCTGACATCAAGCTCCATGCCAAAGTGGAGCAACTAAAGGGGACACTAACATAGTCCAAGGCCTTGGTGTCCAAGCGCATGATGCACATCTACTCTCTCCAAGATATTGCTAGTTGACAAGATAAATCGATTGAAAACTTGACACGGCAACTCATAGTATCGAGGATGGAGCATGATTAGCTCCAACAAGCTAGGTGGGTTGGGGCCTATTACTTGGATTTTTTGGCATTTGAACTCTATGCTCACTAGATCTGGAAACCTTTGCACTAGGTCTGTCTAGTTTGTTGCTACCGGATCTGTCAAACCTCAGCCCCAACCATGCACGTGCCCCACCCAAACCCACACAAGGCACACCCACTCTAGAAGATAAAGGTGCCATCATAGAATGACTCATGTGGATTCAAGTCCTCTGTGTGTGCTATGTGAGGCATAGGATAGCCTAATTGGTGACTCGAAATAGCATTCATGAGAAGATAGGTAAAAGAGGTCATCAATTTTGATGGTAGTAGTGTAGTAATACAAGGCACTAGATTAGCGGATGATTATGATAGAAGGACTTCATGATGTCATGAGTGCCGCATGCTATATAAAGATAAAGAAAGAAGTGCTATGGTCTTCTTCTCCTTCTCTATCTTCTACATTCTCTCCTTCTTCTCCTCAAGTTGCCTTTACATGAACTCTCCCCCCCCCGGTTGCTTATCTTAGGCTTGCATCTCTCCTCTTAACCTCGCATTCATCAATCTTCCTCTTTGCTTCCTCCTTCAACTTGTTGTTTGGGTCCAGACCTTTCCTAAACCCTAACAATCACCCTAGAATCCTTCAATAATATCTAATTCTATAAAGAGTAGTTGAGTCCAGTCCATTGTCATGTATTTTGTCTAAGCAGATTTTCCCAAAGATGAACTCTATATTCCAATATCTTTCATTAGTCCGATGTACACATTTGATGGGATATATGAGCATTCACTCTTTGTCATGAGCTATCTATCTCAATAGCACAATGTGGTGATTAAATCTATTGATATGATTTGTTGTTAAGTCCAAAATGCCGGTATATCCCTATGTTAGGTTCGAGTATGATAAGGCACTACTATTTTGCATAGCTAGTGTACAACCAGTTTGCACTTGGTGACCACACTTGGAATTTGGACCCAATTATAATTTCATCGACTACCTCATCTACCATAATCTTATGGCATCTATACCTTGAAAAAGGCGCATTAATTTGGTGTCTTATTGATCCACTCATCAAACGTACTTTTTTGTTTGTTTATATGGAACTATTGGAAATGCAAATTATTATCTCTCCATTTAGTCTTCCATAGGCACAACTCATGTTACAAATTTAAGTGCAGAAATTTTGTGGAAACAAATCTATGATTTAGGAGTGTGATTCTCATATTAATAATATGCTTAAATTTTATTTCCAAGATGCAAAACTAGCTTAAAATGTGAAAATTTCCTTGGGTGAATATAGTGTGCTATTTGCGACTCCTCCTTGTTGGGCCTAGGCTAATTGTTTCCTATATGGTGCTTGTGTGTGAGTTCTAAGAGTAAGAAGCATGGAAGTGGTTTATATTGATGTTTTCAAAATGGGTTAGTTAGTTCATTTGAGAGTAATGGAAATTATTACTATGATCTTTAAAGATATAGGGGAGGAGCCTATTCCCAGATTCTTATGTACAAAAATGAGCCAAAAATCAAGTGTTTGTTTAAAAAGTTAGAGAACTTTTAAGTTAGCTAGCTGATGATAAATTTGTGCATCAAATAGGACTACGAAGGGAAAACATAACCCAATCAAGGTAAAAACTGAACCTAGAAACTTAATTTTCAAAAGATAAGAGTGTGTAAGGTGTTATGGGTCTAAGATTTATACGAGTTTGGAGCAAGGAAGTTGATGGAATAACCATACTAATACCTAATAAGAAAGGAGAGAGATATAATAATGTGATAAAGCCAAATTAAACTCAAACAAGACCCCCAACTAGGCCTTTAGAAACAAAATAAGCTAATACAATCTAATGACAAAAGACACGAGAAAGAGGTATTTAACTTGTGTTTAAAATTTGATCTATGTATAAGAATTTTATTGAAAATATAAAGCTAGAAAAAGAGGAGCTATATATATTACAAGATCTACTAATGTGTGTAATCTAACTCAAATAAACAAAGAACAACTTGCTGAGCTACCCAAGACTGCTAGACTCTTTAAAGAACGTTTCTTTTCGAGGATGGGGTTGCAGACCTTGATAATTTGTTTGACAGAGTTCATTCTTAGTGGTGAAGTCATTTATGAGCATTGAAATCCTTGGTTTTTTCTTTTCACTAGTAGGTGGCTTGTTAGGGTGTTGTGTCCCTAATAGAAAGCTCACCACAGTTTTTGGTGCCCATATCAAGGATCTTTTTTTGTTTTAGAGGTTGATTAGACACTTGAAATGAAGCTCAATATGGCTCTATCTAGTGGTATATTCTTTTATAGGGTAGCTAAGGAGAGTTCTAGAAAATGAGATGGACTAATTTGAGACTAGTGATGATGAGGATAAAGCTATGTATGCAAGTCAAGGTCCAAGAGGTGAGAATTGGGTTTTATTTAATAGACAACCTAAAGGCATACAATATAGGTGGAGTTTGCTAAAGGGAGATCTATAGATAGCCTATTTTGGGCTATATTGAGATGTCAAGCTCCATATGAACTGGCATCCACTACACGCCTTGGTGAAGTGGCATGATATTATTCATTGGCATATTAGGTGTTTGACGTGAGGATACACTAATGATTCAATAGTTGGACTACATCCATGTAGTCTAGCTAGGCACATTTATTGTGTCAGCTTTTCTTTCTTATCAGGTTCACACTTAGTGACTACATGTACATATGTTGTGGTACTTTTATGTTAGTCTTTTATCATGTTTTAGATTGAATTCTTTTGTGTGGAAGAATAAGAAAGAAGAAGAAGAAGATTTCAGCCCTATCTCTTGGTGTGCTCAAGCCTCCATTGATTGTGTGTGTGTGTACTCTTAGTGCTTCACCTCTCTCTCCTCTTGTCCATTTTCATGATATCAGAGCAATTCCATGGCTACGTAGAGGTTGATTGAAGACTGAGGTGAAGGCATTGAAGCACGAAGCAAGCAATGGGTAAGAAGCTCTTCCCCCTTGCTTGATTTGCCTTAGGGCATAGTTGCGGGAGGCTCTTGAGGTTGGTAGGACTACAGTCTCCAATTGCAGTGAAACTTGGTCAGCAAGAAGTCTCTAATTGCAAATTTTTTCCATCTGAGGTCATTTCAGCCTCTACTTTAAACTTGCAAGTGGTCTCGATCATAGTTTTTAGATATACTGGAATTTTGGTTGTGTATGTTGTTTACATATACATAGATTATAGATTTTGAATGTGTAAGATTTCAGGTGTTTGCTGGGTTGTATT
The DNA here is from genome assembly GCF_053477565.2 of Lygodium microphyllum. Taxonomy (NCBI): domain Eukaryota; kingdom Viridiplantae; phylum Streptophyta; class Polypodiopsida; order Schizaeales; family Lygodiaceae; genus Lygodium; species Lygodium microphyllum. The sequence continues at coordinate 9,873,518 of NC_141135.1, forward strand.
AGACATAAAAGGTATTTGCATACAAATTGTAGATTGTAGTTATTGTTGTGTAGTCATTGAAAAATGCTACGTGTTTAGTTGTGGTACACTTGTTATTAGCTTGCTTGCAAATTGCAGGTTTTTGCAAGGTTTTCTATTGTGTGAAAATTTTGATAACTTCAACTAAATTGTCAGCAAGAAGCTTGATAAGAACAATTATCCTACATGGAAGTTCAAGATGGCAAATTTATTGAAGGACAAAGGTGTTTGGAATTATATTGAAGGACAAAGGTGTTTGGAATTACAATTAAAGGCTAAGAAATATTGGGAGCAAACACAGAGTAAAGTCATGTATTGGCTATCTATCAATGCCACAAAAAGCATGATGGGCTATTTGTAGGAATATGAAACCCCCACTATTGCATGGAAAAATTTGGCAAGGCTGTTCGAAGTAAATACAAAGGCCAAAAAACTACAACTCAAGTCCAAGCTGAATCAAGTGAAAAGAGGGAACCTACCCATTAATGATTATGCCTTGAAGGTCAAGAGTATTTTGAAAATCCTTTGATCTATCAGTGTGGTAGTTGATGATGGCTATGTTGTGTGTGTATGCTTAGATGGACTTGGAGATAAATATAAGATCTTTAGGTCATTTATGAATAAGAGGGATGCTATCTCTAATTTTGCAAACTTGATTTCTATGATAATACTTGAGGAGAAGAACCTTGGCTTGGATTCCTTTTCTTATTAAAGAAAGAACAAGTCTGAACATATCTTTTAATATACTAGCAAAGGTCGAGGTCATGGTAGAGGCCAAGATGGTGGTCGTGGTCAAGATTCTAATGCATAGCAAAATAGAGGAGGATAGTCCCGAGGAAGGGGGAGTCAAAGATAGCAAGTTGCAGATTCTAATGAGCAAACTAATTTTAGTGATAGGCAGAGAGTGATGGTATTGTGGTCAAAAAGGCCATATTTCTAAAAATTACATAAAAAATAAGGCTTAGAAATGGAAAAAAGGAGCAAGGTAACTATGCATCTAATAGTAGAAACAATGATGACAAAAGTGAATAGTTGTTTGTTATGCAATACTTTATGAATACTATGATTTCTGATGGTTCATCAAAGAATGATATACAGTATGTAGATTCAAGTGCCTCTAACCACATGACTTCTCATGGAGAATGGTTTAGAGAGATGAACTATCCAGAGTCCCTAGGTTATGTGGAGACAATGGATGATATAGTTCGCCCCATTACTAATGTTGAAAATGTTCCTTCGAGTATGCAGGAAGGCAAAACTAAGTACTTATCTTTGATGTGTTGCATTTACCAAATATTACAAAAAATTCGTTTATATTGGTCAGATGGTAGAACAAGGATTGCACGTTTGGTTCACATTTGATGATTGTTATGAAGAAGATCTAAAAAATTATTATAGGTCGATTGCAAAAGGAAAATGTGCTAGCAAATTATTTACTCTTGATGTGAATCTACTTGAAATGGATGCTTTCATGTTTGCACAAGGCTCAGGTGTTGTGGCTAATATTGAAATTTGGCATAAGAGAATTGATCATGTTAATGTGCAGTGGCTAAAAGACATACATTCAAAATAGATTGTGAATGGCTTGCCTAAGTTTAGAGTTGATGGGATGCACAAAGTATGTGAAGCATGTCAACTTGGAACGTAAGAAAAGTATGCATTTCCACATGAAAAGCATATATGTAAGAAGCTACTTGAATTGATACATTTTGATATGTGGAGTCCTACAAAGATTGCAACTTTGAGTGGTTGTAGGTATTATGTTTCCTTCATTGATGATCATACTCCCAAAGTATGGGTTTACTTTATACGTGAGAAAAGTGAGGTGTTTACTTACTTTAAAAGCTTCAAGGCTTTGGTTGAGAAGGAAACAAGGTTGCATATTAAATATCTAAGGCTAGATGGAGGGGGAGAATATCTCTCTAAAGAGTTTTCTGAATTTTCTAAAAAAATGGTATACATAGGTAGTATACATGTAGATATACTCCTTAGAAAAATGGAGTCACTTGAGCGAAAAAATAGATATATTACAGAGGTGCCTGATACATTGATTGTCAGAGAAAGAAACTCGCCTCATTACTACTGGGTTGAAGTAGTTGCTAGTGCTATATACATTATGAACAAGACACCCACTATTGTTGTACATGGATGGTATGACACCTGAAGAGAAGTTTATGGGTAAAAAATGAAAAGAATGTATTTGCAGAACACATGGCTAATTGTTAGTTAAAATTGTTTGAGCACACTAGGGTATGACAATAGAGGTTTTTGAAGGTGGAACAAGCTTTATCAATGGAGTTGTTGAAGTTGAAGTAGAGCCCAATCTTAGTCGCATGCACTCTCTTTGAGCAATCATGTTAATTGCATCAGTAACATCTGTCCATGTAGTCTTGACTCCTGATTCAGAGGTAGCATCTTCTAGGTGATCAACAAGCTTCTCTTGCAAAATGGGATCTGTAGCCTTAAGGAATAATTCAATCTTTTGACCTTCCATACTTTGTTGGTCTTCAACATCAAGTTGTCCAAATTTAATTTCAAACTCATAGTATAAAGCTGTTGCAGCTAAACCTTTGTTGGGTTTCTCAACCCAATGAGTGAAAATTTTCTTCGTCATTAGGCCAAAGTCTTTTAAGAAGAATTCTTCGCATAGGAGTTTTTTGAATGCAGCCCAATCCGCATCTTGCTGAAAAAGACCATGGATTCTTTCTTGAAGACTATGCTTGGTTAGTTTGCCAAAGTAGCGACTCCATGCATGTTGCAGTACACCAAAGAAGAGCATCTTTCCAACATACAAGCGAATGAAAACACATACATTTTGACCATTAAATTGTTTTAATTTCCACCCAACTTCCTCTAGGGCCTTGATAGCTATGGAATCAATCTTCTCTTCGTCTTTCCTTTGTTGTTGTAACATTTGGATTTGTTGTTGTTGAGTCTGTTGCAGTATGCGCACCAACTATTGTAAAGTATCTCCTGAAGAATCCCCCATCTTGGAGTTCTCTTACACCGACCTTCACATCGGGTTCACCAATGTTGCATTTTGTAGGGTTGAAGGTCACCACAGGGGTTTGGCAAGAAAACTGGATAAGATAGATAGAGATGTGTCTTCAAGAGATAAGTAGATTACAGTGAATTTTAAAAGGTTCAAGAGGTATTTCACGGTCAATCACAAGGGTTTGAGAGAGAAGAATGTATGGGGGTTCATGAGCTTAGACTCCGGAGATGGTAGAGATAAGAGAAGGGTTGAAGGTTTCAAACCAAGTTCTTGAAGATATTAATAGAGCTTCCAACTACATGTTCTTAGCAAAGATCACAAGAGTATTATCTCATAAGTTCTAACTCAAATCAAGCTTGTTTTCTTGACTGTAAGAGCAATCACAAATTATAAAATCAAGTACAATATGCTATCATGTATCATAAACAACTCTGCATCCCATCATTCATACATGATGCCATAGCATGAATCAACTTCGCATGATTACATTCAATGTAGACTATTAGGGACAAAAGCTTATGAGTCAATTACAAGGCTTGTAGGGCAAAGAGACTTTCTTTAAGAGAGCTTCAAATTGAGTTCCTAATAAGGAAAAGTTACCATAGCCAAGAAATAAGAGAAAAATATCCTCTTAATTCAACCCAAAGCATCTATGAATGATCTACAAACATTACGCTGCCATAGGGGCGCATAACACTTGCATATTTTGACAGGATGTTTTTTATAGAGTAAGAAATGAATTAAAAGAACACTTTTGTAGCTAATTCTCTGAATATGGCTGAAGATATCAGCCCCAAATCAACCCAAATATCTTCTGGAATTCACCTTTGATGATAGCATAAACTTTTCCTAACACGGTGTTAGTGCATTTGGTGTCGAAAGTCTACCATGGGGGTAAGAGACAGCATGGTGAAGGGAGATTCAGGGAGAGGAGTAGACAGAAGAGAAGGGGTTCGAAGAAATAGAAGACGTAGAAGAATACTCACAGAAAGAAATAGAAAATGTAGAAGAATACTAACAGAGATGAAGCCTGTTAGTTTGTTTCTGCATTATGAGAAGATAAAACTCTTGTAGACCAAAACATGTATAAAATAATATCTTCCTCTATGCTGCTCAGATCGCCAATTTGATGCTTTAATTGGCTCTGAAAGGGGAGTAAAATACAAGCACACCTGGCGAGAATTATGTCAAATCACTCACTTCAGAGTGCTATTCACTGCCTAAAAACAACGATCGTGTGTCACATGATTTTGCTAATCTTTCTTTTTACATAAAATCCTAGCTGCATGCTTTCTTTTACATGATATCCTAATCTAGAAGTTATCTACAATTTTATGGATTTTACAAGAGATAATATCTAAAATATCAAAAATTACAAAAATCTAATATTTTTGAACCATGGACACTAACACTAATTCCTAAAGTGGCATTGGCTCTATAAGGAAGCCGCACTCTAGAGTTTTTCAGACAATGTGCGCGTAGTGGCACAACACTGGCAGTCCATTGTGAACATGTACATGAACTCATGTTTTCTAAACTTTTATTTACGACATGGTATATGTCACAAATGTTAAATCTCTCTTGTATGTGATTTTGAATAGGTAATTTTCTATCCAAACCCCTGACAACCTCAATGGTGGTATGTTGTACCTTTAGCTCCCCAAAGTGCGAGAGTATATGATGAAATCAATGTTCCTAGTGTAGATGAGGATAGTATGCAGATAGAGCAGTCGATATGTAAGGGGTAGAGGCCACCCAAAGCTTGGAGCATGTAGAGGAGGCATAATCCAGTAACAATGATGGAAATATAGGAGGCCAAGAATTCTTTGAGAATGAGGTGGACTCATACTTTTGTGGTGACTTTTCTATTGACCTTCCAGTGTATGCGGAGTTGTGGTAGGAGATTGACATGGGACCATAGACTACGTCATACTTGGAGCATCCACCTACTCAATTTGTTGATGAATTGCTTATAAGGGTACTCTAGAATATGCATTTTAAATAAGATTAATTTTTTTAGAGTTATATTATCATGCTTTGCTTGAATTTTTATATTGATTATGCTAACATCAATTGTTGTCTATGCAGGTGACCTTTGTGGATATTTGGACAGCACAATGAGTCAAGGAATGAGCGACGAGGAGCTACAAGAGATCTTTATATGTATGTCTCTAGATCAGATGGCTCAATTTAGAGATATGGTGAGTTGTCTCGGACACCATCAGGCCATTTTGTTCGATCTACTTCAGCATGCTATGATGCATCAGTTTCAAATAGATGACGTCGACGCTCCAAACTTGGGCCGGATGGAGGGAGTGGTTCTAGGGGATGTTGTGGAGACATGGATGTGGTGAGCTCACAGTCAGCTTGAGATACAGGTGCTACTCCTTGCTCTCGTGCAGGTTTGAAAGAGGGTGGCTTAGGTGGTTGTTGTGGAGGTATCGACGCAATGTCTCTGTTGCCTTGTCGTTCTGCTAGATTTGCATCACTTGTGGAATTTGTCACACCTGTGGGGATTTCTACTCTAGTCACTCTAGATTTTGCTCAGCCGTTCGCAGGTGGCACCCCTATGGGTGGTACTCCGAGAGATATCACCCCGGTGGGTACACTAGATGTACATGGGTCTCCTAGATATGCCCAGGAGTGCGCTCGCATGTGGGAGAGGGCACATCTTAGACATACCCTAGAGGGGTATGGATACCTTGTAGATGATAGGACAGGAGCCATAATCATGAATGATGAGGGGAGGAGGGTGATGGCTCTTATGAGAGAGTTGTGCCAACAAGTTTTTCAGCACAACGTCTTGGATCATTGGAAGAATATATCAGAGGGGAGCAAGGACTACATAGTAGCATCCTTGCATAAGGAGTTTCCGGTACCCACTGCAGTAGATAGTTTCTCCACAGGCTGGATGATGGAGTGCATGCATGTGCACATGTCACATAGACGATTAGACTCACGCAAGGCACTTAAGAGTGGGGCCTTAAAACCCGAGTGGCTAGATGGAGATGACTGGCGCCAACTCAGACAAGAGGCTACAGATTCTCCAGGACATTGGAGACAAGAGTGCGAGGCAGCAAGGGCACAATTGGAGGTAGGAGTGGTCCATCATCTTGGGAGTGGCAACCACATGACTTATCACAATTGGAGGCAGGAGTGGTCCACCATCTTGGGAGTGGTCCATCATCTTGGGAGTGCCAACCACATGACTTATCTGGAGGGCTTTGAAAGTTTTTCTTTTGTTCTTCTTGCTTATTTTTTTGCAATATCGCTTGTACTTTACAATCGTATTTCTAATAGTTGTATTTTGTTTTCTTTGCAGCACTCCATTACAAACTATAATCCCACCGGCCTGGAGACTTGATATGCAGAGAGACACGGTCTCACTGCATTGATCGATAGATTGTATGCACGTGGTGGCCTAGTAAGTCACTTATCCTTCTTGTCCGTAGTTACTGATTTGAATTGAAATGCATTATTGTATGATGGACTGATATGTAGTTATTTCTTTTTTGGAGAGTCCATTCGATGCTCCTTTGCAATGGTACGAGTTTTCGGATGGTGATGTTCTATAGCTCGTGCTTGGATCCGTGGAGCGCACATCCTTTTCTGCATGTGATTTATGTAGGCATTTTCTATGCACTATGTTATTATCATCCTTTGTATTTTGCCATGATTCCATGAGCACTTTCATTAAGCAATCTTGTATCTATTTTATGTATCAGTCTAGTTGTGGATTCAAGTACACTTTGCCTTCATTTTGACGACCATTATACACCTTACTGTAACTCTTTTGTATAGCCAAAATACAGCACATAGTGCTACATGCAAGCTACCTTGCCACAATTTTTTTTAAATCTGTAACCGTTGCTATTAGTGTCACAAATTTACTATACGCATCACTATTTGCATCACAAATGCGACACAAATAGTGACACAAATAGCGATGGTTCTATGGCATTGCTAATATCGACGTGTTTAGTGACGACGGAAAATTTTTCTTAATGAATATTTTCATCACTTTGAACATCGGTATGAGGCTTGTAATCTATCAATGTTGTAAGTAAATACAAAGAAAAGAAGAAAGTATCGGATGGTAATGATGTATCTGCTAGTTATTTGGGATTTGATGGAGATTCCAGTGGTTCAGAGAGTTTGGACGATGAGCTTTGGTATTCTTTCAGTCAAGATACCAAATGTACAGAGAGTACATGGTAATGTAAAGGCTCCATTAAAGTGATCTAGCGGTATGCAAGTCTAGCAGGGTCAGATACCCTGTTAAAAGATTTGGTTTTGAAGGTTTTGTAGCTCACCATTATGCTTATATGGTAAAGGTGGTTGAGGATATTGAGCCCACTTGTTTTGAGGATGCTGTTGGTCATGCTCATTGGGATGTAGCAATGGATGAGGAGATGGCTATATTAGAAGCCAATAAGACTTAGAATCTAGTACCATTGCCTAAGGAAAAGAAAGCTATTGGCTATAAGTGGATCTAAAAAATTAAGTATAATGTAGATGGTTCTATTACTAGGTATAAGACTAGGATGGTTGCAAAAGTCTATGCTCAAACATATGGCATAGATTATGAAAAGACATTCAATCTAGTTGCTACTATTAGATATATGATTGCTTTGGGAAGCAACCAAAGGTTGGGGACTTTGTAGAAAATGGATGTCAAAAATGCCTTCTTACATGGTGAATTGCAAGAAGAGATGTATATGGAGCAATCAATAGGTTATGAGGCACATATGTGTTCAAGTTAAAGAAGATGCTCTATGGGCCGAAGCAAGCACCTAGATCATGGTCTGACAAGATCAAAGAGTATGTTATCAACTCTGGATTTTATGTTTGTAACATTGATCACTCACTTTATATGAGAAAGGGAGATGCAGGTTTGGTCATCATAGTCATCTATGTAGATGACTAGATTATTACAAGTGATAATGATAGTGGGATTGTTGAAGTCAAGGACCTTTTGAAGAAGAAGTTTGAGATGAAGATTTTGGGTGAGCTGAGTTACTTTCTTAGTATTGAGGTGATCAAATGTGATGATGATATATGGCTATCCCAAAGGTAGTATGACTTGGATATGTTGTCCAAGTATAGTATGACAATGTATCAGTCTCTTTCAGTGCCATTGGAGCAAAATGTGAATTTGAATATTGATGTTGGGGATGAGATAGAAGATCCTCCTATATTCAAGAGGATAGTAGGGAGTCCGATTTACATGACCTTTTACAAAGCTATAATTTAGTTATGTTGTTGGCATTGTCATTCAGTTTATGTAGTTACCTAGAAAGCCTCATTTGGATGCAATTAGATGTATATTGAGGTATGTGAAATGCACTTTGTATTATGGAATTTTTTATGAGGCAAGTAAGAATATATAGGTGTTTGGATACACAGATGTAGATTGGATTGGTAGCATGTGATAGAAGATCTACTAGTAGATTTATATTTTCCCTTGCTAGTGCAGCATTACATGGAGTATTAAAAAGCAATCTACAGTTGCTTTATCAAGTATAGAGGCTCAGTACAAAGGTGCTACTATGGAAACATGTGAGATGGTATGGCTACAAAAGTTATTTGGGTGATTTGGATCTGTAGGGTGATGGTCCACTTGTCATCCATTATGACAATATGAGCAGCATACAATCAGCTAGGAACCCAATATTCTATGCTAGGATAGAACACATTGAGGTGTATTGCCACTTCTGAGAGAGAAGGTACATGTAGGAGAGGTTGACTTGGTATATGTCTAGGATTAGATAGCTGATATTTTTACAAAGGAATTGGATGTAGAGGAGCTTCAAAAACTTTGAAGTTTACTTGGAGTTGCAAAGATATATTGTGCTTGAGGGGAAGTGTTGAGATGGCAAGCTCAATACATGTGGATATTGATGATATGCCACTTGGTTACATGGGTTTGCACATCTACACTTGCCACATCGGTGGTCATTATGATTCTCACATGGCCACTGACTATGTAATATTTTTGCAACGAAATATTCAAGACCCTAAATCTCATGCAAAAGTGGTTCAAAATAATCTCCTGCAACGGAAAAACCTTGGGCTAAGTGCTCCCTCCGCGTACATCAACAGACACTAGCCCCGCATCGTGTGTAGGAAGCCATGGCTCAAAACCGTAAGCCCACCCAGGAACACCCTTCACGGGAAAAGGAAGGGATAATTTTTACAAATTTTTTTATGGATAAACTCCCTCCCCTTTAGCCGTTGCATGGCGGGGAGAGGGAGTATGAGGTAAGTGGTGGAGGGGCATGGGAGGAGGGCATGCACCTCGCCACGTGTGTGGCTACCCCTCCCCCCTTCTACCTATAAGAGCACCCCCTCCCCAAGCTTGAGGAGGGAGAGGACTGGACCGTGCTGCTACTGGCCGCCATGGAGATCGTGCTGCCCGCCATGCTACCATGCTGCCTGGGAGCCTGCCGCCATCGCCACGTTGTTGCCGCCTCCACCTTCCCCATCATTATCAACATCATCATCAGAATCGGCATCATCATCTTCATCTCCCTCAATGTCGTCTTCATCCTCCCAATCATTTTCTCTCTCCACGTCATCCCTGTGTTCAGATCTTGGAAGCTTCTATTGAAGCTTCCATAGGCCCTGTTCACCTGTGCCTTCCCCGAGTTTTCTTAAAACCGTATCTGCAAGGGCCATGCCCTGCGTGGAAGAGAAGATCTCGAACAGAGAGGATTCGAAATGCAAAAGTAACCCAAGGGAGAGTTGCTAAAACAAAATTACTACGTCAATGGCTCCTAAAAAAAAGGCGAGAGGAGCACATGTAGAAGCTTCCAACCCGAGTAAGCGAGTGGACAACGCCCCGATTCTTAATGCCCAAGTTTCAATAACATTTCTGCATGAAAGGATGCATTAAGCATGTCTTTAATTCACGTAAGCAAGTTTGAATACATTGGAAAATTTATATACTCGCATCGAATTACCAAGTTAAGTTGCATGACGAGTACTTGCATGGTCATGGTAGTTGCATTCTTCAATGCATATTGCATAAGTTAAAATATGGATTTTTCTAAAGGCATCCTTGTTGCCTCGTGAAAAGAACAGCGCATATAACACATAATACACTTAGGTAATAATTTCCTAGTTGTGACTTGTGTATGAGATAATCTTAGATGCCCATTGAATGATGTCCAAATAGTCGCAATGCATGGAAAGGAAATTATGAACTTTGCAAATTGCATGCGAAGATGGTTACGTTTTAGGTCAGGTTAAGTGATAAAAGGAAGGATTAAATCAAGGATGGACTCATGGCATTCGCTCTTGCATAGAGTTCTTTTATCAAAGTTTGAATGCATCTTCATTAAAAATATTATAGCTTTGATTTCGTTGCATTAAATGTAGGATTTACAAGAAATAGTTTTGAATGTAAATTAACGTCACATAAGGCAAGGAAAAGAAAAGGTCACTATAGATCCTATAGTTGCAAATAGGTTTATGGTCTTGAATTTGCATATTCGCATGGAATGATGCATCTCACCTATCTTGCAGTTACTTACATCTTTTAGGGAAAAGTACTTGAAAATTTAGAAGAAAGTATTTGCATCTTTAAAAAGGGAAGATCATCTTTACTCGTGGGTTGGATGGATCAACTAAGTAATCCGCTTATAGTTGAGTAGCTCACATGAAAATCATAAAGGTATGATTAGATTGCGTATGACGATCACCTCAAAGTGCTAGGTAGGGTTAAGTTACGTTAAAATTCTACCTAGTATCGCACTTGGGTTGCCGACCTAATATTTATGATCCCAAAGATCCTACCCACATTCACGGAATGTTAGGATTAGCTAAACGCCCATGCAAGAATGATCTAGGGTTCTTACCCTAAGGATCAATTGACCAAATACTAGACTTCTGTATGAATTTAGGAACCCTAGGGCCAAAGCGGCCTAGTAGGGTTAGGGCTTGGATTGGGTCAAGAGGACTCCCAAACCCTACATCTTGACCAAAGGTATTCCTGACCAAGGAATACCGTGTGATGGGAGAAATAATCCCACAAGTTAGGTACTGACACCTATCTCATGCAACAAGTTGCAACGTCGCATGGTTTTGTGTCTAAATCACAAAATAGTATTGCCACTCCTTAGAACAAAGTTGGCGAGTTCTAAGTACAAGTCTAATTTTCTAGAGGATAAGTAGTCATCCTACTACATCATCCTTCCTTGGGGCTGATTTGCCAAGTTAGGGTAATTATGAATTGCTTAGCAAGAAATTGATTAATCAAGTGAGGACAACTGGGTTGTCCAGGATTTATTGACTAAGATATAAGGATACCTAAGGTAGTGACAAATTGGGTCAATAGGGTATAAACCCTAACCCAGGAAAAAAGGGTAACAAGCAACTCAGCTTACGAAACCCTTGGGATCTTGCCAAGTCGTGATTGATCCCCGATCGAATGATGGATGTATTCAGAGAGAAGGATTCACACCTTAGTAGTTGGCCGTACAAACGGCCACTGGAATGTTCTTGATTGTACACTTAGGAGCATTGTTTGTACTTCTTTGATCAAGGAACTAATGCCAGAAAAATAACTAATGCTTCAGGTTGAAAGCCTGTAGGGAGAGGCAGCATTAGTTACCCCCGACTGTGTGCCTGACCCTATCTAAGGGGGTTGTTAGCCGTGCCAGGTACGTGGATCGAACCTGCAGCGAGAGGTCTCTTCGTGGATGCTACTTGGAGCAGGAGGATGCTTGGGTGCCAGGGCTATTTTTGCTTGTCAAACTAAATGTGATAGGTAATTAGATAACTAAAGCAACCCGAGGAAAGTGTGGTGGATGTGACCCTGGGTCCGTCCTACGAAAGGGTGGCCCCGGTTGGCCGGGAACTTTTCTCAAAGGAATCGACAACAAGGTAACAATGACCTAGAATCTAGAGTGCTAGAGTCCCGTTTTATACAGTTTTAGGGGAATGGAATGGGACTATGCCTTACGGGCAGAGAGGTCGAGCTTCACATCCCTCTCATTTCCCATTCTTCTTGAACCAAGTGCAGTGTAAATCCACTTCGACCCTAATGTTTCTGCGTAAAGTAGTTCATCTGGGCTCGACGCTAGACATGACACAACAGGTGTCAAAGTTTTGTGCCGGAATAAACCTAGGCATAAACACCCACCTGGAATCAATGTGCCCAACAAACCTTCAAGACACGCTCATTCGAGCTGCACCGAAAATACATGAGGTACATTCCAAGCCAAGAAATAATAGGACTTGGTCTTACAGGGATCAGAACAAGGAAATGTTTAGATCTCAGACCAAGAGAGCACATGGCCAAAGCCAGGGACAAAGGAAGAAAGCTAGGGCGAACGCTGTTAACAATTTTGTTCCTACACAAGGTAATGGCCACAATCTCTGTTGTTTCCATTGCAATGAGCCAGGTCACTTTAAAAGGCAGTGTCCCAAGCTTAGTAGAGGACAATGTCAAGGGCCATTCCAAGGAACCGTTCATGGCCAAGGATCCACCGTCATGGCCAGAGGGAGAACCTCCAGTGTTGCCAACAAGGAGGTGGGTGATGAGGAAGATCCATCCATGGAAGCTGACATTGAGAGGGCAACGGTTCATGCTGCTCTTCACAAGAAAGGCCCGAATCGCCAATTCTCGGTGATTCAAACACCATCGGATTATCAATGTAAAAGTTTCAAAACCTTGATTGATTGTGGCAGTACACATTCCTTCATTTCACCAGTCTGTGCAGAAAGATTAGGAATAGCTACAATAGATGCACCTACCTTTGTGGAATTAGCAAATGGTCGCAAGTACCAGGCAAACTGCTAAGGTGAAATTCCTACTGGGTGGAAAGTCAACTTCAGTCAGATTTAGGGTTATGAACCTAGGTGTCCACGAATGTTTGCTTGGAATGGATTGGCTAATACCCAATGATGCCCACATTCACTGTGGAAAGGGCCAAGTCTCGTTTCGAAATTCTAAAGGGGAACTAGTCACAACTCAAGGAGAGGCTGGGAAGCCAAAATTTCAATTGGAAAAAGCAACACGGATAATAAAAGGAGTTAGAAAAGGGCTACCTGTCTATTTGATTAAGCTAAATAAGCTAGATCAAGATCAGGAATCTAGGGAAGAACCTTCATGGTTAAAGGAATACGCAGATGTATTTCCTGAAGAGCTGACTGAACTTCCTCCTCAAAGGGAAGTCAATCACGAAATCAAGCTAGCGCCAAGAGCTACACCAATTGCAAAGAGACCATATAGGATGTCCATCCCGAAAGCGATTGAGCAGAAGGAGCAACTCAAGCAACTGTTAGACCAAGGCTACATCCATCCTAGCAGTTCGCCATGGGGAGCTCCAGTGCTGTTCTAGAAGAAGAAAGATGGAACGCTTCGGCTATGCATTGACTACATAGGGTTGAATCAATCAACCATTAAAAACAAATACCCCATCCCAAGAATAGATGAACTTCTTGACCGCCTTCAAGGTGCGAAGATCTTCTCTAAGATTGATCTCAGGTCTGGATATTATCAGATAAGGATCAAGGAAGAGGATATCCCAAAGATGGCATTCAGCACAAGGTATGGACACTTTGAATTCCTGGTCATGTCATTCAGGCTGACAAATGCTCCCGCTACCTTCAACAGGTTAATGTAGGATATCTTTAGGCCCTATCTTGATGACTTCGTACTCGTCTTCTTTGACGATACCCTAGTCTACTCTAAGCAGGAAAAAGATCATGAACCCCAGCTTCGCATCATCCTTGAGACAATGAGGGCACACAAGCTTTATGCCAAGAAGAAGAAGTGTGCATTTTTCAAGCGATAGATTGAATATCTGGGATTCATTGTATCAGCGGAAGGAATTTCAGTAGATCCGGCCAAGGTCAGAGGTGTTCTGGAGTGGCCAGCACCAACTGTTATCAAAGAAATACGTAGTTTTCTTGGATTGACAAGATGGTACATGGTCTTTATAAAAAACTATGCTTTGATTGCAACGCCGCTGACTGATCTACTAAAGAAGCAAGTATCAATTGTACGGTCACCTGCTGAACAGTCCAGCTTTGACAAACTAAAGCAAAGCTTGGTATCAGCACCCATCCTGAAACTTCCTGATCTTAGTAAGAAGTTTGAAGTGATAACTAATGCTAACACACTAGCCTTAGGATGCGTGCTTATGCAAGAAGGTCATCCCGTAGCATACTCTTCAAGGAAACTGAAGAGCCATGAAAGGAACTATGCTATCCACGATCTGGAACTGTTGGCTGTCAGCGGAGGGGGCCCCCTCTACGGGGGTCCGGGGGGGGGGGCATTCCCCCCGGCCCACGGGGCCGTTACGGTAAAATCCATGCACAATTTGGAGGACCGTTTATAGCCAAATTTTGAACTACATGCTCTAAATTTTAGCCCAGTGATGGATCTGTGATGTGCCTTTAGCTCTACGTAGCCTTTGGGGTCGTGTTCTAGATACCTGTCCGATTTTCAAGAATCCGATTATCAAAATCGGACGTCCAATTTTGGGTTGGTCCGATCAGCCTAGTGGTCCGATTTTGGTCACGTCCGATTCTGGGAGTCGGATCAAAAAAGTGGTCCGATTTTCAAAGTGGTCCGATTCTGGGAATCGGATCGGACAGGGTGGTCCGATTCTAGGCTGGTCCGATTCTGGCTTGTCCGATTTTGACTGGTCCGATTTTACGATTCGGATAGGGGTGGATCCGATTTTCTCGATCGGACGAGACCAAAATCGGACGGATTGGTTCGAGTCCGAGTGGTCCGATCGGACAAGATGGTCCGATCGGACAAGATGGTCCGATCGGACGGTCGTCCGAGCGTCCGAGTCCGAGAGTCCGATTATGGACTAGTCGGGTCCGATTCTGGGACTCGGACGAGCTAGTCCGACTACGCGGACGATGGGCCGCAAGTTGCACGCGATGCCTCTAGGCTGACGTCTACTACACCGAATCGAACAACGCCTTCCAGATAGGTGCAAGACACTATAAGGGAATGCCAGACATGCCAGGAACCACTGTGGTGCTCGAATCAAACGACACTCCAAGGATCTGTGCCCCTATTTCCCTGTTTTAGCCTGTTATACAACAATAGAGAACCCTACTGTTTGTTTCTTTTTCTTTGTTTTTTCCTATCCTAAATGTATCCAAATCACAAAGTAAATACCTACACTACTCCATCTCACAACATAAATCTCAAAAAGTCAAAAAACCTACTTGCTAAGGAGATCGAATACCATCTTCAACCCCCTCACTTCCTACCTATCTCAAGTACCGGTTCGGGGGAAAACCCTACTCCAATGCTTGATTTGAAGCGCGCAAGCGCTCAAGGCTTGAATCCGTTGGTCCCGGCAATGGAACCAAAATGTGGGAGCTTTCACTCAACCGCCAAAGCCCACAGACCGCTTATTGTTCAAGCGTTCCAAGCCGAGCACTAATGGCTATCTCTCACCTAACCGACGCGCCATCCATATCTATGGGTGTAGTGAGCTTACCTTCGTACCGTTCGAGTTACCTTCTCTCCCGCGCACTCCGATAGCTCCACAATCCAAGTGCAAGCTTCAAGCAAGCTCCATCCTCAAGCTCCATGCTCCAAGCTCCATTGCCGCGAGCAAGAGAAGAGAAGAGAAGAGAAGAGAAGAAGAGAGGAGAAGATGGAGAGCTTCTCCTCCTCGCTCCCTCACCCTCACACACTCACTCCCTCACACTCTCACACTCCCTCTCTCAAGCACAAGCTCAAGCAAGCAAGAAGAAGAAGAAGAAGAAGAAGAAGAAGAAGAAGAGAGCTACTTTTGGCCACACACAAGAATGAGCTTCTCATTCACTTTTCAACTTTATATACAAAACCCTAAATCCCTTTTGGGCGGTCATCCCCTTTTCCCCTTTTTACATGGCCGGCCGTAGCCTAGGCCCTTTTTCCCATTGTCATTCTATCTTCCTAGCTTCCTTTCCACTGCCCATCTACATTTACAAATTGCACGGGTGAGAGCCCGGCGCTCCTTGAATTAAACCATGATGCGCTTGCGCTCTTTTACAAAATTTTTGACTTGCACTTTTCCTTGTGCGCTTTTCTCCCTTATTTAGGACTCTTCTCTTTGTGCGTCTTTGTCTTCCATTTCTCTATGCCTTGGCTTTTGTCTTTGTCTTCTGCTTTAGCTTTTTCGGATTTCCCACCTTCGTTCGTTTGAGGGTTAACACTCAACGTCGTCTTCATCCTCCCAATCATTTTCTCTCTCCACGTCATCCCTGTGTTTAGAGCTTGGAAGCTTCTAATTGGAAGCTTCTATTGAAGCTTCCATAGGCCCTATTCACCTGTTCCTTCCCCCATTTTCTTAAAACCGTATCTGCAAGGGCCATGTCCTACGCGGAAGAGAAGATCTCGGACAGAGAGGATTCGAAACGCGAAAGTGACCCAAGGGAGAGTTGCTGAAACAAAATTACTGCGTCAATGGCCCCTAAACAAAAGGCGAGAGGAGCACATGCGAAAGCTTCCAACCCAAGTACGCGAGTGGACAATGCCCCGATTCTTAATGCCTAGGTTTCGATAACATTCCCACATGAAAGGATGCATTAAGCATGTCTTTAATTCACGTAGGCAAGTTTGAATACATTAGAAAATTTATATACTCGCATCGAATTACCAAGTTAAGTTGCATGACGAGTACTTGCATGGTCATGGTAGTTGCATTCTTGAATGCATATTGCATAAGTTAAAAGGTGGATTTGTCTAAAGGCATCCTTGTTGCCTCGTGAAAAGAATAGCACACTAACACATAATGCACTTAGGTAATAATTTCCTAGTTGTGACTCGTGTATGAAATAATCTTAGATGCCCATTGAATGATGTCCAAATAGTCGCAATGCATGGAAAGGAAATTATGAACTTTGCAAATTGCATACAAAGATGGTTACATTTTAGGTCGAGTTAAGTGATAAAAGGAAGGATTAAATCAAGGATGGACTCATGGCATTCGCTCATGCATAGAGTTCTTTTATCAAAGTTTGAATGCATCTTCATTAAAAATATTATAGCTTTGATTTCGTTGCATTAAATGTAGGATTTATAAGAATAGTTCTAAATGTAAATCAACGTCGCATAAGGCAAGGAAAAGAAAAAATCACTATAGATCCTATAGTTGCAAAGAGGTCTATGGTCTTGAATTTGCATATTCTCATGGAATGATGCATCTCACCTATCTTGTAGTTACTTACATCTTTTAGGAAAAAGTACTTGCAAATTTAGAAGAAAGTATTTGAATCTTTAAAAAGGGAAGATCATCTTTACTCGTGGGTTGGATGGATCAACTAAGTAATCCGCTTATAGTTTAGTAGCTCACATGAACATCATAAAGGTATGATTAGATTGCATATGACGATCACCTCAAAGTGCTAGGTAGGGTTAAGTTACGTTAAAATTCTGCCTAGTATCGCACTTGGGTTGCCGACCTAATATTTTCGATCCCAAAGATCCTACCCGCATTCACGGAACGTTAGGATTAGCTAAACGCTCATGCAAGAATGATCTAGGGTTCTCACCCTAAGGATCAATTGACCAAATTCTAGACTTCTGTATGAATTTAGGAACCCTAGGGCCAAAGCATTATCGGCCTAGTAGGGTTAGGGCTTGGATTGGGTCAAGAGGACTCCCAAACCCTACATCTTGACCAAAGGTATTCTTGACCAAGGAATACCGTGTGATGGGAGAAATAATCCCACAAGTTAGGTGCTGAGACATATCTCATGCAACAAGTTGCAACGCCGCATGGTTTTGTGTCTAAATCACAAAATAGTATTGCCACTCCTTAGAACAAGGTTGGTGAGTTCTAAGTACAAGTCTAATTTTCGAGAGGATAAGTAGTCATCCTGCTACATCATCCTTCCTTGGGGCTAATTTGCCAAGTTAGGGTAATTATAAATTGCCTAGCAAGCAATTGACCAATCAAATGAGGACAACTCGGTTGTCCAGGATTTATTGACTAAGATGGAGCCCCAAGAGGAACACCAAGGAAAAGGGAATTCTCTTGCAAGAAAATCTATCTTGTAACATCAATAAGCTTTTATTTCATTCTTTTAACTATCAAATCAAAGAACACAACAATTCTTCACGCAGCATCATAGTAGATATCTCCCACGGATTTGATAGAATCAACCATAATCTTCAACATCTTCATAATCTCCATCAAAATAACAAAGAACACAAGGGAATACACCATCTTTGAATGGAAATACATCACATAATATTTCATCTTCATTGTCTTCATAGTTCTCTCTCTCAATCTTTCTCATATACAATCACACTATTTTCATAGATTTGACTATCTCTGACTCTCTCTCTCTCTCTCTCTCTCTCTCTCTCTCCATCAATAGTACATCATATCCTCACTACAACACTCAATAATCACTCTCAATAATCCTCATTAGGTCGTGGATACACCTCCCAAAAGGTATGTCTGATATGAAAGGTCACCAGAGACTTCATAGTGTCCTATGAGATCTGGCTTCTGTCACTGTCCTTCTGTAACCTTCTGTGAATCTTCTGTAGTTACTTCTTCACTTCAATTAGCTTGGATAGAGCTTCCATTCATCCTTTTCCTAAGACAAAAACACTTCCTAAAACATCCATATATCCATCATAACACCCAACAGAAACAACAGAACAGACCATAAAACAACAAAGCAACAGGACTACAGAGCTATAGAAGCACAGAAGCTACAGAACTTTACAGAAGATCAACAAAACCCATAAAAACCAAAACAAAACCAATTCAATCTCTCATAAACCTTTTCACACATTCTCAATCATCTCTCAAAACATTCATTCAACCATCTCAACTACCAAAATAGAACCAAATCAGAACAAAACAGAAGAAAATCAGGCCTTACAGAACCATACAGAGAGAATTACAGAACTCTTCAGAACAACATATTTCAGCAAAAACCAACATAAACCCTTTCAAACATACTCAAACCACTCCAAACACTTCAAAACATCTTCAAAATCAAACAATCAACCACAAAAAACAACCATTCAGCAACAAAAACAACAAAAAATCAGCCCAAAAACCAATCATTTCCACATTCAACATATATCCCCACACTTAATAAGGAAGCGTCGTCCTCGCAACCTAAGAAAATGGAAGAATAAAAGCTCTATGATCTGCTTTAAAAAATCTTCAATTCAGCATAAATCACCCACTTTGATCACAACCCCAACATATCAGCTTCATAACCTGGATCTGAAACACATATGAAAGGGAAACCAATAACACAAAAAAAAAACCATTCCAATATTATAAAAAATAAAATAACTCAAACTATTAAAGGATATAAGAGTTCTGCATCCAAATCTATAACTGCAACCATGTGATAGCCAATTGCATCAATCTTCACAGCTTCATCTTCATCAGCTCCACACAATTGAAAAAAACATCACCCAATACAAAAAATACCCATATACAAATATAGTCTGAATGGCATGGATCCCCAAAAATTGGAGAGCAGAAAGAAATTTTCCATTAATAAAGGAGGAATGATACAATGACAAAAAAGCTCCATTGCTAAGTAGGATGAAGGTATTTCTTCTTAAACTGCATACTAAGCTTTAAACGCTCCAAAGCTTTACTCTCATCAACAAAATGCTGAGGCACATTCTGGAGGAACTGTAAGCAACACATCCTTTCCAATAAGATGAGGAACCTGGTAGGGAAGGCCTGTGCAAAGTAGTACATAACATCCATCTGAGCAATAGTCACGTCTACATTTGGATTGATGAGCAACTGAGGGATACTCTTTCGAGTATTCATCTTTGACTGCTGATGCATGAAAGCAAGATACCAACAAAAATGAGCTGCAAGGCTAACAGTGGTATCCTCAGAAGTAGCATGCACTTTGGCAAAATGAAGATAAGAGTTCGAACATGCTGCAGATGTATCCCAAGACCCTAGAATGAGAGGCCAATTAAATACCGGTCCTGTCACACAATCATGTAGCATCCATTGTCTTCGACGGAGTATGTCATTGTCATATCCTGGAGTATCTAGCACTGACTGGGGAGGAAGATTGATATAATCAGATGAAGGGGGCAATGGAATGAGAGGAGAACATTGTAAAGGAGGATAATATAAATCATAAAAGGAAGGCAAATGAAGGGATAAGGAAGATGGCAAAGATGGAGAATTCAACAAAAAGGTACGAAGGGAATCCACTGAGAAAATAGAAGGAATAGGAGGAACAGAAGGTGGAGGGTCAGAAGGGGTAGGTGATGATGTAGAATCAACAATAAAAGGACATGCAGTAAAAATAGGGATATGAGGAAATCCAAAAGGGGTAAAAGATAAAAGCGGAATGGTATCAGGACTTGAGGAAAGAAGGGAAATATAAAAAGGGAAACGATACGCCATAAGAGAATAAGAAAGGAGATCACCAGGATCCAAAAGATAGATAGAACAACGAAAATTAAGGTCCTGGAAAAAGGAATCAGTAAATAACGGATGATCAGCAATAAAGCTCAACAACTGAGATTGTAATGGCTAGATATCAGATTTATGGAAAACACTCCGAAGACGACAAGGTTCCAAAGCATCAGCCTCCAAAGGTGGATGCCAAGCATGTCCCTTACACCAAGTCGTCTGCTCATGATAATACTTCAAACTATCTGCTAGCAGGAGCTCAACTGAGTACACATACATGACTGCCTGTAAGATGACATGCCCCACATAAACATTCAAGTCCTCTTCATCAGGAATTTGCAAATGTCTGACAAGATACATGAAAGATAATAATTGAACCTCATGGGAAACCAACTCGTCCACAAATCTATCAAAAACTGCTCTCAAGAGACCCGCAGACCAAAGATTTGACCACCCATCCTCTGGAGGTTCCAAATCCACATTGCTTAAAGAGATGTACAGGGCAAACCTCTACTGATTATATTTGATCCAAAAGGATGGAGGAGGTGACACCAATTCAGTATAGCGGGTAAAATCTTCCTGCACACAGTTCATCCTCTGCTGAAGGCATTCCACTTTAGCGGAGAACCCATCACATAATTTAGCTTTATGGTGCAACTGATCAAGCTCTCCTTTGGAAGATATGACTGAAGAGACAAGAGGAGTTGGAGGAGGAATAGAAAGAACAGCCACTTTTTGGTTAAGTTCTTCAATAACTTTATGTTGGGACTCTACAGTTGCCTGAAAGTGCTGCAACTGACCTTCACTAGTGCCAAGTTTACTAGCCAAAGTGACCATTTCCTCAAGGGCAGAATTTTTCTCAAGCTGCAAGGATGCATTCTCCTCTTCCAACTTGGCAACCTTAGATTCTAACTCTTGGATAGTTGCCTTCTAGGAATCCATTAAGGATGTGGCAGCAGTCATTTGAGCATTAATATCATCGAGTGTAGCCCTTTCTGCAGACAAATCCTCCAGTGCCTTAGTCAACTGACTAGTCAAGGAATCCACCTTGTCTTGCAAGGAAGTATAAACACTGGTATACATTGTCTGAAGACAAGAGGTAAGGGGGGTTTCCAGAGTGGACTGGACAGTTGAAACTAGTTATGAAAGCATAGGTCCAGATAATATAGTATGTAAGGATGAAGGCATCTGCTGATCAATTTGTCCTTCCTTTTGGGCTAAAAATAAATTAGGACAGGAGAGGAAAGAAGGAAGGGCACTACCAGACACAGCAGGAACAGGTGCGGGTACAGGGGAAGCAAGTACAAGAGGGCTGGAAGGACCCTTTGTACGAAGGCGTTTCTTGAGAGAAAATATAACAGGGGACTCCTCATCTTCTGAATTTGGTTGCATAGGAGGAGGTGCAAAAGTGATAATGCGCTGTAAGAAAGCACCATAAGAAACATTAATGATCTGACCCTTCCGTACACGCTGGAAATCTTGATCCATCTTGGAGAGTAAGAAGCTTGCCCAGTTGAACCTAGCACCCTCTAGGATCTTCACAGAAGCTGTGAACAGTTCCTTGGAAAGATACTTAGAAGCTGACTTACTCGTCATAAATCGGTCCTGGAGGAACTGACATAATTGAGAGATAGGAGCAATAGAGACCCCTGAACTATTAATAAGTTGATTGAGAAGCAAGGGGGTAGAAGTTTCCTTCTTCAAGAGCGTAACTATCTCTTCAGCAGTACGTAACTAGTTACCGCTGGGCACAAAGGAAGCAGAAAGGGGCAAACACAAGGCTTCATGGATATTAGCTGTAGATAAGCAGAAGGTACGATTATAAACCAGGCCAGACTGGTTTTTATAAGAAGCAAAGAAGGAGTAACAAAGCTTCTCATCTACCGACGGCAATGTGAGGGCAACAAATGGTCGGAGGCCTGCACGTCGGATGCAATCCGCCTCTAGAAGGAGAGAATAATCATGGACTGTGAGGGGAACATGCTGTACCACAATCGGAGGGGAAGAAGAAGAAGATGATGCCATTCAGACTATAGCGAAAACCACACTCACAAACTAGGAATCAAAGAGAAAACCTGCAAGACCCACAAACAAAACCACCACTGAGACCATCGGCAAGAGAAAGATTTAGGACAAGATTGATTGGACCAAACCACCCCAAGCAAACCACATCCTACTGAAAATTCGACATAACCTACGCACATATGCGACCGAAAGCTTGGTGAATATGCAATACAAATAGGCACCCAAAACCTCGTAATCAAGCGCACAAAATAAAACAAAAATGTCACACATACCGTAACCCAGACACTGACCAGACTCCAAACAGAATCACAGACTCGGACTAGGAAAATAGACATGAACAAATATGACCGACATCTTTGACCAAGAAAACCCAATCCCCGTAAGCGTTCAGCGTCCTATAGTGCGGTGAAGTGGATGGGTGAAACTAATGACTCATTTTGTTTAAATAATCAATTAAGCATAGTTCATTATTAATGTTTAATCCATTAATGCATGGTGTGTCAGAAACGTAACCCAGCCCCTCTCAGACAAGACACGACTTTACTTGATTGGGTCTCTACTAATGCAGTTCATTGTTATAATTACATGATCTGTGGCACTTGCGTGCATACATGCGTGACTTCGAGGGGTTCATTTTATTACAAGTTAAAGGTGTCTGTAACGCGTGTGCGTGTGCATTAGTGAATGGGTTTTAATTTACAAAAATTAAGTGGGTTATGGTGCAAAGGTGCTCGTGCAACGATGCGGTTCCTTTTACAATTAACATTCGGGTTCATTTTATTACAATTTTATGAAGTGCAGTCTGTTAATTTTGTGTATGTGCAACGGTCAATTGATTTTAATTATAGTTTAAATGTGTGTTATGGTGCAACGTGAGAGAGGGAAAAAGAGAAAAAACCTGGCAATGTGTGGGTCTATTTGCAAAGTCTGAGACGACGGCCTCAAAAAGGGAGAGACGCAATCCACCGATAATCCACAAAACTGACAAAAGGCCGACTAAGACTAGTCGTCCTGTCATACAGGAAAACGGAAAAACAACTAACACATTGACAAAAAAGAAATAAGAAAACAAATGCGACGTGTGACCAAAGAAAAAAAAAAAGATATTGGGGGTTTGGATTGATTGGGATTTAAGATTATGATTGTTTGGTTTTCAGGGTTTTTTTTTTTTTTAAAGTTTGATTTGGTTGTATTTTTTGTTTGTTTGTTTTTTTCAAAATGATGTGGACATGAAATTTCAGCAACCAATCATGAGCATCAAGTGCAAAGAAGGTGATTGGATTTAATTCATTTTTTTCAGCTCATTTGTGGGATTAAAAATGATTTTTTCATTGATTTTTTTTAAAAAAAATAGGGTTTTGGCTCCAATTAATACTTTTGCCAATTAAGGAAAGCATTTTCAATGAGAAAATATTGGCAGAATGTACAAAAGAATTTGTAGAATTTTTTATAAAAAAAATTGATATTATTTCAGCATTTTTATGAATTTTTAAGGAAATTTTTCATTTTTTTTCATGGTTTTGAAAAGAATTTCAATTTTATTTTTTATAACTTTTTTTAATATTTTAGTTTGGAAAAATATGTCAATTGTTTGCAGAAATATTTGGAATTTTAAAGGAAATTTTTGGTAATTTTTTTATTTTTAATTGATTTTAAAGGAATTTTTGAATTTTTAAATGTGTTTTTAGGTGTGTGCTACAGGCAAGTGGCGCAATGAGCAGCAGGGCGAAGGGGGGGGAGGAGGGAGGGAGGAGAAGAGGAGGAGGAAGAGGGGGAGGAGGAAGGAGGGAGAAGGAGGAGGGAGGAGGTGGGAGGGAGAAGGAAGCAGGAGGAGGGGAGAGAGAGAGAGGGGGTTACGGGGAGAGAGAAACAAGAAGAAGAAGAAGAAGAAGAGAGAGAAAGAAAGAGAGAGAGAAGGGAAGGAGAGAGAAGAGGGAAGGGGAGAAGAAAGGTAACGGCCGTGGGAGGAGGAAGGGAGATAATTAATTTGTTTTTTATAAATAATAATAAATAAAATATGGTGTGAAAAGAATAAATAAATTAAGTAAAGAAAGGCGTGCCCCCATCCCGCGCGCGTGCATGGGGCGGGGTAGAAAAATTTACCGTGGCGGGATCGGAATGGCGCCGGGATGTCGGCATGGGGTACACGTATGCGACTGGGGCATGTTGAGACGCATAAAATCGAAAACAGGCGCGTTCATGCGCGGGACGAGTCGTGCGAGACACGTCAAAACAAGGAAAAATGAATATCTCACAATCCGGGCATCGAAACGAAATAATGTAAAAACAAAAATTGTGTAGGACAGTAAGGGGAGGATAGGGAAAAAGTGCAACAGGGGTTCCGGGGGGAAGATAGGGCATTCACATGCAAAAAACGCAAAAACGGGTCCAAAAACGCAAACGAAAATTAATATCGAAAGATCCGTGCATCGGAACAAAGTGCGGAAAAAATGAAAAATGTGCAGAAGAACGTGCCTGACAACCCTATCTCATCAAAACACAGTGTCAACCGCGAGAGGACGCGTTCACAAGGGAAAAACGGAAAAATGACACACGAAAATACGGTCGAAAATTAATAACAAAAGATCGGTTCACCGGAACAGGGGGAAGCAAAAATGACAACTATGCGAGGGACAAAGTTGCACAGGTCTGTTACGTCAAAACGCAATTCCAATAGGTTTCGGAGGCGTTCACATGCAAAAAACACCAAAAAGATACTCAAAAACACTTTTAAAAAGTAATAATTAAAAATCCAAAAGTCAAAATAGGGGGGAGAAAAAAGGAAAAAGGTGGGAAAAGGCGGGCTGGACAGGACTGTCAAATCAAACTTGAATTCCGATGCAAACAAGGTAGGTTCACATGGAAAAATGTCAAAAAGATGTACAAAAAGGTCCCGAAAAACCACAAAATTAAGATTTGACAAACCGTGCATCGAAAGGACATGGAGGAAAGAGGAAAAAGGTCAAGGGGAAAGGATAGGGCAGGGCTATGACGTCCGATCACCGGTCCGAAGCAAGCAAGATGCGTTCACATGGAAAACTGGCCAATTTACGCAAAATCTGTCAAAAATTAATAACTCAAAAACCAGGCATCGGAACAGGGGTAGGTAAAAAGGAAAAGTGGTCAGTTCAAAGGGACGAATAAGGCTATAAGTTTAGATTGGAATTTGGGGGAACGTAGGGTGCGTTCACATAAAAACATAGCAAAATAAGGAAAAAAGAGAAATGGAGGAGGAACAGCCCCAAGGGAGGGGTAACAGTGGACAGGTGGGTAGGGAAGGGACCCAGGAGGATAAAATAAAGTCATGGTATACATGCATGAGCAAAGGGAGGCATATGCAGGGCGGTATGCAATATAGACGCGCAGGGACGCGTCCCCACACTTAAAACCTTAACGGATAGGATTGACCGAGCAACAGGGACCTAATACCACACAAAATAGACCAACCGCTAACGTCCCCACACTTAAAACATGACCGTCACTGACAACACAAGATGTAGGGTTAGAAAAACTTGGCCCATGTTGTCGAGAATCAAGGTTGATTGTCGATGGCACGTCCATTGTCGTTGTCGGCTACAGGAGGTACCAAGATATCTTCACAGCACACATCCGTCGTGGCAGGGACCACGCGGCAGCACCTAGGGAGGTGGCTGATGGATGAATCGCGTCGAGTCGGTGTCGCTGACGAAGGAGAGTCACTCAGCTTACAGCACTCAGACGGGATGAGAGAACAATCACTCGCCCCATTACGGGCATCACTCGATGAATAATGATTGAAACCCATATCTCACACCCAGTTTAGGAAGCGACAAAGGGGGATGATGCAGAGGGAGTACGCCAGGGTGCACAATTGATGGTGCATCAGTGCGTCCAACCCGTCTGGCATAGGTGCAAGGAGGAAGGCAAGGAAGCCTTACAGTGCAGTGTACAGAACAGGGTGATGTGTCCTGTGTTGATGGCAGAGACCCACCTCGTGGATGCATAGGGAAAAGAGAACATACCTTGCGCCAAAGGTCGTAACATCCCTCAATCCTCACCTCTCGGCAATTGATTGAAGAAACTCCTGTCACACTCAGCCCACCCTCTGTCTCACGCTCATTTGATAGATACAGGAGGGCAGCCCGTACCTTACACCCATTGATGTAATCCTCACGGTCACTTGTGCAAGGGTTGTATGCCTTGTGCGCATTTGATGGTGCAACTGTGCATCCCGCCCTGTGCCGGCATACAGTGCAAGAAGGAAGGCCAGGGAGCCTTATGGTGCAATGCACAAGAACAAATCGTGCTTTGTGCATTGAGAGGCCCATCCCATGCGTGCAACACTTCATTCACACTTTTCACCTCTCATTTGATTTGAAGGGAAAAGACTGGTCACTCGCCCCACCCTCTGTCTCACTCCCTGTTGATAGTTACAGAGGGCAACCCATACTCACTTCCCCATCCGGTTAGGATGAAAGCTCGCATCACTCGATTGTTTATAGATGAAGATCGCATCGTCAGTTGTTGAAGAGGCGTACCCAAGGAGGTAGCCATCAGATCGAACGTTGTGTAAGATAGGAACATAGCGTCTGCTAGAGGACTGTCAAATGCTCTGCAGAAAGGCACAGGACACAGCATACCAAGGGAGGCAGCTTCGGAACTGGATCCTGAGAATGTCAACTGATGAATCCACTTTCTGGACTGCTGGGTGTTGCCACCTTTTCCACAGCCAGCTTCCCGCCCAAGGGTGTTAACCACCTTTTCTTGGAACGAGGCCTGCTATGACAGGAAATTTCTTCCTTTTCTCCCATAACAGTTTTTTTTTCTTTGTTTTTTTTTCTTTTCTTTTTTCTTGTTTTGTTGTTGTTTTTTTTTTCTTTCTTGCCCATTCCCGAGGGTGTCTCCACCTTTTCTTGAAGAATAGGTCAGCATGACAGGGACCAAAGTCCTTTTCTCCCATGACCGATATGTATATTAGCTCGGCAAGCATTGCAAGTTCAATTGGCTAATTTACAAAGATCGACTACCGACAAAGAGGAACCTCAATCTGAAGACCTTATCCGACGTACCATCGACGCGACTCTCGAAGCTCGATCCATCCGCAAGGAAACAATGATAAGTAAAAGAGATTTCAAATTTCGTACTTTCAATGGCACTCGAGAGGGAAAAATTGTTCTTGCATTCATTAGTCAGTTTGATGACTACTTTCATGAGGAAACATATGCAGAAAAAGATAAAATCAAGTGTGTCACTAATCATTTAGTGGATAGAGCATCTCTTTGGTGGACCGTGGTTCGTAAGAGTATAGATTGTCCCACTACCTGGGAGAATTTCAAGAAGAAGTTATGCAGAATTTCCTTCCTCCACAATTTCAGAAAAAGCCATAAAGTAATGGGACCTTCTTCAGCAACGAGATCGTGAGCCTATTCCACAGTACACTGAACACTTTTGGAATGCATTACTCCAGTTACGCATGCTTGAAGATGTACCTGAAGCAACACACAAGCACAAGTATATGTCTGGATTACTTGGGCATTACTACGCTGAAGTTAATATGTTCAAGCTTGCAACCCTTGAAGACGCAATTTCATTAGCTCATGACACTGAAGACAAGCTGTGAGGAAGAGACAAGCGTCCATAGCAATTCCAAACCAATGGTAACTATGGATCTAAGCAATTCAACTCAAATTTTAGAAGATTTAATCAAGGTCGTTTTCCTTCATCATCTTTCCATAAATCTTGGGCAAAACCACCTACTTTACCATCCAATACCAACCAAAATCCCAAGCCTATTCCACAGCCAAATCCTAATATTCCTAGACTTCTTGCCATTGCAAACAATGTAACCAAAGCCAAACCTATAGTGTGTTATAAATACCACCAACCTGGACATCTAGCAGCCAATTGCCATTCGAAGAAGCCACCTGTCCATATCAACTACCTTGGAGCAATGGAAGATGACGAACATGAGGAAATGTCTGATTTCACTGAAGATGAAGACAACATTACTACTCCTTCGGATACTTTACCAGGTATGCCAACTCGACATTCTTTATTGACAATGAAATGTTTAGTACATGGAAAGGAAATGATTATTTTGCATGATGATGGTAGTACTCATGATTTTATTTCTGCAAAACTAGTGAAAGAATTGAAATTACAGACTGTACCTATGCATTACCACATTAAAGCAGCATTCTTAGGCACTAGGTATAATGGAACACGGGGAGTGCATGACTTAGAAATTCAAATTGGTCAATACACTGAAAGAAGAAATTTTCTAGTTGTACCACTACAGTCCAGTGACATTATTCTAGGTATGCCTTGGCGTCATCAGCATAACCCTGATATAGATTATTCCACACATTCAATTAATATTCAATTTCAAGGAAAACATATTACATTGTATGGTATGCATGCATCTAATGCTTTTCCACTGCTTTCTCATACTCAAGCTAAACATGCATTACGGAAAAGTAGTAAATCTTATCTCATTTGGGTGAATGAATTGCAAGTTAAAGAAAACCATATGCACCCTACGCATAAAGAATTTCTTGCATACTTTAAAGACTGTTTTGCAGAAGATCTACCACTTGGTTTACCTCCTTCACGTCCAGAAGACCATAAAATAGATTTGATTCCTGGTACATAACCACCTTGTAAAGCACCATATAGGTATAACCAGATAGAACAAAAATAAATTCAAAATCAAGTTGAGGAATTACTAAATAGAGGATTGATTAGACCTAGTAGTTCTCCATTTGGTGCACCTGTTCTGAGTGAAGAAGAAAAATAATACCTATCGTATGTGCATTGACTATCGAGCTTTAAATAAGATCACTGTAAAGAATAGGTATCCAATTCCTAGAGTCGATGACCTTATGGATAAACTGCAAGGTTCTACCATATTTAGTAAAATAGATCTTAAATCTGGTTATCATCAGGTAAGATTAGATAAGTCTGACATATTCAAGACTGCATTTAGGACACAATTTGGTCATTATGAATTTTTAGTGATGCCTTTCGGATTGACTAATGCACCTGCTACATTTAGTAGAATGATGAATCGTATATTTTTGAAATATCAGCATTGTGTTATTGTCTTCTTTGATGATATTTTGGTGTTTAGTCAAAATGAGAAAGAACATTATGAACATTTGTCATTGGTTTTCCAATTATTAAAAGATAATCAACTGTATGCCAATCCGAAAAAGAGTGAGTTCTTTAAAATAAAAATTGAATATTTAGGTCATATTGTATTATCTGATGGTATTAAGGTTGACCCTAAGAAAATAAAAGCAATATTGAATTGGCCTATACCTAAAAATGTGCATGAGTTACGATCATTCCTAGGTCTTGCTAGTTTCTACAGGGAGTTTGTGCGTAATTTTTCATTACTTGCTTTACCTTTGACCAAACTTTTGAAGAAAGGTATTCTTTATCATTGGTCCGATAATCAACAGAAATCCTTTGACTTATTGAAACATGCATTAACCCATGCTCCTATCTTACAATTGCATGATTTTAATAGACCATTATTTTTAGTAGTGACTGATGCTAGCGGATCTAGAATAGGAGCCGTACTTATGTAGGACAATCATCCTATAGCCTATTCTAGTTGTAAACTAAAACCCTCTGAACTTAAATATTCCATATATGACAAAGAATTATTAGCTGTAGTACAAGCTTTAAGACAATGGAAACACTACTTAATGGGCTCTCAATTTATGATTAAGACCGATCAACAAAGTATTAGACATTTACTTAGCCAACCCCAAATATCTGATCGACATATCAAATGGGCAGCCTTTATTTAGAGTTTTCATCCTATCATTCAATACCAACCCGGTAAAGAAAATGTAGCGGCCGATGCATTAAGTAGAAGACCTGCCATTCATAATATTTCTATTATATCATTTGATTCTTTAACTTCTATGAAAGATACTTATCATCAGGACATTACTTTTCATGCTGATTGGAATAAATTAGTTGGAAATAACTGGATTCCTATTGATTCAATGTCTGATAATGATGGATTCATGTTTTATGAAAAGAGATTATGTGTTACAGTTCCATTCAGATCTTTTGTTTTGAATGAGATTCATTGTCCTCCATATCAAGATCATAGAGGTATCATATCTACTTTACGTACATTAACTGAAGATTTTTATTGGCCACATATGGACACTGATGTATCTAACTTTGTTTTTGAATGTTTGATTTGTCAAAGAGTTAAGAGACATCATGGTAAACAGTATGGATTACTTATGCCTTTATCTATTCCATCGGGACCATGGGAAAAAAATTCTATGGATTTTATTACTAGTTTACCTAATACTAAATCTAACCATGATATGATTTGGACAGTAGTAGACAGGTTTAGTAAACAAGCATATTTCATTCCATGTAAGAAAACTTTAACATCATCTCAAGCAGCACAATTGTTTTTGAAAACTGTTTTCACTAACCATGGATTACCAAAAGTTATTATTTCTGATCGTGATTCCAAATTTTGTAACAACTTTTGGATTACTTTGTTTGCTAACCTAGGCACAAAAATTGATTTCTCATCTGCATTTCATCCTGAAACTAATGGACAAACAGAAGCCACTAACAGTACTATACTAGATCTTTTACGTGCTTACACTATTTCTAAACCACAGACATGGAACACACACTTGCATTTATTACAGTTTGCATATAACAATACACCACACACATCTACAAAGAAAGCACCGTTTGAAGTGATTTATGGTTATAGAATGTCTACACCTGTTGCATCTTTATCAAATAGAATTCAGAGTGCTGATGATATTGCTAGTATGCACAATACTATTTTTGATGAAGTTAAAGACATGATTGCCAAAGCCCAGCAATCATATACCAAACAAGCCAATAAGAAAAGATAAGCACTGAATTTCAAAGTTGATGACTATGTTTGGTTGAGAATAGAAAAACGTAGATTACAAAGTGTAGATAGACACCCAGTTATGAAATTAGCCCCTAGATTCTATGGACCATTTAAGATCATTCACAAAATTAATGACAATGCATTCAAGTTAGAATTACCACCTCACTGGAAAATTCACAACACATTTCACATTAGTTTATTACGACCCTTTAGAGGCCAATTACATGTACACCTTGTTTATGAAAACCCACCTTTGTTAGAGGAAGAGACTGAAATACTTGAACCTGAAGCTATCATAGATACTGACTTCATGACCACTAGAACTGGCCGAAGATATTCTAGATATCTAGTCAAATTTAAGAACCATCCTGTAGAAGAAGCCCAATGGATGCACGCTAGAGAATTAAATGCTTTCCCCACTCTGTTAGCTCCACATTGAGCTAATAGCAATTGAGGTCAATTGCTATCCCACCCCGGGGGTATGATGCCAGGAGGCATATTTCACGGTGGATTCTGTGCCACGGTGGATTCCGTGAGGTTTTACGGTGGATTCCATAAACTTTGATGACCGGGGCTCATACACAAAGTGGATTCTTTGTGCGAGAAGTTGATGGGGACGCCTATCCTTTTCGGGTGTTTCATTAATTTAGTGTGTACATGGGTGATTCCATAGCGGGTGATTCCGCAAAATGCATATTAAATTAATAAACGTTTATGAGTTTAGAGTGCGCACTCGTAATAAATTAAGGTTAGGATTGATTTCTAACCAGTTGATTTATTTATGTAGCTGAAGACTGCTAGGTATTCACTTTTGTCGGTTTAATTGTATTATTTTACTAACGATTGTGAATGCTTCAGTTGATGTGTAGAGATAGTAGCAGTGGCGGAGGAAAGCATTGGAGGATAGCGAGTATTCGATTTATCATTTATATTTTGATGGGTGCATACCTTAGGCATGGCGCCTATATTTTATCGCGCCTATTTATTGAGGCGTTGGATATTTATTTATTATTTTGTATGCGCGTTGGCGCACGATTATGTTATTTGTACTTGGATATTGTATTGGGTATGCCAGACTCTTTGGGCACTGCCCACTAGCTTTATTTCTATTTTGTGCTAAAGCAAACTCAAAAGCTAAAAGCTTGCTATTTTGTAATTTGGGCTATTATTTGAGGTTGAAGATGATTAATACATAAAATACATGCTTTGTGGAGCGCTCACACAAGGCATGGGAGGAGATTGCACCCAATTGGTCTCTTGTTCATATCATGCATGCTTTTTACCTTGAGTTTTGTGCAAAAAGTAGAGTTCTTTTGTTCTTGGGGACCTTCCGGCATTCACTACGCGAGCGTACAGCATCCGATCTGCACACCAATATCTAGGGTAATCTTTTTTATTCATCTTGTGATCTTTACTGGGTTTATCATCCAATAATTGGCTCTTTTTCTTGCCAAGATAAGCTTCTAGCTGCTTTCCTTTGTGAATCCCAGGGTGACTACTGGATTCTTCACTCCACTAGGTTCGATCTTCTTATGAAACTTGCTTGTTTTTCTCCTTTGAAATTTCTCCTTTGGAATTACTACCCTTGTGTAGATTTTTGCTATAGTTTAAACTTCATAGACTTTGGGATTATAGCAAATTTGGGGTTTAAGTGACTCCATGTTGGGTATGGTTGTGTCTTCACACTATGTTGCATTTGTCGCACACTGGTGGGGTATGCGGCATATTAGACTGCAAATGTTTCCTTGTGCACGAGCTATCATACCAATTTTTGGGTTTAACCTTTGGATTAGAACTTGGAGCTAGATATTTCATTGTAGCTAGTGCTTTTTCTAACCACTTGATGGAGGACTTTCTCTTACTCTGCCCATGAAGTTCATGTGGATCGCAATGCAACATCCTTATAGGCTTTGCGTGACTGGGTTATGAACATCTAGTCTTGGTAGTTCCTTGATTTCCATTATGTTAACTCCAAGCATTTATGCTAGGTCTTGTCATTGTCTTTTTCAAATATCATATGCTTGAGCATCCAAACACTCTAATCTCTAGTGTCCTTCCTACATGCAAAATAAATCATGTTTAAAGAAGGGGCAAAGGTTTCCTCAACCTCGTCCACCTCTAGTGTCCTTCCTACATGCAAAAGAAATAGTGTTTAGAGAGTGGCCAAAAATTTCCTTACCCTCTTCCACCTCTACCATGCATACCACGGCCACGACTACATTACTAGTACTCCTGATTTGTATGAGCAACAATCGATGTAGAAGCTTGATTGGCTTAGAGGTCGGTCCATTGAAAGGGGGATGCTCCAATACCTTGCTATCCTTTGGCATCTGGTACCTGCCATTACACCAGTGGTACTTGGGTATTATGAGTATCCATATTGCAATTACTATACTATCTTTGATTGAGGCCACATTCACTCTCTGAACGTGTCTAGGATTATTATACTGTGTACACCAGAGATTTTTTACTTTATTTTTCTTAGTATTTTCTGATGTTTTCTTGCCCTTATTCTTGGTGGGATTTTTCTCCTCCTCCTCTTTGGAGTTGGATTTTTCACTGCTAGATTCTACCTCCAAGTCAAAATTAGAAGTGGAATCACTACTGTCATCATTGTGGTTCTTTGGAGTGACTTATATGATTTTTTCCTTATTGTGACTTTTCTTTGGATACAAATTGCTCTAGTCTAAGAGCTTTCCTATAGAATGGGTCTATGATGTTACCCAATAAATCATTGAAAGAAAAAAAAAATTGGATAGGTTTACTGCTACCTTGAACATACAATGTGTTCAACATCAAATATTTCGGTTGAGCATTGAGGTCAATTCTACTATTGAGAATAGTGAACCTAGCAGTATCACCTAGACTGATCAATCTCCTTGCTTAGGTGGCGATTTATTTCAAATTTCTATGCATTTGTTCTATCGGGTATGAAATGTGGTAAGTGCATCATTCCATGTTTGCGTGCCATGTTCTATTGCTAGCCAAGTTGTAGCCTTTTTCCACATCAAAGATTCAAATATGGTAACCTCATGAGACTCATTGACTTGACCAGAAAAGTTGATCATGTATGCCATGTCAAATAGATAGATAAAGGCATCTAGATCCTCATTCGAAGATTTAGATAACTTTGAAAAGGAGATATTGGGTGGGTGAACCATTGGAATCAAAAGTGAGAGTGGATTTGGGGGTATTGAGGAGACAACAACCCGATTCATAGAAGCTGAAAAATGACTTGTTAGGTTTAGTGGAGTAGTGGGAGCAACTCTCGGGTGGGGGGGAGATCAATCTATATGTATGTATCATGTGGGTTCAACATAAGGGATTTTTAAAATACAATGTTTACATATTTTTTACATACAGAAGGGTCCCATATAAAGGGTTACTTATAGATTGAATAGAAAAGGGTTATGTTTTGTTAAGAAAAAATTCATAGATAAGGATATTTATAAATAGGCCTTGAACGCACGTGATATAGAGGGTATATATATAGTGAAATCCCTAGGAAGCAACTAAGGGAAGGGAAAATTTGCTACTAATCGAAGGATGCAATGCGAATGGTGCCTTCAAAACCATGGAAAAGATATTTTGCTTGTGATACATCATCATTGAGGATCGAAGAAGCCTCATGAGATGGTATTGTTTGGCTCTTTTTAGACTTGGATCAACGTGCTTAGCGGGGGCATGAACTGTCTGAACATATATGCATTCAACTTAGCACACAGAGAAATGATGATCATGGTTGCAATGTGTAATCGATTCTGAGCACTACCGCCACATAGAGTGGAGTGTGGTCATACTTAGAGTAGTTGACATGGGTGGACATCAACATCCTACTCTCTGCAGTCAACGTCTGGTGGTGTACAGAGCTCAATATAGTCACAATAATGAAATTGGATACCAAAATATACTCAACAAAACAAAACAAAACCAAATGTATATTGCTATAAGGAAAATAATACATTTGTCTCAATAAATACGAAAAGTGATGACAATATAGTACTTGGGACAATAAGTGAGGAATCACAAAACCTTCATGATCTCAAGACAACTAGTGAATACAAGATAATGATATCATTACTGCCAAATGTTGTAACTAAAGATAATATAAGTGTTAGCTCTGCTACTAGATAGCACTCAGCATGCTAGTCAAAGGACTGGTTGAAGTGGCCTACAAAAGTTTTAACAATCAAGCACATGAGCACTTTGTCTTCGAATCCTAATTTGCCTTCTATACTTGATCCCCTTGATCTCCTGGACTATGCTACCCTTGATCTTCTCACTCCCTTCCTTATATAGCTTGCTACTTACTATGATATTCTCTCTACCCATTTGCCATGCCAGATGGTCTTCACTGCTCCTGCACCTGTCAGCTCATTAATGCACCATTGGTGACTCCTAGATTTAAAGGCTACTAACTACTATTGCCTTTAATAGTTGTTGAGTAGACTAATTGACTATAGTCTATGAGAGAAATTACCAAATGTTTATTGTCTCTATGATTATTGATAAAAGAATACTATCCATTTTTCTTATTACCAAATGAATTATGACCAAGTAAGTTAGTCCCATGTGGCTGATGATTTTGGTTGGGTTGACCATGTGACATCATGTCAATAAGGTCTATATCATGTTGAAATCTATCATCTCTCCTGGGTTCCTCACGAATGTGTTGGTCTTGTCCATTCCTTGCATTAGACACTTGAGTATTTTATTGATAAAACTATTTATAGAAGGAATCACGTCCATGTATGTCATCATCTCTATCAGTATGCTAAAAATACTCATGTTGTCCATGATTCTTTGAGAAATTAAAACTTGGGTCTTCCTCTATTCCATGAATTGGAAGGGAGCTGAACTAGACTCATAAGTTAAGTGTACAAATTGATTGGCTAACTTAGACTTCATAGTATCATTTGGAAGTGGCACACCATTGTCATTAGAAGGTTGATTACCTTGCCATTTACTACTTATGTTATTGAGTATGGAAATCATTTGATCTAACTTTGCATCCAACATATGATTGGGCTCTCCAAAATTCTCAAAATAGATAATCATTTGACTAAACTTTTAATCTATTGTATGATTTAATTGAAAGATGCCTTCATTCATACTATTAATCCTTTGTGAGACTTGTTGGTATTCATTTACCAAAAACAGGATGGATATTGGCTCTAGCCGTGCTCTTACACACACCAAACAACCCTCACAGTCTCATGGCCAGGAGCATCTGGATGATACAGAATGGTTTATCTAATTGATTTACCAAAAACAAGATGGATATTGGCTCTAGCCGTGCTCTTACACACACCAAACAACCCTCACAGTCTCATGGCCAGAAGCATCTGGATGATACATAATGGTTTATCTAATTGATATGTTTGTAGATAAAGTTTCAAATTGTATTCCAATGGTTTGCCCATCCTAACTCCAAGCACATGGAGCTTTCCATACATAGGTGACTACTTCACCTTGATTTACAAACACATAGGGCACTTTCAAGCTAAATGTTGTGGCCCATATGGCTCTCTTAGACCCCATGATTGGCCCTAAGATGTGCCACATCTAGCACATAAAGAACAAAGAAACATAGTCCTCTCTTTTATCTTTTTGATGTAGGAGATTTATTATTTTCTCTTATAACATTTCCTCAAGATAGCCACTCTAACCTATAGCAAAGGAGCCTCATTCACTCAATCATAGATCAATACTTCGATAGACAAATGCTATGCATCCAAGAGTTTTTCTTTGATACCATGCTTCATGCATATACAATGTGTCATGCCCTAGCGTGCTCAAATAGTTTTAACAAACAATTAGCCATGTGTTGTGAAAAGACATTCTTTTCATGCTTTTTCCTAACGCAGTGCAGTGCTAAGGTGATAAAATCGTGCTAACCTGTGCTTCCACTCCTTTAGATATTCAATGAAACCTAAATGCTACATTTCAATGCACAATCATTTATTTTTCATGAAAAAAATTGGCATTTTAACCACATTGTACATTGATTTATTATGTAGCCTTCTTTATGTTATATGGTATTTTTCCATAGAGTCACCCCCCTAAACAGAGACTTTAGCATGCAAATAGGTGCATGTAGAGGATAAACCTCATGGCCTATAGCCCACCATATATTCATATATGTTTTACTATTTTTTTATTTTTAAATTAAAAAACCATTTATTTTAAATTTTCACTATTTTTTCTTGATTATCTTTACTATAAATACTCATTACTTTGCAATTTTTGATTACATAGTAGCAAGGACTAACCATGGCAATCGACATATACTATTTCATCCACATATAATATTTTGTTCTATTGTTTTTATCAATTATTATCAAAATTACTTTATTTTGTGTATTTTTCATGTTTTGGATAAATAATTTCTCAGTATTGTGATGTCAGATTTTACATTTTCTTTATGAAAGCACTCAAACACATCACATACTATGCTCATATCAAATTTCATGCCATGTGCATATACTTTCCATGCTCAAATATAAAAAAGAACCAAATTTTTATCAAAAATGAGACTTACCAAGATTTTCCATCTTTTATATTTTTATAATTGCATACATAGCTAGCAAATCGGTCCAAATTTGGGCTCTACTCAATGCTGGTCATCACATCTCAACATCCTCCTCATCTCATCTTCATTCGATTTAAACCAGACAACTATCTCCCATTCCGATATTCTCTTGATTATTCCCACAAGAACAAGCCACAAGGGTAGAGAGAGGAAGGAGAAAGAAAGATTGGATTTGGGCCTTTCTAACTAGATCATGATTGTCAGAGAGCTGGAGGTAGTGTTAGAGAGTGAAAAAAATAGAGGAGAATAATTTTGTGATCTATTAGTGTGGGTATGTTGATGCTTCCATAGTCTCTTTCATCCCCATTCTCCCCTCTCCCCTCCATGTCACGTGAAAAATTTGGGGAGAGGGAGGCCCCAAAGGTCACACTCCCCATTTTACTAAAATCCTTTTCATATTTGCCAATTTATTAGCCTCTGATTCAAGCACCCACAACTTTCGCATCTAGCATCAAAATAGAAGTCTGAAAATTTTTGCCTGCCCATTTAGGACTCTTACACTGCATGGCACTTGATGTTGTCAATCCCATTGCTTGAAAAACTATATAAAAATCTAGAACTACTACGAGATTTGTCTTTAGATGTGACTTTAAAATGTGTCTTTCATGGATGCTTAAAATGATCGGATCTACCTCTGCCACTTCCAATGGGCTCACATTACCACTTTAAAATGAAAAAATTTGGCACGCCTTCACCCCTTTATTTGGCTTAAAATTTTGCTCTCATTGGTGAGCATGGAATAGAGTGACTCAAACCGTCAAACCCATGAATTTACACACAAAGGAAACATACAGAGTATCAAGCCGCTTCAAATAAAATACACAAACATAACACAGATGTAATATTTCCAAGCAATAAAAGTTATTTGGTTAGTTCGAAAGTTAGTTAGTCAGTTAATAAGTTAGTAATATTACTAACTTATTAAAGACAAACTAAGGTAAAAACTAACTAACATTAATAACTAATAATTTTTATTTAATTGAAAATATTTTATTTAGAAAAATTGAGAGTCGTAAATGTGATATTTTTCTCAGATTAACAAGGACCGTAGCCACCCCTCACGAAAGTTACAACGTGAACGAGACTTATGAGCCTTATTAATCACTAGTATTAATGTATATAGTTTGGATGGTCCAAAAATATTAGATTTTGGGTAAAAATAGCATATTCTAGATATTTTAGATATTATCCTTAAAAAATAGAACTAGATGTCATTTTTAAAAAAAGACAAGTGATGTTTTAGTTAGTTTTGGAGATTTTATAAAAAGGAAAAAATAAATAAAAGTGTTTGGCGAAATTGCGCACACCACAATAGCATTCTGCAGGTAGCAGACAACACTTCGAACAGAGAAAAGAAGAAGGAGTGAACTGAGAGCTTTCCAATCAAGTGTCTTGGAGTTTTACCCCCCTTTTGGAGCCAATGCAATCATAAGATTTATGATCTGAGCATCAGATCACTGATTCTCCCAAGAGCCCCTCCACTCTTGTTCTTAGTCTCATCCCCTCTTCTCTAATTCATTATAAATATGAGGCATGGGGAGGCACAAGGGAGCATAAGGAGACCCCGAGAGGCTGTGAGAGAGAGGTAGAGAGAAGGGATACCCCTCCAAGAGATTGTGAGAGAGAGCTTGAGAGCTTGAGAGAGAGAGAGAGAGAGAGAGAGAGAGAGAGAGAGAGAGAGAGAGAGAGAGAGAGAGAGAGAGAGAGAGAGAGAGAGAAGATTTGCCCCGAGAGGCTACACAATTTCCTCTATCTCGATCCTTGAATTAACCATCTTCTCTTACGCTCTCCCATCTCGGATCTATTCCTCCTTCTTAATCTCTTGAGTCTACTTGCAGACGATGGGCTCCAAGAGAGGAATGTTGCATGTGGATGGCTATTCTACAACCAACAACGAAGCTTTGGGCAAAGGCATCACTATCAATCCAACTATGGTCCTGATCGTAAGTAATGTATTTCTAAATTGATAGATGCTTGCTTTGATTCTCGCATGAGATAC
Source organism: Lygodium microphyllum (assembly GCF_053477565.2). Lineage (NCBI taxonomy): Eukaryota > Viridiplantae > Streptophyta > Polypodiopsida > Schizaeales > Lygodiaceae > Lygodium > Lygodium microphyllum. The sequence continues at coordinate 9,913,427 of NC_141135.1, forward strand.
TTTAGGCTCCACCCGATGATGTACGAGAATAGGTCATTGGAAGGGATAGGCCTCTTCTCACATATTTGAAAGATGGAATTAGTGCATGTATTAAGGGAAGTTAATTGCACTTAGTTACGTATGGCTTATTTTTTGATAGAGCAATCAGTCAGGGGTTATGAATAGCATAATCATAAAAAGAATAACATAAGGAATTGTGCATACAAGAACTAAGTAAATTTTGCATAGAATCGATCTTTGATCCCAAGGGGGAGAGCCAATATGCGATGGAATTATTATCACGTCTATTCCTATATTGTTTGGAAAAAATACAATTAGTTTTGTTGGTTGATTGAACAACACTCTAAATTTTTTTCTTTCAATAAATTTATTATTGCATTGTGATTTGGATAAATATTCCAAGGCTTGTGTTGATGGCAAATGCATGGTAGGGGTCTGTAATGACAAGTTTCCATGGGAATAAATGATTGTTTTCCTAGAAGATGATATTAGGGCTGATTGCCTTGATTATGCTTGATTCTTAATTGGTTAATTAAGGAAGGATCTTTGCATGGATGGATCATCTCCAAGATCACACCGTGGATTACCCTAAGAGGGCATTGCTCGATTCATCAGCCGAAGGTCGAGTGGTGGAAAGGCCAACCACGGAAAGTGTGTCTCACTCCTAGGTCGCTCGAGGTCAGTGCAGCTTTGGACACCCCTTATCGAGTTCGGAACGAAGTTGTAGACTTCTGTGAGCCCAACGTCTGGAGGCATTACAAGATCCTATTCTAGATAAAGGATGGAAATTATGGTGCCATGTGATTTGGACCGGGTACTTCTGTTGGATAGAAGGGATACATGATTCTCCTGTATGGGTAGCACACAAAGATTAACTTGAAGATAAGTTAAGGAACTTGTTTGTCAAAAGGACATGTTCCCATGCTCAGTAAGAGCTTGATTTCTGTCAGTTAGTTGCATAATGTAGGATATATTATTTCTCTTTAGGATAGGTCATGGAAGAGCTGTAGTGGTTGCTTGGTTTTGGCCAAAGGTTCTAGAGTTGGTTCTCATTACCCAGTGTATGTCTCTCATGTGGGAGATTCTATGGTTGTAGTTATCTGGATACCACATGCATTGTTATGGCATTATTGCCTAGCCATATGCACCATAGAGAGATGGAGATCTTGTCTCGTTTCGACTCATTGTTGCCTCCTATGTCACTTACAGATCTTGACGCTTGCCCTGATTGTAATATTGGTCCTTGCAGAGCCCCCTTGGCTTATGGCAATCGTACAATGCATGCTCCTCTAGATCTTGTCCATTGTGCAGTATATAGACCTATGCCTTCCCAGTCACTTGGTGGAGCGTTGTACTTTGTGACCTTTGTTGATCATGCTACTTGCCGTGTTTGGGCTTTTCCCTTGGTGCAGATTAAGGATGCTGCAGTTATGCTTGATAGTTTTATGGATTCTGCTAGTAGCAGGACTAGGTGCTTGGCAGATGGATTATGAGAGTCCTGCTCTCTCTCCCAGCTTTTGGACCTTTTGTTAGCAGTATGGCATTGATTTCTTGTGGCCACGGTATTATGGGATTGCTCATGGCATGTGCCTGACCTTACAGGCAAAGGTTGCTTCTATGCTTACCATGGGTGGGTTGTCTTATGGCTTTTGGGCTGAGGCCCTTATGACGGCAGTCTATTTGGTTAACAGGATGATGTGCTTGAACTTGGATTGTATTACACCCCATGAGGCATGGAGTGGCATGCAACCCTCCTATGATTACTTGAGAGGGTTTGGCTGCCAAGCATCTGTACGTATGCCACATGGGCCTATGTCACGTAGATGTATCCTCCTTGGTTATGGAGATGGTGACTTTAAGGCCTACAGATTATGGGATTCGGATGCCCAGCAAGTCACACGCAGCTGTCATGCTGTCTTCTATGAGATGCAGACACCTCTCATGCCTCTTAATGAGCATTCAATATGCTTTATGACTGATTTTACATCAGCTATAGTGCCATTATAGCAAGCTGTTTATGCTGAAAATGAGGCACTTATTGGCCCAGATGACATAATTATGCATAGCAATCAGGGTCAGGATGTTGCTGGTCAGTTTCCCCATACAGGCTCATGAGAGCCATTTTCTCGTAGTTTTGCAGGGTGGACAGCTAGCCATATGTCAGCGTCTTTTGCTTTGTTGAGGCCACATGTAGTCTTGAGACCCTATTAGACAAGTGTCTGGGATGTTGGCTCTCTTTTAGTGATTTACTCTGGAGAGTTTGACAGCTCTCCGATGTCTTATATGCACTACGATGATGTTATATGCGACTCTGATACTTTACAACCATTCACTGATGAGTTGTGCTTGCTTCATGAGAAGCATTCTTGGATTGCTCCATTGTATGGAGTTGCGGGATCACTTATCTTCTAGATATTATGGACTCGGGGATGCTTGACTCTTCTTTTACAGAGGTTCCCGACACTTCTTGCACAACTCGCTTTCCGATTATTGGGCGTTGGGTGAGATGTCATGATTCCTCACCTTGTCTTTTCTTTTCTTTTTATTGTTTTCACTCCCCAGCCACATTGGCCTTTTAGTGGGATGTTGTTGGGGTAAAAGGCCTCTAGGCCTGCAAGTGTACACTGTGATCGCCCATTCTTTATTCATATATAATATGATAGTGCAATGAGGATGTCATATCAGTTGGACAACACCTACATTGTGTGTGCTCTTCTCTCTCGCATCTTCCTCTTCTCCTTCTCCACTGCCATTGCATCCTCTTTAGTTTTGTTTTCGTGTCTGTGCTGTAAATTACGTGAACAAACCTTGTGAGTGTGCATCCCTCTCATTTCCCATTCTCTTTGAACCAAGTGCAGTATGGATCTGCTTCGGATTGGGTATCTATCCATAAAGTAGGATGCCCAAAACCCAATGCTAGAATGCTGTCAAGAGACCTTGACAACTAGGAACCCAGATTTTAGGTCAATCCTAGTGGGTTCGGCTGCGAACATTCCATTGCAAGGCAGAGTTGGGAAACCCTAGGCGACAAACCCTGGAACATTCCATGGGAGTGCCGAGCGGCAGTGCTTAGATTCATTTCTTGATGGACCGCTAAAACGTGCTTGGACACTCGATAGCCGGGCATGTGACAACAGAATGCAACCTCACCCTATCCTTGACAAAATCAAGGCATGAATTCCATGAGGGATAGACTAAGCTCAATTTGACAAAGAGATTAAGAGCTAGTTACTAACCAACTACTCCAACATAGATCAACTAAAAGAGCCATCAAAGAAGTCATCATTAGTGGTGGTCTACTAACCTGTCAACCCCCCTGACACCCAAGGAGAACAAGGCATTAAATCCCTTTTTCCTGCTCACTTTTATTTTCGCTCCAACCATCCTTATTTTTCTTTTGGCTAGATGCTACCTTTAGGTAGGGCAAGGCATTGGCCCTCGATCTAACTCGTCCTCAAAAATCTACTAGGCCTTCACAAGGTGATGAATATCTATTCTTTTGATTTGGTTTGTTCTCTTTATTTTCTTTCAAGGGTTAGAACCCATTTTTACACATCTTCGTATTGTATGCATGTCATACACATTTATCATTTTCTTCTTTTATTGCCTTAAGTTTCCCTAGCTGCCTCACAACTAATAGGAAATCCTAGAACTAGCTCCCTAGCAAGCTAAGAGGATAGGGTCACTAGGGCTACCTTATAAAACAAATCTTTGTATGCTAGATAATGTCTTTGTAGGAGGAGGACAATTGCTTAAACCTCCCCAGGCATACTTAACCTAATCCTAGGACTTCATACCTTGATTGTTGGTCCCCAACAAAGAAAAATGTCCCCAAGTACACATACACATTTTTCTTAAGGAGAAAGAAGTCAGGAAGGGAAGACAACACCTGGACTTTGGCCACAAGAAGCTTCAATGCAATAATTGGATCCCTCTAGGTGCTTCTTCAAACTCTTTTGGTACATCATTAAAATAAAGAATCATTAAACACACCCGCATCAAGCAGACACATCGCCCTCTTGCCCTAACAAGATAAATAATTTCATTACGATAGAAGTGGCCCTCTTGGCCTAACAAAATATAACATTTATATCCAAAACACTTGGCCCTCTTGGCCTAAAGTAATAAATCAGTACAACTTATCCTACATCTCCCCCATGGAGTGGCACTAGACATACAACAAGTTATTCTGTTCCAAGGAGAAAACATGGCTCCTAGCTATAGACTAGGTTCAAATTATGATTCATATCTCCTACATATGCAGCAAGAGACATACATTTAACATGTTGTCTAACGAAACTATGGGTCTAGAATAATAATGGTAGATGGGTCTTGGCTACTTTCTACATCAACCAAACTAGCCACTATCTCCCATATAAAGCATGTTTAGATAAAAGTCCCCATAATCAACCAAATCCAATCCCATCATCAAGAGGTATATTCGAGCTAAGACCATAGTTGAAAAAGAGTAATTCACTAATGAATCAACAAACTAGTTCCAATGTCGTGGAACCAACTCAAGAGACACCCTTTCAAATTTTCTGATGAGGTCTATAGAAATACAATAATACATATGAAGGATGGGATTACATACTATGTACATCCCATTTAGTCAATTAAATATCAATTGGAAATCTCCTTTACTAATAAATGGTGAATACTACCTCTCTTAGAAATGTTCACTCCCATTATTATGGATTTATATCCTACTATATTATTAGTGAATACTACCCCAAGGTAGGTAGCTAATTTCATTCTGACTCTATGCCAGGGATCTCTAATGACTACCCCGATGCTCCCTTTCTTATTGGGCCTCTTGGACGCTCAATCAAAATACAATGTATATGTTCGTAAAGGGTTTACACAATCATCTATTAGCAACGCCTCTACTTGTAACTATGATAATCAAAGTTATCATATTCAGAGGATGAACCAAAGGCTCCATCCCACCTTCTTCATTGAAACCTATAAGAATACTTGTTAGAAGACATGTACAGTGATTGTAGAAGACCTTAATTTCCTAAACAAATGTCCCATCTTCTTTCTCAATCACCTTATACCCTTTGCTCCACCAAACCAACCTTCCTTGATAATATCATTGTTCTAGGTATGGGTGCTCGAAATAGGGAATTAGCAACCCCATCAAATTAATTATAACCTCTCTTGCAGGTTTCAAATAAATGTGGCATAAACTTGCAAAGCATTTGTCTAATTAGTATGCTTATAGGTAATAAGGTTTATTCTTGTTTAGATTAACTTTATTCTTAAATTCCACCCCTTGTAAATCTATTAATAATGCAATGGACTTATTTTTACCTATTCTAACTATTATGTGTACCATTCCACTTAGGCTCTAATTTTCAAAGAAAAAGCTCCCTATGTGCATCATAGTATAGGACCAATTGTCATTTTTTAAAGGTGTACTTCTTCACTTTCATGTCATGAAGTTGTTTCATGTGATGCTTAGCCATCTCCTTGAAGGAAGTCAGCTTGGAGTGGAAGTACACGAGTGGAAGAAAGAGCTATGGTGGAAGGAGCAAGAGCAAGAGAGAGATATATATACAAGATGTGGAAACTCCAACAGTTACAATGTGTGATTAACCTTCCATTTATTCAAAAATCACTGAAAGAATAAAAAATGAAGTAACAGTGATAGGCATTCACTACCTCTACAATATGTAGGTGTGCGGGTACTATTAGTGTAGTAATACACAAGCAGCTAGGCATAGGCCTTTACCCCCAACACTATTTATGTAATAAACTCTAAAGTTTACGCTTGTTAAGATGTGCTAAGGTCGTAAAACGTTCAAAAAGTGCATCTTCATTCCGCAAAGAATGATTAATCGCAAATTGTACTGTAGGCAACTCAATCTCAAGGGATAAAACATACTCCTCTCCATAGACTAATTTGAACGAGGTGTGGCGAATAGTTTATTTAAAGGTCATGTTGTACGCCCATACAATCACATATAATTTCTTGTCCCAATCTTGTTTCTTTTCTTAAAAAAAACTTTGACAAGATTTCCACAAGCTGCTCATTGTTGCTTTTAACTTACCCATTCACATGTGGATTATGAGGTGTTGTTTTGTTATGCTTTATTTGCCAGGCCTCAATTAAGCTTTTGATCACCTTATTGAGAAAATGAGTGCCACAGTCTAACACCAACTCTTTTGGTGGGCCAAACCGATAGACTATTTGTTCAAGAAGGAAGCTAGCAATATCCTTTGCATTGTCGTTCCTCATCACTTGTGCTTCTAACTATTTTGTAAAATAGTTAGTCACTATTATGATATACCCCTTCTGTGGAGAGAACGATGGGGTAATTGGACTTACAAAGTCAACAGCCCACTTCTTGAATGGTAATAAAACCATAATATGTGTTAGTGGGTGTTTCTGATTCTCTCAACTATCATGTCTCCGGAACACATCATACTTCTTTACATATGAAAATGCCACCAATATCCAGCTCTTAAGGCTTTTTGTGTAGTCAACTATCGAGCAAAGTGTTGATGAGTTTGTTGAAGCTTTTGCAGGTAGAGCAATTTATTCTATGGGCGACCTATATTCAGGATATGACCAATTTCAACTTTCATTAGAAAGCTAAGACATTACCACAATGAAGACACCTCTTAGATTGGTCCGCATATGCACTCTACCACAAGGTGCAAGAAACTCTATAGCCCATATGATGAATGCTATGCAAAAAGTCTTAAGGGATTTTATTCCACAACTTACTCTTCCATTTCTTGATGATGTACCTATCAAGGGATGTGAAGTCAATGAAAAGAATGAGGAGCTTGATGAGGATGCTGCAGGACATTTGTAGTTAACCATATTCATGATTGTGACAAGGCTAGAAGAGGTACATCTTAAATTTCTAGAGCTAAGTCAATTTTTGGAGTAGAAGAATTCCTAGTGGTCGGACATCTATGTGGCCCCTATGGATGTAAACCTTCACCAATCAAGATAGATGCCATTAGCAGAATGCAAGAAAAATGCACAAATATTTTAGAGGTGAGAAGATTTATTGGCGCATGTGTATCCTATCTCGTATGGATAACACATTTTGCTCATGCAACCGAAAATCTCTATCAATTATTAAGAAAAGGTCAAAGATTTTATTGGGGGAAAGAGCATGCTATCACTGTACACAAACTAAAGAAGTTAATTTCAGCCCCCACTCTCAAAAGGGCTGATTATTCAAATGGTCAGCCCATCATCCTTACTGGTGGATACAAGTCCCATTGGGATAGGATGGGCTGTTGGCCAAGAAGACCTTAAAGGTAACATATATGCAATTCGTTTTGGAGCAAAGGTTCTCAATGAACGTCAAAGAAGGCCTGCACAAGTAAAAAGGGAATTGTGGGGAGTTGTAACAGCATTAAAGTGTGATCGTCAATACTTTATAGGTGCTTCCGTAGTGGTAGAAACGGATTGTCTTCCACTCTTGGATATGATTGCCAAGTGCTCTACACCCGACATTGCTATGCTAAGATGGATTGCATATATTAAATCTCTCAACCCCGAATTAAAGCATATTGCAAGAAAGGCGAATCCAGTTGTTACTGGCATGCTGTCACGTGCAAGATATGACAATGAAGAAGAGCTTATGGAAGAAGATGAAGCTGAAGAATCTATACTTGTTGAATTTCATTCCATGGCTGTTGAAAGTACCTTTTTAGTTGCTGCATATACAAACCCAAAGCTGAATCTTACAGGTGAAGCTATCTTTTTAATGGTATAGCATTAAGTACAGTAAGAACAGGAAAAGGTACTATTGTAAATGAGCATACATCAACAAAGACCAAAGATTTATCTATGGAAGAAGGGTGGTCAACTAGAAGCCAGCATGCTCATTGCATTGCTCTCTCTCTCTCTATCTCTCTCTCTCATAAAAGCATATTGAATTGAGCATTGAATTTATACTTGTTTTCACCAATCAATATTCATTATTACCACCACAATAAATAATCAACAAATGTGCAAGCTTTAATAATGAGTTTTTACTTTCTAACCAATATTTAATGAGGTTGCTGGAGCCATGTATAAAGAAAAATGTTTAGTGAGTATTTGTAATAAAACCAAATGTAGACATGTTTATACACCAACCCATGATTACCAATGAGAACTTACATCTCATATTTAGAAAGAGAAGAACTTTTCCCAATGTCACACTAAAGAGATTATGAAGAAAATTGCGGCCAATATTTGAGCACAATGAAGAAGAAATAGACTTGGACTGATGAAGATTTCAAGCATATTAAGAGGAAAGCTTATGGCTTCTTTCTTAAAAATGGGCATCTATGGAAGCACGCAAAGAAGAAGAAAGGAGCGCCTATCCAAGTTTTAGGTAATAAAAGGTTGCAACTACAGGTAATGAAGGAATTTCATGAAAGCTTGTGGGCTGGCCATAGAGGTATATGGGGAATCTTTATTAAAGTCAAAGAGAAATACTGGTAGTAGAACATGTATCGAGATATAGATAATTTTGTTGAAACCTGTTATGTGTGTCAAATGTATTCTATGGTCAAGCATCGAGATGGGTTACAACCGACTTATCCCTTGTCTATGCATTATAGATGGGTTATTGATCTTGTAACCATGCCTACAAGGATATGGAATATGCGGTATTTAGTGCTTGCAAGAGAAGATCTAACTAATCAAGTTGAAGGTAAAGCTTTAACAACCAAGACCACTCAAGATGTTTGTTGCTTTTTACTTGAAGAAGTATTTTGCAGATATGGCTATGTTGGCAAGGTAACCACAGATAGAGGAGAATTGGATGCCGATGAGACATGCAACTTCTTTGCTCAATTGGGTATCAAGTTGGCTCTGACATCAGCCTGCAATCCTGAAGGCAATGGAAAGAGTGAGAGAGGACATCAACCTATTATCAAAAGCTCTAGCAAAGTCTTGTAGAAGAAAGATCAAAGAATAGCCTAAAATGCTACCTTTTGCATTATGGCTGACCGGACTACTCACAGTACAATGACTGGCTATATGCTAGATGAACTTATGAATGGACAACAAGCAATTATGCCAATTGAAGAATCTACTCTCACATGGAGTATTCTACCTTGGGAGGATGGCATTAGTAGAGAAGAGTTGCCGACTTTGCGTATATGGCAACTAGAAAGAAGGCCTGAAGATGTTCAACTAGCTATTAAGAAGTTAAAAACAACAAGACTAAAAAACAAAAGAAGATTTGATAGGCAACATCGACTTCGGCCAAGTGCTATCCAAGAAAATGACTGGGTGCTTATCTATGACAGCATCCTATACAATGCTTCTAAGAATACGATAAAGCGTTGGTTTGGCCCGTATGTGGTAAAGATCGTTCATGACAATGCCACCTATTCATTGGCTGAATTGGATGGGACAGGCATGAAGATACCCATAACTGGAAAAAGAATCAAGCTCTTCAAATGAAGAGAAAGTTCAACATATGAGTTAGAAGACTTGGATATAATTCAAGAGCATGAAGACATAGAGGAAGAAGAAAAGGTAGAAGATGAAGACATTGACATGGCAGAAGATACTTCTTCTGACACTATAAATTCGTAAGACTTTGGCACATGCCAGAGGATGTGCAGGTTAGGAGGGGGTGGATGTCATGCCGCTACATGCACATCGTGTGAAAAACTCTAGAGTGTGGCTTCCTTATAGATCTAGAGAGCCAATGCCACTTTAGGCATTAATGTTAGTGTCGATGGTTTAAAAATATTAGATTTTTGGATAAGTTTTAGCCAATTTTTTATATTTTAGATATTATCTCTTGTAAAAATCCATAAAACTATAGACAACTTCTAGATTAGGATAACATGTAAAAGAAAGCATGTAACTTTTAGCTATTTTGAGAGGATTTTATGTAAAAAGAAAGATTAGCGAAATCGCATGACGCGCGATCGCTATTTTCAGATAGTGAACATCACTCTGAAGTGGGAGATGACGAGGGAGTGATCTGGCAGAATTCTGGCCAGGTGTATTGGCATTTTATCTCCCTTTTCGAACCAATGGAAGTATCAAATTGGCGATCTGAGCAGCATAGAGGAAGGTATTTCTTTATACACATTTTTGTCTACAAGAGTTTTATCTTCTCATAATGCAGAAATAAACTAACAGGCTTCATCTTTGTTAGTATTCTTCTACATTTTCTATTTCTTTATGTGAGTATTCTTCTACATCTTCTATTTCTTCGAACTCCTTCTCTTCCGTCTGCTCCTCTCCCTAAATCTCCCTTCACCCTGCTATCTCTTACTCCCGTGGTAGAGTTTCGACACCAAAATGCACCGACACCATGTTAGCGAAAGTTTATGCTATTAGCATAAGTGAATTCTAGAAGATATTTGGGCTGATTTGGGGCTGATATCTTCAACCATATTCAGAGAATTACCTACAACAATGTTCTTTTAATTCATTTCTTACTCTACAAAAAACATCTTGTCAAAATATGCAAGTACTATGTGCCCCTATGGCAGGGTAATGTTTGTAGATCATTCATAGATGCTTTGGGTTGAGTTAAGAGGATATTTTTCTCTTATTTCTTGGCTGTGGTAACTTGTCCTTATTAGGAACTCAATTTGAAGCTCTCTTGAAGCAAGTCTCTTTGCCCTACAAGCCTTGTAATTGACTCATAAGCTTTTGTCCCTAATAGTCTACATTGAATGTAATCATGCAAAGTTGATTCATGCTATGTCATCATGTATGAATGATGGGATGCAGAGTTGTTTATGATACATGACAGCATATTGTACTTGATTTTATGATTTTTGATTGCTCTTACAGTCAAGAAATCAAGTTTGATTTGAGTTAGAACTTATGAGATAATACTCTTGTGATCTTTGCTAAGAACATGTAGTTGGAAGCTCTATTAACATCTTCAAGAACTTGGCTTGAAACCTTCAACCCTTCTCTTATCTCTACCATCTCCGGAGTCTAAGCTCATGAACCCCCATACATTCTTCTCTCTCAAACCTTGTGATTGACCGTGAAGTACCTATTGAACCTTTAAACATTCATTGTAATCTACTTATCTCTTGAAAACACATCTATATCTATCTTGTCTAGTTTTCTTACCAAATCCTTGTGGTGACCTTCAACCCTACGCACTACGACACCAGCTCGGGTAAGTTACTCATGAATATATGTGTGCATCATGTGGGTTCAAAATAAGATATTTTTTAAATACTATTTTTATACATTTTTTATATACAAAATGGTGTAATATAAAGGGATTATTTACATATTGAATAGAAATGGGTTATATTTTATTCAAGAAAAATTCACAGATAAGGATATTTATAAATAGGCCTTGAATGCACGTGATGTAGAGGATATACATATAGTAACTTCCCCGAGGACACCGATAATACAAACGTGTCGCGCAAATCCGTCCATCTTTTTTCGGAATCTATTTCGAGAAATCCAGATGGATCTCATCGAATAGTTTCCCTGGCTCCTTCTAGTACCACTTTGAACCACTGCACATCAAATAGGATCATGGAGAAGCTACGATAATCCACCGTAATAATACTTTGCAAGTTTCCAAAATACTTTATCTCTTCTACAATGGTGTTTGGATCCATGGCTCGTTGTCGGCTCTCTTGCTCAAACTTTGCTATGACACCACAATCCGTTGTGGAGTGCATTTTGTCGATACGCTCCACGTGAAAATATCGTCCATGCAACCAAGTTGCACATTATATTTTGTAATGTACATTGAAATGGTTAATTAGTTGTCACATATAAAATCTAGATACGACAATTTATAAAACTTGTGGTCACCTTTGGACTACATCCCTGTGAGAATTCCCACTCCTTAGTAGAGATCTCCACCTCTCCACGAGAGGCTATGATCAAAGCTCCATGCAACCATCGCATAGACATAAATTGCGGCATCGCCTCCATGCCCTCGGGATATTGAATTGGTCACTAGTATGTACTACATCAAAATTCAGATCACGCTTCTTCCCGATCTTTCCTGGCTTGCTCGAACCTAGCGAGCCACGTCTCCATGGAGGCATGGTACAACATACAAAAACGATTCACTTTCTTCTCCATTATAGCATCCATCATTTTTTCTATCCCATTTTCAACCACCACATCTCTAGTCAATCTATCATCATCCTTCAGTGACCATAGCATACTGTTGTCTGAATCCACCATTGGTAGCCACTGTGAGATATGCTCTAACGCCTCGGTCACCAACCAGCCTTCTTCTGACCGAGCTCGTTGTGGCACAAAGCTTTTCAAGGTTTTCATGAAGCGCTCCAAGAAGAACATCCATCACGTATGGAAAGGTCTTGCAATCTCTACTTCATCTACAAGATGCACCAGGAGGTGGGTTTGTATCATGAGCATGCTAGTGGACATGCACTTCTCAAAGAGATAGACTGTCTCAACTACTCCCCGCCTTGCGGATTCAATAGAGGATGTCTTGATCTCCTTCTATGAGATCCACTGCACTAAATTTGACAACCTATAAATCACCCCGCGTATTTTTGGAGTGAGGCATCCTGTGATCGCGTTCGCGATTGGTAGTACAAATCACCACAAATGAAGAAGCATTACGAACAACGATTACACTCCAAATAGCAAAATATGCATGCCACTTACAATCCATTCGTAGTACAAACTTAACATATCTTATGCCAATCATGGGATTTTAGCCCTTATAATTGTTCGTCTTTAGAAAATGCGGATCTAAGAGAACACATCATACTCATCGAAGTGAGACCTGATAATTTACTTAGCGCTCTTCTTTAGTGGACGAAACCCAGGGAGCGCGAGGCGGTTGCAAGCGACCATTGGCCCTCAACCTGTGGGGCCAAAGCGCCTCCATCTTGCCTACCTCCTTTAAATCCATTCGTGCCCCTACAGTGTCTTTCTTTTCCTGTGATGTGGTCCCATAATAAGTTGCCCACATTCTTGAAAGTATGCATGGGATCTAGCAAGTGGTTGATCTATAAGTGGGTCCAATATGGCAACTCATAGAAAACTGAGAATCGTCACATTCCATTTGGATGCAACTCCCTGTGGACCATTTTCAGCTCGTACCAGATTTGGGTGTTCATTTGTATTAGAGGTCGTCCAAGAAAACCTTCCCTCAGTTCATGACCCTCCAGCAAGAAAGTGGTGTGTACTTGATGTACCATCTTCTTCAAGGTTCGTGAGCTTCGAGAGTCTAACTGTGGCCCACACACTGGACATGCATGATAACTTGAGGTAACCAGACCTATCTCAATACCTCTATTTAGTGAACACAAACTTGAATGAGCTATGATAGATATGACCAACGACAATGAAAGCCTACTTACCTGAGCACTCCCCGAATCCCAGAAAGTCATACATAGTCCACATGAGAATGGCTCGTATATTGCTAGACCGTCAACCATCACGCTTGCTCATATCTTCCACAGCGACCCCCTCCTCCCACAAAATCTTAAGCTTATCGACTAATGGACAAAGATAGATATCCGTATTCTTGACTTTGTAGCAGCCAGGAACAAGCAAGCTAAGGATTAGGTGTCCTTTCCTCCTAGAAAGCCATGGCAGGATATTGTAGTTAACAAGTACTACATGCCACACACTATAAGATGTTGAGCAAAGATCGAATGGGTTCACGTCATCCATAGCAAGACCGAGTTGAAGATTCCTTGGCTCTCGTGTAAAGCCTAGAAAGGTAGAGTCAATGTGGTTCCATGCGCGTGAATCCGCTGATATTCGTTGGACTCCATCTGTGAATCTATTCTATGCATGCCACGTTGTCAAGCTCTGTTGGGGTAAAAGGCCCTTAGGCCTACCCATGTACAGTGATTGCCCATATTATTTATTCATATATATATATGAAAGTGCAATAAGGCTGTCATAACATTGTTGACAGCACCTACATTGTGTGTGCTCTTCTCTCCCGCGTCTCCTGCATTCCTTTCAATTGGTATCAGAGCCACTCCTTCGTGAGCTCTTCCCGGCATCTACACGAGGTATGAGATCTTGTTCTCTCTCATTCATTTCAGTCCTCATAGGTATAGTAGAGTTTACAGGTTGGGGCAACCATTGATGAGCTTCCCCCTTGAAGCTTGAAGCTTCCCGTCTTGCTTGGCTTGTTGAGGCTTGGTTTGGAGGCTTCTATTGGCTTCCTTGAGCCCCCTTGTGGCTCCCTTGAGCCCCCCCTTCATCAAAAACGTGATTAGTCCCCCTTCAGGACAATTTGTGCCATTTTTTGGTAGGCCGTGGACAGCACGTGATCATTCTCTAGCTCCCCCACCCACTTGGCTACTCATTGAACCTTGATCTTGGTCCATTGGACCCCCCGGCACTTGGCATTTGACCCCGGCACTTAGCATTTGACTTGGCATTGATTTGTGGGCTGATTTTCTTCAGTCTAGGACTATTCACAGTTTATAGTAGTGCTACATTAGCATTTTATGTTTGGGCCACATTGGCATTGACATTGGTCACCCGGTTGGTCCTGAATGCTCCCCGAATGATGTGGGAATGTATGCCTATCATGGGAGATGGATTTGGAGCTGATCTTGCTCAAGCATTGACTATTTTACACAGTCCACAGGCAGCCCAAAATAGGGCAGCCTCCTGTCATTACATTTTATGCTCATGCTACATGGTCATTTGATGCTCGATTATGCCCGGTTGGTGCCTACATGTCAGGGAATGTATGCCTATGAGTTGGCACTTGATTTGAGCTTGGTTTGAGCATTATTTTTCTCAATTTTGGATTGTTATTTTCTGCTGGAAGCTTTAGGGCTAAAGCTATTTATGCTATAGTTGGGTTATGTCTATTGGTCACGGGGTACTCCCGGCTACTCAATATGATGACATGATGTATTTGGACTATGCCAGATGTCTTGTTTATGCTCCCAAATACTTTTGAGCTGAGATTAGAGCTCTATTTGAGTTTGAATGTCACTTCTTTACAGCTGGCATTTCATCTATGACATGGTTTATGCCTAGGTTACCCAATACGGGTTATGATGTCTTGGTGAATGCTTTATGCTTTGGCTGTGGATGGTAGTTTTTTGAGCTCGTCTTGACATTCATTTGAGTATTCCCTTGAGAAGTTGGACATTGACTTCGCTTTTTTTGTTATGACCTTGGATGCTATATGGGATTTGATGCTCTGAGTATGAATCTTGGCTATTACTTGGATGCACTTACAGGTATTGAGTAGTGAACTGCTCCCTTGTTTTGGTAGTTGCCTATTGAGCTGTGATCCCTCATTTGCATTGGATACTTACTGATCAATGGACTTGGATAATGCTTGGGATTCACAATTATGTCCGTCCTGCTTCTCTGTTGTATGGCATCTATGCTATTTGGGCTGCTATTGCCCATGTATGTTAGGGAGCAGCTGATCTTTATGGCCACCCGTGTATGCACATGGTTTGCTGCTATGTATTTTACAGAGCCTCTTACTTGGATGCTTTTACACAGATATTTGGGCTTTTATTGGAGCTTGATTCTTGCAGGTTTATTTGCCACTTTCCGTTCTTGGCTGGACATGTATGTCAGTACATGGTATAAGACACATGCAAAGTTATGTATACTCCTATGTTTCGAGGATGCTTATGCATTTATGGCTCCGAAACATGCTTATGATTTTATGGGGCTGTGAGCTACAGTGGTTGGATATGTCATGTTTTTTTCTTCTAGGCTTGTCCGTGTGGGAGCTTTTGCATCCGTGGTTGATGCCTTTGTGTTCTCCCCTTCTGGTTTGGATGAGTCCCCTTTGCAGTATGCTATGATGACTTCCAGCTCTTCTAGTCATGCAGACAGTCCTCTTGATGAGCCTGTTCTCTCTGATGAGAGTTCCAAACAAGGCAAGCTGTCAAACTTGCATAAGAGGTTACATATTTGGGGGTGGTCTACCCTTAGCACTGCAATAACGAAACCTGGCATGAATGCTTGGGAGCACTATTAACATAAGTCATGAGGTAGGACCCTATTATTAGTGGGCATGGAAGCTAGAACCCTCAAACACATTCAACACTTGCCACAACATCTTTAGGTCCAAGTGACCACTAACCAATGTAAACTACTAGACAACACTCTATGTGGCACACACTTCAACAACTCACACACTGTAGCTTGCTCATCACCTAGGTTAGGTAAGATGCATACCCAAAGGCCATGACTATCCAAGGTCATGCACTAATATTGCAAAAGTATTCTCAATCCGTACATAATGCATGCACATTAAGCTCACACACACATATCACATGTTACATAATTCAAACACACTAGAGCACATGTTCATCATGATGCACTTCCCTTCAAGGCCCACCGTTTGCATGCAAATTGCATAGCGGTTGAGCCCAAACTCTTGAAATGAAAGAGGGAGAATACTCTCTTGCCTACCTCATATGAAGTTATTGGATTTGCCTAAGAGTTGAGAAGTCAAATTTTTGGAGTACATTTTGCCAACTTAGAGGGATTGAAGTAACAAAAGAGGGATGGAATAAGAGGAACAACCCTCATAAGCTATAGAGTTGCTACCCATCTTGAAAACATCTACCACAATCATGACGCATCCTATGTGGCTAAAACAAGCTAAGAAACAACCAAATAACCATGCTATACTGAGCCTAAACTCACTCACATGCAAAAGCATGATTGAGGATGCAATTGACTTGTGAGGTTGGGAGGACTAACTCATAATTAGGTCTCAAAGCTTGTGCCAAAACTTGTGTCGAAGCGTCAAAGATCAAGGGGGGAAGAAGCATCCAACAACTAAGACTCAACTACCCCAACCCGAAATGCATCCAATTTGAGGAATGGAATTACTTGAGTTTCTCACCTCATTTGATAGTATACTAGAATCCTTGGGTAGCACAAAAATGCCTTTGAACTTCAAGAGGCTCTCATGTAGCCGAAATGCATGACCTCTCTTGGAAAGGATTGAACATAGACCATGCCACTTGACCCCCAAACCATGTGCTTAGAACTCTTTTTGATATAAGCCTCAAAGTAAGGGAACCACTGAGCTACTGAGTACCACTCAACTTTGTTGGGGTAAAAGGCCCTTGGGCCTGCCCATGTACAGTGACTGCCCATATTCTTTATTCATATATATATGAAAGTTCATTTAGGCTATCATAACATTGTTGATAGCACCTACATTGTGTGTACTCTTCTCTCCCGCATCTCCTGCATCCCTTTCAACTGGTATCAGAGCAGGTCCTTCGCAAGCGCCTCCCGACCTTCCCTGGCATCTACACGAGGTATGAGAGCTTGCTTCTCACTCAGTTCTCAACCATTCTTTGACATGAACAGCAGGGTTTCATGAAGAGGCAGCCATAGCTTCCATCATTGAAGCTTGTTCTCTTCACCTCTTGCTTGGACTTGTCCTAGACTTGTGTAGGCCTATTGTATGCCTTCATTGGGCTCTTGCTTATCCCCTACCTACCCTGATTTGGCCCCTCAAGTACTACAAGAGAAAGGCCTATAGACACGCACTGTATACGCAAAGTAGCGGGCGCGTTTATCAGCGCATCTATTGGCACTAGTATATAGATGCAAAAACACATCTATATACCGGTGTTTTTAAATGTATTTATAGATGTGAAAATAAATGCACATATTTTTCATTTCTCATGAAGTCCCTAAATATGACCAAACATCTTAACAGCTAGTATTTTTTAGAATACATTACCAACTTTACTTCTTTCTGAGTATTACAAATATACATCCAATCATTCAAAGCTAATTATATGCTACAATGAATTATCAATATTATCTTCAATGAGATCGGCCCTTGCTAGACTATCTACCTCTAGGTCTATATTACCAATAGTAAATGAAACAAATAAGTCTATCCCACTGTCAGATGTATTGCTATGCTCAATTTCTTCATCATCATCTGCAACCATATTGTTATCCTCTTCTATGCTTCCTTAAACATCCTTGCAAGGATCATCTTGCACTGCATCATGTATATCATCGATCATGGCATCATCATGTGCATCATCATTGATTGTTGGCAACTATCTCTATGTTGGTAGCATTGCCATATATTGGTTTTGAACGATTAGATATGGGGATGATGTGCCACCATCGATTATTGTTTACCATTGGGTGATACACATTAACCTGCATTTAAAAAACAAAAACTAAGCAACTTAGATATTTATTGTATTTTGAGAATGTATCAAGAAGTAATATATATAAAAATAAATAGCTTCTAATATACCTGCTTGCATTGTTGAGGTAGTACGAATGTGTCATTCTTGCCTTGGTGAAATTTTGTAGAGTCAATGACTACAAAACCACTTGGATGATGTCTAATTGTGCAATGCTCACACGTTGTTACTACTTCTTTAAACCACTTCACATCTAGTACATATATAAAAAATCATCTAAAGTCAAGCTTCAAAATATGGATCAAGCCACAATAACCTTCCATGGTGCCATTGGTATCCTGGAAGTTTGCAAGGATACCACAATCCTGGGTATGCCTCTTATCATCTATACGTTGAGTTCGAAAATGTTTGCCTTCACACCAAATAGCATTGAACAATGTGCACTAGTAGTATATGTTGAGATCATATTAATGATTTAGTTAAAGATGAAACATGTGAAATTATTATATCATATATAACTAAAGATAATTTAATTATAAGTATGTCTCACCTTTGATAAGCAACCTCGTGCGTATTCCCACTCCTCTTGCAATATATCCATCACCTCCTCTTTTTCCATCTTCTCCATTTCTTCATGTAGCCAATCTATATCAATATGATGTGGAAGCGCACTTAAATGTTCTGGATATGGGACATTACATCCATGTCTAGCACGAAATGCTTGCCTTTTGCTTACTCTTCTTGCCCTTGCTTCTTTATATAGTGTTACCCATTTTCTCATTACTTTGTTGTTAAGCACACAAAATATATTTAACTTATGAAGTTCCTCTTTCATTAGCACTTTGCTCCTTCCTTTTCCTTGAGGTATTATAGAGGTCATCCTCAAATCTTCATCATCTTTCCATAGTCGTGGTAAAGAGGGGTCCACTTTAGTAATATATTCAGAGATTTGTACAAGGGATGATTGCACTAACCAACCCTCAACCATGCTTCCCTCGAGTCGTGCATTTTGCTTTACAAAATCTTTTAGGGTTTTCATAAAGCACTCTAGAAAAAATATCCACCTTGCATGAACTACCCCACAAATTGCAATCTCATCAATCAGATGTACGAGTAAGTGTACTTGAGTAGTCAAAATGGAGCGAGGAAAAGTTTCCTCCACCAAACAAACCACCTCAATGGACAATACTCGAACCTCTTGCAACGTATTTGGATCGATTTCCTTCAAACTCACAAATCTACCAATATGCAATTGAGAACGATGATTATTTTTGTCAATAAATTCAAGCGGGTTTACTACGTGATGTACGTAATATGTAAACTAAAAAATAAGTATAATGTATACATATCTCGCGAGCTCACCCACCTTGTAAATGATATCACACACATCTTTCGAAACACAATGGGATATGCTAGTAGGAAGGATGAATTGTATGTAAATATTCATACATTGTTAATTAGTCTACATAGTTACTCCACTAATTAATATATTTATGGCTATGAAAATCCTTACCTGAATCATTTTGTGCCAATTGTGAGACTTCAAACCGGATAGTTGCTCCACACCTCTTTTCTTTTTCTTTATGAAGGCTCCCTTGAGGCATCTCATATATCCTGTGGGAGTTTGAAAGCTACATATCTGCTGCTTCACCACCTTTTCTTCGGTCTTCAACAATATCCAAGGTGCACGCAATAACTTGATCTTTCATCTGGGTCCGATGCGTGGCCAAGCTCGTCTCATACGTCCAATGCTACATAAATGCTCCCTTACATTGACAGAATCATGAGCCCCGATTAAGTGATCCCATAATGTAGAGGCAACATTATTGAATATATGCATGGTGTCCAACAAGTGATTGATCTTGAGTTCAGTCCAATATGGGAGACGAAAAAATATAGAGAATCTAAGGCACAAACAATATATTATTTCTCATTCTCATAATGGAGTGTACTTTAAAGACAAACAAAAGAAGTAAACTAGTTATCGACTCATGCCGAGTGGAGAATGATCATTGGCGTGTGTCCAAGTGTCCCTCCAATCTTGAATGGTGAGAGATTGTGAAGTTCTTCCATTAGTGGGGGTGCATATTTGGGGTGGTCAATAGGAAGAAAACGATGATGATTGTCATAGATAACCTTTTTCAAGTGTGTCGATCTAGAAGAAACCAGAGAGGGACCGCAAATTGGACATGCATGATATCCTGATGTAGTTAAACCTATAAAAACTAGTGGGTTAATGATGACATATATTTGATTAAGGGTAAGAATGAATAAAATATAGTACGCAACTACCTAAACACTCTCCATAGTCTGGAAAGTCATGCATGGTCCACAACAACAATTCCCTTTAAAGTGAAATCTCTAGAGGACAATGATGCACTCACATCTTGCACCTCAATACCTCTCCATAGCATTTCTAACTCCTCCATCAAAGGCTCTAAGTAAACGTCCATGTTTTTTGCTTTGTGTTTTCTAGGAATCAAAAGGAACAACATTACATGTCCTTTTTTTATTGCCATGGACGGAGGGATATTATAGTTCACCAATACCACTGGCCATATACTATTTGAGGTGCTTTTGATGCCGAATGGATTTATTCCATCTAATCCTAGACCAAATCTTAAATTTCTAGGCTCTCCTTTGAAAGTAGGCCACAAATTGTCTACGTATTGCCAAGCTGGTGTGTCTGAAGGAATTCTCCACTTTCCATCACTTGAATGGTGACTAGCATGCCATGACATGAGCCTCGCAATAGATTCACACTTAAACATAAGTTGAATATATGGAATAATAGGAAAATGTCGCAAAACCTTACGAGGCACATCCATTGATTTCATCTCCTGGTTGTATCTTGGTTCACCATAAATAGGACACTATCGTGCAGATGCATGATCCCCACAAAAAAGATGCAATCATTGACACATGCATGGATTTTAACGTAATCGAGACCTCCAAGAGATGTCAAGAAATACCTTGCTTGCTCCCTTCTAGTTGGTAATTTATTTCCATTTGGAAGTATTTGTGACAATAACCTGCATATATTGTGCGAACAGAGTTAACAAACCACGAATATTGTCTAGAAGCATTTATGAATTAATATCAAATGATACATACTTCAATAATGCATTCAAGCTAGCATTACTCCATCCATAAATGGTTTGTAAATTCAGTATCTCAAGAGATGCATGTAGAACGGAGTATGTGGAACCTTCGTACAATGGAGTTTTCGACGCTATGTGTAGCGGATCATCTATCTCTCTAGTGGCGCCCTCCCCCCGAACCTCATGGGAAAATAAATCGTGCACCATGTTGTCCAAAATCTCTTTCTCCAAAACTTGATGGGGCATTTGAAGAGGGCTGCTATTGTCATCATCAATCTCTACTCTTCTTGAGGACTCTGCCTCCTCGCGTCGACACTTTGCAGCCTCTCCATGCCCTGGAGGGACCATTTGAGGATGTGGTACCGCATTCTGCTCAATTAAAAAAAGGAGGTTTTGTTTAATGGTGAAGACGCAACATAGACCAATAATATTTGTGCAAATAAAGCAATAAAAATTACTGGGTCTTTTTCTTAGTTCCACTCTCCGTACATGTTGAGGTGTGACATTGTGATTCGACGTGCTCGAAAAAAACATCCTCGACAACGATCACACATACACTTGATTTTCCATCGTAGCCAAGCATCTCGATTGTGAAGACGCAATGTCTCGTCCTCACTGGAGGATGTACTGTTTGTTGACTCAGCATGTCCCATACTAGTAGAAGATGACGACATAATTACACCTGAATCATAAGGATATATATGATTTCATTTGGTATATATGTCATATCTCCTAAATATTTTGATACTTACAACATGGAGACAAACACTTTGATATTGAAAGACTAGGAAAGTCATGTTGATCCAAAAACAACCATAAGCTAGCATTTAATAAGTTTAATTGTAATTGTGCGTCTATCAACGTGTGTAATATATTTTATCTGCGCATATAGACGCGCAATTACACGCACTTACAGACGCGCCACGCGAATATTAAAAAAATTTAAAAAAAATTATGGCTTTCTTTCAAACCATAAGATAATGAGGGAAGGAAATAATAGTAAAAAGAGGACAGGAGGAAGAAAGAGCCAGAGAGTAAAGAACAAGAGCCAAACAACAAGGAAGAGAAGAAGGATCAAGCAACCTACCAAGGGAAGGGAGAAGGAGGACAAGGAGCTTGCAACCTAGCCGTCACCCGTCGGAACAAGCAAAGCAGGTGAGTTCTTCTTCTCTCTCTCAATCTTCTTTGCTTTCTCTTTGTCTGTTTCTCTCTCTCTCTCTCTCTCTCTCTCTCTCTCTCTCTCTCTCTCTCTCTCTACATGCTTTAGACTCTTATCTATGGAGGTTTTTTGCGTGTTTTTTATAGTAATTTGCAAAATATGGTTCGACTTTGCGCGTCTGTAGGTGCGTCTAGATAACAGTCTAGATCCATTTTTAGACGCGTATATAGACCCGCTGATAGATGCGGGTATAGACGCAGCATGTAATATGTTTTATCTGCACAGGGTAGTAATGGATTTTTGCTTGTGTAGATGTGGAATCCTGGATTTTCCAACACTGATCCTGAGTTGAAATGCATGAACAATACCTTAGCGGAGTTTTCTAGAGGTGTTAGTAGTTTTTTTGGAGGTTTTCCGAACAAGGAGCAATTCATGGGGGAGATGACCAGTTATCTTGGTCTCCCTCCCACTGCAGAGGAGGTTTCTAGTGTCATGTCTGGGACACCTATCACATCTTTGCCTAGCACTGCCGCACAAACACCAAACCTTGGCACACCAAACCTTGGTACACCTCTACTAATAGGTACTCCACGCACTATGCATACACACAGATCACCTAATGCACAAGGATTAGCTGAAGTACATGGATCGGCCAAAGCACGTGCATCTATAGAAACACGTGCATCGAGTGAGATAGGGGGTAGTGCCCACCATCGAGGGAGGACGAAGAGTCATGCGGGAGGACGAGGAGGTCGAGGGCTTTGTGGGGGTTGCCTAGGAGGTGGCTCTCGATCACCCTCACCGGGAAATGAGAGAGGTGAGCCTCCACAAATGTACTACTCTATCACAGATGTTGGTGGTATCTTGCATAATCCTCAGGGAAGGGAAGTGATAGCCTACTTGAGGAGTGTTGTGCATGCCACATACAAAGATTGTATGATTCCCTTCAAGCACCAAAAAAATGGTTTATGGCAATAGGTGCTGTAGGCAGTACATAGAAGGTACCCTAATCCTGAGAATTCATGATTCTCAGATGATTGGGGACGGTCAAAGGTGAGAGACACACTTCATAACAAGAGATCTCACCTTATGACGTGCGCCAAAGGAGTCACTGCGGAGACAAGAGCAGGGGCGCCCTGGATATGGCCAACCACCCAATTGCCACCGCAAGGAGTGGAAAGAGGCCAAGAAGAGAGCAGCAGAGAAAAGGACAAGTCACCAGCATGCAGAGGCACGACGTATCCAGATGGCAACCATGGGACCATTGCATTATGGATCAGGTGGCAGGGAGTCATGGGAGGCTGAGTTTGTAAGTATTATTTGATTTCTTTTTTAAACTAAATTTTATAATTTATTTCAATTCATTATGTAGTGTGTTCTAATACATTGTATGTTAAATTTATTTTGTAGTATCATATCATTGGTAGGATGCCTACTCCTAGAGAGGTAGCCTACCATTGAGGTCATAACCAGGCATCCACTTGGCAGCACTTCTACGAGGAGGGACTGATCAACGGAGGAGCAATATAATCATGCCATAAGGATTCCACAGCCAAAAGAGGTATGTTTTATTTTTTACATGAAAAGTATAGATAACTCTAATTTATTGTTTGTAATGGTATTTATATACCTTAATCCTTTGTGTAGGCGAACCCTAATGTAGTTGAGGATAGCAAAGGGGGGACTATCAATAGCGGTGGCGGCAGCGGTAGTGTCACCGACAGTGGTGGTGGTAATGATGATGATGCCTCTTTTGAGGAGATGTAGAGGAGCCCCATACATGCATGCCTCCCCTTGGCTTGTAGTTTTCATTTTTGATATGTATTACTTTCAGCTAGTGCTTGCGACCATGACCACGCTTGAGGTCACAAGCACTAGAACTCGTCATATAAAAATGTTTTATCTATATATATGAAATTTTGTGTTCTACATACATTGTTTTGTTTTCAGCACAAAAATCTTCGAAATATGTACAAATGTTTCAGCACAGTACGCTCATCATGTGTTATTATCAATATATGGACTTTGGCTCTCCACATTCTTTTGCTTTCTGTATAATAATCTTTCTCTGTTTTTCCTAAACATACAATTTGATGTTAATGGGGGGGAAAAAACCAAAGCCACATGCTCTCTAGTTTTTTTTTCATACCTCTATTTTGTGCGTCTATCCGTGCGTCTAAATTGCAAGAAAAATGTGTGTCTATTATCGTCAAAAAATTGTAGAGTACACGTCTTTTTAGATGCATAGTTACACGCCTGTATAGTCGCAAAATATGAATATATCTATTTTTTATAAATATGATTATATATTTACGTAGCGCATCAATAGGCGCGTCTATATGCGTGTGTAGTTTTGACTATAAGCGCGCTTGTAGATGCGAAATTTTAGACACGCCAATAGATGCGGTAATAAATGTGCTCGACATTTTTAAACACAGTTCAAATATTGCATCTACAAGCACGTCCATGGAGCCTTTTTGTTGTAGTGAAGTACAACAATATGCTCATGTTTCATTTGCGCCTATTTGCAAAAATGGCTCAAAAATCACTATTTTTGTCATACGGGCATTCGAAACCCGATTAAGACAAGGTAAGAGTCTAAGTTGGGGTTTCAGCATGCTCCAAACACAATGGTGATGTCAGATTTGACAAATTTTGATGATAGAATATTTTGCAATAGATTTCAAGTCTGAGACATCATGTATTTGTATGCCTATGGCTTATGTGATGCTTCTACTGATGTCTATTGATACCGGATCACTTGTGGATGTTATGCCTCTTATGTGAGACACATTTGGAGCTGATTTAGCTCTGTTTTAAATAGTCCCAGATTTGTCCAAAACAGGGCAGCCACTTGCTACTTCAATTTTATGCTGACTTGGCATTTTATGTCCGATTATGCCCGGTTGGTGCCTATACATACAGGAATGTATGCCTATGGTTTGCTTATGGATTTGAGCTTGGATTGAGCACTAATTTTCTCAATTTACAAAGATTATATGCTACTGCAAACTTTAGGGGTGAAGCTATTTAATGATTTGCCAAGTTATGCCTACTATTGCGTACGTGGTGCTCCTC
Source organism: Lygodium microphyllum (assembly GCF_053477565.2). Taxonomy (NCBI): domain Eukaryota; kingdom Viridiplantae; phylum Streptophyta; class Polypodiopsida; order Schizaeales; family Lygodiaceae; genus Lygodium; species Lygodium microphyllum. Next base: position 9,938,861 of record NC_141135.1, read on the forward strand.
GCTACTTGGGTTGATGTATTCACGCATTTGAATGATGCCACATGGTTCTTCTATACTCCAAAATTGTTTTGATCTGAGATTAGAGCTCGATTTTATGGTTCACTGTCACTTCCTTGCAGCAGGCATTTCACTGTCATGACATGGTTTATGCCTAGGCTACCCAGTCCAGGTTATGATGTCTTGGTGAATGCTTTTGGTTGGTTGTGAATGGAAGTTGTTCGAGCCTCATCTCAACACTCATTTGAGTATCCCCTTGAGTAGTTGGACATTGACTTGGCTTTTTTTGTTACGACTTGGCTTTTTCCGTTATGACCTTGGATGCTATATGGGATTTGATGCTCCGATTATGGATCTTGGCTATTACTTGGATGCTTCTACATGTATGAGTAGTGATTGCTCTACTCTTTAGTAGTTGGTTGATTGAGCTTTGATTGCTCAATGATTCTTGGATTTGTTGTGGGATACGTGGTTGATCAGTGGACTTTACAGTGCTTGGGATTGGCAAATAGTTATGGCTTTCCTGCTCCTCTGTTGTCTAGCTTCTATGCTAGTTGGGGCTACTATTGCCCGTCCATGTCAGAGAGCAGATGCTATGTATGCTTACTCGTCTATGCACATGGTCTACTGTTGTATACCTTACAAAGCCACTTATTTGGATGTTGTTGTATAGATGTTTGGACTTCACCTAGAGCTTGACTCTTGCAGGATGCTTTGCCATTTATCGGTCTTTACTTGACTTAGATGTTCCTTGGTGGCGTTATGTACTGCAGAGCTATGCGTAAGCATATGGTTATGGGCTGATTTCATGGCTGAATATCATATGCTCTTATGACAGATGTCTTATGCTTTACTGTACTGTGGTTGGTTATGTCATGAAGTTGGCTACGACTCTTCTTCATGTGGGAGCTTTTGCATCCTTGATTGATGCCTTTATGTCCTCCCATCCATTGAGGTTTCATGAGCATTTGCAGCATGCTTCTACCACTGATGTACTAGTAGATGATTGTCTTTATGAGCAGGTTTGCTATGTTGGGACAGCCCTCGACTGCTTGAGCTCCATGGTTATTATGGATAGCCCTATTCATGATGACTTGGATTCCTTGTCGTCTTCTACAGGTTCTTCTACTTCAGATGTTGTTTGCTTCCATTATGGGAAGCTTGGGCATGTTCAAAGAAAATGCTTTAGATGGATTAGAGAGCATAGAGACAGAGACAAACTCGACATGAGCAGAGAGTGAGAGATACAACAGATGTAGCAGGTGATACCACTCTTACTAGTGGTGAGGTACATGTTGTTACCCATGATGATGCAGTTGAGCATGTACTCTTGCCATCTAGTTTCCCTACAACTTTCTTGCTCAATGATACGGCCTATACCTCAGATTGGCTATTGGGTTGTATGGCATCTTGTCATGTACATGGTTCTCTACTTCACAGGTAGTTTGATGGATGCATTTCTTTGGGCCTTGAGAAGACTTATGCTATTCTTGGTATAGGGGACATACACCTAGCTTTGCCTAATGGGACTTCTCTTATGCTTAGGGATGTTTTACATGTTCCCATGCTGAGTAAGAGCTTGATTTCTATCAGTCAATTACATAATGCAGGATATACTATTTCTCTTCAGGATAGGTCATGGAAGATCTATCGTGGTTTCTTGGTTTTGGCCAGAGGTTCTAGAGTTGGTTCTCATTACCTAGTGCATGTCTCTCATGTGGAAGATTCTATGGTTGCAATTGTCTGGATACCACATGCATTGTTATGGCATTATCGCCTAGGCCATATGCACCATAGAGAGATGGAGATCTTGTCTCGTTTAGACTCATTGTTGCCTCCTATGTCACTTACAAATCTTGATGCTTGCCTTGATTGTACTCTTGGTCCTTGCAGAGCCCCCTTGGCTTATGGTGATCGTACGAGGCATGCTCCTCTAGATCTTGTCCATTGTGCAGTATATGGACCTATGACTTCCCAAGCACTTGGTGGAGCATCATACTTTGTGACCTTTGTTGATCATGCTACCCACTGTGTTTGGGCTTTTCCCTTGGTGTAGATTGAGGATGCTACAGTTATGCTTGACAAGTTTATGGATTCTACTAGTAGCAGGCCTAGGTGCTTGTAGATGGATTATGAGAGTCATGCTCTCTCTCCCAGCTTTTGAACCTCTTGTCAGCAGTATGGCATTGATTTCTTGTGCCCACGGTATTATGGGATTGCTCATGGCATGTGCCTGACTTTACAGGCAAAGGTTGCTTCTATGCTTACCACAGCTAGATTGTCTTATGGATTTTGGGTTGAGGCCCTTATGACATAGACTACTTGGTTAATCAGACGTTGTGTTTCTCTTTGGATGTTATGACTCCGCATGAGGCATGGAGTGGCATGAGACCCTCCTATGATCACTTGAGGATGTTTGGCTCCCAAGCATCTGTCAATATGCCACATGAGCCTATGTCATGCAGATGCATACTCCTTGGTTATGGAGATGGTGACTTTATGGCTTATAGGTTTTGGAATTTAGATGCCCGGTAGGTTCTATGCAGTCGTCATGTTGTCTTTTATGAGACGCAGACACCTCTCAGGCCTCTTGATGCACGTTCAGTGCGCTTTATGGCTGATTCTATAGCCGTATGTCAGTCTTCCGCTTTGTTGAGGCTGCATGCTATCTTGAGACCCCATTTGACTTGTGTCTGAGATGCTGGCCCTCTTTTGATGATTGACCTTGGAGAGTCTGTATGCTCTTTGCTATCTTTTATGCGTTGTGTTGATGCTATGCGCCACTCTGATGCTTTACAACCGTGCACTTATGAGTTGTTTTGCTTGCTTCATGGGAAGCAGTCATGGATTTCTCTATTGTCTAGAGCTATGGGATCGCTTATCTCCTAGATGTCATGGACTCAAGGATGCTTGACTCTTCTTGTGAGGAGGTTCCTGCCACTTATTGCACAGCTCGCTTTTCGATTGCACGTTGAGTGCGATGTCATGATTCCTCACCATGTCTCTTTTCCTTTGTTTTGTTTTTTTCACTCCCTGGCCTATTGGCCTTTTAGTGGGAGGTTGTTGGGGTAAAAGGCCCTTGGGCCTGCCTGTGTACAGTGACCGCCCATATTCTTTATTCATATATATATGAAAGTGCAATAAGGCTATCATAACATTGTTGATAGCACCTACATTGTGTGTGCTCTTCTCTCCCGCGTCTCCTGTATCCCTTTCAAACTTCACCTAGGTGGTTCCAATGAATCACTACAAGTGGACAATCAAGCACTAATTATATACAATAGGCATGCACCAACCATAGTGGGCTTAGCTATTGGAGCTAGGGATCGCACATCTTGGCATCAAGAGGGGCTTGATTTGTAATTGTTAGAGCTAAAATCCTTGAAGGGAGATTATGATTGTCTACAATATATCATATATGTCTTGGGTAATCATAACCATTCCAAGCTCATGGGAGCACCAATACCTTGAGGGCAGCTTGATCGGCTTGTATACTCGAATACCTTCAAACACAATAAACTTAGTAGCATCATATCATCGAGTATAGAAGGGACTCTAGAGAGCATTATAACCTTCATACGGTCAAGTTGCAAAGAGAAGCACCTTGCTAAGAGCCCTGGAAGTAGATATGTGCCAACAAACAATCTAGATACCCTAGTCCATAATTGCACCAACTACATTGCATTGGCTATCACCTTGACTAGCTACATTAGATACCCTAGTCCATAATTGCACCACCTACATTTCATTGGCTAGCTAAATTAGGCATAGGGAGGCTACATTGCAATTAGGACTACCAACACAAAGGTGGGACCTAAGAAAGGCATGCTTAAACAAGAAGAAATTTGAGTGCCTAGAGGTTAAAACAACACAAAGGCAAGGGTAGGGACCAAAGAGAAAAGTTTGAATTTTTCTGAGAGAGATATAAACCATCCAATCAAAGTTATAAAGGAGAATAAACCTCTACAAACCATCAAGGGTACTTAATAGATCATCATCACATCAATACTTTGCACCTCTATGTCACAATTCCTTTGGGCCCATGGGCTAGTCTAAAACCTTGTGAGTAGCCTACATAGAGCTAGACCCAACAAAGAGTTGAGTCTTGATAATATGAGGACCATCACAATTGGGAAGTAGCAACCAAGGATTCACATGTAGAGAACTAGAAAACTTATTAGTAAGGGCACCATTAGGGGTGTTGAGAGAATTGCAAGGAGGTGCAAGGGATTGAACGAACATATCCAACATCAATGACAAAACTACATGCTAGAACTACCACTTGACTTGGCTCAATTCTACTTGGACTACTTGCACTAAGGCTAATCAAACATCTCACCTTGAATCAACTTCCAAACAACCTTAGACTTATTAGCCAAGACTCAACTAAAGCTAGCGTTGCACAAGATTGCCAACCAAGTCCAAAGCTAGAATTGCTACTACAAGAATTGCACTTGTACATCCTTTGTGACAGTGACAAAACCTTCATCAACTGCAATGTTCCTAGGATTGTTTGCCAATGACCTTACATAAAGGCACATAAAAAATTTCCACATGACACATACAGTACTAGAGGATTCCCAGTACTAGCATAATAAAAGGAGCTCTAGGAAGACCTAAGGATACATGAGGACTAATTGAACTTCTGTGAAGTGAATACTTGGAACCTCTTATCGATCACCAAGGAAAAATTTGGAACAAATGTATCAGACTAAGTTGATTGTGCACTCATCTCTAGTGTCCCTTGAGGCATCATGTGCAGCCTCTTTGAGTGTCACCCCCACAACTAGGACTATGCACTCTTGGGATTCCACACAACTAGATCAACTATTTGGGTTGCACACATAGGGTCATGGTGAAGAACCGATCTAGCTTTACAAGGCTAGAGCCTAGGCAAATTGGTTCAACATAGATCTTACATAGAGGCTATACTGAAGGGAAAAGAGAATCTACATTGTAATTAGAAAGAGAAGACCCACCAAGAAAGTGTCAGAAGGGTGATTAAAGAAAACAAGCTGAGAAAAGCATAACAAGGGGATTAGAAAGCAAACTAGCCCAAGGAAAGTCATGTGCATTAACTTGTTATTGATTGGAAAATCCAAAGCCAATTTGATTAGGAGAAGCACATGAGTCACAAGAATCATAATTGCACACATTGTCTAGAGAAGGTAAACACAATTTTGCATACACACACATCTCAAATTCTTGGAAAGAGAAGTGTATGTACTGCTAGTTCAACAACAGGAAAATACACTTAGGAAAGAGCTAAAAAAGAAACATGAGAGGAGGGAAGCAAACTGTGAGTTTAATTGGAAAGAAAACAAAAAATACAAAAATTGCACATGTGAAATAGTATGAGGAAACAATGAACCACATCAAAATCAATATAGGTAAAAAGGGGACAATTACATCACTAACGACAACCGAAGGCGAATTGAAATGAGAGCATGTGGGAGATCAAATTAAGGAGCGAATGTACCCAAGCAATAGATCTCAGGAAGGAATCACTAGAATGCAACAAGGGAAGCCCACACCTAAACAAGAGAAAAACAAAGACCATAGAACTTCAATGGGCCATGGTATCCATCAAGGGTAACTAGGCCACATAGGAACACCTACACACTATACTCAAATTGCACTCAATTTCAATTGAATACAATACCATTGGAAGACCAACATGAAGATGGATAAGCTGAACAACCTTGACCTTGAATGCAATAACAATAGCACTATATGAATGAGACATAATTCTAATACGTAATCTACATCTGACAGTGCAACTAGGAGTCTAATGATCCGGATTCAAAAGGTTGGGATTATAAACCTAGACCCAAAAGACGATGAGATAATATATCCTATCTATCTTATGGTCTAACTTACAGCAAAAAGAGAATATGTTGTTGATGCTCTTATCAATAAGGAAGAGGAATTTAATATTTTGACCTACAAGGCATGGGCTTGAATGACCAAAACTTACATTGACCATTGCAATTCTCAACCCCTATGGAGAAAAACCATATTCACTCCTAGGAAAATGTAGAATTCTCACAACCATCAAGACCGAGAGCCTACCCATCTTATTCCACGTGCTCTCAAATTGTGAGGATGTAAGAAAAGTAATACTTTTGGATAGAGCTTTCAAATGACCAACAAAATGTAAGGTTGATTATGTAGTGCAACGAATACATCTAATGCTCTCAAATGTGAGGATAATTACAACTTTCATCAAGGATGATCTTGTCAATCCTCATAGGAAAGGCAAGAAGTAAATATTTGACTCAAAAGAGATATGAACTAGCAAGAGAAGTAAGGGGATGCTTCAGTAGTTACTTCACGTGTACCATGAAGAAAAAGAACATGTCAGCACAATCATTCTTCAAACAAAAAATATGAGGAGAAATGCCAGTAATATAAGATGGACCTATAGAAATCATAGGAAACCTTAGAAAAGACCCAAACTTTACAAAGACATCGGTAGAGAGATGGTGTGTAGCAATTGGTTCCACGATCCCTCCTGCTCGCTCAAGGGTACTATGCATGAAATTATTGGTTGTGGTAACCCAAACTACCTACAAGGCACCTCTATCAAACCACAAACTCATGCCTCCTCAATGGAAGAGAAAAAACCTAAGTATAAAACAAAACATGAAAAGGAACATTCAAAGGAGGCAATGATAAAATGCAATTTAGCAATTTCCCTTATTACTATAACCTAGGAAAACCCCATGACGAGACAAAAGGAGAAGAGACTGCTAATGAGCCATCCAATGATACAATTTTCAAACCAAATGAAGGCACAAAATCCCCTAAGTTCACACCCTCATTATCCAAGAGGAAGAAAAGGAAGCAAAAGAGACAACAACAGTAGCAAATAGGTGTTGCCACAAAAACTCCAACTTAAGTGGAAGCCCAACCTCCAAACCCCATGTATAAAAACCAGAAAGTGGACAAATAAGCTCATTCTTGTGATATGCAAACTTGAGAGTATGCTTCTTCTTCTTACTTCTATTCTATCTATTTGTGCTCCATCTTGAGAGTGAGGGAGAGTGAGAGTGAGAGTGAGGAAGAGAGCGAGGGGCTTGAGAGGTGAGGTTCCTTCCTTGCATGCACTCTTCTCTTCTTCCCCTTCTTAGGTGAGAGGCAGATTGGAGGAGGGATTGGGTTGTCTTTCTCCTTCTTCACATTTCCTCTCGTGGATTGGATGCTTGGAGATCATATCAAGAGCTATGAAGTAGAGGTTGCAGATTGAGTACCATCGCATGGATTGTGGAGCCACCATTGAGCCTTCACTTCATGGAGTTGAGGAGAAGATAAGGCAATGAGTTCACTATACCCTTATTATTAGTTCATTCATTCTTGCATTCTTGTGGTTTGGGAGAAGAAGAGATAGATTGATGAGTTAGGAGGATATATAGGCTATGCAAGAGGTAGTCATTGCCAAATCAAATGAAGCACTTGAAATAATAAGCATTCCATCAAGTTTGGTGGTCAAGCTTATGAAAGCTCTAACAAAGAGAAATAATTAGTAGATTGATGGCCAATCACACTATTATCATTGATCAATATGATGTATGAGATACTCCTTCTAATTTCACTTAATCTCTTTGTTATGCAAATACTAAGCCATTTCCTTTGTTGAAAGATAGATTAGAAATACTCATACACTCTTCTTGTATCAGGATTGATCAATACATTCATCTACGCATAAAGATTGATTCACAGTCTACATTGATGTACTCCTAATAGCAAGAATTACTTCCATTTAATCTCTGATGGCCTGAATGTTTCTCTAAATACATTGGATTCTTCCTAACCAAGACTCTTGGACATGAACTAAGTAGCCTTAGTTGATCCCAATATGGGGATAAGGAGAGAGAAGGCTACAAATGAGAGAGAAAAGAGGAGAGAGAAAGACTAGAAAGAGAGAGTATCATGAGATACTTGAATGACAATAGGCCTATGTGTATATTCTTTGAAAGAAAGGATACATTTGTTCTGGATATATAGATGCTCATTTTGTAGGGAGTGTAGACTCTAGGAATCTAATATAGGTTTTGTCCACTTTCATAGGTCATGCAATCTCTTAGATCTAGGAGAAATATTTATCTTGTTGGGGTAAAGACCAAGTGCCACCAATAACTAAGTAGGTACCCCTTGTATATGCATGCAATGTATAAACATACACTAAGTGAATATAACAAGTAATTACCATTCCTTTTTTACTCACATAACTCTTTTATTTTCTTCTCTTTCTCAACCCTCTTCACCTCATAGATTGTACCTTACATTCCACCATTTTGTCCCTCTTATTACAATTGGACATCGATTAGTCTAACCACTTGAGTTACTAGATATCTATCTAGTTATCATATTCACATTATGAACCACTTGAATATTATTGGTGCCGTACTTTTTCTTCATTCTTAGTAGATTGTTATAGTGGAAAAGAAGAAGAAGAAAGATTAGGGCTTTCTGCTTCCTATCTTGTGTGCATTCTTTGTGTGTTGTTGTTAATCAATTATGAGTTCAAAGCATAAAAGAGTAAAGAAAATGGCCAAGAAGCAAGAAAGAGTAAAAAAAATAGAGAAGCATATCAAAAGATGGGTGTTAAGGAAATTCAAAAAATTTCAAAACAAAAGCACAAGTAGCAAAAAACAACAAAAGATCAAGTGGCATGAAAAATAATAAATACACTAACATTGAAATATCATAGAGCCTAGCTGAAATAAAGAAAAAGAAAATATAAAGTTTTTTTTTTTGAGTGTCGAGCTCACTCTCTTGCAGATTGTAAATTAAGGTGCATTTAGTAACATACGAGTGGAGTGAGTCAAAATTTTCAAGGAATTAGATAATGTGATAGTTCATTAGATCCTGAAGGCAGGGACTTCAGAAGAACCACATGCATTGGACACCCTTGAGAATTAGGCATAGCCCAAAATTTTACATGAAATGCCATATATAAGGTTGAGAAACCTTAAGTAAGCCATTCCACATGACTGATAATCAGAAACTTATCTATTTTCTCTTTCTACGTGTCAACTATTACTAAAGCTTTCTATGTTGCTTGTGAGCTAAATTGTGAAGACAAGGAAGTCTGGTTTCCAAGTAGACCTATGAGCTTGTTCTCCTACATCTTATCTACAACTTCTCCACCTCTTCTTCTCTCCTTCTTGGGTTTTGCCAATTTGAGAGGTAGAGAGACAAAATCTCTGATAGAAGCTAGAGAGCTTGAGGGGGCTTGGGAGAGGGTGAGAAGGAGAGAGACAGAAAGGACTAGCTTAAATGAACAAGCGGAGGAGATCGACTTCTTGCATACAAGGAACGAAGGAGCGAGAAGTGTGGAGCTTATGAGCGCAGTCAATGGGATCTTTGGAGCTTCAAAGTTCATTAATAAATGCCTAGACTAGAATAGTTGGTGAGTTCTCTAGATTTGACTGTTCACTTGATTTATTCTACTTTCTTGATAGGTTGTGGATCTATCTAGCCAAGTGAGTGGGAGTAGATGATAGGAGAGCTTGTGGGGTGAGAGACCATGAGATATCTTAGTTAGAGAGTGCTCATGATTGATATGCATGTTTCTATCTAGATCTCACACATATGCAAAGTGATCCTACATTTTGGTTCCATTTCTAGGATATGACAGAATCTCTCTTGTTGAGTCTCCGGCCATAGACCACACGCAAACTATGCTAAGCTTGAGCGAGATGGGCATCCTTGCCATGCATAGCTTGATGTAGAAACCTCGTGTTTCTTAGTTCTAAGAAGGGTGGATTGAAAGGTAATTGATCTATGGTTGTTTTTTTTTTTAACAGTAGTATTAAATTTCAAAATATTGATTAGATTTAGGACACTTACTTTTTTAGTCCATAAATATATTGAAGATACAAAAACAAGATATCATCGCTTGATAGGTATGGTTTGAGAACTTGAATTCTAGGCACCAAGAGATAAGGAAATAAAATCTTGTGTGTCTAAGGGGAATTGAATTTTGTAAATATTTGAATTTTTTCTAAATTTCCATTACTTTCATCATACTTTTTATGAAGAATCGTGATTGTATCATGGGTGAAGCACTAGATGATAACTAGTTAGTTATAGTTGTTGGCAAGCAACTTGAAAAGCATAAACATACAGGCATGGGTAAACATTGAGTAATGATCTTTTAGCATTAAAAAACAAGGATTATTTTTAGTTTTGAAGTGTTAATATTGCATTGGAAATCATGATTTCATGATATTTTAGACACAAGCAAGAAAGGTGCTAACAATCGAACATAGCACGCATAGGCATGTTGCAAAAGTGTGTACTTGAGTTTGATTGGTTGAGTCAATAATGAGTCATGCTTGGCTAAAATTTTGTAGTGAATTCTCTAAGGAAGTGGTGAAATTTATTGAAATTTTATTGATTTTGAAAAAAAGGATGCATGAGGACTAGTTTGACAATGAGTAGCTAATCAAACAATAGTCATTTCGGTCGTTTTGACTTATGTAATGCTCAAATTTGTTATTGTTGTAATTTACTATGAATTTCCTAAGAAAAAAATGATTTTTTAAAAGAATTTAATTGGTGGTCATAAGATTCATTTAGGATAAACAGGAGTCGAAGGGGGTAGCTTGCAACCTTATGGAATTGTGGGGTGATTATGAGATTGAGTCGTACTACTCCACATACCATTAGAGAGGGTTGGACAATCACCTTTGTGTGGTTCCCCAACCTCATGAGATAGACCAAATGGAATCTTGGGAAAGATTTGAAGTCCTCTTGGACTTCACAAAAGAAGGATTCTCGCACTTGGCATTGAGTACTAGACTTGCAATTGCCCCCTCCCCCCCCCACTCAAGCTCAAACTTGAGTGGTGACTGTTTAGCCAAGGCAAAAACACACTCAATTGACACATCACCACAAATTCCTCCTTTGAGACATAGTGCTTATCATCCCCACTCTCATGGCTTTGATTTTCTAGCCATCAAAGACATAGCACTTTAGCATATGGACTAGTTGCAGCATTAGCCCAAATCCCCACCATACACCTCCTTTGAACATGGCTTTCGTTGCTCCTCATTCCTTTAGAGATAACCTTAAATCTTACTTGAAGAGGGATTTTTTAGTTGGCAACTCTATTTCCCTCCTTGTGTCAATGTCCTATAGCAATCTGGATTTGTAGCTTCCTAGAATTTGAAGCTCGGACCGAAATACAATCCTGAGTTTGAATCAAAATTCTGTCTAGAGTTCTACCTTGGATTGGAATGTAGATCGAAGCTTAGTTTGGATCTTAGTTTGGAGCTCTATTCATCCATTGATTTGTATTTCCTCCTTCACGTTGTCTAGAGCTTGAACCCTACCACAATCATCCTAGTTCGGATTGCATTGATCAAAGTTCCACCCACAACCTAGTTTGGATTCCCAACCTTGCTCACCTTGAGACAACTATCCAAGGTTCGGATCAGAACTCTGTCTAAAGTTCTAGTTTGGAGAGCTCTAGCCATATCTTAATCCCCTACTTCACTTTGCCATTGAGAATCTCTACCCTGAGCCAACCCATCTTAGACCATCAAGGTGGCCATTTCTCTAAGTGTCACAATCAAATCTCCTTTGGCCACTTGGCCATCGCCTCGAGTGCCACTTTGGCCACTCTTTTGCTCATGTGCATGCAAACATAGTGTCTAGAGAATATTTCAAATTCCTATCCCAAGCAAATTTTAGTACAATTATTTCTTCAAGTAGTTTATTTCAATAATGTCTCGAGTGCTTGCAACCCCATTGTAGTGAGTCCAAACAACATTAAGCTTGATTTCCTCGAGGTATGTGGCACATTGCATCGAGTGCACAAATTGAGACACCACATCCAATTCATGCTTGAGACATTATCTCATTGACTTGGCATAAAAAATGCATTGCTTTTTCTTGAGAAGATTCACTCGATACATCACCTTGTGCATTTCAAGACACCAACACATTTAGTGTTTTTGCAACACATAATAAAAGCTAAAGAACATGAACACAAAAGTAAAAACCTTTGTTAGACTTTAGATGGCACACACATTAAGAGAAGTACCAACAAGTGAAATAGAACCCGTGGAAATTGAGTGATCCAAGTGCTAGGGCAAAGATTGCCACTTATCCATACAATTCCTTTGACCACTCGAGGACTACTACTACATTGTTTGCAACCAATATACTCATTAGAACTCTTGTTTCAATCTTGCAATTGAAGGATTTTAACTTATAGAGAGCTAAATTGGAAACTTTAATGAACTTGAGACCATAGAAAAACAATTGTTTAAAGGAAGGAAATTAGACCCACAAGGTCACATTGATGCATCAAGATACAGCCAAGAGGCAAAAACCAACCCATACACACAAAAAGTAGAAAGGATAGAACATGCCTATCTAGCCATAAAGGGCTACAAAGGCAACCCTACTTGGCACTTTAAGTGCTATGGTCCTAAAAACTTTAGAACTAGGTATTGAGAACCTTACCAATAGGAACCCCCACTTCCCTATCAAAGCTTGTCAACTTTATAAGAGCTTGGTAAGATAAGAACAACCATCGATTTCATCTAGATCAAGCTCTAACATGGATAACTCAGAGCTCGATGCCTTGGAGCTCCCTATAGATATCTAGCAAATGATCACACTTTATGACCAATACACGAGAGTAGAACATTTAAGAAGACCCATAGCCAATATACTAGGTGATGTTGAGGTTGAGAGAAAACTTGGGAAGGATCTCATAAATAAGAAAAGTGACAGGTTCACGAGAAATTAGAGATAATAAAAATGAAGGAAGGATGTAGAATTAGATCTAGTCCAAAGAATCTTTAGGAGGGATGGTAATGAGAGAGGATGGAGACGAGGTTGAGGAATCCAATACCAATCGTAGTCCTTCCAAGCTCCCTCTCAAGCGGTAATTAGATCAAAGTTCTATATAAAAAGGCAATGTTGCTCTAGCCAGCACAATCTTAACTAGATTAGGTGCAACAACAAGAACTAGATGCCAAACAAAAATACCAATCACCACTAAGCAAGTTGATAGATATAGGGTAGGAGATAATCCTTATAGCTTTGTTGGGCAATGTGAGCAAGTATGTGAGGCAATTAACTTCATGACGTAGGCAAAAGAGTGCAAGACTTTGGACTCTATTTAGGCAAAAAGGGATGAATGTGGTTCATTATTAAGGGCAATGGTAGTTATTAGTGTTAATTGCAAGATGGGTAGCGATACATTGATGAGCAGATGGCTACAACAAAAATTATGGCCATTGGCATGGCATGTGGTCAGAGAGAATATTATAGCTTGCAGCAAGCTATAAAAGGGAGAGGCTTGCCCAAGCAAGGGGTTCATTTTTTTGAGTAGTTGGTAGTTGGTTGGTTCGACGGTTCACTTTTGACTTGTTGTTTGATTGGTAGCCTGGTTGCTACGACCTCAACAAAGTTGTCCCGATGTATAACTTCAATCATGATCATTGGCAGTAGTACTGCCCCTCTCTCCCTCTTGTATTTCTATTGTCTCTAAGTCTATGAAGTTATGCCACTTCTCTAGTGTTGGTCTCTTGTATTTGGATACTATCATTCTTGTCTCTAATGATACTATTGTATTGGATATGGATATCAATATACTTGGGAGTTTTGTCTAAGTATATCATCTTTGTCTCCGTTATTTTGGCTATGTTCAAATGTGCTGATTGTAGGTTAGGATGTTGCTGTCCACTTGTGTCAATTTTGAGTATGACAACACTTTGCACTGTGGCGGTGATGCTCAGAAGACTTGATTACATCCATGAACTTAGATGATACCAAGAATAATGATTTTCATGTCCTCAAGAGCTTGTTCATAAAACACTTCTCAGAGGTGGGATATGCAGATAACCTGATTGTCAAGCTTATGAATGTGAGCCAAAAGGACAAGGAGGAGATCCAGACCATGTCACTCACATGAGAAATCTCTACAAACGTATCCCTACTATTGAATGACCTAGTTCTAAAGCAGTATCCATTGTCTTTATCAATGGCATAACGAATAACGAGCTATACAAGGCCTTGGTAAGCAACTCAAGCTTGCAAAGAGATGTATTGGAAAGTGTGTTTGATGAATCCATAAGAATTGATAGCCTGTCAAAAGAAAGGAGTGGCAATGTTATCTAGCCAACAAGTGTTATCACCATTCACAATGAAAGATCTACCCTCCATAGTGCACAAGCAACATTTGAATCCCATGACAAGGGTAAAGGCCTAGAGGTCTCATAGGAGATATCTAATCTCAAATTAGAGATAGTTAAGCTCTAAGAAGCTTTGAAGAGACCCACTAGATCCAATGTCTACTATGTGCATTGCATTAATAACCACTGGCTGGCAAAATGCCTAGAATCTAGGCCTAGGACCACTACAAGATATAGACCTGATACCGACGTTTAAAGCGACGAAAATACAAACAGCAAAATTTGCCCCCGTCGTCGCAAAAAGTGTCGTTATTGATGACGCCATAGAAACGTCGCTATATGCGTCACAAATGCGACGCATATAGCGACGCAACCAGTAAATTTGTGACTCACATAGCGACGCCAATAGTGACGCGAGCAGTAAATTTGCGACGCAAATAGCGACGGTAACAGGGAAAAAAAAATTATGTGGCAGGGCAGCAAGCTGCCCTGCCACATATAGCACTGTGTGCTGTATGAGAGCCATACAAAATAGTTTCTGCACTACTGTATACAAAGCGCTTGCAAACAAAAAGAATGTATACTGAAATCATAAAACTGATACATGAAATAAATACATGATCGCATAAAATGCGATTGGTAGAATCATGACAGGATATCACTAATACATAGAAAATATCTATATAAATCAGGCGACTAAAAAATAAAGGTGTGTGAGCTCCAAGGATCCAAGGGTGAGCTACAAATCCTCGTCCCCCGAAAGCTCGTCCCGTCGCAAAGAAGCATCAAATGGATTCTGCAGAAAAAGAAACAACACATCAATCCACCATACAATAATGCATTCAAATATCTCATGGTAACTACAGACAAGAAAGATGAGTGACTTACAGGGCCGCCGCGTCTATACAATCGGTCGATCAATGCATTGAGACCGTGCCTCTCTGCATATCGAGTCTCAAGGCCTTGCGGATCGCGATTTGTAATGGAGTGCTGCAAAGAAAACAAAATGCTAACTGTTAGAAATATGATTGTCAGTACAAAGAATATTTCAAAAAAACAAACAAGCAAAACAAAAGAGAAACTTACAAAGTCCTCCAAATATGTCCTGTGGCCGCCACTCCCAAGATGATGGACCACTCCGGCCTCGAGTCGTTCCCTCACCGCCTCCCGCCTGCTGACTCCAACGTCCTGGCGAATCTGTAGCCTCCTCCCTCAGTCGGCGCCAGTCGTCTGCATCTAACCACTCGGGCTTTGCAGCCCCACTCTTGATTGCCTTGCATGCGTCAGATCGTCTATGTGACATGTATGCACGCATGCAATCCATCATCCAGCCCGTAGAGAATCTATCTACTACAGCTGGCACCGGAAACTCCTTGTGCAAGGATGCTACTATGTAGTCCTTGCTCCCCTCCGGTATGTTCTTCCAATGATCTAGGACGTTGTGCCGAAAAACTTGTTGGCACAACTCTCTCATGCGAGCCATCACCCTCCTCCCCTCATCATTCATGATGATGGCTCCTGACCTACTATCAACCAGATATCCATAACCCCTAGGAGTCTGCCTAAGATGGGTCCTCTCCCATCTCCGTCCACGCGCATGGGCATATCCAGGAGACCCCTCTACATCCGGTGTACCGACGGGGGTAACCTCTCTCAGAGTGGCACTCAAAGGGGTGCCACCAAAAGGGGTGCCACCTGCTGACGGCTGTGCAAAAGCCAAAGTAACTGGAGTAGACGTCCCCACAGGTGTGACAAACCCTGGAGGTGATGCAGCTCCAGCTGAATGACGAGACGGAGACACCACATCTATGTCTCCACAGTAGCATCCCCCTGATCGCGATGCAGTCCCTCCTTGTGGCCCAAGTCATGAGCATCGAGATCGTCTGCTCGAAGCTGAAGCATCTGATCGCGCTGAAGCAGATCTAGCAGAGCGCCCTGACGAAGAACGAGACAACTCCTGGTCTACCATCTCTCTGAATCTCACGAGCTGGTCTGGAGACATGCGTGCCATCATGTCCTGAAACTCCTCATCGCTCATCCCTCGACTCATCCTGAAAATGTCACCTGCACAGATAAAAAATGGTGTTAGAATAATCAATTTAAACTATACAAAGCACAGTAATATAAATCATTTTTAAAAAATCCCTCTTAAAATGCATATCTTATGTACCTTTATAAGATATCTAAACAACGAATTGAGTAATACAATTCTCCAAGAATGAAGTATCCTATGGTCCCATGTTAATCTCCTGACACAACTCTGCATACACTGGAAGGTCGATAGACATGTCACCACAAAAGAATGAGTCTGTCTCGTTCTCAAAAAATTCTTGGACTCCTGTATTTCCATCATTGTTAGCCGATGCGGGCTCCAAGCTTGCGGCGGCCTCCACCCCTTATAATATTGACCCCTCTATTTGCATATTATCTTCATCTATGCCCGGAACATCGCTTTGATCATATACTCTCGCACTTCGAGGAGTTGAAGGTATAACATACCACCATCGAGGTTGTCCGGGGTTTGGATAGAAGATTACCTGTTCACAAATACGTACAAAGCGAGTTCAAACCATTGTGACATAAACCATGTCGTATTACAATTAGCAAGCAAATGACTCTATGCACCTGTTCACAATGGGCCGGCAACACAAAGGTGTCATGCAAATCCGTCGATTTTTTTTCAGAATCTATTTCGAGAAATCCAGATGGACCTCGTCGAACTGTTGCTCCAGCTCCTCCAAGTACCACTTTGAACCACTGTACATCGAATAGTATCGTGGAGAAGCTATGGTAATCCACCGTAATAATACTTTGCAAGTTCCCAAAATACTCCATCTCATCCACAACCGTGTTCAGATCCGTTGCTCGTCGCCGGCTCTCTTGCTCAAACCTTGCCATGACACCACAGTCCATTGTGGAGCGCATTTTGTCAATACGCTCCACGTGAAAATGTCGTCCGTGCGACCACGCTGCACTATATATTTTGTATTGTACATTGAAACACTCAAATTAGATGTCGCATATAAAATTTAGATACGACATATTCTAAACCCCTCATCACCTTTGGACTACATCCCCTCGAGAATTCCCACTCCTCCATTGAGACCTCTGTCCCTTCGCTAGATGCTACGGTCAAGGCTCCATGCAACCATCGTGTTGACATAAACCGCGGCATCTCCTCCATGCCTTCGAGATATCAAATCGGTCGATGACGCGTGTTGCGTCGGAATTCAGCTCGCGCTTCCTCTCAATCTTGCCTTGCAATCTGGTACTTGGCGAGCCACGTCTCCATGGAGGCATGGTGCAACATACAAAAGCGATTCACCTTCTCTTCCATTGAGGCATCCATTCTTTTTTCTACCCCATTTCCAACCACCACATCTCCAGTCAGTCTATCATCATCCTTCAGCGTCCATAGCATTTCATTGTCTGGTTCCACCGTTGGTAGCCATTGTGAGATATGCACTAACGCCTCTGACACCAACCAACCTTTGGCCATGCTACCTTCTGGCCGAGCTCATTGTCGCACAAATCCTTTCAGGGTTTTCATGAAGCACTCTAGGAAGAACATCCATCGCGTATGGACAAGTCCAGCAATCTCCACTTCGTCCACAAGATGCACAAGAAGGTGGACTTGTATCGTGAGCATGCTAGTGGGCATGTATTTCTCAAAGAGACAGACCATCTCCACTGCTCCCCGCCTCGTGGATTCAATAGAGGACGTCTTAATCTCTTTCTGTGAGATCCATTGCACCAAAGTTGACAACTTGTAAATGGCCCCACGAATTTCTGGAGTAAGACATCCTGCGATCGTGATCGGTAGGACAAACTGCCACAAATGAGAAAGCATTATGAATAATGGCTACTTTTCAAATTGCAAAATGCCCACGCTAATTACAATCCATTTTGTTTACAAACCTGACATATCTTATGCCAATCATGGGATTTTAGCCTCGACAATTGGTCATCTTTAGAAAATGCGAACCTGAGAGAACGCATCATACCCGTCGAAGTGCGGATAGACTTGATTACTTGCTTCACAATGCACTCTTCTTTGGTGGACAAAACCCAAGGAGCGCGAGGAAGCTGCACTCCCCCTTGAGCACTCAATTGCGGCCAAAGTGCATCCATCTTACCTACCTCCTTTAAATCCATTTGTGACCCTATAGTGTCTCTCTTTCCTGTGATGTGGTCCCATAGCAAGCTGCCCACATTCTTGAAAATATGCATGGGATCCAATAAATGGTTGACCTGTAAGTGGGTCCAATATGGCAACTCGTAGAAAACAGAGAACCGTCGCATTCCATTTGGATGTGATTCCAGGTTTACCATTTTCAGCTCGTACCAGCTTGCAGCGTTCATACGTGTTGGAGGTCATCCAAGAAAACCTTCCCTGAGTTCATGATCCTCTGGCAAGAAAGCGGCGTGTCCTTGATATACCATCTTCTTCATGGTTCGTGACCTTCAGGAGTCTAACTGTGGCCCACACAATGGACATGCATGATAACCTGAGGTAACCAGACCTGTAAAGCGAGCCACGACCTAGTGAATACTTGATTGAATGAGATAAAATATAGATATTACCAATGAGAATGGAGGTCTGCTCACCTGAGCACTCTCCCAATCCTGGAAAGTCATGCATTATCCACATGAGAATGGCTCGAATGTTGGCTGACCGCCGCCGACCATCGCGCCTGCTCATATCTTGCACAGTGACCCCCTCCTCCCACAAAATCTTAAGCTCATCGACTAATGGACGAAGATACACATCCATATTTTTTACTTTGTAGCGGCCTGGGACGAGCAAGCTAAGGATGAGATGTCCTTTCTTTGTAGAAAGCCATGGAGGGATGTTGTAGTTGACAAGCACTATAGGCCACACACTATAAGAAGTTGAGCGCAGAACAAATGGGTTCACACCATCCATTGCGAGACCGAGCCGAAGATTCCTTGGCTCTCGCGCAAAGCCTGGGAAGTTAGAGTCAATGTGGCTCCATGCGCTCGAATCCGCTGATATTCGTTGAACTCCATCCATGGACCTATTCTACACATGCCATGTTGTTAAGCTTGCCATGCCGGACGTGCGAAACATGTGGTTTATGCGGGGGATGAGCGGAAAGTGTCTGAGAACTTTTTGAGGGATGGTTTGCTCTTGCAAGTCCTGTCGATACCTGTGAGCACCACACTTTGGACATGTCTCCATAGTCTCATATTCATCTCGAAACAGTATGCAGTCGTTGATACATGCATGGATGTTATTGTAGTCCATGCCAAGCTTCCATAAAACATGTCGTGCATCATCACGAGACTCAGGCATGGTATTTGCAGGTGGTAATATATGATATTTCAATAACCTGAAAAAAATCATAAAACACCTTGAAAAAGCACAAATGTTTGTAATCATAGTGTCAAAAAAAAAATCAATGAAGCCTATGTGCAAGGTACCTGAATAACTCGGTCACACTCGTATCTCTCCACCCGTATTTTGCTTGCACACTTAAGAGTGCAAGCAATGTCTTCAACCGAGATACTCGGCACCCATCATATAATGGTATGGATGCTTCCTCTCTAAGCGGGTCAGATGTCTCGACATCCATGGGAATCAATGCATCGATCATTGCCTTCATCTCAAGCTCCAAGATTGTAGGTAGGTTGGAAAGGTTGTCTGTCTCCTCTGGCATTGACGGTATAGATGGGCCTTGCGAGTGGTGGATTGGCTCCTGCAATCCATCCATCGCACGTCCACGAACTCTTCTAATTGGCCGCAAAGGGTGCACTCCCCCTTGGGTCGAGACATCACTCCCCGGGATAGAAAATTTGCCAACAAGACCCAATCTTATTGTGTATGGTTTTCAATTAGCTTGCGAGTACAATGCATGATTAATATTAACTTCAAATTACCGTTTGCTGAAAATCCACAATCGCCTTATCAATGATCTCAGATTGAAACTCGCCAAATCGTTGTAAGTGTTCTATAGACAATCGGTGTTTTTGTCTAATTGCCAACTTGCATTGAGAGCAAGGACATGGGACACGCTGATTAAGATATGTCTCGTGATCTTGAACAATAAGACCTTCTTCGTTTTCCATCTTATCTACATTACAACAAACGAGGCTTAAAAGGATAGCTTTATGGAGATGTATGTCAAGTTGCAAGTTGACCATAAATCTTGCATTGTACATAGTAGTTGAGAGATTTATTGATGTTATATCTCGACCCTGTATCATGCTCAAGGATTTGTTTGTCCCAGTAGATAATTATTCGTTATTGTAAAAAACTGCACTAGAGGGCTTTGAGTATAAGTAATCCATTTATGAGCATCATTGAGGATCTCTTAGTCTAATAATAAATCAATCTCAACAAAAAGCATCTTAGAAATGTGGTTTTTTTGTCCTAGGACCGCGTATTAAAATTAATGCCATCTATCAAAATTTATCAACTATAGTAATAAAATTTATTTCAATCAATTCTACTCATAGTCATAAGACCTGAGAGAAAATATCCTATACTCAATTTAAGGGATTCTTCTTCTATAACAATACTTTTGGGTTCATTTTGATGAAGTACCGTAATGACCATTAGCTAGGGTATCATTTTCTTTTAGTCCTTCCGTTGACTAGTTGGCATGATTTCTCATTTGTTATGCCTATAAAGTTAATACAAAAACAATGAATTATGCATATCACAATTAGATCCCCTACTTGGACATTATGAAGGACATGACCAATTTTAAGCCATCTTAAAGAGTCACCAATGTACGTGGCCCATGGCAAAGCACATTGCATACCATTATCGATAAGTCTATTATCGTGCATCTTAAATCTCCTAATTAGACTTTATAAAGTGTATGGCTAATTTTTAGCCCTCTTAAGGAGTCGATGTAATGGTACCCATAAAAAAAGTAAAGTGGATACCATTACCATAATCATGGATATGCTATCATTCCAATATATGTTATCTTTCTCTTTCTCTCCCTCTCCCTCCCTCTCTTTCTCTTTCTCTCACATTTCCTCTCCCTCTCACAATATATCTTAACACTCTCCAAAAGCAAAAGGGAGAGGGAGAGAGAGAATGCACTCTCCCTCCCTCTCCCTCTCCCTCTCTTTCTCTTTCTCTCCCTCTCTCATTTCCTCCCTCTCCCTCTCCCTCTCTTTCTCTCCTTCTCTCTCATTTCCTCTCCTAAACAAGCAAAAAAGAAAGTGATTTAAACCTTTAATAAGCAAAAGGGAGAGGGAGAGAGAGAATGCACTCTCCCTCCCTCTCCCTCTCCCTCTCCCTCTCCCTCTCTTTGTCTTTCTCTCCCTCTCTCATTTCCTTCCCCTCCCTCTCCCTCTCTTTCTCTCCCTCTCTCTCCCTCTCCCTCTCTTTCTCTCTTTCTCTCTCATTTCCTCTCCTAAACAAGCAAAAAAGAAAGTGATTCAAATATTAAACAAGCAAAATGGAGAGGGAGAGAGAGAATGCACTCT
Source organism: Lygodium microphyllum (assembly GCF_053477565.2). NCBI lineage: Eukaryota > Viridiplantae > Streptophyta > Polypodiopsida > Schizaeales > Lygodiaceae > Lygodium > Lygodium microphyllum. The sequence continues at coordinate 9,960,484 of NC_141135.1, forward strand.
CCCTCTCTTTCTCTTTCTCTCCCTCTCTCATTTCCTTCCCCTCCCTCTCCCTCTCCCTCTCATTCTCTCCCTCTCTCTCCCTCTCCCTCTCTTTCTCTCTTTCTCTCTCATTTCCTCTCCTAAACAAGCAAAAAATAAAGTGATTTAAACATTAAACAAGCAAAAGGGAGAGGGAGAGAGAGAATGCACTCTCCCTCCCTCTCCCTCTCCCTCTCCCTCTCCCTCTCTTTCTCTTTCTCTCCCTCTCTCATTTCCTCCCCCTCCCTCTCCCTCTCCCTCTCTTTCTCTCTTTCTCTCACATTTCTTCTTCTAAACAAGCAAAAAAGAAAGTGATTTAAACCTTAAACAAGCAAAAGAGAGAGGGAGAGAGAGAATGCACTCCCTCTCCCTCTCCCTCTCCCTCTATTTCTCTTTCTCTCCCTCTCTCTCCCTCTTCCTCTCTTTCTCTCTCATTTCCTCTCCTAAACAAGCAAAAGAGAAAGTGATTTAAACCTTAAACAAGCAAAAGAAAGAGAGAGGGAGACTCACTGATGAGATATGGCGAGTATGGGGCGGCTCCTCTTTGCGATGAAGGCTCCTCCTCTCCTTCACGAACAATGGCAACGGCGGCGGTGGCGGCGGCAAGTCTTCTTCCTCTCCTTCTCTCATGACGGTCGCTCTCTCCCTCGCTCTCGCTCTCAAAATACACAAGCCGCAAACGCAAAATGAAACCACGCTCCGTTTCGACTCGCTTTTTTTCCCTATGGAGCGTTGCTATTTGTGATGCATTTGCGACGCAAATAGCAATGCCAATAGCGATGCCGCTACCCGCCGTCGCTAATCGGCATCACTACTAGCTCAAATCCTTGTAGTGGACATGTGCCAACTATGGAAGGAATGGCCACGAGGCCATCCACTATAGAATGGTTGCCTTATCAACAACCATACCAACAACAATATCCAATGAACATGTAATTTCTCTTTGGATGGGGAGATCCATTAGCTCTCCCAACTCCTAATGATCAAAGACCAACTACAACTACACTAGAGATTAATCCAACCAACATACCTGGACCCCCTATACTAATTATAACACGACCACAAAGTGATGCTCTAAGGTATTATGTCAAGGAGTTGCTAGAGAAAAATCCATACACGAACCTTGATATCTCATATGATAAAGAGGGAAATCCAATTCTTATGGACTATAGGCCAATTCCAGTACCCATATGCTATCCACCTTCTTGATAATCCATCAAAAATAGTTACCATATTATCCCCAAGGCAATGGTTAAGTTGAAGCAACAAACGAAATTTTGGTGAGTATATTGATAAAAACTATCTAATCCTCACAGAGTGACTGGGACAATAAGCTAATGGCAATCTTATGGGCCTATCGAACTACCTACAAAATGGCTACCAAAAAAACACTATTCAAGCTGACTTACAGGAGGATAGAGCAATCTTACTGGTTGAGTTCTTTGTTCCAAGCCTAAGGATAGTTGTGCAAGAAAAATGGGAAGGAAATGATGCATGGATTGATCACCTAGCAAGGTTGGAACGACTATCTAAAACTCCACTCATAGCTACACATGCATTAATCTATGAAAGAGTGTGATAAAAAAGTTTGACAAATATGTCAAACAATGCGGTTTCTAAAAGGGTAACTTGGTGTCGCTTTATTCAATTACGAGCCACAAACAAAAAATGAAATTTAGAGGACTTGGACCCTTCCGAGTTCATTATATTAGTAGGACCAACAATGTGAAGCTCAAAACTTTAGACAATGAGGGTATATGTGAAAGGTGAGAAGGATCGAAGCTTGCTTGGAAGTGAGCTATGGCGGAGAGCAAGAGCAAGAAGAGAGAGATATAAATGGGAACTCCAACAGTCACGATGTGTGACCGGGCCTTCCTTTATTCAAACTATCACTAAAAGAATAAAGAATAAAGAATAAAGTGACGTGATAGGCGCCTGCCATCTGCAGTCTGCGAACAATTGGCCTGTGAAACCTTCACATAAGAAGGTAATGGATAACCAATAGGCTTTATGTCCTACCTGAGGAAACGCTCAAGGACTTTATGAATGTACTCCCTTTGTGAGAGGTAGAGTAGTCCCTGATGCATGTCGCACTTAATGTGCATACCAAGAATGTGAGAGGCCTGTCCCAAATCCTTCATCTCAAAGCTCTTCTTCAGTTGAGATTTAAGAGTATCAAACTCATCATGAGCTTTCCCTGCTATCAGCATATCATCCACATAAAGTACCAAAATAAGCAATGAGCTATCACGGGCTTTCTTCGTGTAAAGACATGGATCCATAGCACTCTTGCTGTAGCCCTATAACTACATAAAGGCATCAAACTTATGATTCCACTCCATAGGTTCCTGCTTCAAGCCATAAAGACTTTTCTTCAACTTGCACACTAGGTGCTCCCTGCCAGGTTTGCAAAGCCCTTGGGCTAATCCATGTATATCTCATCATGCAAATCCCCATGCAAGAATGCAGTCTTGACATCCATCTGGTACAAGTCCAAGTCAAGCTTCGCGACTAAGGCCAAACCCAAGCGTAGGAGGGTGGTCGCCTTGACCACAGGAGAAAAGACTTCATCAAAGTAAACTCCATGCTCCTGTTTAAAACCCTTAGCGACAAGTCTTGCCTTATAAGCCGGCTTGGGGTTTCCAGGGGTACTTTTCAGCTTGTACACCCATTTGCATGGCAAAGCCTTCTTGCCCTGAGGTAGTGCAACCAAATCCCAAGTCATATTCTTGTGCAAGGAGTCTATCTCTTACTGCATAGCCCTCTTCTAGGAGTGACTGTCACCCTTGCGCATAGCCTCATTATAGGTGAGAGGCTCTCCTGCATTTGTAACCAAGACATAATGCATCAAGGATTCAAATCTATCATGTGGATGTCTATCTCTAGTAGACCATCTCATGACAGGTTTTGCGAAAACATCCTGACGGCCATGTGTACCAACTGTTGTTGTAGGCTATCCAACTAGTTGTGCTCCTCCTGGAATATAACCCTACGTATCTCTACCACCTTCTCAGGTTGCCTATGCATCTTGTCTTCATGGAAGGCTACATCATGGCCGCAGATGACTTTCCATGGTTGTGGATCCTAGAGGTGGTAAACTATCTCGCCTGCATCCCCATAGCCAAGGAAAATGCATTTGACACTCTTAAGATCCAACTTACTACTCTTGTCTTTGGGCACATGGCAGAATGCCTCACATCCAAAGACATGTAGATGCACATAAGACGAAGGTTTCCCAGTCCATACCTCCTCTGCAACCTAAAAATCCAAACCACCAGAGGGTGATCTATTTATGGCATGCATAGCTATACTGACTGCCTCAACCCAAAAGCTCTATGGTAAGCCTGCATGGCTAAGCATACTGCGTACACGCTCATGGATGGTTCTATTCATCCACTCAGCTAAATCATTCTAGAGTGGGTTAAAGGGGGCGGTCAACTAACACTTAATACCCCTCTCGTCACATAGTTGCTCAAAAGCACGTGACATATATTATCCCCATTGTCAGTCCTAAGGCATTTTAGCCTATGCCCAGTCCGATTTTCAACAAATGCAAGCCATCTTTGAAATAAAGCTAAGACATTTGACTTAAGGTTAATGGGGTAAGCCCAGACTTTACGTGAAAAATCATCAATGAATGTCACAAAATACTTTGCACCACCCATAAACTAACAAGGCATGGGCCCACAGACATCCGAATATTCCAATTTTAGGGGCTCACTCAAGCGTGTCTTACCAGACTTCTTATGTGTATTCCTAGTCTCTGTGTGCCATAAAGACAATTCTCACATGAAGCAAAACATGTGTAGTTGCAAACCAGAAAGCATTTTCATTCCCTTCAAGGACATATGGCCCAAACAGGCATGCCAAAGAGATACATGTGGGATGGAACCCACTGACAAAACATGGTCAACAGAGGACCCATCAACTACAAGAGTATAGAGGCTGCCAGCTTTGGCACCTCCTTAATGGTTTATCTGTGATTTCTGCACCAATACCTGCCAAACTTGGCTCTTCCAATAGGCATAAATCGTACCATCAAGCTTAATGATGTTGAAGATAGCACTGTCAGTGGAACAAGAATCCACAATGCAATCCAAAACAGTGAAGACAGTTCAAAACTGCTTGTTGTTTTCTGTTGTAAACAACCAAAATACCACCAAAACCAAGGCAAAATGACCACGAATTGATAGCTAATGATGTTGCTTACCAAGTACTATCAAAAGTACATAAAATCAGGATGATTCAGTATGAAAATTCCACATCAATCCATACATAACTGCTCGCTATAATAAATTACAGCCAGGTATAATGAGAGCAAAATGTAGGCAAAAATCAATGCACCAAGTCAACCACTGACTGTCAAAGCATAACCAGCATCAATCAAGCATAAATCAGCATATGACAGTCATATGGACATCGAGCAAACACCCAAGCATGTCAAATGAATCCATCAGTAAGCCAGCACATCCCCTGTGTAATAGGGCAAAGCATATACAACATTGGCAAAACGTGACACAAAGAGGTGTATGCTCAAGGAGTGCGAAGCCCAAATCAGCCCAAGTACATGTATGCGGACCACGGCATATCAACCATGCAACATCCAAGTAAAGAAGACCCCAGTCTCAAAAGACTCAAAGCTCAATAGCATAAACCACCTGTTCAATGTCTGCAACGATGCTTCCACTGGCACAAAAATCGTATGGATCAAGCCAAGAAGCTCAAGAAAGGCATATGAGAGCACCAATAATGAAATATCCAAGACCAAACATCAATAAGACATCATGAGCATATAGGCTTTGTAGCCTCCAATTAGAGCATCCATAGACATTATTTGTATCCCAAATACAACTCTAGCAAGCCAAGAAATATCCCAAGTAAGTTTTGGGAAGCCAGATGCAAGCCAAGACAAGGCACTAGTAGCAATCGGCTCCAAACAATGTAACTAGCATGTAGTAGTGGTATAGGCAAAGCATGTTAAGACCAGTCAGACATAGGTAACATACATGCCATATGTACATCCAAGACAGCACATCAAATGCATTCCAAAGCCAAGCTCATGCTCAAATGAAGATCTAGAACCAAAGACAAGCTTGATGTCATACCCTGAAGGTCAATACTTTATTGCATATCCCAAAGACATGTTGAGATATCGAGCTCCACTCGTGATATGCCAGGGTGACCGTTGTGCATTTATGTCACCGACTTTTCAGTTGCAGATGCGGTTGGTACACCGCCCATGAATAATAGCTAGATGATAACTATCCTTATCTACTCTAGTTCGTGGCTCAGTTAGTATGCCACCTTAGTTAGTTGAGTTTGGTTTGAGACCCATATATAGGGTTCTTCTATTTCTATGTACTTGATTTCTTTTGGCTTACACAACTAAGAAGAGGAAAATTATTTTCAGCCTCTACCTTTGTGTGTATTCCCCCATTGTGCAAGGGAGAAAGCTATAAGTGAGACTCCTTCCTTCTCTCCCACAATCTTGACACGGTATCAGAGCCTTGTTCGTGGTAAGGAGCTCAAGAAAGCAGACCAAGTTCGCGGTGTTCTGGTAAGAGGACCAGTGTTGCTTTCATTTTTCTGGTTTGGGAGCAAGTCTCTGCAGGTAGCACAGCCGGAAACTGCAGCAGTGCATTGTCTCAGATTGAGACGCCCTCCGCGGTGTGGCAAGAGGGCACTATATGTTGTGGGAGCGGGCTTTAGCCCTTGGTATCCCTGTTTTTTTTATTTGAGGCCGTTTCGGGGCCTGTTTTGGAGGTGGAAGTTTTCTGCACGCACTCAGGAAAAGGCCCAGTTTTATGCTGTGCGACCACTGTTCTACAGGTCGGTGAAAAGTTACTGTAGAAATTGCATCCTATGCCTGTGCGCAAAGACATTGGGAGTTACAGAATCATCCTTATTGCCTATTGATGCAAAATCGTCATTAGGAAGTGGCTGTGTGGTCCAGTACCACTTTCGTTAGTTTTGCATATTTGCCCTTGTGAGGCTGAAGCTGTGTTTTTTGCAGTGACAGAATTTTTTGCAGTGTTCTGTAATGGCATCTGATTCTCTTTCATAGATTGTCACTGAAAAGCTTGACAAGAACAACTTCCAAGCATGGAAGTTTAGAATGACGAATTTCCTTATGGGAAAAGAGTATTGGAAATTTGTTGCAGGAAATGAAGAAGAACCAGTTTTTCCTGATGTTCCCAATCAACAGCAAATGCAGGCATTTAAAGCATGGCATGAGAGAGCCAGGAAAGTTATGTACTGGCTGTCTATTAGTATTTCAGACTCTATGATTGTGCATATTCAGGATGCAAGTACGCCAAAGGAGGCATGGGATACTCTATCAAAAATGTATAACACAAATACACAAGCCAGGAAAATGCAGCTCAAGCAAGAGTTGCACAATGTGCAAAGAGAAAGTATGAGCATCAATGACTACCACATGAAGGTGAAGAAGATCACAGATGCACTTGCTTGCATTGGGTCGCCAGTGGAAGATGATGATTTAGTTTCCGTGACCTTGAATGGTCTAGGAAAGGATTATGCACAATTCCGAATATCCATTTCCGTCCGTGAAGGATTTCCTGATTTTGAGGAGTTGATTGCTCTTCTAATTTCTGAGGAGCAGAGAAATTGTGGTGCATCTTCTTCAAGAGGAACTTCAAAAGAAGCTGTCTTCTACTCAAATGCTGGAAGAGGTAGAGGCAGAGAAAGAGGAGGCCGATCTGGAGGCCGTGGTAGAAATCAAAATATGCAGCAAACTCAAGAAAACCAGTCCTATGGAGGAGGATGTGGTAACTCTAGAGGCAGGGGGAGCCAAAGAGGTCATGGTGGATGGCAAAGAGGCCAAAATGCAAACAGTAATGTTGAATGCTACTACTGTGGTAAAATGGGTCATATGGCTAAAGACTGCTATAAAAACCAGAATGACATCATGAATGGAAAACTGCAACAAGGGAATTATGCATCTTCTAGTAAACAGGGTGATGACAGAAATGAGCATTTGTTTATGGTGCAGCACATGAACAATTCTGTGACAAGTGCAGAAGAAAGCAACGATATATGGTATGTTGACTCATGTGCATCAAACCACATGACAGGTCATGTAGAATGGATGGAGGATGCAAGGAAAATGGAAAAACCAGGATTTGTGGAGACTGGTGATGATACTGCACATCCTATTGTGCAGATTGGAAAAATTCATTTGTCTATGCAGGATGGGAAAAAGAAATACATGTCCGATGTATTTCATGTCCCGAATATCACCAAGAATCTCGTTTCTATTGGTCAAATGGTTGAGCAGGGCTTGCAGGTCAGATTTAATCATCATGGATGCTTTGTTGAGGATATGAAAAATAAAGGTCGCTTGATAGCAAAAAGAAAGAAGAAGGGCAGAATGTTTACGTTGGATGCAGACATGCTTGAATTGAGTGCAGCAATGTTTGCACATGGGACTCGTGTAGTTGCAGATATTGATGGCATAAACGCATTGGTCATGTTAATGTACAGCGACTTAAATCAATGCAGGCCCAAAATATTGTTGTAGGATTGCCTAAATTCAAGGTTGCAGAAATGCATAAGGTATGTGAAGCCTGTCAATTTGGAAAACAGGCAAGGAAACCATTTCCTAGACATGTTCAAGAGAGTAAGAAGCCATTGGCATTAATCCACTCTGATGTGTGGACTACTAAAGCTGCATCTCTTGGAGGCTGTCATTATTTTGTCACTTTTATTGATGACTATAGCAGAAAAGTTTGAGTGTATTTCATGAAAAAGAAAAGTGAAGATTTTGGGCATTTTAAAACTCTTAAAGCTATGGTTGAAAAAGAAACATGCCTGCAAATAAAATGCCTAAGGTCAGACGGAGGGGGAGAGTACCTCTCAAATGAGTTCGCAAGGTTCCTGCAGGAGCATGGCATAAAGCAGCAATATTTATGCAGTCATACCCCACAACAAAATGGAATTGCAGAAAGAAAAAACAGGCATATTGGAGAGGTATCTCGTGCCATGCTCAATGAAAAAGACTTGCCAGCAGATTTTTACTGGGCTGAAGTAGTTGCTACAGCAGTCTACATAACGAACAGGACTCCCACTACAGCAATACATGGGATGACTCCAGAGGAGAGGTATACTGGTAGGAAACCGGATATTTCTCATTTGAAAATTTTTTATTGCATTGCCTATGTTCATGTGCCGGATGAGTTGAGATCCAAGTTGGATCCAAAAGCTGAGAAGTGCATCTTTATTGGTTACTCTCTGCAGCAAAAAGGGTATAGATGCTATAACCCTTCTACTTGTAAGTTTACAGTGAGCAGAGATGTTGTTTTTGATGAGATGAGTAGCTGGTATAAACCAGTAAATGTGATTGATAATGTAGATGCACAAAATGATAATGCTGCACAGAATTCATAGCAGCAGTCACAAGATATTAGTGGACTTGGAGCATCCTCTAGCAGTGGTTCACATTCTTCGCCATGGACAGGCAGATTGAGATCAGGAGAATCTTCTCAAAGTAATGCAGATAGTGGTATGCAAGTATCACGAAAAGGAAAAGAGAAGGTAGATCAGCCCATGTTTGATGTGAATACATGCCACTCTTATGTGGATGGTGAATTCAGTGGCTCAGAACAGAGCATTGATGATGAGTTGGGTATTCCTTCTATTGTTACACCTGGAGTAAGGAAGACCAGGGATGTTTTGAGAGCACTTGGGAGTGAACCTACTTTGCGCAGGTCTACCAGAGTTAGGTATCCTGTGGATAGGCTAAAATATGATGGATTTACAGCCATTCACTATGCATATATGGTCAAAGTGATACAGGAACCAGAACCCACTTCTTTTGAGCAAGCCATGGGAAAAGAAAAATGGGAGAAAGCCATGGATGAAGAAATGGATGCCTTGGAAGCAAATGCTACATGGGAATTGGTACCTTTGCCTAAAGATAAGAATGCAATTGGTTGCAAGTGGGTTTATAAGGTGAAACACAATGCAGATGGTTCTGTGAATAGATACAAGGTAAGATTAGTAGTCAAGGGGTATGCACAAACATATGGCATTGATTATGAAGAAACATTCAGTCCGGTTGCAAGGATGGCAACCGTAAGAGCAGTCATTGCTATGGCTGCATCAAAGGGATGGTCTTTACATCAGATGGATGTAAAGAATGCCTTCTTGCATGGTGATTTGCAAGAAGAGGTCTATATGGAGCAGTCACCAGGTTCAAGAAATGCAGCTATGCCTACCTCTCACATAACCATTGCACGCTCTCAAAACAAACATAGTGAACTCATTAATTTATCTTCTTCTTGTAGTCTATCTGCAAGTTGTCATCGATGGAATGCCTTCGTGAATATGTCAGCTACCTGATCCTCTGTGTTGACATAAACTAGATCAATAAGACCTAGTAAAACCCTCTCCCGCACATAGTGATAATGCACCTCAATGTGCTTTGTTCTAGCATGATATACTGGGTTATTTGCCAAGTGTATACTACTCATGTTGTCGCAATAAATGACAACTGGCCCATCTGTGGGCTGATGCATATCATAAAGTAGCTTATGCAACCAAGCTACCTCACATGCAGCCATTGCTACACCCCTGTACTTAGCCTCTGTGCTCGACAAGGCAACTGTAGGCTGTTTCTTGCTGCTCCAAGTGACTGCAGCACTTCCAAAAGAGAACACATATCCCACTGGTAGATCGTCTATCAGAAATACTACCAGCCCAATCAACATCAGTGTATCCATGCAACTGTATCTGAATCCCAGTCTCATAAAATAGTCCATACTCCAATGTGGACTTCACATACCTGAGTATACGTCTAGCCACATCCAAATGCAGTTTTCTTGGAGCCTACATAAACTGACTTACCAATCCAACAGCATAGCTTAAATCTGGCCTGGTAATAGTCATATAAATCAAACTTCCTACTATGCGCCTGTACATAGTAGGGTCTTCCAGAAGCTCACATGCATCTGCGGTCAGCTCTACATTCTGCTCCAAAGGAACTAAAATAGGCTTACAGCCTGTCATCCCATATTTGGACAGCATGTCCAATCCATACTGCCTCTACAAGAACCATATCCCACTTGGTGGTCTTATCACCTCAATGCCCAAGAAATAACGCAGCTCTCCCAAATCCTTCATCTCAAACTTCTGCTTCAATAGCATTTTCACATGAAGGATATCTTTATCATTATCACCTGTGATAATCAAATCATCAACATAAATGACAAGCAATATAATACCTTTCTTTTTTTTTCTCACATAAAGTGAGAAATCTACCTTAGAAAACTGAAAGCCAATAGTGACAAGATACTGTCATATCTTGTCAGACCATGCTCTAGGTGCTTGTTTCAAGCCACACAAGGCTTTCTTCAACCTGCAAACAAACTCAAGATGAACAGTTTGCACATAACCTGGTGGCTGCTCCATATAGACCTCTTCTTGCAAATCACCATGCAAGAAGGCATTCTTTACATCCATCTGATGTAAAGACCATCCCTTTGATGCAGCCATAGCAATGACTGCTCTTACGGTTGCCATCCTTGCAACCGGACTGAATGTTTCTTCATAATCAATGCCAAATGTTTGTGCATACCCCTTGACTACTAATCTTGCCTTGTATCTGTTCACAGAACCATTTGCATTGTGCTTCACCTTATAAACCCACTTACAACCAATTGCATTCTTATCTTTAGGCAAAGGTACCAATTCCCATGTAGCATTTGCTTCCAAAGCATCCATTTCTTCATCCATGGCTTTCTCCCATTTTTCTTTTCCCATGTCTTGCTCAAAAGAAGTGGGTTCTGGTTCCTGTATCTCTTTGACTATATAGGCATAGTGAATGGCTGTAAATCCATCATATTTCAGCCTATCCACAGGATACCTAGCTCTGGTAGACCTACGCAAAGTAGACTCACTTCCAGGTGCTCTCAAAACATCCCTGGTCTTCCTTACTCTAGGTATAACAATAGAAGGAATACCCAACTCATCATCAATGCTCTGTTCTGAGCCACTGGATTCACCATCCACATAAGAGTGACCTACATTCACATCAAACATGGGCTGATCTACCTTCTCTTTTTCTTTTCGTGATACTTGCATACCACTATCTGCATTGCTTTGCGAAGATTCTCTTGATCTTAATCTGCCTATCCATGGTGAAGAATGTGAACCACTGCTAGAGGACACTCAAGGTCCACTAATATCTTGTGACTGCTGCTGTGAATTCTGTGCAGCATTACCATTTTGTGCATCTACATTATCAATCACATTTACTGGTTTATACCAGCTACTCATCTCATAAAAAACAACATCTCTGCTCACTGCTGTAAACTTACGAGTAGAAGGGTTATAGCATCTATACCCTTTCTGCTGTAGAGAGTAACCAATAAAGATGCACTTCTCAGCTTTTGGATCCAACTTGGATCTCAACTCATGTGGCACATGAACATAGGCAATGCAACAAAAAAATTTCAAATGAGAAATATCTGGTTTCCTACCAGTATACCTCTCCTCTGGAGTCATGCCATGTATTGCTGCAATGGGAGTCCTATTCATTATGTAGACTACTGTAGCAACTGCCTCAGCCTAGTAAAAATCTGGCAGGTCTTTTTCATTGAGCATGGCACGAGATACCTCTCCAATATGCATGTTTTTTCTTTCTGCAATTCCATTTCGCTGTGGGGTATGACTACATGAGTATTGCTGCTTTATGCCATGCTCCTGCAAGAACCTTGCAAACTCATTTGAGAGGTACTCTCCCCCTCCATCTAACCTTAGGCATTTTATTTGCAGGCCTGTTTCTTTTTCAACTATAGCTTTAAGAGTTTTGAAATTCCCAAAAACTTCACTTTTCTTTTTCATAAAATACACCCAAACTTTTCTGCTATAGTCATCAATAAAAGTGACAAAATAATGACAGCTTCCAATAGATGCAGTTTTAGTAGTCCACACATCAGAGTGGATTAATTCCAATGACTTCTTACTCTCTTGAACATGTCTAGGAAATGGTTTCCTTGCCTATTTTCCAAATTGACAGGCTTCCCATACCTTATGCATTTCTGCAACCTTGAATTTAGGCAATCCTGCAACAATATTTTGGGCCTGCATTGATTTAAGTCGTTGTACATTAACATGACCAATGTGTTTATGCCAGATATCAATATCTGCAAAACTACACCGGTCCCATGTGCAAACATTGTTGCACTCAATTCAGGCATGTCTGCATCCAACATAAACATTCTGCCCTTCTTCTTTCCTTTTGCTATCAAGCGACCTTTATTTTTCATATCCTCAACAAAGCATCCATGAGGATTAAATTTGACCTGCAAGCCCTGCTCAACCATTTGACCAACAGAAACCAGATTCTTGGTGATATTCGAGACAGGAAATACATCGGACAGGTATTTCTTTTTCCCATCCTGCATAGACAAAGGAATTTTTCCAATCTTCACAATAGGATGTGCAATATCATCACCAGTCTCCACAAATCCTAGTTTTTCCATTTTCCTTGCATCCTGCATCCATTCTGCATGACCTGTCATGTGGTTTGACACACCTGAGTCAACATACCACACTTCATTGCTTTCTTCTACACTTGTCACAGAATTGTTCATGTGCTACACCATAAACAAATGCTCATTTCTGTCATCACCCTATCTACTAGAAGATGCATAATTTCCTTGTTGCAGTTTTCCATTCATGATGTCATTCTGCTTTTTATAGCAGTCTTTAGCCATATGACCCATTTTACCACAGTAGTAGCATTCAACATTGCTATTTGCATTTTGGCCTCTTTGCCATCCACCACGACCTCTTTGGCTCCCCCTACCTCTAGAGTTAACACGTCCTCCTCCATAGGACTGGTTTTCTTAAGTTTGCTGCATATTCTGATTTCTACCACGGCCTCCAGATCGGCCTCCTCTACCTCTGCCTCTACCTCTTCCAGCATTTGAGTAGAAGACAGTTTTTTTTGAAGTTCTTCCTGAAGAAGATGCACCACCATTTCTCTGCTCCTCAGAAATTAGAAGAGCAATCAACTCCTCAAAATCAGGAAATCTTTCACGGATGGAAATGGATGTTCGGAACTGTGCATAATCCTTTCCTAGACCATTCAAGGTCACAGAAACTAAATCATCATCTTCCACTGGCGACCCAATGTAAGCAAGTGCATCTGTAATCTTCTTCACCTTCATGTGGTAGTCATTGATGCTCATACTTTCTCTTTGCACATTGTGCAACTCTTGCTTGAGCTACATTTTCCTGGCTTGCATATTTGTGCTATACATTTTTGACAAAGTATCCCATGCCTCCTTTGGCATACTTGCATCCTGAATATGCACAATCATAGAGTCTGAAATATTGATAGACAGCCAGTACATAACTTTTTTGGCTCTCTTATGCCATCTTTTAAATGCCTGCATTTGGTGTTGATTGGGAACATCAGGAAGAACTGGTTCTTTTTCATTTCCTGCAACAAATTCCCAATATCCTTTTCCCATAAGGAAATTCGTCATTCTAAACTTCCATGCTTGGAAGTTGTTCTTGTCAAGCTTTTCAGTGACAATCTGTGAAAGAGAATCAGATGCCATTACAGAACACTGCAAAAAATTCTGTCACTGTAAAAAACACAGCTTCAGCCTCACAAGGGCAAATCTGCAAAACTGACGAAAGTGGTATTTGACCACACAGTCACTTCCTAGTGACGATTTTGCATCAACACGCAACAAGGATGATTCTGTAACTCCCAATGTCTCTACACATAGGCATACGATGCAATTTCCACGGTAACTTTTCACCAATCTGTAGAACAGTGGTCGCACAACATAAAACAAGGCCTTTTCCTGAGTGCGTGCAGAAAACTTCCATCTCCAAAACAGGCCCCGAAATGGCCTCAAATAAAAAAAACAGGGATACCAAGGGCTAAAGCCCGCTCCCACAGCATATAGTGCCCTCTTGCCACACCGCGGAGGGTGTCTCAATCTGAGACAATGCACTCCTGTAGTTTCCGGCTGTGCTACCTGCAGAGACTTGCTCCCAAACCAGAAAAATGAAAGCAACACTGGTCCTCTTACCAGAACACCGCGAACTTGGTCTGCTTTCTTGAGCTCCTTACCACGAACAAGGCTCTGATACCATGTCAAGATTGTGGGAGAGAAGGAAGGAGTCTCACTTGTAGCTTTCTCACTTACACAATGGGGGAATACACACAAAGGTGGAGGCTGAAAATAGTTTTCCTTTTCTTAGTTGTGTAAGCCAAAAGAACTCTTATACAAAGAAATAGAAGAACCCTATATATGGGTCTCAAACCAAACTCAACTAACTAAGGTGGCATACTAACTGAACCACGTACTAGAGTAGATAAGGATAGCTGTCATCTAGTTATTATTCATGGGCGGTGTACCAACCACATCTGCAACTAACAAGTCGGTGACATAAACGCACAACGGTCACCCTGGCATATCACGAGTGGAGCTCGATATCTCAACACAATGTACAATAGTAAATCCCTGCATAAGTTGAGTTATGGAAGCTCAAACCAAGTCCCAAAGCATCTCAAAACATTGGGTAAACATCCCCAAAGCATCTAGGCATCAAATAGCAAGCCTCGGGAGCATCCATAAGCTAAGAGCATGGCATTTTCTTGCTGTAAATCAACTCATATCTATTGCATAAAATGCTGTGATCAGAATTTGGCAAATCTGACATAGCAGTTGCATTTAGAGCGTGTCAAAACCCTAAGGTAGACTCTTACCTTGTCTAAATCGAGTTCCAGATGCCTGAGATATGAGAAAAAATGGGATTTTTAAGCCAAATTTTGAAATATGCACAAAAAAACGTGAGTTGCTAATGTGGGGCTTGCTGGTTATGCTGAGGATAAGGGGGAAAATGGGGGCATACAAGATGCCCAATGAAGCCAAGGAACACCTTCAAAGAGCCTATGAGGATCGGGGAGAGGCGGGAGATGAAATCTTACCTTGGCAAGAAGAAGCCATGGCTGGCATTGAAGCTCCAAGCTCTAGGTCTTCAATCCGGGCTAAAGTGATGCCAGGCCAAGCTCTATGATCAAGCTCTAATCCAAAGCTCTGATACCAACTGAAAGGTGAGAAGGATCAAAGCTTGCTTGGAAGTGAGCTATGGTAGAGAGCAAGAGTCAGAAGAGAGAGAGACACAAATGGGAACTCCAACAGTCACAATGTGTGACTAGGCCTTCCTTTATTCAAATAGTCACTAAAAGAATAAAGAATAAAGTGATGGTGATGGCGGGCGCCGACCACTTGTAGTGTGCAGTGGTGGCTAATGTCAGTGTAGTAATACATGGGCAGCTAGGAAGAGGCACCTTTACCCCCAACAATAGGCTTTTTCAATAGAAGTTGCATTAAGAAATACTACTTGCTAGTGCACCCATTGGAAGAGACCCTTATGCTATTACCACCTATAAATATACATGTAGTATCCATAACTAAGGTTGACTTGAAAATGAAGAACCCATAGCACAATACTATTTGAGGCTAAGAATCACAACCCAAAGAGACCATGTCCTTGATATACTAGTTGATGAAGGGATAGACAATAACATACTAACCTATGAGGATTGGTCCAAAATAGGACATCCCTAGTTGATCCCTACCGTTGTTAAAGTTGACCCATATGGGAAAACACCCTACTCCTTACTAGGAAAGTGCAAAGTCATGATTACCATCAAGACTGAAGCCTCTTGATTATTTTTTTACAGACTACTAAAACATGGTGGTGGGAAAGGAAACATTATTGGGTTGAGTCTTTAAAAAACAAACTTAGTGTAATGTTGACTATGTGGCCTAGTGCATCCACCTTGCCCTAGAAAATGTCAATATCATAATGGTTTTCAATAAGGGCACTTAGGCTTCTACAGTGCATGTAATGCCATCAATGTTGATATCTCACACCAACTCTAGTGAGGGGGTAAAAAACTGCTAAATGATAAAAAAAATAGGCTAAGTAAAGTAAACAAGAATTAGTGAGTAAGTTGGCCACACTCAAAAGCACCAAACCAAATGGGTCCCCAAGGGTAAGTCTAATCCCTTCCAAGCTCAGTCTACAAGGAGATCCAAAACCTCAAACCTCTTACCATAAACCCAAACAAAAGAATTCACATTATGGTAAACGAGCACATGCAAGGCCGCAATGGGTCTCCAAAGGCCTACTACGAGCATAGCAGCTCTACGAGTGTGACTGCTAGATTTAGCTTTTCGAGGGTCCCACAACACTCATAGGAAAGATCACACATCACAATGGCCATCCCAACACCATGCAAACAGCAAGAGAGCAAACCGATTCACTCTAATACCCCTATTGTAGAACTCATAATTGTGCTCTCCTCTAGCACAAGACAAAATCTATTGTAGAACTCAAAATTGTGCTCTCCTCTAGCACAAGACAATAGGGCACACCAACCATTCTGGCACAATCTAAATATGCTTCAACGCCATCACAATCAAGCACAAGAGTGTCTCAACACCATCAACTTTCATCACTTGCTCAAAAATGGGAGCTTTAGCACAAAGAACCTATAGCCTCCTCAACGACCTCAACTCAAGCCACTCAAGAAGTTGTCAATAATAAAATCCTAGATTCCACTTCTTCTCAAGCCCTAGGGGGCTCACACACCATCTCCAATTCAAATATGTTCCCAACCTAAGACCAATCTCCACCCAAAGCTACCATCATGCCCACCACATAACTTGCTGCGACACACAATAACAATCAAGCAAAACCTCCAGTGAGGTCAGGTAAAAGTATGCCGCAAGTATGTCACACTAAACTAGAACCACCCTCAGAGTTGTTGCCCACATACTTTAGACCCTCCATGATAGAACTCGCTGTGGACATGGCTGTTGATACAAGCAACAGTATAGTCAATAACATCTGCTGTCTTAATAATACTTTCACCTTGTTCAATCATAGCCATGACCACCTTGACCTAGGTATATTGAATGAAGGCATACCAATGGTTGTTAGAAGCCTTCCTTGTTCTTGGGAAGAATTTGAATTTATCTTCACCAAGCATGCTTCTATCACCGAAGAGCTAATTGCCACACAACTAAGCAAAGGTCAAGTTATCAATGGCCACTTGATTGTACAATATTCACTATGAACTTGTGCAAGTTTCATGCTTTAAGAAAGTCACATGTGAAAGAAGGAGAATTTGTAAAAACCATCAAGCGAGAAAGCATATGAATAAGAAGATAAGATACAACCTCGATACATATGAGCATTATATGGTGAGAACATCTCTCTCAAACTAGCTGAAAACTTCTTTCTATAAACAATTTAAGTATGATCACTACCAATCTTCATAGGCTCACAAGAGGAGGGCCCAGAATGCTTATTGATGTATGTGCTTATGTCACAACCAATTGAATAATGCAAATTATCAAAGCAATGAAAAGACTAATCACACTATGATCTCACTTGTTTTGGCTTAATTTAGGTGTTGGGGGTATTCTACTTGGCATGGGGTAAACTCTATGGCATGAATGAAAGTTCTCTCATGGGAAGATGTTGTGACAGGGCTCAAGCGTCAATATCTATGCAGGTGCACAGATAAAAAGAGGCCATGGATGATGCCATATCAGTATGATCATCGTGCCTTTGTGCCAAGCGTCAATGTGTCTGCAGGTGCGAACAAAAGGACTCTTATCGTATGGCTTTTATACTCTATTAGGTATATTGTTGTGACGGAGAAAACCAAGTCGAGTGAATGATTCAAGGCTCTGTCGTCAGCCGCTGCGTCACAGACGAGAAAAAGCGAAGAAGAAGAAGAAGAAGAAGAAGAAGAAGAGCACTATTAGAATCAAAGAGAAGTCGTTCGGCCAACTCTCAACAGAAAGACGAGGACAGGGGGCGGAAGAAGAAGGGTTCCGGTCTATTCTGTCGCAAAGAAGAACAATCGAGGTCATTGCACAGTCCTAAGGCATGTTCCCAGGATTGTAGTTTGTGTATTTGTTTTCCACGAGGCTATGTCTCTATTGAGTTTCTTATTTCCTTTCTTCAGGCTGTGTCTCCATTGAAGTTTGACACATCTTTCGATTTGTGAATGCTTGACTGAATTAGACTGAATCTTGATCATATAAATCTGCGGCAGAAGTCATATTGAATGGCTGCTCAGCATCTTCAGTCTTTCCTAGTGGCAAACAAAGTCTGTGCTAGTCTGTAAGCGTCTGAATTTATGATGAGTTCCAAATGAAATGAGATTTCCTTTAAAGAATTAGTTCCAAATGCTGTCAATTTTACTGGAATCTGTTCCAAACGCTTACTGTTAAATTTCTCACGGGTGGGGAACACCAAAGATGATTCAGTTACCTCAGAGTACACCCCCTCCTCGTTAGCAAACATGAAAGGACCAAATTATTTGACACTGGCCTCACGGACGCATTGCATGACAGGAGGTGCATCAATTGTCGCATTTATCAGGATTACAGAACTTCAGTATAACTTGAATGAACAAGCTGTCTAGCCACAGTTAGTAGTGTTGTGCAAGAGGAGGTCCATCAATCTCACATGCATCAGGATTCCAAGCACCTTAAACAAAACACTAGTCTAACTCAAAACACTAGTCTTTGTCTTTCTAGTTTTATGTTCTGTATTAGAAGGCTCTGGTTGCAGGATTCTGCAGACGAAATTGTATTCTGTTTTGATGATTGCATCTCTTGTGACTTCATACAGTTATCTGCCAGAGATGGGTACAAGCAGTTACCCTATTGTGCTCTTGGCCCTTGTTTTCTTTATCTCAGCATCTAGCCATGCCAGTTCTGCTGGGACATTGAAGTCTGTGACTTTCCGATCTCCTGCGTTTACCTTGAAGCCTGGCGAGGTTCAGAATCAGTACTACTATGGAGTACCTTTTCCTACAGGTCATATTGGGATTAAAGGTTTTGATGCAGAAGTGGTTGATGAAGATGGGAATTCTGTACCTTTGAGTGATGTATATTTGCATCACTGGGTGGTTCTGAATTATTACTCTGGCAATCAATCTGAGATGCATAACCTCGGATTTTTTGATGCTTCAAGCAAGCACCTTAATTCATCAAGCATTTTGGGCAATGATGGTGTTTGTCCCCATCATTCTTTAAGTCAGCTGTTTGGTCTTGGATCTGAGACACGCCTTACCAATACACATATCCCAGGTCCCTATGCTATTGAGGTTGGAACTTATGAGGAAGAAGCTTGGCTTCTCAATGTCCATGCTATTGATACACGAGGCACTGTGGATCCCAATGGATGCTTGGAGTGTAGGTGTGATCTTTACAATGTGACAGTTGATGAAGATGGCCAGGCCCTGAGGGATGGATATATCGGGGGTCTATTGTGTTGCTATGATGGGACTCAATGCCAACTCAAAAGTGGATATAATGGAGAAGCTAGAACCTACTATCTGCAGTATACTGTACATTACCTGGATTGGGAGGAAAGTATTCTGCCAGTTAAAGTCTACATTTTGGATGTGACATATGAAGGCTCCTACTGCAAGGTAACACGCAGGTTTTTGAGGTTGCAAATTTAATTCATTCCTGCAGGTGTATGGAGACACATGTTAGGAGCAATCTTTATGTGAAATTCATCAGTGCACACAAACCTGTTTCCATATATCAACATATCCTCAAAAGCACTTCTGACATGGATCAGTAATTTGCATCTATAACTAAAGTTACTTCCCCTTGAGCCTTGTTTCCACACTTGCATGTAACCGTAAGACAAAATGTGTACCTTTCTTAAAACCAGGTGTAGGACATGCATCGTCACACATCCAATACTGCATTTGGAATGTTTATTGATTATGGATCTAAATTTGATCATTACAAAAACAGGTTGAATATGATGTTCCGTCCTGTGATACCGAAAATACTGATGACTGTGTGCACATACAAGAAACCGTTATGAGCATACCTATTGGGGGGGATGTCATTTATGCTGTGGCGCATCAGCATGCTGGAGGAGTTGGCACTGCCCTCTTTGGTGAAGTATGTCCTCTGAACTAACTATTGAGTTGCATTTCTTAATTTCTTGTTTTCCAGGAAAAGAGTGATTGTGTTTGTTATTGTGAAATATGTTGTGTGAACTAACTATTGAGTTGCATTGTTTAGTTTCTTGTTTTCCAGGAAAAGACTGATTGCTAACTGGGTTTGTTTTTCTTGAAAGGATGGACGTGAGATTTGCAAATCTTCACCACTTTATGGTAATGGCACAGAAGTTGGCAATGAGGCTGGTTATATAGTGGGCATGACTACTTGCTATCCAGAACCTGGATCAGTTCAAGTTTCAACTGGTGAATCATTGTTTATGCAGTCCAACTATAGCAGAACGACGAGTCATACAGGGGTCATGGGATTGGGCTACCTTCTTGTTTACCCCAATGTGCTTAGCACCCTATAGAGAATTAAGGTCTCTCTGGTTTTCGATTTTCCAGGTGGGTTGATTATCAGTCAAAGTTACTTGGTGGGTTTGTCCATCTGAGGTTCGTTTATGTAAGGAGGGATGTTATGGAGTTTCTCTGTTGGACTTATATTGGTGTTTTCTTCCACTTGAGATTATGATACAGTAGGGGGACTGGTATAGCAATTTCTGTGTTCAGGGATCAAATTAATAACTGGTAAGCAGTTGATGACATGAGTCTGTGTGTGTATGTGTGTGCATATAATCAAATGGCTACACTAGTGGTAAGCCTTCTGTTTTATCAACTCGCAGATGCGGGCTCAATCTCTTTTTCTTGATTCCTATTACTAGATGATTGCACAACTACGGGAATTGAACTTGAGATCATTTGGGCACCATGCATTCAACATACTGAGCTGCACCCCTTCTCTCTCTCTCTCTCTCTCTCTCTCTCTCTCCCCCCTCTGCACGGGCCAACCCTTCACAGAGGGTAATTGTATTAATTGCTAAAAAACGTTAAATAACAAGAGTTAGAAGCGAACTATATGGATGTCAAAGAAATTGAAGAAACCATAACATGCCAAAAAACTGAATTATCCTTGGAAAGGATGCTTGCAAGGGTATGATGCTAAATAGCTAGTGAAGACCTTTGAGTTGGGCGATATGAATGTGCACTCTAGAATGAGAATCAAAGATGAACGCATTCTAGATGTAGTTATGCAAATAGTCCCAATAATGCAAAAAATGATAAACACTCCACATGTGACCGCCCAAGATTCATCAATTTGTGTTTTTCAAAAAACCAACCTTGCAACCGTATGGTAGCTCCAATTACATCACCCCTTACAATAGACAAAAGAGACCATATCTTACTCCCCATCGAACAAGAACGACTCCTAGTTTTAGTACAAAAGAAGAAAGAACTATGGGAAAATACTGCACCTTGATAAGGCAAAAGAAAGAGGGAGGTCACCCATGAACATTTTCTAAATAAAAACATTGTATTTGAAGGGGCTTTTACAAAGGTAGCTCACCATCACCATGGATTTCCACCAAGCTTTGCCTTTATGGAAATCCAAACACAATTGTCCTCATTGCTAGCTAATCTTGATCCCTCACAAGCAAAGAATATATTTGATTGACTACATGTTGCATCAACAATTGTTTAAGTCTTCAAACTTACTAGGGATTATCTAGTTGTGTAGATGAGAAAAGGGTTGCTAAATATGCAAGGATGCTAAAATACTTTCCTATATGTTATGATAACTTCTAGGCACATGACAAAACCCTTGAATTGATTAGAACGACATGAAGGTTTTCCATGCAAGTAAACGTTTATCAACAATAGTAATTGTCCCAAACCTTGTCATTCTATTCAACATGTGTCTAGCTTGCTATTTCCCTTGCCATGAAATATCTTACAAGTAGCTAGTAGTTCAACTTAGAGAGAGTGGCTTGTAATAAGCAATCAACAACCGGATGCAAACAAGACTTAAGCACGACTTTTTAAGAATGAACTAAGTGAGTCAATAGCATGCAAGGTTTGAGATTGATAGGCTAATCAATATCAATATCTCATTGTAGAAACTTAAGGCTGCTAATCAACACAACTTTAAAAAAAGACAATCATAGTGCTATCATGTGAGTCTTTACATCTGATAGCATTCCCCGTTTTTAAAAGTGTACAAATATGATTCCAAGAAACTTGAGAGATGCTCGAATGTATAGAGTTCTCCTTTAGAGCATGAAATGAATAGATGGTGAGACTTTCCCCAAATTGATATTCAAGGAAGCAATGCTAAGTATTATAAAATCATGGGTAAATATGATTTTTTGAGTAACCTTAAGTTGCACATGAAAAGGCCATGCTTGTAATTTCCAATAGACAATCTTGTTTGCAATGTGTGTTGATATTCAATTGGATGATTTCTTACAACGCATTTACCCCCAATGGGCATCCCAAGTATCTCATAATATTGCCCTTAACACCTTCCCTTGCCAACCCATAGCCAACAAGTCCCATTCTATGCAGTAGATGAGAATAGAGTTTGTTGGTATTCATGTGTAGCCACTAAAGCTAGTACAAACAAGTCTCATATATCTATGGATTTGTAAATATCATTCTTATTAGCTTTCAAGAACATAAATGTACCATTTGCCAAGGCTTTATCAATTAGCTATTTTTGTGAAGGAAGAGACAAGCTTGCCATTTCACAATTTATAGGCAAATGTGATAATGTTAATAGCCATATTACAAGAGCAAAAAATGGGGGGCTTAGAGGGCATCCCTATCTGATAGACTTGGAAAGGATGAATAGCTATAGTACCACCAAAAGCATGCCTCTTGAGGAAAGGCCCTTATTGAAGTGTAAACTAAACGAGACATTCTAGGCCCAAAACACATCTTTTACATGAATTGAACTAGGAGCGACCATTCAAGATAGTCAAAGACTTTCTCTTAGTCCAAGTGAATCATTACTAATTCTTCATTTGTGTGACATGCATAATTAATTTCATTCCCATGGTAAACTCATACTAAGCAAGATGTATAGTACTAGGAAGGAGTTCATACAATCTATTAACTGACACCTTAGCAAAAATATTACATGTGTAACCCATCAAAGAAATAGGTCTCTCATGCTTAAGAGCACAAGGCGAATCCACCTTTGGAATCAATTTAATAACATCTTACTTCCATGAAGTAGGCATAATCGTAGTCAATGATGCTATTATAGGTGATTTTCATATTTTGCAAAAATTCATTGGTGAGACCATCCCAAGTAGGGGGCTTTTATCATTGGGTAATGTACCAAAAAGTGAATCACCTACCTTATCCTCACATATGTCGACATCTAAACTTGTAGCTATATGAGGTGAGATTTGGTCCTTGACCAAATAAAAAAACATAAATTAGGCTATTATCACTTTGTTTGAAATGTGTAACTACGACCCAAGTAAATACACAAAATATTCCCTACACAATCACACAATCACTCGGGGGATCTATGACCATTTGATAACTAGAAGTTTGTAGCCTTACTACAATCTCCCTTACGAAAGAGGCATGCAAGCCATGATAAAACTTATGAATCTAACAATTGTTATCAAACAAGCCCTCTAACAATGTAGTGATCTTACCTTATTGATAAGATTGTAGTTGAAAACTTTTAGTGAGATCTGAAAATTATATAGATAGAGAAACCAAGAGATGATTATCTAGAGCATTAACAAAAGCGAATGTACTAATACCAAGAAGTTTCTCAGTAGCCTCAAAAGTTTATATAGATGCAATATTAACCTACCCAAGTAACACATACAAGGAAGCCTTGTTATGAAGTACACATATGGAGATCTCTCTCATATGATCTTTGATTGGTGAGCCATTTTCATGACCTTGGACTGGTTGAGAAAGTGTTATAGACCTTCATTTGGAACCTTTGTGGTTCGATTTGTATTTGGAGTGCATTTCAGTCTTTGTTAGGGAGTTAGAGGTTGCAAATATAGCAAGGTTTGAGAACTTTGCAAACCTTGTCCATTTCATAAAGAAGTAAACATGTGTTGGGTGCGGCATATAGTATTTGTAGACTATCAAGTATTACATGTATATGTAACAAGGCCATTATAGGTGACATTTAGATGAATTAGTATGTTACTAAGATCAGTGGATTTTTGGATTTTATTTCACAATGTTTAAGGGATCAAATTAGATTATAATGACATGCTTGATAAGTATAACTTCAATTATTAGAAGTTTAGATTGACAAATTTCCTTATGAGTAAAGGTTATTGGGATACTATTGAAGGTGATAATGTAAAGGCTCTGGAGTTATTAAAGTAAATGTTATTGGGATAATATTGAAGGTGATAATGTAAAGGCTCTAGAGTTACTAAAGTAATGGAACTCTAAATTTTTAGATATCTCCATTCCTTGAATCATTCCTTGAATGCCTATAACCATATGAGTAAAGGTTATTGGGATAGTATTGAAGGTGATAATGTAAAGGCTCTAGAGTTACTAAAGTAATGGAACTCTAAATTTTTAGATATCTCCATTCCTTGAATGCCTATAACCATATCATGTCTCATGGAGAATGGTTTAAGATATAAGAAATCTTGAAATGCTTAGTTTTGTAAAGATAGGTGACGTACTATGCATCCTATTGCTCATGTTGAAAGTGCTCTATTGTTTATATATGATAGAAAAGTTAAAGTGCATAATTGATGTGCTACATGTGCCTAGGATTACAAAGAATTGAGTCTCTATTGGAAAAATGGTTGAGTACAAATTACAAGTAAGTTCAATCAGGATGGATTTTTGTGTGAAGACTTCAAAAATCGATGTAAGCTAATTGTAAAGGGTAAGGATCTAGGAAAAATGTTTATCTTATTGGGATAAAGGCCAATGGCCAATAGCTGGGTGGGCACTCCTTGTATATGTACATAATGTATAGTCATATATAAGTGAATATAACAAATAATAAGAGTACCATTCATTTTGTATCCATGTAACTCTCTCGTCTTTTTCTCTCTCTGAATCCTCTTGCACTCCATAACTTCTACCTCACATCCTGCCATTGCTTCACTCTCAACTAGTTAGAGAGCAGCGTTAGGTGTTTTTGGGATCTCGTGCTTAGATTAAGATGCATGAGGAGAGAACCTTTGTCATGAAGGTCTAGTATTCAAGCTTCTTCTTCAACATTGATTCTTGTTTCCTGCACATTGATAACGATACTATTATCATAGCTAATATCTAGATCTAAATCAACTAAGTAATTGAGCCATTAAGGCTCAATTTGGGGTTGTAGTAGCCCATTTTGGCATTGATTTGGGCAGCCATTAGTGGCTGGAAAGTGATATAAAGAAGCTTGGCTTTAGACGCTTGAAAAGAGGTTTTGGATGCTTAGAGATTGAGCAACATTAAAGCTTTTCAAGAGAAGCGAAATCAGAATTCTCTTCCATTTTTTCCCTCCCAAATATATGCATAACAAAGGAGAAATTAAAAATACATTTCAAGCATTTCGTTTGGAGCCACTCTATCCATTTTGAGTGGATATAGCATGTTGTAGAAGTTGTGGACAGCTATGAAAGCTTAACAATACTTTTGTATTTTGGCCATAACTTTTGCATACAATATCAGCTTGAGGTGTTCTATAGATCAAAACTAAGAGCACAATACGACCTACATTTATTTGAATGATTGATTTTATGATGGTTTTGAATGGTCTTTGATGGATTTTTGAAATATTTTACGATGGTTTGAATGTATTTGAGAAGCTCATGTTGATTTTTGGTTGAGTTATGATATTATGTTAGGTTCTGTGGTATGTTTGTTTGGTTTTGATAGGCTTGTTTTTGCCTCTGTTTGAGTTTGTTTTCTTTTTGTTTGAGAGGTTGAGATTATGAATTGTTGGATTTGAGTATATATTGAATGGTTTGAGTATGAATAATTTTGGTTTGAGCTATAAGATTTTATGATATTATGTTGATCTTTTATAGTGTTCTATTGAGCTTCTATATATCTTCTGTTATCTCCTATTTGTTTTTGTGAGTGTTCTTTGGGATGAATGTTTAGCTCCAAAAAGTTTTCTAATCTTGCAAAGAGAAGAATATAAGCTCAAAAAGTTTTGAAGAAGTAAAGATGTAGTTGTTGAAGACTTGAAGTGAAGATTGAAGTGACAATGACAATAGTAAGCTTTGAAAGGTCATTGTAGTGTGTCTCGGATCAGGCATACCTTTTGGAGGGAAACTCCATGGCCAAGAGAGGATTATCGAGTGTTATTCTATTTTTTTGAATAAGGATTATGATGTATGAGTGTTTGAGAGCATATGAGAGAGAGAGAGAGAGAGAGAGAGAGAGAGAGAGAGAGAGAGAGAGAGAGAGAGAGAGAGAGAGAGAGAGAGAGAGAGAGAGAGAGAGAGAGAGAGAGAGAGAGAGAAGAACAAGACTATGAATCATGAATAATGAAGACTATATGATCATTTTCATTCAATATTGAGCATTCATTTTTTTTCATTTCCTTTGTGGTTCATGGATATCAAGAATAAGTTTTGGTAAATCCGTAGGAGGAAATTTTTATGATGCTATGTAGAGAATTCATATTCCTAGTGTTCTTTTTCTTCATGTGGTTTCTTGAAAGCATGAAAAACAAGTTTACTGATGATACAATATAGATTTTCTTGTAGTATTTTTTCTATATCCTTGGTATTCTTTAGAGAGCTCAATGTTTTGATATGCAACCGAGAAAAATAGGCATCAACAAGTACCCAACAAAGGTTGAAAATGGAAGTAGTAGCACTCTTGAAGAGGAAGAAAATCAATGGCAAAGTTTAGAATTCCTACTACCCTTGAAGATTTGGAAATTTTCATTACCAAATCCACTTTTACCAAGAAATTCATCCCTCAATGGCATGGAAACACATTACTATCTTGATGTGGACTCTCTATGAGACAAACTATTTCCACTATCTTCTAAAGCTATAGACAGTTGTATCATTCTAGCCAACTATCTTCCAAAAATTCAAAGAAGCAAAAATGGAGAGAATGAACATCAATGGAAGATTTGGCTTTCATTGAAGAGTTTGCAAACATTATCAAGTGGGAGATTGTAAAGAAGCTCTAAGAGTCATGGTCAATGAAGGTCCACAAGAATAAGAAGAAAAAGAGCTAAAACTTGTTTTTGGACACACAATAATAAGATTTATGGGACACCTAGTGCATTGACAACCCATTGGAAGCTAATAGATAGAGTGTTTTTCACAACCTATGCCATTGAAACCCTCTGAAGCTATACTACCAAAATGATGACACTATGGCAATTCTTAGAAGAATGAATTTTGATGCCTTCAAAGCAAAATACCTTCCTTTCTATAGTGGCATGAAAGCGAAATGCAGAGACAATGACTTAGATTGGGTGCTTGGCTTCCTTTAGATTTAGATATTGATTGTAAGACATTGAACTTTATACTGCAAGTTACCACACAAGAAGTAAAAGAGGTGAACATTACTTCAAAGTGGACTCTTAAGGATGTAAGAGATACCTTGGAGTTTCTAGACAATGTTACTCCTGGATATAAGTTCAAGGTAAATGGTGCTGTAATTGGAAAAAGAGCTGAGAGCTCTGTATCATGTATGAGTTGTTTGCCTCCTAGTGTTGTGAGTTTTGGACCATAAATATGCATGTATAAATAATTTGAATCTTTCTTTTGCTCACAAATATTGCTGCCAGAAACATGGAATTATACACATTGAGAAGTACTATTAAAAAAAATATTGGTATAAGCTTTGCAATGATTCTGTGAATAACAAATTGTCGTTTGTGGACCAAAATGATTTCATTATATCACGTGTTACAAAATGCAGTACAATTTAATAGGAAAGACTTGGTACAAGCTTTATAATTCTCTACGATTCTATGAACAAAAAATCATCTTTCATGGGTAAGATCGATATGACATATCATTACATTTTGGGTTAGAATATTGCACTACATATGTATATATAAGGGGAATGTTACTTCAGTACAAATAGACAAATTGATAATTATAAGGCTATTCTTTAGCTTCTCCTTGCTCTTTGGCTTCTCCATCCTCACGTTATTCTTTAGCTTCTCCTTGATCTATAGCTTCTCTATCCTTAAGACTTCTCTCCTTCTTTGGAAAAGTTGCTTCATCTTCCATACTTTCATCCGTCATCACTAGTTTCATCTTAGCAGGTGTTTTATTTCGTTGCTCGAAGAACTTAATTATCTCATGCACTCTTTTCTCCTTAGGCTTTAGAGGAGATGGATTGAATTTCAATGGGGAAAGCTTAGGCATGCCCTTCATTTTGCGCCCGTAATTTTTAGCCGGGAGAGGGGAATCTGAGTCCACCGGTGTAATTGCCCTATGTAAAACTAGTTCAATACACCTCTCCTGTATCCACCACATGTATGCCTCAGGGTAGTCTCTACACTGTAACAAAGCACACAAGTTATTTGAAGTAGCAAGATACTTTCACTATAAAAAGGATAAAGCCTAGGAGACTTACATTCACTCCCTCTACATTCAGTAACTTTGAATCTATTATCCTCGAAGCATTTGAAACCACTCTCCAGCCACGACTATGTATGTCATTTTGCAATGGGACCTCTTGAAGCAAAAACTTGAAAGGTCTTTGAGGATCAGCAATGCTTTCAAAGCTAGTGTCCAAGTGGGTAGTAACAAGTCTAGCAGCACTGCACATATTAACTTATTAGCGAATATTATAAACATTATCCAATAAAGATAAAATAAAGAGTGTTTATTGACAATAAATCTTTGATTGGCCATGGATTCTTGAAAGAGAATTCGTAAAAATGACCTCTCTTGCAAGAATGTCGATATAGATTTAGCTCCAGTGTCCTCTGCAAACCAAAACACAAGTGAGCAATAATAACCCTAAAGACATATCATCAAGTGATAGAATATTGAAGAAAGTACCTTTCAATATATATGGAAAAAAAATATTATGGTTTGTGACACTATCGAAGTCTTTAAAAAACCTTGCATCAATGAGAGAAGTGGATCAATAACAAATATACTCTTAGCAATATTAATGTTGAGAGAAGCAACATATGCCCTGTATACAAAGTAAAGAATGAATAAGAAAATGAGTGCAATATAAGGACCCTTGGAAAAATTCATTATAAATAAAGAGAAGAGAAAGAACTTACCTCAAACAACAATAAACTACTGAATCTGTTAGTTGAGTATTCTTTTTCTCAAATAGGATCTTATCCTCTGGAGAAATGCTGAGGTAGTCTTCTTTCTCAGGACTAACAGAAACATTCACAACCATTTGGCTGTACACTTTCCCCATCCTCTCATAGTTCATTGGCCAAGAGTCAAAATCTTTCCCTGCCAGATCAGATCCTCATTTTCTATTACATCTTTCCTTTTCTCCTCCATGACAAATTCTTGCTAACTTGCAACCCTTCTAGGATACAAATGGGTAACATCTTCAATCTTGGGAGCTGGTGGCTCTTTCTACTTTCTCATGGGTGGAACATTGAGGATTTCAAATGCATTTTGATTAGTCTCGATGGAAGAGGTTTCAAAACTTTGTCAAACCTATATCTAAGTTTGCTAACCATACTAAAGTATTTATTCATTAATGTAATTCAATGTGCATGGGCAGTTGCAATATAAGTATCATTCATAAAATCTATCACAAAATCCTCTACTGCCTCTTGCAAGCATAGAAGGGCAAACAATTGGCATATCTTGTTGAGGCCAACCACATAAGAAATAGAGGATAACCTATCAGATATCTCCTTGACCAGTCTAAAAAATGCAGCCTTAGGAATGAGGTGTCTGGTTGACTTTTGAGCTTTCTTGATCTCTGCAAAATACCTCTGCATGTAAAACCATCTTGACTTTCTATTTTTCCTCACAGGGGCTTCCTTGGCAAGCTAAGAGTGAGGAGAAGGTGATGCCTCAAACTCATCAAATGACTTGTTCTCTAAAGATTCACCTAAACATACTTTACCAACTGGTGTAGCAGGGACAACAATTTCTTCAACTGTCTCCTCAACAGTTAGCTCAGGACCTTCTTTAGAAGATTTCTTCACCAACACCTTCCTTGTAGTTTGTTTTGTCATGGCCATTGAAACAAACACGGCGTGATCAGGAAGCTAAATACAAAGGTGACTTACTCCTCTCATGCGATATGGAAGCTGAAATAATGCTTGGCCCAATACAACACGATAGTGCAAATCTGAGATTGTCCTTTGACCTTATCACTTTGTATGGAAGCTGAAAGGATGCTATTCCTTGAACCCCTTCTCCTTGCTTCGGATTTCCAATACAACGTGATTATGCAAAATTTGACATCCTCCTTTAACGTTATCGCTTCATATGGAAGCCAAGACGGTTGTAGGCCTTGAACACCTCTTCCTCGCTTTTACACAAGTTTACTCAATACAAGGCGATTAGGCGAATTCGATTTCCTTCTTTGCCCTTATTGCTTCATACTGGGGGCTTCCAACAAAACACGAATGAATGAGCAGTGCGGACATATGGCACCTCTGTCGATCGGACATGTTAGTATTGTCGGTCATACATCACCTCTATCTATCGATTACGTCAGTTTTGTCGGATAGACGATAGTCGTGATGTAAGGTTTGAATTCACACTCGCGCCAAATGAGAAGTTCTTATATACTTGGGTTGCTGATGTCCATGTGTCATGTTCTCATTCGCCATGACATTAGGGTTTCTGGAACGTTCCTTATTTCCCCCTCACGCCTATTTAAGTCCACTCAAAATTTTTTGCGCATGTTTTCTCTCGATTTCCTCACGCGCCGAACGTCTCCCTCTCCACCCTGCTCGACGCAATGTCACTGTTTCTTTCCACTTCTCCCGTGGACTCCATCTCCGTTTCCTTCTCCCCTCGGCTCCTTTCAAAGTTCGAATTGTCAGTCTCCATCTCTGTCCCCTTCTTAGTCACACAGATGCCCGTCCGTCCATAATCCACATCACCCCCTCCATTCATAATATTGTTCCCAATCTGCACATCAGTTTGACCACTTCGCCATAGAAATTACCACATCCTCCCCCATCAAAGTTGTCTTCCATTGCACGCCTAAGCACATTCCCAAAGTCCATCCCCAAGGCAACATACACAAAAACAGTGTGAGAAGGTGATTAAGAAGGTTTTGATTTTCCTTGTATTGCATCATATTCGCTTGTCATCCTCCATCACACTTCGAGATCCTCCCCGTCGTCAAATTAGTCTTCCACCACACGCGTGAGCAATTTCCAAAGTCCTTCCTCCAGGCAAAGTACAACAAAACAATGCGAGAAGGTAACTACGAAGGCTTTGATTTTCCTCTAATCGCATCGTGTTTGCAAGTCCTTCCACAAGGTTTTCTCACATATGTTTTTCTACTTTCGCGTCGTATCAACGTAGAATCCCAACCAACTTGTGAACTGGAATAGCGCGATGGTAGAGTTTTGAGATTTGTAAACGCTTCAATTTATGTCGTATAATTGAATCGTCCAACACCAAGTGAGGGTTGCACTTCAAGAGCTTTATATGTTTATATTCGCATTATATAGGCAAGTAGTCTAGACTAGAGCTATCGTTTCTCAAGAAGATGTTGGAAACAAAAATGTCACACATGTTTGCCTCCACATCTATAAAGGGGAAAAGAGTCCTTGAGCCCACAATGAAAAAGGAGTCAGTTTCTTCAGATGTTTCAATAGCATCTCATATGTCAGTGACAACTGAAGGTGGTTCAAGGAAGGCTTGAAAGAAGGGAAAGGCTTCAAAGTTTCCTGTGAGGGTCCCAGGACTTTCTCAAATTACAGATGTTACAGCCTCTGAGAAGCTTTTGGATTTTCTCATAGAAAACAATATTGACATTGCTTTCTATCCAATAGCCAGGGAGATTTTCAATCTAGAGTGGGACCTTGAGCAAGTTATTAATTTCTCAAAGGACTTTTGTAAGGAAGATTTTGCAGAGTTTGAAGAGTTGGCATATCCTGTTCTTTAGTTGGATTCCAAGGAGTATGTTCACACCCCTGTTGGAAGGTCAAGCACTGAGAAGTCCTTGTTTACCAAGAAATGTGGTTATTATTCACTTGATAGAGTTTATGCAGCTGAGTTATGCTCTTTACACCCAAAAAAATGCAGGCTTATGCTTAAGTCTACTGCATTCATTGTATTTGGCCTTGTGAAATACCCTCTAAAATATGATGAAAAGCATAAAGAAATCTCAAAATTATCCAGTTGTCACCTTCTTAAAGAGATAGTAGATGAAGTTGATGTTGAGGAGCAACTAGACACCCAAATGGAAGCATTAGTTGCAAAGGACCTAGATGTTGCTGAATTCAAAGTAGAGACATTAATTGAAGAAACCACTATAGAGGTTCATGAGCCATCTGACATTCCTTTAAGCCTTATCGTTCCATCTTTGCCTACTTTTCCAATTAAAGACAAGGAATACATATTATTGTCTGATCTCCAAATTCTTTTCAATTTGAGAGAAGATTATTGCTTTGCAGTTATTGTAGAGGCATCTATAGATGAAAAAGGCATTGTGGATGTTGAAAATGAGCCCAAGGAGGACTTGCTTGAATTATATACTCAAATTTCTGATGATATGTTTATAGATGCATCAAATGGTTTTTCCCTATGTTTAAGCAAGGTTAAAGATGCTGAGAGAGAGTTACAGGTTGCTGACAAAGAGTTTGACCAATTTCAAGAGAAGCTTGGAATCTCCAATTTCGAAAGGGAGAAGTTAGAATATGTAAAGGAGCTCAAGGATATCAAGGAGACATCAATTAGCTCATGGAATCCAAGCAAACTTGAGAGTGATGAAAATCAAATGGTAATACATTCTTTTGTTTTTGTGGAATCACATACATATTTTCATTTTTTTCATTCTAATTGTTGCTTTTACAATTGGAGATTGCAGATGAGTATAATTTCTTGGGAAGAGCCAAAGGATCGAGAGTTGGTGGTAGTTCCCTAAAGGATGTTGCACTTGGGCATTACCTATCTAGGATTGATCCCAATATTCTATTGGTTTTCCATAGCACTTTCTTAGAGGAAGCCTCATGGCCAATTGTCCATGTTAAAGCACTTACAAGGCTTCTTGGATACTCAGGTTCGCAATACAATACGCACAAAGTTATGTTTTTGGAAAAGACAACAACCATCTGAATATTTGGTTATGGTCCTGGCTTCTTTGCCTCCAGGGATGGATACTTCCTTGCATACTCATCTTATGTTTCAGCAACAAACAAAATAGATATCAAATCCATAGCTAGATACAAGAGAAGAAAGTTTTTACGTTATAGAGGAAAAATGCCTGAGGAGAAAGAGGATGTAAAGGCTCTTAAAAGCTAGCCATGTATATAGCATTTTGAAAATAGTATCGGTATTTTAGATTCCACAACATTTATTGTGTTCTTTGAAGTTTTCTTCGAAAAAACCAATTGAATAACTCCTCAATGGCATTGGTTTTCGTTGCTCCTCCTCCATGTCTAGTGCTCTGAAAGAAACACATATGTGCTTAGTAGTGAGATTTTCCCATACTAGGGGCCCTTGCTCTTTCACAAAATAAGGCACATGGAATAAGAAGAATATGCTGTGACAACCCAAAAGGCAATAATCAATTTAAATCATTAAACCTTGTTTTCAAAGCAGAAAGGTTCAAATTTATGTCCATCTTACCAAGTAGAAAGTAATATCCTTTTCTCCCCAAGCTTCCTTGATTACTTGAACAAGATTCACAATTGAACGCCATATCATGATGGCCTATTTTTTGTGGCCTTGAGGGGAAGGGGAAACCCTAACCCCAAAAAAGTATTAAAAAATCATAAAAAATAGGCCATCATGATATGGCGCGAATAGGGGGGTTGGGTCACCACGCAACCCCCCCATTCGCGCCATATCATGATGGCCTTTTTTTGTGATTCCTTTGTGTTTTTTTTGGGTTAGGGTTTCCCCTTTCTCTCAAGACCATTCACACTCAGCTCCTCTTATCCTCTATAGCATTAGAAAGATTCACATGTATACACTCTCAATACCTCGTCCCCCCCCCCCCCCCCCCCCCCCCCATGTATACACTCTCAATACCTCGTCCCCCCCCCTTCCCCTCTCAATGCCACATTGGATTACAAAGCATATCAAGATGCTCCCCCTTAATCCACAAAAAGATGCCTTTATAAATCAAGCTATAATAAAATGCAATATATATTCTTTCTCCTTGGCTTGGAGGGCTCACTTCCTTGAGCAGAAGAGAATCTAGATTGATTTGTTGGCTGATCAAGTACTCTAGGGGAGATTGGAACCTTGGCAGTTGTCTGCTTTGTCCTTGTTATTACTGTTGCGCCTGAGAAAATGACAGGAAGAGTAAAAAAGAACTATTCGTTGGTATGGTCGATACGACATGGAGAGGATAAGTTGATACAATGCGAGAGCAGCAAAGCCATATTTTCGCAGCGTCCTATTCGCAATGTATTGTGGAGCAGCTCATACGACACGAGCGTGGCAAATCATAATGTTTGGTACTATACTTCTCCCTCCGTATTGTGGATGACTTGATATGGCGCGAGAGTGGCACAACGAAATCTCCATAGGAGGAGTCATCGCTCCGTATCATGGAGGAGTGAACATGCGCGTGCAAAGTACAATCCCCCTGTAATGACTTATTTTTTGTGAGACCTTAAACCCATCAAAAAAATTTCAAAAAATTTCCATAAGGTTATTAGGTTGTGAAAAAAATTGGAATTTTTAAAAGATTTTTTTGAGCTCATTTTCTATTTAAAAACTATTTTTAGCAAAAAAACCTAAAATAACCAAAGGGATTGTACTTTGCATGTGCATGTTTACTCCTCCACGATATTGAGCGAGGACTTCTTCTACAGAGATTTCGTTGTGCCACTCTCGCGCCATATCAGATCATCCACGATACAGAGTGAGAAGTATAGCATCCAACATTATGCTTTGCCACGCTCGCGCCATATCAGCTGCTCCACAATACGGCCCGAATAGGACCCTGTGAAGATTTGGCTTTGCTGCTCTCGCATCGTATCAACTTATCCTCTCCATGTTGTATCGACCATACCAGCGAATAGTTTTTTATTACTCTTCCTATCATTTTCTCAGGTAGTAGTAATGACAAGGACAAAGTAGACAACTGCCAAGGTTTCAATCTCCCCTAGAGTACCATTATCAGCCAACAAATCAAGGATATTTCTGATAGATTTTCAAGAATGTTGGCTAAAACTGGCCTGCAAAAGAAATGGTAGCTTGCAGCGATTCTTTCTCTTTGGGAGGCAGTTAAAGACTTTGTTATTGACTTTATGAATTATGCTTACATTGTTGCTACTCATGCTCATAAGATCACCCTAATGAACAAAGATTTTAATATGATTGGCAAAATAAGATAACAAAGATGATGTTTGCAAGAGAAAAATCGATGTACTTGGCCCTGTTAATTATATGAGAATGGGTGAGGTGTATGGGCAAATGGTTATCAATGTTTCTTGCACTTCTGAGGAAGAGGACTATCTTAGCATATCTCATGAGGACAAGTCCATGCTAGTTGTAAAAAGGATATTTAATTGTTAGATTTTGTAGTTTATTGTTGCATAAGGTAAGGCATTTTGACTCTCAAAAATTTTAGTATATAGAATGATTGTGCTATTGATTGCAAATAACACGCCTTTATTTTTGCTATTAGCTTTAGGGCATTGATTGCATCTCTTAGCCAATAAATCTCTAAAATTATGTGTATTGTTGATCCATTGTTATCAATGGAATTGTTTTCGAGATCTGGTTCAAATATAACAATGTCTTTCAAAGCTTTCGATTCCATCACAAACTACTATATTTTTTTTCATTACATCGGATACACTCACCAGAGAAATCATCCTCATGAACTCTCTAAGTGGTATCCATGGCCAAGGAAGAATGTGGGTTGAATGGAGAACTGCTTACTTTTTGGTTAATTATTTATTTTATTTGATTGTCTATTTTAGTTACATGTTTCCATTTGCAATGCTGGCAGGCTCGTGACTACCTTCTTGGACACCACATATGAGGATATTGTTGATCCTAAAAAACCATATAACTCTCTCTTATAAGAAGTACTATCGCAAAGTCATACATACACTTGTGGAAAGAGAGTGCTTTTCAAATGTCTACAGGACAATAGATTCAAAGATACTCAAGATAGATGGAGCGAATGTAAGTCTCTTTCATATTGTTGGTTTTTTTAAGGACCCTTTTTAACGAATTTGGAGTAGTAGGCTTCTAGGCTTAGGCTTAACTGCTTTAGATTAAAGAACTCGTTCATCTTCTGGGGGCTTGATATGTGGGTGGAAGATATCTCCCACGTACCGCATCCTTAATTGTGTCCCAAGTGATAGTGCCTTCGGGCATTCTTTGGTCCTTGAACCATTGTTTCCACCAAAGGCGGGCATCTCCTATGAGTTTTAGTTTGGCGATCATGGCTTGATTTGATGGTGCAGTGCATGCAACAATGAAATAGTCTTCCATAGATTCTATCCATGTTTTTTCTTCAGTTGGAATGTCCCTTTCTTTACCATCAAACTCTGGTGGCTTGTATTGCTTGAGAAGAAATTTCTTCTATTTCGGCTTCCATAGGATTGAGATTCGGGGTGATGTTTTGAGAATTATACAAATTTATGATCAATTTTTGTTCCAACCATATTCAGAAAAAAAAAGATGATTACTTGTTTACTCTACCTCAATAATTTAGAAAGGAAATTACGTACTACTTGTCTTTCCAATAATGATCAGGGTTTATACTTCAAAAGAGAGTTTTAATTTTTAATCAGGAAAAAACTCTACCTGCATCTTTTGATTTATCAAGGAGACAAACGAATGGACAAAAATATTTCTTTACATCAATAAAAAGGGAATACATTATTTCAGTAGTTTGGGAGCTCATATTATTCTTAGAAAAGATTTTTCTACCACAATCTAGGTATGGCATTGCGATATATCAATTTCATAGTAATTAAGATTCTAAGAATAAATACCCAAAAAACTATATGTTGGAGGAAGATCAGGTAATCCATCTTTCTTGTAGTTGTAGCAAAATGGGAGCATCCTACATTTTTTCTCGTAGTGCTAAGATTACCCTAATTCATATATGTGGTTAATAAGGGAGCAATGTATTGAGTTGATTTTGGATAGGGTAATCACACTAGTTGATTCTGACTCCCCTCCACAAAGCCACGAAACATGCATAATAAAAGAATCCACAATCTGATTAGCATAGATAATGTCTACAAACACCTTATGAATCGCATGGAAGGTTCCACTTAAGCTTTCCATAGGTTGCCATTCAGTACTTGTTGACATAAATATATCTACAACCAAGAATTCATTATTAGTACTTGGTTAAATGAAAAAAAAATACATACATTATCAACTCAAGTCTTACAATGTGTTTGTTGTGAAACATGCTCGTTTGGAGGTAAATGCATATCCTTCACCATGTAAACATGTTGCAGTTTGATAAACCACCCTTCATGCATAATTTTGAAAGAAATGATACGTCCCTTCTAGTGATGTTTAATATCCTCTCATTTTTTTCTTTTCACCTTGTGAGAGTCCTTCCAAGAGGGCAGCATGGCAACCTAATCGTTTATACTAAAGATCTTTGGCTCCCAATTTTCATCAACTTTGGCTATAGATAGTGCAAGAGTTTACTAAATGAGAAGAGCGCCTTCTGGATGCCATACTTAAATTAAATTTGCAGAGAAAGAAGCTCATCGAGAAAGATGAATGAACTAAAAAGTAGAGAAAGAAGCTCACCGAGAAAGGTGAATGAACTAAAAAGGAATATTAAGAAGACTAATGAAAATATATTGTGCGCCAAAAAGTTCTCGACTTTCAAAAAAATCATCATTAACTTCACAACAACTGTATTATGTCATTTGTGAGATTTTATAAGTAATTAAGGATTTCGCTTTTACACAAGTTTACTCAATACAAGGCGATTAGGCGAATTCGATTTCCTTCTTTGCCCTTATCGCTTCATACTGGGGGCTTCCAACAAAACACGAATGAATGAGCAGTGCGGACATATGGCACCTCTGTCGATCGGACATGTTAGTATTGTCGGTCGTACATCACCTCTATCTGTCGATTACGTCAGTTTTGTCGGATAGACGGTAGTCGTGACATAAGGTTTGAATTCACACTCGCGCCAAATGAGAAGTTCTTATATACTTGGGTTGCTGATGTCCATGTGTCATGTTCTCATTCGCCATGACATTAGGGTTTCTGGAACTTTCCTTATTTCCCCCTCACGCCTATTTAAGTCCACTCAAAATTTTTTGCGCATGTTTTCTCTCGATTTCCTCACGCGCCGCATCTCCAAAAAAGAGGAGATAAGAATACCATATTCTTGCACACGTGGCAAACTCTCTTTGGCTCTTTTCTTAATCCCATGATTAACAAAAGTGCATTTTTTGAAGCATTTTTGGCCCTAATGAACCTCATGCAATAGCCAAGCATCCCATCGCAACCATCTCCAACATACTTTATGAAGTTGTGAATATTGTAAAAAGGAGGATGCTTACCTGTAAAAGGGTTCGGAGGATAAATATTTCCACCCATTCATAAGTCTACATGCTTCTTTCCTTGTAATCGCAACCTGTTAGCTTCATCCTTGTCCAACAATGCTTGATGGTGTATACTCCTCCAAGATGAATAGACAGGATCTAACTTAATCATAAGTTTATACTTGCGTGGTGGGGTTGTGCTTGTATTGCTAGAAGAGGTATTGGTAAACATTTTGATAGGGAATCCTAAATGGGACAAGAGTATCACAGAGAAGGAAATAAAAACCAAAGGAAAGAGAGGTGCAAAAAATGAACGTCAAGGAACACAAACGAGCGGCATCTTTTGGTGCAAAAATTCAAAAATACAAGATTTTTGCGATTTCCAAGAGAATAAGATTGAAAAGGTGACACTTAATGTCCATTAAAGATTGAAGATATTTAATACCCGACCTCTTAAATGAATCATATATTCTCTCATTAATCACATCTAGGTAGCCAAATTTGGAGGGTTTTTTCTTCTAAACCTCCTCTAATTAGTAATTTAATCATTTTTTTACAAGTGTCATTTTAAAATGTTTTTGGCCCTAATGGTCATGTTACATTCTTGGATGCATCCTCCAAAGATAAATCCTCAAAACAACAAGGAGCATCCCTCAATCCAAATCAGAGACATTTCTCATACCATTTTAGCATCGAAAAGGATCTAAAGCGTTATAGACAACAGTAGAGAAAGATGGTTCTAGCAGAGCATTAGAGGAAGAAGCTACTCCCTTGAAGGAGATACGCAATCTGTGGGACCATTATTAGAGAGGTAGAAGATGAAAGGCAATTGGCTTCTATTGATGCAGATGGCACAGAGTGATATTTCAAAGTGGGCAGTAGTCTCCCAAAAGAGAAGCTATTGATTCTTTGTAACCTATTGAAGGAGAACTTGGATGTGTTTGCTTAGTCCTACAAGGATCTAAAAGGGATTGATCCCAATGTGTGTCACCATCTCATGGACCTAGAGCTTGATGAAAAGCATGTATAGCAGTGTTAGAGGTGTATGAATCTTGATTATTCTATCCTATTTAGGGAGAGTTACTAACGGTTTTAGAAGTCAAGTTCATCTACCACCCAATGGCCAATAGTGAATGGATTTTATCCATTATGGTCATATCAAATAAGAATTGTAAAGTGTACATATGTGTGGATTTTCATAAGATGAATTCTAAAAAAAAGAAAGATAATTTTCCTATCCCCTTCATCGACAAACTGTCAAATAGGGTGGCAGTGCATGAACTCTATTCCTTGCTAGATGGTTTTAGTGGATATAGTTAGGTGCAAATTGCACAAGAAGACTAGTCTAAGAAATGCCTCACAATAGAATGGGGTACTTATGCCTACAAGGTGATATTGTTTGTTTGTCATGATGGCTACATTCCAAAACCACTTGCATGATTTCATTGAGATATATCTACTTTACTTTTGAATCTTTTGTTTGGTCTTCCAACATTAGGGACACCTGGAATAGTGCTTTGATTGATGCTAGGAGTATGGAATTTTCTCAAGTCTTAAAATTACATCTTTGGAGTCTCATCAAAGTTCTATTGGGTCATATAATCTCTACACAAGGAATAGCAATAGACCCAAGCAAAGGTTGAAAAAATTGAAGCCCTAACTGCACCCACCAAACTATAGTAGTTGAGATGATTTTTGGGCCATGTGGGCTACTATAGAAGGTCCATTGCACATGTTGCAACTAAGGTAGTCCCCCCCTACACAAGATCCTCAAGGAAGATGCATAGTTCATTTGGATTGTTGATTAGGAAGAAGCTTTCAGTACCTTGAAGTAATGATTGATCAAAATGCTGATCTTGCAACTTCATGACTAGATGAAGGAATTTCGTGTGCATGCTGATGCATTAGTTGAAGGGCCAAGAAGTCACTGATTAGGGGAGGAGCTATACAATGATGGAGCTTGAATTCTTTGTTGGTGATGGTGTTTTACCCAGTGAAGTTTCAACATTACCTCTTATCAATGCAGTACAAGTTCTAGCTGGATCATGAGGATTTGTCCTTCTTTATGAACAAGGCAGATGTGAAAGGGTGAATGATGGGGTGACTCCTTATGTTCTAGGAGTTTAATTTTGAAGTGGTTACCAAACTTGGTCGTTTCCATGTCCTAGCTGATTATCTATTGTGGATCCCTCAAAGTGAAGAAGAGAAGAAAGATGATCAAGGCCTGCTTGATAACTACTCTATTTCTAGTGGAAACTATAACCCCATGGTATGCAAAATTGCTAACCGTTCAACCACACAACATTACCCTCTTAGCATCTCTAGCAAAAAGAGAAGAAGAAGCTTCAGTTGGAATCAACCCCTTACATCTAATTCCTAATAGTAGGCACTGTAAGCCATCTCCCAAAAGAAGCGAAGTTGTCATCCATGGGCGAATACCTTCTACCTAAACTAGAAATGAATTCTAAAATCAACTTTGATAGTGAGATAGAAGCATGGATATATTGTTCTCCTTGTTACATGGCCACAACAAAGCTAGAGATAGAAGCAAAAGTTGAAATATAAAGCCTCTTCTCCTCTTACAAAGCCCTTATAGAAGCAGAAATAGAGCTTGAATAGGAAGATAATGAATCCAAAGATAAAGATAATGAAATTGACGAGGAGCAAGAATTCCTACAACTCAAAGAGGATGCCCATGAGGTCAACATGACAGAGGTTTTAGAATATGAAGAGGCCCTACTATCAGATGGAATGACAATGGTCCCTTTTGGGATCATCAATGGTT
The DNA here is from genome assembly GCF_053477565.2 of Lygodium microphyllum. NCBI lineage: Eukaryota > Viridiplantae > Streptophyta > Polypodiopsida > Schizaeales > Lygodiaceae > Lygodium > Lygodium microphyllum. The sequence continues at coordinate 10,001,767 of NC_141135.1, forward strand.
TGCAATATATGCAGAGGATATACACAAAGTGGAAGAAACAAATAGAAATCTCCTTTACCATTGGCTATTGTCACCCTACATCATGAGTTTCTAGAAGGGATGATGATGATAAACCATGCCAACATGCACCAACCCCACAATAGCATAACTTAGGTCCCTATCATGTTATATTTCTAAATATGTATCCTTAGAAGATGAATCCTCAAGTCAAAAAGTGAGTATCCCACAATCCTACCCTCATATCATTTCAACATAAAAAAGAATCTGAAGAGTTATAGCTGGAAGCAGAGAAAGTTGGGTCCAATGGAGCATTAGAGGAAGAAGCTATGCCCTTGAAGGAGTAGATTTATACTGAGAAGCAGCCTAGTGGGATCTTTATTAGAGAGGTAGAAGGTGAAAAGAAATTGACTTTAATTGATGCAGATGGCATCTTTATTAGAGAGGTAGAAGGTGAAAAGAAATTGACTTTAATTGATGCAGATGGCATGGAATGACATCTCAAAGTGAGTAGTAGTCTTCCAAAAGAGAAGCAATTAACTCTTTGTGACCTATTCAAGGAGAACTTGGATGTGTTTGCTTAGTCCTACAAGGATATGAAAGGGATTGATCCCACAACGTGCCAATATCACATCAATCTAGAGCCTAATAAAAGCTTGTATGGTAGTGTTTGAGGTGCATGAATCCCAATTATTCTACCCTATATTTAAGACAAAGTTATTGAAGGTCTTAGAAGTCTAGTTCATCTACCCAATGGCCAATAATGAATGGGTTTTGTCCATTGTAGTCATACCAAAGAAGAATGATAAACTATGCATATGTGTGGATTTTTATAAGTTGAATTCCAAAATAAAGAAAGATCATTTTCCTATCCCCTTTAGCAATAATTGTTAGACATAGTGGTAACAAGTGAATTCTATTCCTTGCTAGATAGTTTTAGTGGATATAATTAGGTGCAAATTGCAAAACAAGACCATAGCCTCAACAAAATGGGGTACTTATGCCTATAGGGTGATATTGTTTGGGCTATGTAGTAACACTCTTTCCATCTTTCAATGAGTCATGATGACTGCATTCCCAAACCACTTGCATGATTTCATTGAGGTATATCTAGATGATTTCTCTATCTTTAGAATGCTCTACCACCATTGGGGAAACTTGGAATAGTTCTTTGATTGATGCCAAGAGTATGGAATTCTTCTCAACCTTGACAAATGCATATTTAGAGTCTCATCGGGAGTATTTTTGGTCTATCATCTCTACAGAAGGGATAGCTGAAGAATCAAGCAAAGATTGCAAAAATTGCAACTCTAATTGCACCTATCAATTTAAAGTAGCTGAGAGGATTTCTTGGCCACATGGGCAACTACAAAAGGTTCATTGCACATTTTGCAACTAAGGTAGTCCCCCTACATAAGCTCCTCAAGAAAGATGTAAAGTTCATTTAGATAGTTAATTACGAAGAAGCTTTCAATACCCTGAAGTAGTTGCCTTGATCTTGCAATGCCCTGATTGGATGAAGGAGTTTCATGTTTATGCTGATGCATCATTTGAAGGGATAGGTACTAATCTCTATCAAAAAGGTGTCTCAAAGCTAGACTGACCTATCTATTATGCAAGCTGAGAAGTCACTAATCAAAAGAGAAACTATACAGTGACAAATCTTGAATGCTTGGTGATGGTATTTTCCTTGGAGAAGGTTTGGAATTACCTCTCATAATTGCATTTAAAGTTCTATGTGGATCATAAGGCTCTATCCTTCCTGATGAACAAGGCAAATGTGAAAGGATGAATGATGAGGTGGCTTCTTCTATTCTAGGAGTTTGATATTGTAGTGGTTACCAAACTTGGTCATTGCCATATCCTAGCTGATCATCCATTGTGGATCCCTCAGAGTGAAGAAGAGGAGAAAGATGATCCAAACCTTCTTGACTCCTTTGTTTCTAGTAGAGACTATAATCCCATGGTAAATATACATTGCCAATTGCTTAGCCATACAATAGTACCCTCCTAGCATCTCTAACAAAGAGAAGAAGAAGCTTCTATTGGAATCAATCCCCTATGCCCCACTAAGCAACACTCTATAGTCTAAGAAAGGTAAAGAAAAAGTACTACAAAAATTTATACCAAGATATGAGATTGTAATTATTTGAAAGGCATGCCATGATGAACCATGTGGTGAATACTTTGTGTGACAAAAGCAATAGTGAGGAAAGCTCTACTTGTAGGATATTGGTGGACAACCCTCCACAAAGATACCTATGAATATTGTGAGCATTGTGATGCTTGTCAAGAAATGGGAAAGCCTACCAAAATTAGTGCTATGCCACTGCAACCAATCCTTTCCTTGAAGCCATTCAAAAAAGGGGGCATCAATTTTTGTGGGAGCAATTGACCCTCCAATTGGAAGGAGGTAGAACATATACATCCTAGTCTGTACAAATGATGTGACAAAGTGGTGTGAAGCAAAGCTCTCAAGTGAGATGATGGCAATAGTGTGGCTTTGTTCTTATACAAGAATATTATCACCTGCTTTGGTAGTCCTTTGGACTTGGTAAATTATCGGGGCACTCACTTTTTGAACAAGACCATGGAAGATTTGACATAGATCTATAAGATATGCCATCGCAAGTCCACACCCTACTACCCTAGAGCCAATGGCCAAGACAAGCCACCAGTTGCATTCTTTGTTTGATCTTGACAAGGACAATTATCATGCATCATTGTGATTAGGACAATTGACTTAGAGAGGTTATCTAGGTCCATGTTCTGTTTCATTTTCTTCAAATCCAGTAAACGTGTGTGAATAGTTATGAAAAAGGGTATGTCTATGTTTAAAACAAAAGAACTAAAAAAAGTAAAAAATAATAAGTTATAGGAGAAAAGGACTTTGGTCCCTACCATGCAAACCTATTCATTGAGAAAAGACAACAAAAAGGATGAAAAAGGGGAAAAAAAAACCATTGTGAAAATGAAGAAATTCCTTATCATAACACTCTTGGGCAAGAAGCTAGCCATGGAAAAGCTGGCAATATCATATAATATCTATGAATTGATTCTTTTGATGATATTTCTAGGGTACAATTTTGAAGCCACTTCCCTTTATGCGCTATATCTCTATGACTCTAGTGAATGTCTGACTCCTACTGTAGACATAAGATTTTCATCCAATCCAAGTTCTTAATTTATTAGCTACCTTCTTGGGCATGCCCCTTCATTAACATATATTGTTTGATATCATCAACATGTTGAAGCTTATCTTTATGGACAACTCTTGTGAGTGATGTGAGCTTGCATCGTAATAGGATGGAGATATGAGTATAGACTGCCCTCTATATTTATCAACAAAGTGTGAGATTGAGGGTGGGGCGAGTAACCAATTGTTTCCCTTCAATTCAAATGTGATTTGAGCTATGTGAATAGAGTGTTGCATGCATGGCCTAGGCCTCTCAATGCACAAAGCATGATCCATTCTGTGCACGATACTATAAGGCTCCATGGCCTTCCTACTTGCATTGTATGCGGGTATAGGGGAATACGCATGACTATACCATCAATTGCACACAAGGTATACAAAATTTGCACAAGTGACAGTGAGGACTACATGAATGGATTTCAAGAATTAGGTTTCCCTCCTATATTTTTCAATAGAGCATATGATAGAGGGAGACCATGTGTTATAGAACTTCTATTTCAACAAACTGAGAGGTGAGGTCTAAGGGACATTACGACAATTAGCAATTGGGTATGTTTCCATTTTTCTATGCACATGAGATGAGCCTCTACGACCACAACAAGACATCTCTTTCTATTCCATGCATTGCACTCTAAGGCTCCCTAGCCTTCCTTCTTGCATCTATGCTAGATAGGGTGGGATACATTGATACACCATCAATTGTGCACATTGCCATACATCCTCTGTGTCCCTCAATCTTTCCAATTTCTCAATTGGGTATGAGCTATGGGTTTCTCTCATCCCTCTTTGATTGACATGAGTACATGGGGCGAGTGATTGATCTATCCTTTTCAACCTCAGTGATTGGTGAGACAGAGAGCCACATGCTTCATTGGCAATAACTTGGCCGTCTCTACCTATACCTCTACCTCCTTGGTATTGCCACTTGATCCATGCCATGCTAAAGCATGTTGTGACAACCTGTGGTGCCTCCTAAAGTCATTGGCCAATTGAGCGACAATGAGTGACTCCAACATCTTACAACAAGAACAACTTTCAACCATGACCAATTGCTGAATGGGCCAAGTGTTTCTAGCTCTACTCTTACATGTATGTGTCTATGTCATGTCATAAGTGTAGGAAAACAAGGGGTTGGGTAGTGTATTAGTGTGTAGGCCCTATTGATCATCCTAACCTAGTTTGTAGGTCTTAAGTGTGGGGACGCATCCTTGGATGCCCATTTGCATAATCTTAGAAAAACGCTTTCTACATATCATAGCTAGTTGCTATCTCTTTTTTGTGCCCTACAAGGTCCCTTCCCCACCCACCCATCTTGTTATACCCCATACCTGAGGTTTCTCCTTCCTATTTTGATGGTTTTTTATTTTTCTATTCTTCCATGTGAGCACATTCTTGCTTCACAGAAACTTGAAATTGATGTCAGATTCCTATTTTTCCCTTTAAACCAGACACTTTTCCCTTTTAAAACCCCCTCTTTTGAGTTACGATCTATTCGTTATCAACTTTTAAAGGACTTCATACGATTTGGGCATTGTTCCAAATAATCTTTTTAATATCAAAATTGTGTTTTGACCTTACATCTCTAACCATCCCATTTGACCATATTTTTTTTCTTTTTATCACCCAGATGATTGAAAATGGATATTGTGAGCTCAAAAGTAGTCCGTGGCACAATCTGATGACTCCAACCACCAAGTTACCCATGCGTGAGTTAGACCAACATGTTATGGGTGATGTGAGCGAGCCGCATACTATGGGAGAGATATCTAGGGCATGACGGCCTTGTGATGTGATATGAGGCAAAGGGTGCATTTGTTACACAATAGCATCCTCTTGGCATATCTTTCAAGTTGGCTTTTACTGCATGTTCTAGACTTGATGGGGTGTTGTGTGCCCATAGACCATGTTACTTGTGCGTGTTTTTGCTTTGTAGATTCATGGGACTAGGTAGGCATTGTCACAATACCTATATAGGGAGGAGTGGTGACTCTGAGTCTTGCTTAGTTTCTACTCTATGTGTTATTTCCTATACCCAGTGGTGGTTAATCCTCACATGTGTGGCATCACAAGGGTATAGTCGTGGGATATGCCTATATTGTATCATTTCTTTCATTGAATAAGATATGAGTATACCATGCTCTCACATATCGTGTTACCTTTCTATGCTATATTGAGTGAGTGATTGAGTATAGGTGCATTATATCCCCTCCCCCTCCTTGAAGAGATTCGATATGTGTATGTGTGTGTGTGTAGATATATATCTGCTAAAGGGGGTGGTAGTGCCCCCTTTTGGGGAGAGAGAGAGAGAGAGAGAGAGAGAGAGAGAGAGAGAGAGAGAGAGAGAGAGAGAGAGAGAGAGAGAGAGAGAGAGAGAGAGAGAGAGAGAGAGAGAGAGAGAGAGAGAGAGAGAGAGAGAGAGAGAGAGAGAGAGAGAGAGAGAGAGAGAGAGAGAGAGAGAGAGATCCCAAACTTTGCCCCCCAAAGGAAAATATTATAACCCCTACCAAAAATAAAATTTGCCCCACAAAAAAAAAAGCATGGGGAAATTCCCCCCCCCCCCCCCCCCCAAACAAGAAAATTTGACCCCCCCAAAAATAAAATAATACTAACTAATTTATTATTAATTCAAAAATAAATTGAAATAATACACTAGTAATCATAAGTACTATTCATTCAAAAAATAGTAATATCAATAAAATATTAGTATTAATAGTAAACAATGATATAATCAAATTTATACTAATTAAAACTAGCTAAGTAACTAATAATGACTAACTCACTAATACTAAATAGCTATTTTAATTGATACTAGCCAATTTAAATAAAATAATACTAATTAAAACTACATCAGTACTAACTATCAAACTAATTTAATACTAACTAATTTAATATTGATTAGAAAATTAATTAAATTAATATATTATTAAAAATTAGTAATATTAATTAAAAAGTAGTAAAATTGATATAATCTTAACATTAATAATAGTAACTAATTTAATTAAATTTATAGTAATAGTAACTAGCTATTTTCATTTATATTAACTAATATATTTGAATGTATACAAATTAAAACTAAGTAACTAACAAAACTAACTATCAAGCTAATTTAATTAATTTAGTACTAATTAACACTAGTTAAAACTAACTAACTTACTAATTAATATCAACTAATTAAATTATACTAACTAATTTGATATTAACACAATAATAACTATAATTAAAAAATTGATTAAAATAGAATGATTTAAACTAACATATTATTTGAATTCTTTTATACTAAGGAATTTATATTAATATAGATTATTGCTAACTTACTAATTAACATGAGAGAGAGAGAGAGAGAGAGAGAGAGAGAGAGAGAGAGAGAGAGAGAGAGAGAGAGAGAGAGAGAGAGAGAGAGAGAGAGAGAGAGAGAGAGAGAGAGAGAGAGAGAGAGAGAGAGAGAGAGAGAGAGAGAGAGAGAGAGAGAGATGTGTATTTTTTTCTGTCTTAGGGAGGGGTTACCAAACAACCCCTTCTTCAAAGAATGGTTCCACAAGTGCTCCCAAACAAAGGAGTTATGTGAAATTATTTTTTTGCCAAACAAGGAGTTGCCGATAGCCCCTTCTCGGCAAAAAAAAATTGTGAAAAAACTCACAAGTAGACTTTTGACTTTGTTTTTCGCATGAGAAGGGGTTGTTGGTAACCCATTCGTGGCAAGAAAAAGTTGTACATATCACATGCTCTCTCTCTCTCTCTCTCATCACTCTTTTACTCTCTCTCCCCCCATTTTCTCTAATAAAGTCATAAATCCCTTCTCAGACTTGTGACTTTTTTTCCTACCCAAGAAGGGGCTATTAACAACCCCATTTTGGGTGAAAAATAAAGCCTCAATTGGACACTACTTTTTTTTCTCCTGAGAAGGGTTTATTGATGACCCCATCTTGGTGAGAAAAAATAGTACATATCACATGCTCTCTCTCTCTCTCTCTCTCTCTCTCTCTCTCCCTCTCCTTCTCTCTCATCACTCTTTTACTCTCTCTCCCTCCCATTTTCTCTAATAAATTCACAAGTCCCTTCTTAGATTTGTGACTTTTTTTCACCCAAGAAGGGGTTGTGAGGACCCCTTCTTGGCAATCAAATAGTACATATGGCATGCGCTCTCTCTCTCTCTCTCTCTCTCTCTCTCATTACTCTTTTACTCTCTCTCCCTTCTATTTTCTCTAATAAAGTAACAAGTCTCTTCTTGAACTTATGACATTTTTTTTCACCTGAGAAGGGGTTGTTGATGACCCCATTTTGAGTTAAAAATAAAGCCATAAGTTGACTTGTGACTTTTTTTCCACCCTAGAAGGGGCTGTCACAACCTCTTCTTATCAAGAAAAGACTCTGCATATCACATGCTCTCTCTTTCTCATCATCATTTTTCTCTCTCTTTACCCCCCATTTTCTCTCTCCTTTGCCTATAAAAGGACCCTCCCCCTCCTTATCCACATTGCAAATCATTTCAGAGAGAGAGAGAGAGAGAGAGAGAGAGAGAGAGAGAGAGAGAGAGAGAGAGAGAGAGAGAGAGAGAGAGAGAGAGAGAGAGAGAGAACTATACTGAGGGTGGGAGACATAAATTACAAACTTGATTTCAAAGGGGAGATGGGAATAGACAAAGGACATAGAAAGAGGAGAGAGAACAGAGAGAGATCTCTCTCCCTCTTTCCTCTTTTCCTCTCTCTCTCTCTCTCTCTCTCTCTCTCTCTTGCCCCTCCAATTTGTCCCCACCCTCCTCTCCCTTTCTCTCTCCCACTAATCTATTCCCACCCTCCTCTCTCTCTCTCTCATTGTGTGTGTGTGTGTGTGTGTGTTGAATGCTGAAGTGACTTGATTTTTTGGTTGATTTTTGTTGTTTTTGAGGGCTGAATGGTTGATTTTTGATGGTTGGTTATGTTTTGGAATCTCATGATGTTTTTCAGTAGAGATATGGGGCTCTATGATGTTTTGATAGGTTCTGTTGAGGTTCTAATTGGTTTTGATAGCTTTTGTTTTGTTCTGTTTTTCTTCTGTATAAAGCATGGAGTAATGATTGATGAAATTTGAGGTTGTTTGAAAGCTCATTGAATGGTTATTGATAGTTTGGAATGGTTTTAGTATGAGTTATGTGGTTTTGATGCTTTCTGTTGACCTTCTGTAACCCTTTGTTGAGCTTCTGTAGAGCCTCTGTTTATGTTCTGTATACCTATGTAAGTGTTTTGTGGAATGTATGTAAGACTTTGGGAAAGTTTTCTAGACTTGAAAAGAGGTGAATTCAAGTTCAAAAGAGCTCAAGGAAGTGAAAGAAGCAATTGTTGAAGACTTAGGAGAAGATTGGAGTGAAGTGACAATGATGAGCTACGAAGAGTCACGGTAGTGGCTCTGGTGACCTTTCATATCAAACAAACCTCTTAGAAGGGGTATCCATGACCAAATAAGGATTATTATGAGTGATTATTGAGTATCGTAGTGAGGATATGGTGTACTATGGGGAGAGAAAGAGAGAGTAAGAGATAGCCAATTCTATGTAAAACAATGTATCTATCTACGAGAGATTGTGAAAGAAAGCTATGGAATGTTTGAAGATGAATCATATATGATATCTTTCCATTCAAAGTGGAGCATTATTTTGTGTTTTCAATGTCTACCAAAGAATTCTATAAAGAATATGATGGATTTTGTTAAAGTTAAAGCTGTGGGAGAATTGTTTCTATAAAGCTGCATGAAGATTTCTTATTCCTAGTGTTGTTTTTTTTGTTGAGATCATATAAAAGATGAAAAATATGGTTGTTGATGTTACAAGATAGATTTTCTTGCATTAGAAACCCAATTTCCTTGGTATTCCTTTTGGGGCTCCATATTTTTGGTGCGCAACTGAGGAACACTGCCATCAACAAATATCAAAAGAGGTTGAAAATGAGGGAAATGGCATTGCCAAGAAGAGAAGAATTCAATGGATGGTTCCAAAGTTCCTTCTAAAATTTAAGAATTGGAGATTCTCATTGCCAAAGCCACTTCTACAAGAAGTTCATCCCACAATGGCAGAAACATATTACCATCATGATGCAGGCTCTACGAGGTGGACTATTTCCCCTTCCTGTTCACGCAATAGAGATGTGCATCTTAGTGGCAATTTTTTTGGGAATAAAATGAAGTGCAAAAATAGAGAGAATGACCATCCATGGAAGATCTAGCATTCATTGAGAAGTTTTTGGACATCTTCAAGTGGGAGATCATGAAGAAGCTTCAGGAGTTGTGGTCAATGGAGGTTCACGAAAAAGAAGAAGAAAAGAGTTGCCATTTGTTCATGGATGCTCGACAGGAGGACACGTGGGACTCATGGTGTACTTACAATCTCTTGTTTGTCAAATTAGCAATCCACTAAAAGTTGGTAGATAGAGTATTTTTCACAACATACACGATTGAAACCATCGTAAGCTAGCATTACTATGATGATGGCACCACAACGATTCTCAGAAGAATGAGTTTTGATACCTTCAGAACGAAATACCTTCCTCTCTGTAGTGGTTTGAAAGCTGAATTCAAAGACATAGGAAAGAAAGAAGTAGAAGAAATGTTAGCCAGAGAGTCCTCTAGAGACTAAAGTCCCCTCTGATTCTGTTCTATTGAGTATAGACCAACTGGGTGGAGCCAACCCCTTGATGAATGTTGCAATCAAGAGGCAAACACTAGAACGAGTCCAGAAGTACGCGAGAAGAAAGAAGGCAAAAATCAAGGCCGAGAACGAGCTTGCAGTAGAAGCATCCTTTGATGCCCTAAAAGCACTCTTTACGGAAGTCCCTATGGCTACTCAAGGTCCCCTTCCTAGTCAAATCCATCCTGGAAATATTGATGACATGTCACTAAATGTAGTCCCGTTGCCCATTTTTAAGGGAGACTACAATGAAGATCTTGATCTTCATGTAGTAGAGTTTATGGTAGCATGTGTGGCTAACAATGCTAGAACCCTCAAGCATTGGTTAGCAATATTCCCTGCCACTTTCAAGGGCACAATGGTTTAGTGGTATGAAAGACAAGTAATAAGAACTTTTGGCACATGGGACGACTTGAAGTTGGCATTCCTCACTAAATTCAAGTGTGAAGGTTTTGAAGAGCAGATGCGAGAGGAGTTCATGAACCTATGTCAAATTCTCTGGTAAACGAGTAGAAGATTATGTCTCGCGAATGGAATCCATACTAAAGAGATGGACCAACCATCATTTGGATGAAGGTATCCAGAATGGAGTTTTCTTTAGAGAGCTATAACCAAAATTTTGCAAGTTTGTGGAATTAAGAAGACCAGTCAATTTGCAAGCTGCAGTGGAAGGTGCAAGACTGTATGACAAAGTTGAAACAAGGTTGTCAATGACCTCAAGAAGAGGAGTCTTACCTCCTCCTATGCTAGGAATGGTATACCCACCAAATGCAGTCCCAAGGACAGTTCCCTACCCCTACCCCTAGATGGAGTATACCTAATCCATAGTGGCCACAGATGACATTGCCTCAAATGATGGTTAAACCACAATAACAGTGGCCTCAAATAGTTCCTCCAATGGCGACTCAACAACAGTGGAATCCTACCCACTGGAATCAACAATCCCAAGTCTCAACAGGAGCTCTGAATTAGAACCAAAATAGAGGAGATCAACCCAACCAATGTATGCACTGATCACAAAAGGTTCTCAAAACCCCACTACAAGTACTCTAGGAGGTGAAAATCTGAAGGACTACTTGTCCAACTCAGTTGCAAGTATAAAAAAAGAGCTTATGGATGTGATTAGAGAATAGCTATAAATGCTAAAAGGTGAATACTGCCAATATATCCACTCATGTGAGAGGTGGGAGAGATGAGATGCGTTCTAATACATGGTGTGAAAAGTTCCATCAAGCAAAACATTGAGGTACTAAATGTATCCAAAAACCAACCATTTCTAGAGCCTTCTATTCATACTGTTTGAGGACGAACCATACAGAGGATATCTACTCTCTAAAAGAGATGCACAAAAGAAAAAGAAAGATGAAGATGCAAGATTCAACTTGCTGGAATCCAAAATGACAATGCAGGACATTGGACCAAAGCATAGGGATTTTGGTCCTAGTTTTGGTCCAAGGAGGTTTCCCTCTCAGAGTTACAAAGGACGACAGTATGGCGGTGCCCAGAGATCTGAGTGGAGTGTTACAGATGTAGAGAAAAGGGTCATATCTCATCAAACTATCCAAACTCTAGAAGGTCTATGGACTACAAGCCCTTATACAGTCGTCGATATAAGGGAGAAGGACACATTGCAAAAGATTATCCAAGTCCAGCTCCTATGAAAGCTACCTCCAAGACCCAATAAAAAATCCAAGAACTTGCTTCCAATTTGGTGGAATTGGAAGTGGCCACAATAACGCGTGCAAATAAAGGAGAACCCGTAGTTCCAAAAGAGAACATTCCCTCTCCTAAGACCATGAAATTCAACCTTCCTAGGGAGAAAAGAAATAGTGTAGTACTGAACAAGGTAGTACAGAGCACTACAGAGCCAGACAGAGCCACAGAGATAGTTGCAAAGATAGGACCAGAGGTCTAGGAGATAGAGGATGCTAAAGTACCTCCTCATGTAGAAGAAGCATATATGTTTCTACTTCTAGAAGAAAAAGGGAAGATAAAAGTGGGCGTGGTCCCATTTCCTAGTCGATTGGAGAAGCATGTGGATCCTATCAAAGAATATGATTTGGTCAAAGACCTAGAAACTTTTAAACCAAACTTAACATTCCAACAGTTTGCTGATGTTGTCTCCTGGCTATCGAAAGAAATTCAAAAGTATAGTGACAAGAAGAAGAGGCCTAGGAATTGCTCCCTTTGTGGCAACCAAGTCCAACAAAGCCTCAGAACCTGTGAAGGAAGTAGATATGGCTAACGCCTTCCTAGATCCGGGAACCCTAGAGATTGACGTATGGATTCAAGGATACTTTATAGCAGACGCATTGATTGACAGAGGCTTATCAATGAGCATAATGACGAATGTGACAATGAAGGATCTAGGCTTGCAAGGAATGTAGCCTACATAGTGGCTTATCAAATTGGTAGACCAAAGTAGAATCAAACCGTTGGGCATTCTCCCATACGTGAAGACAACCCTTGCAAGAAGGGATTATTGGATGACATATCTGGTGGTCAAACCAAATTCCTACGGGACCTCATACCCTTTGTTGTTAGGAAGACCTTGGCTTTTTGAAGCAAGAGCAAGGATGGACTAGTTCAAATGAATAACCCTAGGTAGAAGACCTAACAAAGTAGTACTGAAGTTGTATGGATCACAAAATGGTAATGGATCCACTTTCATCAAAGTAGTAATAAACTCCTCCCATGAAGTAACAAATGGTACATTAGGAGATGAAGAAGTCGTCAAACAAATCTTTCTCCCAAGAAAACAGAGGCATAGTCCCTAACAATGGGCACTGTAAGCCAATTGTCAAAGGAAGCAAAGTCTTTGTCCATGGGAGAATACCTCCTACCTGAACCTGAATTGACTTTTGAAATTACCTCTGACAACGAGACAGAATCATGGATGTATTATTCTCCCTATTACATTGCAGTTGCAGAGATAGAGCTAGAGACAGAGATAGGAGCAGAGCCAGAGATAGTGACAGCGAACAGAAGAAGAAACAGAAGCATAAGTAGAGGACATACCAGAGATTTTGTTCTTCTCTTATGGAGCCCCCACAAAGTAGAAACATAATTGAAGAGGATGAAAGTGATAATGTAGAAGAAGAGTATGAAAGCAAGCTAGAAGAGTCCATCCTACTCCCAGAAGGCAGAGATGAGGAAGAAGTTCTTGAAGCCTCAGAAGCAGAAGATCCCTTTCTGTTTGACAGAATGATTGTGGTACCATTTGGACTGATTAACGAGTCACGTCATAAGCAATGCCTCTATAAGAAATGGATTAAGAAGAATAGGCTTTCTTTAGCAGTGGCTCTTGTCACCCAAAGTTACCCTTCCTAAGAGAAGATGATGAGGATGCACTTTGCCAACAACCCCTATCCCTACAACTTAAATAGAACGTAGATGGTTCCTGCTATGTGACGTTCTTGGATGCATCCTCAGAAGATGAGTCCTCGAGCCAAAAAGTAACTTATCCCCACACCAAATCCGAAACCACTCTAATACCCTTTCATCTTCCTAAGGAGCGAGCTAAGCCTCCATTAAAAGAGGATATTAGTTCCAGTGAACCATTAAAAGAGGAAACCACTCCCTTACCCAAAAGTAGTCCATGGGACATTCATCCGCGAAGTGGAAGGTGAAAAGCAATTGACATTCGTGGATTCTGAAGGTACTAAATGCCACTTAAAGGTGGGTCTAAATCTTCTAGAAGAAGAACTACTGGTCCTGCATGACCTACATGTTTTCATGGTCGTACAAAGATCTAAAGGGGATTGATCCCATAGTATGCCAACACCACATTGACCTAGAGCCTAATGCCAAACCCATTGTGGTAGTACCCAAGAAGAACAAAAAGCTGCAAATATGTGTGGACTTCCGAAAGCTAAATTCCAAGATGAAGAAGAATCATTTCTCTATCCCTTTCACATACCAATTGTTGGACACAGTGGCAAGCCATGAGCTCTATTCCCTCTTGGATGGATCCAACGATACAACCAAGTCCAAATTGCAGAAGAGGATCAATCCAAAACGACTTTCACAACGAAATGGGGAACCTATGCTTACAGAGTGATGCCATTTGGGCTCTATAGTAATGCCCCTTATACTTTCCAACGAGTGATGATGGCTGCCTTCGAGAACCATCTACATGATCCCATTGAGTGTACCTCGATGGCTTCTATGTCTATAGCCTAATCCGTGAGCATTGGGGACACCTAGAATAGTGCTTTGACAGATGTTAAGAATATGGGATTTCTCTCAACCCCGACAAATGTGTCTTTGGAGTCTCTTTAGGAGTTCTTCTAGGCCACATTGTCTCTACACAAGGGATAGCAACAAATCCTACTAAGATTGAGAAGATTGCTGCCTTAATAGCCCCAACCAACCTTAAACAATTAAGGGGATTCCTTGGCCATGTGGGATATTATAGAAGATTCATTGCACAATTTGTGACAAAGGAAGTCCCTTTCCATAAAATCCTACAAAAGGATGCAGATTTCACATGGACCACTGATTGTGACAAGGTATTCAACACCTTGAAGTAGTGTTTGATTGAAGCACCCATCTTATAGCCTCCTAATTGGACAAAGGAGTTCCATGTGCACACTGATGCATCAGTTGAAGGCCTAGGTGCAGTCTTATGCCAAAAGGGCCTCTCTAGGTTAGATCAACCTATCTATTATGCAAGTCGAAAAGTAACCGACATAGAGTGAAACTACATAGTGACGGAACTTGAGTGTCTAGCAATGGTGTTTACCTTAGAGAAGTTCCAGCACTATATGTTGTCGACACACTTCAAGTTTTATGTGGATCACGAGGCCTTGTCCTTCCTGATGAATGAGGAGCCACTTTTTCTTTTTACAGCCCCATGTTCTGAACCACGAATCATGAGTTATTAATTTTTGAAGCGTTTTCTGCCCATTTTATGTGATTCCATACGAACATGCCTTTTTTGCAATAGAACTGCAATCTATTACGCCAACCCTAACCTAAACCTTTCCTTGGACATATTTTGTTTTTCATGCCTATTATTTTGATGTACGGTTTTCTCGTTATTGTTTTTTTTTTGTAATTTCGAGTATTTTTGTGTGCATTTTTGATTGTTTTTCCATGTGAACCTACCTTAATCACCTCAAAATTTAATTTTGATTGAATAGATCTATCCAACTTGGTTTCTTACATGATTTTTCTTTTTTTTCCCTCCTAATCCGGCCTATCGATTTTATTTTATTAAATTTTTTGTGCATTTTTATATTCTGTCCCATGATGGAATCCGATATGGAAAGAGCTAAAGTATACGCTACTCTCAATAAGAAGGGTCCAAATAGCCAATTATTAGTAATTCAAACACCAACAAATTATCAAGGTAAACCCTTTCGGATTTTAATTTCTTGTAGAAGTACCCACTCTTTCATATCACCAAAATGTGCAAAAAGGCTAGGCATAAACACTATTCTTGCACCTAGAATGCTTGTGGAGTGAACAAATGGCAAAGAAGTTCTATTAACACAACAAACTAGCAATGTAGAATTTAGCTTGGGTGTCAATTCTTCCAAAATGAACTTTCGAATTATGAACCTCAAGGCTTATGAGTGTTTGCTAGGAATGGATTGGCTAATTCCAAATAATGCCCATATCAATTGCAGAAAGGGCTAAATAGCATTCCAAACTCAAAGGGAGAATAAGTAACCACTTAGGGAGAAGCAGGAAACCCTAAGGCTCAACTAGCTAAAGTCTCCAGAATAGTAAAAGGATTGAAGAAAGGATTACATGTCTATCTAATTAAGCTCAACAAGGCTAAGCATGATAGTGAAGCCAAGGATCAACCATCTTGGCTAAAAGAATATGTGGATTTTTTTTTAGGAGAACTGACAGAGCTCCCACCAGAGTAAGGGAAGTAGATCATGAAATTCAACTCATTCTAGGCGCTGCCCCTCGTCGCCAGACGGCCTAACTGAATGTCAATTCTTGAAGCCATTGAGCTAAAAGAACAACCCAAGCAGTTATTAGACCATGGATACACCGACCAAGTAATTCACCATGGGGAGCCTTGGTTTTATTTCATAAAAAGAAAGACAGAACACTCTGCCTTTATATCGATTATCGTGGATTAAACCAGGTAACAATAAAAAACAAATATCCAATTTCTAGGATAGATGAGTTGCTTGACCAACTCTAGGGAGCAAAGGTCTTTTCAAAGATCGATCTCATATCAAAATATTATCAAATAAGAATTAGGGAGGAAGATATCCCTAAAATTGCTTTTAACACAAGGTAATGTCATTATGAGTTTATTGTGATGTTGTTTGGGTTAGCAAATGCTCTTGCCACCTTCAACACGTTGATGCAATACATTTTTCAACCCTACCTTGATGACTTCATCCTCTTCTTTGATGATATCTTAACGTATTCCAAGAATGAAGAAGACCATGAACCATAGCTACGAATAATTCTTGAAACAATGAGGGCCCACAAACTGTATGCTAAAAGGAAGAAATGTGCTTTCTTCAAGAAGCAGATTGAATATCGAAGATTCATAGTATTAGCAAATGGCATCTCCATGGATCTTTCCAAGGTTCAAGATGTATAAGACTGGCCACCCTCAACAACAATCAAGGAAGTACGAACTTGCTTTCTAGGGCTAACGGGTTGGTATAGAGTCTTCATTAATGCCTCAATTGCCGCACCTCTCATCGACCTTCTCAAAAAGTAGGTCTCCATTACATGGGTGTTCTCCAAACAATCTAGGTTTGAGAAGCTTAAGCACAATTTAGTAATCACCCCTATCTTAAGGCTACCCGACCTTAGCCAAGAATTCAAAGTCGTACTGATGCAAGCTCTCTTTCTTTGGGTTGTGTGCTTATGCAAGAAGGACATCTAGTAGCCTATGCTTCAAGAAAATTAAAGATCCACGAAAGAAACTATGCCATACATGATCTAGAATTACTTGCTATAATCCATGCCTTTAAACTATGGAGACATTACCTGCTTGGTAATAGGTTTTCTCTAGTCTTTTCTCTAGTCATTGATCATAAAAGACTAAAGTAGATTTTTACTCAACGAGATCTCAATATGAGACAATGCCAATGGATTGAGACCTTGCAAGAATTTGACTTTGAAATCAAGTATAGACTAGGCAAGGAGAATGTGATTGCAGATGCCCTAAGCCGTAAATCATTCCTTAATGCTCTAATCTTAGAAGAATCCTCTAGGGTTGGAACTCTTGCCACAAAAGTTTCTTCATCAATAGATTCTCTAATGTGGGATACTCTAACAACATCATCATTAGGCTAATGAATGTCAATCAAAAGGACAAGGAGGATATTCGAGACTATGTCGCCCATGTGCGGAGTCTCTTTAAAAGAATCCTAGCCCACAGAGAAACCTAGAGAATGAGAGGTCTCCACCATGTTCATAAGCAAAATCCAAAGTGAACCTCCCTGAGCTTGGGCAGGCCAACAACAAAGTCCATACTAATGAATTCCCATTTCATTTGGGGAATGTCAAGTGATTGCAACTTCCCTGGCATTTTGACATGTTCGGCCTTAATGCGTTGACAAGACAAACACTCTGTGACATATTTGAGAACATCACCTTTAAGCCTCTCCCAATAATAGCTCTTTCTGAATGAATTGAGGGTCTTGGCATAGCCAAGATGTAAAAATGGGAGTCATGAGATTCCCAAAGTATGAGTGACTGGCTTGCCTGTATACATAATCTCGTTCTATAGTAGACAATTCCACTATTGATAGAGAATTCTTGATACTTTGCATGTAGCTTTGGGTCTTGATCCTTGATAGGGATCTCCCTTAGCATTTTTTGGTAAGTTGGATCATGGCATGCCTCTTCTCTAGCTAGCTCAAGTATTGGGTTGCTTGGCATGGATACCTTTGTGGCTAGAGATCTAGCTGTTGATGGATCTTGCAAGATTAGAGAATTTAGAAATGCCTTGTGGTGGCTGAGTGCATTGGCAACTACATTCTCCTTTCCAGGCCAGTACTTGATTTCAAAATCATATTCCTATAGCACTTTAATCCATCGACGTTGCCTCATGTTGAGCTCATTCTGGGTAAAGGTCCACTTGAGACTTTTATGATCCGTCACTAGGGTAAACTTGTTACCCAACAAGTAGTGTCTCCATAGCTTGAGAGCATGGATGACAGCTAACAACTCCATATTGTGGATAGAATAATTCTTCTCATGGCTCTTCAGTTTCCTTGAAGAGCATGCTACAGGATGACCCTCTTACATAAGCACACATCCTAAGGCAAGTGTGCTAGCATCAGTTACTACTTTGAACTCCTTACTAAGGTCCGAAAGTTTCAGGATAGGTGCGTGCTGATACCAAGCTTTGCTTTAGTTTATCAAAGCTAGATTGTTCAGCAATTGACCATATAATTGATGTTTGCTTCTTTAGTAGGTCCGTTAGAGGTGCTACAATCAAAGCATAGTTTTTGATAAAGACCCTGTACCATCCTATCAATCCAAGAAAACTGCGTATTTCTTTGACAATTGTTGGTATTGGCCATTCTAGAACATCTCCGGGTCCACTGAAATTCCTTCAACTAAAACAATGAATCCCAGATACTCAATCTGTCGCTTGAAGAATAAAGGACAAGAGAAAGATAGATCAAGATATTGTAGAGTCTTCAAAAAGGGTGACACATAGAAATTATGAGTAGCCTAGAGCTTTAGTTCAGCCTACTCCTAAGCATGTAATGAAGGCTATATTTCAAGAAAAATAAATAAGATGGGAAGAAAAAGGGTAAACACTCCAGTTATAAGCCATAGCCCACCATCATAGCCCAACATTAAGACTATATTGGATATAAAGAAAAGAAATAGGATGGGAAGAAAAAGGGTAAACACAACTTGCAGTCCAACATTGAGACTATGATGGATATAAAAGAAGTGTTTGTAGAGCATATTCTCAATAACAGTTGGAATTTAATCTGAGAGAGGTGCTTATATTACAAAGTTTAACTTTCATGATGAAGTTGTTAACATTACAGAGAGAAAATGATAGTTTCTTAGTGATTTGGAAAATGCTATGGTACAGATGGTAGAAGAGTTCAGGTCGTAAAAATAAACATTGATTATGAGAAAAATACACGTGATGTTTTGGAAAGGGATAATGCTATACATGAACTAGCTAAGGATAGAAACAATATTGCATTGGCTAAAATTTTAGTTATTTTCAACACTATGCAAGGGGAATCACATAAATGCAACATGTTGATGATGAGGCTTTAGGATGTTTAAGAGACCTATTGTAAATAACAATAAAATAATACTATACTCATGTATTAAGACACATATAGGAATTTCATTGGTTTCCTTGCTTATTGTTGCTTAGTATCATACCTAATTTGATGGTAGCTAGTTGACGATAACTACTATATACTATAGCTTTTCTTATATTAGATATGAGATTTGAAGCTTAACTGATTGCATAAAGTATATGTATAGAAGAGAATTGTTTTACTATAGGGTTATCTTTGAGTTCTCATCTTAGAGCTTTTGTGTAATTGTCCCAGCATAGGGTATTACACTAATACATTGAGTGCATGTGTTGGACTTGCTTTGTTATGTATCATATGAATTAAAGGGTTTTGTAATGACAGCTTCTTATCCATTCTTAAACTTATTCAATGTTCACTTTTCTTATTGTTTCTTAAGCTTACTCTTTGAATCCTTCTCTTTGAAACCTCATGGTTAAGGCCTTCAACTTAATACCCCTCAATATTTGGTAAGCCCAATGTGAAGGTTGTTCGAAGGGTGCAAGATGGGTGATGCATTGGGTTTGATTTCTTCTACAAGAGTAGGCGATTAGATGAACAAGTTGATTTAGAATTTATGTATTTGAAATAGTAACACGAGAAGCTACAATAGGAAAAAAGAATGCAAGCTTCTAAACATTGGAATATGTAGTGTGATTAAGGCTTTCTAGAAGATGTGGAAAATGAATTGAAACTCTTTAATATCCATAATTTTTTGGCTTAATTGCACATGTATGCACTAAAAATGTAAAATTTTTTGGCTTAATTGCACATGTATGCACTAAAAATGTAAAATTTTTAGGATTACACAAATTTCATGAAGCCACAACTCTCATCACGCATGAGTTAAAAGCTACATTATGAATTGCATCTCAAGGAGCCATATTGGGCTAAATTTAAAGGATTTAATAGGAGCTTTACATAGAGGATGTTAATATGAATACTCACAAAATGTTCCAAGAGTGGGTAACTAAGCCTAACAAAGAAATTATAGCCATTAAATTTATATGTGAATTTGAAAGTAGATATGATTAGTTAGATGTAGTAGAGTATTAGGCTCTAGAGAGACAAAGAAGATTGAGATATTTTTACAAGTAGCAGATCTTTCCTTACAAGAGATTTTGGAAGGTCTTTTAGAAGATCTAATAAAAAAATGGAGCTTAAGATAGAGTGGCATCATGTGAAAGAGGATGTTAATGCACTTGTGAAGAAATAAAGAAGAAGGGCCATATTGCATGTTGAGGCTGTGCCTATTGCCTCTGGCAAAAGGCGATAGAATTTTTAGTTAAGCCACCTATGCCTATGGTTGTACCTATCATGAAAGAGGATGTCATAGATGAATTACTAAAGGGGATGTATGACATACTACCAAAAGTTGCAAAGTTGGATAAAAAGGGGCTAGCTATAGCCCCTAAGCCTCCTCGAGAGGGCTTTGTTCATTTTTTAATATGGTGTGAGAGTGCATTATTTTTGCAAGCTTTTGATTTTGTGCTTTTGCAATTGAAATTGATTTTTTGAGCTTTTTGAAACAACCTTGGATATTTTCTATAAAGGACATCGACATTATAGTTCACTTCATAAATGCCATATCACACACTACTCCTCTTTTTTAACATGAAGATATGTGATATATCATGCATCTATCACTGTTTTGGAGCTCCCAAAAAAATGCACACTATCCATAATAGATAGAGCAATGCAATTAGAATTGGAATTTACAAGCTTTTTAGCAAGAAATTGTTACTTAATCCACTCTTGTATGAGGGAAAAACATGGTGACCAAGAATTATCCAATGATAAGGCCATATAACTGATATTTAAAGCACAAATTACTCTCGCCTTCACATCTCCTTATTCTTGCCTATGAAAAGTGTCCATAACTAGGCTTTAGCCAATCTTGGTAGTATCTTCTTTTATCAACCTTATGGTGATGGAGATAATCCTTTGATACTTGGTATCCAAACAAAATAGCAACTTC
The DNA here is from genome assembly GCF_053477565.2 of Lygodium microphyllum. Lineage (NCBI taxonomy): Eukaryota > Viridiplantae > Streptophyta > Polypodiopsida > Schizaeales > Lygodiaceae > Lygodium > Lygodium microphyllum. Next base: position 10,022,859 of record NC_141135.1, read on the forward strand.
AAATGCTCAATATGTATAGACATAATAGCTTGCTAGCAATGGATTCAACATTTGTACTAATAAAAATAAGGCACTATATTTCTTATTCTTTCTTAGCTTTAATTTTGTAAGTATGTTATTGCTAAGTTTTTTTATTTTTTAGCTTCCCTATGCAGTTTCATTTGTATACAATTCTTGTGTTTGATCATTTTCACAATGGAATGTCTGTGGCATGGACCATTACATCCTCTTCTTGTACCACATCAGTTACATCATGGATAGCTTCAATAAGAAATCGATTCTTGGACTATAACAATTCATGGGAACCAAATGGTTTTATGGTGGTTGATGCTCAAGCAGAAATCAATGCTATTCGTTAAGTTTTCTTTCTACAATTACATTTTTTGTCTTTTGTCATCATGGTTAACCACAAAGTTTTATCCATTTGTGTTTTCATAGGAAGGTTTTTGGTGTTCCTATATATCTACGTACATGGCAAGTTTGTGCTGATATGTTTAGAGTACTTTGTAATACCATAAACATGCAAGGTACACCTAATTCACATGAGAATGCTAAAATAGATGAGGCTCAGACTCTACTATTAGAGTTCTATGAAAAATACAAGAGAAAGACTCATTCATCAAGTACTTCAAGGATACATGGCCATCTTGTATAGGTAACCCTATATACAATAGTATGCTTGCTACCCAATTCAAAGCTAAGACCATTATTGAAGAAAGCCATGCAAATGTAGATATTGTGTTTGACTCTCCTTCTTTCTATATTGTTCCTTCTTTTCCAACTTTTTCTATTAGTAGGGACAAGGAATACATACTACTATTAAACATCCGAAGACTCTTTAATCTCAGGGAGGAGGATTATTGTTTTGCAATCATTGCAAAGGCTTCTGATGCTGCAAATGGCATAGGTGATGTCGAAAATGATTTCAATGAAGAGTTACTTAAACTGAACACTGAAATTGTAGATGACAAGTTTATTGATGCAGGGGATGCCCTTTCTCTTTGTTTCAACAAGGCAAAGGATGTTGAGAAAGAATTTGGGATTACCGATGAGGAGTTTAATGGTCTTCAAGACCGACTTGGAATTTCTAATTTTGAAAGAGAGCAATCAGATTATATTAAAGAATTGCAAGATACCAATGAGACATCATCATCAATTAATATATGGAATCCAACTAAGCTAGAGCATGATGAAAACCAATTGGTACTATTATCATAGGAATGTGGATATGTGCTACAATAATTATCCCTCATGCAAATCAAGAGACAAATGGTAGCATTGAGTCTTACCACTTAGTTTTGAAGAGTCACTTTCTTAGTGAGAAATGCAACTTGCATGGTCAATGCATTGACTAGTTGATTGAGAAGTTGGTTTGTTGTTATCATGCATACTATTGGTACCAAGATATGCTAAAAGATGTGTATTTTAAGATAATGTTTTAAAGGTCATAGAAAATTCCATTCAAAGAGCTAAAGAAATACCATATTTTCATGTGAATTTTATTCATGGTGATAGAAGTTAGGCTTCATTATAGAGTTGCACAAGAGATGGCCATTGGCACCATGTTTGAAATCTCAATTGTAGTTGGGCATGTTGTACTTGTGATTGATCACAAACACAAAATATATGTAAATATCAAACCAAGGTCCGTATGTTAAATGGAATTGAAGTGGAGAACATTGTAGGAAAGTCCAGGGAGTTATGTGGTGCACAATTTCATGAGAACCAAAGTAAATATTTAATATATCACCACTATGGCTGATTGAAGAATTATCCAATAATTTTTTAATGTTTGCATTCTAAGTTTTTCTTATTTTGGATTTAGGACAAGTTTTACCCTCAAAGGAGAGTGGGTCACATGTCCACTCACTTAACATGCACACTATAAGGTATGAGGATGAAAGGTATGGTGTAAGAATAATGATGTTAGCAAATGCCATAGGGTGTAAAATGTAATGGTAATATGTGATATATAGGGTTACATAGAATGTAAGGAATGGTGTACAATATTGACCTATGTTCAATAGCATCATCAAGAAAAGCAAGGGGAGGTGTGCCACAAATCTATTGTAGAAATAATTGACTAACATTAGCTTTATCATATGCCCCATGGTTGACATATATATGAGAGCTTGGATTTTGTGGTTTTACAAATGTATTTTGACCTAACAATTTTGACACCATCATAAAGCTAGCTCAATAAAAACTTCAATGCCTTAAATGTGGTCATGGACTTTGTGATTCAAGCCAATGCCACATCAAAATATCATGCAAAGTTTTTGATCTTGAAGATACAAAGTACAAGTCTTAGGTGTCGGTGGTATAATTTTATGAATGTAGCTTGTGAGGGAGCTTGTTGCAATTGCAATTGCATTTGCAAACACATCTTCTCTCTACTATGGGACAATGGTCAGAAAATTAAAAGAAAATATTTCAACTAATCATAGATATGACTCACATGTAATAGTGTGGCTTTTCTTGATTATCATTATCATTGTTTGTAATGAATTTAGCTACAATGATTGATCAGAGTGAATCAATACTATCAGTGTTTGTTATCAATTGCATTTTATTTTTATTCTAATTTTATTACTTATTTAATTATATTCCACATCTATGGATCCCATGTATTTCAACATCCTTTGTAGGCCTCTAGTGTCTCGAATTACCAAAATCATGTGCCTTATCCTACCATCCCTAGTGTCCTTAATTGCCAAAATAATGTACATTATGCTTGCATTCTATCATGGGGCCTCCAATGTTGTCCTATATCACCTCTCACGTATGTTATGCTAGCAATTTTCTAGCCTATGTGCTCTAGTGTCTAGCTATATAACCAAGTTTCTCACTCAGTCATAATATTATATCATGTGTCCTCTATGTGTTGTGTAACTTAATGATAACACTCTAACCTAGGGCCTCCAATTTCTAGATATAACACCTATCATGGACATTATGCTAGTATTTTAAGCTAGGGACCCAATGTGTAGCTATATCACCCATTTATGTATTATGGTACCATTCTAACCTTATGGGTTTGAGTGTCTAGCTATATAACCAAGTTTCTCACTTAAACACCATGCCATACTACAATTTCTCCTCTTTATATCATGTAACAATTTGTAAGACACCTAATTATATATGACACAATGCACAAAAGTTTGAACCTATTATGCCTTTGGTTTCCCATGGTCTTATATCTTATAATCTTCTACTACATCCTTACAATTGATAGAACTCACAAGGAATAAATTCTATGGATGGATGATAACAACATGCTTATAATTTTGGCTATTATATCCCCTTAGGAAAAACCTCAAGCGGAATTATTTATGCCCTTAGGAAAAACCTCAAGGGTATTATATTCCCTTAGGAAAAACCTTAATGTGTAGAAAAAAAGGGGGTGGTAGCCCTCCCATCATCCGTATGCACTAGGACGATGGGGGGGCTGCCACCCCCTTTTTTTCTACAAAGCTTGATAGCTTCTAATGAACCTTAGTGTGTAGAAAAAAAGGGGGTGGCAGCCCCCCCATCGTCCACCGAGCCCTCAGATGATGGGGGGCTGCCACCCCCCCCTTTTTTTACACACCTTGATAGCTTCTAATGACCCTTATTGTGCAGAAAAAAAGGGGGTGGCAACCCCCCATCATTGAAGTGCACTCAGATGTTGGGGGGCATGCCACCCCCTTTTTTTCTACTCACCTTGATAGCTTTGCTTAATAGCTTCTAATAAACCTTAATGTGTAGAAAAAAAGGGAGGTGGTAGCCCCACCATCATCGGAGTGCACTCAGATGATGGCGAGGCTACCACCCCTTTTTTTTCTACACACCTTGATAACTTCTAATGAACCTTAGTGTGTAGAAAAAAAGGGGTTTAGCAACCCCCCCATGGATCCCCCCCATCATCTGAGTGCACTTGGATCATGGGGAGGTTGCCACCCCTTATTTTTTTACATACCTTGATAGCTTCTAATGAGCCTTAGTGTGTAGAGAGAAAGGGGGGTGGTGACCCCCCAATGTGTAGAGAGAAAGGGGACTCTACTTGAATGATGAGGGGTTTCCACCCCCTTTTTTTCTAACACCAAGGTTTATTAGAAGCTAGCAAGGTGTGTAGAAAAGCTTGGATGATTGGGGGGTCTGCTGCCCCCTTTTTTTCTACACACCTTGATAGCTTCTAATGAACCTTATTGTGTAGAAAAAAAGGGGGATGGCAGCTCCCCATCATCCGAGTGGGGGGCTGCCACCCCCGTTTTTTTTCTACATACCTTGATAGCTTCTGATATGAACCTTAGTGTGTAGGAAAAAAGGGGGGTGGTAGCCCCCCATCATCTAAGTGCACTCTGATGATGGGAAGACTGCCATCCTCTATTTTTCTACACACCTTGATAGCTTTTAATGAGCCTTAATGTGTAGAAAAAAAGGTATTCGGTAACCCACCCATCATCCGGGTGCACTCAGACACACCTTGATAGCTTCTAATGAACTTTAGTGTATAGAAAAAAAGGGGGGTGATAGTCCCCCCATTATCCGAGTGCACTTGGATGATGGGGGGCCTACCACCCCCTTTTTTTCTACACACCTTGATAGCCTCTAATGAACCTTAGTGTGTAGAAAAAAAGGGTCATGCACTCAGATGATGGGGGGCTACCACCCCCTTTTTTTCTACACACTTTGATAGCTTCTAATGAGCCTTAGTGTGTAGAGAAAAAGGGGATGGAAACCCCCCCATCATCCGAGTGTACTCACATAATGGGGGGCTACCACCCCCTTTTTTTCTACACACCTTGATAGCTTACCTTAATATCTTCTAATGAACATTAGTGTGTAGAAAAAGAGAGGGGTGGTAGTCCCCCCATCATCCGAGTGCACTCAGATGATGGAGGGGCTGCCATCCCCTTTTTTTCTACACACCTTAATAGCTTCTAATGAACCTTAGTGTGTAGAAAAAAAAAGGGGGGTGGTAGCCACCCCATCATCTGAGTGCAGAAAAGATAATTGGGGGGGGGGGGGGGGGGGTTGACATCCCCTATTTACCTACACACCTTGATAGCTTGTAATGAGCCTTAGTGTGTAGAAGAAAAGGGGATGGCAACCCCCCAATCATCCAGGTGCACTCAAACACACCTTGCTAGCTTACCTTGATAGTTTCTAATGAACCTTAGTGTGTAGAAAAAAAATGGGGGTGTTATTCCTCCCATCATCTGAGTGCACTCAAATGATAGGGGCTGCCACCCCCCTTTTTTTCTACACACCCTGATAGCTTCTAATGAGCCTTAGTGTGTAGAAAAAAAGGGAGTGGTAGCCCCCACATCATCCACATGCATGAGGAGGATGGGGGGTTTCCATACCCTTTTTTCTGCACACTAAGGTTTGTTAGAAGCTATTTTTTCTACACACTAAGGTTCATTAGAGGCTATCAAGGTGTGTAGAAAAAAATGAGAGTGGCAGTCCCCCATCATCCATGTGCACTCGGATGATGGGGGGTCTGCGACCCCCCTTTTTTCGACACACTAAGGTTCATTAGAAGCTATCAAGGTGTATAGAGAAAAAGGGGGGTTGTTAACCCCCCTATCATTTGAGTGTACTCCGATGATGAGGGGCTACCACCCCCCTTTTTTTCTACACACTAAGGTTCATTAAAAGCTATCAAGGCTCCATTGACACATTGTAGTAGGGGAAAAAACCAATTAAATTGGTCCCTCATGGCTCCACCACCAACCCAAATCATATGAATGATGCTCACAAACAACTCAAAAAGATGGAAGGGGAGATTTTTTTCTAATGAAAGGTTCTCTTATGGTGTGACGAGAGTATTATCTTGTAGTGCCGAAGTAACACCTTGCATGATTGCTTGAGATTTCCTCTTTCTAAAATGGAATGACTTGTCATTCTAAATAGATCAATAGGAAAGTATTTGTTTGGCATAAAGGATAAGGTACATTGTGTATTTCATAAAATATAGTCTCCTAATCATCTCTTAGTAGAGCGTTCTTATCTATATTAATTATACAATCATCACTACCAAGTGTCTTTACTTTGGACACTATCTCTTTACCTATCTATCTTGGTTCCAAAATCTCAATGTCCATCTAATCCTTTTCACATAGTCTTGTATCATCACTTCACACTCCTCTCCTCTAAATGTTTCCATGATTTCACATGAACAAAGCTTGTAGCATCAAGTTCCACATTAATACAAAATTATTACGAAGCTATGTGCATGTTGTTAATAATAGCTAGGTACACTCGTCTCCTAAGAGACGAAGCCTTGAAACTCTCGTAGAGCATCACCCATGTCTTGCTACACAAGCATTTATCCCAAAGGTCTTCATGCTACAATTGGCCTTACACACCCATGTATTGCTACAAAAGCACTCATCACAAAATCTTCATGCTATAATTACTCTTGCACACCCATGTCTTGCTATGTAAGAACTCACCACCGAGGTCTTTGTGCTACAATTTCCTTTGCACATCAAAATGTTTCTCATGTCCCTGTATCTCTCACTCCTCCAAATATAACTTCTCCTTTCAAGTCATCATTGTCTCAACTTATCCTATTCATCCCTCATGGTTACACTCAATATCTCAACTTATAGAACTCTTACCTCAAATGCAATGGATATATTTATGCAATCCCTTGTTCAATTACAATATCTATATTCATATCATCCATGTTTTGCAACACAAATTGAAGATAGGACTCTACATAATGCCTCTACCTACTACTAGCACTCTACCTAATGCAAATGTCTTTACAACACAAATAGTAGGTAGGTAGAGGCTTTCTTTTCACGTCTTAGAAATCTATTTGCAACCCTAATAATATATATGAATCTACCTAATACCTCTACTAAAGCATAGGTTTCACCTATAGCTAATCAAGGAGTGATGGCAATGTGACTCAAACCAAGACTTATGGAGAAATATTTCCTAATGGATAAATTTGGTGACCAAGATATTGCATGGACCAAATTTCTTTTATATCTCATTCCATACCTAAGATCTGTCTTTGTTCAACATTGAAACCCACGAAGGTTGGGATGAGGTCAAAGAGGAATCCCTTCCTCACAAATAAGAATGATTGGAGTACCACCCTAGCTTTGTATGCCATTGCAAACCACCTCTAAAATTTGGCCCTTCGAGCCTTAGATACAACTAATGTGTTAGCGCTCTTCTTATCCCTCATTTTGTTGTGCAAGATCTCTGTTATTTGGTTTCTTGAATAAAACTCTCCCTCCAATGTAGAATTACAAGAGCCTATGTCACCCCAAACATTGGCCATGAAGTTTACATGTTTTAAAATTTTGAAATTGCCAACAAAGAGAGCATCTTGGCTAGCCTCACACTTAAACAACGAAAGTTGGTTGAGGTGGAGATGTCAATTGAGATGAGATTCTACCACTATACTCCACCATTGTACAACACACCGTGCATTCTAATATCTTAGCTTGTTTGGAAGGTATTCACCATAACCCACATGATTGCACAGCAATAGTGTTGACTTTAAATTTCACATGGAAGCCACTTGAAGAGATAGTATTTTTTAAAAAATACTCCAAATACAAAGGAGCCTCTCTCTAATTTAACTGTAAATCCATGCATTTTCATAATTTTAAAATGTTTGTCATGTTTGTGTTTTTAAAATCATTTATGTATAATTACAAGTTCATTGATACCCTTAATTCACAATAAGATCCTCTTGAAGAGATTAGCTTATTTTTTTGAAGAAATGCTCCAAATAAAATGAGTGTGTATCCAAATTTGTACAATTCAGTGTTTTCAAGATCTTCGCTATTTTTGTCATGTTTATGTTTTCATAATTATGTACTAGTTGAATTCATGAAGATTTTAATGCATTCATTTCCAAAGAAATTATAAAAATCAAGGGTCAAGGATTGCTAAAACATGAAACACAAAAAAAGATTGAAGTTGCCATAAGAGTTGAGGAAGAATAGTTGAAAGATTGTGGCTACAAGTGTCTCTCCATTGCCAATTGTGCCGTTGGAGAAGATAGCTTCAAGGTATTATATGGGATTCAATGGATGAACCAAGCATAGTGAAGATTACTTGTATGACAAGCTATACTACCTATCAAGCCCCAAACCTCCCCAAGAAGTAAGATTATTTGGTGTGTCTAAATGTTGCACTTGCTTCAATCTAATGAAAACAAAGGATGCATTTTCTACTTTATGGATTTCCATATTTTTCATGTAGGCATATGTGCATCTCTTGAATGTAGTGGTCATCCAATGAAGACCAAGAAAAGATGCCTAAATTAGAATTCTCAGTTGAGAGGCTACTCTAATATGCTAACTTGCATTGTGGTTGCTACATCATGGTTATAGGTGATTCTCGCCTTGCATTACTAAACAAATGCTTGATGTAGTGTTTGTAGTGACCAAAGAGTGGATTGATGTGAAAGATGAGAACACCATGTACTCTCTAACTATCAAAGAGCGTGGGACCACAAAATGGGAGGCAAATGTTTATCTTTGGTGGCTTGATTACCCCTTGGGGTCATTCCAAAGCAAGAGATGGATTTGCAAGCAAGGACATTAGCTTGTTTATTTTACAAATGTCTAGTATGTTTACTAAATGGTTGATTACTTGAGGATGTGATAGTTAAAGTAATCATGGTGTTATTCTTTGAGGATTCATGGCTGAGCATAGCAAGGCTTCCACTACAAATACAAAGTTTGACAATGTTTTTGACCCATCTGGGCTTGAAATACTTAATACACATGTTGCACCTACCACACAAAGCAACTAGGAATATACAAGTTGTGTAGTTCCTTCGAAAAATTTGCAAGACATGCTAGGTAATAAATATATGAATGTTTGTATCTTACCCCTTGCATAATCTCCCACCTTTGTATTGATGTTGTCTTTGATTATGGGTTTGTTGAGTTAGTTGAACAATATTTTTATTGTTATTTGCAAAGGCAAGAAGTTGTTGGATCCACCTAGTGAGACTCTTGAGCCCATGCAAACACATCCGGTTGAACCATCAAAAAAATGTAGTGCTCCAACCTCATCCTTCATGGTTGAGTCGACAATTGGGCATCCTAATTAGGAAAGATGGCCCATTACACATAGTGTTGGTGAGTACTGATTAAACATGGATAGGGCACCATATCACAAGGTTGCATAATTGATATTTGTAGACTTTACCACGAGTCTACTAGTGGATGCATTGGGTGTAGAGTCGGTGGGTGAGTTATGTCATGTGTCATATGCTAGGCATATATTATTTGTTGCATGCCACTTTTGAAGTTCACAAGTTTTCATGTTTTGATATGCATAGAATTTATATATATACCAAAGTGGAACGTCTTTACAAAGAACTTGGTGATCGGCACAATGGGCTTGGCATATGAGTGATTCATAGATGAGGGATTCTTGATTACTATGTGCCTAGCAAAGCACATTGGAGAGTTCATGGCAAATGCTGCAAGGATAGCCTTGTCCTTTATCACACATGGATTCCTTTTTGCATTACAAAATCCTATAGATAACCTATTACTCAAGAGACAGTAAGAACTAGAATCTTCTTTACTTTTATTCTCTAGTTTTGTGAGTTTCTTTATGTTGCTGCATATACACACTTTCATTTTTGTAATGCTAAAACAGGTGCTGGACCTCACCATTTTCTTGTGGCATCGGGTGGGTAAGTGAGTATTGTCGTTATACAACCAAGAGGTCGGTAAGGCCATTGATGCAATTCACTTTCTAGCTCATTAGAGCTATGTGCTAGATGGCTTTTTCTATCCTATGAAGATTGATGGAATTCTTGTTAGGGGTGATGGGAAGAGATCATTATTGTTTTAAAGGTGATGTCACATATACTTGGACCTAATCCAAAGAGATACTACAATGACCTTTTAATGCTGCTCACTACTATCACTATCACTTCAATATTCACTTCAAGTCTTCAATGGCTACATTTTCACTTCTTTGAACTCTTTTGAGTTTATATTCATCTCTTTTCAAGATTAGAAAACTTTCCCAATCGAAAGATTCATCCCATAGAACACTCATAGAAACAAATAGAAGACAACATAAGATATATAAAAGCTAAATAAAATACTATAAAAGATCAAAAGTGTTGAGAAATAACAAATGATGTATGCTCTAGGAAGAGATGTCCTGAATCCCATATGCATAGTGAGGAGAGTGGAGAAACTGAAAAGCTATAAAGACATGTACTTGGTTCACTTTTCAAAAAAATGCTATTTGTACTTTGTACTACATTCTGTGTCTCTGTTATGGTCAGCTCAAGATTGTGTTTATGAGTCCAAGCCTATGTCTTGGAACCAAATTCACTTGAACAATAGGTTGTCTTCTTGTCTATGTCACTATGAGTCTTGTTACCCTGACTTCCGTCCTTCATAGTCAGTGCTATGCTCTAGATCCATGTTTTCTCACATGGTATCAAAGCCAGTCAAGCATGGCTTAGCTTTTGTCTCTGCTCTTCCGGCTTCTCCTCATCTACCTCGAGCTTAGTTCAAGTGCTTGACCCCATTTCTTCACTTGAGCTTCATACTCACTATTTGGCAGCCATAGCCAAACAACACATACCTCTGCTCTTCAATCTCCTCATCTAAGTCATATCTCCACAATGTCCCTTCTAGACATATCTTCCTTGACTTCTTGCACTCCCCTCTAGCACCTTAATCAATAGCATTGATGCTCCGCTCTTTGAAGGTGGCAAGTAACCATCTAATGAAAACATAACTTGTTAAAATACATTTACGTTTTGGAGGGAAAATCCACAACCAAGAGAGGATTATTGAGTTTTATTCTATTGTATTGGTGGATATGGATTATGATTTATGTGTTTGAGAGCATATGTGTGAGAGAGATTTAGCAAAAGATTGCTAATTTCTATGCCAAAACATTGTATATATGCAAGATTATGAGAGATTCAAAGAAGAAGACTATGAGTCATGAATAATGAAGACTATGTGATCATTTCCATTCAATATTGAGCATTAATTTGTCTTCATTTCCTTTTTGTTTTGTGGATATGAAGAATAAATTATGGTAAATCCATGGGAGAAAGTGTTTAGGATGCTACGTAGAGAATTCATGTTCTTGGTGTTGTCTTTCTTATTGTGGTTTCTTGAAAGCATGAAGGACAACATTATTGATGCTACAAGATACGTTTTCTTGCAATATTTTCTTAGTCTCCTTGGTGTTATTTAGAGAGCTCCATGACATGATAATATAGGTTGTTTAACTTTTTGAGTTGCTAAAGAGTCTTGGTTTAGTAGGCTAGTCACAAGTAATGAGATTGGACCCAAGGGCAGAAGAGAAAGTCAAGTAACTTTATGATTAAGAGTAAGAAGTCATGTGACTTCATGTAGAGGGGTATTTAGGAGACTTCAAAGACTATTATGGAGTAGGGAAAGTAATGGAATAATGTGAGGAGGAGGATAGCATGTCATTGTGTAAAAAGGGGCATAAAAAGGCTTGGAGAGGGCAGCATCATTTGTGGGGAGGCGAGAAGAAAAGAACTTATGCAAAGGGGAAACATTGGTAAAGAGGTAGAGGGTTGAATACTCCTTGACCTTTAGGGTATTTCTTTGGGCTTTCAAGAAGGGACCTTGTGGCTCTCATGAGCTATGAGAAATAGGATAAGATAGAGTACTCATACAAAATATTGATATCCTAAGTTTCTAGCTTGAAACTTTGGTCAAGGGTTCAACATTTGATGCATATGCTCGTCTACAATAGGTAGATGCTTGAAGTATATGAAGAGCCTACTCTAGGGTGATTTTTGACTAGTGTAAAGGTGATTCTTTCATGCTATAAATAATAATAAAATAACACTAAACTCATGTATTAAGGAATATACAAGAATTTCATTGGTTGTTTTTGCATATTTTTGCTTGGTATCATACCCTAGTTGATGGTAACCACTATATGCTATATATTTTCTTGAGCTAGATACGAGATTTAAAGCTTAACTAATTGCATAAAGTATATGTATATAGAGAATTATCCTACTGTAGGATCATCTTTGAGTTCTCATCTCAAAGCTTTTGGGAAATCATCCCAAAGACCATGAGTTGATTGAAAAATTATTGAATGGAATAAAAATTAATGCCTCTATCTCTATGAGAGGAGACTCTATGCTTATATATTGAGTGTGTGTTGGACTTGCTTTGTTATGCATCATGTGAATCAAAGGGCTTTGTGATAAATTTAACTAGTATTTCTCTATGCTTAAACTTATTTAATATTCAATTTTCTTATTCTTTCTTGATCTCACTCTTTGAATCCTTCTCTTTAAAACCCCACAGTCAATGCCTTCTCTAACCTCACTCTCCGAATTCTTCTCTAACCTCACTCTCCGAATTCTTCTCTCTAAAACCCTACGGTTAAGGACTTCAACTTAATACCCCTTGATATTTGGTAAACCCAACATGAAGGCTCCGTCTGAAGGGTGCAAGATGGGTGATGCATCAAGTTTGGATACTTTTATAGGAGTAGGTGATGAGATTAAGTAGTTGATTTAGAATTTATGTATTTGCAATCATAGCATGAGCAACTACAACAACAACAAAAAATGCAAGCTTCTACAAAATTGGAATCTATAGTGATTCAAACTTTGCAGGCTATGGAAAATGAATTGAAATGATTTAATGTCCATAATTTTTTGGATTTCTTGGATATGTATGCACTAAAAATGAAAATTTTCGGGATTACACAAGTTGCATGGAGTGGCTCATCATGTATGAGTTAAAAGCATGCACCACCCAATTGTATCTGAAGTTGCCATAATGGGCTAAATTTAAAGAATGTAAGAGAAGAGTTTTACATAGAGGATGCTAATTTAAATACTCATATAATGTTCCAAGCGTGGGTGAATAAGCCCAACAAAGGACTTGTAGCCACTAAATTGCTATGTGAATTTGATGGTAGATATGATCACTTAGATATAATGGAGTAGCAGGCTCTACAGACACAGAATATTAAGATATTTTTACAAGAAGTAGATATTGTTTATAGGAGAGTTTGGAGGGTCTTTTAGATTATTTAAAAAAAGGGGGCTTAAGATAGTGTGGCATATTGTGAAAGAGACAGTTATTTCACTTGTGAAGAATAAGAGAGAAAAGGCTAGATTTCATGTTGAGACTATACCTACTACCTTTGGCAAGGTGACATAATTTGCAATTAAGTTGCATGTGCCTATGGCTATACCTACAATGAAAAAGGATGTCATGGATGAATTACTGAAGGGGATGTGTGATGTATCGTTGAAAGTTGCAAAGTTGGATAAAAGGGAGTTGGATACAACCCTTAAGCCTCCTCAAGAGGGCTTTGCTCATTGTTCTATATTATGTGAAAATCTTCAATACAAGAGGCATGATTGTAACATGTATCATGATGCATTAAAGAGAGATTTGATATTTTGGAAGGATGGAAAATTTCATGTTTGTAAAGAAGGCCAATTCTACCATGAAAAATCAACAGAAAAACTAATGAAGTGAGCTAGAAAATAACTAGAAATAACATGAAATGCTTCATTCCAGACCATGCCATATCCATTATACCATAGCACATTGTAGCCATGGAAGTTGAAATCAAGATACAATAAGAATAATGATTGGTACTCACCCCAAGATGGTGATGAACAAGAAATCTCTAAGAAAATAGTGTAGGTGTCAAAAACCCCCACATTAGCTCTTCTTGCCTTTTTATAGTAAACCCTAGTACCATCTTGGCTAAGCTATTTACATGGTTTTATTTTAGTAAAGGTAAGCAAACTAATGCGACTAATTTGCTTCATTACAAACTATCCCTTCCCAAAGATGGTTTTGTCCTGACAAAACTAAAGATAATGGGTTGATAGACATGTCATTAATGAAGGGAATCATGTCAATGAAGATCTAGAAGCATGTGGGAACACTTTCCATGAAGAAATCTCATAATGAACCTGAAACAGTGAAATGGCTACTTGCTATCCAAACAGGGCTGAATTCATAAAGCTGCCATAACTTTTGACTAAAGTGTCCAAATTGAGTGTTTGTGGTATAAAAATGAAGTACAAATCCCAAGGCATCAACCCATACCATCAAAACCACTAATTAATGTCATTAAGGCAATTTAATTCATGACAATGTTTTTATACAACACGTTTTTTCTACATTGACTATCATAATTCTTCTTGCAAGAGCCATGGGAAAGCATCCAAGTATGAAGAGGGTTTCCAAGTGGACTCTTCCATAGGTAGCCCTTTCCATTTAATCAAAAATTCAATAAGTGTTCAGTTCCTAAGAACCTTCCCACACTTTCCAATGATTTCCTCAAGTTCATAAACAATAAGTCCTTCTTCATCAAGTGGTGGAAGCTCTTCAATAACCTGTATAACTGGCCTGAAATATTTCTTCAATTGTGATACATGAAAAACATTATGTATGTATGTAGTAGAAGGTAATTGGAGCTTATATGCAAGCTCTCCAATCTTTTTCAACACCAAGTGTGGGCCATAAAACTTGTGAGCTAGCTTGTTGTGCCCTCCTTTCAGGGTAGCATAATGAGACTTGGAAACTTTCAAAAAGACCCAATCTCCAACATCAAATTCTATGTGCCTCCTCTTATCATCATCATAGGATTTCATGGCATCTTGTGCCTTCCTTATATTCTCTTTACATTGCTTCATAAGCATCTCCATTCTCTCTGTCTCATCCTTTGCTTGTGGATTAACCTCTTCATGAAACATGGCTGAAGGAATTTGAACCTTGTATCAATAGAGTGCCTCAATGGAGCCATCCCAATACTCATATGATATGTACCCACTTGCTTGACCATGATATGATCTTTGTTCTTCAAACTTCTCTTCATGGATAGGTTTTTGGATAGTTGATGGCTAAACATAGGAAGATTTGTCGAAAGGATCACACCCATGTGTGTCTTCATCATGCTTAGAGTTAGCATGGATCCTCTCTTGTGGGTCTTAACCATGAGAGCTTGTGTAATCCTTTGGTTGATAATGAGGCTGAAATTGAGATGGTTGAGCTCTAGATGGCTCTCCAACCTCATAGTGTCCTACCATCTTAGGTGTTGTGATCTTGGCTGCTCCTCAACAATGGGAGGGCTTAGAACACTTGGGATTGCTGTAGGTAATATTCTCTCACTTAAGAGAGCCACAAGTTTGTCAATGTCTAGCTTCATATCCCTTATATCATTGGATAGTTGTTGAAAGTTATTAGAATTCATAGATACATGAGTTGTGCCATCCCCATTCACTTGATTTTTGGCTACATCATGAGTTGAACTCATTTCCACCTCCTCATTATCATGGTTCACATGGTAAATAGCTTCTTGAGAAGCTTCATGCTCTCTTTCCTGTTGGTAATCCCTTAAACCTTCATTGATAATATCTATAATGGGATCCTTCTTCTTGTTTCTAGCCATAGGTGATGATTTTTCCTAAGTATATAGCAGCAGTAAAACTCACATACCTTGAGCTTCAATGATCCAAATGATGAGCTTCTTAGCTCTCTTCAAAACTAAGGATGCCTCCTTTCCAATGAGCTATCAAACGTTGAAAATGGTTTAGTATAGAAACTTTTGTAAGCAATTTTCAGTTGGGTTGTCTGTGGTTCCCTACACCCTGCAAGTACTAATAATAATCTCTGAAAATACCCGAAACAAGTTGATTAATCCCGGTGTGACTGTAGGAAAGTAATCCAACAATGAATTCCTATTTGCATTCGCGGTCACATTCTTCAATGTTGAACTAAAGTAATTTAATGCATCAATAAGCATACATGTTGCTCTGCATATCTTTGCCCATATTTTCCAAGTGTTTCACATCATACATTCACCCACATATCATACTGCCCATACATTTTTCAATCCATCATGGAGTCATTTTTCCTAGCACATCATGATGTAGGCCAAGTAAATCCTCTTTATGTCCGTACCTACACCTAAATTGAAAAATTTGTGGGATCTATGACTTGAGGGGTTTGCAAATTTCCCTCTCAAGCCAATTTGTGCTCCCCTTCAGGGTCGTCGTCAATAGGGGAGGGTCACCTCCCTATTGTCCTACTAACTGACATGACATCCACTTTTCCTCGTGGGAGATGACATGGCAGGTCAATAATAGGCCAATAAAACATGAAATGCATGGATTGAAAGAAAATAGGTATCCATTTCATTATATGCATGAATTCAGTGAAATGGGCTGGAAATTGAAATGGGAATAGGTGAAAATACCTTCAGCAGCAGCAACGACTCGCTGCATTACAATTTTTTTTTCTTTCACTTACCATTGGGCACAAATTTTCTCATGACATTTGAGACAACAATCAAACAAGGAAATGTCAAGGTTAGGGATAAATAGATGAGAAATTTGGAAGCTAAAATATGGTTATGGCAATGAAATCGGAGTGGTTTGGTAATCATTACCATCTATGAAAGCTCTAGGGAAAGATCATGTAATACATTTAGGAATATGGATAAATTTCTTATCAATTTAACATACAACTCCATTATGGCTGTGGTTGATATGCTTACCAAAGTTGCACATCTTATCCCTGTTAAGACAAACTATAAAGCCTCAGACATCACAAGATTATTTATCAAGGAGATATTCAAACTGCATGGGTTACCCAAAAGAATCATTAGTGATCGTGACTCACTCTTCATATCACACTTCTAGAGAGCTATCTTTGAAGCCATTGGGACTCAACTCTGTTTTAGTACAACTTACTATCCCCAAACAGATGGTCAAACGGAGCGAGTCAACCAAGTCATTGAGGATATGCTAAGGGCACACTGCTATTGCGAACCCAAAAAGTGGATTCCATACTTGCCACTGGTTGAGTTTGCCTACAATGCTTCTTATCAACAAAGCATTCAGATGACCCCTTTTCGAGCATTGTATGGGCACGATTGTCAAAGTCCTTTAAACTTCTCGGACCCAACCCTAAGAGTTGAAGCTTCAAAGCAGATGCTGGAAAATATGGAAAACCAAATGAAGTCAATAAGGCAGGACATCCAAGCCGCCAAGGATAGACAGAAGGCATATGGGGATTTGAAATGTCAAGATAGAACCTTCGCTGAAGGAGACACTTAGGTGAATGCAAGAAGCTAAGTCCAAGGTATTGTGGACCCTAGAAGATTCTCAAGTGCCTAGGGCCTAGTGCTTATAGACTTCAACTCCCTGAGAATCTAAAGGTTCATAATGTATTCCATATCAGCCTACTGAAGAAGTATGTACCTAATCCTAACCATGTACTTGATGATCAACAAGTTGTAATGCCTAGCCAAGGAGTCCTTGAGCTATGGCCTGACAGGATCTTAGATGTTAGGGAGAGACATTTGGGATCTAGAACCTTGAGAGAATACCTCATCCAGTGGAAAGATTATCCCGAGGAGAATGCCACTTGAATGGATGAAAGTACTCTCAACCAACAATACCCCCAGTTCTTCTCGAGATGAGGACATCTCGATTCTTCCAAGGGGGAGAGAATGTAATATTTTCGCTCGAAATATTAAAGAACCTTGATCACCACACACTTGTGCAAAAGCCGTGCAAAGTCATCTCCCACAACGGAATAATGATAGTGACAAAGTCCTCACCCCGCACGCGCAATAATGAGCCCATCCACATTGTGCAAATGAGGCCGAGGCTTAAAAACCGCAAGCTACACAAGAAACACCCCTTACATAAATGCAAAGGGATAAATGATTAAAGTAGTGCAAATTTTTTTATTAAATTACCCCTCCCCTCAGCTGATGCATGGCAGGGGGAGAGGGAGTGTGCGGAGGAGTGAGTTAAGGAGGAGTGTGGTGTGGATGCATGAGGGAGGGCAGGCACGAAAGCCTCCACGTGGTGGATCTCCCCCCCTCCCTTACACTATATAACCTCCCCTTTAGCCTTGGGGGGAGGCACGATTAGAGAGAGGGGACGAAAATCTACCGCCTGCCGTGGAGAAGCACTGAAATCACCGCCAGGCTGCCGTTGCAGCCGTGCTGCCGCCGCCACGATCATCTATGGAAGCAGAAGCTTCTTGAGAAGCTTCTAAGGTTGAGCTCCCATAAGCCCCGTTTCCACGAGCTTTCTCGGGGTCTTAAAACCCACACCCTGTAAAGGGTTATTCCTGTATAAGGGAGAAGTAAGCAGATTTTGAGGCTATTTGCCAAAGCTTGGAGGGAATTTAGAAATCGCGTAAAGGGTGAGGACAAACCCCGGAGTCCAAATCCTCTACGTCTATGATGGCTCCAAAGCCAAAGTCGCAAGGCGCACGCGCGGAGGTTTCTTCCCCGAGCATACGCGTGGACAATCCCACGAGCCCTCAAGCCCAGGTTCCATAAGTTTAATTCCACATAAAAGAAATGCTTTAAGCACACTAACTCCATAGGAAGAATGCATTTACGCTTGTCATTAATTCATGTAGTAAAGATAAAAGTACATTTGAGAAATTATCTCTTTGAAGGGTTGGTGCATGTCATGCAATTGGGTTGCTTGCATTTCCAAAGTTGTGAACATAAATTACTTGTCCGTCTTACGAGCTTAGTTGCATGTTGCCTTTTTTGTGCATTTCTAAAATGAAAAGCCTAAACACATATTGCTTAGGTTTAAATGGATGAAAGATTTGTTTAAATTCGCCTTTGTCTCCCTTGCTAGAAGAACAAGCATATATTGCATTTAGGCAATAACTTCCTTGTTGTTGTGATTCACATGAGAAAGTCGTTAACGTCTATTAGATGTTGTCCAAAGGTCTACATAGCATGAGAATGAAACCATAGACTTGCATGTTGCATGTGAAGATGCTTGTAGAATGGATTAAAGGTTGCACGTCACATATTCGTGATGCATGAACTTCATTTAACAAAGTTGTATCTAGAAAAGGTTGAATGTTACATATTCGTCATGCATAAACTTCGTTCATCGAAGTTGCATCTAGAAAAGGGTTGCATGTTACATATTCGTCATGCGTAAATTTCATTCATCGAAGTTGCATTTAGGAAAGGTTGCATGTCATATCAAAGCATGAAATTCAATTGCATTAAACGAAAGGTTGTAGGCATAGTTCCTTGATGTGAATCTTTGTAGGTTTTATGCAAGTTATCCTCCAATTTGTCATTCGTCATGACTTTAGCAAGAAAAGAAAGGTTTGTTGCAAACCTTATAGTGCATAGAAGTAATGAATCACATATTTACACGTAATGTGATGTATTGCACTATTTACACCTTTAGAACAAGTTTAGCATCCTTAAGAAGAGATCGTTTCTTGTCGCAAGACAAGTAGGCCAATTTGGTTAGATCACTTGTAAGGGTATAACCCTCAAGGGATTCGTATGAGCATAACTAGTTAGTACAACGAATACCTCAAAGTGCTAGCTAGGGTTTAGCACGTTAGAAATTCTGCCTAGTATCGCACTTGGTCGCCAAGACGAGACCCTCAAACCTAAAAGATCCTACCCACATTGACGGAATGGTTGGGTTAAGTGAATGCCCATACACTAACGATCTAGGGTTTTTACCCTAAGGATTGAATGACCTAATACTAAAATTTCAATTGAGCCTAGAAACCCTAGGCCCAAACGTTATTGGCCTAACAAGGTCAGGATTGCATTGGGTAAGAAGACACCTCAAATGCTACGTCTTGACTAAACATATTTCTTGACTAAGAAACGCTGATTTGATGGGGAAAGATGATCCTGCAAGTCAAATGCGACTCCTATGCAACAAGTTGCAACGTCACATGGTTGTGTTAAAACACAAAGTAGAGTTTCCACTCCTTGGAATAAGGTTGGTAGGCTCAAGCACAAGTTCAACTTGCAAGAGGATGAGTAGACATCCTGCTACATCACCCTTCTTGAGTTGATTTTCCAAGATAAGGGAAGTTATATATTGCTTAGTAAGCAAAGGATCAATCAAGTTAGAGCGACATGGTCGCCAGGATTTACTGTCTTAACTTAAGGAACCTAAGGTGTTGGTTAATTTGGGTTGACAGGGTATGACCCTAATCCAAGGATAAAAGGGTAAACAAACAAACCCTTGGGGATCTTGCCAAGTCACAATTGATCCTGGATCGAATGCTGGATGCATTTGGAGAAAAGGATTCACTCCTTAGCAGTTGGCCAAATAAACGATCACTAGATTGATTGTGTTTGTACAGTTTAGGAGCACTGTTTGTATTGTTTGCTCAAGGAACTAAAGATGGAAAGATAATTAATACTTCAGGTTGAAGGCCTAAAGGGAGAGGCAGCATCAGTTACCCCCAACTGTCTACCTGACCCTAATTAAGGGGGTTGTCAGCCGCACCGAGAACGTGGACCGAACCCATCGCGAGAGGTCTCTCCATTGGGCGCTACTTGGAGCAGGAGGACACTTGGGTGCCAGGGGGATGCTGGCCGTAAATCCCTTGCCTTTTGGGTCCTGCACAAGAGGCCGACGTGACTCAGGATTGGATCTCGAAGCCCGCATACTAGTCTACGGGCGAAATCTTGGATTAGTAATCCCTGTGGATTGCTGGATTGCCTTCAGGTGGATTATGGATTGCCTTCGGGTGAATTATGGATTAGCCTTTGGGCTAGATTATAAAATGTATTCCAAAGATAAATAAGATCAATTGTTGTAAAGGAACTTGTTTGACATTATTTTTCTATGTCAAGTGCTAAGATTACGTGAATGAACCGGTGACTAATTGGCTAATTAAGGAGGCTGTTTTATGCATGTCCAACTAAATGTGGTAGGTAATTAGACAACTAAAGCAACCCTGAGGAAAGTGCAGTGGATGTGGCCATGGGTCCGTCCTGTGGATGGGTGGTCCTGGTTGGCCAGGAACTTTTCTCAAACGAAATCAACAGCAGGGAACTTTCTCGAAAGAAGTTGACAAGCAAGGAACGATGACCTAGAATCTAGGTTTCTAGAATCCCGATTTATGCTGTTTTAGGGGAATGGAATGGGACTATGCCTTATGGGCAGAGAGGTTGAACTTTGCATCCCTCTCGTTTCCCATTCTCCTTGAACCAAGTGCAGCATGAATCCCCTTCGACCCTGACGTTTCTACGTAAAGTAATTTGTTTGGGATTCAACGCTAGCTACCGTTCTAGGAATTTGACTACTAGGGAAACCCTGATTCAGGTCGGTCCTAAGTGGGAACAGCCGGAATGCTTCTGCTACGTGGCAGACTCGGGAAGACCTAGATCACAAACCCCGTAATATTCCACGGGAGTGCCAGGCAGCGCTTTCTAGACTCTCTTCCCGATGGGCTGCTAAGACGTGTCCTGCAAGTGAACAGGTGGACACGTTACAGCCATAATGGCCGGTCAAGTAAAAAAGGGGATGGCTGCCCAAAGGGATAAGGGTTTTGTATATAAACTCAAGAAGTGAATGAGAAGATCATTGTTTGGTGTGTGTCAAAGTGGACTCCTCTTCTTCTCTTCTTCTCTCCTTCTTGCTTGCTTGTGTGTGCTTGAGAGAGGGAGTGTGAGAGTGTGAGGGAATAAGTGTGGGAGGGTGAGAGATCAAGGAGAAGAAGCTCTCCATCATCTCCTCTTATTCTCTTCTCTTCTCTTGTCTTGCATGCGGCTATGGAGGATGGAGCTTGAAGGTGGAGGCTTAAGATTGCTTGAGCTCACATCACAAATCGTGGAGCTACCAACGTGCTTGAAGGAAGAGGGTACTCAATCGAGCATTGAGGTAAGCTCACTACACTTGTAGAGAGGGATAGTGCATCAGCTATATGAGAGGTATCCATTAGTGCTTAGCTTGAAACACTTGAATAATAAGCGGTTCATGGGTCTTGGAGGTTGAGCATGAGCTCCCAACAAGCTTTGATAAATTTGGAGAATACTCAAGCATTGTTAGGGAGTCACAATGTATCCTCTTGGAGTGGTGTTTAGGTGATGGTTTGCATTTGGAAGTGAATTTTGGGTTTGATGCTTGAGATGATCATGCATTCCACATTTTGGTCTTGTTATTCTTGTTGATTGATTTTGACAAGAAAGTCTATCTTGCATCAATTTATGCGTATACTTGCTCCATTCATGCTCTATTTCTTGTGTTGCTTGCTCTAGGTTTTCTTAGTTTATAGTAGTCCTCATATTTCATATGTAAGCTCTCATTACAAGAAACATATTCCATGAATAATACTAAGGGGATTGGGAAAAGACGGGTTTGTATTCATCTTCTAACGGGCTAAAGTTTTGAAAAGAACCTTAGAATTGTGCAAGAAGAGACTTTCCTAAAAAGACAAGTTTTGAGTACAACTTTCTAAAGCTATGAAGAAAACCCAAATTGAAGTTTCCAATTTTTTTTCTCAATCTGTGATAAGAAGGATTAATTCTTTATGTCTCAACATAAAAGTGAGTGTGACACTCAATGAAAAGTTATGTGTATTTCAACACAAAGTTGATAGGGACATTGAGCGACTCAAGGTAACTTTAAATCTTGATTGGGACTTTTACCTTGAAAATAAAATTGCATAAGAGTTTAAGCCTTGAGATATAAGGTGATTTCTAAGATGGTAAGCTTGGCTAGCCTTTTGTAGGTGAGAATATTGAGAATACTTGAAAGTCGAGAGAAAGAGAGCAAGAGACCATTGAGTCTTGACGGGATACTGCCAAGTTGCATTTAGTCCCCCCATTAGAAAGCATCTATTCATCAATAACAATGTCTTATTTGACAATACCAATAAAATTATCTTTAAATCTATTTATTTTTTTAAAGGATTATAACTAAATATATACAAGGTAGCCAATTTTTTGGTGGAGGAGTGGTTTCCAATTAGTACTAAAGTTTTTCAAAAACAAAGGTATGACCATGAATCAATGACCTCATTTCTTATTCTCTTGCCTCCTGTTCACCAAAGTCATAAACAGAGGATTTATGGCTCCTTTAAGCTGGTGTCCTATTGTTGTCTAAGCAAATATACCATCAACAATCTACTACATAAAGCCAGACTCTACAAAGTAGGATTTCTCAAATGTCAATGAATTCAAGTAGATTGTCTACAATGACTATCATTCTGGTTCTACAAATTGATGAGTTGTTAGTCGAAATACATAATTGGACTATCAACTCTATGCAAAAAAAAGGTAACTGATGAAGAAAATCTACGATCAAGTATGCCTCTTCTTGTACATATTTTTATATGGAAAGTTCTTTTAAACATTCTAAAGATAACATATTGCATAACAATGATTTTACAAGAGATTCAAGAGAGATATCTTTGTGTATATTATACTCCTAAGATATTTCTAGAATCTAGCATACTTGGATTGAAATTCTTATTTGACCCTAGTAAAATAGAACATAGTACCTTTAGTTTCTAAGAAGTCTAAAGAAAGTTTGCATAAACTTAGAATTTAGAAATCCCATTATGATTGAGTGATCCTCTCATTCTCAAGGATATCTTGTTGTTTTCTTTTGTTTTATACAAAATTTAGAACATGTAAATTATTATTGCATTCAAAATTTTTCTCTATGTTTATGTTATTTTGAGTAGCATGAGTATTTATTTGTTGCAATGTTTGTTAACCACTTTTTTTTATGAACTTAGCATCTTAAGTAATTTATTATTAGATTAGTAGCATAAACTTTAAGACTATGAATTCAAACTTGAGTATTATTAGGAAAAACAAGCCATAACATGGAAATAGACTTGATATCCATAATTTTTCTTCAAATTAATTTTTGCAAAAATAAAAGAGCATGTACTCTAGATTGGAATAGTGATTTTTTTAAAAAAGTGTTAATTTACTTTTGTCTTTCTTCTCTAGAATAACTAATGTTAGACTATAACCAAAAGAAAGATAAAGCAATAAATTTTGTAACGAAAGAAATTTAAATATGATTGGATCTAGAAATAAATAATTAAACACATAAAGGAGACCAAGAAAAATGATTTCAAGAAGAAAAAGACTAATAATTAGCACATCTTTCAATCTCAAGTTTATATGTTAGATAGGTATTTGTTTCATGACTTTATCTTAGTATTATTGTGGAGTAAACGACCTAGATACTTTTCAAGATAGTCAAGGACCTAAACCTTTGTAGGATACAATATTAATCTCTTTAAAATTCCTTTAACCTCACTAAACAAAGACCATTTGGGGCGCTTAGCCCTAGTTTATAATATTTTTATTAAAGTCAGATAATCATCCACAAGTTTTAGAGGACTTACAAGAATTTAACATTGAAAAGAGGAGGATAAACCATTGAAAGGCATCCAAAGTTCAATTTAGCTTCCAAATTTACATTAAGATTGGAAATCCCTCCTCACTTGCAAATTCACAATACATTAGTCTGTTGAAAGTATTTAAGGATACACCTCTTATTATTCATGTTATTGATGACTCTCCTTTATTAAAGGAAGATATGTAAATTTTAGTTTGTAAAGTAATCCTTGACGATGACAAACCATCACTAGAACAAGAACTCAATACCATAGGTATTTGACCAAGTATAGGAACTATTTTATGGAAGAATCATGATGTATTCAAAAATTTGCACTAACTCTGGACATATGATAATCTAATTGATGCCTACCAATTGGTAGTGAGTCAATTTGAAGGAGCTCCAATGATTTGATCAAGTCATCCTAGTGATCAAGATAGTGATAATAGGGCATAGGAGACAACAAACATTGGTGCATTCATTGAGGTGCCAAGAATTTCTACCAAAATGCATAGCCATCACAATAAATTTTATGGTATTACCTCTATGCGTACCTATCACAACATGATAATGAAAATGGATAGGAGACTCCAAGCTATTGTTCTTTCATCAAGCGATGTGATCAACATGGCAAAGGAGATAGGTCTTCCGACTCCAAGCACTAGTGCACTTAATGTTTATGTTAAGTTTTGGTCACATTAAAAATGGTGAAGGGAAAGGGTAAGGTGAAGTGCAAGGGCTATGAAATACTACTATTCATGGAGGAAAGAGGGTAATGTGAGTTACCTCATGCAAAATTGTGGTTGCCTTGGTGAGGAAAATGAGCTTTGGACACTCATCAACCATGATTCTCAGCAAAAAAGCCCCACAAGTCTAGGTATGGAAGAGGGTGCATGTTGGGAGGAAGTATTGAAGGAGTTGTATGAAGAAGTGGATAGGAAAATTTTTAAAAAGGGGGGATGACAATTTCTCCCCTTTTTGGGAGTCCTCACATATGGTGAGACACAACCCCACATATGGATGTACACTTGGGCTCATAACTTCAAAACAATTTAGCAAATAGTGGAGAGTTCATTCCTCTTTATTGGTAGGTATCGGTATGTGCAAAACATGAAAGGGTTTAACTTTTGTTCGTGCATCCCTACTTAAACATTTTTGCAAGAATTATTTTATTCTATATATTCTTGTCCTCTCATTCCCTACGTGTGGCATCCTGAGTCTAAAAATGGTGCACATAATACACACCCAAAGCCACTACAAGGGAATGGGAAAATAGAGATGGTCATTTTGAACAAAAAAAGCGGTGTTGCTATTGTTAGCAATGTTATTAGTGACACACAAAAAAGCGTAGAAAACCCGATTGTTGCTTTAGGAGGGGGAGGAAGAGGAAGAGAGAAAGAGAGAGAAGGAGAGCTTCTCACCATTGTTGCCGATGCCACTGCCATACACAAAGAAGAGGGAGAAGTGCACACGGGAGAAAGAGGGGATGTCATGAAGAGGAGGCAAATGATTCATCCTCAGGCCTTTGCAGTAGTAGATACATTGCCTCTTCTTGCTTTGTTCTTGTGCTTTCTTCTTTTCTTTTGTTTGTTTTTCTTGAGGATGAGATGCATTGAGAGAGAAAGAGAGAAAAGGAGAGAGGGAGAATAAGGAAAAGGAAGAGATAGAGAGACAGAGACAGACAGACACACACACACACACACACACAGAATGAAAGATAGCAAAGAAAGAGAGAGAGACAAAGGGAGGGAGAGAGGAGAATGAGTGAGAGAAACAATGGGGGGTAGAGAGAAACAAAGAGAGAGGAAACAAAGAAAGAAAGAGAGAGGGGATAGAAAAAGAACCGAAGAGTGAAGGGAGAGTTAGATAAAAGGGTGAAGTAAAGAGAGGAAGGAGAGTGGAAAATAAAGAGAGAGCTAGAAGGAAAAGGGGAGAAAAAGGGACAAAGAGAGATAGATAAAACAACAAATAGAGAGCGAGAGAAAGAGAGAGAAAAATGGAAACGATGAGAGAATTAGAGAGAAAGAAATGATAGAAAGAGAATGGCAAAGGGGAAAGACAGACACGGAGAGGGATGGGGAAAGAGAGTCTTTTAATGTCTTGTTTTATGACTTTTTTATTTTCTATCTTTGATTTTTATTTTGACAAGATACATCAAGTGCAAATGGAGAGGAAATGAGAGAAAGATGTAGATAAAAGGAGGGAAAGAAAAAGAGAAAAGAAGTGAGAGTGGGGAGGGACGATGGGGGAGAGAAAGAAACCTTTATAGAAAGAAAGGGGGAGAGAGAAGCAAAGAAGAATGAAGGAAGGAAAATTAAAAAAGAAGAAGAGAAAGAGAATGTGAAAAGTTGGAAGAGAAATAAATAAGGAGGATAGGAGGTAAATAAAAAAATGGAGTTGGAAGGCACGACTCAATCTACACCCTCGA
This sequence comes from Lygodium microphyllum, assembly GCF_053477565.2. Lineage (NCBI taxonomy): Eukaryota > Viridiplantae > Streptophyta > Polypodiopsida > Schizaeales > Lygodiaceae > Lygodium > Lygodium microphyllum. The sequence goes on from NC_141135.1 coordinate 10,049,438, forward strand.
TACTAGAGGAGACAATCAGCCTTTTGGACCTTCCTCTAATCTTGGAGCCTGAGATGGAGGTAATGATCGACGCATTGAATCCCATGGATGCCAAGTCATTTGATCCGCTAAGAGAGGAAGTGTCCATACCATTATATGATGGGTATCAAGTATCTTGCCTGAAGACGGTGCTTGCACTCCTAAGTGTGGATGCAAAATATGGGTGGAGCAATGTGAGTGTGACCGAGTTGTTCAAGCACATTCTACATAAACTCTGTTGATCTTTTTGACTCCATTATAAAAAACACTTGTACTTTTTCAAGGTGTTTTATGAATTTTTTTCAGGGTACTAAAGTATCATCTATTACCACCTAGAAATGCAATACCTAAGTCTCATGATGATGTGCGACATGTTTTAGGAAAGCTTGGCATAGGCTACAACAGCATCCATGCATGTGTCAATGATTGTGTGTTGTTTCGAGGAGACTATGGGACTATGGAGACATGTCCAAATTGTGGTGGTCACAAGTACCAACAAGACTTGTAAGGGCACACCATCCCTCAGAAAGTTCTTAAACACTTTCCACGTATACTACGTATACGTCACATGTTTCATATGTCAAGCATGGTGAGCTTGACAACATGGCATGCGCAGAGTAGATCCACAGATGGAGTCCAACAAATATCAGCAGATTCACGTACATGGAGCCACTTGACTCTACCTTTCTAGTCTTTGTATGAGAGCCAAGTAATCTTCGGCTCGGTCTTGCTATGGATGGCGTGAACCCATTTGGTCTCTGCTCAACTTCTCACAATGTGTAGCCTATAGTCCTTGTTAACTACAACATCCTGCCATGGCTTTCTATGAATAAGTGACACCTAATCCTTAGCTTGCTCATTCTTGGGTGCTACAAAGTCAAGGATATGGATGTCTATCTCCATCCATTAGTTCATGAGCTCAAGATTTTTTGGGAGGAGGGGATCGCCATGGAAGATATAAGAAAGTGCGATGGTTGACGGTCTGTCAATATACGATCCATTCTCATGTGGACCATGAATGACTTTCCAAGATTTGGGGAGTGCTCAAGTAAGTAGGCTTCTGTTCTTATTGGTGGTGATATCTAACATAGCTCGTTCAAGTTTGTGTTGACTAAATGGGGGTGTTGAGATAGGTCTAGTTACCTCATGTTATCATGCATGTCCATTGTATGGGCCATAGTTAGACTCCCGAAAGTCATGAACCATGAAGAAGATGGTATATCAAGGACGTGCCTCTTTCTTACCGAAGGTTAATGAACTGAGGGAAGGTTTTCTTGGATGACCTCCAGTATGAATGAATGCTTAAATCTAGTAGAAGTTGAAAATGGTCCACACAGAATAACATCCAAATGGAATGCATTGGTTCTTGATTTTCTATGAGTTGTTGTATTGGACCCACTTACAAATCAACCATTTTTTGGATCCTATGCATATTTTCAAGAATGTGGGCAACTTATTATGGGACCACATCACAGGAAAGAGAGACACTATAGGGGCACGAATGGACTTGAAGGAGGTAGGCAATATGGAGGCACTTTGGCCACAATTGAGCGCACTGATGGTCACTTGCAGCTACCTCACACTCCTTGGGTTCTATCCACTAAACAAGAGCGCATTGTGAAGCAAATTATCAGGTTTATTTGCACCTCAATGGGTTTGATGTGTTCCCTTAGATTTGCTTTCTCTAAAGACGACCAACTATCAGGGCTAAAATCCCATGATTGCCATAAGATATGTTAGGTTCGTACAGGCCTTGATTGTAAGTGGCCTATATATTTTGCTATTTAGTGTCTAGCCGATGTGTATAATGCTTTTTCATTTGTGATAGTTTGTATTACTGATCGCAATCGTGAGATGCCTTACTCTAGAGATATGCAGGGTGATTTAAAGGTTGTCAAATTTAGTACAATGGATCTCATAGAAGGAGATCAAGATATCCTCTATTGAGTCCACAAGACGAGGAATGATGAAGATGGTTTGTCTCTTTGAGAAGTATCTACCCACCACCATGCTCATTGTTAACAGTAAGCAAGACAGAGACAGAGAATGGGTACTGTGAGGAGCCGTATGCTCTCACCCCTTCTTTATGTTTAATTACCCATCTATATCAAATGATTACAACAGACTAAGGTCTATAAGACCATTCACACCAAGTACTGAATAAGTCTAAAGCCACCGACTTATTTAATATCCCACACTTGCTGATATAGCTGGACATAGCTAAGACTCTGTCAGTGGTCACACACCATATGAGCTTGAAGTCTCAACACTCCCCCTCAAGCTCAAGACAGCAAATGCACACCAAGCAGTTGTCTGAAAACACTGAACTTATCTTTACCCAGAGACTTGGTAAAGATATTCTCAATCTGCTCATTAGTTTTCACATGCATGAGATCAACTCCTCCTGCAAGAACCATCTCTCTAATGAAGTGGTAGTGTACCTCAATGTGTTCTGTCCTGGCATGGTATTCCGGATTCATGGATAGGAGTACACTACTAAGATTGTCACATAGCAAAGTCACTGGAGCATCTACTTGTACATCCAAATCAATCATAATCTTGAGCATCCATGCAATCTCACATGCTGCCAATGCAGCACCCCTGTACTTTGCCTCAGTACTCGATAAAGCAACTGTAAGCTGCTTCTTGCTGCTCCAGCTGATCATTCTACTTCCAAACCCGGAAGCATAGCCACTCGTAGATCTATGGTCATATGAGCATCTTGCCCAATCTGTATCCACGTATCCACGGGGGATTCACTAGTAGTAATAAGGAGACGTCACCTGCATGTAAGAAATATATGAAAATACCCCTAATCTATCCCCTATTTATGGGACCTTACCTTATAAAATGTATCTTCCTTCCCTTAAATAACCCCCCCTCCCTTACACTCATGTGGTACCATACTGTAAACCCTACTGGACCCCCTGGGGCATGTATCCAACCAGTTTCAAGGGCTTATCTCTCACATAGAACAGCCCATAATCCACATTGGACTTAACATATCTCATAATGCATCTAACCGCATCTAAGTGCGGCTTCTAAGGCTTCTACATAAACTAGCTTATGAGCCCTACAACATAGCTCAAATCAGGCCTAGTGATGGTCAAGTAAATCAGGCTACCAACCATCTACCTATACATAGTCACATCCTCAACTTTAGCCCCAATGCTCATGTCTAACTCTACATTCTGATCAAGAGGTGTATCCAATGGTTTGCATTCAGCCATGCCATACTTCTTCAGCATTTCCATGGCATAGTGATTGTGCATCAACCATAAACCATTTTCAGCAGTAACCACCTCAATCCCGAAGAAATACTTCAAATCACCTAAGTCTTTCATGTCAAATTCAGTTTTCAGCATCTTCATTGCATGCTATATGCCCAAGTCGTCATCACCAGTGATTATCAAATCATCAACATATATGACTAGCACTACCAAGCCACTGTCAGCTTTTTTTCGTAAATAGGCTATGATTAGCCGTACCGACAGAAAATCCCAAGCTCTGCATGTAGTTACTGATCCTTCCATGCCAGGCTCTCGGAGCTTGCTTCAGCCCCTACAATGCTTTTTCCAGCCTGCATACATAGTGCTGAAAATCAAGCTGTATATACCCTTCCGGCTGACCCATATAGATATCCTCGGCCAAGTCACCATTGAGGAATGCATTCTTCATGTCCATCTACTGCAATTTCTAGCCTCTAGCAGCAGCCAAAGCAATCATAGTGCATATAGTTGCCATCTTGGCAACAAGGCTGAATGTTTCCTCATAACCAAGTCCATACTGTTGGCATACCCTTGCCCAACCAACCTGGCTTTGTACCTTTCCACACTGCCATCTAACTTGCATTTGATTTTGTAAACCCATTTGCAGCCAATGGTCTTTTTCCCTTCAGGTAGTGGCACAAGATCCCATGTTTTATTTTCAGCCAAGGCATTCATTTCTTCATCCATAGCTGCACACCAGCTCTCATCTTTTACTACTTCAACATATGTACCCAGTTCTTTGATTTCCATCACTTTTGTCATGTAAGCATAATGCTTTGCAGAGTAGCCATTGTACATCAACCTGTCAACAAGATATCTGACCCTCTGTGAGCGTCTCAGCTGTGGTGCACTGCTCGATTCCCCTCTCTCATGAGGCAGAATGTACATGTTCTGCCTAGTACTAGGTGTATACACAGTCGGAATACCAAGTTCACAGTCTAGACTGTCAGTTGAGTCATAGCCTGAAGTCATCCTGCCAGGTGTCATCACACCAGATATATCATCAATGACTTTTCCGTTTCCTTTGATGTCCACTACATCATGTCTCCCCCTCACTGACATAGTGGTGTCAGTGGATGGTGAGCCAGAGCTACAAATCAGCTGTAGATACATGAGTAGAAGGCGTGTCCGATGGCACTGCAGCCGGTGATACATACAAGAGGCCATCTCATCGAAGATAACATCCCTGCTCACCAAAGTCTCCTTGGTAGAGGGATCATAACATTTGTATGCCTTCTTCTCCTACGAATATCCAATGAAAACACACTTATGCGCTTTTGGATCTAGCTTCTTCCTTTTCTCATCTGGGATGTGCACATAAGCAAGACAGCCAAAGACTTTCATGTGCTTACATTCGGCTTATAGCCATATAGCTTCTCAAATAGCATCATCTCATGAATACCTACAGTGGAAATCCGATTCAAGTTATACATGGCTAGCATAACAGCCTCAGCCCAATAATAGAGTGGCATCTTCTTCTTGTTCATCATGGCACGAGCAGCTTCCATTAATGCCCTATTTTTACGCTCAGCCACTCCATTCTGCTGTGGAGTATAGTTACAGGTAAGCTGCCTACGTATGCCATTTTTAGCCAAAAAATTATCAAACTCATTTGACATATACTCCCCACCACTGTCTGATCTCAAGCAAGAGATATAGTAGTCAAAGTCCTTTTCAACTTGCTTTTTAAACTGCTAAAAAACAGCAAACACCTCATCCTTTGTCCGTAGAATATACACCCAAGTATAGCGATTGTAATCATCAATAAATGTCACATAGTACTTCGAGCCTCCCATAGATGCATTATGGGCTATCCCCCAAACATCAGAGTGCACTGACTGCAACAGACGTGTACTCTGCCTTACATGCTTGACAAATGGCAATCTCGACTGCTTATCAAGCTGTCAAGCATCACATACATGACCAATGTATGTGTATTGGAACTTGGGTAAACCTGTAACGAGCTATTTTTTCTCCATAATTTGCAGCTGCTGCAAATTCACATGTTCCACTCTCTTATGCCAAATTTCCAAATCTCTAACAGTGCCAGAACCATGGGCAAACATAGCTGAATTCAGCTCTAGCAAAGTGGCATCAAGAGTAAACATTCTGCCATTCATGTGACCGCGAGCAATCAACTTTCAACCATTTCCAAACTCTTCAATAAAGCGTCCATGCTTATTGAACCTAACCTGCAAGTTCTGCTCCGTCATCTGACCTCCGTCATCTGACCTACAGACAGTAAGTTCTTCGTTATTGATGGGACATGCGGTACATCTTGCAAATTTTTCTTTCTGCCATCATGAACCACAAGAGGCACTTTGCCTTTATGCTCAATGCTATGCTGCATGTCATCACATGTGCATACATAGCCATGTCTTTCAGTTACCATGGCAGTAAACCAATCACCGTGAGGGGTCATGTGGTTCGATGGCCCTGAATCAATGTACCATACTACATCATCAATGGACTTTTAAGTAGCCCTATCTTTCACATATTGCATGGCAAACAATCTATCTCCTGAAGCATAATCTACCTGACAGGACATAGCAAAATGTCCATGCTGTTTGCCCTTTTGATTGCCTTGCTTCTTCCAGTAGTCCTTGGCAATATGACCATACTTCTCGTAGTAATGACAATGCTTATCCTTATTCGGATTGTCAGATGGACACTGCTACTGCCATGAGTCTCTACCTCTAGGTCTAGATCTCCCCCTGCCTCTAAAGTTTCCACCACCTCTTGCATTTGATACCTATTGGTTGTTATTGCCATAGGATGCATTTCGATGGCCTCCTCTGCAAGAACTGTTAGAATATCAAGCTCGTACATGTGTATTTGACCGACATGAGCTCGACACAGCTAGTCTGGCTAGATCAGTTAGGTATATTAAATAAGTTGGTGTTACTTCTAGTGTGAATGGTCTTTATGACCTTAGGTTGTATATGCATTATGGGTGTGCTAAATGAATAAGAAGAAATAGAGAGAGGAAGCATGTTGCTTCACTCCGTGTTGCTCTCCTTCCTGCTTCCATGAAATCTAACAAGAACCATAGCCTCTACCACGGCTGCCATGGCCGCGTTGATTGGAATAAAAGATTGCATCCTTGCTTTTGGAATTGCTTGACCCTATAGCCAAGCCAACTTTAACCTCCTCATGGATAAGCAATGCAACTAGTTCATTGAAATCAGGCATTTCACCCCGCACAGACACAGAAGTATCAAAAGACTTATACTCAGGCCCCAAGCCATTCAATGTTACAGCAACCATGTCTTCATCTTCAACCTGTGATGATCCAACAGATGCCAGCTGATCTGCAATGGTCTTGATCTCCGTGACATAATCCTGTATATAGACCTGCTCTTTCTCTCCATATTGTTAAATTTCTGCTTTAACTATATCTTCCTTGCACTTGTAGTGGTGCCATAGTACCTGATCAAAATGTCCCATGCATCCCTAGGAGAGTTGCAGTTCATTATCTGCATTACCATGGCATCTGATATACATAGAGACAGCCAATGCAACACCCTACGAGCTCTTTCTATCCAAGCTCGATGTAATTGTCTTTGATGAGCTGTAGGTCTCTCTAGGAGCTCAGGTTTAGCTTCTACTCCAGTCACAAACTCCCAATATCCTTTCTCGATTAAGAAGTTATCCATGCAGAACTTCCATATGGCATAATTATGGTTGTCCAATTTCTCCTGCACAATCTGGGTAATATTGTTTGTCCTGTCAGCATTTGCCATTTCGTAAACAATGCCTGACTACCTGCAAAGTCAACAAGCCTAACTGATTAACTGCAAACTTTGACTGTTTATGACAGTTTTCTGCACCAAACTCACTGTTTAAAACCAGAATATTTCAGCCCATCAACATCTCAAAACCATCCAGAAACATATGACATAACCCGTAGGTACATCAATCAGTACATAGACCATGTAGTTACGTTAATTCTATATCATGCAACCTTACTGCCAGGGTACATACAAAAAATCTGAAATTTGCAAGCTGTAAATGACCAGTCGCTGATTTACAGCCAAAAACAAGGTATATGCATGTCATATATGTCCCAAAAACTCACAGACATTTGCTAATACATGTAAGGTTCCATACATGATCATTCGTGCACATGCTAGTGTATGTACATTAAGTACCAGTGTCAAATATCTTGATTGCAGGTTGCAATCAGTAAATATTTAGCAAAGCAAGGTTTACCGAGCTCCAAAATGTCCTCAAAGTACTTCATACATGTGCTATCAGATGTAGGGGTCAATACATGATCACACAAACAGTCGACACTCTGTCTTCAACAGACAATGTCATAAAATGCATTCCCTATTTGTAACCAGTCAAGATAACATCATTGTATTTGTTTCCAACTTCAAACATTAGCATACAACCCCTTTCTCACTGCACAAGACATTTGCCAAGCAAATGTCAAAGCATACATCTCGAGGAGTCAATCAAGGTCATGTTGTGCTTCAATATAGACCAATGAATGCTTCCAACAATTTATGACAGTTTTCGAGCCTATCATACATTCTCAAATCTGTATATTACAGCACATAAATCTATGTTCAAACTGAGGAGATGAAGCCCTTGAATCAGCCCAAAGTCATCTCACAGCATAAGCACAACATCCTCAAGTTTCCAACATCAATCATTGCCATTTGGGCATCAGATGAGCATAGCCAGGGAGCTTGAATCATCAAGATAGGGGGCTGCCCTGTTTTACACACCTGTAGACTATTCTTCACATTCCAAAATTGAGTATGTGGTGGTCAATATCAGTACCAAGTATCAACAGTTGATGTCAAGGATCATTTCCATTATATCTAAGAGTGTCACAAAAGGAAGAATAAGCTGCCACCACTGAGCTGGAATAGAAATTGGAGAGGACTGATACAATTAGAAGCAAATCTAGACAGTTGGCATGAATTTGCACTTGCTGTTCTGGGGACTAGAAAACAGTAGTTAATAGTCCATAAGCCTCAATCAAGGCTCTATATAGGCTTGGATGAGTCTAGACCAAGTCTAGAGCAAGCCTCCATCGCAGACCAAGGTTGAACAGGTTGCCAATCTCCATTGCAAACTGAGGTGAAGCTGCCCTATGAATTGAGTCAAAAGCTCACTGTCTTGAGCTTAACACAAGCTCAAAGAAGCCTTGCAAGGCATCCACAAAACCTGCTCTAATACCATGTTAACAGTGAGCAAGATAGCGACAGAGAATGGGAACCACTGTGAGGGGCCATATGCTCTCACCCCTTCTTTATGTTTAATTACCCATATATATCAAGTGATTACAACACGCGGTCTCTAAGACCATTCACACCAAGTATTGAATAAGTCTAAAGCCACGGACTTACTTAATGTCCCACACTTGCTGATACAGCTAGACACAGCTAAGACTTTGTCGGTGGTCACACACCATACGAGCTTGAAGTCTCAATACTCATGATACAAACTCATCTCTTGGTGCATCTTATAGATGAAGTGGAGATTATAAGACCCATCCATACGCAATGAAAGTTCTTCTTGGAGAACTTCTTGAAAACCCTAAAAGGCTTTATGCGAACAACGAGCTTGGCCAGAAGGTAGCATGGCTGAAGGTTGACTAGTATCAGAGGCATTAGTGCATATTTCATAGTGGCTACCAATGGTGGATTCATACAGTGGTATGCTATGGTCGCACTGAAGGATGATGATAAACTGATTGGAGATGTGGTGGTTGAATATGGGGTAGAAAAAAGGATGGATGCTATAATGGAGGAGAAAGTGAATCGTTTTTGTATGTTGTATCATGCATCCATGGAGACGTGGTTTGCTAGGTATGAGCAAGCCAGGAAAGATCGAGAAGAAGTGCGATTGGAATTTTGACATAGTACACACCATCGATCGATTTGATATCCTAAGGGCATGGAAGAGATGCCACAGTTTATGTCTATGCAATGGTTACATGGAGCTTTGATTGCGTCTTCTTGCAAAGGGGTGGAGGTCTCTACTAAGAAGTTGGAATTCTCGAGGGGATGTAGTTCGAAGGTGACCACATGGTTTATAAGCTATCGTATCTAGATTTTATATGTGACAACTAATCTAACTATTTCAATGTAGAGTACAAAATCTACAGTGCATTGAGGCCGTGCATGAGTCATTTTCACGTTTAGCGCATTGACAAAATGCGCTCCACAACGAATTGTGGTGTCATGGCAAAATTCAAGCAAGAGAGCCAATGGCAAGCCACGGATCCAAACATTGTTATAGATGAGTTGGAATATTTTGGGAACTTGCAAAGTGTTATCTCAGTGAATTACCGTAGCTTCTCCATGATCATATTGATGTACAATGATTCAAAGTGGTATTGGAAGGAGCTGGGGCAACTGTTCGGTGAGGTTCATCTAGATTTCTAGAAATAGATTCCAAGAAAAGATGGATGGATATGGGTGATATGTTTGTCTTGTTGCTGGCCCATTGTGAACAGGTGCATGACCTATTTTTTTACATTTTTCTCATAATATTGAACAATAAAAAATGTTGGATCACTCATATATGTGATTTTGAACATATAATTTTCTATCCAAATCCATGACAACCTCGATGGTGGTATGTTGTGCCATCAGCTCCTCGAAGTGCAAGAGTGTATGGTGAAAGCAATTTTTCCGGCGTAGATGAGGAGAGTATGTAGGTGGAGGGGTCGATATTGCAAAGGGTGGAGGTCGAAGAGGGCTTAGAGCATATAGAGGAGGCAAATTCAAATAACGATGATGGAAAGACAGGAGGCCAGGAACTCTTTGAGAGCAAAGTGGACTTCTTCTTCTGTGGTGACCTATCTATAGACCTTCTAGTGTACACGGAGTTATGACAGGAGATTGACATGGGACCATAGGCTAGGTCATACTTGCTACATTCTCCTACTCAGTTCATTGATGAATAACTTTTAAGGGTACTTTAGAATATGCATTTTAAGTAGCATCATTTTTTTCAAAGTTATATTACCGTGCTTTACTTAAATCTTTATATCGATTATGCTAACATCATTTTCTATCTATGCAGATTAACTTTGACGATCTTTGGAGAGTAGGATGAGTCGAGGGATGAGCAACAAAGCATTGCAAGAGATATTCACACATATGTCTCCAAATCAAATGGCTTGATTGAGAGATATGCTAGACCAGGAGCTTTTGTCTAAGATACCGTCGGGCCATTCCGTGAGATCTACTTCGGTATGCTCTGATGCTTTGGTTTCCAGTAGACGAGGTCGACGCTCTAGACTGGGCCCGAATGACAAAGAGAGTGGTTCTGGGGAGTGTTATGGAGATGTGGATGTTGTGAGCCTGCGGCGGTCGAGGCTCCAGATAGGGGTGCTACTCCTCGCTCTCGTACGGGTTCCAGAGAGGGTAGCTCAAGTGGGTGTTGTGGAGGCATCGATGTAGTGTCTTCGACTCTTTGTTCTGGTGGATATGTGTCACCTCTAGGATTTTTTACACCTGTGGGGACATTTACTCAAGTGACTCCGTCCATCCGCAAGTGGCACCCCTATGGGTGCTACTCCAAGAGATACTATCCCCTGGGTACACCAGATGTAGAAGGGTCTCCTAGTTATGCCCAGGAGTGTGGTCGTAGTGGGAGAGGATGCACCTTAGATGAACCCCAAAGGGGTATGGATACCTCGTACATGATAGGACAGGTGCTGTGATCATGAATAATGAGGGGAGGAGGGTGATGTCTCGCATGAGAGAGTTAAGCCGACAAGTTTTTAGGCACAACATCTTGGACCATTGGAAGAATATACCCGAGGGGGAGCAAGGTCTATATAGTGGCATCCTTGCACAAGGAGTTTCCAGTACCTACCGCAACAGAGAGGTTTTCCACTAGGTGGATAATGGAGCTTATGGATACGTACATGTCACATAGATGATTGGATGCATACAAGGCAGTCAAGAGTGGCGCATCAAAGCTCGAGTGGCTAGATGCAGATGATTCACGAAGACTCAGGGAGGAGGCTACATATTCTCCAGGACGTTGGTGACAGTAACGGGAAGTAGCAAGGGCATGATTAGAGGCAGGGGTTGTATGCACGCAGTAGCCCAGTAATTCAATCATCTTTCTTGTCCATAGTTTTTTTTAAAATGCATTATGTATGGTCGATGATGTGTAGTTTTTCATTTTACAAAGTCCTTTTGATGCTCCTTTGTGTTGGGATGAGCTTTCTGATGGCGAGGATCTGTAGCTTGCACTTGGATTCATGGAGTGCACACCCTCTTCTTTTTTGGTCGTGTGATCTGTGCAAGCATCTTCCATGTACTATTCCTTAGATGTACTTATCATCCTTTGTGTAATTACAAATAGACTTTCATGTTAGTTTTGGCTCTCCTCTCTCTCCATGGTTTCATAATGTAATGTCATGATTTTTCATCAACGGTCTTGTACTTATTCTATGTATCAGTCTTCTAGGTTTAAGTATATTTTGCCTCATCTTGACGACCATTGCGTACTCAACACATAATTTTTTCTCTATAACAGTTGCTATTAGTGTCTCTAATTTCTCCACACGTGTCGCTATTGTTGTCCCAAATTTTGTTGCAAATTGTCACTATATGCATCGCTATTGGCATTACTATTTGCATCGCAAAAGCAACTCAAATAGTGACGCATATAATGATGGTTTTTTAGAGATGCGTTTAGTGATGATGAGGGGCAATTTTTTTAATGAACATTTGCGTTGCTTTGAATATCGGTATGAGGACTGTATCTTGTAGTGAGTGATGTCTCTCCTTGAATCTTATCTCTAGGTTTCAAGTCAAAGGAGATAATTATGATCGAGAAGGAGCTTGAAGAATAATTTGAGCTTGGCTCCATGTGTTTATCTTTGTAATCCTATTGTGCAAGTTTTCTTAGAATCTAGTAAACAAATGGTGACATTGCATTTCAATTAACCTCTATCACATACAAAGAGACTACATTGTCTCTACTCCTACTAATGTTGAGATATTTGCAATCACACCCCCTATGGCCTCTTTGTATGAGGTGGTTGAGGACATGCAGATAGGCTGAATCCCATATGCAGAGAAAGGGAAATTGCTACCCATCCAACAACTATAAAGCATTGTACATGACTACCACTTTTTGATATATGATGAATGCAATATCATGATGTTTTCCCATTTCAGTTAGTGTCTTGGTCATTGTTAGTCTCATACACAAGATTGTGTTTATGAGTCAAAGTCTCAATCTTGGAACCTAATTCACTTGTGTAACATGTCAAGACCTGTCTATGTCACCATGAGCTTGGTCTCTATCTTCTAACCTCCATAGCTTCCGCATTGTCATGTCCTAGATCCATGTTTTTACCATTAATAGCACACTGAGCATAGACTTGGATATCATTGTAGATAGGTCACCCATAACAACTGTTTCTACATGCTAATTGTCCTTTGTGGAATCCTCTACACCATCCATTATGGAGGGTAACCCGAATCATATATTCACTCTTCTTAAAATGCTTCCTTTGAATGATTCTTTGCTTATTGTAGTGATGAATGCCATGACTATTATGCATGTCAATGAGCTACCTTCTCAATATGATGGAGATATAACATCTATAAATCCTCAAGGGGAAGCTAGTGTCAAGAATGGAATGGAGATATGATGGTTGTATTTTGGTGGGGTAAAAAACTTGCAACAAAGAGAAATTTGAAGGTGTGCTCCATTGTAGCTCTTGTGCAAGACATTTGAGATGTTATATTTTGGAGTACTCCTATATCTTGATGCAAAGTGCAAAAAGGTGAAGACAAGTGTTACCAGGGGCTTAGCCCTTGGAAATGATTAAGGAGAATATTGATGATACCAAGTGTGGTGTGGAGAACCTATTCGAGATACCCCTAAAGAGACTTATGTGGATGTGAAATAATGGGCTACTTGTTAGACACGAGCGAATTGCCAATCCATATGTTGGGGAGCGTTGTAGGGGCAAGAAAAGCAATGTGAGGCCTTTGTTCATGATGGCAAGGGTGGCAAGGTTAAGGGAGTGCCCTCATCATGCTTTAAAGGTAAAGACAATATAAGGAAGCGATGAGTTGGTAAATGCTGGTTTTTCCCCTCAAGTGTGGTTTACTCAAATTAATAAGCAGATTCAAAGTTTCTATGGACCACATATTGGTATAAAAGGCTGCCAAGGGGACATGTTTAACTACATAGGAGAAATATAAATTGATTTCTTGGGGATTGCTTTTGGAGAGTATGAATCATAGAGTGATGAATCTTCAAATCACTCTTTCGTGAGGGGGTGAGGGGAAATTATTCATAAGATTGAACTCATCCATAGTGAGTCCCACATTTTTGGGCTTGCAATATTGGAATCAAAGAAGATAGGGATTGCATTTGTTGTGAATCGTGAATTTCAAAGGTACTCCTATCTAGATTTTGCTCTATGAGAATCAAAGAAGGAGACCTACATGCCTTGTGCTCACTAAGGGTTCTTGTCCACTTTGAGTGGTGTTTAGGTGATGGTTTGCATTTGGAAGTGAATTTTGGGTTTGATGCTCATTTGATGCCTAAGATGAGTCATGCATTCCACATTTTGTTCTTGTTATTCTTGTTGATTGATTTTGACAAGAGAGTCTATCTTGCATCAATTTATATGTATACTTGCTCCATTCATGCTCTATTTCTTATGTTGCTTACTCTAGGTTTGCTCAGTTTATAGTAGTCCTCATATTTTATATGTAAGCTCACATTACAAGAAATATATTCCATGAAGAATACTAAGGGGATTGGGAAAATACAGGTTTGTATTCATCATGTAATGGGCTAAAGTTTTGAAAAGAGCCTTAGAATTGTGCAATAAGAGACTTTCCCAAAAAGACATGTTTCAAGTACAACTTTCTAAAGCTATGAAGAAAACCCAAATTGAAGTTTCCATTTTCTTTTTTTCAATGTGAGATAAGAAGGATTAATTATTTATGTCTCAACATAAAAGTGAGTGTGACACTCAATGATAAGTTATGTGTATTTCAACATAAAGTTGATAGGGATATTGGTGACTTAAGGTAAATTTAAAGCTTGATTTGACTTTTACCTCGAAAATAAAATTGCATAAGAGCTTGAGACTTGAGATATAAGGTGATTTCTAAGATGGTAAGCTTGGCTAGCCTTTTGTAGGTGAGAATAGTGAGAATACTTGAAAGTCAAGAGAAATTGGCCAGGACTCTATGGTCTCTTTCTAATTAAGTCCCCCCATTAGAAAGCAATTGTTAATTAATAATAGTGCCTTATCTGAAAATACCAATAAAATTATATTTAAATATATTTATTTATTTTAAGGCTTATAACTAAATATATACAAGGTAGCCTATTTTTTGGTGGAGGAGTGGTTTCCAATTAGTACTAAAGTTTTTCAAAAACAAAGGTATGACCATGAATCAACAGCCTTATTTCTTATTCTCTTGCCTCCTATTCACCAAAGTCATAAACAGAGGATTTATGGCTCCTTTAAGCTGGTGTCCTATTGTTGTCTAAGCAAGTATACCATCAACAATGTACTACAAAAAGCGGGACTCTACAAAGTAGGATTTCTCAAATGTCAATAAATTCAAGTAGATTGTCTACAATGAATATCATTCTAGTTCTACAAATTGATAAGGTGTTAGTCGAAATATATAATTGGACTATCAACTCTATGCAAAAAGAGGTAACTAATGAAGAAAATCTACCATCAAGTATGCCTCTTTTTGTACATATTTTTATATGGAAAGCTCTTTTAAACATTCTAAAGATAACATATATATTGCATAACAATGATTTTACAAGAGATTCAAGACAGATATCTTTGTGTATATTATACTCCTAAGATATTTCTAGAATCTAGGGTACTTGGATTGAAATTCTTATTTGAACCTAGTAAAATAGAACATAGTACCTTTAGTTTCTAAGAAGTCTAAAGAAAGTTTGCATAAACTTAGAATTTAGAAATCCCATTGCAATTGAGTGATCCTCTCATTCTCAAGGATATCTTGTTGTTTTATTTTGTTTTATACAAAATTTAGAACATGTAAATTGTTATTGCATTCAAAATTTTTCTCTATGTTTATGTTATTTTGAGTAGCATGAGTATTTACTTGTTGCAGTGTTTGCTAACCAATTGCTTTTATAATCTTAGCATCTTAAGTCATTTATTATTAGATTAGGAGCATAAACTTTTAAGACTATGAATTCAAACTTGAGTATTATTAGGAAAAACAAGCCATAACATGGAAATAGACTTGGAAATCCATAATTTTACTTCAAATTAATTTTGCAAAAAGAAAAGAGTATGGACTCTAGATTAGAATATTACTTCTTCTTTTTTAAAGCATTAATATTAATTTTTTCTTTCTTCTCTAGAATTACTTATGTTAGACTATAACCAAAAGAAAGATAAAGTAATAAATTTAGTAACCAACAAAATTGAAAGATGGTTAGATCTACAAATAAATATCAAACACATGAAGGAGACCAAGAAAAATGATTTCAAGAAGAAAAAGACTAAGAACTAGCACATCTTTCAATCTCAAGTTTATATGTTAGATAGGTATTTGTTTCATGACTTTATCTTAGTATTATTGTGGAGCAAACGACTTAGATACTTTTCAAGATAGCCAAGGACCTAAACCTTTATAGGATACAATATTAATCTCTTTAAAATTCCTTTAACCTCACTAAACAAAGGCCATTTGTGTCTCTTAACCCAAGTTTAGAATATTGTTATTAAATTCAAATAATCATCCACAAGTTTTAGAGGACTTACAAGAATTTTATATTGAAATCAGGAGGACAAAACCATTGAAAGACATCTAAAGTTCAATTTAGCTTCCAATTTTACATTAAGAATCCCTCCTCACTTGCAAATTCACATTAGTATGTTGAAACTATTTAAGGATACATCTCCCGTTATTCTTGTTATTGATGACCCTCCTTTGTTAAAGGAAGATACCTACATTTTAGTTCCTAAAGTAATCCTTGATGATGACAAACCATCACTAGAACAAAAACTCAATACGATAGGTATTTGACCAAGTTTAGAAACCATCACTTGTTCTAAATGCATGCATGGGGGAGGTGCTTACTCATGCATGGGGAAATTTTGTACCCAAGCTTATATCGTGTAAGTTTTGTGATATTATTTTCTCTTACACAATTTGTTCTCTTCTTATTTTTCTACCAATGATTGGCTATTGTATTATGAAAGCTAGCAACAACACTTTTGCAACAACACTTTTGCACGTGAGAATACTTGAAAGTTGAGAGAGAGAGAGAGAGAGAGAGAGAGAGAGAGAAAGAGAGAGAGAGAGAGAGAGAGGGTGAGAGAGGGACTTGTGTTGAAGCGGTCTACCCGCTTAAGGATGCCAATATCTAAGGCCTTAGAGTAAGAGCCAATCCCTACTTAGGCCAATTGACCCTAAGGGTAGTCAATCAAGTTAAGTTACTATGAGTGTGACTCAACTACTTGACTTATACTCTTGAATTTGTGAGACTCTCGCAAGTGCAAGAAGTATGACCAAAAATAGTGATACTAAGAAGACTCTCATAAGTTTGGGTATATGGTAGCATATAAATCTCTCTCTCTCTCTCTCTCTCTCTCTCTATGCTTTTCTAAGGCTTTATTCCCTTTTTAAACTGATATTCAAAAGCAAACGTGTGATTATAACCATGCTTTTGCTGGCAAAGCCGCTCCAATACGTCAATTGAATGGGCTTAGGCGTCGTGGGGCTGTAAAAGCCTCACGTTGACCGTCAAGGAAAGCGCCAACATTAGCACGTCGACTTGCATTGAAACGGTCTATCCACCCACGAACTGCGACATCGAAGGCTGGAAATTAGAGGCAGTAAAAGACTTAACGTTGACTATGAAGGAAAGCGCCAACATCAGCACGTCTCTAGAGACTCATGGCTATGTAGCCTAGTTAGATAATCCATCAGATCATATGATCATGATATTCTCGAAATTAAGGAAAACATGAATCGGCTCATGTCGACAATTATACTCGTATTACTGGCTCAGATCGTTCTCAATATTATGGTTTCGCCAGCGCTTTCTACTCCTGCACCCAGCCACACAAACTTCCCTGCAAAAGGAAAAAGGAAAGGTGATTAGTGCTGCAATGTTCACAGAAAACTGTCCTTCGGCGTACTTTCCACACTTCGATGAAAATCTTTTGTTTTTTTTAATTTGAAGAAAAACACTTACGTTATTTTATGTTCATGTTCATGACAATATTTTCATACATATTTTCTTCTATTGTTGTTTTCTCCTTTGTGAAAGGCTGTGAAATATTTAATTCTATCAAAAATTCCAAACTATGTTGGAGAAACAGACTATTCTTTCCCAAAATCGGCAAAATTAATTTGCAAAATTTTCTCTACTTTCACGTGAATTGCCATCACATTGTTTTGAATACTTTTTATTTTAAAATCCTCATTTACTTCTAATCTTAATATTTTTGGATTCTGATTTTCCTTGTACATATACTTCCTTTCAAACTTTCTTCTTGTTTCATGTGAGTTGTATCCATTTGAGAAAAGCATAAAATTGATCCAAATATTCATAAAAGTTGGATCGTTTTTGTCTTTTATGCCTACTATCAAATTAAAAATATATTTGTGTGAGTAGATTAAGATATGAAAAACAATATAATTCAATTTGTGTGCTTCATGTAGTTATTGCAAATATAATTCAATTTGTGAGTAGATTAAGATATGAAAAAATCAATTGACGGGGCATGGCGAGTTCTAAAAGACTTCATGTTCAACATCAACACGTCTCTCTAAGCTTGAAAGTTGAGAGAGAGGGGAGGCGGCAGGGTTCCGGGAAAAGGCGGGCTAATTGCTTCAACCCAAAACTTGTTCACCTTGACAAAACTCCTTCTCAATCCTTTGAAAGAAAGAAATAAATCTTAACTTCAAATATCTCGAAATATAGTTACATTTGTTAAATTTATGTATAAGATAGTATGTCAATACGTGATACTTCCTTCTCAAATGATGGTGAAAAGGATTTACTTCCTCTTCCTCAAAAAAGTTTTTCCGAACCACCCACGAACTGAAACGGGAGAGAGACTTGCATTGAAACGGTGTATCCACCCACGAACTGCGACATCTAATGCTGGAAATTAGAGGCAGTAAAAGACTTAACGTTGACTATGAAGGAAAGCGCCAACATCAGCACGTCTCTAGAGGCTCATGTAGCCTAGTTAGATAATCCATCAGATCATATGATCGTGATATTCTCGAAATTAAGGAAAACATGAATCGGTACTCGTATTACTGGCTCAGATCGTTCTCAATATTATGGTTTCGCCAGCTACTGCAATTATAAGTGCACAGTTCGACGCAGCTCAGCCGCCTCCTCTAACTCTTCTTCCTGCTCCTGCGAATACGCAGTTCACTCAGCCGTCTCCTTCTGCCCTGATTCTAAATCCAGGTATAAGTGATTCATGTGTGTGTGTGTGTCTCAGTGAGAGCTTCTTAACGCAGATCTCAATGCTGCTGATGGATGACTTATGGACTTAGTTGCTATCCCAAATCGAGTACGGCGCGGCAGCAGCACCCCGCACCATCGACGCAGGCGCCTGGTAAGGTTGAGTACTGCCACACGTCTGATCTCCTAATTATTCATAGTATGACGACGAGCCTTTGACTTAGTAAGCACTGATGATTTTCCAGATTCTAATCGTTTTGTAGTTTCTGCAGGTATCATTTGGTGCAGAGCCGTCGACTCCTGGACCCTCTCCCGTTAACTGCTGCGAAAAGTATAAGGTGGCTAGACTTGGACATTTTAGCTATAGCACTGACTACTTTTTTTCCAAAATTGGAAATTCTACTGCTGCTTCCTTTTTGTTTTGGGGTGCTGTAGCACTGCCTATTTCTTTCCCAAATTTGGTCACATTTTGACGTGGATGGGGAAAAGTTAGGTTGTGAACCATGGCCTGCAGTTCTCCAAACCAAGGCTTGTGAATGGGAATTCAAATTCCCAGGCCTACCTAGCTTGAATTCACAAGCGGCCGTTATTATTGTTCGCTTGTGGTAGACAATATAGCCTTAGTAGTGATCATTCATGGTTGAACCTATTTAATGCTATTGAAGGTAAAAAATGAAAAAAGGGTTCTCACCTTAATACTATCAAAATAACCATACGGTGAACACTGTTTTGAAACATGGCATTTCTGGCAAAATGTGTTCATTCTCATTCTTTCCTTTCAACACTAACAATCTGGAATCATGATCTCATCCTCTTGATATGCAAAGATGACTACTCATTGTGTGGTTAACAAAGGGAACTAAGACTGAATTGTGGTTGTGTGGCTGCTACCATGTGGACCTTACAATCTTGCAAACGTTTATTTCATGTTCATGAAAACATGCAAGATACAAGGGGATTGACTGGGTGAGAAAACCCAAATGTATTTTCATGCCTGTTTTCTTCAAGTGTTGGTTTTTCCTTTGTTAAGAGCTGTAAGAGATATTAATCTATCAAACATTCCAAACTATGTTGGAAAGAAATTCTCCAAGAGGAAGCCAATAGGCTTCCCATTGAACTTTGGACCTTCATAGGTTCTTTGGCCTATCTAGCTACAAAGAAAGCATGGTGTGTTTAAAGATAAGTTGTCTATAATTCATGGATTTAACTTTTTGGTAGGTTGGAAATGGAGAGCATGGACTCATGAAACAAGCTACCACAAGGAAGAAGAACCTCCAACCAAAGCCCAAGACACAATCATTGTCACCTCCATGATGGAAAAAAAAAGAGTTTGCTTTGCTCACATCCTCACCGTCATAAAGGGTAAAGCTCGATACTATGAATTGCCTACAATGGCTCCATCACCTTTTGCCATTATGCATTTGTTACCCCCATAGATTCCTTTTAGATAGTACATAGTCCCATCGTAAATAACATGGTTGCAATGTTCACCCTTGTTTAGATAGTACATAGTATAATCTCATCCTTTAAACTTATAAGTATAATGAGATAGGCATCTATCGATGCTGATCAAAGATATTATGAAATGTGAACCTTTGAATTTTCCAATTGTATAAGTTCTTACATTATGAGTAGGAGGCTTTTCCATTTTCTTCTTATGCTACGAAGAAATCATAGGTCCACATGTCTAATAGTCTTTGGTTAGTTGTTTTATAGTTTTGTCTTGCAAATTTCTCTACTTTCACGTGAATTATCATGATATTGTTTTAAATATCTCTTATTTTTATTAAAAAATCTTATAATATTAATATATCTTTATTTTAATTCTTCATGTATATATGCTTCCTTTCAAACTTTTTTCTTGTTTCATGTGAGCATCCATTTGAGTTTAGTATAAAATTGATTAAAATATTCATAAAAGTTGAATCATTTTTCCCTTTTGGACCCTGTTATCAAATTATAAAATCTATTTATGTATGTCAGGAGTTGGATGTCCTAATTGGACCCGAAATAACATTCATGGGAAGGTGACTAAAAGAGGTCATCAACTCTAATAGCAATAGTGCAGTAATGCAAGGTGGCGATTAGCTGAGGATTATGACAAAAGGACTTCATGATAGTACACGCAGTGCAAGCTATATAAAGATCAAGGAAGAAGTGGTGTGGTCTTCTCCTTCTTTATAGGTGTTCTCTTCTTCTGTTTCTCCAGTTGCCTTTACATGGACTCTCCCTCGATTACTCTAGGGGCTTGTCTCTCTCCTCTTGCATCCATCTGTCTTCCTCTTTACCTCCGCCTATGACCCGTTGTTTGGGTCTTGACCTTTTCTAAACCCTAATGATCATCATGTAATCCTTCACTACTATAACACTCCAAAGAGCACTTGAGTAGCCCAGTCTATTGTCACGTATTTTGTCTGAGTAGAATAGTCCGAAGATGAGTTCTATGCCCCTATGTTTGTCATCAATCCTTATATACATTTTATCAAATATATGAGCATTTACTCTTCTGCATGAACTGTCTATCTCAAAGGCCTAAATCAGTGATGGTGCAACATCTATGAAATAGCCACATGCAATATCGATGTTTATCGATATAATGCATGTAGTCAAATGGAAAATGTAGGGTCATGGCATGGCACGAGAGGAGTATAGCTAGCCAATTGGAATCACCCCCAAACACTCTAGTGCCACACAGTCCTCACAGTGTCATATACACAATAAGACTCTCCATCTCCTAGCATAGGCCATGAAGGATGAAGAAGAAATTGGGGAGGCAAAGGAGGATATTATCACACCCCCAAAAAACAATGTGTATTCTGTATGCAAGAAGTCCATTGGAGATCAAAGTGTCTCAAGGCCTAGCATTGTGACACCCAAAAGTGGTAGAGTTAGGACTAGACTCAGTCGCGCTGACTATCAATATAGGCTAGAAATCCAAGAGCTCCCTAAGCCAGAAGTCAATGTGGTTACCCAGTCAAGCAAGAAGAGAAAAGGCAAAGAAGACAAATCCACATGAGTATCTTGGGCTAAGAAGGTCCACCACTAGGTGGTTGTGTGGATAGCAAAAGAACCCATAGTGTTGAGAGATCCATAGCCCGCTGCCAATATCGAATTTCAAACTTGCATGTGTGCAAAAGGGATAGTAGGAAAATCAGCACCATAGCAGAGACTACCACTGTATCTACACATCCGAGATCAAAAGCAACCATCAAAGTACTAGCCGTGATGCCACATCCATAGCCAACTCTTGGTTCTACCAAACTCGTGAGGGTGAAAGGGAACAAGCCTACTCACCAAGCCAAGGCTTCAACCTTAGCATAGGTGGTTCTGAATGAATCAAACATCCAAACTTTATGGGTTCTAGTTTCCATTACCATTCCCATGGGAGATTTATTAAATTTGGTCCTATGGTCAAGGACCACTTACTGAAGATAATCTAGCTAGGTTGACCCATTCTACTAGAGCCCAAAGTGGTGGCACTGATTGCATCCACATTGGAAGAAAAACTTTGGAAGGTGTATCAGTAGCTTGTCCCTTTAGGGCTGCTGTTCCACCCTACCATTCCAATCACCTTCTCTTCAATTTCAAAATTAGGTCATCAACAATGTCCTGTTGATTGGATCGTGGGTTTGAAGTCAACATCATTATGATAGCTGCTTGTAGAGATTTCGAGATGATGAACTTGGAACCATTCACATTTCTAGTCTGAATGGCAAACCAACAAAGAGTGCGGTCACTTGGCATCATTTGATCAGTCCTCGTGGAGGTTGCCAATGTACCATTCCTAATTTTCTTCGTAGTTCTTAACATGGAGCATGCAAGTGAAGATTACCATCTCTTGCTTAAATGGCCCTAGTTGTGACAAGTGCAGGTCAATCACAATTGGGAGTATGATCAATTCACTATCCAACAAGGTCATAATAAGATAGGGATCTTTTGCCTCCATCAGTAGCCTACCAAATCAGTAGTCACAAAGACCATCAATATGGTGGATGGCCTAGACAATGATAAGGAAGCTGCACTATTGGTAGATAATGTCCATTTAAAACCATTTTTCCTAATGGATGTGGTCCGAATCATCCAATAGTACTTGGATCCACACTCCCCACTTAATCCTATCCAGGAGCAAAATCTTGATGACCCAGAAATTCGGAGTTTGGACTCCAAGGCACAAATGGCTATTATCCAATTCCCAAATGTTGGATGTGCTCTGACAAGAAATATAATTTGAAGCTCAAATGCAAAAAGTCACAAGAGTTAAAGAGGATGCTCTTACCATAGTTTACCTTGGCCCAAATGTAGTCAAAATCAGTGCTCACCTATAGCTTGACTTTCGTGACCAACTAGTTGCCCTCCTAACTAAATTCAAAGTTATTTTCACCTGAGATTATTCTAAAATCAAGGGATTGGATCCTCAATTTTATTAGCACGATTTCTCTCAAACTGAATGCTATGCCCATCTGCATGTAAATATACAGAATGAATCCCCACATGGCAAAGCTACTCACCAACTACTCTGAGTTGGCTTCATCACCCCAATGGATCAGGCAAACTAGATCTCACCCATTGTCATTGTTTCCAAGAAAAATAAGAATCTTACAATCTATGTAGATTACATGAAGCTAAATGTTGCAACAATTCTAAATCTGTTCCTTACGCTATACCTAGACATCATTCTCAATGAAGTTGTTGGTTTCGAGATGTATAGACATTATTGAAAAGAAGTTGTTGTTTTCGAGATGTACTGCTTTTATAACAGCTTGGGTATATATGACTATACAGTAATGTGGTTTGCATTGAAGCATACTCCTACTTCTCTTCAACGAGATATGCAAGAAATGTTCAGGCCATACCTAATAGACTTCATGCGGTCTTCTTGGATTACCTTCGAAACACTCCTACTTCCCTTGCATTATCTCTGGTTTTGTTTCACCACCAGATATTGAGAATCCCATTAACTGTGTCTTTGCAGTCAAAGATGGTGTCTTATTGGATCACATAATTTCACATGATGACATTGCCATGGGGATGCCAACAAGGTAGATGCCATTAGACAAGTCCCCCATTCCTAACTCTTCGACTAAAAAGCTATGGTTTTTAGGGAAAGTTTGATGGCATCTCTCACAATTACAATTCATGGTATGACTTTTGAAGATTGTATTACAAGCAAAAAACATGATGTATCACATTTGAAAGAGTTTGATTGTATTGTATATATTCATGTGCTTGATGAGTTAAGGAAGAAATTGGACCCCAAGGGTGAAAAATGCATTTTCATTGGGTATTCTATTGATGAGTAGAAAGGGTATCATTGTTATAACCCTATTAGTGGTGAGTTTCAGGTAAGTAGGGATGTTATTTTTATGAGATAAGTAGTTTGGTGTGCATCTAGTGGAGATAAATTGGGAACTAGTACCATTTCCCAAGGGCAAGAAAGCTATTGATTTTAAGTAGGTCGATAAAATAAAACATAATGAAAATGATTCTATTAGTAGGTATAAGTCTAGACTAGTTGCAAAAGGCTATACATAGACATATGGCATAGATTATGAAGAGACATTCAATCCAATTGCTAGGATAGCAATTGTCAAATATATGATTGCTTTGGCAACATCCAAAGGTTAGAGCTTATAAGAAAATGGATGTGAAAAAATGTATTTTTGGATGGTGATTTGCAAGAAGAGATACACATGGAGTAGCCAGTAGATTATGAGGATGTAGAGGATCCCACATATGTGTATAGGTTAAAGAAGGCATTCTATGGGCTGAAACAAGCACCTAGAGCATGGTTTGATAAGATCATAAAGTATCTTACCAAAACTGGCTTTTATGTTTTAGATACAAATCACTCACTTTATGTGAGGAAGGGTGATGTAGGTTAGTGTAGGTTTGGTTGTCACACTCATGTATGTGGATGACTTGATTATTACATGTAATAGTGACAACTAGATTGTTAATGTTAAGAGACTCTTGAAGCAAAAGTTTCAAATGAAGGATTTGGGTGAGCTAAGGTACTTTCTTGGTATTGAGGTGATCGGATGTGTTGATGGTATATGGCTATCACAAAGTCACTATGGTTTAGACATGTTATCCAACTATGGTACGATGGCATGTAAGCCTCTTTGCCTTTGAAGCAAAATGTAAACTTGAGTAGTGATGTTGGGGATGAGATAAAAGTCCCTATTGTGTTCAAGAAGATAGTAGGGAGTTTGACCTATATGACTAGCACCAGGTCATATGTCGTTGGACTTATAAATTAGTTTATGCAGGTACATAGGAAGCCTCATTTGGATGCACTTAGATACATACTAAGGTATGTGAAGTCCACCTTGTATTAATGAAATTTTTATGAGGTAGATAAGAATATACATGTGTTTGGATACATAGATATAGATTAGGCTAGTAGAGCAAGTCCCATCATAGAAGATCTGCCAGTGGATTCATATTTTTCCTTAGTGGTCAACAGTTACTTAGAGAAGTTAAAAAGTAACCAACTTTTGCTTTATCGAGTAGAGAGACTAAGTACAAAGGTGATTGTTAACCCTAAAGTACAAGACAAAGAAAAATGAAGCAAAAGATAATTCAAAGATATGGAAAAAGGTGGCTTGACAAAAGGAATAAGAGGAGACAAGGCCAAAAGCACAAGGGCAACCTTAAAAGTTCTTGGCAAATGCAAAAGGGAAAAGGCGCATTTTTAAATGCAAAAGTGCCCCTAAATTTTTGTACAAGAGCACTTAACTCCCTCCTATGGAATTTGTTACATGTAGACATGCATAGGTGAAGGGATAGTGTAAATAGAAGGGAATAGGAAAAGAGGACATAGGCAAGATGGCCGGTCATGTAAAAAAAAAGGGGATGTGTGTCCAAAAGGGATTAGGGCATGTATAAAAGACAAAAAGTGAATAGAGAAACTCATTCTTGGTGTGTGGCAAAAAGTGGCTCTCCACTCCTCTTCTTCTTCTCTTCTTCTCTTCTTCTTGTTCTTGCTTGTGGTTGAGAGAGTGAGTGAGGAAATGTGAGAGAGTTAGAGAGTGAGTGTGTGACGGTGAGGTACCATGGTGGAGAAGCTCTCCATATTCTCCTCTATTCTTCTTCTTTTCATCTCTTGTCTCACACGACTATGGAGCATGGAGCTTGAAGGTGGAGGATTGAGATTGCTTGAACTCACATCTCACATCATGAAGATACCGGAAGGTTTGAGAGAGAAGGATACTTGATTGGGCATGGAGGTAAGCTCACTACACTCATAGGGTAGAGGATGTGCATGGCTATGTGAGAGGTAGCCTTTAGCATTCGACTAAAAATGCTAATAAGCGGCCCATGGGTCCTAGCAGTCGAGCAAAAGCTCCCACATTTTGGCTCCATGTACAAAGATCAACGGATTCGAGCCTTGAGTGCTTGCATGCCCGAATCGAGCATTGCAATAGGGTTTTTCCTGAATGGTGCTTGAGGTAGATAGGTAGGAAGAAAGAGCATTTGAGCTTCATTACAAGTAAGTGTTTTTTATTCTTGAAGTTTAGATAGGTCAATTTGATTAGCATCGGTATTTGCTTGTGATTTGTAGGCATTTAGGTAGGAAAAATAAGGGAAGGAAAAAAGAAAAGTGCTGAGGGTTTTACTTTATAACAATAGTCCTAAATCAAGGTACAAAAGAGGAAAACAGGGTTGGAATCCGAGAAGAAATCAAAAGGGGCATCGAAGGAATGTTGGAAAGGGAGTTTAAGACCCTGAGGAAAGGAGAGAGAGCTCATTTTCACTTGCAAGGTTTGAGAGAGAGAGAGAGAGAGGGAGAGAGAGAGAGAGAGAGAGAGAGAGAAACAAGTTTCTGTAGAAGATCAAGGGACTGGAGATTGCATTGATTCGCATGATTCGAGCACATAAGATGCCTACAGGTGACATACCTCAATTGTTTATATGTCATAGATTGTGTCCTGGGGTTGAGAATCAAAGCCAAATGCATCAACTTAGTGTTGCACTATGTGTTTGCCCCGATGCGATCAAACGGTCCAATTCCTTGAATCGGACAGTCTGATTCGATTAGGAACATCCAATTATTAAAATCAGAATCAAACTAGGCCATTTGTCTGATCGGAATATCCACACCAAAATCAGATCGAACACTCCAAAATCAAAAATTAGAATTGAAGTCAAAAATTGAAAATCGAAAATCGAAAATCAGACGCCCAATTCTGAGAATCTAACAAATGAAAAGAACACAAATTTTGACCTGCTCTAACCTCACCAACCCGCGCTAGGGCCAAACCCTAGCTGTAGGACACCCCAATGCACTCCTAGGCAAGTAAATAGGACAAAGAGAAGATTCTCCCAAAGACTTGGCATCTGACATTCCAAGAGTGATCGCAACCGCTAACCACGCCCACGAATAGAAACCCTAAGTAGACCAAGAGGGCAGACACAATTCATGCCTTAGAGCAATATTGGGTTGAAACCGAATGAAGCAAGGAGTGAGACTTGCATTGAATTTGCTACATCTACACATCATAATATTTAATCACTTGAAATGCACATGAAAAGTTGAAAGCCTTATTTCGCACAATGCACAATCAAGAGCACTATTCACAAGGCAATTGCTTTAATTAGAGGATTGTTTGAAATAACAAGGAACTTATACAAGATAACATAAACTAAACAAACCCACAATTGGGAGAAGACCCCAGACTTTCAAGCAAGAGACTCGAGGAGCGAAACCACTTGGAGAAAAAGAAGAGCATTACCATTAGGGACTCAACATTGCTTGACCTAATTAACCTAATCAACACCTTAGTGGCTCAGGAAATAGTCGACATGTCTGGCCCTAGCACGAATCACAAAAATGATGAGCTTGATGTGGGAGATTTTCCAGAGTCAATATCCAGTAGATGATCAATCGATATGACTTAAAAACCAAGAAGGAGCATCGCGATAGGCTAGCTAAGGACATCATAGCTGACCTTGAGAAAGAGCAGAGATTGGCAAGGAAAGCACTACAAGCCATAGCCGCTTACAATTAAGAATGGTAAGCTCAAAGGCTAAGGCGAGAAATAGAAATGCAAGAGGTCCAATGTATCTTAGTGCTTGCTAACCAAAATAGGATAGGACCCAATGCGAAGAGGCAGAGAGCACTAGAAGCTAACCTTATGCTAAGTGAGCTTCTCATGAAGCAACTCTTAGATAACACAACTACAGAGCAGAGTGGAGCGGCCCTAGAAACTTTGTTGCTAGCAGGACTATGAATCACTTTGAATTCAAAAAGCCAAATGAAGTTACCCATAGTTGCTAAGTAACTCTACAAGTATTAGCCCGATAATGACCCATATAGCTTCATAGACCTGTTCAAGTATGTATGTGAGACAAACGGCCTGATGGACCCTCTCAACATGCGCAAGATTTTGGTTTCTACCTTGGTAATAAAGGATGGATGTGGTACACTAGTTTATACAATTCCGAACACAAAAATTTCAACAATGTCAAGAATTAGGGTACTCGGATAACCTTATTGTCCAACTAATGAACGTCAGTCAAAAAGACAAGGAGGATATTCAAGATTATGTCATCCATGTGCGGAGTCTCTTTAAGAGAATCCCAGCTGCCATAGAGCAACCTAACAAGCAACCAGTCTCTACCGTATTCATAAGTGGAATTAGGAGTGAAGAGCTTTACAGGGCCTTGGTGAGCAACTCGAACCTACAAAGGCATGTGCTAGCTAGGGTCTTCAAAGAAGCCATACATGTGGATGGCCTACTCAAAGAGAGAGGCTTGAGGGCTACAAGCCGAGATAGTGTAACCTCTAGAACCTCAAAGACAGCTACAACTGTTAATGAGAGATCTAGCCAGAGTAACCAAGAGAAAGGAAAGAGTGTTAACTCGAGCCAAGAGTTGGCAGATGTAAAGCTAGAGCTAGCCAAGCTTCAAGAGCTGATAAGAATGCCTACTCGACCATATGTGCAATGCATGCACATTGTGGAGGGAATCATCTCCTAGCCAAGTGCATGGATCCTAGATCAAGACCTTGTGTCAACTGCCATAGGTTTGGCCATGATGCTATGCATTTTCGTTTACCGAGAAAATCACCGTACCCACATCCATATAGCCAGCCATACTACTTGGGAAATAGACTGCCACACTTCTAAAGGAAAGCTCCATTAGCTCTCCCAATGCCTAATGATGCCAAGCTAGCTATCCCCAGGATGGACATTAACCCCATAGGCATACCTAGACCACCTGGACCCTTTGTGACCCATCCATCAAGGGAGGCTCCAATACACTATATAGAGGAGCCAAACGAGGATGACACTTACATAAACCCTTACATCTCTTACAACAAAGAGGGCAACCCCATTTCTATGGATTTTAGACTATCTAGTACCGATGAGATGACATTAGGTCAAGGAAGGAGTAGAGGCCTAGGATGACAAAACTAGGAACCAATTGCATGCTGGACTTGTGGCCACCCACCAGGGCACATCTCATCTCACTATCCTAAATGAGAGCAAGCTAATCGAGACAAGAAAGGGGATCATAGACACAAGATCGGGAGTTGGTTTGCTTAGAAGTATAGTCCTGCAGGCTTAGGGTAACTTGTCGATGAAGACATCAAGGTTTAAAAATCAAAAGAGAAAACAAGAAATACATCTCACTTTTGATGAGACCCATAATTATTGCACATAGGGGTCCTCAAATTAGGCGTATCTAGTGGCCTTGGTTAGCCGGCTCCTTGTCCCCCTAGCCCCTTTTGTTCCCCCACTTCACATACTTAGGGAGGTCACAGACGCCTATGGTTAGGCTTGTCTCCCTAAGCTGCACCTACAACACCTCCCCTATGCATAAACTAGGTCCTCAAGTGTGGGAAAATACCCCAAGCTTGCAACCCAGCTCCCAATTCCACTAGCATGGACACAATGAACTGCACAGTAAGGTAGATACACCCCCTAAGCAGTGCACTTTCTTTTCCTTTTCAAGTGAATCTAACACCCTGCAACCAACCACCAACTTTGGAGGCCGAATCACCCACTCAATCCACTCTTAGCCTCCACAACCCCCACCATTTTGAAATGCTTCTTCTCCACGTCCAATCCCCACAAGGCCCCATCATTGACACACATGGCAACCCTTCAACTACCCGAGCCCTCATCAGTAGCAGCTGTCCACAAGTGCCATGGAACTAGCACTCAACTAGGAGGGGGTAATGTTAACCCAGTGCAAGATAGAGAAAAAGGAAGTAAAAGAAAACTCAAGAAAATTCAAAAGTTCAAAAAAAGGCAGTCCGACGGAAGGAATAAGAGAAGAAAAGGCCAAAAGCACAAGGGAAACCTTAAAAGTTCAAAGCAAATGCAAAAGGAGAAATGCACATTTTAAAATGTAAAAGCACGGCTAAATCTTTCTAAAAGAGTGCCAAGCTCCCTCCTATGCAATTTGTAACATGTAGATGGGCATAAGTGAAGGGACAATGTAAATAAAAGGGAATAGGAAAAGAGGACCTCGGCAAGATGGCCGATCATGTAAAAAAAGGAATGGGTGCCCAAAAGGAATTAGCACATGTATAAAAGCCAAAAAGTGAATAGAGAAGCTCATTCTTGGTGCATGGCAAAAAGTGCATCTCCTCTCCTCTTCTTCTTCTCTCCTTCTTGCTCTTGCTTATGCTTGAGAGAGTGAGTGAGGCAATGTGAGAGAGTGAGAGTGTTTGTGTGTGTGAGGGTGAGGGTGAGGGTGAGGGTGAGGGAACATGGTGGAGAAGCTATCCATCTTCTCCTCTCTTCTTCTTCTTCCCTTCTTCTTCTCATCTCTTGTCTCGCACGACTATGGAACATGGAGTTTGAAGGTGGAGATTTGAGGTTTTTTGAACTTGCATCTCAAATTGTGGAGCTACCAGAAGGTTTGAGAGAGAAGGGTACTCGATTGGGCATGGAGGTAAGCTCACTATACTCATAGAATAGAGGGTGTGCATGGCTATGTGAGAGGTAGCCACTAGCATTCGACTCGAAATGTTGGAGCAATAAGTAGTCCATGGGTCTTGGCAGTCGAGTGAAAGCTCCCATAGTGATGCTATGGCAATATGTGAGGTGCTATAGCGGCAAAAGATATTGGGTGATTTGGATGTGCAAGGTAATAGTCTAGTTTCCATTCACTGTGACAACATGAGCAGTATACGACTAGCTAGGAACCTACCTTTACATTCTAGGAACAAACACATTGAGGTGCATTACCATTTTGTAAGAGGGAAGATACTTGCATGAGAGGATGACTTGGTATATGTCGACACACAGGATCAGATAGCTAACATTTTCAAAAAGGCATTGGGTGGAGAGAAACTTCAAAAGTTCTGAAGCTTACTTGGCGTTGCAAAGATGTAGTTGAGCTTGAGGCAAAGTATTGAGATGGCAAGCTCAACATGTGCAGACATTGATAATGGATTGCTTGCTAATATGGATCTACACATCTGCCGAGACATCTACATAGCACATATTATCATTATGATCCTCACATTGCCTTTGACTTATCATTTATTATATTTGGTTTGTTACACCTACCTACAATTGTTGTAGTTATAGCACCAGTCACTTAGTATAGTCAATTATGCGCTATATTTGACTTAGAAGGCCACTTTTCTTTATATTGTATCTTATCTATACTTTGTGTATATTTTATTATGAGAGGAAGATGGAAGAAAAACTATCAAGAAAATATCTTGGCCTCCAT
Source organism: Lygodium microphyllum (assembly GCF_053477565.2). Lineage (NCBI taxonomy): Eukaryota > Viridiplantae > Streptophyta > Polypodiopsida > Schizaeales > Lygodiaceae > Lygodium > Lygodium microphyllum. The sequence continues at coordinate 10,080,868 of NC_141135.1, forward strand.
CTCTCTTCTTGTGTTCTTGAGTGAGCTTCCTCTTGTGTGTATTGTTTTTATTTGATGCAGTAGCTCAAGCAACTCCCCCCACCATGCAATTGGTGATAGGCTTTTGGGGTCTTATTGGAGATATTCAACTTTTTAGCATATTGGAAAGAATTCATGATAGCTTGGAAGTCATCCAAGGCATCTAGCTAGGACTAGGGTCTTGCTCTGAGTGGGGAGGATAGGTTTTCCAATTTAGGCTATGATATTTAAGTTCTAGGCCTCTCCTTTGATGTTTTGGGTGTTCTCTAGTTTTTTAGTCTGTTCTTGTCCCCATTTCCTAGGTCTTATTTCTTATTTTTGCACAATCAAGTTCTTCAGTTTGCTTCACAACTTTTAATTAGCCCTCCTAGCCAAGGGTTGCATGTTTGCTTAATTTCAAGTGACATTTAGTGCATAGTGTGCAAGCATGCTTCTTCTCTTTTTCAATCGACTTGTGAATTCACAAAACAATCAACTTGAACCTAAGAAAATCAAGGAAGATACTCATAGTTGCCTAGAACTAAATGTTGATATATCGAGCTCCACTCGTGATATGCCAAGGTGACCGTTGTGCATTTATGTCACCGACTTGTTAGCTGCTACAGATGAGGTTTGTACACCGCCCATGAATAATAGCTAGATAATAACTATCCTTATCTACTCTAGTTCGTGGCTCAGTTAGCATGCCACCTTAGTTAGTTGAGTTTGGTTTGAGACTCATATATAGGGTTCTTCTATTTCTCTATACTAGTGTTCTTTTTTGCTTACACAACTAAGAAGAGGAAAACTGTTTTCAGCCTCCATCTGTGTGTATTCCCCCATTGTGCAAGTGAGAAAGCTACAAGTGAGACTCCTTCCTTCTCTCCCATAATCTCGACATGGTATCAGAGCTTGGTTCGTGGTAAGGAGCTCAAGAAAGCAAACCAAGTTCACGGTGTTCTGGTAAGAGGACCAGTGTTGCTTTCATTTTTCGAGTTTGGGAGCAAGTCTCTGCAGGTAGCATAGCCAGAAAGTGCAAGAGTGCATTGTCTCAGATTGAAACGCCCTTCACGGTGTAGCAAGAGGGCAGTATATGCTACGGGATAGAGCTTTAGCCCTGGGTTGCCCTGTTTTTTTGATTCAAGGCCATTTCGGGGCCTGTTTTGGAGGTGGAAGTTTTCCTCACGCACTCAGGAAAACGCCCTATTTTTTGTTGTGCAACCACTGTTCTACAGGTCGGTGAAAAGTTACCATATAAATTGCATCGTATGCCTATGCGCAGAGACATTGGGAGTTACAGAATTATCCTTGTTGCCTGTTGATGCAAAATCGTCACTAGGAAGTGATTGTGTGGTCAAATACCACTTTCGTCAGTTTTGCAGATTTGCCCTTGTGAGGCTGAAACTGTGTTTTTTGTAGAGATAGAATTTTTTGCAGTGTTCTGTAATGGCATCTGATTCTCTTTCACAGATTGTCACTGAAAAGCTTGACAAGAACAACTTCCAAGCATGGAAGTTTAGAATGAAGAATTTCCTTATGGGAAAAGGATATTGGAAATTCGTTGCAGGAAATGAAGAAGAACCAGTTCTTCGTGATGTTCCCAATCAACAGCAAATACATGCATTTAAAGGATGGCGTGAGAGAGCCAAAAAAGTTATGTACTGGCTGTCTATCAATATTTCAGACTCTATGATTGTGCATATTTAAGATGCAAGTACACCAAAGGAGGCATGGGATACTTTGTCAAAAATGTATAGCACAAATACGCAAGCCAAGAAAATGCATCTCAAGCAAGAGTTACACAATGTGCAAAGAGAAAGTGTGAGCATCAATGACTACCACATGAAGGTGAAGAAGATTGCAGATGCACTTGCTTCCATTGGGTCACCAGTGGAAGATGATGATTTAGTTTCTGTGACCTTGAATGGACTAGGAAAGGATTATGCACAGTTCCGAACATCCATTTCCATCCGTGAAATATTTCCTGATTTTGAGGAGTTGATTGCTCTTCTAATTTCTGAGGAGCAGAGAAATGGTGGTGCATCTTCTTCAAGAGGAACTTCAAAAGAAGCTGTCTTCTACTCAAATGCTGGAAGAGGTAGAGGCAAAGGTAGAGAAGGCCGATCTGGAGTCCGTGGTAGAAATCAGAATATGCAGCAAACTCAAGAAAACCAATCCTATGAAGGAGGACGTGGTAACTCTAGAGGCAGGAGAAGCCAAAGAGGTCGTGGTGGATGGCAAAGAGGCCAAAATGTAAATAGCAATGTTGAATGCTACTACTTTGGTAAAATAGGTCATATGGCTAAAGACTGCTATAAAAATCAGAATGACATCATGAATGGAAAATTGCAACAAGGGAATTATGCATCTTCTAGTAGACAGGGTGACGACAGAAATGAGCATTTGTTTATGGTGCATCACATGACCAATTCTATGACAAGTGCAGAAGAAATCAATGATGTGTGGTATGTTGACTCAGGTGCATCAAACCACATGACAGGTCATGCAGAATGGATGCAGGATGCAAGGAAAATGGAAAAACCAGGATTTGTGGAGATTGGTGATGATACTACACATCCTATTGTGCAGATTGGAAAAATTACTTTGTCTATGCAGAATGGAAAAAAGAAATACCTGTTGGATGTATTTCATGTCCTAAATATCACCAAGAACTTGGTTTCTGTTGGTCAAATGGTTAAGCAGGGCTTGCAGGTTAGATTTAATCCTCATGGATGCTTTGTTGAGGATATGAAAAATAAAGGTCCCTTGATAGCAAAAGGAAAGAAGAAGGGCAGAATGTTTACGTTGGATGCAGACATGCCTAAATTGAGTGCAGCAATGTTTGCACATGGGACCGGTGTAGTTGCAGATATTGATATCTGGCATAAATGCATTGGTCATGTTAATGTACAACGACTTAAATCAGTGCAAGCCCAAAATATTGTTGTAGGATTGCCTAAATTCAAGGTTACAGAAATGCATAAGGTATGTGAACCCTGTCAATTTGGAAAACAAGCAAGGAAACCATTTCCTAGACATGTTCAAGAGAGTAAGAAGCCATTGGAATTAATCCACTCTGATGTGTGGACTACTAAAGCTGCATCTATTGGAGGTTGTCGTTATTTTGTCACTTTTATTGATGACTATAGCAAAAAAGTTTGGGTGTATCTTATGAAATAGAAAAGTGAAGTTTTTGGGCATTTCAAAACTCTTAAAGCTATGGTTTAAAAAGAAACAGGCCTGCAAATAAAATGCCTAAGGTCAGATGGAGGGGGAGAGTACCTCTCAAATGAGTTTGCAAGGTTCTTGCAGGAGCATGGCATAAAGCAGCAATATTCATGTAGTCATACCCCACAGCAAAATGGAATTGTAGAAAGAAAAAACAGGCATATTGGAGAGGTATCTCGTGCCATGCTCAATGAAAAAGACATGCTAGATTTTTACTGGGTTGAGGCAGTTGCTATAGCAGTCTACATAATGAACAGGACTCCCACTGTAGCAATACATAGCATCACTCCAGAGGAGAGGTATACTGGTAGGAAACCAGACATTTCTCATTTGAAAATTTTTTGTTGCATTGCCTATGTTCATGTGCCAGATGAGTTGAGATCCAAGTTGGATCCAAAAGCTAAGAAGTACATCTTTATTGGTTACTCTCTACAGTAGAAAGGGTATAGATGCTATAACCCTTCTAGTCGTAAGTTTACAGTGAGTAGAGATGTTGTTTTTTATGAGATGAGTAGCTGGTATAAACTAGTAAATGTGATTGATAATGTAGATGCACAATATGGTAATGCTGCACAGAATTCACAGCAACAGTCACAAGATATTAGTGGACCTGGAGTGTCCTCTAGCAGTGGTTCACATTCTTCGCCATGGACAGACAGATTGAGATCAGGAGAATCTCCTCAAAGCAATGCAAATAGTGGTATGCAGGTATCACAAAAAGGAAAAGAGAAGGTAGATCAGCCCATATTTGATGTGAATGCAGGTCACTCTTATGTGGATGGTGAATCCAGTGGCTCAGAACAGAGCATTGATGATGAGTTGGGTATTCCTTCTGTTATTACACCTAGAGTAAGAAAGACCAGGGATGTTTTGAGAGCACCTAGAAGTGAGCCTACTTTGCGCAGGTCTACCAGAGCTAGGTATCCTGTGGATAGACTGAAATATGATGGATTTACAACCATTCACTATGCCTATATAGTCAAAGTGATACAGGAACTAGAACCCACTTCTTTTGAGCAAGCCATGGGAAAAGAAAAATGGGAGAAAGCCATGGATGAAGAAATGGATGCCTTGGAAGCAAATGCTACATGGGAATTGGTACCTTTGCCTAAAGATAAGAATGCAATTGGTTGTAAGTGGGTTTATAAGGTGAAGCACAATACAGATGGTTCTGTGAACAGATACAAGGCAAGATTAGTAGTCAAGGGTATGGACAAACATATGGCATTGATTATGAAGAAACATTTAGTCCGGTTGCAAGGATGGCAACAGTAAGAGCAATCATTACTATGACTGCATCAAAGGGATGGTCTTTACATCAGATGGATGTAAAGAATGCCTTCTTGCATGGTGATTTGCAAGAAGAGGTCTATATGGAGCAGCCACCAGGTTATGTGCATACTGTTCATCCTGAGTTTGTTTGCAGGTTGAAGAAAGACTTGTATGGCTTGAAGCAAGCACCAAGAGCATGGTCTGACAAGATAGGACAGTATCTTGTCACTATTGGCTTTCAGATTTCCAAGGCAGATTTCTCACTCTATGTGAGAAAAATAGAGAAAGGTATTATGCTGCTTGTCATTTATGTTGATGATTTGATTATCACAGGTGATAGTGATGAAGATATCCTTCATATAAAAATGCTATTGAAGCAGAAGTTTGAGATGAAGGATTTGGGAGAGCTGCGTTATTTCTTGGGCATTGAGGTGATTAGATCACCAAGTGGGATACGGCTCTTGCAGAGGCAGTATGGATTGGACATGCTGTCCAAATATGGGATGACAGGCTGTAAGTCTATTTCAGTTCCTTTGGAGCAGAATGTGAAGCTGAGCGCAGATGCAGGTGAGCTTCTCGAAGACCCTAGTATGTACAGACACATAGTAGAAAGTTTGATTTATATGACTATTACCAAGCCATATTTGAGCTATGCTGTTGGATTGGTAAGTCAGTTTATGCAGGCTCCAAGGAAACCGCATTTGGATGCAGCTAGATGCATACGCAAGTATGTGAAATCCACATTGCAGTATAGACTATTTTATGAGATTGGGGTTTAGATACAGTTGCATGGATACACTGATGCTGATTGGCCTGGTAGTATTTCTGATAGACGATCTACTAGTGGATATGTGTTCTCTTTTGGGAGTGCTGCAGTCACTTGGAGCAGCAAGAAATAGCCTACAGTTGTCTTGTCGAGCACAGAGGCTGAGTACAGGGGTGCAACAATGGCTGCATGTGAGGTAGCTTGGTTGCATAAGCTACTTTATGATATGCATGAGCCTACAGATGGGCCAGTTGTCATTTATTATGACAACATGAGCAGTATACACTTGGCCAATAACCCAGTCTATCATGCTAGAACAAAGCACATTGAGGTGCATTATCACTATGTGCAAGAGAGGGTTTTACTAAGTCTTATTGATCTAGTTTATGTCAGCACAGAGGATCAGGTAGCTGACATATTCACGAAGGCATTGGGCGCAGAGAAGTTGTGCAAGTTCAGAGACCTGCTTGGTGTGCAGGAATTGGGATTGAGCTCGAGGGGGAGTGTTGAGATATGGAGCTCCACTCATGATATTCCAGGGTGACCGTTGTGCATTTATGTCACCGACTTGTTAGCTGCAGATGAGGTTGGTACACCGCCCATGAATAATAGCTAGATGACAGCTATCCTTATCTACTCTAGTTTGTGGATTAGTTGGTATGCCATCTTAGTTAGTTGAGTTTGGTTTGAGACTCATATATAGGGTTCTTTTATTTCTCTATACTAGTGTTCTTTTTGGCTTACACAACTAAGAAGAGGAAAACTGTTTTCAGCCTCCACCTGTGTGTATTCCCCCATTGTGGAAGTGAGAAAGCTACAAGTGAGACTCCTTCCTTCTCTCCCACAATCTTGACACTAAACACAAAAATATGTAAGCGTGACCGTTTCAACCCTGCTAGGAGGCCAATACAAGTCCCTAGGGTCAAGCTTAGGTGTGAACAAGAATGAACTAAGAACACTTGCCTAAGTATCATCAAGTAGTCATATCGCATAGCTTTTTATTGTCAATAAGAAACCTTTTCAAATGACTAGAACTTGGAAAATGGACAATGTTTGGAAATGTCAAAAACCCTTACCCAACCTCATAGAGAGAAGTCTCAAATACAACTTAGAACATAGATAATGTGTGACATATTTAGAAGGTGTTAGCCTACCTTGTTTTGTTAGTTTTTCATCTCTTGGTTATGATCCGCCCTAGTTAGAATCTAACAAGGACATTTGGAGCTCTAACTATATTTTCTTCTAGTTTAGTGTACTTTGCTAGTGACTAGAATTCAACAATTTTGTTGAGCATAGTTGATCAGTTTGGGTAGGGTAGATATCCACTTTCTATCTTACAGGTGCTCCTTGAGAGCATGTGGTTGTAATCTTCTCCATCTCCATCATGGATGGTAGGCCATCATCACCACCATCTCTATCATTGTGGATTGTGCTATAATCATTACTTAGCATGATCCGATGCCCTCACTAATGACTTGGGCTATATGTAGGGATTGATCAATCCTCATTGTATTCAACCTTTTTCTTTGTTTCGTATAGATTATTCTTCTATTCTTGCTTTCTCTTCTTCTCTCTTTTTCCCTTTGTATTCAGGATTCACTTCCATTGTGCACTCTCACATGGTATTCTCGCCAAAGTGAGGATATGGAGGTACCCCTCAAGAGAAGACCCACGAGGCTAAAAACACAAATTTTCAACACTTTTCTCACTCTCTTCTTCATTTTTCATGAGCTTAGGTGGAATGGGGTGATTTGATACTTTATTGTGAAAACATCAGAAGGTGGTAGATCTAGAAAATCTATTGGCAGTGTCATGATAGTTGATTATTTTAAAGCCATAGGGAACCTAGAATGAGAAAATTTATCTTCTAGAAGTCCCATTTCTTCTAACTCATGATTCTCTTACCCTTTCTACTATATGTGTCGTATGAGGTCTTGCTCGGTTGGCATTAAATAGACTTCTTTGATCTATTCCATGCTATCCAAGATGCTACATGCAATTCCAGACCATGCATTAAGATCATTAAGATCATGTATTTGAGGTGTGCATGCTTTAAGAGCCACTTTCCTATAGTTTTCTTGCTGCTTCACAAGGATGCGCATCTTCTCCAAGGCCTTTAATCCAACCACTTTGCCATGCCACTTTGGATGGTAGCACATGTTCTTGGTGTACTCAACTTGCTATTGTTTTTCTATTTGCTAGTCAATGGTAGTCTCTTTTGAAGTTTGGCACATTGCAATCTCAAAAACCTAAGCCCACAAAGCTACTCCATTTGCTTTATTTGAGCTTGCATTTGTTGCATCTTTTTTTGTATGTCAAGGAGGAGAGCTAGTGTAGCATGTGCTTCTTTTTCTTTTTCCTTACCTTTCCCAAAGCTAATTTCCCCTCTTTCATCCAAGATAGCACCTATCTGCTAATACATCAAGGATTCAATGGACTCTTGGACAACCTTCACATGGTCTTCTTTCTCCTATCTTGAGAGTTGTTCCTTTTCAACTTCCCACTTGTCAAATTCCATCTTAGACAACTTGGAGATTTTTTCCACTGATCTTATATTTTCATATTCCTCCTTCCCACCCCTATGGCATTTTCATCTCTTTGATTGATCTTCTAATTCCTTGTCCTATTCTTCTAGGCTCAGTGGTGGGAGAGGTACTATGTTGGCTCCTACAATGATACCAAGATGAACTGCTATGAGATGAGACAATGCACCACCATAACTTATTATGGTGTTCATTGCCTCCATGTGGTTCAATTTAGAAGTTGTATCTTGCTCATAGACCTTGTGGGCTTTAGGAAGAGTTTCAGTTACACATCCAATCATAGTACATTCAAGTCTTAACTTACGATATTTTCTATCATGATATCTTCCATAAATCACTTGGAGACCCTAGTCATGGGCTTGTTGTACGTGAAGAGGTGGTGGAGCGCTTGTGATGTGACTTTCAACTTCTCATCCTATACACGAGGAAGGAGCACCTCCTTTTCGGTTACAATTTGATCCTTTCATTGCTGGGGTACTACTACCAACTTCTGTGCTTTCACATATTTTCCTAATTTTCTCTTTATGCCTAATGTTTTTTCTACTACTTCTAAGATGAATTGGATGGTGGCCTCTCGGGTCTCCCAATTATCTCCTTCTTTATGTTGAATTTCATCTTGAGGTTTTCATTTCTTGGTGATACTAGTAGATAGAGGTTTTGCAAGCTATGAAATGGATGGTTTTGTAGGAGGCGTTGACATAGGTACCCAATTTACATTTTTCTATAAGCTCCTGGAGTGATTGGTGATGTGCTACTATATTGTCTTGATTACTTATACTCTAGAATTGGAGATATACCACTTCATATATGCTCATGTTTGATGCCAAAATTGGTCTGTTACATGATCAAGAGTATGTTCTTGTCTTCATTGAGAGGGACTTTGACAAGGACAGTTCCCAATTCTAGGATGTTCAAATTCTTACAAGCCACAGAAGCACTCATAAGTTACTTCATAAAATCCCAAATTGTGCTTTCATAATTATGTGTCAATTAATGTTGCATTAATACTCTATATGTGGATCATTGTACAATTAAAAATCAAACTTACCCACCTCTTACCACCTTATTACAATAATTGTTACTTTCTTTGGTGGCCTTGGTTGGTTGGTGTTGGAGATTTCTTGTTGGTTGTTTATGGACATGGTCATTAGTCTCCCTCCTCTCGACAAAAGTGAGGTAGGCTTCCCAACTTGGGGAAAGGCCCTCAAGTGTGTGTTGCAAGATTTTTAATGTTTATAATTGTTACAATGTTATTGTTATATATAGTAGAATGTGACATTTTATTTATGTACAGAAGGAGAAGGATCCAAAATCCACCAATCATAGAAGTCTAGATTGTACTCTAGTTCAACGAGTGAGTCCAAGTCGGTAGGCTGGATGGGTGTTGTGAAAATAGGATGCAACAATATGTTGATCATCATGGAAGTACGACATGGTTTGCTCTATTGTAGGCTAAGACATAGCTACACGATTCTCTTTATTCTCACCCTTGAGGTGTGGTCTCTACTATGCCCCCTTCCTTATCAAGCCTTTACCCTTCCATATCAATTGCCAATTTGTGGTACTAGTTTGGTGAGAGGGTTGGTACTAGTTTGGAGAAGCAGTATGCTTGCATTCAACCACAAGTATTTGATATCCTACTTGATCATAAAGCCCATAGATTTCACTATTGATCTCAGATAGAGTACACTAGTGTAGATAAGGATAAAGTAAGGATCGGGAGGAGACAAAGAAACTACCCTAGATGCCACTCTTAGTGGTCCACAATCCCCAACTAGGATTGCCAATTGTAGAAGTGATTGCATTGACAAGAGTACTTTTGAAGAAACCTAGAATGTTAGCAAGACTAAGATTGATTATGGGGATAATGTTGTAGAAGAAATGAACATTTGAAGTGGTTGAAAGAGATATGTTTCCCAAAAGGGCGTACTGAGGTATAAACCAAAGGACAAAGAGCTTGGTGGCAATTTTTATAGTAGAGAGAAACGTCTTATCTCCACACCTATGGCCACCAGAGCAAAGGGTAGCTCACACTAAGCAAATAACAACTTAAATGAGGGAAATGGCCATGTATCTTCCAATGTGATGGCTTATTACCACTCCCTTTCCTATCCAACCAAACATTAATAGCAGCTAAATTAAAGGCTACTACACTTCTTGTCCATCTTTGACTACTTCTAAAATTTTGAATCAATAAAAAGTATAGCTTTTCTTCTAGGTTCTCATGTCCAAGCTTATACAAGCTCCATGAAATGACAATCATGAGATCTTTGATAGTCTTTACATATGGAGAGGGTGATCTTCTCTTCTACTTCTCTTTGGCTCTTTTGGTGAAGTTCCTATTTCCTTCACTTCATCTCCTTCTACTTCTCAATAAACTATGCCTTCTTGAAAGTTGACAGCATGTCTTCTTCTTATATCAACATTTCAATTTTTAAGCACAAACGTGAAGGTTTGAGATTGCAACTTTATCTTAAAAAATTTCCATTGAACCACACAAACTAGCACAACTACCTTAGATATGAAATTTCAACTAAACTAGATTGCTTGAGCCCACAACACCAAGAGCTCTTGAATACAACCACCCAAATTCTTGAACAGATTAAGTTCTTCGTCCACCCATCAAACCATTGCAACATTACATTACTTCCATCGCACCAAACTTGAAATTGTAGCATCAAAATTGGACTTACAACAGAAACTTCAAAATTGAATATGAAACGTCAATGATCTACCTTACAAACATGGCTTAAATCTTGTTTAAAGAGATCTAAGTGTTGCATCGGATCTTGAGACATTGACCAAAGCTTCCATTGGAAAAGACATGGCAGGATCACCAAGGTGTATCAACCTACTATGTTAGACATCACAAACAAGAATAACAACTAATAGAAAGCTATCTAAATACTCACAAAATAGTTCAACTCACAAATTTCTTGAATTGAAAAATATCAATAAATAGCAAATAAACTTCAAAAAAATTCTATAGAAATTTAGGTCATTCATAAAGAACCAAAAGAAGTTTAGGACTAAACATATTCTCATTATCTCCCCAGAAAGATACAATGGCACATTGTCATAACAAGACAAACATAGAATAATGAACAAGAACTCCTTCTCTCTCCTCTTCTTCTTTTCCACAATAAACCCATAACTCTAACCTCCCTCAAGGTGCATGCAATAATGTGAACCTTTGCACCTTAGGCCAATATGAAGAAAACTTCAAGCCGCTTAAGGATACATGCATATGCCAAATACAAAGTAAAGTATATAGTATATCACACCCATTATAATAGTACTCAAGAAGAACAATAAAATTTTCATGTATGTCAATTACTACAAAGTAAATGCTATTATTACAAGAGGCAACTATCCGCTCCTATACAAACACTACATGCTTAAACATGTAGTAGATAAGGAATCTTATAGCTTTCTTTGCATAACCCCAAGTTAAAATCAAGTGCAAGTCCACCGAAATGATTGACTCAAGAACCATTACCATCAAGTTGAGGATTTTCACATACATATTCATGTCTTTTGATTTGATTTATGCATTGAGTTCCTTCCAATACTTGATGTATAATATCTACAAGGACATTCTATGGTAGCATAAAATCTCTCTAACCCTCCTAAAATGTTAGTGTTGGGTTAAACATGGTTGTATTCAAGGGGATGTTGTGTTAAGCAATGAAATTAAGATTGATCTTTCCAATGTTAAGGTTATATTTAAAAGTTCACATTTGACCATTAAAGAAAAGCTCAATGCTTACTTGGCCATAGATATTATTATAAGTGGTTTGTGTTCTAAACTACGTAATTATTACAATACCTCTTTATAAGCTACTTGTGATTGTTGAATGTATTAGGAGTACCTACATGCTTATGAAAGTTTAAAAAGTATTCTAATGAAAACAACTATCTTATGAGCCCCAATTCAATAATAACTTGCCATATTTAGATAAACACAGCATAGATTGCTAGAGAAGATGTTGTGCCAAACTGGTGAGCATAACATAGATTTAGTTGTGAGCTTCAGATCAACAACTCGTTAAAGTTGAAATGAATTATTTGAGAACTAAAAGAAAAGTCTTGGGAGTGGTCTATGTAATGAAAGGGTTTCAAGACTATTTGCTTATGACTCCATTCACCTTTTTTGTAGACCATTATCTCATGAATAAGCCATGCTAAACAAGAAACATTGTTTAGTGGCTAGTTCCTCTATTTGAATTTGATTTCTTTATTATCATATGCAAAAGAAAATGACATTACATGGCCAATCACATAGTAATAATTTCAACTAGGGAACCTACCAAAGGCATAATAAATTATCTAGGTGATCTCTTGCGAACATGTAGCTATGAGCTTGAAATGAATGATGTGCTTCATGAAACACATAGAGAAATAGCAAGATGTCACTTCCACGATAACACAAATGCAAGGAAAGTGGTTTAAGCACAATTTTGGTGGCCTACCTTGTTAAAAGGTGTTGTTTACTTTGTAAAGCATAGTGATGAGTGCTAGTGTACCAAGGTGTACATTCCAAAAATTAGATGGAGTTGATATCAATAATAGCCCACTAGACCTTTGAGAAGTGGGGGATCCACTTGATTGGACCTATTAGCCATGGAGCTTAGGATTTTCCTAAGCATGTGAGATCATAGTCTCTATGGACTATTTATCAAAATGGACTAAGACTAAAGCAACACAAAAGAATGATTCTAGAGCCATGACAAAGTTATTTTGGGAGTAGGTCTTTTCTCAATTTGGTGGCCCCATCAAAATAGTGAGTGACCAAGGAAGGCACTTCATTAGTGAAATGATTGAACATCTCTTGTATACATTTTTATCATCCATAGGAAGTCATTTCCTTACTATCATCATTCAAATGGCCATTATTAATGTTATAACCAAAGGATTTCTTGCTCAAAAAGTGATTGGGTAATAAATTTATTATGGGCCTATCATAAAACTTATAATATAATAACATACTAGAACCCATTTAATTGACATATGGCATTTCTATCATTGTGCTTGTCAACTATTTTATCCGTAGCCTATGAATGGTAGTCTAGAAATAATAAGAATGCAATCAAGCATGGACCAAGGATCTTATCAAACTTGAGTGGAAGATGGGTGATAAGGGCTTCACTCTAGTTCCTCATTCCCTCTCTCAACCTCACACAACCCTCTACTTTACCTCTCACTAAGAAGGGATGGTTAGAAAGAAAGAAGAACAAATGGAGCTTCATCTCCCTAGTTCCTCACTCCCTCTCCCTCTTCCTCTCAAAATCATGCAAAAAATGAAAGAGGATATGAAGACTCAAAGTTTGCACACACATGAATAGTTGAATAGCTTGCTCTATGGCATCCTTCCCACCTTATGGCTACATTATTGGTCCTCCTATATTTGCATGCCTTCTCTAAGGCTCATGATCCATCCTAAGATGAAACTTAAATGGAAAACTTTGGTTTATCTTTGGGAGTCTATCTAAACTAATACAAATTGCATGGAAGTGAGTTAGGCCCTCAAATTAATATTATAAAATAATAATGCAACCACTTCATTACACATTGTAGATGATAGTGCATAAAAATATAACCTGAAAAATATACTCCTTTCCAATCTAATGTCGGCACATTGTGGTCTTGCTTGACTTAGATTGTTAGTTGGAGAATCAATTTGAGTTTAGAATGTTCAATACTCATTGTTGTGAATAAGCCTCTACACACTAAGCCACTTTTGGGTCATGATATATTAGTAACCCTGATAGCTTTCGTAGTTACTTTCATTTTTTGTGCTAATGGCACAATGGCATCAATTTCTTTTTGTATCAATGGCTCTCGAAGTGGATTGTAACATAAAAATTTGAATTTTATTTCTTTCTCCTATATTCCTTTGAAGCATGTGAAAGAATGGCAATGCAACTCTCTCTCTCTCTCTCTCTCTCTCTCTCTCTCTCTCTCTCTCTCTCTCTCTCTCTCTCTCTCTCTCTCTCTCTCTCTCTCTCTCTCTCTCTCTCTCTCTCTCTCTCTCTCTCTCTCTCTCTCTCTCTCTCTCTCTCTCTCTCTCTCTCTCTCTCTCTCTCTCTCTCTCTCTCTCTCTCTCTCTCTCTCTCTCTCTCTCTCTCAAGCTCCTCATTTGTTGTTGCTCCCATTGCCCATTGCACCTATCACACTCACTAGATGTGCATGCTTTTGCACCACCCCTTGCTTGTTAATCCAACCTTTTCTATGTAATTAGCAATTGCATTCATGACCATAGCCCATTGTTTCGGCTATACACATGTTTGCACACACCCTTAATCACCATCCACCACCTATGGGGAGAGAGAGAGAGAGAGAGAGTCCATGGCCATTCTGTGCAAATGTGGCTATGTAGAGACTACATGCCCACTCTGCATATGTGCACATATGCACACAAATGAAGATGCACGCACACACACCCACACCCACATAGAAAGAGAGAGAGAGAGAGAGAGAGAGAGAGAGAGAGAGTACATGCCTACTATGCAACTGTGGCACTTACAGAGTCTACATGCTAGCTATCTGACAAAGTATATCGATGTGTGTGTGTGTGATGGATACATAGAGAGAGATAGAGAGAGAGAGAGAGAGAGAGAGAGAGCATGGTCATTGTGTGCAACTAGGGCCCTATAGAGACTCCATGCCCACTCCACACACACACACACACAGTGAGAGAGAGAGAGAGAGTGTGTGTGTGTGTGTGTGTGCATGGCCATTGAATGCAACTAAAAAATATGCCTACTATGCAACTATATTTCTACACAAACTATGTGCTAGCTATGCAATTGAGATGCTACGGAGTGTGTGTGTGTGTTTGTACATACACACAAAAATATACATGTATGTATGTACATAATATACACACAAACATATACATGTATGTATGTACACAATACCTACACATACACAGAGAGAGAGAGAGAGAGAGAGAAACAGACAGACAGACAGACCATGGCCATTGTGTGAAATTATGGCCTTGTAGAAACTCCATGCCCACTCCACACATGCACACACGTGCACATGCATGTGAATACACACACACATATACAAAGAGAAAGAGGGGGTATGTGTGCGTGTGTGCATGCACGTGCACGTGCACACACATGCATGCATGGCTGCTGTGCAACTATGGTTCTTTAGAGACTACATGTCAACTACACGTGCACATAGAGAGAGAGAGAGAGAGAGAGAGAGAGAGAGAGAGAGAGAGAGAGAGAGAGAGAGAGAGAGAGAGAGTACATGCCTACTATGGAACTATGGCACTATAGAGACTACATGCTAGCTATGCAACGGAGGTGTTGTAGAATGTGTGTGTGTGTGTGTATGTGTGTGCGCACGCACGTGCGCGTGCGCATGTGCACAGAGAGAGAGAGAGAGAGAGAGAGAGAGAGAGAGAGAGAGAGAGAGAGAGAGAGAGAGGACTTTTAAAATTCAAATTGGCTTTAGTCCATGTTGTTAAAAGCTGCGGATCTAGAGCATGACACAAGCTATGGTGGATGAAAGATGAAGACCAAACTCATAATGACATGGACAAGTAGAGACAAACTATTACACAAGTGAATTAGGTTCCAAGTTAGATTAGCTTGGACTCATAAACACAATCTTGTGTAAGATCAACAATAACAATATACTTAACTGAAAGTACAGAGTATCAATAGCTCATAGGCAGCCTAGTCAAGTTAAAGCTTGAGACTTTACAACTTTGGCAAGGGTTTTAGAAATCAAATTCTCTAAGGGAAACATAGAGATCCACTATGGGAACAAATTGCTTAAAACAATCTGTTAGAGTTGTTGATGGTAGCAGAAGTATCTTTTTCTTCTTCTTCATTCATGAATTGACTTTGGTGGTGGTCATTATGCATCTGCTGTGCTCTTTTCTTATGGAAGCATTCACTGACAATATGGCGAGTTTTACAACAATAATGACATGTCATCCGACTCCTGTTGTCGGTGTTGAATCCTCGACCTCTTCCCTTGGGTCCAGTAGCTCCTCTAGTGTATAAGAGGTTTTCCCTTGAGCTGGTCTCTTTTACCTCTTTGCTTTTAAATTTGCTTTCTCCATCAAGCAAGTGAGTGCTCAATATCTTTGAGTGAGAGACTCGGAACATTACTTTGAGTGGACACAAGGTTCTCATATGGATCCTTGTTTACACTTGAAAGCAGTATGGATATTGCTTCATCTTCATCAATATTC
Organism: Lygodium microphyllum; assembly: GCF_053477565.2. Lineage (NCBI taxonomy): Eukaryota > Viridiplantae > Streptophyta > Polypodiopsida > Schizaeales > Lygodiaceae > Lygodium > Lygodium microphyllum. The sequence continues at coordinate 10,096,892 of NC_141135.1, forward strand.
TTCTTAAGAGTTGAAAGATGGGTTTTTAGGCTCTTGAACTAGTTAATGTGCGTGCTCATAGAAGCATTTTCTTTGATATCTAGTTTATAAAACTGCATGAGTAATTTTACCTTTGAGTTCTTTGCTTGGGTACCAAACATTCTGTCAAGTTCCTCCCAAGCGGTTCTAGCATTTCTAATGCCAGATATATGATGTAGCACATCTTAGTTCGTAGGCAATGATGCCTAGTGCCTTGTTATTTATCTTCTTCCATTCTTTGGTTTTAAACTGGTCTTCGTCAACGAACCTGTCTTCATCATCTTCCTTCTTGTTATCTACAACATCTTCACACAAATCCCACAAGTCTTTCCGCATAAGATGGTACATGGTCTTCTCCTTCCAGGCATGAAAGCCTTCACCATTAAACTTTGCTATCTATTCCACTTCAGTCATCTTAGTAGGTCTTACCACGAGAACTCTTAGGTAGTGTCTATCCTTTTATAAGAAGATTGATATTTACAAGGGATTTGATAATTGTGACTTTAAATCATTACACAACCTAAGAAGCTTCTTTGAAACTGGAATCAGAAGGTGAGTTACTTTTGAGTAAGCTGAAAGACTCAAGTGCCAAGAAGCACTATTTGAGTATCAATAGATACTATGTCTTGAAGATCTTGATATCTGGCTCAATGTTGCTAGGTAATCTTTGAACTTCCTTGTATCCTTCCAGATCTACAGTAGGATTTGGAGATAGTTTCAGAGTGATCAAGGTCACTATTGATGATGCCAATGAGAAAAAACTTTTTAAGTTCTTGGCTATGGCTTCCACTGTTTAGGGTTTGATAGGCAGCTGATTATTCAGTTGGTGCAGCTCATACAAGAGATATTTCTAAGAGTCCTTTTGTGAGAAGTAAGCCTACTTTATGGGCTTTCTTTGCCTTGTACCCACAAGATCAATCGTGGCATGTAGGCGCAGATTTGAGCATACAACAGAGGACGGGAGTAGATAGGACATCGTGTTTCGATTTCTGCAATGCTGGAGTTGGGGAGCAATAATGTCATCGATTGAGGTGCCAGGATGAAGCATCTTGAGCAAAGGAAGATACCTCTAGGAAGGAATCACTTGAAGATATTTCGTATAGGATAGGTGCAGTCTGGCTATGGCTGCCACAAGGTCCAACTAAGAAGTTGAAACTGGAGACATGAGCTGATTGTGAGTTGGTTAGAGATCACCAAAGGTGAAGGGAAACTAGAGAGTCAAAGTATGAGTTGTGCCATGCCCAACTAGGCTCTAATACCATGTTAAAAGATGCAGATCTAGAGCATGACACAAGCTATGGTGGATGAAAGATGAAGACCAAACTCATAATGACATGGACAAGTAGAGACAAACTGTTACACAAGTGAATTAGGTTCCAAGATAGATTAGCTTGGACTCATAAACACAATCTTGTGTAAGATCGAAAATAACAATATACTTAACTGAAAGTACAAAGCATCATGACATTGTATTCATTTCATAGTCAAGTACAATGCTTTATAGAATTTGGGTTGTTCCACTCTCCTCATTGTGCATATGGGATTCAAGACAGCTATTCCTAGAGCATACATCATTTGTCTATTTCTCATCACATGTTATAGGTGGAAGGACCTTTGGAGGTTCTTCCAAACCTCCTTAGTCACATAAGGAAATTATAGATGTACTAAATAGTAGACTTGAGGATTGGGTGGCCTACAATATGCCACATGCATGAGTCCAAGCAAGTCGTCTCTTTGGATAATGGAACCTTACAAATTGAAAATTGCTAAAAGAAAACAAACTTCCAAAGAAACCCTTAAACCTAACTCTCAAGTTTTGGATAGTAGACACTCCTTTCCCTAGTAGGCCTTCTCAATCTTGTTCGTCCTTTTTTTCTTTTGATGCCACCTCATTGCATAAAGTCCTATTGTCTATATTCTATTTCCACTTGGATATACATACCCCAAAAAGATACACTTTCCACTTTTGGCATCCAACTTGGTCTTGAGTGCATCATACTGACAAAGTATCTTTGTAAATGTATGGAGAAGAGTATTCATCATCTTTCTTATCTGAACTTCATGTGACACTAAATTTATGAGGGAGAAAAATTGTAGACTTTGTTATGATTCTCAAGTTTAATAATAAGATCTAATAGAGTTCGGCCTCCTAGTATTCTTGTACTATGATTATATCATTGGCTTGCCAAAGGTAAAGGCCAGTGCAATCCTTATTGGAAGGGCTTGAATTTCACTTAATTAAAAAATGAAGAAATTTGATTACAAAATTTCTTGGAAAACTGATAATGCATTAAAGAATCTAGTAAGAAGCTATATTAATGATGATCTTTTGCACTTGTTCTATTTATGATTTCTATTTTCACCCAATTGAGCATGCTCCAAAAATCCATTTCATATATTATTTAGCACTTCCCATTATGGTATGCTAAGGGTTTTATTGGGGGGGAATAGGTTGTTCTTGAAGGAAAAAGCTAGCCCCACTTGATAAGCCATTCCTAATGGTCCAAATTGTTTCCTCTTTTCATTTTTAAGAAGGGCATGCAAGTTTATAGATGAAGCATAAAAGGTTTAGGCCATGCAAAAGAAGGTGCTTGCCCATTACAATTGAGATATGTATTTGCAAGTTTAGAGGCACTTTGTAAATTGATATTTCTAGAATGTATTTGTAGTTATCTTCTTGTCTATAGATGATGCTTCAAAGCTTTAGTCCATTCAAGAAAAGATACTTGTCATTTCAAGTGAGGCATGCTCTTGCAATTTCAAAGGCACTTTGTGAATTGATCAATACTAAAAGCTTCTTGAAGTGGAGAGAGTGACTTTCCATGTATCTTAGTTTTCACATTTTTTTTCTTGTCATAATCTAGTATTGAAGGTGGCCGCATCTCCATGCTTGTGACTAACAAGTAGGTTTATGGTTTGAACTTGGGGCTAAGAATCAAGTAAGCAATCACAATCATCAATTGATGTGTATTTTTTCTTTACATTAATGAATCCCCCTTCATGCTTGTAACTAAGTAGTGGTTGTGGGTTTTCCTTAGGGTAAGATCTAAGCAAGCTAGCATGAAGAGATGCTTATAATTGAGATAACACACTAGGATAGCCAAGAGCCAAAATTTTGGGGCAAGGCATCCTTGGGAACTTTAAAGCAGAGGGAGCTCATAAAAGGAGAAGTAATTTGCGAGAGAACAAACATGCACAATTTTTGTTGTATGAATCCTAATGGAGAGACTTGATACAATGCACATTGTTGGACTAAAGCTTGTTGAGCATAGTGTATTTGATGTAACATGAGAGAGAGAGAGAGAGAGAGAGAGAGAGAGAGAGAGAGAGAGAGAGAGAGAGAGAGAGAGAGAGAGAGAGAGAGAGAGAGAGAGAGGAGAGAGAGAGAGAGAGAGAGAGAGAGAGAAGTAAAGAGAGACAAATGGCTATCAAAGAGAGATAAAGAAAGAAAGGACTTTCAACTTTCAAAATAGGTTTAGTCCATGATATACATTGGGGAGGCCATCTCGAGGGTCACTATATCCTTTAGCTAGAACAAGATTATTGTTGTGCTAGATACTAGAGTTGAGGATAGGGTGGACTACAACATGATATACGTGTGAGTCCAAGCCATAAGTTGCTCTTTTGATAGTGTAGTCTTACAAATGGATGAAGACCAAGTGAAAACAAACTTCCAAAGAAACCCTTTATGTAAACCTAACTCTCTTGGGTTTTAGACACTCCTCACCCTAGTGGGCCTTATCAATATTGTTTGCCCTTTGTTGGTTTTGGCACCACATCCTTTGTATCATCTTACAATCTATATTCTATTTCAACTCAAGTATATGTATCCTACAAAGATTCACTTTCCACTTTTAGTATCCATCTTGGTCTTTAGTGCATCATACACGCAAATTGTCTTTGTAATTCTATGGGAAGGAGTATTCATCATCTTCCATATCTAAACTTTACCAAACACTCAAAATTTACTGGGGAGAAATTTTACATATTTAATTATGATTCTAAAGTTTAAAGATAAAAGTAAATAGACTTTGGCCTCCAAATATTCTACTAACTACGGTGATATTGTTGGCTTTCCAAAGGTAAAGGCCATTGTGATGCTAATTGGAGATGCTTGAATTTTCCTTAAGAGAAAAAGTAAAAATTTTGATTGCAATTTTTTAAAGAAAAATAATGGAGCATTGGAGAATGTAGCAAAGAAACTATAGTAATGATGTTCTTCTGCACTTGCTCTTTACATGATTTGTTTTTTTGCCTAACTAAGGTGCTCTTAAATAGCTTACCCCCAAAAAGCCAACTCACATATTTACAACATGATATACGTGTGAGTCCAAGCCATAAGTTGCTCTTTTGATAGTGTAGTCTTACAAATGGATGAAGACCAAGTGAAAACAAACTTCCAAAGAAACCCTTTATGTAAACCTAACTCTCTTGGGTTTTAGACACTCCTCACCCTAGTGGGCCTTATCAATATTGTTTGCCCTTTGTTGGTTTTGGCACCACATCCTTTGTATCATCTTACAATCTATATTCTATTTCAACTCAAGTATATGTATCCTACAAAGATTCACTTTCCACTTTTAGTATCCATCTTGGTCTTTAGTGCATCATACACGCAAATTGTCTTTGTAATTCTATGGGGAGGAGTATTCATCATCTTCCATATCTAAACTTTACCAAACACTCAAAATTTATTGGGGAGAAATTTTACATATTTAATTATGATTCTAAAGTTTAAAGATAAAAGTAAATAGACTTTGGCCTCCAAATATTCTACTAACTACGGTGATATTGTTGGCTTTCCAAAGGTAAAGGCCATTGTGATGCTAATTGGAGATGCTTGAATTTTCCTTAAGAGAAAAAGTAAAAATTTTGATTGCAATTTTTTAAAGAAAAATAATGGAGCATTGGAGAATGTAGCAAAGAAACTATAGTAATGATGTTCTTCTACACTTGCTCTTTACATGATTTGTTTTTTTGCCTAACTGAGGTGCTCTTAAATAGCTTACCCCCAAAAAGCCAACTCACATATTTATAAAGCATTGTGCATTATGGTATGCTTAGGTGATGGTTGGGTGGAATAGGGTGTTCTTGAAAGAAATAATTAGCCCAACTTTACAAGCAATGCATAATGGTACAAATTCTCTCTCTTTTTTGGTTTTACAAAAAAGGGCATGAAGTTTACAAATGAAGTTCAAAAGGTTTAGCCCATGCAAAAGAATATGCTTGTCCATTGTAATTGAGGTATTGCAAGTCTAGAGGTGCTTTTCATTTTTTCCTCATAGGATGTAGGTTGTTGGACTAAAGGTTGAACATGGTCTCTTTGATTCAATGTGTGTGTGTGTGTGTGTGTGTGTGTGTGTGTGTGTGGACTTTCAACATTCAAATTAGGTTTGGGCCACGTTGTAGGTTTGAGAGGCCCTTTAGAGGTTGGAGACCTCACTTAGCCACAACAAAAGTATAGATGTACTAGACACTAGTCAAGGAATTGTGTGTACACTTTCCACTTTTAGTATCTAACTTGGTCTTCAATGCATCATACACATAAAATGTATTTGTAAATATATGGAGAGGAGTATACATTATCTTCCTCATTTGAGCTTTATTGAACACAACAAATTTACTAGGGAGAAAATTGCAAACTTGGTTATCATTCTCATCATTACTGAAAGGAAATAAAATTTGGTCTCTTAATGTTCTACTAAGCACAACTATATGTTGGTTTGCCAAAGGTAACGGCCATTATGATCCTTATTACAAGCACTTGAATTTTCCTTATGAGAAAAATGAAGAAATTGGATTACAAGCTTTCTTAGAAAAATAATGGAGCATTGAAGAATCTTGCAAAAAGCTAGAGCAAAGATGATCTTCTGTACTTGTTCTATTTATGATTTTTTTCACCTAATTGAAGTACTCTTCAATAGCATGCCCGAAAAGCTCTTTCACGCATTCATTAGCATTGCATGTTAGAGTATGCTTGGGTGATGGTTGGGTGGAATAGGTTCTTAAAGAAAAAATTAAACCAAACTGAAAGAGCAATGGCAAACGATCCAAAGTCTTTTCTCTTTTCTATTTTTTAAGAAGACCATGGAAGTTTAAACATGAAGCTTAAGATGTTTGAGCCACGCAAAAGATGTTTCACCATAGCAATTGAGGTATGTACTTGCAAGTTTAGAGGCACTTTGTAAATCATTCATTACTTGATTGTATTTGTGGTTATCTCAAGTTTATAGGTCAAGCATCAAAGCTTTAGGCCATTCAAAAAGACATGCATGCACTTTATGAACTTGTCAGTACCAAAAGTTAGCCAAATTGTAGAGAGTGGCTTTTGATATATTCTTACTTTTCAAATTTTTGTGTCACAATCCAATATTGGTGTCACAATCCAATATTGGAGTTTGTCCCATCTCTATGCTTATGACTAACAAGTAAGTTAATTGTTTGAACTTGGAGTTAAAACCCAAGCAAGTAATCACAATCATCACATGATGCATATTGTTTCTATACATTAGAGAATCACGTTGTTGATTCCCATTCATGCTCGTAACTAACTAGCAGATGTAGTTTTTGTGCACTAAAATAGGCAAGACCCAATATATTTTGGGGCAAAACATATCCTTACGCACTTTAAATGAAGCTCATAAGAGGAGAACCATTTTTCCAATAGTACCAAAAGGCACAACTCAACTTTAGTTGTATGAATTCTAATGGAGAGACTTGATATAATACACATTGTTCTCTTTGATGTGATATGAGAGAGAGAGAGAGAGAGAGAGAGAGAGAGAGAGCTGGAGAAACTATTAATCTTCATTGATGGACAAGCTATCAACATACAAAGAAACAAAAATGTAAGATGGTTTCTTAGTTTAATATTTGAGGAAACAAGGAAATATATGGGACCAAGTGAGGAACTTTGCATTGTTTAAACTCTCAATAATAGTTTTTAACTTTTGGTGGACTATAAGCTGTCCAACTTTGATGTGCTTCTCAAATGTTGGCAAATTTCAAAATATGTGCTTAAGTTGTCCACTTCTAAGAACATCTAAGAAGTTTACCTTGAAATCATATAGATATAATGTGATATCTCAACTCTTCCTTGGATGTCATAGCATGCCTTTTTATTTGGATGGTGGACCAATAATTGCCTAGATGAATTTGATCTTTACCTAAGTTCCTCCATCCTCAACTACAAAATATACTCTCTTTCCTAAGTACTCCTACTTGTATACAAGAGGCTTTGTTAGCATTCTGTATATAGGCATGCTATGGTAATGGTTAAGGGGATCTTGCTTGTGCTTGAGGGGAAAATACAACTGTTCTTAATAACACCAAGGTGGTTTTTCACACAACAGCCCATGAAAGCATACTAGTATAAGGAATTGTAAAGAGCTTGTCTAATCTTGGAAACCACATTTTCATTGCATATGGGGTTGGATTTGGCTTTTGTTGCAATCTTGTTGGATTTGTAGCCACTATTCAGATGCCTGCAACTAGGAATTGCGAGTGCCTGACAACTTACTTGCATTTGCAATGTAAGGCTGAGGTCACCTGAGGCTCAAAGATATTGAATCAAATTTATATTGAGCTACCATTCTAGCTATTTAGGTAAAGTTAACAAGCACTAAGGAATGACCTGCACCTTTCTAGTCATTTTCCAGGTCCTTTGATATGCCTTATGAAAGAGGTGGTGAGTTGAACTTTTGTGGAAGATTTTGAGGGTCGCTGGTTAGCTGCCACACTACCGGCCCCTTTACCCTAATCCCCAGATTTTTACCACATAACTCCAGAACCAAGCTAGTCTTGAGAACTTATCGGCATATTCTGGGTGTTGATTACAGGCATTGGCATTGCTGTTTCAAGTAACTCAATGGATTTATTAATAAAGATGTCAAGGCATCGGCATTGCTGTCTCAAGTAACTCAATGGATGCATCCTAATTTTTCCTTAGTAACGATCTTGCAGGAACTTGAGCTTCCCAATAACAACAGAATTTCAGCTCTGCATATATTCAAACCCATCTGACGAACCTTTGCAAAACGCTGTCTACTTCTTTTGGACAGAAAAAGCTGAAGTTGAGGAATACTTTAGGTTCCTAGACACCCCTGCAGACTCGTGAAAACCTGTACAATTCAATATAGAAGGCTTTATAGCATTACACAAAGCCAGCATTGCACCTGCGACCCATTTGTTCTCACAAAATTGCACTAGATGATAGACATTGCCAATGAGTCTAGATAAATCCTTTTCAATCAGTGTGTGATAATATATCAGCTCTCCCACCAGCCATTCGCTCTGCTTTCAATCCTCGTTCACCTTACAAAATTACGATCAAAAGATAAGCACCTAAATGCATGAACACCAAAATGACCAAAAGAACACCTCCGCTCTTTGCAGAAGCTGCATCATTTACCTGTTCTAACCCGGATCACATCAGCAACTGGAATTACTGCTTCAAGAAAAGGAGAAATTTTAGTTTTTGCAAAAGCAATCACCATGAAAATTGTAAAAAGAGCCTCGCCAAACAAGCAATGCTCACCAAATATCTTTCCATCTCCAATTTCACCTGTCCTGGCCTGATCAATAATGGTATCTATAACTGTATCGACCTGCGAACATGAACAAAGCCATGGCATTCTTACATAGGAGTCTATACAAAGCTAAGGCTTAACCAGCTAGAGAAAAGCATGGTGTTGCAAAATGAATGAATACTTAGGGCAGTTGCAAACTGAGTCACAGACACCTAAGCCCTGCCTGGGGTGTGGGCTTGCAGCACCTTTAGGCACCGAAAGGACACAGTTAGTAAAAAAGTGAAAAATCATAAATATACAAATTTTGTAATCGGCTGTACGTCCAAAATTTGCACCCGTTGTCCATCACTTTGTAAAGTGGGCGAGGGATGGATAACCCCCTACTATGGGTGGACCCTCTCTCAGACCGGGACTTGAGAGTTTCCTATCTTGTACCACTCAGGCAATTTTTACGAGTTCTTTCCCCCTCTCACTTACACCTGATGATAACCTACTGATTGATAGGGTAATGATAGCAACAGTTTCGTCTTTTTTCCCAGCCATGGATAGATAAGCACCAGTCACTAATAGTGGTTCTTAATTCTGTACAACCAGAATAGCATATTTTCCATACTTCTAGTCCCTTTAGACAAGAACTAACTATCCTACTCTTAAGGATCCATTTTAATATTTTCTTTTTGCTCTTATAGGACTCAACACTGGACCATGGTCTGTCACTTCTCTACAATTGATTTTGTAAACCCTGTCCAAAAGTGGGTCCACTTCAATGCATACACAACAGGTCACATCCTCTCATGTGTGAAAAGGAGAGTGGACACCCAACCCCTCAATAAACATTCTCATTGATTAACAACTTCCAAAGTGGGTGTCCATTCCTTGGTGTATAACCAGTTACCAGCCTCACAGTTGTGCGCCAGCTACTTGCCTTGTATCTAGGCGTTACCCACACTTTCATCATATGGGAATCTTTTAAAGGAGGCAAAGGGAATCCCTCTGACAGGAATGAGGCCTGTCAACCAAGCCCTCTAAACATAACATTATTCAACCCACATGCCACAGACACACATGACATGCTGTCATGGAATAGGGAAGGCATAGCTGCATTATCTGGACATGTGCAATATATCTGAGGGATACTCAACTACACCAAAAAGTTTGTCCACAACTCTGCAGGCTGGAGTGGAAAAATCTTCAGGCTTGAACCTTTGTGAAACTCTAATACCATATAGCTGCCACTTCCCTTTCCCAGAAAATAAGACTTTATCAAAGACACCTCAATGACAAGCATCAAAATACGAAGATCACGGAGCCAGTAGGAGAATGCCTAGTACAATGACTGCAAAAAAGAGCTCTAGAAGGGCCATGTAATGCCTCCCATCTGCCTCCAAGGGTACATAAGCTCTCTAGACGTCGACTGCTGTGATATTTCTTGCTGGCTTTACAGCCTCAATGCTCTCCTGCCACGCAATGTTAGAAAGACTCTGCGCATTATGAGCCATATCTATAAGCTAATCTGAATTCTCTGCCATAAGTTGGTTGACTGATGGAAAATGGGTATAAGGCCTCTCCAACCCTCTCCTGGATCCCAATCAAGTCTCTGCAAGAGTCTCCTCTACTATCTATGCTCAACACCTCTCCTATCCTTCTATGCACAAGTGACTAGACCTGGATCTATGTACCACTTTCAGTTCCATACTGGTGAGAAATGCAGCAACCTGGACCTGAGCACTACAGCAGCATAGGATGTGCAACAATACAGGTGATGCATAAACTGGCTAAAATGCAGCAGTACAGGCAGGGCTGAGCATAAAACTGCAATAATCAGGACAAGGGAAACTTGGATAGAATACACAAATACACACTCGGGCATACTTTTGGGGCTGACTGAACACAAACATGATCACAGGAAGCTGAGCAATTACACAATCAACTCATGTCTGGCTGCAAGGATACACTAGGGTTTGCTGAGAAAACACAAAGTGTGCAAACATGACAAACACAATCATTCGAGGGAAGTCATTCCTCCTGACACTCTATCACTCTCTTCCATGTTCTTCTCCCCTTTCTCCATCATCTCCACTGCCGTTCACACCCCGCAAGGAGGACATTACGGTTCATGGCTTCTAGATCCATCTCCACCTAGTGTTCTGCAGCCTACATCATCTGGCATTAACCCTCCTCACCTAGCATCATCATCACGCTTTGTTTGCAACAGATTCAAGCCATTTACAACAGGTTACACCCTCTTTATCAGCCCTACATCAGGTACTTGAGTTTTTGTTTTTTCTTCACTCCCAAAGGGCTGGCCGTGCCTGCAGCCACTTACACGAAGAGATCTCTTATCATATATTCTTGTGTCTTTTTCTCCAGCTGGCTACCCAACAGTTTCCTTGATAGCAGCCATCATCTCGGAGAGATTTCAGTATATCCTTCATCTCTGACAGCTCCTAACAACTGCATTTCGCTCCCTCCACAGCTAGCTGTCCTTTCCTTCACCCTTCAGCATTGACCTTCAATATCCTACTGTCGAAGGACTGCGTTTCACTCCCTTCACTATGCAGATTCCCTAGCAAGTGCTGTCAGCTGATTCAGATAGGTCAATGCAATTATCTTCAGAACTTTGGCTCCACTGTATCAACCTGATTCAATGATTCACCATTCATCATATTTTTCTTCTGTCTTTTTGGGTTTCTCTTCTCTCTGTGTTTTCCATACACATTGTGTTTCTCCCTACAAACCCTACTATCTCTCTAGTTTGCTTTCACAGCAGTCATATTTTGATGAGCATTTCAGCTGCTAGGATGGGTGACAACAAGCTGAAGATTTCAAGACCACCGAATAATTGACGAATACCACCACCCTCTCATAGCCCCTCTCTAGCCTAAGAACTTGTGAGGGGCAACAACATCACTTGTGCTAGAACACGTTTCGTGGTTAGCAACCTTAGCCACTTGATTGCAATCAGAGTTAGAGTGGAACAAGGACATGGAACCACCCTAGATTTTGGGCACCTCCTAGTTCTTTGCAACTACTAGTGTCTTGCAACCTCTATAGAGAATGCCAAAGATCCCTTTTCTTTCCACAAAGGTAGCATTTCCCCTTCTTTCCCCTCTCTCCACTCAAGAGTGCTTTCCAATAGCCACTCTTAGATGAAGAAGGCAATCTCCTTGCACCCTCAAAGAGAACTCATGCTCAATCAACATGGAGGTCATGTGCTGAAAGCTTACCAGTATGTTAGAAGTCTTCAGCCCACAATATGTTGGCCACACCATCATACTCAAGGAGCTTATAAAGCACAGTCCCCACCTAGTGTGCCTCTAGTAAAGCCATGGAAATTTTGCAAACTTGGTCTAGGATAGTGTGTAAAAGTTAACACGGCACAACAAATCAAATCTAAGGCAAAAAAAAGTACACAAGTTAGATAAATACTAACATTTCTTTAATTGCAAATAGAGTGATACAATGATAGCTTTGTCCTACTTGTGTACTTCCACTGTGAAGCTCAGATAGCAATCTTGACAGATTCTAGGTGAGACCTTAACGTTAGATAAACTCTCACAAAGTGAACGATAGATAATCATGGTCCTTCACACGATGGAGGCCTTGGAACTTTGGGAACCATGGATCATTGGCAGCACCTTACAACATTGAGGTATTGAGTATATCTAACATAGTGGTGATTTGTTGAAGAAATGCCTACGCGGATTCTGTATTCTTGAACTTAAGGGTCATGGTAAGCAGCCTTAGCCACTTGATTGGAATTGCCCTTCTTTCCACGAAAGTAACACTTCCCCGTTTTCTTGTCCTTCTCTCCACTAAGGAGTGCTTTTGAATAGCCACTCCAAGATGAAGGCAACCTCCCTTGCAACCTCAAAGTAGACCCATACTCAATCAACATGGAGATCCTGTATTAAAAGCTTACCAATGTGTTAGAAGTCTAAGCCCAAAAAGCGTTGGCCACATCATGTATTAAAAGCTTACCAATGCATTAGAAGTCTACACCCGAAATGCGTTGGCCACACCATCATACTCAAGAAGCTTGTAAAGCAAAATCCCCACCAAGTAGGCATCAAGTAAAGCCATAAAATGTTGAGAAGCTAGTCTTGAATAGAGGTGACCCATTGAAGAATTACCTACATGGATTCCCTACTCTTGAAAAGGGTTTGAAGCTAACCATAAAGAAACGCACCTCATGGTGGATCGTGCCTCATACATGAGCTGAATCTTGGACCACACCTTTGAAGTTGTTCCATAGGAGACCTCTTTGGATATGAAGCAGAAAAGCCCCGCATATGCTATAACATTGTTCGTGTCCCAATCAAGGACTACTTCTTTGAACTTTGAAGTCATCTTCATCCCAAGAAAAGAGTGGCAATGACAATCATTGAGGTTGATGGGCTAACCAAAGATGATATACTAGAGTCTTTTTTGCACAAACCAAGACTTACATGACAACACTCCTAGTACAATAATCAAGAGCATGGAGCTTGTCATAAGAGTTAGTACAAGGAGGAGCCATAAGGGATTGAAGGTAATACTGAGAAAGGAGAGATACCTGATGTGAAAGAGTGGGCAAGTACCCGAGACACAATCAAAAGAGTTCGAGAGTTCAAAGTTCACGCAACACCACAAGCACACAAGTATCACAGAAAATAGAAACAACAGTCGAGTGAGTTTAGAACAAGTACAAAAACCAACACAAGAGTACCCTCTTTGGGAGCTGATTAAAAAGCACGAGTGTGGAGATGTGGTAAAAAGCAAACACAAGGTGTAGAAGAGGTAGGAGCAGTACTCGACAGCAGTTCAGATCAAAACATCAGATAGACAAGTGAAACACCAGTGTAGCCATCAAAAAAGCATATATTTGCAGGTAGCCGAAGGTAGGAAACAGCTCACAGCCTCGAGAACACTTGGCTCAGCTAGAAAACAGGCCATCCAACAGCATATGATGATGAGATAAAAAACACAGGGATAACAGCTCCAACCAGGAAAATACACAGCTGAGACAGAAGGAAAGATGACACGATCCTGTTCAGCTCAGATCAGCAGGCCACCCAAGTGGAGAGCAGGCCATGAAAGGACAAAATGCAATTTATCCCTCTCTGAAATCTGCAACAGCAACCACTCAAACTCCTATAGCACAAAATGCACATAAAGCAGCACTAGAATCTAGGATTCTAGACATCAAGTACCATGTTAAACTGTGCAACAGAAGCAGAAGCACTCAACAGAAAGAACAGAAAAAACATTGAACATAAGAATAGAGAACTCAAAGATGATTTCAAGAATAGGCAATGGAATCCATAAGTGACATGCGATCAAAGTCCAACCTCAAACAACTCTTGCTGACCCTCTCCAGCACACCTTGTCCCTCTCTCCACCAGATGCAAGATGATGCGAAGATGATGAGATGGAGGAGGGGCAGCTATAAATAACCATCGGTAGCAATGGCACCTCTAAGACAGTGATCAGCCATAAAAGCAAGCATCTAGCACAATAGATAAGCCACCCAGCCTAAGATAAGTGGCCATCTAAGAAGCCTAGAGGTGTCCAACCCATGAGATATACAACAAAATAACAGCTAAGAACTGCACCTCTATATCTCAGAAATTCTATGTGTAGGGATTACTCTTGTAGTTTTGGTACTTAATAGGAATTTCATAAGTAGCACAAAAAAAGAAAAAAGGAGGTCGGGCGGGTGTGTTTGCAATCTCAAGTTCTTTGTAAAGATAACATTTTAAAAAATTTAAAGAGACTGATATATTGATAACACAAAAAATAGCATGTAAATAAAGCGTCTTGATGATCAATAGTTTCCATGAATGTACCTGGTCTTTAGAGACCACAATCTCCAACCTAACTTTAGACACAAAGTTGTCCTCCGAGAATTCCGAACCTACAATAATTGAACAAAGCGTTACATCTAAATGAATTAGAAACAAAATCAACCTATGCAAGCTTGTTACATTTTCTAGCTTTTATTAGGAACCACAATGACTTTTATACTTGGTGCAATTATGGGTGTAGTATTTATAAGCGAGTAAGATTTCAACGCCATTTTGGTCCATTTGTAATATGTGAGTTTGTGAAACAAATTTTCAAAAGAAGAAATTCTATTATGCTGGATAAAAATCATCCACATCAGAGATAGACAATAGATAATCCCGATGCATGAAAGGAAAAGGAAGCATTGTCCAAATCTGATGGCCTAGCAGTTAAAACTTGGGCTATAATGATGAGGGTGTGGATTCAAGTCTTGCTAGGTGTATCAAATGGTTGGACACCTATGTTCACATCGTGTGTTCATGAAAGTCCAAACCATCGCCCACTCAAACACTCAATCAACCCTCCTCCTTGGTACAATCACCTAGTAGGATGATCCAGTGTGATCAAGCTCCATTGTTCATTTGCCTTATGAGCTTGTAGGCATGTGGCTATTTGCTCAAGGGAGCTGAAACCAGCCTTCCATCTCATTTAGGGTAGTAGGTGACCTGATTTAGCACAATCTACAGCAGGCATAAAATTCATAAATCTGAAATAAATACCTTATCACATTAATCTCAAACAGTCGACACTTGATTGACCCCAAAAACCTATCATCGTTTTTTTTTTTGTGTGTGTGTGTGTGTGTGTGTGTGTGTGTGTGTGTGAAGAAGTTTGAATTAATGTATAGAAATATTTACATCATGCCTTTTGGCCAACCTAGCACAATCATAGCATTTTCAAGAATACATCAGGCCTTCAGACCAACCATAAAAAATGGCAATAGCTATCATGAAGCCAAAAGGCTAACAGAAAAACACAATGCATGAACAAAAACTCTCTAAAAAGTTATCCAGCAACAATTCATAAAAACGAAGGAAGGGGATCATGAAGATGGTAGAGCAAGGGTGGAGCGAACAATGTCCATGCATGGAACAGCCACCTCTCCAATAATGAGGCCAACTCAAATCATAGAAGAAATCTACCATAATAGCAAGCCTCGCACTCGTCTCACATGGCCACGGATACCTAAGGCCGAATCAAATTAAAGGCATTTCTAGTCTGCCATATGTGCCAAAGAGCAGTCCATCGCATGAAGTGAAAGAGGCAAGGATAAAATATTTCTTTACCTTTTATTGCTTGAATTCATAGTACATGGAGATATAGGCTCATCTCTCGACAAATTCCAACACTTTGGGCTGCACAAATGACCAACATCATCAAGATTCAACTTGCCCTTCATTGCTAATAACAAATTTGGGCACAATTTGAATTGAGAATACTTGCACGCACACCAAATGAAATGTAGATGAGTTTTCCCACTCAGATCAGCTGCAATATCTGCAATTACAGCTGCTACTCTGATCATCAGGTCTTCAACCAATGGGTACAAACTCCAAGGTTGCTGAGAAAACCTAATTTTTACTACTGCAAATTAGGGTTTTGAGAGCAAAAACAATCCCGTCCACCTTCAAACTGTTGAGAAATCCTGGGAATGGTTGAGAGATTTGTCAAAGAAGTGAGAGATGGCTGAGGAGAGTGAAATTTTGATCATCTGTTGCAGAATATTTGCCCCAAATCTGCTGGCACTTGATTTCTGGCAGCAGAAATGCTGTCATTTGCTGCCTAGACAGCCTCTGGAGCAGTCGCCTAGCTATTGACTGCTGTCACTTGCTGATTGGCACTCCTTGGACGCTAGCATCTGACTTCTAGCTGCTCTCTGATGGCTGATTCCTCTCTCTCAGCTGGTATCTACCCTCAAAATGGCTTTCACAACCTTAGGCAGCCTTCAAACAGCAATCTTCCAATTTGCATGGCAAGTTCTCTGCCTAGCTGCCAAGTGGCACAGCTTCTAATGTGAAACTCAGCCTCTAGACTTAATTTCCAGCAATTAATTATTGGCTGAAAATTAATTATCCTCTTGTCCACGCCCATTAATTGGCCACCGTCTATCTACATTTAATGTGCTAATCCCTTTGAACTTGAAAGTTTTAGCTTCCATTTGGCCTTAGTCTATAGCGTTAATGTTCTAATTTGTGGCTAGCCCAAATGACACCACAAGTCATTTCATAGGGCCCATTTAATGCTCTAGACCGAAAATGGAAACAAGCAGCCACAAGTACTAATCCTCCATCTTCTCGATCCAAGTTTCGACACTTATCTCCATCTTCATTCCTTCACTATTAAACTCAATTGGCTTGACCTATTTGAGTAGGAATTTCCTCTCTTTCTCATCTAATAAGTCAATGATAGCTAGAACAACCACTAAATATGGTCTAATCAAAGGAACCTGAAAGAATGTTGATACATTTGACCTTAGTACATTTTTTATTCTATCAATCATTAATAACACATTTCAATAATTTGATTATTTACAAGACCATAATGTTAGAAATTGCTTCATATAAGTAACAACTTCATTATATGATTAGTTACTAGGTTTAACATCATTTTAGGGGGCCAGAGTTGAGATTTTACCTTATGGGTAGGGGGATCAAGTTACACTCTCCCCCGTCTCTCACTCTCTTTGAACCAAGTGTGGTGTTAACCTCACTCCTACCTTTGATTGATTACAAAGTGACCTTTCTTAGGTGGATGTTAGATTGCTGTTAGGGGTGACTTGTCCATGCTTCCCTTGTGAAGTAGAATTGAGATTCCCATGCTCAACTAAGTCCAAGGTTTCCCATGGGGAGAGAGGATAGTGATGTGCATGGATATGAATTTTAGTCGACTACTTGAGGACTTCTCTGGGTTTGTTGGAGGAGGCAAATCACACATGGTATCAACTATTTTATATATTTCAGCATAACACCATATCACAATCATGGTAGAAATTGTTCAAAAAAAGAGAGTTGTATATTCACATAATCATGTACCATTGGCTATACAAGAGTGGCTAATATTTGCATTAAAAGGGAGTTTATATGTCCTCTAGAAAATGTTGATATATAGACTAGATATATAGTACTTATCCATGAAATTCTTGTATAAAGATTGTAAAATAAGCAAGGGTCACTGTCTAGCATGACTTGTCACAACTTTTGAAATTGTTCAAAAAAAGAGAGTTGTATATACACATAATCATGCACCATTGGCTATACAAGAGTGGCTAATATTTGCATTAAAAGGGAGTTTATATGTCCTCTAGAAAATGTAAATATATAGACTAGATATATAGTACTTAACCATGAAATTCTTGTATAAAGATTATAAAATAAGCAAGGGTCACTATCTAGCATGACTTGTCACAACTTTTGACAATATTCCCACTGCAAAACTCGGGTTTTGGACCTGTCATTTTGCCAAATTTAACTTATATTTCACATGTGCACAACTTAATTATGCCAAAGTTGAACAATAAAAATACACATCCCCATGACAGGAGCTATTAAACACAAGCCTAATAGAATTATCAATTCAATAAAGTGCCAAAGCATGTAGTGTATCCCTAAGTAGTAATACCTCCTAGATTCTCAAGTAGATAAGCAAGCCTCACACCCACTCGTGCACTCTAAATCACCTTGCAACCTGTCCCAACTAGCTTTGAGATGGTATATGTTTATCCACATAATGGTAATACTCGAGAGTCAACATAAAAATGTGTTGTTCCTCTACAACATCCAGTTTCAATACATCATTTATGAAAATGTGTCAAGCATAAGTACTAATTGGCCATTATTTCATACGAACACTTAATTTTGTGTCTGTGTGTGTGTGAGAGAGAGAGAGAGAGAAAGAAAGAAAGAAAGAAATATTAACATCTACAAAAGGCCAATCTGGCCTATGAGACAAGACCAAAGTACATCTATGTCCAAATGTCATCTCATTATAAGGTGAAACAAAAATGCATCCTAGTATAAGGTTCATCTAAGCATCGAAAGATTTGTAAGTCTAGAAACTGTATCTACAAGATATAAAATCCTCCCATGAGCAAGGTAGTGACTTCATAGCCATATTCTCATGTAGGAGATCTAGATCCTGCCTTTCATAGCTGAAGTGAATAAGGTGATGGTGGTATTTTCAAGTCATTTAATGAATGTGATGATATCTTCACTCGTATCCACCGCCATATTAGCCACTAGTTCCAAGATGAAGGGTCTCTTATAAGAGGGTTTCAAGCTTGGAGACAAGTCAGACTTTGTAAAACTTGTCTAGCTGATACGATCAGCTGATTTTGGTGGAACATTCAATAAAGCTTCAGCTTGTGTGTCCTTGGGATTAGACAAGAGTTCTGTTTGTGGTAGGTGTTGTTGGGCTTGAGTGGTTGTTGTGGAAGAAACATTATCATTTGGTGATTGTGCCTTGTGGTCAGTCTCATTCTGAGGTAGTTTTTTCTATCATCAGTAAGGTGAAGAGAATAGTAAATAAGTGGCCTATGAAACAATGCTAAGGGTAGCTACACAATGGGGCTATGCTAGAGTTAAACCATATCTAGTATTGTCCCATTGGTTGAATCAAAAGAAACTCCTAATGAGATAGAACTATTTACAAAAATTGTGGTGGAGAGACTATACGTTGTAACTGATCTCAAGATTTGCAAATCTTATTAGCTTTGTTGTGGTTTCGAATTGCTCAACTAATGTGCCTAGTGGTAAGTTTCTGGTGTCTTGTGATGATTACTCTAATCCGACGGTGGTGCAACCTCCTTGGATGTGGTCCTAGTAGATGGGTTGTCGTGCTCGACAAAGTGAAATGGTTCTATCCAATGTGACTCCACTGTGTAGAGGGAATGGTATTTGGCGGGGTAGCTCTATCTCTACTAGGCGAGTAGTGTCAGTAGGGTCTAGAGAAGATAGAGAAAGATGAAATGATTTAGTAACGTCTACAAATGCCAAAGTGGCCTATGAGACCATGAGTTACAACGATCTATGTGACGATACAACTGTCTCAAAAGAACTATAAATGTAAATAGACAATAAATGAAAGCTAAGAACTAAACAATTAAAAGCTAACAAAAATCCCTGGTTGATACAATTAGGAGTGATAAAGCCTAATGTACATGGATCAACTAGTAATGTCACAAAGACACATGGACCTTGGCTACAACCCAAACACTCATCTCCTATATCTGCATATGCATGTGCCCCTAATGCCTATGCCTGAGGGCTAACACATCAGTGTATTTTGGGGAAGAGAGAGAGAGAGAGATTAATGTCTTCTGAGGTCAAATTTTGTCTATGAGACAAAACCATGTACAATGTTGACCGTCTATAATCAACCTTCCTTCTTGGAAAGGGTGGTATTCCCTAATCAAGCACTTAGTTACAACAATCAGCCAGTGAACATAACTTAAATTGCACATAATCTCGAACATTGGACACCTTCTTCGCCCCAAAACTGCTGCCCCTTTTGATATTTCTTTAACTTGATTACTAATGGAATCAATACAAGCTAAGATTCATAATCTCCTTTGCTGTAGCAACAATCAGCAATCAATTTGCCCCTTGACTTTTAACCCAGGACTTGCATAAATGGAACCACCAATTGGTCAAATGCTGCCCCAAATGACAATGAATGGGCTAGCATCTGAATTCCCTGATAATTATACAAATTTCAAGCACTAAATTCAGTGTATGATGCCTTCACCAATTGGCACGAGTCCCGAGGTGGCTGTCAAACCCTAATTTCTGCAAAAATTTAGGGTTTACAGCAAAGATCTCTTTGCTATCTACCAAATTTGATTGAGATCTGCTCAAAATGGCTAAGAAATGCTGAGATCTCCGGAGAATGGATTGGAGAAGGTGAGAGAAAGACAAGATGAGAGAGAAATCTGATTTTCTTCGCAAGAAAACCCTAAATTCTGCCTACTGCCTGCTCTAGCCTGCATTTAATACAATCACCTACTGCCAAGCATCTCCGGAATGCGCAATACTATTGCTAGCCTCTAAAAGGCAACTCCCTGTTGTAACTTGCCTGTTGAGGCCCCCAGATGGTTATCTTCTGCAGCAAATTGTTGTTCTCTGATCACAAAATGGACCGGCAGCTCTCTCTCTCTCTCTCTCTCTCTCTCTCTCTCTCTCTCTCTCTCTCTCTCTCTCTAAGTGCCACCGGGGAGCCATACCCCACCGCTTCAGCCTCTCCATGCTAGATAGGCCCATGTGGGACATCTTAGGATGACCACGCTCCATGAGCAGTTCCACATTGCACTTGAAGCGCATCTCGATTGTATCGAGTCTGTATACCATTTTGTACCTACTCACCTAGTTTACCATAACACTAGATAGTAGCTTTACTGGGACTTGAATAACTTCCCAGACATTTTGTATGTAACCTTTTGGACTCATAGGCCAACTTGGCCTTTTGTAGACGTTAATATAACTTTCTTTCTTTCTTTCTTCTCTCTCTCTCTCTCTCTCTCTCTCTCTCTCTCTCTCTCTCTCTCTCTCTCCCCAAAGTTATAAACAAACTAAATGGCTAAGACCTAGCCCCCAAAAACGTTTTCTTAGTTTGCATGGGCATTTTTGCCAAGTGGCAACCTTCTAACTTCGTTTTTCAGCATTATCCAACCATTTAATTAATGTAATGGCATTAAAACCCACTACACTTTTCCAAGCAATAGAGCTAGCCAAAAGGTGTGCCCATAAATACAAAAAATATATTGGATTTCAGCATAGTTTAGACGGCAAAAAGCTCTAGCTAGACAAAGCCCTCAAAAAGGTGCTTATTGGGAAAGTAGCATGCCTTACAACAGCCGTAAAATGCCCACTTACTTGCTATTTAATGTTTCAAAATAGCAACCAAATTTTAGGATATCAAGTAAGACAAAACAAGTTGAAAATAGTCCCAAGAAGCCCAAGGCAGACAAGGGGGCCAAATTTCATCACATTGCACCTCTTTAGAGAGCATAAAGAAAAGGATTTGTGTTTTCAATGTGGGAAAAAATACACCACGGATCGTGCATCTAAATGTGCTTATCGTAGAGCTAAGCTCAATAGTATGTATAACTTGGAAGATGTGGCAAAAGAATATGAAGATCCTGATGCTATGATACATACTGGTCATGAGGATTATGATGAGGATATGGGCCCAGAACAGCTCTATGATCCCTAGGATGACTTTCCCTTCGATCTAGATAGACACTTGCCTCATAAACTGGTCAAAATTGCTTCTAGCATAACCCCTCATGCTAGCACTTCCATATGCTTTCTATGGATACATGGACAAGCTCTAGAAGTCCAAGTACAATGCAAATACAAGGGAGCATAAATGAAAAACATGTCTTTATTCTTGTGGATAGTGGTAGCACTCACAGTTTTGTGAACAAAACAGCCATGGATCGTTTAAGATGCTTTCCCGCTAAATTATAGCAGCCCCTAAAAGTGCAAGTGACAAACAATGATTAGAAACTTAGTACTCAGATACTCTAAAGTACCCTTATGCTTGGCTGAAAATTATATGTCAATTGTGGACTTGATTGCACTTGATATGGGTCAATTGACGTTATTCTAGGCTCTGATTGGCTAAAGCACTTGGGTAAGATTGCCATGGATTTCTCTCAACTTTACATGGAGTTTCTTATGCATGGATAGCTCATATGCTTAGATGGAATTCAAGATAATGCAGATTTTCAGCTTATTACACCCAAGCAACTCAAAAGGGAATTCAAGAAATGCTCTCGAATATTTGTGCTGCATTTAAACAAAGAGGTCACAGATCAGTCCACAACTTTGGCCAAGAATTCAGCATTGAAAAATCTTTTGGAGTACAAGGATTTGTTCCAAATGCCTACAGCCCTCCCGCCTAAAAGACAAATGGATCACCCTATTGACTTGGAGCCCCGTTCAAAGCCAGTGAGCAAGCCACCTTACATGCTCTCAAAGTGTGACCGCGAAGAAGTTGCAAAGTAAGTGCTTGGGTACTATCTCAAGATGTCATTAAGGACTTATTGAACCATATCAAGGGTTCCAAGGATGGATAGGACGGATCGTTCACGATGTGCATTGACTACAGGGACTTGAACAAAATCACAGTTAAGAACCAGTACCCTATACCTAAGATTGATGACTTGCTCGATGAGCTAAAAGGAGCAAAGTACAAAGATTGATCTAAGATTTGGCTACCGTCAGATATGCATGAGGACAAATGGTGAGATAAAAGTAGCATTTCGCACTGATCAAGGAATTTACAATTTCCTTGTAATGCCATTCAATTTCACAAATGTCCCTACTACTTTTCAAAGCCTCACCAATAAGATCTTACATCCGTTTCTTTTTCAATTTATGTTGTATTCTTTGATGACATTCTCATTAAAAATAAATCATTGAAAGATCACTTACTCCACATCAAGAGGGTATCTGACATATTAAGGGAGCATAGAATGTTTATAAAGGAGAGCAAATGCATATTCATGCAAACTAAGGTAGAGTACTTGGGTCACATTATGAGTGAGAATGGCATACAGGTTGATCTCAAAAAGGTACAATGTGTCAAGGATTAGTCAATACCATCTAATATCACTTCTTCACATGGGTTTCTTGCTCTCCTTCTTCTATTGGAGATTTATTGTCCATTATGCAACAATTGTAGCATCCCTGACTGATAGGGTGAAGAAGGAGGCCTTTTGGGATGCTCTAGCTAATTGCAACTTCAACCAACTAAAGGATGTTGGGTATCTCACACGCCTTACTTACGCCTATGCTCATATGGGAGTGTGCGGGTGATCACTAGGACACTGGGGCACTTTTTACTCTCGGTAGGAGAGGTTTTTTCCCCCAGATTATGTGTACTATTTTGTATGTGCTTGTGGTGCACACTTACGGGCACTTACTGTGTTCGGGTGTGAACAGCCCCTTATAACTCTAAGGTATAAGGGTTATCATTTGTACTTTCAGCTTACACTCTATTCAGTACTATTGCATTGGGTGTCGTGCTCAACTCTGTCTCTCACTCTCACACTGTCTACTGCACTTCAGCTGCACCTCGATCCTCTCCCATCTGACATTTGGTATCAGAGCTGGTCAGCAGCTCTGTTCGGTTCCCGAGGACTTGCGTCAGCACTGACAGCTCGTCAGTACCTGTCTGGTACAGCACGTGCAGCCTGTACCTTCGTCAGCAGCCACGTCACTTGCAGCTCAGTCCTGCCCGTCAACAGTCGTCCAAATCTGCAGACGTCTTCAGTCCAGGCGCAGCCTTCTCTGCCCAGCGCGCTGGTTGCAGACGCCCCCAGCGCCACCTGCCCAGCGTGTCCGTCAGACCACCGTCAGTCCACCCGTCACACGCGACTGACCTGCGCCCGCCCGTCAACGTCACGTGCAGCCCGCAAGTCTGACAACAGCCCGCCTGTCGCCGTTTTTAAACTCCACGTCAGCAGCCCGTCGCCTGCCCTGTCCACGTCGCTGCCTTCTACGTTGGCCCGCCAGTCAACGTCCTGCCCACTTCGTCAAACGACGCCCGCCAGACCACCGTTTTGACCACACGCCAGTCTGCTCTGCACGCCCAGGTAAAATTTTCAAAATTATTGTCATTCCAGCCCAGAATAAATTTCTGGAAGCGGCGGTTCACACGCAGTTGGCACAGATTTACTGGAAAAGTAAATTTCATGCAAATTTCTGACTGAATGGTCAGAAAATTTTGGGGCTTTTGTGTATTTGGAGGACAGATGCATTTAAACTGCTGATACAGTCACAGACCGACTGTTTTTGACAGATATTTTGGCAAAATTTTGGGGATTTATTCATAACAGTGTTGCACTGCACTGTTTGCACATTGGGAAACGTGCTGTGTCTGTCTGTGACACATTGAATGCACATTTTGGGGCTTTTGTAACAGACATTTGTGACAGAAATCTTGGGCAGAAAATTTTGGGGCTTTTGATGTTTTAGTGCTGCTGAGCACTAATTGCACCTTGGGAAGCGTGCATCAGTGACAGTTTTTGTGACAGAGTACCCTTTGCACATTAATTGCAGACTTGTGTTTGCTGCAATTTCTGGAAATTTGCAGATTTCCAGCCCGTACTGCATTGACATTGCTCTATTGCCTTTTGGGAAATAATGGCAAATCAGGGAGGAGATGTATTCACCTATGTGTCCAAGGAAGACCGATTGGATGGGAACAATTATTCCCTTTGGTCTTTCATGATGAAGAATGTATTAGTGGCAAAAAATTTGTGGGATTATGTCAGTGGAGAGGAAGCACGACCGGGAGTTGTGGCTCCCGCTACTCCTCCTCCAGGAGGACGTGCAAGAGGGCAACCTCAGCCCCCTCCACCTCACCCCGCTCAGCCACTTCCCCCAAGAACTGCAGCTCAGAAAACTTGGGATACACGGGATGCACAGGCTATGTCGCTGATTGCATTGGCAGTTCAGCGTTCTATCATTCCTCATATTCGTTCAGCAGCTTCTTCACAAGAAGCTTGGTTGATATTGGAGCAGATGTTTGCAGGAAAGAATGAGACTCGCATCTCTTTCTTGAAGAAAGAGCTAGAGACTCTAAAGATGAATGAGGGTGATTCTATGCAGGATCATCTCAACAAAATTCAGGACTTGCGGGAGCAACTCATGAATGTGGATGAGTACTACTCAGATGCGCAGCTGATTTCTACGACATTGAATTCACTGGCTCCCTCTTACTTGGCTTTTCATACTGCCTTGAACCTCACTATGAGGATTTCGAAAGAGCCCATCACTTTCATTCAGCTTGTCAGTTTGCTTCTAGAGGAAGAACAAACTAGACGGAACAGTGGTGTGGATGGTATAGCCTCTGAGCAGGCTTTTATGTCAAGGCAGAAGGGTAAAAACAGCCAAGGGAAAAATGCTTCGCAGAGTTCTGGTAGTAGTAACACTTCACAGACAAGTCAGAAATAGGGGGGCACGCAAGCCAAGAAAGGAAAATGCCATTACTGCAAGAAGCCTGGCCACTACATCACTGAGTGCAGGAAGCGCATCGCCAAAGAGAAGAAGAAGGAGTCAGGGATGTCTGTTTCTGAAGCTCCTTCCACTGCTAGTGAGTCCGCGTCCTTTGTTGCAGACAGGGACTATTGTTTTTACACTTGCAGTTATGATGTCTCTTGGGCTGATAGAGCATTTAGCTCTACAGAAGATGCTGACACTTGGTTCTTTGACAGTGGTGCTTCACGGCATATCACATCTCGTAGAGATTTGTTTGCTTCTCTTGGTGCACCTCCCGTTGGGAAGTCTGTTCAGTGTGCTAATAATGCATCATACCCTGTTCGTGGTATTGGGGAGATTCAGCTTACAGCCATTGATGGCTCTATTCTCCGCCTACAGGATGCTTTGTATGTGCCTGGCATTAAGAAGAATTTGCTTTCCATTTCTTCTATGGCACGTTGTGGTTTGCAGGTCACCTTTGATGATGACCGTTGCATGGTCCGTGACAAGGAACACATGACATTGGTCTTGACAGGTTCTCTGTGTCATGGGTTATATGAGTTGGATGCTCTTTCGGTAGATCAGTCTGCATATTTGACATCCACTCTTACTCCTGCTATGTTAGAGGCAGAGTTATGGCATGCTCGTTTGGGGCATGTAAACTATGGCAGCTTGATGCTATTACAGCGTACTCAGATGTTGGATGGATTACCTCTCTTGGAGAGACCTCCTGAGCATTTATGCGAGGGTTGCATTTTGGGGAAAATGCATCGTTTCTCTTTTCCCCGTGATGTTGCTTTTAGAGCAACAGCCAGATTGCAGCTTGTGCATTCGGATGTTTGTGGGCCCATGCAGACACAGTCATTGGGTGGTTGTTACTATTTTGTAACATTTATTGATGACTTTACACGTTTGTGCTGGGTCTACTGCTTGAAAAAGAAGTCAGAAGTGTATGATGCATTTTTGGCTTTCAGTGCACTTGTGGAAACTCAGTCTGGTTGCAAGATTAAGACTCTCCGTTCGGACTGAGGGGGGGAATACATGTCCTCTATGCTGAATTCTTATTTGCAGCAGAAGGGCATTATCCATCAGTACACTACTGCATATACTCCACAGCAGAATGGAGTAGCAGAGAGGAAAAATCGGTCACTCATGGAGATGGCCAGATGTATGCTGAAGGCAAAGAGTTTGCCTCATAGTTTTTGGATGGAAGCCGTCATGTGCGCTTGCCACATTTTGAACAGATGCCCTACCAAGGCCTTGAAAACCGTCACACCTTTTGAGGCTTGGCACAGCCGCAAACCTTCTGTTGGCCACTTCCGTACTTTTGGGTGTCTTGCATATGCCCATATTCCACAGGTACTTCGAAAGAAGTTGGACAACAAGGCTGTAAAATGCATCTTTATGGGATATAGCAGCGAAAGCAAAGGCTACAGACTCTATGATCCCGTGACCAAGAAGGTTTTTGTCAGCAGGGATGTTGTATTTGATGAAAAATCAGAATTATCCTTGGCTGGTTTTGATACATATCAGGCTGCCCGTGATGTCTTTGAAGGGCTGCTGCCCATCACATTTGGTGATTCAGCTGGTACTTCAGCAAATGAACCTAATGTTCAGCCAGCTGCTCCTATGGAACATGCAGTAAATCAGCACATTGCTGAAACTGAAATTCAGCAGGAACTTGTACACAGTCAGGAAGCAAGACAGGTGCCTAGATGGTACACGCAGACTATGAGAGATAGTCATTTGGAAACACCCTTGGCTGGTCGTACTCGAAGGCAAACTCGACTGCATGATTCAGCACATTCCATGGAGTTTGTTATGGCAGCATGTACTCATGATAATGAGGAGCCTGAATGTTTTGAGGATGCACGACATAGTGTGCATTGGATGGCAGCCATGCAAGCTGAATTGGATTCTATTCATAAAAATCATACTTGGGATTTGGTGTCTTTGCCAGTTGGCAAGCGTGCCATTGGTACGAAATGGGTCTACAAATTGAAAAGGAATGCAAATGGATCCATAGATAAGTACAAGGCACGGCTGGTAGCTAAAGGCTACGCACAGAAAAAGGGCATTGACTATGAGGAGACCTTTGCTCCTACCTCCCGTATGACGACCATTCGGTCTATGATTGCCTTGGCTGCACATTTTGGTTGGAAAGTGCATCAGCTGGATATAAAGACTGCATTCTTACATGGGGAACTTCAGGAAGAAGTGTATGTACAGCAGCCCATTGGTTTTGCAGTTGAAGGCTCAGAAAATTTAGTATGCAAGCTGAAAAAAGCTCTATATGGTTTGAAACAAGCTCCACGAGCTTGGTACGCAAAGATAGATGCTTTCTTGCTTAGTCAGGGGTTTGTAAACAGCCCATCTGAGTCTACCCTTTATGTACATAAAGAGGGGGGATCCATGCTGATTTTGTGTCTATATGTAGATGACCTTTTGCTCACTGGAACACATGCTGATCAGATTTCAGCATTCAAAAATAATTTACAGCAAACTTTTGACATGTCTGACTTGGGTATTTTGCATTATTACTTGGGCATCCAGTTTGTACATGATGCTAGAGGCATTGGATTATGTCAGTCAAGGTACATTGGGCAACTTCTTGAGAAGTTTGGCTTACAAGATTGCAAGCCAGTTTGTACACCCATGGAACCTGGGCTCAAACTGTCATTACATGATGACAGTGATTTGTTTGATATCCATACTTATGCTCCAGCAGTGGGATGTCTCATCTATCTATGCCACACTCGGCCAGACATACAGTTTGCCGTTTCAGTTTTGAGCAGGTACATGCATCAGCCTCGTATGTCGCATTGGCAAGCTGTGAAGCGTGTGTTTCGTTACTTGCAGGGTACTAGAGCTCTTGGATTGCTTTATGCCAAGGGGGGACCACTGCAGTTACATGCTTACAGTGACTCTGATTGGGCTGGTGATTTTGATACTCGTCACTCCACTAGTGGCAATTGTTTCTTTCTTGGCTCGTCATGCATTTCTTGGCTTAGCAAGAAACAATCCACTGTTGCCACGTCGTCATGTGAAGCTGAGTACAAGGCAGCCTTCACTACTGCAGTTGAGTGCGTATGGCTTAGACGCTTACTTGCTGATTTGGATGTATCTGTTACGGAGCCTACTCCTTTATATACTGGCAGTCAGAGTGCCATTGCAGTGGCACGGAACCCTGTGTTTCATGCTCGCACGAAACACATAGAGATTCACTACCACTTTGTCAGAGAGAGGCTACATGCAGGTGATATCAGCCTTGTCTACTGTCCTACCACCAGCAATGTGGCAGACATCTTCACCAAAGCTCTTCCACGAGACAAATTTGAAGCATTTCGCGATGCTTTGAATTTGACGCCCTTTGGTGGCGGATGATCCTTGTACACTTGATCACTCTTCACTCCAGGGGGGTTTGTTGGGTATCTCACACGCCTTACTTACGCCTACGCTCATATGGGAGTGTGCGGGTGATCACTAGGACACTGGGGCACTTTTTACTCTCGGTAGGAGAGGTTTTTTCCCCCAGATTATGTGTACTATTTTGTATGTGCTTGTGGTGCACACTTACGGGCACTTACTGTGTTCGGGTGTGAACAGCCCCTTATAACTCTAAGGTATAAGGGTTATCATTTGTACTTTCAGCTTACACTCTATTCAGTACTATTGCATTGGGTGTCGTGCTCAACTCTGTCTCTCACTCTCACACTGTCTACTGCACTTCAGCTGCACCTCGATCCTCTCCCATCTGACAAAGGAATTGCTTACTTCAGGCCCCATATTTGTTTGCCCAAACTTCTCAAAAGAATTCACCATTCAATATGCTGCTAGTGAAAGGGGTATAGATGTTGTCATGTTGCAAGAACATGGTGCCATTGCATTTGAAAGTCACAAACTGAACGAAAAAGAGATGCAAATGCATGATTATGGCTTAGAAATGCTAGCCATCCTTCATGCTATCAAGAAGTAGCACCATTATCTCTATGGCAGCTGGTTTAGAGTGAAAAGTAACTACCACGTGCTCAAGTACTTTCTATCACAGCCAAATTTGACTCCTAATCAAAGAAGGTAGGTGGCAACCTTGAACTCTCATTATCGACTCAAAAATGGCCTCATATGGTCACATGGCAAGATTGTAATCCCTCATGCCTTTTCCTTTACGCAGAAAATAATGGAAGAGATGCATTCTTTGCCTATTGTTGGTCATCTGGATATCTTTAAGACCTACGATAGAATTGCAAAGAGTTTCCAATGGAAGGGCCTATATCAAAATGTTAAGGATGTTGTATCTAGATGTGTGCCATGCCAACAAAACAAGATAGCACTCTTAAGTCAAGGGGTTTGTGTGAGAGTGCGCAACGAAAAAAGAAAAGTAAACACAAAGATAAAAAAGAGACAAAGAGAGAACGCACAGAGAGAAGGAACAATGTGACTGCAATGGCTGAAGGTACAAGGCTATAACAATCAGTCCCAACACGCAGCTCTACGCATCAGTGTGGGCGCTAGATGGTAACAAAGGGATGAGATAATGAGGAGGGCTGGCTGATCAGGAAGGATCAAACATGGATAATAAGAGTGGAAGGACAAGCTATCTATTTATAGACAGAAAAGAGGAAAAATCCTAAATGTAATCAAACCCCTAAAAAATAGCCAAAAGTGCACAAAAAGAAATGCACTAATGTACCCTCCATCTAAAGTGTCTAAAACACATAAAATGAAAGACAAATACAGTATCAGAGCTCCTAATGTCCCTATCTAACTCAGACTGAGGCTCACAAGCAAGAGATGACCACACCAGATACACAACTGCTAACACACTCTCTCAAATCCAAGATGTGACGGAAGGGATGCAGATCCAAGGGTCGCAAGAAGAGTGTCAAGACCAATGAAGTCTGTCAATGAAGATAGCCAACCAAGGAGCAAAACCCCGTCATAGGAAAAATCCAATCAAACGGAAGGCCACCAAAGGGCAAAGAAAAGGGAGAGGCCTCAAACGAATCACTCCTGAAAACTCCAGTCGAGACATGGTGAGCCAAGGCTTTGACCCAACTATGAGACAATAGCGAGGAACAATCGAAGGCGCCAGAAGATGCATAGAAACAACAGGGACCAAGGGTCAAGCAGCATCGGATGTTGGCTCAATAACGAAGAAAAGAGGTAGCTGCATAAAAGAAAGGCCTAAAGTGGAAACCCTAAAGAAACTCCTCACAATCCTGGAAAGCCCCCTCTGAAACAAGGAGAGCCAAAAAATCCACAGCCGCATCACCAATATCGTCTCCCTCTAAAAGACATGGGAGGTACGAGGGAACCACCAAAGGAGATGGTGGGGGGTGGGATGAAACCAATGGAATAAATGGTGCATAATCGGGAATGGGTGCGGTTATAGAAAGCTGCCTCGAAGGGTCCTGCACAAAGAAGGGGAATGGAGTATAGATAGCCCACTCTCCAGCAAACATGTCACAAAAGTGGCTCCTATAGAAGAATCCTCAACATAGACATCTGGCTCAGTGAAGAAGGAGACAAAGAGAGAACACAAGAGAGAGAAGGAACAATGTGACTGCAATGACTGAAGGAACAAGGCTACAACAATCAGGCCCAACACGCAGCTCTATGCGGCATCACTATGGGCGCCAGACGGTAGCAAGGGAATGAGAGAATGAGGAGGGCTGGCTAATCACGAAGGATCAATGATGGATAATAAGAGTGGGAGGATAGGCTGCCTATGTATAGGTGAAAAAGAGGGAAAACCCTAAATGTGGTCAAACCTCTTAAAAATAGCCAAAAGTGCACAAAAAGAAATGCACTAATATGCCTCTATATAAAGTGTCTAAAACACATAAAATGGCAAACAAATACAATGTCAGAGCTCCTAATGTCCCCATTTGACTCAAATTGAGACTCACAAGCAAGACATGACCACATCAAACACATGACTACTAACAATTTCTTGCAGCCGTTGCCTATCCCTGAGGGAAAATGGACACATTTTGCAATGGATTTCATTACTAGTTGGCTCATGACCAAGAAGAGTTGGAATAGCATCTATGTGATAGTGGATCAGCTCACCAAAGCAACCCACTATATCCCCATCAAGGCACAGTATACCATATCTCAAGTAACCATCCAGCTTATGAGGCATGTCTTTGAGTTGCATAAGCTTCCACGGGTCATTGTGTATGATTTGGATACCATATTTATGAGCCATTGTTGGCAGTCAATTTTCAACTCCATAGAGATAAAATTAGCTCCATCTATACACCCCTAGATTAATGGCCAAGCTGAGAGGATTAACTAGTGGCTTGAGACCTACTTGAGACATTTCTGTCATGACATATAGCATGTGTGGGATTCCTGGCGCGGCTAGATTTGCTTATAATAACTACACTCATGCTAGCATTGGAGTATCCCCCTTTGAGACCATGTATGGATATAGGGTACCCCTTCCCACCGTCATAAAGAATGAGAAGTTAAACCCTCATGGAAGAGAAGAATTGGACCACATGCAAGTCCTACTTAAGCAATGTAAGCTAAATCTAAGGAAGGCCTAAGAACACATGAAGCTCTATGCTAATGAAAAAAACTACACTTCTTTGATTTTCAAGAAGGTGAAATAGGTCTCTTAAAGGTACCCAAGTCCCAATACTCCACACTAAAGGATGACTCTAGTAACAAGTTGGCACACCACAATTATGGACCCTACAAGATAGTCAAAACAGTGGATGACTTGGCTTATTGTCTCCAACTCCCTCTCTCCGCTAAGATTTGTTGTGCGCGAGTGCTATGGAATGCAAGACTGGAATTAGTAGAGATAGAGGTGAGAGCTTAGATAATCAGGTGTATCATCTTCTCATTCAAGATCACCAATGGCTGGGTGTGAAAGCTAATACTGTTTGGGGACTGCAGAAATCGCTGTCATGGTGGGGGCAGGCAACGCTGATGGAGGGCTGGCTGAATAAGGCACCTTTCAAATGCAAGGTCTTTCTTTGGCGGGTAATGATTGGTGGTCTTCCTCTTGCCTCGGCCCTTTCCAAGCGTCGAATCTCCAATGGCAATTGTTTCTTCTGCACCACTACTGCAGAATCGGCCCGACATCGTTTTCTTTCTTGCCCGCTCGCCAAGAATATCTGGTCACTCTTGCGCAAATCTGGCGCGCAGTGGTGGGGTCCTCACTAACTCCTTTCGATTGGGTTTTTGTGTGCCCAAAGTACCCCACACCGCCACAATTACATATGAAGATCTTATTTCACTTTTTCAGATACTGGGGATGCTGGCACATTTGGACCACGCGCAATGCTTTTCTCTTTGATTCGGCCTCTAATGTACCGAGACATATTGCCAGGCTTAAAGGACTCTTGCATTGGCAGCTAGATCTCATCCGGCACTCCGACTTGCTCCCTCGGGAGGATTTGCATCCCTGGCATATGGCAATTACCTCTGGGTAGTTGCCATGATTGGTGTAACCCTTTTAGTGCATTAGTACGGGGATTTCCCACACGTTGGCCTAGGGCCCTCGTGTCTCCTGTAATCATGTAATCATGTAATCTTGTACCTTTTTTCCGTAATTAATACAATTACCTTTTACAAAAAAAAAAAGAATTGAATGTGAGTGTACCAGTGTGCTGCACGGTACACAAAGAATAAAAATGCATTTATATGTTAGGGTACAAGTAAAGGGTGTGTTCACACCTGTAAGTTTATACACACGAGATGAATGGGAGTTTACACCCAAAGGGGCTTTACACCCAGCAACCTCCCACTTAAAGGCCCGAAATGGTGCCTTTAAACTATCCAACTCTCATTAGTCGAATGCAATGCTCATATTGAGCTTTTACAAGGCTTTTAGTGAGAACATCTACAAGGTTATCTTGGGTTTTAACCTTAGTCGGTGTGACCAGGCCATCATCCAAGACGTGTCGAATGAAGTGATATCGAACATCTATGTGTTTGGTACGTGCATGAAACATAGCATTTTTAGCCAGATATACTGCACTCTGGCTATCACAACCCAACACCGGAGTACGTGAAGAAAGACGAAAATCCTTGATCAAACAGCCAAGCCAAATAGCTTGCTTAGAAGCTTCTATGGCCGAAATATATTCAGTCTTTGTAGTACTCAGTGCTACAATTTTTTGCATCCTTGAACACCAAGAAATAGCTCCACCAGCCAAAGTAAAGACATACCCACTGATAGATTTTCTAGTATCAAAATCTCTTGCCATGTTCGAATCACAAAATCCTTGTAACTCTATTGTATCCTTACCATAGCATGTACACTTGTCTTGTGTATCTTTTAAGTATCTAAAGCTACATTTCACTGCTTCCCAATGTGGTTTGCCAGGGTTAGACATGAATCTGCTAACAACTCCCACTACATGAGCAATGTCTGGACAAGTTGTAACCATGGCATACATCAAAGATACACAAGCTGATACATAAGATATGCCTTTCGTAGAAATAGCAGCTACAACATCTTTTGGGCAATCAGCTTTGCTAAGCTTTGTATATGGTGGTAAAGGCACACCAAGAGACTTAACATCAACCATTTTAAATCTGTAAAGTATTTTGCCAATGTACTTGTCTTGTGAGAGAAACAACAAGTGCTTCCCTCTAATCTCTTTTAATGTGCATACCCAAAATGTGTTCAATTGCTCCCAAATCTTCATTGAGAAGGCTGACCTCAACTGCCTTTTAAGAGTATGTAAAGTACTCTTATGCTTTCTTGCAATCAACATGTCATCCACATATAAAACCAACACAATAAGACTTCCATCATCAACCTTTTTAGTATATAAGCAATGATCTGCATGGCTGCGTTTGAATCCATGGTTGAACATAAAAGTATTAAACTTTTTATCCCATTGTCTAGGGGCTTGTTTCAGCCCATATAAGCTGCATTTCAGCTTATAAACTAAATGCTCTTTCCCTAGAATAGCAAAACCTTCAGGCTGTTTCATGTACATCTCTTCATCCAGGTTACCATGAAGAAAAGCAGTCTTCACATCCATCTAATCCAACTCTAAATCCAAGGATGCAATGAGAGCAAACAAAACACGGAGCGTAGTCATCTTCACCACTGGTGAAAAAACCTCCTAGAAGTCTATGCCTTCCTTCTGTGTATAGCCCTTAGCAACCAAACGTGCCTTGTATTTGGGCTTCCTGGGCTTTCCATCAATACATTTCACCTTACAAACCCATTTAGGAATAGCTTTCCTATCCTTAGACAAAGGTACAAGCTCCCATGTGTTATTCGCATACAGAGACTTCATTCCTTCCTGTATAGCAAGCTCCCACTTTCTCTTGTTTTCACATGACTGTGCCTCTTTAAATGTCAAAAACTCACCTTCATCAATCAATAAAATGCAATCCAAAGATGGCTGAAACCTCTGCGGCTGCCTTTTGATACGTATAGTTCTTCTTACGCAATGATCCGTATTGATAACCAATGGGCCTACATCCTCAAGTATGTGCACATCATCACCTAGTGGTTTATTTTCAGCATTTCCTTATTGTTGTAACCTATTTTCATCATGTTCACCTAGTGGTTTATTTTCAGCATTTCCTTTTTGTTGTAACCTATTTTCATCATGTTCTTGGATTATAGCACAAAAGGTTGCTGCTCATTTTCAACATCAAAAGTGGCAAAATCTTCAGCTAATGGTTGTTGAATGGCTGGCTGTTCATGCTAAAATTTGACTTTATAATTGTCAAGGTCACCATGTGTAGCATTTTTCGGCATTTTTGCCTCATTAAATACTACATCTCGATTGCATACTATCCTCCTATCTTGAGGAAACCAAACTCTATATCTGATCTCTCCCTCATCTCCATAAACCATGAAGATGCCCTTGATGGATTTCATGTCTAGTTTAGTCTTCTGATTTACACGAATATACACAAAAGAATCACAACCAAAGACATGCAAATGGTCATATGAAGCAAGTTTACCAGACCAAACCTCTTCAAGAATGCCATATTCCAATGCACAATTGGGAGAGCGATTGCATACATGAACTACAGTTTTAGGAGCCTCTTCCCAAAATTGTTGTGGGAGATGGAAGATTAGTTATGGACAATATGCATCTGACTCTCTCACAAAGTGTGCAATTATATCTTTTAGCCATGCCATTTGATCCAGGATTGTAAGGGGCTGTCAACTCCCTCTTAATGCCATACATCTCACAAAATTTTTTGAACTCATTAGAAACATACTCGCCCTCATTATCTGTTCTTATAGCTTTTAGCCCAAGTCCTTTCTAAGTGGTAACAAAAGCATGAAACCTTTTAAAAGCATCCAACACCTCCTTTTTGCTCTTTAATACATACACCAATGACTTTCTACTAAAATCAACAATAAAAGTGACAAAGCACCGTGCATCCCCATGTGAATTGACAAGTATAGTGCACACATCAAAATGTACTAAGTCAAGAGGATTGGACTTCTTAACGACACCAAAGTAATAAGGAGACTTCGCATGTTTTCCATATATGCAATCATTACAAAAGTCGAGACTAGAGCCTTTTACATCAAATCTACCTCAAGAGGAGAGAATTTGAAGGCCTTTCTAGCTCATATGGCCAAGTCTATTGTGCCGAGTTCCATTTGTGAATAAACTTTAACCACAGCCAAAAACTTGCCAAGTAATGCTTTACAATGCAAATAATACAAAGTCTCATTTTTGCTGCCTTTAACAATCAACATAGAGCCCTTGTGGACCTTCCAAGATCCACCACCAAAGGTAGTAAAATACCCTTTTGCATCAAGCTGCCCAACTGATAGTAGACTTTTATTTATACCAGATACATATCTGACATCATGCAAAATCAGCTCTTTGTCATTTTCAAGGGCCATGTGAATGGTACCTACACCCTCTATTTCACATCCATAATTGTTGCCCAAGTAACCCTTGCCTAAGCAACCTGAAGTGTATTTAGAAAATGACTCCAAAGAGGGAGTGACATGAAAAGAGGCACCGTTGTCCACTATCAATGATTGAGACAGCCCATCATGAGCTGAAAGTAAGGCATTAATTATCTCCTTTTTAGTAATATGCATATCACCTGCTGCTGCCGTAACATCTACATCATTACATGAGGCTACAACAAGTATCTCTCTAGTATCAGAGAGCTCTTCAATGACCACACTAGATGCAGCATTTGCCTTTGTAACTTCTTTTTAGGGAGAGCTGACATCATCTTTCTTATCATCCTTCTTTTTATTTCCTTGTTGTTTCTTTCTTTCTTACTCTTTCTTATAGTAGCGACAATTGGGCTTTTTATGCCCTTTACATCCACATTGAAGCAAGTGACATCCTCTTGTTTGCCCTTGCTTTTACTCATGCTTTTGTCTTTATTTCTTGCATTATCTCTCTTTTCTGACTTGCCTCTAAGATAATAGGCTAAACCACTGCTTTCTCCATTGGACTTTGTTCTACTCTCCTAATTGCAAATAGAGCCCTTAACACAATCGAAGGTTAAAGCAAGGTTGTTGCTCAATGAATCAACCAAAGACTCCCAGCTATCAGGCAAAGTCATCAACAAGAAAATGGTCTTCAATTTATCATTAAAGGGTTGTGAACCAAAGTTCTGCAACTGGTTCAAAATCCCTGTGAAAGCACTCAAATGCTCTGATGCTAGCTCAGACTCATCCAACTCCATGTTTACAAGCTTGCGCATGAGATGCACTTGATTTACTGGAGTTGTATTTTCACAAGTGTCCATCAACTTTTTCCATATGGCATAAGTTGTATCAAGACGCTTAATGTCTGTACATACATCATCAGATATAGCCATTTTAATGTATGCAATGGCCTTCTTGTTAAGTCTAGCCCAATCCTTATCTGTCATAGCTGCACGCTTCACTTCCAAAAGAGCATCATCACAATCCTTGAGAAACAAAATGCCTTGCATCCTGTCCTTCCACAAGTTGAAACCAATGCCATCAAACCTCTTGATTTCAAGAAGGGATTTAGTGTCATTGCTGCTTGAAGCATTTGCAACCATTTTGCAATGTACCGAAAGATCAATACTGCATTTTATGCCAACAAACAATGAGCTGAGTATTCAGCTAATATCAGCCCAAATTTTCAGTCAATGAGAGCAAGATTCAGTCCAAGTACATGTACAGCAGTAGAACAGATGACTTTCAACAGTATAACTGAAATTTCAGCATATACTCAAAGCATACGTCACTGCCAAGTGACTCCCACTTCCGCAATATCACCAAAAGTGCATCTGCAACAATCCTAGATCTGCAAATGATCACTAAGACTGCTGCAACATGACTATTCAGCAATACATCAACTCAATGGGAGCTGCCCAGCATATGTCTAGCATACATATGTGACCAAGTAATTTAGATACACAAAAGAAATCAAGATTCTCTGCGATTTCTTCAAAAATCTCATACGTGGAAGATAAATCTCACTGCTTACAGCACCAAGATTGCATTAGCAATGTTTCCAATGTACATTTCAGACATCATTTTTGCCTAAATTCTCAAATTTCAGCAAAAGCCTCAAAATTTTGTTGACCAATCTATACCGATTGCATTAATACATGAACCCAAGAGCATAAAACGGGCAAAATCAGTAAAAGTTGCCAAAATCTTGTCAAAGCCCCAAAATTCTTAGGTCAAGATGTGCACCAATGTGAACAAATTTGACTCAGCTAAGCAAAATTTCCCTGCCATGAGAAGAGCCTCAAAATCTTCGGAGCCAATGTGCACAATTTCTGCAATTTCTTGGTCAAATTGTCCTGTTCTGGGACACCGTTCTGAAATCCGAGACAACCCCCAAAATTTCAACCAAAATGGTGTTGTGTGCTTGTGCACACAAACACCTAATAGAGAAGGGAGAGAAACAAAAATTCCAAAAAATAAAATAAAATAAAACGTTGACCTGCCCGACCTGTCGTGCAGGTCCACCTGGTTGTCGTGTTGCTCAACCCCGTCGTCTGTCTTACATTGGGCTCGCCCGCCGCTGATTGAGTGTTGCACGCGACCTATGCGGTCGCCTTCACCCCAATTGCATCTGCTGCACGTCCTGACTGCCCTGCCTCATATGTCGAGTGCTGCCTATCAACTACTGTTAGTCCTGTGACTTGACACACTTGTTGACTACTACATGTCTCGTGACTTGGCACACTCCTGGGAAGCGCCACCGTTGTAACCAACACTCTGATACCAGTTTGTTGCACGCGAGTGCTATGCAATGCAAGACTAGAATGAGTAGAGATAGAGCTGAGAGCTTAGAGAATCGAATGTGAGTGTACCAATGTGTTGCACGGTACACAAAGAATAAAAATGTATTTATATGTTAGGGTACAAGTAAAGGGTGTGTTCACACTCGTAAGTTTATACACATGGGATGAATGGGAGTTTACACCCTAAGGGGCTTTACACCCAACAAGATTCATGATGTTTTTCACAAGAGTGAGCTGAAACCTTTTTTCAGGTTTCCTAAAGACTATGTGGAGGAGCTACCACCCAAAGATGAAGAGGGCATTATTCAATACACTCCTGAGGGTGTCATTGGACAAAGAAAAAAAGCTTAGAACTCCGTCAATTTAAGAATATCTAATTAAATGGCAAGGTTTACTCTTGGAAAAAGCCTCCTAGAGACCACCACCTATTTTGGAGGAGTTTCCTATCTCAAAGCTGCAATCTTGGCTGAAGACTAGCTTATGTTGGCCCAAATTGGACTAAAGATTGCTTACAAACAGCACAGTATTTTAGAACAGTTTATACCCTACATTAATGACAGTCAAGTGCAACCTATATGGGCTGAAAGTACACTTCACGAACTTCGTTTTGGCATGTCACACGTCTCATTCGAGACTGCCCATAGAAAGTTATAACCAGTCTCTCTACAGCATGCCTATTCTATTAGACTACATGCTGTCCACTATTTGTAAGACCCTAACTATCAAGAATTGGTAGCTAAACTCATATATTGCCAACTCACACATGCTATATATATCATATATACATCTATATGCTCCAATTCTACATGAAATTGAGCTTCTCCACATACATATTACCCTTTGTAATGTTGAACACAATAGTACTCTGCAAACCCACTATTGAGCAAAAACCTCTTTTATTTTTTAGGGCAAAAACCTTAGGGGTCAGGATCGAATGTAAAGGAGTGAGATAGACGGGTTACACATGGGGTTAGTGATGCCAGGAGGCATATTTCACGGTGGATTCCGTGAGGTTTCACGGTGGATTCCGTAAACTTTGTTGACCGGGGCTCATACACAAAGTGGATTCTTTGTGCGAGAAGTTGATGGGGACGCCTATCCTTTTCGGGCGTTTCATTAATTTAGTGTGTACATGGGTAATTCCATAACGGGTGATTCCGCAAAATACATATTAAATTAATAAACGTTTATGAGTTTAGAGTGCGCACTCGTGATAAATTAAGGTTGGGATTGATTTCTAGCCAGTTGATTTATTTATGTAGCTGAAGACTACTAGGTATTCACTTTTGTCGGTTTAATTGTATTATTTTACTAACGATTGTGAATGCTTCAATTGATGTGTAGAGACAGCAGCAGTGGCGGAGAAAAGCATTGGAGGATAGCGTGTATTCAAGTTATCACTTATATTTTGATGGGCGTATACCTTACGCATGGCGCCTATATTTTGTCGCGCCTATTTATTAAGGCGTTGGATATTTATTTATTATTTTGTATGCGCATGGGCGCACGATTATGATATTTGTATTTGGACATTATATTGGGTATGACTGACTCTTTGGGCGCCCGCCGCCAAAAACTCCCATAAGGATTGTTCCTGCGCAGAAGCACCGAACTGCAATGTTATTCCCTGGAAGACTTTGTTCGCATACACAGACTTGCTGAACCAGTTTCAGCATACGCAGAAGGTCATACGTAGAATTTATGAAGATTTCAAACCCCGCAATTGCCAAGTCGAAGACCGTGGAAGCCAATCAAAAATCTATAAGCCTTGTACACCCGACTTTAAGCTACGCTCATCCCGCTCTGCATGGCTTGCAGTTTTTAAGCAAATCTATCTAGCCTCTTTCTCCACCTCACTCTAACAATGAAAGTTAGAAACTAGCTGTCATCTTGGCTTAATTAAAAAATTTTAAAAAATAGAAAAATAAAAATAAAAGAAAGAAAGGAAGGCAAGAAAACACATCACAAAAAGAAAAAGACATGGAAAGAAAGACTCGCATGAAGACACAACCAGGACCACACAGGACACGATCACTGCACCTAGGGGTCCTTAAGTTAGGCGTGTCTGATGGCTTTGGTCGGCCGGCTCCACTCCTAACTCCCTAACCCCTTTTTGATCCCCCACTTCACGCTTAGGGCACATCAAGGGCAGGACATACCTAGGAAGATAACACTCGCCTATGGTTAGACCTGTCACTCCACACTACACACACCGCACCTCCCTACCACACGAACGGGGTCCTCAAGTGTGGGACATCACCTAGGCCTGCCTGACAATCCGAAGATCTTATCCGACGTACCATCGATGCGACTCTCAAAGCTCAATCCATCCGCAAAGAAACAAAGATAAGTAAAAGAAATTTCAAATTCCGTAATTTCAATGGCACTCGAGATGGAAAGACTATTATTGCATATCAGTCAGTTTGATGATTACTTTCATGAGGAAACATACGCTAAAAAATATAAAATCAAGTGTGTCACTAATCATTTAGTGGATAGAGCATCTCTTTGGTGGACCGTGGTTCGTAAGAGCATAGATTGTCCCACTAGCTGGGAGAGTTTCAAAAAGAAGTTTCTGCAGCATTTCCTTCCTCCACAATTCCATGAAAAAGCCATAAAGCAATGGGACCTTCTTCAGCAAAGAGATCGTGAGCCTATTTCTCAGTACACAGAACGCTTTTGGAATGCCTTACTCCAACTACGCATGCTTAAAGACGTACCTGAAACGACTCACAAGCGCAAATATATGTCTGGATTACTTGGGCATTACTACGCTAAAGTCAATATATTCAAGCCTGCAACTCTTGAAGATGCAATTTCTTTAGCTCATGACACTGAAGACAAGATTCGAGGAAGAGACAAGCGTCCACAACAATTTCAAACAAATGGTAACTATGGTTCTAAGCAATTCAATTCAAATTTTAGAAGATTCAATCAAAGTCGATTTCCTTCATTATCTTTCCGTAAGTCTTGGACAAAACCACCTGCTTTGCCATCAAATACCAATCAAAACCCTAAGCCATCTTCACAGTCAAATCCTAATATTCCTAGACTTCCTGCCATTGCAAACAATGTATCTAAAGCCAAACCTATAGTGTGTTACAAATGCCATCAACCTGAACATCTAGCAGCCAATTGCTAATCAAAGAAGCCACCTGTCCATATCAACTATCTTGAAGCAATGGAAGACGAAGAACATGAGGAAATGCCTGACTTTACGGAAGATGAGGACGACATTACTACTCCTTCAGATACTTTACCAAGTATGCCAACTCCACATTCTTTGTTGACAATGAAATGTTTAGTGCATGAAAAAAAAAGATTATTTTGCATGATGATGGTAGTACACATGATTTTATTTCTGCAAAGTTAGTGAAAGAATTGAAATTACAAACTATTCCTACGCATTATCGCATTAAAGCAGCATTCTTAGGCACAAGGTATAATGGAACACAAGAGGTGCATGATTTAGAAATTCAAATTGGTGAATATACTGAAAGAAAAAATTTTCTAGTTGTACCATTACAGTCCAGTGATATTATCCTAGGTATGCCTTGGCGTCATCAGCATAATCCTGACATAGATTATTCCACGCATTCAATTAAAATTCATTTTCAAGGAAAACACATTACATTGTATGGTATGCACGCATCTAATGCTTTCCCACTGCTTACTCATACTCAAGCTAAA
Organism: Lygodium microphyllum; assembly: GCF_053477565.2. Taxonomy (NCBI): domain Eukaryota; kingdom Viridiplantae; phylum Streptophyta; class Polypodiopsida; order Schizaeales; family Lygodiaceae; genus Lygodium; species Lygodium microphyllum. The sequence continues at coordinate 10,139,142 of NC_141135.1, forward strand.
GAAAACCTACCTTTGCTAGATGAAGAGACTGAAATACTTGAGCCTGAAGCTATCCTAGATACTGACTTTATGACCACTAAAACTAGCCGTAGATATTTTAGATATTTGGTCAAATTTAAAAACTATCCTGTTGAAGAAGCCCAATGGATGCACGCTAGAGACTTAAATGCTTTCTCCACTCTGTTAGCTCCACATTGAGCTAATAGCAATTGAGGACAATTGCTATTCCACTTCGGGAATATGATGCCAGGAGGCATATTTCACGATGGATTCCGTGCCACGGTGGATTCCGTGAGGTTTTACGGTGGATTCCGTAAACTTTGTTGACCGGGGCTCATACACAAAGTGGATTCTTTGTGCGAGAAGTTAATGGGGACGCCTATCCTTTTCGGGCGTTTCATTAATTTAGTGTGTACATGGGTGATTCCATAACGGGTGATTCCGCAAAATACATATTAAATTAATAAACGTTTATGAGTTTAGAGTGGGTACTCGTGATAAATTAAGGTTGGGATTGATTTCTAACCAGTTGATTTATTTATGTAGCTGAAGACTGCTAGGTATTCACTTTTGTCGGTTTAATTGTATTATTTTACTAACGATTGTGAATGCTTCAGTTGATGTGTAGAGACAGCAGCAGTAGCGGAGGAAAGCATTGGAGGATAGTATGTATTCGAGTTATCTCTTATATTTTGATGGGCGCATACCTTACGCATGGCACCTATATTTTGTCGCGCCTATTTATTAAGGCGTTGAATATTTATTTATTATTTTATATGCGCATGGGCGCACGATTATGATATTTGTATTTGGACATTGTATTGGGTATGCCTGGCTCTTTGGACGCCCGTCCATTAGCTTTATTTCTATTTTGTGCTAAAGCAAACTCAAAAGCCAAAAGCGTGTTATTTTGTAATTTGGGCTATTATTTGAGCTTGAAGATGATTAATACATAAAATACATGCTTTGTGGAGCGCTCACACAAGGCATGGGGGAAGATTGCACCCAATTGGTCTCTTGTTCATGTCGTGCATACTTTCTACCTTGAGTTTTGTGCAAAAAGTAGAGTTCTTTGTTCTTGGGGATCTTCCGGCGTTCACTACGCGAGCATACAGCATCCGATTTGCGCACCAGTTAGCACAGGAAAAATACCCGGTCACACCGATGGGATATATAAGGTATTGAGAGACTCAATCAAGGCATCAATTATTGCATAATCAAGTCTCTTCACCTTTCTCTCTAGTTCTCTTCTTGTCTTTCTCGTTCTCTAATCTTTGTCTCTTCTATTCTTTCTCTTTCTCTCTCCCCTTTGCAGTCTTCTCTCTCTTCTCTTCTCCCTCTCCAATCCTTTTCATCACACCTTACCTCCTATGGAGACCCCACCTCCCCACGCATGTGAAAAATGCATAGGTTTGCATTCAAAAAGGATGGTGCAATGCATGCTGTCCAAAAATTGCAGCTAATACACTCTAATGTATGTGGTCGCATGAGCATACGAACACTTGGGGGTCATCTCTATTTTGTCACCTTCATAGATGACCACCCATGATATACATGGACATATGGGCTAAAACCAAAATCTGATGTATCCATGCACTTTAAACATTTGGTTGCAAAGCTTAAGCCTGAAAATAGTTTAAAAGTGCAGACACTTCACACGGACAGACGGGGGGAATATATATCTCATACTTTTGAGACATTCTTCCTTGAAACAGGTATCACACATCATGCCATTGTGAGGATGGCACCCCAGTAGAATGGCATTATTAAAAGGAATAATCAAGCACACATGGAAATGACTAGATGTATATTTAAGAGCAAGGGGCTGCCACATAAGTTTTGGCTTAAGAGCCCTCCATGTGCTAATCATGTCTTGAATCGTGCGCCGATAAAAGCACTTAAGACTACCACATCTTTTAAGGGTTGGCACAAAAAGAAACCAAAGCTTGACCACTTTTTGGTGTTTGGATGCATAGCCTATGCACATGTGCCAAAGGAGCTTCATGGAAAGCTCGATGACAAAGCCTTAAAATGTATTTTTATTTGGCTATAGTTTAGAAAGAAAAGGCTATCAATTGTATGATCCATGCACAAGTGTTTTTCAGTAGAGATGTTATTTTTGCTGAAAATGCAGCCTTTTCGCATGAGCAATTTGAAATGCCAACCACTTATATCTTGGGTAATGTTCTCGAAAACCACTTACCACTTTCTTTGGGGTCTAAGCTTGTTGTAAATGGTTAGACAGACTTATTACAGCAAGCTGCTGCTGCACCACATGCTCCCAAACAGCAAGTACTTGATAATGATATGCCTCTAGTTGTGGAAAATGTAGTACAGCAAGAAAAGGCTGTTTTAAATGCAGCAAAAACAGTCTCTACATGGCTGTTGCAAACTCTCCAAGAGAGTAAAATGAATATTCTCTTATCTCAGCATACTAGAAGGGCTGCTAGACAGGGGGAGGAAGCATTCGGTTGATATTATGGAAGTAGATGGTTCTTGTGATGAACATGTGCTCATGAGCTCCTATTAGATGATGATGAGCCTACTTCCTTGGAAAAAGCCCAACAGGATGCACATTGGATGCAAGCTATGTAAGAAGAGTTGGATTCTATTGCCACCAACAATACTTGAAATCTTGTTGAGTTGCCACCTGGCAAGAAAGCTATTTTGTACTTCTTTTGCACCACCTACAAATATACATTGCATATCGTCCACATATTCCATACAAGCCTTGCAAATGTACATCACATCAAAATGTACATTCCATGTATTTCATACATGTCAATAATCTTGCAAATGTATAGTTTCAAAGCCTAGGTGCAAATACCATATGCATATTGACTCACAATGACGAGTACACCAAATAGTGATCCCAATGGCTAAAATACTGTCAACATACAATACCTTAGATGCAAACCAAGTACATCCGAGATCCATTGAGCGGTCCATCACTCAAGGAGTGGAGATGCAACCTTTCCCTTGAGCATTAAGCAATACTCTGGACCTTCTATCCTCTACTGAGCCTGAAAGAGCCTAATCCAAAATCGGTACTAATTGAAACACATCAAGGTAAAGTGTACCACTGAGAATAATTTGCTAAGTCAGCCTCCTCTATCTAGTTGATTTCTTTCATAAGTGAAACAATATTGAAGATTTACCAAGAAGCACATAGAAACTCTGCCTCTATCTTTACTTGCCTCAAAACCTCCACTAGGTTCTAGACATTTCTCTCTTTGGAGCACACAAATCCTTGGAGCTTTCACATTGCTGCAATTCTATCTTAACCAACATGAAACCTCATATCCAATTGACTAGCCCCTCATGTATACTTGACATGCTAGGAGCACCAAATGATTAGGAAACATTCCTATTTGCATACTTTGGACTTTTGCGATGTGATTATGCATGGGAATTTGCATACTACCAACCATACCAAGATACATTTTCCAATACATTGAGTATTAATAGCTACATTTTCCTCATGACTAGCACTATATGGAGCATTTGCATGTCCAGCATTAATATCATAAGTCCCAAACACAATGCGCTACATAGATGCATTGCCAAACTTGCTACTTTGTACCCCAACATTATGCCAACATTGCTATACATGGGGTTATGCATATTACCAGCCATATCCAGATACATTAAGCTTGCACATCATGCATTGGTTGTTGCATACAATGAGGCGTTGCACCATTCATCCCCATATGTGGTTGCTAACCCACCATATCATAGAAACTAGTACCAATATCAACAGGGCCATGTAGATATGCCAAGATAAAGGCCCAAAAAGGTAGTTCACTCTATGTGAATTATGCCTTATATATTGAATTTTATAGAATCATGAGCCTACTACTATTGATAAAGCCCTTGTGTAGGATATATGGCAATGTGCTATCAAGAGGAGCTTGATTCCATCAAGCGTAATCAGACTTGGGAGTCAATTTCACATCCACAAACGTGGAAGGTAATATGTGTGAAGTGGATCTATAAAACCAAACATCTGGCTGATGGCACCTTGGACAAGCACAAAGCTAGACTTGTTGCTAAGGGATTTGCACAAAGAGCAGGTTTAGACTACAACACATTTGCACCTATAGCCCATATGTCTACTATTATTCAGGTTGTTTTGGCTCTTTTATCTCTCATCACGGGTGGCCAGTTTATCAAATGGATATAAAGTCTGCCTTCTTGACTAGCACCCTTGAGAACGAGATTTATGTCGATCAACCTCCTCTTTTTCATGAGCAAGGAAAGAAGAATCATATCTACAAGTTGCAGATGGCCCTCTATGGCCTAAAAAGCGAGCTCCTCAGGCTTGGTACCAGCAAATTGATCAGTTCTTTCTACAAAGTGGCTTCCATCATTTCGATAATGACCCAACATTTACTATAAGATTGAGGGTGATAGATACACTTTGGCCATCTCATATGTGACTGAATTGATTACTACAGGAAGTGACTCACAAATGGTGGATTGGACACGAGATCTTGCAACAGGAGTTTGATATAATGAACCTTGGGATCCTACACTTCTTCCTTGGTCTGGAGATTTATCAGATGACATTGAGCATTTTCATTTCCTAGAACACCTACATCTCCAAGCTTCTTTCAAAGTTTGGTATAGTTAATTATAAGCCCATTTCATAACCCATGCACCCTGAGTCCAAGATGGTGACTACCGAAGATCCCCTTCCCGATGCTACTCGGTACAAGTGTCTTGTTGGATCTTTAATCTAGCAAATTCTTACTAGACCAAATATCTTTTTCGTGAGAGCATTATTGTCGTTTTTTATGATGACACCTATTCAAGCTCACCAGAGAGCAGCATTGAATGTGTTGCACTATTAAGAGAGGACTCCATTCTATGGCATCATATATAGAGAGAGAGCCACTCTTGATGGATGGAGTGACTAAAATTAAATAGGTGATATGGAATTGAGACACTCTACTATAGGTTTTGCTTTCTCCTTTGGATCAAAAGCTATCGCAAGGCAATAATTTGGCTCTCGCTTGTTGGCAAAGATTGACTTCCCATAGACAAGACCCACATAGTTGTGTATGGATAACAATAGTGCCTTAGCTCTGGCGAAGAACCATGTGTCTCATGCTCACACAAAGCACATAGGGGTTCAATACCACTTTGTACAAGCGTGTATCGTGGATTCTGAGTTAATGCCCCATCATTGCATGCATGTCCTGGCTATCCCATTATTGCATGTCACCACCAAAGTACCCTAACTGCCCCATCATTACATGCATACCCTACTATTCAACAACCATTGGATTGGCACTTCCAAGTTGGCCTTGCATATGCATCCATTGCTCCACTGGCATCATTTGCTTATGCTCACTACCCCCATTTGGAACATCATGATGCTTTATTGGCTCTTCCTTTAATCCATCTTATTTTTCTGAAGCTCTTGAAGACGATTTCCTCTTCTAGCCTTTGTTGCCCTTCCTTCGACCTTAAGGCTCAAAAAGTGCATAAATTAAGGATCTTTTGCCAATTGCACAAACATCTCAACTATTGTCCTCAATTGATCTTTAAGTAGGTCATCAAATTTATCTTCCTCTTGTTGGTCCCGAGCAATAGTAGACATTTGGAGGAAGGGCAAGCACAAAACTAGGCTTGTTGCTAAGTTTTGATTTCCACAAAGGGCAAGTTTGGACTACTTCAAAGCATTTGTACTATAGCACGTATGTTTACTACTATTCAAGTTGTTTTGGCTGTTGCCGCTCATCATCTTAATGTCCTTGAATTTGATGACCAACTTAAAGATTAGCTGAGGACAATAATTGAGATATTTGTGCAATTGGTAAAAGATCCTTGATTTATGCACTTTTTGAGCCCCTTAAGGTCTAAGGAAGGGCGGCAAATGCAAGAAGAGAAAATCGTCTTCAAGGGTTTCAAGAACACAAGATGCACTGAAAGAAGAGCATTTAAAGTAGCATGATGCTCCAAATGTGGGTAGTAAGCATAAGCAAATGATACCAAAGGGGTAATTGATGCATATGGAAGCATAGTAGCAAGGGAACGCCGTTCCACCCCCTTGGGAAGGTGGGAACTCGTTCCACACCAAAAAAATGCCAAAGGAATGGGGGAACCTTGCATGGGAACGCCTGTGGAGGGGGAACGGCCGGGGGAACGTAGGGGAACGTGGGGGAACCTGGAGGGAAACGTGGGGAATGCAAACGGGAACGCCTGTGAAGGGGGAACGTGGGGGAACGTGAAAGGGAACGTGGATGCTGCCGTTTCCCAAAGGGGAATGTTAAAAAAGTGACGGGTACTATTGTAACTGTCAAAAGTGACCACGAGGTGTCCGGATTGTGGCGATTGGCGTGCAAACAGTCGGACTGTCGGGAGCAAGGCGCTATGTGCTGCGACTCGCGTGCATTCATTTCAACCTCTAGGTAAGAGAAAACTGCCCGTTGGACTATAGTCTCCTCTCTCTCTCTCTCTCTCTCTCTCTCTCTCTCTCTCTCTCTCTCTCATTTTGTTCTTAGATGCCCGGCATACTCAAAGTTGAGATCTAGATACACATTGAGCAACTCACTTCAGGGATGTATGACTGATATGGATCAGAGATCATTTGGTCGTTTTCTGGGAGAGGCATGGCACATCAGAGAGCAGAGCACACAGCGGGTCCCAGTCAGAGAGGGGCCCACCCAGACGACTATTACACAGTTCTTTCAGACAGACAGAGTGAGAGCTACTGTACCAGCCTCCAGCCAGACCTCCGGGCTCACACTACAGCAGGCTGAGGACCAACGTACCCGACGCCGTACGAGGATCTGTGGGTTTCGGACCCCACAGCCACACCGACAGGAGATCCAAAGGATTCTTGATCTACATCGACAGCAGACTGAGATCCGACGACACTCGACACATTGGATCTCAGATCTCCAGTTTGCTCTTTCTCCACCGCCGATGTACCACATCCTGCATCCAGGAGGGATCACCTGCTATTAGCGACTTCGACGACTGCTACTACATCCCAGGATAGTATATCTCCCTGCATCTGTTACATATACACATCGCACCACTTTATCACAGCCGACAGTTGTTCCCCTATCACAGCCGACATTTGTTCCCCTTTTGTAGCCATTATCTGGAGTACCAGAGCTACATACGCACATACACATACACGACACTTATCACACTCACAACACCGTATTTTCAGTTTCCAGTTTTTAGCTTTTCATTCAGCACTTTTATTTTGGATAGCTGGACCTCATCAGTTGTATCACAGTTTGTCCCTCTCTCTCTCTCTCTCTCTCTCTCTCTCTCTCTCTCTCTCTCTTTTCGTAAAAGGTAATTGTATTAATTACGAAATAAGTACAAGATTACATGATTACACGAGTACAAGAGACACGAGGGCCGTAGGCCAACGTGTGGGAAATCCCCGGACTAGGGTACTAAAAGGTTACACCAATCATGGCAAGGACCCAGAGGCAATTGCCAAATGCCAGGAATGCAAATCCTCCCAAGGGAGCAAGTCAGAGTGCCTGATGAGATCTAGCTGCCAATGCAAGAGCCCTTTAAGCCTTGCAATATGTCGCGGTACATTAGAAGCCGAATCAAAGAGAAAAGCATTTCGGGTGGTCCAAATGTGCCAGCATCCCCAGTATCTGAAAAAATGGAATAAGATCTTCATATGTAACGGTGGCGGTGTGGGATACTTCGGGCGCACAAAAACCCAATCGAAAGGAGTCAATGAGGACCCCACTACCGCGTGCCAGATTTGCGACAAGAGTGACCAGATATTCTTGGCGAGCGGGCAAGAAAGAAAACGATGTCGGGCCGATTCCGCCGAAGTGGTGCAGAAGAAGCAATTGCCATTCGAGATTCGACGCTTGGAAAGGGCCGAGGCAAGAGGAAGACCACCAATCATTACCCGCCACAGAAAGACCTTGCATTTGAAAGGTGTCTTATTCTGCCATCCCTCCATCAGCGTTGCCTGCCACCATGACAGTGATTTCCGCAGGCCCCAAACATTATTAACTTTCACACCCAGCCATTGGTGATCTTTAATAAGAAGATGATACACCTGATTAGTAGAGGCCTTTTCCAGACTCAACCGGCCTGCAAGGTCCCAGTCCTGCCAAGGGCGATCCATAGCCAGGGCAGGAAAGGGTTGCCTACCCTGAAGTTCCGAGGAAAGCTTCCCCCATAAATCACGGTATCCGCGCGGGATCCTAAAAAGTCTCCTAGCAGTCCGAAACGATGCAAAGACATTGCGAGTAGCAAGGGTAGCATCCGCAATCGAAGTCACACCCAAACGGGCCATGCGGTTAAATCTTGGTCTAAGCTGATGTTTATCTTCCCATGAAAGTAATCTGGATACTGCCAACAATTCCAGTTGAAAAGAATTAGTCTGCACGCGGTCCCCTACAGGATGCCAACGGGCCTTTTGGAGCACCACTTTCCAAGAGCCGACCAAGTGCAGTAACAAAGAGGAAGAGGGACTGGAAAATCGAGAGTCAGCATTAAGGACATGCCACCATGAGGCCCGAAGCCGTGTGTTACCCTAGCGGAGCCCGCTGTCCTCAAGAAAATAACGGGCTATGATGGTCCACGGGTGATGATCCACACACATGGCACGAAACAGAGACCAACGAAGAGCCAGCATATGAGTTTCTGCATCCAAAATAGCTCCACCACCCATGCGCTTAGGGGTACATGCATGTGACCATGAAATCCAGGAAATGCCTGCCTGCAGTGAATCTTTCTTCCATAGCATGAAACGAATGGGATGAGTAAGAGCCTTCAAAGTAGTGGGCGTCCATGGCAGTAATGGCAGGAAATACGTCAGCATTGGTAGCATAATTGTCTGAGCCACTTTGAGGCGGACATGGAACGGCCAGGCTTGCGACTTCCAATACATAAACTTCGCGGCCAGTTTGTATGAAATCCACTCCAGCAGGTCCTTTGGCCGTACATCCACCCCCAATGGGTATCCAAGATGCCTGACAATTGAGCCACGGGAAACCACCTGGCCCTGCCAGCCTAATGACTCTAAATCAGGCTCCGTGCAACTGAGAATGGCTGACTTGAAGGCATTGATGCGAAGACCAGAAGCTTGACCAAAGAGCGTCCAAACATCTAATGCCTTGCGAATGTTATCCCTGTCCGCCTGCAAAATCATAAAGGAGTCATCAGCCAAAGATTGGCTAATGAAGTGCTGCCCCAAAGGAAGAGATAACCCTGCCAGCTGGGCAGAAGCCGCCATGGAGGATAACATTGAAAGGGCCGGGTGAGTCGCCAAGGCAAAGAAGAGAGGACTCAAAGGGCAGCCCTGTCTGAGCGAGCGTGCAAGGAGAAATGGCTCTGTGACCCCACCATTAAGCATAACTCTTGAAGAAGCCTCAGTACTAATGGTGTAGATCAATCGGGACATGCGGATACCAAAGCCCATAGCAGACATAAGATCTGCAAGGAAAGACCAGTCCACACAGTCAAACGCCTTTTCCAGGTCCAATTGAATCAAGACCACTTGCTGATTGGAGTGCCGCGCATAATCAATAGCCATTTGCACATTTAAGATATTATGCAAAATGTTGCGTCCCTTAATGAAACCATATTGGAGAGGGTGCACAAGAGCTGGAAGGTGCTTGTGAAGCCGATTTGCCAGCACTTTGGAAAAGATTTTATACATCACGCCCATCAACGAAATTGGTCTCCAGTGTTGCAGCTTTGACGGCGAAGGGACCTTGGGGATCAGTTTGATAAGGCCTTCTTTCCATGAAGAAGGCATGACCCCTGTTTCCCAAACCTGCTGGAACATGACCACCAATGGCTTTACCAACTGCGTGGCCGAGTGCTCAAAAAATTCATTAGTGAGACCATCCCAACCAGGACTTTTATCCTTAGGCAGGTGCAACAAGACATCCATAACCTCCTCTTCGCAAATATCCGCCTCCAAAGAGGCTTGCATATCAAACGAAACCTGCTGGTGGACCAGCTGATAGAAGACCGAGCGGGCATGCGTAGCCTGGCTAGACGGCAAGGAAGAAGAACCAAAAAGATCCATAAAATAATTTCTGCACATATTGATAATGGTCTGCGGATCAGTGACCATGCGACCTTCCGAATCCTGAAGTCGAGTCATATTTTCGCGAGCCGGAGAAGCATGCAAGGCGCGAAAGAACTTATGAGACTGGCAGGCACTATCTTGCAATGTGTCATCAAGTTATGCAGCTTAGCCTGCTGATAAGATTTCAAGCTAAATACTTGAATAAGATGGGCCAAACGCCGTTCCAGTGACAACAGAAAATCATCATCTGGGGAATCCAGGAGCAAGGAACGGACCAAGGCCAATAAGTCCTCTGCTGCAAGTCGACGTCGGCGACAAAGAGAGGCATTGTGAATCCCATACTGCCGAGCAACCCGCTGCACATTAGAGAGCAGGCGTGCAAACGAAGCCAAGCCCTCAGAGGCGAAGTCCAATAAGAGCCTCTCAATCAGTTGCTACATATAACCCTGAAAAATTGGATGCTTCAAATAAGAGGAGTTGAAGCGTAAAGGGAGCTTATCCAGCAACTGCATAAAAGGTGCAATAGATTGTGCCCGCATCTCAAGCTGGAGGGGAAAATGATCCGACAACGCATATTGCTGCAAGACCTTCATCTCCAGCATCTCCGGAAGAAAATCATCCCCCTGCATGATATACATTCTATCCAACCGCGACCAAGTGGTTGCGTATTGTGCGGAATGAAAAGTAAAACCTGAAACAGAAGGATGAAGCCACGACCAAAGATCTTGCTTAAGTACGTGCAAAGCAAAGGAGTTCCACACCCGGCTTTCTGGCGTATCCATTACTGAATGCCCTGAGGTGGACTGAGAAGAGTCAACAC